>NC_063178.1:24366054-25694388 GCF_023159225.1 Perognathus longimembris pacificus | reverse complement strand
GCTCTTCTCTTGGACTTTCAAGCAGATAGAAAATATTGTCATTTCTTTTAATTCACAGCATTACTTTCAAACGGAACAAAGGCCGGGGCCGGGGGGGAGGCGGGGGAAGGGCTCGGCTGGGCGGCGGCGCCTCTGGGGCGGAGGTGCCGCGGCGGAGGCTGGGGCGGCGGCGAGCGCGCTGCTGCGTTTGTGCGCAAGTGACTCTCCTGTGCCACACACAAAAGGCCTGCTCTCCCCACCTTCTGCCGCCTCCCAGCCCTCGGGCCCCGCTCGAGCCGGCTCGGGGGACTCTAGGGGGACCCTGGCCTCGTACCCAGGGCAGCCTGGCCTTTGGGACGCCCGCCGCGGCCCGGGGAAACCTCGCCAAATGTTCCCCAAAGTCGGCGGGTCGGGGAGGGACCCTGGCCGGAGGCGCGCATGCGCCCCGCCTGCTGCACGCAGTTGCCGGGGTTTTAGAGAGCCGGGGTGGAGTCGGAGGAGTCTCCCCGGAGGCCTGCGTAGCCCCTGCCCCCGGAATAGTCGGGGTTCGGGTGCTGGCTGTCTTCCCTCGGGGCTTAGAGTGGCTGCCCCAGCGCCCAGCTCTCCGCAGTTCTGCTCTCTTTGCGCATGGAAGTCTCCAAGAGGGGCTCCGGCAAGTGGCGAGCAGAAAAGGGGGAGATCGGCGGGAAGGAGGCCAAGAGTTGGCACCCAGGCTTCCCCGAAGGAGACCGGGGACACCTACGCCCTTGGGCCCGTCGGGAAGCCCTGGAGCGGCCGCCTGCCAGGGCTGAGTGGCCCAGGGCGCAGGTTGTGGCGAGCGGGCTCTGTGTAGGGGTCGAGGCGCCGGCGCTGGCCGCGACCGTGGTGGGGGCGCAGGGTTCTCTCCGGGCTGGCTTGCGGGTTCTGGGGGATCAGCCCTTGCTTCGCGGGGAATCTTGCCCTTGGCTGTGGCCTGCAACTTAACGCCAACCCCTTCCCAGGCGGCCCAGCGCCCGTTCCAAACAACCTGTTGCGCTGCCGTGGCTTTGGAGAGGCGCCGGCGCTCTGCCTGGTGGTGGCGAGCCGTGGGGAAACCCCCAGCTCTGGTAAAGAGTTTAGGGTTCCCCACGCCTGAGAGGCACTCCCTCCCAACTTCTGTTGCCAAGCAGTGAGTGGGTCACCCCTTTCTGTGCCCCAGCAGCCCCTGGCTTTGTGGGTACCCCTCCATCTCGCCCGGCCTAAGACCTTCTCCAGGAGCTCCCTGCAGTTTGGGTGGCAGGATTAGACAAAGATGGGGATTAGAGGCGAGCCACCGGCTAATCACATCTTCTCACTTTCCCGGCGGCCACCCCCACCCCTCCCAGCCCGATCCAGATCTGTGGTCCCCCACCCCCACCCCAGGCCTTATGTAAGTGCGGGGCCAAGAAAGCTAGTTCTATTCGCGCTCTGGGGGCATGGGGGGGGGGTGTCTTGCTCTTAAAAAGATACTTTTTTCTATATTGTTTCTAATTTTGACATTTTTCTTCCGCTGTGTCACGGGATCCTCTTTCGCTCCTGTTCTTGTTTGGGTAGTAGTGCATGCCTTTGAAATTGGACTTGGGGTGTTAAGTCTGCCTAGGGGATGGTTCTAGAAGTGTTATTATGAAATCCAGCGAGGCAAGCGTTGGCACTTGAAATTTTTTTTAAACAAACATGCGCTCGCACTAGGGGAACTCAGAAGAAATTCACTTCCTGGCGTTGAGCAGTGACATTTCTTTTTTTAAACGAGCCACTTCTAACGGAGGGGCGCTTGGCTGCCACACCGCCGCTCACACGAGGGCCGGAAATGAAGTATGGAGGCTCAGCGACTCGCGTCTTTGGCGCTAGCACATGCAGCTCCCCAACGCAATTGTTGGCAAGTTGTTTTGTTTGTTGTGAGTGGATGTCTTTTTTTTTTTTTTTGCCATACTTTTGCAAACTTACTTGGCGCTTCATTTCTTTGACGGCTGCTCAATAGAAACCCAGAGACGGTAGGAGCGGCCCCTCCCTCGTGGATTCCCTCGTGCGTTTCAAGGCTTTCATCCAGGGCTTTGAATTGTGTTGTCAAAAAGTTTAGTAGGAGAAAGAGGAGGGGGCATGAGAACGCGAGGGTGTCTTGAAAAGTCTTGGAAATCGGTATATTTTGCAGGTGTAGAATGTGCCTAATAACCATGGCTAGTGCGCGCTCCCCAATGGCGGGGGTATGACAGGGGCAGCTGGCTCGGTTTTCAGTGTGAAAACACCCCCTCCGTGGACCAGACACAGCGACACTGACCTTTCTGCGGGAGGAACCAGAGATGTGCCTTTGACTGAATTAGCCATAAAGACGTCTTGCTATGACTTTTGTTCGCCACGAAAGCAGAGAAATATTGCGCTTAATATGAGGAGTCCTGTTTACAGCTTTTCTGTGCTCCTTAAGAAATATTACAGTGCTGATTTACTGGTTCTCTTCTGGAGACTTGGCCCCCAGAGCGGCTGGGAGTGGGTGGGTGGGAGGGGGTGAGCTTGGGACTACGAGCGCGGGGAAGGAGGGGGTGGAGTTGGTGAGCTAAATTGCCTGTTGCCGGTTTCCAAAGTTCTCTCTTTGGGGCAGCAAATTTATCAATCTTTTCATCTGACAATACTTTGAAATATATCATTGTCATCCAGAGTTGTTTGATAGATTATCTGCAGACACACAGCCTTTTCCAAGGTCAAGTTGAAGATTCTTGTTTGCTCTTTAACTGGGTTGTTTAAAAAGTCAGAACAATGCCTTCCTGTTAAATTTTTGCTTGTTCTCATGGGGGCGTTTGAAAGCAAGTTTTCCTACTCACTCAGTCTCTGGACATTACATCCTTTTAAAGTTAAGTTTAGCAACCAGGGCTTAGCAATGAAATCAGAAATGAGATTTAACCTCACAGACTCCCAGAGATTTTTAGAGCCATCTTTCATAATTCCTGAAAGTGTGTGCTAATTTTTTCTCAATCTGTCATATTCAACTTCCTTACTTTATTCTAGTTACAAACACATTCCTGTAGAGTAGAAAAGGCAAGGAAATTGTCTACTCTTATTATTTTTTTGGTCAGAGTACAACCTGTTGCTCTGTGAACATTTTAGAAAATAAAGTTCATTTCAAAATCATGTTTATGGAGCTGTTTATTCTTGTTTTACTCTAATGGTCAGACTGGCTTCACAATTTCTTCTATATGTGTGATGATTGATTTTTTGTGAATTCAACTAACTTTTATTTACCTTGCATTAATGTTCAGGGGGACCAATGTGATAAATTACAGATATGCAAATTTCTTTGAATGGTGTTGCAAGTGTGTCTAGCTAGAGCTGAATAACTCCTTGCAAGTCGGTCTGTGTGCGCTCAGGACCCCAGGGAGCTGATCAAAGCACCCATTCTCTTTCCTCCCCGGTATTCTCCTCCAAACTATTTCGATACAATATGTTTCCATGATGCACTTAATGTGCTAGGGACATAGAACTCATTACAACCTAGCTAGTTCTGCCGGCCTCTTTGTTCCACGGCAGAAAGTCAAAGAAAAAAGGGAAAGCGCTGCCAATTGCCAGCTTTCTGAAATGCTAAAGCATGCGTCATTTTTCACCAGGTCTCGTCTTGATATCCTCAAAAGACAAACTATGAAACCCGGCCTCAGCCCTTTCTAGCATTAATTACACTGCTGTCCAGCCGATCTGTTTTTTCTATTATATGCATTTCTCAGCAGGGATTTTTTTTTTGCAAGACTAATGCAGCTGCAGGTTAAACTATGAACACATTTTTTAACTCTATGGAAAAAAATAAGTGAAAAGGATGCAAAAAAATACAGCAAAACTTAGGGAGGGCCTTGGAAAGCGTGTGTGCAAGTTCTGTAAACCGGAAAGAGACGAAGAGCCTCAGAGTTTTCAATTGTGCCCAATAAATATCTTTGGAGACACTTATTGTGCCATTTGAAATTCTAGTTTGGTACCCAGATAAGTCTCAAAAGTCCCCCCTTTCTGGTTAAAGTTCTGAAATTGAAACAACCAGTCCTGCCCCCAACCTGAAGATTGCTTCCAAGGAATTTTGATCCAGGATAATGACACAGAGAATATAAATTTTATTTGATTTCCTTCGTTTCTTGTCGTGTTGATTGGTTGATGGAAATGGCTGGCAGCCAGTTCTGGGAAAGATTCCAGACCTGACTCCGATTAACCCTCTCTGGTGAAACTCTGCTGGAAACCAACACACCAGCAATTGCCATTAATCTACTTACTAATTAAGCCAATTCATTTCTAAAGGAGAAAAATTCCTTTCTTTAGCCAAACTGATGGGAGGAAATTTGAAAGAAGCGCCAAACTGTGTAACTGTAATTCAGCCAAGGACTGCTAAAACAAGGTGTTGATATATAGCAGCAGATTTAAAACAAGTTTCTAGGGCAACCCTCCTTTGAGGCGGTGGCATATAGTGCAGAGTAGATGAAGCTGGAATAATGCTCCAGGGCGCGATGCCACCCCATGTCCTTGCCCTCAAAATAACACATCTCTCTCCAATTAAATCGCGCTCCTTTTACGCACAAATAAATCGCTTCCCCAGCTTTCTTTCGGGCCCAAGAATGTCAGCTTTATGTGACAGCTACCACAAATACATTTCTTGAGACTTAATAAATGGCCTTAGAAATTTGTAATCTCGACTCGAGGCTCTAGATACTGACTCAGACTGGCCAGAACTGAGAGGGAGGGAAACAGAGCCAAGCTGAGCATTACGCACAGGGCGAGGGCTGGGAGGAAGCCATTTGCCAGCTCGATAAATGGTACCTGGCATTGGGGACACAGGAGTTAGACGTGGATCTTACCAAGAGGGAAAACTCCAGAGAGTTCCTCAGCTTCCTAAAGAAGTGTTTGCTGTCTTAGGGTGGTGCTGGGCAGATGTGGAGCAGAGTGAACTTCCCCGGGCAATGCCAAAACCCCTCAGGGAGTCAGCTGGTTGGGAAGGAGGCAGCAGGTCAGTTTGACTTTGAGTTGAGAGAATCAGGCAAGCTGATGTCTTAAACTTTTTAATTGAAGGTCCTATTATTCCCACTCTTAGTAGCCAGTGTATGCCTACCATCCCCAGAATAGAGTTGATGACCCCTTAGGGTCTATGTGCCCAGCTTGCCCAGTTGCCAGGATAGAAAGGGGGTGTGGAAAAGGTGTACCCAGCATTCCATTGTAGTACAGTGCTCACGTTATGACAATGAAAGTCTATTTGTAAAAATGACTTACTTCCCTTCCCCGGGAAGTAAGCCTCGAGCCAGGCGGGTGGGGAGAGGGCCGTCCCCATCTTCGCTGCGCAGGTCAGGTTTCTGTACAATTATTCACCGCCAGGGTTGTCCTGAGGTTCGTAAGGTTCGGACGGTCTCTGGGATGTAAAGGACTTGACTGAAAATGAGAAAAGGTGAACAGACATGAGCTTGGTTTGACTTACTACCCAGCAGCCTCTCTTCCTGGCCTCTACCCCTGTAAAACTTTACATTGTTTTTTAGGGGGGTGGCTCTTTAATCACCTAGAAGAGAGGTCGGGAAGTAGGTAAGGGAGTCTGAACTTCCTTAGCTTTCAGAATAACTCCTGCCTGCCAGGCTTCCCTGGGACACTGTTTCCCTGTTACCCGGGCTCTATGAACCATCTTCGGTCCTCAGGACAAGGCTAGATTTTTGAACTTTTGAGAATGAGGAGTCACTATCAGAGAATTCTCTTAAATGTAGAAGGTTGTCTTGTGTTTGGATCTAAGGATTCAAGTAGGAAATTTACCTAAGATGTAACTGTCCCCTTGTAGTTCACTCTTCCTGCTGTTTGAGATAAAAAAAAAAAGATGAATGGGCCAAAAAGGGGAGATGGGAGGATCCCCCATCCCCCCCTCCTCCCAGCTGTGCTCCCTGCCTTGTAGGGAGGGCCATTTACCTGGTGGGGAAATTGTGAGGGAAGATTGGGGGTCTGAGACAGGAAAGCTACAACAGGGGATGTGATGTTCCTGCTTTGAAGGAGAACAAAGCCCTTGCGTTAATCCCAGTGAATTCAAGAGCGTGGAGAAGACAACAAAGGCTTTCAGCCTCTTGTCACCCGGGTAGGTGTCAACATGGACACGTACAGCCCAGGCAGGAGGAGAGAACACAGAGCCTGGCTGTCATTCCATGGCTTAACATGAACAAAGATAAAAACGTGACAACCTCGCCTTTCAATAGTGGTGAGCACTCAAAGTGGAGTGCTTAGGAGTCTATCTGGGTCACATCTTTTTCTGAAGAAGAGAAAACAGTTTCTTTGACTGGTTCACTGGCAGGCAGAGGAGCCTCCAGGCCTTTCTCAAGGTAACTTTTCTTTTTGGTGTGTGGTGGGGCGGGGGTGTTAGGGCTTGAACTCAGAGGGCTGGGCGCTGTACCTTTCAAAGCTTTAAGGCTGGCACTCTAGCACTAGAGCCACAGCTGGCTTTTTGGTGGTTAATTGAAGATAAGAGTCTCCTGGACTTTCCTGCCCAGCTCACTTGGAACCATAATTCTCCTATTTCACCCCCTGAATAGGTATGAGCCACTGGAACCCATAGTTTTCTTACATAAAGATGTCTTCCATGTTACAACCAATTGCACTCACAGTCTAAACTTAAGACATGGCAGCAATGTAAAGAGTATTGTTTATTGCAATCAAAGACTCCAGGAGGCAATACAACTTACCTGAACTTAATGAAAACACACTTAATGAAAAGTAATGACATTTCCTTTTCTGTAACAACACACACATGCAGATGGCACAATCTACCTGTGTCTGTCTCCGGAGGATGGGCACCATAGTTTTGAAATTATTCATCTTACAGGGCAGTCCCAAAAGATTGAACAAATAATGGAAAGCATTCATAGAATTAAGTATGCTGAAGATTTCAGTCTTTCTGTTAGAAATCAGCAAAGTATTTATTATTCAATGAATCTCTCCTACACTCAGAAAGATAACTGAGGTGTATGGGGAGTTCTACTGATGAAATTCATTAGTAAAGATTATCTTAGAGGATCCATAAATGTAGGAAATTATACTTATCCTGAAATCACAGAAAACTCATTTGCCATAAATCCAACTACTTGAACCAAAACACAAGCTTGAAATAGAAATGATAGAATAAAATTGATTTTTCCTTCATAGAAGTAAGTCTCCCAAATAATAATAATAATAAAAAGGATGTAAATATCCTTAAAAGACTAATGACATTTCACAGGTAATGCAATTTAGAAAGACCCACTTCCATGTTTTCTTTTCCAACAATGTGCATTTCTGTAAACTGCTATAAATTGCAATTCAAAAGCACTAATCTCCCCATCCCCAATCATTTTTTATACTGATCAAATGAATGCAGATACTCCCATTTGGGAGGGGCGACATGACATTTCACTTGGCAGTTCTAAACAGGTCACAGACCTTTCACAGACCCTGAGGCAGTGGGAGGGAGCTCTTTGCTAAACCGTGTAACCAAATCAAACCAATGGTTACCCCTTTTCAAAACCAATGGAATGGTGTAAACAATGCTATTCACATAGCAGAGACACTGAAAGGATGGTCATCCAATGGAAATGTCTTTCCTTTTGTTTAAACTTGCAGAGCTCCAAAAGTAATACTTGGAGGGAAGCAATGATACTTGAGATGACAACAATCATATACAATCCACATATATTTTTGTTGGCATGACAAACTGTAGCTGTAACTGTCTGTCTGTGGCTCTATCCATGTACACATGCATATATGTATATGTATGTATATTTATTGGAGATGTTGCTTTTTTTTTTTTTTTGAGACTATAGACACAAAGACACAACATGGCTGCCCTGGAGATGACCTATTGCTTTCAAGTTGCTTGAACACTTCAGAATTTCCATTGTTAAGGTTGATTAATTGAAACTGATAAGTTACCATGAATAAAGATTGTTTTTCTGTTTAATGTGGTGGGTCTGATTTCGTAAATGCCTCATTCATGTAGCTTTGCCATGCAGCATATGGACAAGAGTCATTCAGTATCACAAACATATACAATTTATTATGCTTGTATGGACACCACCAAAAGGCCTTTCTGTTTTAATGACAAAGTTGCAATGAATGAAAAAAATTCCATTTCAAGAGTCACTAGTAGCATGGAGTGTGATTTTGTTATTTTCTCTTAAGAGTTTCTGTGAATAATTAAAAAAAGGCAATAGTTAAGTGTAGTAAAAAAAAGACATACACACGAATATATATGTATATGTGTGTGTCCATATATATATATGTATATATATATATGTCCAAATAATACCTTAGCATCTATCACTGAGAGGAAAGCAGAATTCCTCTTTAACAGTAGCGGACATATATATAAGGGAAAAACACTGTCATCAGATGTCATTTGGTATGCCACAGTATTGTGAAAGTTACCAGAAATGTTACATAGAAACATCACCAGTAGAAGCCTACATTTTCCTGTTTACCAGGAAAGAAAAGAAGACTGTTTACTGAATAACAATCAATTTCACAATGCTTCTTTTTCCTTAATTAGTAAAAGCAGAAGACAACATTTAAACATTAACTTCAGGGGTAGGACAAAAAATAACAGTGAATATATTTGTTTTGCACAGTTTAATTAATTGCTATTAAATTCCTTTATTTGAATACAGATATGTTTTAGTAGTTAACTATAGAAAAATGCTCATGAATATTTTATCAATAAGGCAATTGATAAACTAGCTTTTTTTTTGTAATATTGTACAGAAACTTTTTTGAAGGGGTGCCTCTTTTCCATTGAGGTTGCTCATGTAGTCATCCGAAAGAGTTAATAAGAAAAAATATGAAAGACAAGCTAATGAATAAGGAATTAACTGTACCAAACGATCAAAGAGATAGTTACCATATTCAGCTTTCATGTCTGCCTGTGAAATAAATTCTCTGGTCATTCATGTCCATGAAACAGTTCAAGTTCACCCAACATTTCTCAATTACATTAGATGGGCAATCTCAGTTCAACTCTTCAGGAGAGTAATAAAACACATTGGTCACAGTTGACCACAGCTAGTATGCGTTTTATAAAGGACTGGATGTCCACTGGAAAGCTAATCAGCACACCGTCACTTGTAAAATTCCCTCCTGCATTTTGAAGTGATAATCTGTATCGAATTTTTAAAGGAAAAAAATGTACTCTCCTTTCACTCTTTGGAGGGCAGTTTCTTTTCTGGACCTGAATAGAGATCATTGGTGAAACAGTACCAAATAGCTGTGGTATGTGTATAACAAAAACCCACCTCTTTGTAGAACATAACAAATTATGCAGAATTCACAGATGTGCTTTGCATTGTGTCTTTTGTGAGAAAATGAAGCTCAACTCTAGTCCCCACCCTGGCCCCCTTTATGGAAGACCAGGCTCCCCAGACAATCTGCCCTGGTCCTAGAAAAAAATAAGCATCTGTAATATAGAAGCTTTACATAGTCGTTTCTAACAAAGACTTGCATTTGGAGTTTTGGTCTATGTAAAGGTTTTTCAAGTATGAGTTTGAAGTTATAAGTGGGTATTTATTTCTACAAACAAATGGCCCACTTGGGAACTGAGAACTAAAATGTTAACTACTTCCACCTGTAAGGAACATGACAAACAAACATTTACATACTAGAAATGCTGTCACTACATGGCCACATTCTTGAACTACAAGTTAGCAAAGAAGTGTAATGGTTTTTCAATTATGATTTTCAACATATATTCACCGAAAGTATTACATTTTCCTTCCTTTTCTTCCTCCCTTCCTTTTTTCTTTCTTCCCGTCCTTCCTTCTTTCCTTTCTTCCTTCCTTCCCTCCTTTCTTCTTTCCTCCCCACTCCCTCTTTACCTTCCTCCCTCCCCCTTTTCATTACTGGAATGTGAGCTCAAGGTCTTTTGCTTGCTTAGATAAGCACTTTATTACTTGAGTGTCACTCCCAGTCCTTTCAATTTGTGCTTTTTATTTTCCAGGTAGAGTCTCATACTTTTGCCTTTCCCAACCTCAGACTTTGATCTTTCTATTTCTGCCTGCCATGTATTTTATGTTGTTCTTCTGGGGAAGAAGTGGTTAAGAGGCAAATCTTGAGTAACCAGGTAGCAATTTCTGTATCAATGGTGAAGAATGAAGAAGGGCCCATGCTGCCTCATGAACCCTTTTACTGAATGTGCAAGTCTTTGAGTGAGTGACTTAGAATACAAATTCCTAGCACTGGAAAATTCTCTGCATTTTCAGCACCTAACTACAACTCTGCTTATATAGCAGGTGTTCCTAAAGTCTGTGGAAAGAATGGATGGATGACCCAATATACAGGGAGAAGGTGAGAGCTAGACAATTTCCAAGTATGGTCCTCTTGGAACCCATGGCCTTTGCAGTTCCTCCCCACATCTACCCTGGGGTTGGCCATGTGACTCTCTTTGGCTAATGGGCAAGAGCAGATGTGGAACCAAGAGAGACCTGAGCATCCGTGTGCACTGTAGAGTTTCTAATCCATCTTGAGCAAGTCTGCATTAGCCTATTTGATTGAGGGAGGCTTGAAGATGCTTGTCCTGGTCACTTGTCTAAGGCTATTGATGGCCAGCTGACCAGAAAACCTGAATGACCCAATGAGACTAGGTAGAAGCCCAGCTTCCTAGGTGAAGGCCCAGAAGCATGGGCTAGCACAGAACAGCAAGCGCTTGTATTTGCTAGGCCTAGACTGAGAGCTCACATAGGAGAGAGGTGGGGGCTAGGAATAGTCCTCTAGGCTGACTTGCACAAATTGATTTAATTCTGAAAACTATAGATCCACTAATTAGCAGGACAGACCAGAGTGCTAGAAGTGAGGAGGAGAGCATTTTGAGAATTAAGGCAAAGGCCCAACACTGTAATAATGTCAGAGGAATAATTATGGAGCCCCAATGCACAACAGGGGTATATAATTAATAATGAAGTCTTACACACTTGAACATTTCTAAGATGTTAAGTGTTTTGAGTATTCTTACCAGTAGACTGTGCGTAGTAGTTCAGATCATCATCCCAGCTACTGGGGAGGAACTAACCGATCAGGTGGATCACAGTTTGAGGACAGCCTCAGAAGAAAGTTAGTGAGGGGCTGGGAATATGGCCTAGTGGTAGAGTGCTTGCCTCGTATACATGAAGCCCTGGGTTCAATTCCCCAGCACCACATATATAGAAAATGGCCAGAAGTGGCGCTGTGGCTCAAGTGGCAGAGTGCTAGGCTTGAGCACAAAGAAGCCAGGGACAATGCTCAGGCCCTGAGTTCAAGGCCCAGGACTGGCAAAAAAAAAAAAAAGAAAGTTAGTGAGACTCCAACTCAACAATTAAGTCACGTGTAGTGGTTCATATGTGTGATCCCAGCTACTTGAGAGGCCATAAATAGGAAGGTCATAGTCTGAGGCCAGCTCAAAAAAGAGTGAGACCTTGCCTGAAAAGTCACCGAAGTGTAAAGGGCTGGTGGTAAAGTGGTAAAGTCAGTGGTAAAGTGCCTGCCTGGCAAGGGAGAGGTCCTTAGTTCAAACACCAGTACTACGAAAAAAATGATAGAGTCTGAACAAAAAAATCAAAGAGGAAGAGGAGAATGAGTATAGAAAGAAGGGGAATAAAAGAAGAGAAAGAAGGAGGAAAGGAAGAAAGAAGACGGATGTGAAGTGGTGGATATGCTAAATAGCTAGGTATTATTTTTTTCCAGTTACACCTTATTGTCCCTGTTCAAGAAAATGATTCAGAATCTTTCTACAGTATACAATGCTTGGGTAAGTTAAAATGAATTGAGAACTAGAGACTATTTGGCATTTGACAGTCTGGTGACCCAGGGCAAAACAGAACTCAGGAGAAAAGCAGCAAGAAACAGAATCAGGAGGCAGATGAAGGAAGACAAGGCAGAGAAGCATAGAAATGGGTTCAGAGTTCTCTCAGGAGAGTTTCCATGAAAGAGGAGGAAGAGGAAGAGAAGAGGGTGGCTTAAAGAGGGAGTGATAGAACAAGGAGTCTAGGCCCTGGTTACAAGGAAAGCCTGGAACAGGAGGGTTTTCTTAAGTCTAAGGACAGATAAACACTGTGAGACATAATTCAAGGGTGTCAAATCATGAGTCTCAATGGAGGGGAGTTCAAGTACAGTTCTATCAAACATTCATTAACTCCCTCACTGCCAGGGAACTGGAAGGCACATTTAATACAGGCATCTTATTGCTCAGGAGACCTTTAGGAACACAACTTGAAGCTAGGAAGAGTTGGTCTTCTAACCAACCAGAGGGAAAGATTTCCTTTATGGTGGGCGGTAAATGGTGGGAGTTCTAGTCCTCTGTGTAATGCAGCCTGGAAACAGTCTGGACAGTAAGTGTCTAAACGTTTAGCTGATGTGTTTGTGGTGGAAATGATGACATTGTGATCCCACGTTTGCTTGCTAGTCCTGTCAAAATGGAATAGGGCAAGCTGGGTGGTTTACACCCAATCAATTCTCTCATGGCCCGAGAGACCCTAAGACTGAAACCAAGGTGTCAGAAAGAGAGGCATGGGAAAGAGTCAAGGCTGTGCTTCCCCTAAGATTCTGGGGGAGCCTTCCTCACCAATTCCCAGCTTCTGGTGGAGGTTGGCTGTTCTTGGCTTGCAGTGGCGTCACTCCAGCCTTCGTCACAATGGTGTCCTGCCCGGACTTCTTGTTGCTATATAATGGTTTTCTCGTATCATGATAGCAGCTATATCGAGTTCGCACCACCCTAACGACCTCACTGTAACTAATGATGCCGGCAAAAACCATATAATCGGGAAATATGAATTAGAGCTTCAAAAACTGGGAAGACCTGTAGCACTCAATTCAACCCATAACACATGCCTTTTCCAAAATGAGCTATTTACTGTGTTGCTCTAGGTAGAACAGCAGGGGGAAGACTTTAAGATGCAGGAGAGACTTTAGAAAAAGTAAGACATCTTGGGGCTGCAAATGTGGCTTAGTGGCAGAGTGCTTGTCTAGCATGCATGAAGCCCTGGGTTCAATTCCTCAGTACCACATAAACAGAAAAGGCTGGAAATGGCACTGTGGTTCAAGTGGTAAAGTGCTAGCCTTGAGAAAAAAAGAAGCCCAGGGACAGTGACCAGGCCCTGAGTTCAAGTGGTAGAGTGCTAGCTCTGAGCAAAAAGAAGCTCAGGGACAGTGACCAGGCCCTAAGTTCAAGCCCTGGAACTAGCATATATATATACACACATATATATACATATATATGTGTGTATATATATGTATATATATATATATATACGGCATCTAATGGATGATGATGGTGGTGATGATGATGACGATGATTTGGCAGTACTAGGGTTTGAACTCAGGGGTTTAGGCTTACTAGGTAGGCACTCTACCACTTGAACCACAGTCTCAGCCCCCCTTCCTCTTTCCAGCCCTTTTGTGCACTCATTGTTTTTGAGATAGGATCTCAAGTCATGTCTACACAATTGCCTGAAATATATTTCTTTTACTTTTGGCTTCCTTCAATACCCGGGATGATAGGAATAAACCATTACATCCAAGTTCTTCCCCGGAGATGGCCTCACATGGCCCGCGCTGCCTGCGCTGACTTGGAACTGTGATCCTCCTGATCTCAGCCTCCCGTGTCAGTAGGATGACAGGTGTAAGCCAGAAGTGTCTTGCTCCTCATGCATGCTTTTTAGGCATAAGATAATCATAGTGGCTGCTGTTCATAAAGGTAATGTGTTCTTACAGTAGAAAAGATGAGGTTGAGCCATTTCTAGAAATACCATGAATACTCATTTAAACATCTGGAACTTTTAGGGAGTAAGCAGAGGATGAAGGACAATAAATAGTATAACCGATGTTGTGACTTAGTACTGTACACTGACATGTTAGTAAAATTTAAAACAAAAAACAAAAAAGCATGCATGCTGGGCAAAATAAGGTAAACTTCTCTCTAGTAAACCAGTGAAAAGTAATGAAGCAGTTTGTTAAGGATTCATTTGTAGTCTATTAGGGTTGATTGTGTCTCCCTAAAAATGTTAAAAGTCCTATTTATCTGTGTTAACTACCTGTCTGTTACAGTAACAAAAATTCTCAATAAAGTCAACTTAGAAAGAAAGAAGGCTCATTGTGTCTCCTCATAATGGGGGCAGGAATGTGTGTAGTGGAAGCTGCAAACCTCATGCCTGGAAGTGAAAAATAGAGCACAAGAGGCCAAGGTCCCACAGTTCCCTTGGAGGGTATATACTCCAGTAGCCTAAAATGCCTAGGACATCCCACCTTCAACCTCCCAATAAGCACTGTGGGTTAAAGAAGGGACAAACCCTTAGCACACATGGGCCCAACTACAGCGCCCCCAGTGGCTGTAACTGCAATAAAGTCATTATGGATGATAAGGTCATTAAGATGACCTCAAGCAGGTCAGCCCCACAGAGAGGTTACAGAAGGACTTTTATGGTAGGGACACAATAGCAAGGGAGAGCTTAATGAGTGCTGAGACAAGTGGTTGTTAACTTTTTAATTTAAGGATGGCTCGGTGGTAGGCAGTTTGCTTAGCAAGAAGAATGGTTCAGATACAGAATCGGTAAGATATTAATTATAAGATATTACATATAGATTCCTGCAAATCTGCAAACACATCAAGAGTACTTTTAACTGAACTTAACATAGTATCCTGGTAAATGACAGAATCTATATTACTGTTACTCCTTTCGACTGCAGGAACCCTAAGTTCAGAAAAGGAAGGAATACATTGAGATCAGAAAAGTGGTTACTGATGCAGTCTAGAAAAGTGGGTACTGGTAGTTTGCTCAGTTTGTAACATTCCTGGCTGGCTTGACTTTGGAACTAAGGTTTGAACTCAGGGCTCCACACTTCCTTAGCCATGCCCCAGCACTTTTACTTTAGTTATTTTTGCTTTCGTTATTATTTTCAGACCAGGTAGGGAAGTCCATTTGTTTTTATCTCCATTTAATCACGAATTAAAAAAATTAAGTGGAGCTGTGGCTCAAGTGGTAGAGTGCCAGCCTTGAGTAAAAAAAGTAAGGGAATGAGTTCAAGCTCCAGTACCAGCACAGACACACACACACACAGAGACACAATAAAGAAAATAAAGTTGTAGTACCCTGTATTGTTTCCTTTGTTTCTTGACTTTAAATTTCTGTCTTATGTATTTTAGGTTCATACATGTACTCAATTTATTATATCATGTGACATGTTTTCATGCATTGTATAAATGGTAATAGAAAGATATGTCTTTGATTTTTCCTTATGTGATGATAAACTTTTTTAAGTCTAATGAAGGGTATTTTGCTGTATGAAACTTGAGTTCATGGAAGGAAAGAGGGAAGATATTGGAATATGACAGAGGGGTGAACTTGTTTAAAGTGCACTGTCATACTACAAATACATACTAACTCAAAATGAACAGAGCAAAACAAAATAAACAAACAACCAAATAAGCAGCTGGGAGCTCATGGCTCACACCTGCAATCCTAGCTACTCAGGAGACTGAGATCTACAGATCACAGTTCAAAATCAGCAAATAAGGTCTTAAATCTTACTACACTGTATTTATATACTTAACTAGCATACTAATTTAACTTACTATGTATATATATATATTATATATAAGTATGTATATATATATATACTTAACTAACAATTCATTGATCAATGACTCATAACATTGTACAGCCCTCAAACACAAGCCTAAAAGATGTTACATATTATTTATATATGGTAATACTATAAAATATACATGAATTTGAAAACCTTTCAAATTATATTAACTATAGATACGAATCTAGAAACAATATATAAACAATGTTAACCTACCTGGCTTTTAATTTTACTTAAACCTAAAGTTTCTTTTTAACTTTTATCTACGTTGCAATATCTTGTGTAACTTTAAAAATGATCATTGTATTTAAAACAACCATAGGGGAAACTGAACTCCACTTTCAATTCAAATTTCTTTTTATCAATTGGTGGAAAATATACTTTGAAGAAAACACTTGTTTTTAGATCCAAAGTTTCAAAGGGTGAGAAGGAAGGTTCTTCAATGATATCCTATACATTGTTATTATTCTACCATTCTTTAAGTGCCTTTCAAATCACTTTATTGGATGTTTCTTCTCTAGAGATCTCAGAAAATTAACAAACTAATGTAATCTAGGTGTAAGTTTGGGTTTGAGATACTGATGTTTGAACCTTCTCTTCCTGACAAGCCACTTAAAGAGCCACTGTGACTCTCAGATTTTATCTGTGGGATTCGTGTCTGTGAGGCTCATTAAGAACATTTCCAAAGATTACAATGTCAATAGCACCTAATTTCTAAACTGTGAGAAAGGTCTGCCTAGGTACATAGCTCAGTGGCAGAGCAGACTACACAATAGGTGGCTCACATCCTGAAGTTTATCACAGGGAAGTAGCAAACAAATTAATAATCTTATTTACACTCTCTTGGGATAATTACTAGTGCATAAAAAAGCTGCTTTGAAAGTGTGCAGACACTGTTGTGTCTCATTGCTTCCAATTTCCTTATATTAGCCAGAATTGATTTACCTCTTAGCTGCCTATATTACATGAATTGTTCTGTTACTCTCTCTAGGACTTGCAATGTAACAAACTATAATTTGCAACCTGTTTAAGTAGGCTTAGGTGGTTGGTTAGAGTCTCACAGATTTTCCTATCCTGATGGGCTTTGAACTGTGATCTTCAGAGCTCAACTTCCTGAATAGTAAAAAGTTAATTTTGGATGCAAAATCCTCTCTATTGAATTTTGAAAGGGAATAAGGGCTCCCTTATTACAATTTCAGGTCAATCACAGATTCCAAAGTTACCAATCCACATAAATCATGAGTACATTAAGATGTTTTAGAAATCATTTAAATATGGGCTAGAATTTCCACTAACACAAGAGATTTAATTTGCATTTAAATGCTAATCCCTTTAGAGGATTTCTTCTGGGATGTGTGTTACCGGGCTCAATCCCCCATTGCTCTAATGTGTCAGCCCAGGAAGGCAGCTAGCCTGATAACTTCTGGAAGATTCCTTTGTTCTCAGGCAGGAACCTGTGCAATTGTGTCACTCATATCTCTAAGCACCAATAACAAAGCCACTGGACAGAGGCCCCAGAGAAGACAGATTCTGAAACATCTCTGCTGACGTTTCCAAGAAGTGGAAGATTTTGCAATCAGGGACCCAGGATTTAGACTCTGTTACACACTTCTCCCTTGCATAAAGATTCATTCACAAAGTCTATTTTAAAATATATTCACACATGAAAAGCAAATTGCTGACACTCTTTGCTCATGATAAATAATAATTGAAATGAATAGTTTTGTTAACATATCTTCCTTACTACAGCCAAATAGTTTTGTTAATCCATCTTCCCTATTATAGCCTAGTAATTGATAAGTCTTATAAATGGGTCCTTCTTTCTTTCCTTTCCTAAGAATTGAACCCAGGACCTTATGCATGCTAGGCAAGTGATCTACTACTAAGCTACATCTCCAATCATGATTTTTAAAAAATTCATGTAGCTACTCTTCCAGTGAGCATTCTAAGCTGAATAACTGATAAATGACAGAGGGCAAATGTAATAACTAAGCTTCCTACTTTTGTTTCCAAGTTCACAGAAAAGTTTTTCAGATGTTTATGGGCAAAGGGACATCCAAGTTTTCTTTTTAAGTCTAATTTGAAATCCTTAAAGACCAATAGGAGAAAAAGTTGCTAAAATACTTGCATTTTTCTTCAAATTATTAAATTGGAAAAGTAAGAATTTATTAAGAACTTCAGGCTTGTGAACACCTTAATTAGAAAGGAAATGAGATTGCAACTAAGAGAGGTTCTGATTCTGAAGTATGCTTAAATTCAATTTTTTTTTCTTTTAGACAAAGTCTAAACCAAGCTTTAACCCAGGCTGGTCTCAAACTCATGATCAATCAGCGCTTAGCTCCTGAGTGCTAGCAGGTACCACTCTTCCTGGCCTTGAATTCATTGTCAATAAGCAGCAGTCAGTTTCATAAGTATTTAGCAATATTCTTTCATTTAGGTTATTTATGCATTTGTATTTTTATTCTGTGCCAGTACTGGGGCTTGAATGCAGGGCCTTGGTATTGCTCCTTAGCTTTTTCACTCATGGCTAGCACTCAATCACTTGGGCCATATCTCCACTTCTGGCTTTTTGGTGGTTCATTGGAAATAAGAATCTCACAGACTTTTCTGCCCTGGCTGGATATGAACTGAGATCTTTAGCTCTCAGGCTCCTGAGTAGCTAAGGATTATTATAGGCATGGGCCACCAGCACTGGGCTTGTACTAGTTTTATAAATGGGCTAAAAAAAAGTCTTGCATTTACTCAAACTACTGAACAACAAAAACAAAATGAAGGTAAATTAGGCACAACCTGCATTCTGTGTGTGAGCCTCTATCCTAACAATAAATTGTTACCTCTTGGTACAGTTGAGAAGATCAATGGGTCACTGACGACCTGGAGCAACTTGCTGTCCATCTGTATGGAAATCAAAACGTTTCATTAGGGAGGGTCGATATGGTTAACAATATTCAATATTTAATAGAAAAAAAACACAAACGATCTGCCTACCAAACTGATGTGGTGCTCCTTTACGGAAGGTGGGATAGAATCGCTGACTGTCAATTTTGATTGCACAAATAAGGGTTTTGCTTTCTGAAAGACACAAAAGGTATTGGTTGAGAAAGTGGGAATCAGAGTCTAAGCAAAAAGTTATCAACCATCTATTTGGCTATGTGGGAGGCTGAGGCAGGAAGATTTGAGGAGTTTGAGACTAACCTGGGCTATGTAGCTAGATCTCATCTCAAACAACAATAACAACAACAGCAAACAACAACAACAACAAAAACCAGTAACAACAAAACCAGAAACAGACAGCAACCATTCATATAAAAAAAAAGCTCCCAGGAAACAACAATAGAACAAACAGAGACGGATTGTTATGTGCTGTCTCCATAGCAAATAATAATAGGGACTCAATAAATGATAAATTAGGACAGAGGCAAACATTGTAATGTACTTACAAGATAATTGAAGGATGTATCAGCAAGCAGTGCAAACTGACGGAACAGTGTGTGTCTAGTAAACATCTCATCTTTAAGGACATGAAAGCTGCAATAAAAGAAGCCATTATATAAATGTATATTAAATCATAGAATAAACAAATTTGCCTTATAGTAATGTGATTAGGAAACATCAAGTCAAAACTTAAGCCAGGTAAGGTGATAATAATAATTCCAGCAGTCAGGAGGGGAATAAGGATCACGAGGGTGAGGCTAGCCTGGGCTACATAGTGAAACCCTGTCTCAACAAACAAAATCAAAAGAAAATGAAACAGAATACAAACTTTCAACTATTTCTTCCTTATTTAAAAATCACATATTTCCTAGCTCTGAATAGTTAGCAGTTGACAACATTTCTTTTAAAGAAATGACTGTTTCTAGACCTGTTTCTAGACTGCTTCTAGACCTAATGCAATAAATGTGCAAGATGAAGAGCATTTTATTCTTAGAAATCAAGGGACCCCTCAAAGGTTGTGTCACAAAAACATAAAAGTCAATGTGACTTAATACTGGAGAAATTAAGAAGAAAACAATAACAATTACAATCTATTGGAACCACACATATATTTACAATTTAGGAAATTCTCAGTCGGTATCAAAAGAAAATGGTGCTACAATTAGATGATTTGTTGCTGGAAATACATGCTCTGAAGAGAGAGTCAGGAATGTGTCTGGACAACCTTTATTTTTTGTAGGACCTAAAACATAACAGAAGCAGGATCTGGGGTGTAGTTTAGTGGTAGAGTACTTACTTGCCTAGCATCTATGGTCACAGTGGAAAGGCTGTGCCACCGTTGTATGTATAGGCAAAGAATCTCTCTTACAGCTCCTCAAGTACACAGACAGGGGGAAGCCTCACCAATACTGCTTTAATGAGGACTGGCACCTTGCAGTGATGACTGGACCTGGACTTGAGCTGGTATTATAACAGGCTAAGACTTTGGGATGGAAAAAATACATTTAACATAGGGGAGAACCATAAAATTGGGGGAGGGTGTCTAGAAGATGAAGTAGAGTAGATTGAATAATTGCCCTCCACCCAAATATTCTTGCCCCCATAGCATGTTCACTAACAAAGTAAAAGGAACTGGGAGCAAAGGAAGGACTTTCAGATGCAGGATTATTCTTGATTATTGTGTGGATTGGATGTGATCATCAAGATCTAGTAAGGAAAGCAGGGTGATGAAAACAGATACAGATATCAATGTGTGACGAATCCTCTCTCAAACTTAGAAGAGGAAAGAGCTGACAATCCTTGGAGATCAAGAAGGAGGGGCTGGGGATATGGCCTAGTGGCAAGAGTACCTGCTTCATATACATGAGGCCCTGGGTTCGATTCCCCAGCACCACATATACAGAAAATGGCCAGAAGTGGCGCTGTGACTCAAGTGGCAGAGTGCTAGCCTTGAGCAAAAAGAAGCCAGGGACAGTGCTCAGGCCTTGAGTCCAAGCCCCAGGACTGGCCAAAAAAAAAAAAAAAAAAGAAGGAACTAACTCTGGATTCAATCCTGTAAGAATCATTTTGGATCTCTGACCACTAGATTGTAAAGTTTGTGTTTATTATAAAACTTGGACTTGTGGTAATCTGTTAGGATAGCAACAGGAAACCAAGTTTAAGACTCACTGTATAATAATGGTTTGGAAAAATACATAGGTTGAGCAATTTCCTACAAAAATGTAACCATGAAATACAATGGAGAAGAAACAAAAATTAATAGACTTTAAGGATTTGAAACAATGAAATAAAAGTGTCTCAATAGTAGCATACTGACCTAGTATTTGCATGAGACCAGGTTCCATCCTAAGTGCCCAAACAAAATGAAACAAAGAGCCAACAGTTTAAAATCCACTCATTAAGACAATATGTAGACCACTAAAATTTTGTTTGGTGCTGACACGGGGCTTGAACTCAGGGCCTGAGCACTGTCCCTTAGATGGCACTCTACAACGTGAGCCATAGCTCTACTTCAAGCTTTTTACTGATTACTTTGAGATAAGAGTCGTAAAGACCTTTCTGCCTGGGTTGACATCTTTGATTCTCGTATCTCCTGATTATTGAGAATTATAGGGCTAAGCCACCAGCACCCTGCTTAAGCATAAGTTTTGCTACACTTCATTAGATCAAATAATTTTTCTTTTTTTTTTTTTGCTTCAATTTCTCAGAGAAAATAAAAGCAGAAGAACCCAGCACTTGTCAGGGACAACAATGGAAAGAAAAATAGCAGTTCAATCTCAAGTATGAACAGAACTAGAAAATTCTGGGCTGGGGTGTAGCTCCATGATATAACACTTGCTAGCATGAATGAGGCCTTCCTTGGGTTTAATTCCCAGCACTGCCTTTATCCTAGAAGAAAATTATTAAAATAATCCTCAAATGGACTTGCAATTCCTGGAAGCTGAGAATCACAGATCACCATGTTGGAATGCTCAGAATTCCAGGAGTCAGATGTACCCCACCCCTCCACTTCCAGGACCCAGGTTCTGAGAATTCAGCCAGCTGGAATGGGAGGGAAGCCTGGGGCTCTCCAGAAGTTTTCATTCAGCATTTCATATGAAACTTGATTTTCACTGGGCATTGGCACCTCATGCCTGTAATTCTAGCGACTTAGGAGGCTGGGCTAGGAGGATCATGGTTCAAAGCCAGCCCAGGCAGGAAAGTCTATGAGGTTCTTATCTCCAGTTAACCACCAAAAGTGGAATTATGGCTTAAGTAGTAGAGCACCAGCCTTGAATGGACAAAGCTAAAGGACAATGCCCAGGCCTTGAGTTCAAGTTCTAATATTTGTGTGTGGTGTATACACACACACACACACATACACACACACACTTTCTACAAGACAAAAACAAATGTTTTGTGAATATTAAACAAGCAGAACATTTTTGTATGAAGAGAAGCACAGATGTACTAACGATTTGCAGTGCTCCTGAGCATGAACAAGTGGAGGGGAGTCAGGAAAAGGCAGCCTCCAGCGGATTGGGTGTCATGTAAATATTCTGAGTTTGGGAATCAAGATGGGCAGAGCATCCAACTGGGAGCCCACTGGCAGACGAAGAGGATACAGGTAGAAGCGAATGTGGTATAAGCCAGGTAGGTATCTGTTCCTGAGCCTCTGTGCCAAGCGAAGTGGCCATGATGACACGTGCCAGGCATACAATGCAGAGAAAGAAGCAGCCCTGGTCCTTGCCAGCCCTGCTTATGTTTAGTCTTTTTTTTTTAGACACAGTAGAGACTGGAAAGGGGGGTTTGTAAATGGAGCGATGAACTGAACTGAATAAATTTTGAACTGACTGAGAGAACACTGGCTTAGACTGCATGATCTGTGTTTCTTGATAAATAAAAATGAGTGCTGGGGAGATTATGGATGGAAGGAAATGAAATTTGTTTTCTTTCTTTTTTTTTTTTAATTTCAGGGTTTCATGATTGTTTGGTTGGTGTTCTACCTGTTGAGCCAAACTTCTAGCCTTGTTGTTGTTTTGTTTTTGCTGTTGTTTTTTTTTTGGAGGTGGAGTCCACGATACTTTCTACCTAGACTGGCTCCAAACCTCACTCCTTCCTATGTCAGCATTCTGAGTAGCTAGGATTACAATAGTGTGAGCCACTAGTTCCTGGCAGAGAGTATACATTTTTAAAGTTAACATGGTAGGACAAGGTGAAAATCGGCATTTGTTCCATTCGCTATCAGAATTTTACAGTTTTGTTTTCCATATCCAAACAAATAAGATGAAGATGAGCCAGGAAAGAAATATTAAATGTTTCTGTGGATGAGGAAAACATATTGAGTGATTAGGAACTGGCACTGTTCAGTCTAGAAACAAACAGAAGACTTACAATATAAAGCAGTTTTACAAAGATCACCATGAGCAAGAAGCTCCATGGAAGAATATATATGCCCAGGTAGGCCTGACTTAACCAGGTTTTCAGAGTCTCTCCAACCTCTTAAGCTAATATTGTATTGTATTGTATTTTTTGTGCCAGTACTGAGTCTTGAAATCAGGGCCTGAGCACTGTTTCTGAACTATTTTGCTCAAGGCTGGTGTTCTACCACTTCAGCCCACGGTTCCATTGTGGGTTTTTGGTAGTCAATTAAAAGTAAGAGTTTCACCAACTTTCCTTCCCAGGCTAGCTTCAAACCTCAATCTTCAGATCTCATCTTCCTGTCTAGGGAGAGTTACAGCTGTGAGCCAACAGTTCCCGGCTTGAATTTGTTTTGTAAGTAACTTGCATGACTTTTCTGTTTTAGGCTGATTAATTTTCCATTTCTTTTTTTTTTTTAACCATGAGTAGTTGCAGTTTTATAAATGAAAGTTGTCTGTGTCATCATACTTAACCTGTTCCTGAGGATATAGAATTTCCTCTCCCAGTTTCGGTTTATCCGGTCTGCTTCTTTTCTGTATCTGTTAAAAAAAAAAAAAGCACAAGTGGTTAAATGCTGTATCAGACACAAATGAACGAGAGCAAGTTATTATTTCTAGTACCTTTCAAGCTTCCTTTTTTCATTGTCTAAATTCATCTTTAACGCATCCATTTGTACATCCCACATTTTAGTGTCTTCCTCCTTTACTTCCTAAACCAGAAAAGACACTTTTTATTCAATAGCACACATATTCTAACTACTATTAAAAGCCAAAAGAACAAAGGGGTTTATTTGCAAATTCCTATAATTCAGAAGCACATAAGAACTCTTGCCTCCATTTTCTGTCAATGATTAATTTCAAGAAAGCCAGCTTTACATAGGATTATAAAATAACCAGGTTTTATCTTCCTGATCCCCCTTCCCCCTCCCTCCCTGCAACCAGAAATCCTTTTTGCTAAAATCCTCTTCCCTGGAGGCCCATCTCTCTTCATA
The DNA here is from genome assembly GCF_023159225.1 of Perognathus longimembris pacificus. Lineage (NCBI taxonomy): Eukaryota > Metazoa > Chordata > Mammalia > Rodentia > Heteromyidae > Perognathus > Perognathus longimembris. The sequence continues at coordinate 25,670,528 of NC_063178.1, read as the reverse complement.
AATAGCACCTGCCCCTCAGTTACCATGTTTTCTATCTGAACAGTTCTTAAGAAAGGGTCTGACCAACCCAATTGTCCTAGAGCTCCAATGCCATTTTTTCAAGACAGCTTGGATTGTAGCAAAAGGAAGGAATCTCTAATGGGAAATATAGGTGTGTCATGATGGAGCGTTTTGGGGGTTATGGTGGAAAGGCACACTGAGTCACACTAGGGTAGGGGCTTCTCTGTCTCTCATGAGACAAATTGTTATGTGCTCCAAATAGCCAGAATTAATACAGATAGTAAGAAGCTAATACTAGAATAGGTAATTTTTCTGGTAATTTATGGGGCTTGAACTCAGGGCCTGAGTGTTGTCCCAGAGCTTTTTTCTCAAGGCTAGTGCTCTACTACTTTGAGCCACAGCACCATTTTGAGTTTTTCAGGGTCTTACTTGGAGATAAGAGTCCCACAGATTTTTCTGCCTGGGCTGGCTAAGAACCATGATCCTCAGCTCTCAGCCACCTGAGTAGGTAGGATTATAGGCGTGAACCATAGGCACCTTGGACTTAGAATAGAATTTTTGTTGTTGTCATACCTTTGGCTCGGTTTGTTTTGACGTCTTTGACTTTTCAGTCATCAAAACAGGTTGTGGGGCATATCTCACCTACCAAGAAAGTAATAAGCAAAGGTAAATACAACATTTTAATGGATGCATCAAGCTGTGGTATACTTACAGTGTAGAAGAAGGAAACTGAGGCTTGAAATAGGTCAACTATTTTCCCAAGGTCATCACTGCCTTACCTACTTTATAAAACTCAGTGTTCATACGCTGCATTTGCAATGGAACAATGACAGATCATTAAAACTACTCTCCTTCCACTGTGTGTGTGTTGGTCCTGGGGCTTGAACTCAGGGCCTGAGTTCTATCCTTGAGCTTCTTTTGTTAAAGGCGAGTGCTCTACTACTTGTCCCATGGTGCCACTTCCAGCTTTTTTTCTGAGTAGTTTTGTTAGAGATAAGAGTTTCATGGCCTTTTCTGCCCAGGCTGGCTTTGAACCATGATCTTCAGATCTCAGCCTCTTGAGCTAGGATTATGAATGTGAGCCACAAGTGCCTGGCTCCCCCATCCCCTTCCCCCCTTTTTTGGTCTTGGAGCGTGAACTCAGGGCCTGAGCCCTGTCCCTGAGCTTTAGGCTAGTGCTCCACCACTTTAAGCCACAGTGCCATTTCCAGTTTTCTGGTGATTAACTGGAGGTGAGAGCCTCACACATTTCCTACCCCAGCTGGCTTTAAACTGTGAGCCTCAGATCTCAGCCTCCTGATAGCTCGGATTACAGGAGTGAGCCACTGACACCTGGCTTCCCACTACTTAAAAGAAAGGCATTTTGCTGCCATTGTAGATCGCATTTTACCATCACACTTTTTCAACATGAACTAGGCAGTTATTATCCAAAGAAGCCATAAGCAAAACAAAAAAACCCACTTCATTTTAAGCCGGGAACCAGTTGTTCGTGCCTATAATTCTAGCTCCTCAGGAGGCTGAGATCTGGAAGATTGCAGTTTCAAGGAAGTTTGGGCAGAAAATCTCTAAGACTCCAACTAATCAGCAAAAAGCACCCTACTTCTCAGGAGGCTGAGAAGTCAGGACCCCAGTTCAAATCCAGTGGGGGCAGGAAAGTTTGTGAGACTCATCTAAGCAGCCACTACAAAGACAGTGAGTGAAGCTATGGTTCAAAAGGTGCTTCGAGTACCAGTCCTGAGTGAAAGCGTTGAGGGACAGTGCCCAGGCTTTGAGTTCAAGCCCTAGCACCAGCACACATGTGCATGCTCTCTCTCTCTCTCTCTCTCTCTCTCTCTCTCTCTCAAACTCAATGTGTCTAGGGTGCATGGTACTCCGGGTTCCTCCCTGGCACCTCAAAAGGAAATCTTGGACCCACTGCATTCAGAAACTGACATATATGGCTACATGGAGAACTACTTAAAGATAATAATAAAAAAGAAGGCAAAGCATCAGTGGCTCATGTCTGTAATCCTACTCAGGAGGTCAAAATCTAAGGATCATGGTTTGAAGCCAGTCCAGGCAGTAAAGTCTGTGAGACTCTTATCTCCAGCTAAGTACCCCAAAAAAGTTGGACATGGAGATGTGGTTCAAGTGGTAGAGTGCTACCCTTGAGCACACAACCTCAGGGACAGTGCCCAAGCCCTGAGTTCAAGCTCCAAGTCCAGCACAAGAAAACAAAAGAAGGAAAGAGAAAAAATAAGAAAAGAAAAGAAAGAAGGAAGGAGGGAGGAAAGGGAGGGAGGGAGAAAGGAAGGGAGGGAAAGAGGGAGGGAGGGAGGATTATTGTACATTGCTGTACAATAGCACTCATTTATGTGTGAAGGTTTGGGGATGCCAAAGCTAGAAGGGCTGTCACCCTCCTTGATAACACTGGCTCTGTAGCCACGAGTGGAAGTAGGTGACTGACAGAGAACTGAACAGTTCTGAGGCGTAAACGACAAAGAGCTCCAGCTCCCCTGCACAGTCAGAAGTGAGTTGAGAGGGGTGAACAGAGAATGAATGGCCAGAGAAAAACCCTGAGGTAGGAGATGCTAGTGTTCAGTGGGCAGCTCATGCCCAGTGCCCAGGCCAAGATGGCATAGCAGCCGGGTAATGACAGTTCTCCCTATGACTCATCTTCTTCCGCCTCTATAACCTTACAAGACACTAAGCTGTAATGCAGGAGGAATTTCAATAGAAGTTCCAAGTCTGATAAAAGAAATTGCATACTGGGCTGGTTACAGAGCAAGGTGAGATTCAGAAGCTGATTCTGAAATAAGGTCCAGTAGAAGCAGCCCACCCCTCAGAAGCCACAGCTAGGTAACCTGGAGATTGGCTTAGGCAAAGACAAACCAGATGTGGAGATGAACCAACTTTCCCCACAGCTGAGGAATACAAGGAGTAGGCCAGCTTTTTGTGTGTTCTTGGGTTTTGGATAGTGCTCAAGTTTGAACTCAGAGCCTCATGCTTGCTAGACATATTTGAGCTACACATCCAGCTCTTTTTTCTTTTTCTGTAGATTGCTTTCTAGTAAAGTCTTGTGCTTTCACCCAGGGCTAGCATCAGACTTAATTAACCTCCTACTCTGTAGCTAGGATTACAGGCATGAACGACCATGACATGGAGTTTTTTGTTTGTTCCAATTGGAAAGACCCCAGTGAATTCAATTCAAACATTTTGGTCTGTTGAAACAATATGGACTAGGATCAAGACTTGGAATTTGTGAGAAAGATGGATTCTAGAGATTTAATTTGAGAGCTGTTAGTCTAATTTGAAGCCATAGAGTTGGAGAAGGCCACACGGAAAGCCTGCAGAGAAGAGAATAAAGTCAAGATGGATGCTTATTTCTAGGAATGACAAATCTGAAGTTTTGTCTGACCTCTGCCTGACAAAAAAATCCTTAGAGCTGGATGTTAATTATTGGTTTAGTTCTCTACCACTTACTCCTACCCTATTAGCCCCCCACATCCAGAAGGTCCTTTTGGTCATTCCAGAATTACCCATATTATTACTTCCTTTTTTTTTTTTTTTTTTTTTGCCAGTCCTAGGGCTTGGACTCAGGGCCTGAGCACTGTCCCTGGCTTCTTTTTGCTCAAGGCTAGCACTCTGCCACTTGAGCCACAGCGCCACCTCTGGCCGTTTTCTGTATATGTGGTGCTGGGGAATTGAACCCAGGGCCTCATGTATATGAGGCAAGCACTCTTGCCACTAGGCCATATCCTCAGCCCTCTTCCTTAATTTTTGATCAAGTAAACATTCTACAAAACAGTGCCTCCTGTTGCTCCCAGCAGAGTGACTGTCTTTCCAAGGCAAACCAACCTAAAAGGAAGCCCACACCATAGTGCCACCAGGCTGACAAAAGCAACAAAGAGTCTTCTTTATCCTTTACCCTACCTTGGCCCCAAAATATGGAGGGAGAGCTGGTGCTGAAGGCTCAAGTCTGTAATCTTTTTTTTTTTTTTTGGCCAGTCCTGGGGCTTGGACTCAGGGCCTGAGCACTGTCCCTGGCTTCCTTTTGCTCAAGGCTAGCACTCTGCCACTTGAGCCACAGCGCCACTTCTGGCTGTTTTCTGTATATGTGGTGCTGGGGAATCGAACCCAGGGCCTCATGTATATGAGGCAAGCTCTCTTGCCACTAGGCCATATCCCCAGCCCCTCAAGTCTGTAATCTTAGCTACTCCGGAAGCTGAAATCTGAAGCTCAGTTCAAACAAAACCCACCCTGGCACACAAGTCAAGAGACTCTTATCTTCAATGAATTGGCAAATAGTTAGAAGTGAAGCTGAGGCTCCTTGGTAGAACACCAGCCTTGAGCACAAAAACTCAGGGACAGGACCCAAACCCCAAGTTCAAGCCCCAGTTCTAGTACGCGCGCGTTTGTGCACACATACATACACACACACACACACACACACGGTGGAGGGTGGATAAATGGAGAAGGGAAATGAGGGAACAAATACAGTGATAACACTTAGTGTACATTTGTTAAAAGGAAGTAGGAAAATATCTGAATCTGAGGACAGGAAGATAGGAAAGAATGATGAAAGGGGTGATTCTCATCAAGATGCACAGGTCCCATTAATGGATACATTCCATTGTAACCCCTTGTATAACTATTTGAAGATTTTCTTAGAAAGCAGGGGCCACGCAAGGGACATGAAATAGGCACTTTGGTGGATCCTTCCACCTATGTGGGCCAAAAGCGCACAAATACATTTCCTCTCTGCCCAGGACACCAATGTGTGCAGTAATTTCACTGACTTATGGTGATCAAGACGACCATGGAAATAATTGAATTAAGAGCCCAGTATGCTAAAGGAAAGTACTTAAGTTTAAAACGTTAGTTTCCCGTCAATTAGGGAAACAAATTGGTAAAGTAAGTTTCCATGTAGAAAGGCATCTATGCTAAAGTCACACCAATGATTGGAAATTGATTTTTCATAACTCTATGTTTAAATCCATCCACAGTCAAACTCTATGTTAATTTGTAAGGTTTCCTCTTCCTCCAGTCTCTTGTAATGATCAACTATGTCATAATGAGAGATAAGACTGTGCTAAAGCCTATCTTCTCTAAAGCAAATAATTATTTAGTCTCTGCAAAAGACAATACTATTGCAATGATGGTGATAGCACCTCTTTTCATGTAAAAAAAAAAAAGACAGAAAGCATGGGGGGGGCGGGGCATGACATATTGACTAGAGTTGTTTGCTCTTTGCTCTGAGCTGAAATTTCCCCCTTGCTACAACAAGTTACATTGACCCCCGGCTCTGTCCACAGGGAAATGTCATTTTGTTTTTCCAGCTGCTGACATTCCACTTTCTCTGGAATATTCTGGTCTCTATGTGGTCACTTCATGGACAGGTGCAAACACGAGGAGGCTGAACATCAGAGGGAGGAGAGAGTCAATGATCTGAGTAATAGGAAAGGACTTAGCTTCTTAAGTAGGAAAATGTACATGTAATGCTTATGCAGATAAATATTAAATTGAAGCTATCAACAACATATTATGAGTGCTTCTCATTTTCTTTTGCATTTATTCAGATTTAGGACTAAAAATTCCTAAGATTAAGAACATTCATTTATAATAGAAGTTATGTTTCCTAGATAGACGTTGGTGGCTCACACTTATAATACTAGCTATTCAGTTGGCTGAGACATAAGGATTGCAGTTCAAAGTCATCCTGGGCAAGAAACACTGTGGGACTCTTATCTCCAATCAAGCACCAAAAATCCTGGAAGTGAAGCTGGAACGCAAGTGGTGGAGCACTAATCTTGAGCAAAAAAAATCTCAGGTACGATGCTCAGGCCATGATTCAAGCACCAGGACCAGAACACACACACACACACACACACACACACACACACACACACACACACATTATGTTTTTTTGTTCTTTAAATGTGTTAGCACTTAGAGGTGTTTTTAAAATTTCTAATGATAATCTTTTAAAATTAAGCAACAAGAGCCAGAATTTGTAATAACAAGAATAGCATTAAGCTTACTAATTGCCCACCAGACCTACCATATTCTTTATAATATCTTCATATTCCTGTTCTCTTTTGTTCTTGACAAAGGACCACCATATTCTATTTGTTTTAATTTACTCAAACAATACTTTCCTTTGAAATTATGGCCATTGTTTCTGGGCTTAGTGAAAAGTGAATTTTACCTCTATTTCGTTAAAATGATCAAATGTGTTACTACTAAAAATGATCTTTCTAGCTCATCATGAAGATGATTTTTTCCTTCAATAATTTTGACTGTCATATGCATATATTTTTGTACCTGTCAAGTAAATAGCTACTTTTTGTGTATGTGTACTTCTTTAAGTTCCTTATTAACATAAACTAATTGTATGAAAAAGTTTCACCGTGATATTTGCAACATGCAAATAATGCATATAATGCAAATAACTACTTTTGAGTGCCAGTAGTGTACCAATGGGAAACCGAGGGAAAAAGAAACTGGCAAACTTGTAAGAAGGGAAAAGGAAATTTCCCAAACTGAAGCAATGAGGAAAAAGCAGTTCAAGTGAAATCACACAGCATATGAGACTTATGGAACAATATCAAATGGCCTCCCACAGACGTGTAGCCTTGAGCCACCCAACATTTTGGTTAATGGTGGGCTATATATGTAACAGTATATGCCCTACAAACTCCCATACCATCTAGGCTTATATAAGGCTACTATGAGATGCTTGCTCAACAAAATTATTCACCAGTGCATTTCTCAGAACATATCCCCACATTAAGTAATAGATGATTGTGTTTGAAAGCAAAGACATAATTGAAGATAATGGTAAGGAGTTAGTAAAAGACATCAAACCACAAATTTAAGATACTGAATCAAGATAAACAGAAAAAAAGAGAGAGAGAGATAAGGTAGGTATTGGATACTGAAAATTCAGGGACACATAATCTGTTGAAAAACAACAATAAGAAAGATATCTATTATTAGGATAGAAAAGAGCCCTACCCAGCCATATGCAGAAAACTCAAAGTAGACCCAAGCCTATCACCATGCACCAAGATCAACTCAAAATGGATCAAGGACCTCAATATCAGACCTGAATCCTTGAAACTACTGAAGGACAGAGTAGGAAAGATGCGAGAACTTATAGGCACAGGAAGGAACTTCCTGAATAGAGTCCCAGGGCACAACAAATAGGGGAAAGACTCGACAAACGGGACTACTACAAATTAAAAAGTTTCTGCACAGCTAAGGACATAGCCACCAAAATAGAAAGACAGCCAACCATATGGGAAAGGATATTTACCAGCACAGCAACAAAGGCCTGATATATGTCATCTACAGAGAACTCAAAAAACTAAGCCCCTCCAAGCCCAATAAACCTATTAGGAAATGGGCAAAAGAGCTAAAGAGAGACTTCACAAGAGAAGAGATAAAAATGGCAAAGAAACACATGAGGAAATGCTCAACATCCCTGGCAGTAAAGGAAATGCAAATAAAAACAACCCTGAGATACCACCTCACCCCAGTTAAAATGGCCTATATTCTGAATTCAGGAAACAACAAATGCTGGAGGGGGTGCGGGGAAAGAGGAACCCTTCTCCAGATTGTTGGTGGGAGTGCAAATTAGTACAACCACTTTGGAGAACAGTATGGAGGTTTCTCAAAAAGCTCAATATAGACCTACCCTATGACCCAGCCATACCATTCCTAGGCATCTATCCTAAACAGCAAAACCTAAGATATCAAAAAGACATTTGTACTTCCATGTTTATCGCGGCACAATTCACAATAGCCAAAATATGGAAACAACCCAGATGCCCCTCCACAGACGAATGGATCCAAAAAATATGGTACTTATACACAATGGAATACTACATAGCGATTAGAAATGGTGAAATATTGTTATTCGCAGGGAAATGGTCAGAACTCGAACAAATAATGTTGAGCGAGACAAGCCTAGAACACAGAAAACAAAGGGGCATGATCTCCCTGATATATGACTGTTAACAAAGGGAGACGGAGAGACAGTAGAGACGAAGTCTGTGAATACTATATATGTTCTTGATACATTGTATATTGTATATATGTCTACCTGACCTAGAGAAGGGATAGAAAAACAGGAAGTAAGATATCACAAGAAATGTACACACTGCCCTACTGTGTAACTGTACCCTTTTTGCACAACACCTTGTAAAAAAATTTTGTGTTCAATTAATAAACAAACAAAAAAGAAAAGATCCCTACCACTAAGCTCTCTCTTCAAGCCAAGAAAAACCTTTAAAATGTATTATTATAATTATTATTTTAAAGTTATTCAAAAAAGTGAAAGACTCTTCAAGTCATTCCAAACAAATGTCTCCAAGACATTACAGGCAAACATAAAAATTAAATATGTATATGAATGTACATATGTACATATATAGACATATATATAGCACAAGCTTCTTGACAGAAAAATATAAGGCAAAAGAAAGTGGAGTTACATCTTCAAAATATTAAAAGAAAATACAACTGTCAACACAGACTTTCATACTCAGAAATAAATATAGAAAAATGAAGAAAAATGTTTTTCATACACAGACCAAATCTAAAATGTCACTGCCATAAGACCAAGAGGAAAATAGAACAGGATAATGAAATCATGGAGCACTACAAAGAAAAGAATGCATCAAGAATAGTATAAATCCCAATATCAGGTAATAAATCCAAGACAAATTATTATCAACTTTTATTACATAAAAATATCTATGTTAAACTTGTCAGTTTTTTTTTAATGGTACTGGGGTTTCTTAGAACTGAGGGGCTTCTTGCTTGCTAGGCAGGTGCTCTACCACTTGAACCACACCTCCAGCCAGCCGAGATATACAAATCTGAAAGAATCTTATCTCCAGCTAATCAGCAAAAAGCCAGAAATGAAGCTGTGGTTCAAGTGGGAGAGTTCCACACTTAAGTGAAAAAGCTAAGCAAGAGTGTAAGGCCCTGAGTTCAAATCCCAGTACTGCCTCCTGGAAAGATAAAAAACAAAAACAAACATGTAAGTAAATTTATAAACAGTGAAAACATTTAAATAATATCGTAAAGCATTAAAATAGGCTTAAAATTATTTTTAAGAAACATTCTCTACTGATGAAGATTAAGCTATTTAGAGTTTCCAGAAGTTCCGATAAATTTTAGTGGCTATTTATTATACCAATTAATGAACCAGATGCTTTGGTGCATCTGTCTGAAATCTTTTCTCTTATTTTTTTTTTGCCTAGTTTTTCTATGTTGTATAAGAATGCAAGTGTCTGTACTAAAATCTTCATAATTTTGATTTTTAAAATTTCCTAAGAGGGCTGGGGGTATGGCCTAGTGGCAAGAGTGCCTGCCTCATATACATGAGGCCCTGGGTTCGATTCCCCAGCACCACATATACAGAAAATGGCCAGAAGGGGCGCTGTGGCTCAAGTGGCAGAGTGCTAGCCTTGAGCAAAAAGAAGCCAGGGACAGTGCTCAGGCCCTGAGTCCAAGGCCCAGGACTGGCCAAAAAAAAAAAAAAATTTCCTAAGAATATACTTATATGTTACTTAATGCAAACCAACTAGAAAGGCTATGATTTTATTGGAATGCATTCGCATAGTCTAAACTGGAGAAAACCCAGGAGAATTTTACCCTGGGTTGTTTAGGCCTGTGCCTGTTAATTCTGGTGGCACAACCTCAGAAAATGTTTCTTGTTTATGGTCAGCCACTGGATTAGCTGGGTTCAAAGTGAAGTTGGTGAAGTAGATTTCTAAGGGAGTTTGAAGTTGTGTGTGTGTGTGTGTGTGTGTGTGTGTGTGTGTGTGTGTGTGTGTGTTGTAAGTAAAAATGTGCCTTTTGTGCTGGGTGTTGTGGTACCTGTTTGTAATCCCAGTGTTTGGGAGTCTGAAGCAGGAGGCTTGCAAATTCCAGGGTCATGTGGGCTACATAGTGAGATGTTGCTAAGATAATAAAGTAAAATAAAACAAAATATAAAATGTGCTTTGATTCCTTAATTGAGCTGCAGAGGTGAACACAAGTTAGAAATTCTTCCAATTTGCTGAGAGTGTTAAATCAATTCAGTGAGATATGACTAATTACCCGGGTTTATTGTGATAATTAGATAATTATGCAAATTGGATGTGAGATGTAACAGAGGAGTCAATAAAGGCCAACAAGTTTTCTTTACTAAGTTTAGTTTTCCTAAGGAACAGAGAATACACTGAGGAAAAGACAACAGGTCCCAAGAAGACAGTTGGTCCTGGGGGAGTCTAGGGCGGAAGAGGGCAGAGCGGGCAAGCCTCAAGTTGGCAGAGCTGGATTGAAGAGGGTGTCCAGTGTTCGGGGGGGGCAGCCACCGCTGCTGGCCCTGGTGAGCATCGATATTGCAGCTGTTCTATGACAGTGCCCGGCCTGAAGCAGCAGGGGTGGCACAGGCGCTAATCACAGTCGGGGATGAGTGACAGCTGGAGAAATGCTCACGCTTCTGCGGGAAAGACCCCAGTCCGGGCGACATTAGGACTGCTCTGGACAGGCTGCTCCCAGTGGGAACTGAAGAGAGACCCACAGCTGAAGCCCAAGGATGTGGAAGACAGCAGCACCCTATGGTGAGGGGAAAATGGCTGCTCGGTTGGTCCCAAATGTCAAGGGAATGTGACCATGAAATCCTCATTACACGTGGTCAGAACCTGGCACCTGCCTGCATGGCTGAGACTGCTTGGGGAAGAACACAAAACCATCCAAATCTCAACCTCATCGACTGCTGAATTCCAGAACTAATAATCTGTAAGATGCACTGTAATACTGGGAAACTCCACAATCAAAGGGTGTAATTGCGACCTATTAAGATAAATAAGAGAAGTATCAAACTTCTCCAACAAATAATGATTTTCATGGGTGCAACAAGCATTAGAAATTATTTCCAGGTCCAAATATACTGGAAGTATGTGTTTGTCACTGAACTACTCAAAATAAAGAACTATAGAAGATGAAAGCTACTTCTCAGTTGAATTTTTACATATGCTATTGCTCAGACACTCAACTGCAGATCTGAGGGCAGAATCTAAAGATGGACTCAGTCTACCAACAAGCAGAGTGCTTATTTCCCATGATGCACTGCAGAATGGCTAGCAGCCTTGTTTATCATGTCAACCCAACGGGAAAAAGAATGCAATCACAAAACAATGAGCACATTATGTAATTGTCTTCTTTTATATGGTTTATTTTAAACTTCATCTGCAATTTAACCAAACAAAAGGGTTGCTTGGGAGGGATACAGCCTACTTCAGAAAGATCTTTACCTACATAGCCCACAATAACCCTATGTTATAATAATAATAATAATAATCAAATAATAATCAAAACATTACTAGCTTGTCTGTCACTGTGGTCATAATTACAAAACAATTGCAAACACATTTTATCTAGCAATTCTGACACGTTAAAAAAACATATCCTAGAGTTCTTATTAGAATCTTTGTACAAATGGTTGGGAATTGCGTGGTTTAAAAATAAGACTGTGACTTGGTGCCTTGTCCCATTTCCCACACAGAAGAGCCCTGATTCCTTCTTCTGCAGACCTAAGCGCACACCATATGGTCCTTCCATAGAGACCAGGGCACCCCATGGAAACTCCAAAGTCTTCCATGCAAGTATTTACTGGATGCAACCTTAATTAACTAATTACTTTGGGGTGGGGCAATGGGGATGAAGAAAATCCAAGAGTCCAATTTAACCTTGATAATGTGAAACCTTCACATTTGAAATGGTTTACAGAAATCAAAAGATAAACTTTGCACAAGCACACTGGACAAACACGAATTTTAGGTTGTGAAATCTTTCATAAATAGAAATCAGAAGGCAATGTTCATATCGTGCTTTTCAGGCTGGCTAAACACTCCGTTTATCACGGTGGACGCTGCTCTGTGCAGCATGTGCCCGGTTCCCACCAAGTGACACAGATTTCAAAAAATAAGTATGATTAATTAGGTAAGTTAAATGACTGATGTAAATGTTCCTGCAGCAGGCTCTCCGTGTGGTCATTTATGAGGAGTAAATATTATAAAAAACCTTTTAAAGATCCTTTCTAAGAGGTCCTGCTACTTCCATTGAGTTAAATATTTAAAGAGAATCAGGAAAATTACAACTGGGGAATGTATTTATAGAGTGAATACCCTGAAGATGATATAAAGGAATATTCATAATAACAAAGATGATTACTATGAACAAAATAATAGCAATAAGAGTAAAGTAGGAAAATAAATTTCACTAAAAAATGTATAGTCAAATTTAGGTATCAGCTTAGGCCTTCTTCTTCTCCCAGAGTCCAATTTTTACTTATTGGTATACATTAACCCCAGAGTCTCTTCAACTGACAGAATGTTCTGGTAAGTTCTGGAAACATCCCAGATGACAATCATTACCCGTCAGAAGAAATCAGTATGACTTTGAGGGAAAACTGATTGAAATGACATCTTCTCAAAGGTCCCCTGCTCACAGATGCCCGGTGAAGGATGTCATTGGCCACTCACTCTCTTTTTAGAACAAGACCCAGGCTCCTAAGGCCCACACTTGGGGTAGAAGTCCCTGAAATTAGCTAAGCTAGACAACATTCAGACCTAAATTCCTTAAACAATGCAGTACTTAAGTGAGTTAAAAAATAAAAACCCATGGAGTAGGTATGATGAATTTGAGGGGGATACAACACCCAAATTGCCACACCCCCAACACAATCATGCTTCCTTTAAAGAAGCAGGCAAAAGCACAATGAAAATGCATGCCTAGGCAAAAGCACCCCAAAACTTTCCCCTTCCAACATTTAATTCACTAGTACCCTCTCTTAGTAAAAATTCCCTAACCCAAACTGATTGGGGAGGCTGACTTGTGTGATTTCAAATCTCTTGTCTCTCATGGTGGGCACGCAAAAAGAAAGCTTTGGACCCCAGTGGTTCATGCCTATAATCCCAGCTACTCAGGAGGCTAAGATCAGAGGATTGTGGTTCAAAGAGAGCGTGACAGAAAAGTCCATGAGATTCTTACCACCAATTCAACACACACACACACACACACACACACACACACACTCAAGTGGCCTAGTGCTCGTGGCTCAAGCCCCACAACCAACAACAACAAAAGACTCAAGTACTTTCCTGCCAGGGCTGCCTTTGGACCATGAGTGTCAGATCTTAACCAACAGTCTCAGTAACTAGGATCACAGCCTTTTATTTCTGCATAAGCCAGTGCCTTATTACTAGCTGCTATGGGCAATGAGTTCTTGGACCACATTACCCCTACCCAGGATGGAATGGTTGGCTGTTCTGTCCATTTAGGACATCCCGTCTCCCCAATATCCAGACTTCAAAGAAGATACTTTTAGAATCCAAGCACTGGTGAATTGTGTCCAAATTCTCTTATCCTGGGGAATTAATGTTAGTTTCCACTGGGCTCAACTTACCAGGAACAATACCTTTTTCTCATCTTCTGATGTTTCTTTCCAGGCACAGTGACTCCTATTGCAGGACATCCCTGGTGTCCCTCTTTTTCATTCCTCATGGGGTGTGAGGTCTATCTGGCTGGTGAGTTGGCTTAAGAGGCCTATACCTTTCATGATACCCGCCCCCCCCCTTTGATGGTGGTGCTAGAGTTGAACTCAGGGCTTGCTAGACTCCCTCCAGCCTTGATTTTTTTTTTTTTTTGTCAATAATGGGGCTTGAATTCAGGGCCTGGGAGCTGAGCTCTTTTTGTTCAAGGTTCTCTACTACTTTGAGCCACAGTTCCACTTCCGGTTTTCTGTTGGTTAATTGGAGATAAAGAGTCTCACAGACTTTCCTGCCAGGCTGACTCTGAATCGCCATCCTCAGATCCCAGCCTTTTAAGCAGCAAGGATTGCGGGCGTGAGCCACCAGCACCTGGCCCGATCCTGATTTTTCACGGGCCGTTTTAAAGATAAGGTGTCCCTTCCTGCCAGGGCACACAGCCTGATTTGCCTCCTTTAGGCTTTCAGTCTTCGCTGAGATTATAGGGTTCCACCACCACACCAAGTGTCCCTCTGTGAAGAGAGGGTCACTTGGACTTTTTCTGCCCAAGATCTTCTCAATCCCCAGCTTCCACATATCTTGAGGTGCAAAGTGCGCACTACTGTGACTAGCTCTGGGCTAGGCGGTGGGTCTGGTGGACGCTGGGCAGGGGTGGGGGTAATAGTGTGTGGGGGGGAATCGTGTGTACAGGTCTCACCACACGCTTGCGCTCCTCACGCGGGGCCTGCTCACGCGGGGCCTGCTCACGCTGGGCCTGCTCACGCTGGGCCTGCTCGCGCTTGGCCTGCTCACGTTGGGTTTGCTCGCGCAGGGCTTGCTCACGCAGCACTTGCTCACGTGAAGACTGCTCACGCAGGACTAGATCACGCGAAGACAGCTCACGCACAGGCAGCTCACGCGAAGACTGCTCACGCACAGGCAGCTCACGCGAAGACTGCTCACGCACAGGCAGCTCACGCAGGACCTGGTCACGTGAAGACTGCTCCCACAGGGGCGGCTCCCGCCGGGGCGGCTCCCCGCGCAGGGCCGGCTCCCGCAGGGCCGGCTTGGCAGGTGGCCCGGGCCGAGGCGGCTCGTACCTAGGCGGCTCCCGCTGCACCTGCTCGGGCAGAGGTTCTTGGATTTCCACTCTTTTTGCCGATTTCCTTTTCCCTGGAGTGGGTGGCGGCGTGGCAGTGGCGTACACGGCGGACATGTCTGTCCTCGAAGGTGCCACGGCGACGGTGGTTTTGCTCTGAGAAGCCCACGGGGACAAAGACATTTCTCTCCCCTTGGGAGCTTTCAGGCTTTTCTGTCATGGGAAAAGAACCAATGTGGGCACTCTTGGGTCTGTCCTCAGATTTGTACCCCTTTTTCCTCCCCATGAGTGCGAACCCCAGAGTTCAAATGTTCACTCTCCAAGGGCACACAAACCACCCTAGCCTGGCCTGCCTTTGTTGGACAGCTGAGCTGGTCACCCCCCTCCTTCCCCCAACACATCTAACATCTTTGGAAGCAAGAGAAGGTGGACTCCTTACGTGTGGGCTGAAGTGAATGATTTGAGGTTTAAATCAAAGTTGGTTGAAGGAAAGAAGATTCAGGAAACAGGGCCAGGAGCCTGAGGGACAGGCCGGCCCTGTCACTGTCACTCACCGGCCTGGCAGGGAAAGGGGAGGAGAGAGAAACTAAATACAAATACAAACCCTGACCATCATGGTGTCATATCTTCTTCTTATTTCCATGTCATCTCTCTGCCTGACCATCTGTAAAAAATTGTAGTATGCACTGTTTACAAACATTATAAAAGAGAAATATTGATAAGACATTCTTAAACTATTATGGAGATATGAGTTACTCAGAGCATGCTGTTGCCAGGGCAACGAGTAAAGGATGTTATAGCCAATGTGCAGATAATTCAATCAGCACCAAGACTCTATGGTTTGCCTTTTAAAAATAAATACCTACCTCCTTTATGAGCTCCCTCCCTCTCATCCTCCTTCATCCTGCCAATATCTAGTCCACTCTTCATTTGTAAAATGATATCTAATTCTTTACAAGTTCATATGGTATCCATCAGTCCCTGATTCATTTTGAGTTACTTTTATGCAAAGCTAGAGCTTTCCATAGATTGTCATTGTTTGGGATGAAGTTCATGATGGTTTTTACTTTTTGGCAGTATTGGGGCTTGAACCCAGGGTTTTGTGCTTGCTAGACAATTTTTAGCCATGCCACCAGCCCTTGTTGCTTATATTATTTTTCAAGTAGGGTCTTGTGCATGTGCCCAGACAAGCCTGAACTGACATCTACCTGTTTATACTTTCCACATGGCTAGGATGACAAGCACAACCACTGAGGCCAGCTTTTGATTTAGTTGAAGTCTCTCAACTCTGGATTGTGGTTTGAAAGCACAATCCTTCCAGATTTTGCTTCCTGGGTAGATAGGATTACAGGCATCAACCTCTGGTGCTTGGCTTGGAAAATATTTTTAGTTAACTTAGCGCACAAACAAGTTTCTCATTATTTTGAAACAACTAGATTCTGTTTTAATTTCACATACAGTAAATATCAATAAATAAAACCCATCTACATTAAATTTCCTTATATACCTCAACCATTTTGTTGTTGTTTTGAAAAAGGGTCTTACAGTGCCAACCAAGAGAGGGTGCTTTAGCAAGAGGAAACTGTACTTAAGAACCAGGTACTGGTGGCTCATGCCTGTAGTCCTAGATATTCAAGAGGCTAAGATCTGAGGATCAAAGTTTGAAACTAGCCCAGGCAGAAAAGGTCATAAAATTCTTATCTCTAAGTAACCAGAAAAATGCAAAAAAAAAAAAAAAGTGAAGGTGTGGCTCAAATGGTAGAGTGCTATCCTTTTATCAAAAAGGCAATCAAAAGTGCAAGGGTCCTAAGTTCAAGCCCAGTAGTGGCACAGAAAGAAAAGAAAAAGAAAGAAGGAAAGACAGGAGGAGACGACTCTATCTGCTGACATCTTTTAAACAACACCTGTTCAAGGGAGCACTTTCTTTCACAAGACTTGCCCTCTGTATCCTTGGCTTTTTAAGTACATGGGAAAGGCTGGACAGGGCTACCAGGTATTCTGAACCTCTTGAAACACATGTGACTGGCCTAGAGTCAGGGGCCAGTGAACCAGGGACCACATTGGCAGTAGAACGGATTCCTGCATTTGGCAAGGTGTACAGGAATGCAGTCATACTCAACCACTATTTTGTCATCTTGATTAACAGCCATCCTTCCAAGAACTTCAATGTCAGTGTAGTTTTACCCAGATGACCACAGCAACAGATTCACAGCTAGACCCTCAAACACTGCCGAATGATATGTAATAGGAATGGATAGACTTGAAGCATGTCTTGAAAGGAACTCTGTCATTGGGAACCCAGCTATGGAAGCAAGCAGGGGTGACAGTGCTGTGTGCCCCCAAACAGAGCTAGAATAATCTCTAGGGCTCCTTTCTATCTCAAGTCTGGATTCTCCAAAAACACCATATGCACTGGGATATTTTCATAAGAAGATGGAAACTAGGTGAGGGAATAAGTTTAATCCTAATAGAGATCTAACAAGGACCTTCGCTTCCTCTTTTTAGCTTTAAAAATAAGTGAAAAAAATGCAGCAGTAGTGCTCACTAAACAGCATGTTGAAAATGAACTATACAATGTATGGGTAGGAATGGGAGGGAAAAACTGGGAAAGAGCAAGGGAAGGGATGACACTGTCCGAAAAGAAATGTACTCCTTACTTGACTTATGTAACTGCGACCCCTCTGTACATCACTTTGATAATAGCAATAAAAATAATAATAGTAAAAACCCACTTAGCCTAGGAATCATGGGAAGATGAGAAATTATGTCCTATGTTTCCCCAGAAGCCAGTCTAAGGACACAGTTACCCAGAATTTGGATATGAAGGGTTCATCCTGTTAACTAAGGCTTGGTTCACTCTGGATTTACCCAGTGATTGGATTACAAGGGCTCTGTGCTAATCAATGGATTGACTCATTGATGGATTTATAATTGGAAAGCATTATTAGGAGGTGGTAGAAACTTTCTGAGATGGGACTATAGTTGGGCCCTTGGGGGCTACATCTTATTCAAGCCCCCTTTATATCTCTCTGCTTCCTGGCTACTAAGAAGTAAGCAGCTCTATTTCACCAAATGCTCTGTTCTCACCATGGACTGAAACCTCTCAAAATTCAGAGCCGAAATAAATCTTTCCTCTCATAAGTTGACTTTCTCAAGTTATTTGTTACAGTAATGAATAAATCTAACATATTTTAATGCTTCCTTATATTTACCAATCTTATCTTTTTGATGCCAACTCTGGCTTTTTACATAAAACTATTTACTTACTTAATTAATTAATCTGTGCCAGTACTTGGGCTTGAACTCAGGGCTTGAGCATTATCCCCTAGCTTTTTTTCTCTTAAATCTGGCACTCCATGTAAGCCACAACTCCACTTCTAGCTTTCTCTTTTTCTGGTTAATTGATGATAAGAGTCTCATAGACTTTCCTGCTCAGGTTGGCTTTGAACTACGATCCTCAGATCTCAACCTCCTGATAGGTAAGGGTACAGATGTAAGCCACTAGTAACTAGGCTACATGAGACTCTTAATAGGCCAAAAATAACCTGTACTGGAAAGCCAGTACATAAAAACATTGTCAGAAAGAATACAAAATGATGGTGGTCATGGCCACCTTTCCCTTCTCCTACTCTCCTGCACAATCACAAATGGTAGTTTACATAAAATAGCAGTACAACATATAACAAAGGATCTCAAATGGTCTTCCCAGGGCATAGCACAAAACCTAGGAGGAGAAGGGATTGGAAATTGAACCTCCAGAGTCCCAAAGCATGTGTACCATGGAAACTTCCATTACAAGGAGAGCCTTAATCTTACTTTTTTTTTTTAAATATAAACTCCCAAACTAGTTTTAAGCACCCCAAAAGCTTCTGTGCTGGGTGTGGCTCATGAAGCAGGCTCTTGTGGTTTGGTAACACATTTGTTTGGAACTCAGTAAACTTCTAAATGACAAAATAAAATGTGATTGGTTCCTGGTGGGCAGTACAACAGCACCAGTGAAATGCTTACAATTAAATGCTTACTTAAAAAAATAATGTAATTCATAGGAACATGGGGTCTGCTAATATGTAGGCACACATTCACTGATTGGGTCATTTTATTTCTTCTCTATGCTCCTAACAAACTAACAATATACAATCACTTCTCACTCCTTAAAAGAAAAAAAGCACTTCCATATTCATGACAATATATACATTTAATTATTTGTTTTGAAAGCAGGACCTGGAGCTTAGAGGACTGACCGAGCTGAGTGGAGGATGGGTAAGAGAAGAAACATCAAGTAGACTGAAATTATAAGGACTATTTTTATATGCCAGGTATTTAAAAGTAACAGGCTCAAAATAACACATTTGTTAACACATAGTGGATGTGAATAGGGGAGCCACAATTGTTTTCTTTTCTTCCTCCCTTCCTCCCCAGCTTGCATTCCCAAGTTGGTTTCATAGAAGGCTTTATTGTAATCCAGGAGCATTGTTTTGCATTAATTTCTATGACAAGGGACCCAAAACACAGGGTGCTCAGAGTAACAAAACCCAGTTAAGGGAACAGTCTTGACTTGGCACAGGGAATGACAAGCTGGAAAAAGGCAAATGTTTCAATATCTGAAGTGCTGTGGATTTCCTGCGAGCAACCTTTTCTCTTCCAAACAGTATCATATTCTTTTCAAGCACATTTAGGACGCAAGTCAAGCTGTGTTTTATTTTTTGTATTATAATAAACACAGTCAGTTTACTGTAACAAAGACAGACTAGCAGTGGTCAGCTGAACGCCAAGATACAGCACCATGAGTCTGGTAAGGTGGGGGGCTCGGGGGTGGGGAGTCAACAGATAAAATAAAAGACCAGCCGTCTGGAAAGTTCTCTTAAAAGAGCATAAAAAGGCAGTGTTGTCTTATGAGACTAACACAGACTGCCAAAATATCTAGCTAGGCACTTGTTCCTTTGTTGTTGTAACTTATGGCAAGTTGTCACTAAGATCAGCAAATCCATCGAAATGTTAGCCTCGCATATTTGTTTTTGGTTTGCAATCTCCAGAATAAAATGAACATATTTTATACACTGTTTTCAATGATAATACTAGTTCTTATGTAAGAGTCTCTTATCTGATAAAAATATTTATGACACTACCATTCAAAGTATCTTCTTAAAAATGGCTTTAAAATATTTAGAATTATGCATGCACTTAGATTTTTGATAAAGGTGAAAACGAATCATTTACAGTAATGTTACAAATAAAGTTACATATAAAATGCAAATACTTTTATCATTAAATTCTTAAGAAATTAAGAGAGAGAAAAGTAAATAATCTTACCATTTCTTGAACTAGTATTTTTTCAGCATCAAGTTCAGCTAGCAATCTGTCTCTAGTATCTATTAACTGGAAAAGAGAATAAATTTTGTGAAAGATCAGAAGAGAATAGCTTAAATTTCCCCTTCCAAAATTTGATTTACAAACATTTTAATATGACAAAGATAAAAGGATATCAATGTGGTCAAAGGAAAAATGAATTTTCTATTGATTGTTATGTTATCATGAGAATATTATACAGGTAAACAAATACACTCAGAAAATGCCAACATATTTACAGGCTTCCTCTCATTACCTTCCAAATTCAAGCATCAACACCTAATAAAATCTTTGTCACAAAGAAAAATTTTACGCGTGTGTGTGTGTGTGTGTGTGTGTGTGTGTGTATCAGTATAGGTCTTAAACCGAGGGCCTGAGCACTGTCACTTCACTTTTCCACACAAGGCTGATACTCAACCACTTGAGCCACAGCTCCACATGTGGCTAATTAATTGAAGATAAGGGTCTCACATCCTTTTTTCTGCCTAGGCTGGTTTCCAACCTCACTCCTCAGAACTCAGCCTCCTCAGTAGCTAGGATTACAGGCCTGAGCCACTGGCACCTAGCTTTGTTTTATAGGCTTCATTCGCTTCTTTTAGCTTTTTATGCTATATTTATGGACATAATCAAGCCACATTCATCAAAAGCATATATTTCCATGCAACTTCCCTTAGTAGTTTAAATAATTATTATTTTCATACAATATTTATATTGGGAAAACTAAACCTTTGAGTTAGACACCCATTCAACTCAATTCCTCATTTATTAATATAACCAATATCTCACTGTCGATGTTCTTTGTTGTTTTCGTTAGTCATCATTTCCTGGTTTATTCCACTGACCTCTTAATTGTTCTCTGGCTTTACATTTGCCTCCCTCCCATTTACTTGCTTACTGAGATGCCAGTCTGACCCAACAGCAATGACCAAGGCTCTTCAATGCACTCAGAAATTAGCTTCACCCCCTGGCCTGAGTAAGAATCCTCCCTGCTTGAGTCTGACCCTTGCCACCCTAGCTCTCATGGCCCCTCCAGCTAGAGCAAACCACACACCTTCCCCTGCAGCAGATGCCTTTTTGCAGTACTCAAGACACTTTGCCCACCTGTCCCTTGGTCCTTTCCTGGCTAACTGTAACCCCCTAGGAGTCAGCTCAGAGCCTCATTGCCCTCTGTGATGGTGTTCCATCCCAGCTGGGCCTGCCTTCTGTGGGCCCAGCAACTCTCCAGGCTTCACACCTCTAATGGAAACTTAACTCTGCTCTGTTTCCTCCTCCAGTGAAAATCAGGAGAATGGTTTGCAGTGTGAAAGTTGCTGGAAGACATACATGCTTTGCTGGTAGATTGTTGAAATCAAAACACAAAAGTTAACTGACAGATGGTTAGAGGTCAGCTTTCCACAGTTCAGTCCCTCCCTCCCTTCCTTTGTTCCTTTCTTTCCTGTGCTGGTAATAGGGCTTGAGCTCAGGGCTTCATACTCTCTCTTGACTTATTCTGTTCCAAGCTGATGCTTTACCATTTAAGCCACACTTCCACTTCCTTCAACTTGTTTTTGATCATGCCTAGGACCCTTCAAAAGTGGGGAGGAAGGTATGGCTTCTCCCAAAGCTCCTGTATTGCCCTTTTCTATTGTGTCTCCTGCTTACCCTTCTCTCTGCCCTCATTTTCTTCTTTTTGTCCCATCCCCCATCCTCTTCAATTGTCTTCTGATTCCCATTTCACTTGCCCCCCCGCAACTTCTAGTCTCCTCATTTCACTCTTCAGCCAGACTAGATTACAATACGTTCCAAACCCACTTCATACTTTGACAGTCACACTGGGGAGCCATTTCTTTTGCTCTTCTGGAACAATCCATTCTAATGGAGCTCCCCAAGAGGAGAGAGTGAGAAGGCTTTGTGTTTGTGAAGGCTTTCTAGAACCTTCCAGATGAAGCCAGCCAGCTTTTCCTTTGGTTCACACTTCTCATACAGGTCCTATGTCTCATGGTTGCACAGTGTCTGTCCCTCGAGATGTGACACTCTTCACAGCACGAGCCATCTATGTGTACAAACACTTCATTCTTCCAGCATTAGCTCAGTGCCCAGCACTGAACAGCACCTCAGAAACCTTGCTGGATTTAGTGACGGACAGTCAGACCCAATAAGCAAATATCTACTTTCCTTTGTTCACCAACATCCAATCTGCTTTCCATGACCAACCTCTTCGCTATAATCAGTATTTCATTCTACACATAGTAAGCCTTGGATAGACAGGAAAGAGGGTAAGAGACTGACCCAAGGGGCCACAGTGGGAGATAGGGAGCAGGAACTCAGGCTTTTAGCATCGTTCTGATCATTACAAAAATATTGCTATATTTCGTGTCTGTTTGGAATTTCAGTACATATAAAGAAAAATGATAGGATTTGAAAAAAAAAATGATCAGGTTAACCAGGCACTGGTGGCTCAAGTGTGTAATCCTAGCTCCTAGGGAGGCTGAGTTCTGAGGATCATGGTTTGAAGCCAGCCCAGACAGGGAAGTCCATGAGACTTATCTCTACTAAATTACAAAAAGAATCTGGAAGTGGAGCTGTGGCTCAAGTGGTAGACTGCTATCCTTGAGCAACAAGAAGCTCAGGGGCTGCACCCAGGCCCTGAGTTGAAGCCAATGGACTGGCTTTCGTGCACACACACACACACACACACACACAAGTTACAAAAGTTATCCTAATAACACATTTTATTTATCCCAGTATGTTTCTAAAATATCATTTCAAGGTACAATCAATATTATAAATCAACAGGGAAACAGCTCACACTTTTTATATCAAGTCTTAGAAACCCAGTGTGTAATTTTCCCTAAAAACATGTTTTAGTTTAAGTGGTACATTTTCATCTGTTGTTTCAGAAAAGATGAAATGTCAAAAAAAAAATCTTGACAGATAAAAGACTTGGGAGGTTTACATATCCAAAGTATTGAAAATGCACAGCAAGAGTTTTCCTTTATGGAAACATACAGGGGTTTTTCTATTTAACTTTAAAATAAAAATTCAGTTGTACTGGCCACATTTCAAGCGTTCAGCAGCCAAGTGTGGCCAAGGGACACTTAGAGGCAGTGCAGATCTGAAAAGCCCATGAGTGACATGTTTGCTTGTAGATGGTGTGATCAGCCACGCATATGGCAAGTTTCTTTCTCACTGGCAACTTACAGTGAGATTTTTTGTTTTTTCCTTAGTTCCTTGTTGTACTCTCACAGATTAGGACACATATGGAACCCACTTTCATCAGTGGTCATAGAGATAAAATAAGCTTTAGAAGCCTTTAAAATAAACTAGCAATGTTTCCCTGGTAGGTTCAGTAAAATTAGAAAGCTGACATTTTATTTTTGACCTTAGAGGTTGGTGCCAAGAATTTAGACTGTGATTCTCCTGTTTGTGCTTTGTCTAAAGATAGCACACCCCACATCAGCCAGCCATTGGTTGAGATGGGGTTCATGACATTATTTTTTTTTGTAGGGTGACTTGGCCTTAATTCCCTAGCTTCTACCTCCCAAATAACTAGGACTATAGGCTCAAGCCACTACACCTACCTAGAGGAACTTTTATATTTTGGACAATATTAATCTAAAAATTAATAATTGGTTCAGTTTTACTGGAAAACAATGTTTATTTGGAATAATTTGAGAATATGAACTTGCTCTGGCATCTATATATTTTTTGAACTCCAAATAGACCCCCATCTTATTCATCACACCAAGAGAAAGTTTCAGGGTGTCAGGCAAGAGGACTAGAACCAGAGGCTGAGACAGTGCAGTTTCATCTTCCTGTACCTTACAGTATGGTCTGGAAGACTAATGGTAAACAGTAAAGCCACACGGGGTGGTGGTGGTGGGGAACGGGACAGAGCTCAGAGAGTCAAAGCCAGAAGTGGTGAGTTTCACCCGCAGGAAGCAGGAACTGGTGTAGTCCTCTTGCCTTAGCTGCACTAGGAAATCTTGATAAAGAAGTCCCTGTTCTCACTCATGATTAATCTGATGGCCTTGAGCCTAACTCATCCCTATGCAGAAAAATGAGCACCAACCAACATCTGAAGATAAGACTTTTCATTCTAAATAATGGAATTTTCTCACCACTGCAAACACCTGTTGAAACTTTCCTATGCCCAGTAGCTCTTCAAATCCTTTCAATCACAGTAGATGCTCAATTATTCCAAGTAAAAGAAGCATCTATAGACCAATGAATTATTACTATTATTACTAGCAGCAGTAGTAATGCCAGTCCTGGTGCTTGAACTCAGGGCTTGGTTGCTGTCCTGGAGCCTCTTTGTGCTCAAAGCTAACACTCTACCATTTGTGCCATGGTGCCACTTCCAGCCTTTTCAGAGTAGTTTATTGGAGGTAGGAGTCTCATGAATTTCCTGACCAGCTTGGCTTCAAACTACCATCCTGAAATCTCAGCCTTGAGTAGCTAGGGTTTTAGGCATGAGCCACCGGCACTTGGCTAGACCATTGAATTCTGAATACAGATATCTTAGCCATGACTAGATACTCTCCCCGCAAATACCAAGGAAGTACACAATCAAATACACAATAAATCAACTTTTACATCCTTAGACATACAATCTGGCCTCAGTGTCACGGCACCCATGAGGCTGATATTTCAACTTAAAAAGTCATTTATCAATGTTAAAATGTTACCATACCTTCTGAATAGTTCTCTGATCCTGATCTGCAAACTCTTTCAGACTTAAAATTTCATCTTCTGGAAACAAAAGGAGAGAGAGGCCAACCATGAAATTACATGCGTATGCTGCAGTATTCATATTGCCTGCTTCGGGGGCAGGCAGGGGAGCCAGTGGCAGGCATGGTGGACGCAAGTCCTAGCGGGACTGTGACCTTCACAACTGCCCTTGACATTCATTGCCTTCTTCCTGCTGTTCCACCGGCTGGTCCCATAGGGATTAAGAAGTAAGTTCAAGATCCAAGTGTGGCTGAGGGCTGGGAGCTTTTCATGAGGATGAGCAGAGAAGATTTTTTTGCTATTAGTCACAGCCTATCCAAAGTGCTTTATTTAGCAGGTGGTACGTTAGGAAAGTAGCACAACCTTCCACTATGGAAGAGATAGAGAACCACTGAGTCTAATTTTATATTCAAAGATATATTATATCTCATTTACCAATGCTTTACTAACTTTCATTGATCTTTTTCTTTCTCATTGCCTTTTATACCAGAGATGAAGGGCAATCTTACAGATCATGAACATAAATACAAAATCTACACTTCAGTGAAAAAGTACTTAACAATGACGGTACTTTGGCACTCAAAATGTAACATTTACTGATCGTTTATGGGATGAACCAAATGGGTAGAAAGTGTACAATGAGAATTGATATTTAAAACTCACATAGAAAATTAGAAATAAATAAACAATAATGGCTAGCATTTCTTTTATGAGGTGCTAACTCAGTTTCTCTATAAAGCACATACAAAGCATGTGCTTAAGGATTTAAACGTTACCATTTAGATAATCAGTTAAGCATGTTAAGTAAACCAGGGAAAGTTTCTACCTGTTTGGAATATTTCTAGGGGAAGTAGAATAGTGGTTGGTATGTTGTTTTGGGAAGGCCAATGTTTGACAGAAAACAAACAAACAACAACAAAACACCCAAGTTAACAAGAGTGTCACTACAGACAAATTCTTTGCCCCATCAAGAACTGCTTTCTTAGACAAAATCAAAGATGGTTGCCAAATACAGCACTTTAAAAATCAATAACCACACACACACATATGTATATACATATAGGTACACATATATTTATGTGTGTGTGCCAAAGACAAACACAACAACAAATTGTGCTGAGCACCTAAGTTTTCTCTAGAAACAAATGATTTTTAAAATGTTACCTAATACCGAATTCTCTTTGGCATTGAGTTGGACTTCTTCTTCTAGTCCTGAAATGACTTGAAGCAGTCTCTCATATTCTACCTTGTAATCAACATCAGCTTTGTGGGTGTCAGTATCTCTGGAAGAAGGTTCCTGAAAGATGGGAAATCCCATATTTCTAAGCAGGGAGCCAAGGATTTAAATATTCAATACCAAGACAAAGCCATACAAAAAGAGCTATCATATAGTTTTCTGTATTTTATTACACACTTATAATAGCAGAGAGAGAGAGAGAGAGAGAGAGAGAGAGAGAGAGAGAGAGAGAGAGAGAGAGGAGAGCTAAATAGAAATTGCTAGAAGAAAAGCCACAGTACATTCTTGACAAAGAGCACAACACATGGGGACATTTTATTGACAGGAATAATGCATATCATACTGTTTGTGTGCCCCTCATCGTTCAGGTCAATTCATTATGGAGGCTGGATCGGGGAGGCAGCTGGACTCCTCCACCCACAATTCTCTGGGTGTGTGTGTGAAGTGCTATTTCCCTGTAACTAGGCAAGCTGGGGAGATGGTGGATAGGCAGCACCAGGGGGTGGCAACGTGCAAGGCGAAGGAGGAGGGGGGCCTGGCTGCCTTTGTGGCATTTCCCAGTGTCCCTGCTGCCAGTGTAGTGAGGAGCCCCATCACATGTCAAAGTGGTGACGTTTGCAGGCTGGGAGCTGCATGGAGTCCATCAGGCGTTCGGATATCCACACAGTTGGTTTTCTGCTTGGTGGAAGAGCCACCCAGAGGCAATTCATATTCTGAACATTAACGTGGCTTTGCATGCCTGTCACCCGGGGACTGTGCAGGCGTTGAATGCTATTGAACACTTGGGTTTAAATCTCTATGCAAACAGTGATTACCTTGTAAGAAAGTTTCAGGATAACTTACAACAAAAGACTTTAAAGTTATAGTTTTAGGAAAGCAAACTCATTTACATTTTTATTATGTGTGTCTTTTGTTTAAATCTTGCTGTGTCTATTATGGGAGATGCTTTTTCTTATGCCATAGTCACTTATTGGAGCAGCTACTTCTTTGTTTTTTCTTCTTCTTCTTGTTTGTTTCAAAGCTATTGAAGACATCTGAATATGCTTTCTCTTATGGTTGTCCAGATTTTATTGCCAGACATTTTTAAAATAAAATTAAAATGTAATGGGTTGGAAGAGAGGTGGTGCAGAATTTTATAGTTCATTATGGAAAAATATTACATGGATGATGCAGTCTCAAAATAAATGAGTATTGTTATGCTAAAAAAGATGGGAAAGTCTGTATGCCTTGCTTTCAAAGTACTACAGATTTTTAGATATAGTTTGGAACTTTAAAGAAGTCTTCCACTGAATTGGAATCTGTGCCTTTCACCGTAATCCCAGGATTGCAAATAAATAAGAATAAAATATCCCCTCAAAAACATGTGTTGATTTCATTTTGAAACTGTACTTTTAGCAAACTTTGAAAATATTGGGAAGTATATAGTTATGACATTTTCCCCTATGGTTATAAAATTTTTTAATTGACAAAATAGTTGAGATGTTTCACAATGCATTAAGTGATCTATAACAAAATTAATGGTTTCCCAATGAAATTATATTCATATAAATTAGATAGAAGTATCTGAAATAGGCTGTTTCGATTTGTACTCTGTGATAAATCTTCAAGATCTTGATTCATCATTTACTTAAATTAGCTGTGCCCCATTAGCACTTTTTGATGCAGTAGTTATATGATACAGATTAGCTTGATCCTCCTAATCCCAGCCTCCGGACTGCTGGGATTCTAATTAATTCTTAACTAATGAATGCTAACATGTCTAATGGGTAATTAGTAAACAGCATGTTTTCTTAGTAAAGAATCCTAGTCATTCATTTCTTGTTCCACAGAGTTCAGTTTGAGATTGTGACAGAATATAGTTACACATGGAAAGAATTTTTTTAAATAAGCAAACTAAAAAATAACCTTCAAAGATTTAAGCCTAAATTTCCTCACCGTGACAGATTACAAATCCACAGTGGCTTGCATAAGTACCTGTTATCATAGAATAGTGAACTATATGATGAACTAGATGAAGTGTAAAATGTTTTCTAAGAATCTCTGTGTATGAAAAGAAGACTCAAGAGAGAACACATTCAATCTCAGGCTTTGCTCTCTGAGCCCGGCCTCTCAGTCCCAGTTCTTGTGAGACGAGGCCTTAGCTCTGTCTCCACCATCTGTCAGCTTCGGGAACTGCAGGTCATTAACTATTCAGGCACCCCACAGCCAGAAGGATACTCATTAACAAAATGAACAAAAGGACAGTTCTGGGCTGCTCTGAGTGGCATGTTTTGTGGTGGTGTTTCTTCCACCATCTGTCTATACCCTTCGTTTTGGTTTCCTTTAAACCACAAGTCTCCTTTAACATAAACTGCATTAATAAAGCCAAGGAAAGAAAGGTGGAGATCATTATAAAGTGGCTAACTGGGCAAAAATGGTTAAAGCCAAATTATACGTCAAGAGAGTCTGCGTGGGACTCGGGGTCATTTGGAACTTAACATTTATAAAGAAACTTACTACTCGCTACACTTTTTGTTGTTGTCATACTTTAGTATGGGAACTAGGCCTTCGGATGGTGACGTAGTTCTCTTATAATGGCCACAATTTACACAAAATTACAGATTTGTTGAGAGAATTGGTTATATAACCAAGATCTTTCCTACTCAGGGCGTGGTCCACAGATTAGCTACCCCAGCAGTACCTGGGAACTTTCTGGAAATGCAGACTGTAATCCAGACCTCTGATGTCAGTCTGTATAAGATCTGCAGGTGACTCTTGAACAGTGCTGGCTGAGTCCTGGCCCAGGGCCCTTTGTGTGCCTTCTCAGCAGTTCCCATTCTGTGATGGTAGTGTCTTAGTTCCGCAGGCTCCCTGGACAGTACTTGGATGTCTCAATTTGATGCCAGGGGAGGCGTGGTGTTCCGATGTCTGCCCCGCGCCTCATGGCAGTCATGGAGAAGAGCAGGTGCTTCCCTAGTGAGTGACAACCAGGAAAGTGGCGCCCTGGGACCGCACAGCCCTGCAGAGCTGTCACTCTTGAACGACAGCTCTGTTTTGGAATTGTCAGCCACAGCAGTAGATCTGGTCACCAGGGGAGGGAGGGGGCATGATGATTGCATACCTCATCTAGGTTGGGGTTAGAAAGAAAACTGAAAAATCTACCTAAAAAAGCAACTTTAGCTGAAATGAACACACATATGTGGTGTATACCTGCACACACACACACATACACGCACACAAAACACATCTCCACAGACATGCACACATGTCCGTATACATAAATGCACACACAATGCAAACCTGTATACATGTTTGCATACACCACTGCACACACAACTGCACGTCTGCCATGCACATATGCACACAAATCTGTACATGTATGCATGTACACACATGTGCTCACGTTCTCATATGCACATGTGCGTGCATACATACATAATGCATCACACATATACAGTGAGCACACGTGCATGCCTGTGCACACACATATATCCTCTGACAGGCTAACTTGTTTTGTGAATGTTTTTAATCAATCATGGTTCTTGAACTCATGGCCTGGTCACTGTTCCTGGGCTCTTTTGCTCAAGGCTAGCATTCTACCACTTTAAGCCACAGGTCCACTTCTGGTTTTCTTTTGGTTAATTGGAGATAAGAGTCTCATGACTTTCCTGCCCAGGCTGGCTTTGAACTGCAATCCTCAGATCTCAGCCTCTTGAGTAGCTCTGTGAATTCTTAAGGGGGCATACAGAATACTTGAGTGACAACAATGGTAGTATGTAGCTAAATCACATTGCTTTATGTTGTTTGTTTTTGTTTGTTTGGTCAGTTGTGGGGCTTGAACTCAGGGCCAAGGCACTGTTCCTGAGCTCTTTTACTCAAGTCTAGCACTCTGAGCCACTTTGAGGCACAGATCCACTTCCAGTTTTCTGGTGGTTAATTGGAAATAAGAGTCTCACGCACTTTCCTGCCCAGGCTGGCTTTGAACCATGATGCTCAGGTCTAAGCCTCCTGAGTAGCTAGGATTACAGGCATGAGCCACCTGCGCCCAGCTTAGTCACATGGTTTTCCCATGGAAAACTAGAATGGAGTTGCTCCAGGGAAAATTCAATATCAAAGCTGTTCTCATATGGAGATAAGGTCTCTGTAACTTGGTGAGTTACCTTTTCTTATTTCCATTTTGTCATAAAACAATTCAAAGCAGCTATTTACAGACCTTGCTTTTTCTTACTACTTCTTAGCAGATTTCTCAGAAAAGAGATGTGACATTTATTAATGATATAGCTACTTTTATAATTTTATGATCAGTAAGGACAAACTAGTTTTAGGTGAACAAAATAATGCTTGTTTATTTCATTTGTTCAAACTATTACCACTATTACTTTGACTTTTTAAATTGTTCTTCCAAACCAAATTGCAGATTTGGCATCATTTAGCATCATTTAAGGGATTTTTTTTATACCACTAGAGGGTGCAGTTGTTTACGATGACATTTCAAATAGACCTTATCTGTCATCTAGATTTTAGATAGAGTTTATGTGGCAAGAAGGTTTAGAAACGTTTGTTCCTAGAAGATCTATCACAGTATTATTTCACCGGTCCATTTGAGAAAAGTCAGGGTCTGCATTTGTGACACTGGAATGCATACGTGGGTGCTTTGTAACAAACTCTGCCACACACTTTGTTAGGATCCCTAGGAGAGATGTATACACCCCATTAATTTACCCTCGTGTCTCTAAGAGTAATTACAGAAATCCTGACTTGGGGGCAGATTACACGAGTAAGTAAGGTATCTGGTTGTTATTCCAATCCACAGAATAAACTCCTGACAATGGGTGGGGTTCAGGTCCCACATGGATCCTCACAAAGTTTCCTCCCCCCTCCCCACTCTTGTCCCACCACATCAACAACCAGTTCACTGAATGGGCAGAAAAGAGAGAAGTGTTACGATTTTTGAGTAAGTGAAATGAATGTACCAAAATCACCCCCACCAAGTTGTTAGTCAAGGCAGAATCTCAAGGTTACAAGGAAATCCTTCAAAGATTTTCCTTCTTGGTGTGTGTGTGTGTGTGTGTGTGTGTGTGTGTGTGTGTGTGTGTGTGTGTGTGTGTGTGTGTCTGTACTGAGCTTGAACTTGGGGCTTTGTACTCTTCTTGCTGGGCTTTTTTCTTCAAAGCTGGCACTCTATCATTTGAGCTACACCTCCGCATCCAACTTTTTGCTGGTTAAATGGAGATAAGAGTCTCCTAGATTTTTCTGCCCTGGCTGCTAGGTTTGAACTGCAATTCTCATATCTCAGCCTCCAGAGAAGTTAGGATACAGTCATAAGCCACCAGTGTCCAGCTCCATTTATTTATTTGTTTTATTTTTTGGTGGGTCATGGGGCTTGAACTCAGGGTGCCTTGGCACTCAAGGGTAATGCTCTACCACTTTGAGCCACTGCCTTACTTCCGGTTTTCTTGTGGTTAATTGGAGATATGAGTCTCAGGGACTTTCCCGCCCTAGCTGGCTTCAAACTGCTATTCTGTCTCCCAAGTAGCTTGGATTATAGGCATGAGCCACTGATGCCCTGCTTGCCTAGTTCCTTCATATTATTATATGAAGGTCATTCTTTTCCAAGTCACCTTCATAGAAGTCTCTGATCTTGGAAGATTAGCTTTGTGTCTTTTCATCTATCTTGACTGCAATAAAAGTTGGAATTCTTCATTATTACAACAAAAATTCAGTCTTTCAGTGTGAGATGTTTTAGGAAAAAAAGTTATTTTAGTTTCTACTGTCCCTATTTATAATTATTATAGAGTTTCTAGAATATACCATTGCATAGTAAAACGTTGGATTGGTTCATATTATGGAGAGCTGGCCATGGTACCCCAATTCAATTTTATTCTATGTGTGTGTGTGTGTGTGTGTGTGTGTGTGTGTGTGTGTGTGTGTGTGTGTGTGTGTACGCGCTGTGACTTGAATTGTAGGCCTTGAGCTCTCCCTTGTTTTGTTTTTGCTTACTGCTGGTGCTCTGCCACTTGAGCTACACCTCCACCTCCACTTCCAGTTCTTTGCTAGTTAATTGGAGATAAGAGTCTCTTGGAGTTGCCTGTGCAGGTTGGTTTTGATCCAAGATCCTTAGATGTCAGCCTCCTGAGTCGATAAGGTTACAGGTGTGAGCCATCAGCACCCGGTTAAATCTATTCATTCTTAACTCAGGCTCCTAGCTATCTATGATTTTATTTGCCCATATGAAAACAAATTATTCTTTGCATTGAAACTTACATATTTTTGATATCCAGCCTCTTCGAATTGCTCGAGCTGCTCTCTTAATTCTTTGATAAGTTCGTCTCTCTCCTTCAACTTTCTTTTTAAAATACCCAGTTTGATATTTGCTGCATCGTGCAAGGCCGACTTCTCCTCCTCAACATCGAAGTACCGCTGGTGGAAAACACAGGAGCAGTAGAAACCAGACAGTAATGTAGTATTTCTTAGCTGAAGTTACTTATCATGAACATGACTTTTAGTAAATAATTGTGTGGGGTGTTTGTTCTTGCTGTTGGCTTTTTTATTTTTTTGGTGGCACTAAGATTTGAACTCGAGGATTCATGCTTGCTAATCAGGTACTACTCTATTGCTTGAGCTATGGTTCAAGCTTTTAGGGTTTGCTTATTTTTGAGTTAGGATCTCCTTTCCTGTCCAGACCAACCTGAACTATGGTTATCTTGTTTACAATTCCCACCACAGCTGAGATGACAGCAGTGTGTCATTATGCCTTGCTACTGATTGAGATGAGAGTCTCACAAACTTTTTGGCCCAGGCTGGCCTTGAAATGCAACCCTCCTCATCTCTGCCTCCCAAGTAGCTAGGTTTACAGACGTGACCTACCACATCTAGCTAATAACCCTCCTTACATTCTACTATGTCATAATGTCAGGCAAAACAGCTCAGCATTACTCTCTAAGACACAACATATATGGCTCTGATTTTGTAATCTATGCAAATGAAAAAATAGGACAGGAATTCCCTCACTGCAATGAGAGTTTAGCAACTACTCAGCAACAAAAGCCTTTGTGGGAGCTTTGTGACCCAGGTAGGAGGCTGCATAACTCTGGTGGAGGTGAAGATGGAGGAGGAAGGCTTAAAGAGAGAAGACAGGCCCACACCCAGGTACGGCTGCTCACCAAGTGCTGGAGTCAGCCACAGATGCAGAAATGGCCTCATCCCACTGTGGTCTTAGTACCACTTGTTTGGCTTTGTCCTTCCATTAGAGCCATCTGTCAAATGCTACCAGAGAATCAAGGCAGCTATCTATCTTGGTCCTTGCATCCAGTAAGAGAATACAGGCAAGGCAGTAATTGTACCGAAAGTATTAGGAAAGCTTACTGCTAAGAAAGGAATATCTCAGGTCTGCCTCCTTAATATGCCAAATAAAAAGACATGATGAGAGGCAGAGAAAGGAAATGTACTAGAGGAAGTGCCACAGGAAAATGACATTACAGTTCATCTTCAGATCTCTTCAGAGTACAGTACAGGTATAAACAGAGGAAGAATTAGTGGAAAGGGGCAAAAGATCTACATAAAGAGACCTACTACTATGTTTTCTCTCATAAGTGAAGGCTAGATCTAATATGCACTGGGACAAGATAAATGTAGTGGTCTCACATGCAGTGAGACCAAAGGAGAATACTCTTAGAAGAGGAACACAAAGGTGCAAGGCCTGTGTGCATCTGACCATATAAAATGGTACTTATTGAAATGAACTCCAGGAAATGGAAACAAGAGGGCTCCCCCCGCCCCCCGCCCCCGTTGCTGCTTTTACTTTATTTTCTTTTTGTCTTGCTTGTTTGTTTATCTGTCTTTGGGAAGGAACATAGAAATAGTGGAACAAAGCAGCAGTGGTACTCACTAGATACTATATTGAAATGTACAACTTGTGGGTGGGGATGGGAGAAAAAAAACTGAGTGAGAAAAGGGGTAACATTGCCCAAAAAGAAATGTACTCACTACCTGACTTATGTAACTATAACCGCTCTGCACATCACCTTCAAAATAAACATAACAGAAGAAGGAGGAGGAGGAGGAGGAGGAGGCCTAGTAACAGGTATGGCCTGGCTGGACATTATCTCAGTGCTGTCATCACTTGAGGGGAGAACGGCTCTCGTGGGGTTGCTCTGCTCCAGCCTAAGCTTCACCATGAAAGGGAGTTGTCTGCATTTGGGGGTGATCTATTCTGCAAGGTTCTGTGCTTCCTTAGGGGTAGTTTTACTCCTTTGTCATAAACATATGGTACTCCCCCCACCATTAGAAGCCTAATAAAGAAACTGAAATGAGTAAAGAACAAATAAAACAACCCAACAAATCCTGAGGATACAATGACGATTTAAGGATACAATAGAGAATTCAGTCAGGTGGGGAAAAAAAGATACCAAAGACAGGTTGTTTTCAAACTAGCCAGTTGTGAGAACAAAAATATAAGATTGAAAAATAGAAGATAGCATAACTGACACCATGAAATAAATTGATATGTGAGTTGTGGAAGTCTCAGAAGGAAAGAAGAGAGAAAAGGGTAGGAATTTTCTTAAAAGAAACAGTAGTGGAGCTGGGCACTCAGGGCTACACCTGTAATCCGAGCTACTCAGGAAGCTGAGATCTGAGACTCATGATTTGAAGTCAGCCTGGGCAGAGAAGTCCCTGAGATGCTCTTGCTTTTATTTTTATTTTATTTATTTATTTATTTTTATATTTTTGCCAGTCCTGGGGCTTGGACTCAGGGCCTGAGCACTGTCCCTGGCTTCTTTTTGCTCAAGGCTATCAATCTACTTCTTGAGCCACAGCACCATTTTCGGCTTTTTCAATTTATGTGGCTCTGAGGATTCTAAACCAGGGCTTTATGCATGCTAGGCAAGCACTCTATGCCACATTCCAAACCCCACTGAGATTCTTTATAAAAAATTTTATTGTATGTACAGAGGAGTTGCAGTTACATAAGTAATGGACACAGTTCTTTTCAAGCAGTGTTACCCCCTCCCTCATTTTCTTGCACTCTCCTCCCTGAGACTCTTATCTCCAATTAACCATCAAAAATGTCCGAGGTGGAGTGTCACTCAGGTGACAGAGCATCAGCCCTATGCTTAGCCCAGATGCTAAGGCAGTTGGGCACTGGTGGCTCACACCTACAATCCTAGCCACTCAGGAGGCTGAGATCTGAGGATCGAGGTTCAAAGCCAGCCAGAGCAGTAAAGTCCACGTGAATCTTAGCTCCAATAAATTACCAAAACAGCCAGAGTGGAGCTGTGGCTCAAGTGGTAGAGTTCTAGCCTTGCGCAAAAGAAGCTCAGGATTAGGGCTCAGGCCCTGAGTTCAAACAAAGCTAAAGGAGAACAGAAGCACTGAATTCAAGCCCCAGTACCAAGATAAATACCCACACAGAAAGAGAGAGGGAGAGAGAGAGAGAGAGAGAGAGAGAGAGAGAGAGAGAGAGATATAATTAAAAATTCCCCAATTCGTGGGTGTGATATCAACATGCAGAAACTTAAAGGACACAAGAAAAATGAACTCAAAGAACATTCTAATGAAATTCTTCAGTCAGAGACTGAATCTGAAAAACCAGCTGGGCTAACTATGTCAGGAAAAGCTGTCCTTTAGAACTGAAAAAAGAATTGAGACATTCCCAAGTAGACTCTGAAGAGGTTATTCACCACGATACCTGCTTTATTAAAAATGCTAAAGGAAGTTCTACAGATTCAAACTTAAGGGATGTAAGTAGTAACAAGAATACATATAAATTACAAAACTACCAGTAAAGGTAAATAAATAGCGAAATTCAGAATATTCTAATACTTAACTGTGGTGTGGATAAAAATATTAAAAATAAAGCAAATAGATACCCTTTAATAATAAGTTCCTAATGAGTATATATTGTGAAGAAGGAAAAGATGACATTAGTAGATAAGGAGGGAGGGAAACAATGTAAGTGTGACGTTTGTGTGTGTATGTGTGCCTGCACATGTGTGTTATAACAAAGGGCCTTGTGCTTGCTAGGCTGGAGTTCTATCACTCAAGTCACACCTCAGCCTCTTTACTCTTTTATTTTATGTAGTTTATGCCTGAGCTGGCCTAGACCACAGTTCTTCTGTTAAGCTTCCTATATAGTCGGGATGACAGGTTCACACTACCACACTCAGCTTTTTATTGGCTGAGACGGGGTTTTGCAAACAGTTTGCCTGTGCTGGCTTTGAACCAGTCTTCCTAATCTCTGCCTCCCAAGGAGACAGGAACAGAGGCCAGAGCCACCATGACCAGCTCACATTGCGGAAATTTTATATGTGATTGAGACTAAGTGTTTGAGATACAATCCTATAACTATAAGGTGTTTTGTATCAGCTTCAGGTAACCATAAATAAAAAGCTGCTAGTAGAGATGAGAAAAGATAAAGAAAAGCCACGCATACTATTATATAAAGAAATCAATGAATCACAAAGGAAGACCATAAGAGAACCTGAAAGAAACAAAGGAAACTACAAAATAACTAGATGGCCTGGAAATCATTAATCTCAAGGCTATATGATGAAGGAAAAAAAATTAAAAAATCAACAGAAAAGGAAAAGATCCAATAAATGATCTCCCAACAATTGCTTAATAGTTTAAAAACTAGTGGTGGTGTGCCTGGCTTTTACTTCTCTGTTTTAAGAAGTTTTTATGTGCTTAAATTCCTAAATTAAATTTTTATGTGTTTGAAATGCTTACAAATAGTCTGTCTTTTCTTATAATAATAATGAATGATACATGAAGGCCAATAAAAGCTAAGATGCAGTTTGTAGAAAATTCTATATTTCTTTGGTTTACAAATAAAACTGTGTCACACAAACTGACTTAAAAGATAGAATTAAGAACTTGTTCTCTAAATGAAAATGTACTTCTACCCTTGGTTGGTCTCCAGGGGGCAGCAGAGAGTCATGTATGCTGGGTCTCCGGGTACTTGGGCTGCATTTGGACTTTCTGCTCTTTGTTAAGACTAAGCCTGACCCCACTGAGTGGCCAGGACTGGGAAGTCCTGGTGAAGTCATACCTCAGAGCCGTGCCAACTGTCCAAAGTGAAGAGTCAAACAATGGCTTTAATTCCATACAAATGATTTTTAATAGGGGAAGACAACTAATCACAATGAATATGCTTGTGGTTAACCATACTTGACATGTTTATGGCAAACCGGTAGAGATGGCATATATAAAGAGTAATATTCATTATTCACCCTTATTTTTTGAAGTGTGTGTGTGTGTGTATATAGAGTTTGAACTTAGGCCTCTTTAATCTCCCTCAATTGTTTCTGAATATTTTGTATTTATTAGAAACATATAATTGTCTCAAAGTTGATTGAAGACATAAAGGACCATAATACCATGTTTTCACAAATCACAGATTTCTGAATTACTCTCTTCTCCGTGAGCTCTGGAAAAGATAGATTAAACAGATCTATGAGCCTAGCTACTCAGGGGGATGAAATTTAAGGATCTTGGTTCAAAGCCAGCTCAGCCAGAAAAGTCTGCAAGACTCTCATCTCAAATTAACTAGAAAAAAGCCAGAAATGGAGCTGTGACTGAAACGGCAAAATGCTAGCCTTGAGTGAAAAAGCCAATGGACAGAGAGTCCAGGCCCAGTACCAGCACAAATGTATATATACATACATGTATATATATGCATATATATAGATTAATGAAGATCTCCCCTGTGTGCGAGCGGAACAGCAGGTTGCAAGCTGCACTGCTGCTGTCCTTACAGAGGTTCCTCCCCGGGGCCTGGAGACCAGCACTGGGGCTTCCCACCTGCCTGCAGGGAATCGGCTCCGTGCGGGACAGACTTGAAGTGACCTCACCCCTGCTTGAGGTACCAAGAGCATCAGACTGGAAGTTTTCTAATTTGCAGAAAGTTACTATTGCCACTGTAAAGTGTTCTTTTGGTAAGTTGAATACATTAGGGCTTCACCCTCGGTGGTGTCCTGCAAGTGCAGGAAGCAGATGCTGGAAGCGCAGACCACAGTGGGAACTAAGTGGGCCCCACCCCTCACACAGAACCTGCATTCTACCTTCCCTTTCCTTCCCAGGCAGCAGCACACCCACCTGGTACATTCCTTTCACCACCGCTATGGCATTGGTCAGCTGCTGCTGGAAGGATTTCCTCATGTTGTCCTCATTCTGCAAACGGAAAAGGAATACACTCAGTGCTACAATGGATCTCTGCCCCTCTTCCTCCTCTTTTCTCCTCTGTTCCTTCTCTCCTTTCATGTCTTTGGCTCTTGCAGAGGCCTCAGGGCACAAAGAAGAAAATATAAGAAAAAGAGCTCATTCCTACCTATTCGGGAGGCTGAGATCTGAGGATTGAGGTTGGAAGCCAGCCTGGGAAGCAGCAAAGTCTGTGAAACTCTTATCCCAAGTAATAACCATCATAATACATAGCCAGAAGTGGAGCTGTGACTCAGGGGTAGAGTGCTAGCCCAATCCCAGCAGGGACACACAAAGGGAAAAAAAAGAGAAGAAAAAATAATGATAAAAAAGGGAGGAAAAAGGGGTGATGGGGAGGAGGTGAGAGAGAGAAAGACAGGAAGGAAGGAGACAGCAAGTAAGAAGAAAGAAA
The DNA here is from genome assembly GCF_023159225.1 of Perognathus longimembris pacificus. NCBI lineage: Eukaryota > Metazoa > Chordata > Mammalia > Rodentia > Heteromyidae > Perognathus > Perognathus longimembris. Next base: position 25,632,042 of record NC_063178.1, on the reverse strand, counting down.
GAAAAACAGAGGTAGGAGGAGGGAGGAAGGAAGGAGGGAGGGAAGGAAGGATGGAAGGAAGAAAGGAAGGAAGGAAGGAAGGAAGGAAGGAAGGAAGGAAGGAAGGAAGGAAGGGAGGGAAGGGAGGAAGGGAGGGAGGGAGGGAGGGAGGGAGGGAGGGAGGGAGGGGGAGGAAGGAAAGGAGAAGGGAGGGAGGGAGAGAGGGAAGGAAGGAAGGAAGGAAGGAAGGAAGGAATAAAGGAAGGAAGGAAGGAAGGAAGGGAAGGCAGGCAGGCAGGCAAGATCAACCATCAAACTGCCTGCCCAAGCTGTTGAACTAATCAATGGATTTAAGCAAGTTAACTTTCTGTGCTTCAGCCCCCTCCTCTGCAATAGAGGAAAAATAATGATCTACTTGATAAGGTACGTGTGAAGATCAATGGCTCACATACAAAGCTACAAGTTCCTCAGATACAGAGAAGCTTTAAGTAGAAGCTGTGGCATGAGTCACAACCTAGGAAAACTTTTCTTCCCCATTTAAGTTACTAAGTTCAGCACTGCAGTGTGCATGTGTGTAAGTAGCTCAAGCCACACAGGCAGCAGAGAACATGAAAGTCTACCTGGTGATAATGTTTTTCAATATCCTTGATCCTGTCATGGATGTTAGTGATGATATTCAAAGACTCCTCTTTAAGACGATCCTCAAATTTCAACTGAAGCAAATCTTTGATGAACCCAAAATCCACCTGGAAGGATGTAATCATCTAAAAGTGAAAAGCATACGTTATTGTAAATACACAGTCCAGTGACCTCCCTGCTCTTGAGCGTATGGCCTGGTATCTGACTAGAATCTGGTTGGGCTTTCCAGAATACCTCTCAGATGCCATGTACTTAGGAAAGTTCAATTATTCTATCTTTTGGTGTACATCTAGGCTTTCAGAAAAAGAGTTAATTTGCAAAATAAGGCATACGATGGCTTGCATAGGTTTCATTCCCTCCATAGCTGATGGGGAAGTTAAGTCCCTGTGGGGTGAGAGGCATGGAGAAGATGCAGGTATTGCCTTTGTGATGTTTAGGAGTTAACATTAGATCATTGGGAGAGGTAGAAAGAGGGTAGGCAGAAAGAGAGAGAAAGAGAGAGGCAGAGAGACAGAGACAGAGTCAGAGAGAGAGACATAGAGAATACTCGTTAGTGCCTGCAAACCGTGTCTTAAAGAAGGTTCTCCAAAGCTGATACCCGCCCCCCCCCCCTTGACCATTGTTTTATTGTAGAAGACTACATCACCGCCTGAGCCACAGCTCCACTTTTGGCTTTCTGTTGATTAGGTGGAGATGAAAGTCTCACAGACTTTCCTTCCCAGGCTGGCTTCAAACCATGATCCTCAGCTCTCAGCCTCCTGAGCTGCTAGGATTACAAGTGGGAGCCACTGGCACCGGGCTCCTCATCTCCCACTTCTACCTAAAGCCTATGAAGCAAACCTCCATCATTTGGGTATACCAAGTTCCAAAGCCATAAAGTTCTAAAACTTTGTTGAAACTGTCTTTATAAAAGAAGATAGGAAATTGGCAAGTATGTTGGAAAAAAAACCCTCCAACTAGTGAAAGGCAAGCAGTGGACGCACATGCAGGAGTCTTGGCAGCATCTTTCTAAGTGACTAATGTGTGTGTCCTCTGACTCAGACGTCCCAGTTAAGAACTTACACCCCAGGTTTGCTGGCCCACGAATCAGAGGATTGTGCATCACCACAGTGAAAGATTAGAAGCTGCCAAAATGCCTATCAATAGAGGGATAGCTAAATATATGGTGTACATTTTGTGACATTATATATGCTTGTGAAATAAATGTTTGAGGTTTTCTTTGGAAGGGGGGCCGACAATGAAAAGGAACCCAGGGATTTGGGTATACAAGACAAAACCTTTGCCTCTTGAATGCTGAAATTACAGGCATATAGCACCATACCTGCCTATGAGAAAACTGTTTATGTGTCGACATGGGGTTATATCTGAGTTATCTTAAGAAGGTACCCCTGAACAATTAGTAATATGTGACTTCATGTGATCGTTTTATTGATTAGAGTTTTTTTTGGTTTTTGGTTTTGGTGGTTTGTTTTGTTTTGTTTTTGCCAGTCCTAAGGCTTGGACTCAGGGCCTGAGCACTGTCCCTGGCTTCTTTTTGCTCAAGGCTAGCACTCTACCACTTGAGCCACAACGTCACTTCTGGCCATTTTCTATATATGTGGTGCTGAGGAATCGAACCCAGGGCTTCATGTATATGTGGCAAGCACTCCTGCCACTAGGCCATATTCCCAGTCCCTAGGGATTTTTTTTTAAACAATAACTCTTGATGTTCTGATGCATACGAAAGGCTTTTTATTCCTTTACAATAAAAAATACATCTAAAGGAAATAAGATAAAATGTCAAGATGACAAAGCTGTATGATAGTTTCCCAAGTATTTAGTATATCATTGTCTTCCCTCATTCAACTATACACAAACATATCTTATATCTTTCAAATATCAAAGTCAGAAATGCTTATAGATGTCCTAAGAATAAAGACAACTAAGCAAGTTACATATAAAAGCATGGCTATGCATATGACAAATACAAATCATAGCTTATATTCATAATTTTTAAAATACATACTGTCATTCAGATGTGCGTATTTTTGGTAAGCTCAGTTCTGTTGATGAAAGATACAATGTAGACAATTCTCCTCAATTATTTTAGATGTTTAGAAATAAGCCCCACTCTACCTGTACCAACTTTCCTGTAGATGAAGTCAATTCTTTTAGTGGCAAAATTTCACTGCGGTCAGTCTGAGTGGCGTGGTCTGAGGTGAAAAAGCCAATCTTTAGTTCATCAGAAATGTTAACTCTGAAAAAAACAAAACAAAACAATCAACAGAAGAGGTCAAATGTGCTTTGTGTTAGAAATAGGTGTCAAAAATGTACTCATGGGCTGGGTGGCTTAGCGGTAGAGTGCTTACCTAGCATGCATGAAGCCCAGGGATTGATTCCTTAGCACCACATAAACAGAAAAAGCCAGAAGTAGCGCTGTGGCTCAAGGGGCACAGTGCTAGCCTTGAGCAAAAAGAAGCCAGGGACAGTGCTCAGGCCCTGAGTCCAAGGCCCAGGACTGGCAAAAACAAACAAAAAAAGGTACTCATTACCTGACTCATGTAATTGGAATCCTTCTGTAACAACAATGAATTAGCAATAATAATAAATTATTAATAATTTTTAAAAAAGAAATAGGTGTCCATGCAAACACTTTGGAGTAAATTACAGACTATTTCAAAGGAATGGGAGAAGTGCGGAAGCTAGTGGATGAATTATCTGCTCTTACCCATCTACTGCAGGAAACTATTATAAGTTTTGCATGGGTATATCCAGCAGAAATACTTTGAGATAGGTCTTAAATCTAATGTGAGGGCACACAATTAAACTAACTTCCTTCCTTCTTCCTTTTTTCCTTCTTTCCTTCCTTCCTTTCATCTCTTTCTCTTTTCTATTTCTGTGAGGTATTAGGCTTGAATTCAGAGTCCAGCTACTCAGGCTAGCCGGGAAAACCGAGTGGGTAGCAGAACCGGGCTGGACTGAGGATCAGCACGGAGAGCAAAACCGGGCTGGCCAGATAACCAGAACCCTGGCCTGGGGAAAGGAGAAGCGAGCCCAGGACTGCGGAAAAGGGAGTCGGAGCCCGGGCCTGGGCACAGAGGCTGAGCCCAAGACTGGGGACAGGAGAGACGGGAGCCCAGGCCTGCGGACAAGAGAGCTGGAGCCCGGATCTGCGCACAGAGGCTGTGCCCGGGCCAGTGCGCAGGAGAACCAAGCCCGGCCTGTGGACAAGAAAGCCAGAGCCTGGGCCTGCGCATAGAGGCTGTGCCCAGGCCTGCGGACAGAAGAGCTCGAGCTCGGCCTGCGCACAGGAGAACCCGATCCTAGCCTGCGGACTAGAGAGCCCCGAGTCCAGGCCTGCAGGCAGGAGAGGGGACCCCGGGCCTGCGGACAGGAGAGCCCTCGCCTGGCCTGAGGAGAGGAGCGGAGCGGAGCGGAGTGGAGAACCACACCGGGCCTGCCAGAGGAGAGGAGCAGAGAGCAGAACGGAGGCGGACGGAGGCTCGGGGCGGAGAGTAGATCCGAGCCGGCCTGAGGAGCAGAGCAGACAGCCGAACCGTGCCGGCCTAAGGAGAGGAGCGCAAAGCCGAACCGTGCCGGCCGGAGTCGAAGCAGAGTGCAGAGCCACACCGGGCCGTCCTGAAGAGAGGAGCAGAGAACAGAACCGAGCGGCCTGAGGAGATGAGCGGAGAGCAGAACCGGGCCGGACTGAGGAATGGAACTGAGAGCAAAACCAGGCCGGCCAGAGAAGTGGAGCATGGGCCTGCCCACAGGAGAGCCGGAGCCTGGGCCTGCGCACAGGAGAGCCGGAGCCTGGGCCTGCGCACACGAGAGCCGGAGCCTGGGCCTGCCCACAGGAGAGCCGGAGCCTGGGCCTGCGCACAGGAGAGCCGGAGCCTGGGCCTGCGCACACGAGAGCCGGAGCCCGGGCCTGCGCACACGAGAGCCGGAGCCTGGGCCTGCGCACACGAGAGCCCCAACCCGGGCCTGCGCACACGAGAGCCCCAGCCCCGGCCTGCACACAGAGCAAGCTGGAGTCCCAGGCCTGCAGAGAATGGAGGCTGGGGCCGCCGACCTCTGGGCCGGAAGAGAGGCGAGGCCTTCAAAGCCAAGGCCTGCTGAGAGCTAGAGGCCCGAAGTGCTGACGGAGGAGCAGAGCAAAGCGAGAAGAGCCTGAGACCTGTGGGGAATCCAAAGCCTGGTGCCCGTCGGAGCCACAGAGGACTGGGAGCGCAGAGCGGACACAGGGGGCGGAGCGATCGCAGGGAGCGTGGACGCCCGAGGAGAGCGGACACGCGTGGAGAGCCACGTGGGAAGTGGGGGTCCCTCAGGGAAGGGAGAGACCCGTGAAGAACAGAGGCTTGTGGAGGACAGGAGGCCTGCAGGGGCCAGCGGAGAGGAAGAAAGGAAAGAAACTCGCCCCCTGGAGGCCGCAACTGCTCCTAGCTCTGGGGTAGGCCTGGGCAGGGCAGTTACAAACTGTCTAATAAAATCATTTGTTGCCTTTAACAGTGCTCGGTGGCTTCTCTCGCTCCCCAGGATACAATAAAACTTCACATTATACAATTAATATATGCTAAGTAAAAATGTGGGAACACAAACTAGGGCAAAGGGGACAAGGAAGGAGTATGAGTGAGAGGAAGTATGAACAAGGATCAGGAACCAACACCGTATGATGTTGGCACATACCCAGGGTACTTGCATTGCCAGAAACTTCAAGTTAAAATGTGAATTTCCAAGGCCTGCGATGATGTACCAAGTCAGGAGACAGGGATCTTAATGAATGGAATGAGGCCCTTATGAAAGCAGGTGGGGGGCTGGGGGTAGAGGGAGTGGACAGAAGGCCCTCCCTCCCAGCAAGGGGATGCTGTCCAAGAGGAAGACCCAGCACCACACAATAGCCCAGATCTGCCAGAAACCTGAACTTCCCAGCCTGCAGAGTGAGTTATAAGTTAGCATCCAGGGCATTTTAACTGCCAAAAAGAAAAAGACAGAGCACAAGGCTCGTGCTTATAATCCTAAGTACTTAGGAGGCTGAGGTATGAGGATCACAGTTTGAAACCAGATGAGGCAGGGAAGTCCATGGCAGTCTTACGTCCAATCAACCACCAAAAAGCTGGAAATAGGGCTGTGACTTAAGTGGTAGGGCATGTTAGCCGTGAGTGGGAAAAGCTCGGGAATTAGGGCTCAGGGCTTGAGTTCAAGCCCCAGGTCCAAAACCACCACCACCAATAAAACAGGGCAACTGTATCACTTCTGCAGGACTTTCTTCCGGAGGTCGTCAAGCTCAACTCAAGAGTTGATCACAGGACATGTCCTATGATTTTTGCAGAGGACTCCCTGCGCCTTCAGGGTAGCTGCCTTCCGTTGAGGCAACTGAAGCCCAGAGAGGTAACTTGCCCCGCTCAGGAGGCCCTGGGAGCGGTAAGGTAAGGCAGGAGTAGAGCCCAGGCCCAAGGCCGAGCTTTCAGCCAGGGGCAGAGGGACGGTTAAGAAATGGTCAAGGCCCGGAGGTGAAGGAACACAGGACACACGCCGGCTCCCGCGGGTCACCTGGGGTCGAACTGGAATTGTTCAATCGCGGCCTCCAGGACCTCGAGGATCTTGTAGCAGCCCTTTGCTTGGAGCTGGTCCTCCGGGGTCTCGCTGGCACCCTCAGCCATGCCTGCCGCCAGGCCGGGCGCTGCAGCCTGGGAGCTGCTCCTGGGCTAGGTGAGCCTGACTTCAGAACTTGGCGGTTGTTGTCATGGCAACTCCTCCCCCTCCCCTCCTCCCCCCCAGCTCCTTAGGGGAATCCCGACTTGGGGGGCTGGAGGAGGGCTGCCAGCTAGAGAGGACTTGGGCCGGTTCTGAAGCCACCCCGCCCCCCAGGCCCCACGGGCTGGCCTGACCAGGGCTTCAGGACAAAGCTTGTTCTCCTTTGGCACCCACAGTCCGGGCTGCCGCGGGAACACTCCAAGCAGAGCGACAGACGCCCCTGTGACTAACCCTGCTAAGCCCCACCACGCCTCCATGTAAATCCCACTTCCGGGGGATTTACATGGTCAAAGCTTCCTTTCTGCACCAACACCTCCCTTTTGCTTAGCACGAAAGACATCCCCCCACCCTCCTCCCCTCCTCCAGATCCGTGACTTTGCTTTTCAAAGCATTTGGGGAGGACCAAATGGAGTGAAAAATAAGGAAACTCAGCACACCATCAGCCCTGTGTTCTTGGCCTGGTAAATTGTTACACCTGTGTCTTTATCTCCGGGGGCAGTACCTAGGTAATAAAATGTCTCTGTAGACTAAACAAGCCTACGTTCTTCTTCAATATGACCGGAGGTGTAAGCCTGGTAGCCCCTTCTCCCACAGCTTTAGCATGCTCCCTTCCTAAGCAACAATAGGCCCATGTAGTCAGCAAACATGTAGCCCCATCTCCACCTCCCCGAGACGACATTCCTTGAGTACATTTTATGACCATGTAAGGCAACAAGATCCCCTTACAAGTGACCTCCAGGGTCAAGGAAGCTGCCGGACTCCCCTGGACAGCAGCCATCAATCATAGCCTGACATGGTGAAGCCCGGGGTCTGCACATCCACACCAAGGTCCCCGCCTCCAAAACCTCCTAGGTTATATAAGTCACCCCAGCCAATAGACCGCACTTCTCACTTCTCCCGGTGAGAAGGGGTCTTGCCAGCCCCCTGCAGGCAATAAACCTTTCCTTTGTTCTTCTGTACCTGGATGTCTGCCTGGTTTCTGGCAATGTCTAATATAGTCTAACAGTCAGGACATCAGGGGTTGAGTTTTACACTATAATCTAGTGTGGAATTCCAATGATAGAAGTTCATCTTTAATGGTGAAAGGGTTGTTTGAAATTGACAGCTGAGGGGCTGGGGATATGGCCTAGTGGCTAGAGTGCTTGTCTCGTATACATGAGGCCCTAGGTTCGATTCCCCAGCACCACATATACAGAAAATGGCCAGAAGTGGCGCTGTGGCTCAAGTGGCAGAGTGCTAGCCTTGAGCAAGAAGAAGCCAGGGACAGTGCTCAGGCCCTGAGTCCAAGGCCCAGGACTGGCCAAAAAAAAAAAAAAAAAAAAAAAAAAGAAATTGACAGCTGATAGGGGAGGCTCATTCTGATATCAATTGGACATTATGGTGATTCAGCACTTAAGAATTCTCCATCTTACTACTTTGGTCAGGAATTTTTTTTAATCTTCTCTCCCTTATAAATACACAAAAGCAGGCACCAATGGCTCACACCTGTAATCCTAGCTACTCAAGGAGGCTGAGATCTGAGGATTGAGGTTCAAAGCCAGACTGGGCAGGAAAGTTTATGAGACTCTTAATTCAATTAAGCACCCAAAAAGTTGGAAGTAGAGCTGTGGCCCAAGTGGTAGAGTGCCAACCTTGAGCAAGAAAAGCTAAGGGACAGCACCTAAGACTTGAGTTCAAGCTCCAGGAACAGAAATAAAGAAAATAATAAGTTAGTTTGACATGAGGATTTAAAAATAGAAAAGAAAATCCCTAACATTATCACTAATCTTGGACTTAAAGATAAAGACAGAAAAAAACCCAAATGCCAAACACGCATCATAATCAAATGCCCAAATATTCTGCCATGAAGAGAAAGAATTATTTTCAAAAATCAAACTCAAATTTTATTTAGAATGGTTTTAATTGCTTAAGCATAAAGTATTTTAAGAGAAATGTATATGCCTGTAAGAACTTGCTGTTGTTGTTGGTGGTGGTGGTGGTGTGTGTGTGTGTGTGTGTGTGTGTGTGTGTGTGTGTGTGTGTGTGTGTTGGTCCTTGTGAAGTTTGGAGAAAGGAGAAAGGAAAGGAAGGAAGGAAGGGAGGGAGGAAGGGAGGGAGGGAGGGGGGGGAAGGAGGGGGGGAGGGAAGGAGAGAAGGCAGGCAGGCAAGATCAACCAAACTGCCTGCCCAAGCTGTTGAACCAATCAATGGATTTAAGCAAGTTAACTTTCTGTGCTTCAGCCCCCTCCTCTGCAATAGAGGAAAAATAATGATCTACTTGATAAGGTACGTGTGAAGATCAATGGCTCACATACAAAGCTACAAGTTCCTCAGATACAGAGAAGCTTTAAGTAGAAGCTGTGACATGAGTCACAACCTAGGAAAACTTTTCTTCCCCATTTAAGTTACTAAGTTCAGCACTGCAGTGTGCATGTGTGTAAGTAGCTCAAGCCACACAGGCAGCAGAGAACATGAAAGTCTACCTGGTGATAATGTTTTTCAATATCCTTGATCCTGTCATGGATGTTAGTGATGATATTCAAAGACTCCTCTTTAAGACGATCCTCAAATTTCAACTGAAGCAAATCTTTGATGAACCCAAAATCCACCTGGAAGGATGTAATCATCTAAAAATGAAAAGCATACGTTATTGTAAATACATAGTCCAGTAATCTCCCTGCTCTTGAGCGTATGGCCTGGTATCTGACTAGAATCTGGTTGGGCTTTCCAGAATACCTCTCAGATGCCATGTACTTAGGAAAGTTCAATTATTCTATCTTTTGGTGTACATCTAGGCTTTCAGAAAAAGAGTTAATTTGCAAAATAAGGCATACGATGGCTTGCATAGGTTTCATTCCCTCCATAGCTGATGGGGAAGTTTAGTCCGTGTGGGGTGAGAGGCATGGAGAAGATGCAGGTATTGCCTTTGTGATGTTTAGGAGTCAACATTAGATCACTGGGAGAGGTAGAAGGAGGGAAGGCAGAAAGAGAGAGAAAGAGAGAGGCAGAGAGACAGAGAGAGTCAGAGAGAGAGACATAGAGAATACTCGTTAGTGCCTGCAAACCGTGTCTTAAAGAAGGTTCTCCAAAGCTGATACCCACCCCCACCCCCGCCTTGACCATTGTTTTATTGTAGAAGAATACATCACCGCCTGAGCCACAGCTCCATTTTTGGCTTTCTGTTGATTAGGTGGAGATGAAAGTCTCACAGACTTTCCTTCCCAGGCTGGCTTCAAACCATGATCCTCAGCTCTCAGCCTCCTGAGCTGCTAGGATTACAGGTGGGAGCCATTGGCACCGGGCTCCACATCTCCCATTTCTACCCAAAGCCTATGAAGCAAACCTCCATCATTTGGGTATACCAAGTTCCAAAGCCATAAAGTTCTAAAACTTTGTTGAAACTGTCTTTATAAAAGAAGATAGGAAATTGGCAAGTATGTTGGAAAAAAACCCTCCAACTAGTGAAAGGCAAGCAGTGGACGCACATGCAGGAGTCTTGGCAGCATCTTTCTAAGTGACTAATGTGTGTGTCCTCTGACTCAGACGTCCCAGTTAAGAACTTACACCCCAGGTTTGCTGGCCCACGAATCAGAGGATTGTGCATCACCACAGTGAAAGATTAGAAGCTGCCAAAACATCTATCAATAGAGGGATAGCTAAATATATGTTTCTAAACTTTCTGTCTTTCTTATCAACTACTCCCATTTCTCTCAAGATAGTTCACTAATCATAGATTTCCACAGTCATCCTTTTTCAGAGCTTTCCTCTTTCAAAGAGAGAAACTCAGTCTTCCTATTCTGACTCTGCAAATCTGGGCCCAAACTGCCTAAGCTGCAAACATTTATCATATAACAAATGAGTGCTAACTTTTTACCAAAGATAACAGCGACATTGAGTTTGGTAGGGTTTTAGGAAGCCCAGAGACTGAGAAGATGGATTCGATGTTGGAAAGGAATCACATCTGGACTGCTGACATTAACAGAACAGCTTATGCCACCCTACAGAATCTTTCTGACATAAAGCCTTTACAGAGAGCTCCCAGAAAATGATAGCCCCAATCTGACCATTCAAGACCAAGAATTCCCTCTTTTCCACCTGTAGGAGGAATTGATGATTCATAGCTCCATCTCCAGAAGTTAATGACATCTGACTATGTTTTCTAGGACCAACTTCATGTCCGTAAACTCCAGTGAAAGCTTGCTGTGATCACCTGCTGACAATCCTATCAAAAAATAGTCTGCAATCACCTTCTTTTCCATCTTTTCCTTTCATTTTTTCCCTTCTCAAGTGGAGGCTAATGACATGAGATGATGAGGAAGGACAGGAGCTGTACAGAGTCAGCAGGCAAGAGGAGGAAGAGTGGCCCAGCTTAGAAGTGACATGGAGAGGAGACAGCTACAATGGTGGGAAGATCAGATATACTGAACAAGAAGGTAAGTGAACTGAAGATGACAGAAGTTAAGCCTTTTCACTCCCAGGAGAGGTATTTATAAACATAGAGAAGGAGGACACTAGCTAGTGCCCTGAGACAATGGAATGAAATTGAAAGGATTGGTCTAAGTGTATGGTTAAAAATTGTATGTACATAGACATGCATATATACCCATATACATAGATATACAAGGTTATGTGTGCATATAGTGTGAATATGTACCATATGTATGTATATATGTATATATGTATATATATGTATATATATGTATACATATATAAATATATTTCTAGTTATATTTGATGAAAGCACCTGTAAGAATATCCTGGTAGTAATGAACACCCCTAAATACTCCGGTATCGCCTTCTTATTACCATCCTCAAGTAAAAGGAACTAAGGCTCTCTGGAGAGATGGCTATTCAAGGACTAGTATAAAGGAAACTATACAAAAGCCAAAAACAATGAACCTGGAATATATAATATATACTATGAACACACATATGATAGCCCTAGGGTTTGAACTCAGGGCTGCATGCTTGCTAGGTGGGCACACTCCTACTTGAGCCACGGTTTCTAGCTGTGTGTGTGTGTGTGTGTGTGTGTGTGTGTGTGTGTGTGTGCTGTTTTTCTGGGACTTTTTGTCTAGAACCAGCCTCAAACTGAGATCCTTCTACTGATGCCTCTCCTGTAGTTGGGATTATTAGACTTCAACAACCAGGATATTTGTTGAGAGGAGATCTGTTTTATTTTCTTTTATTTTTTGCCAGTCCTGGGGCTTGAACTCAGGGCCTGAGCACTGTTCCTAGCTTCTTTTTGCTCAAGGCTAGCACTCTACCACTCGAACCACAGCACCATTTATTACTTTTTCTGTATATGCAGTGCTGAGGAATCGAACCCAGGGCTTAATGCATGTGAGACAACACTCTACCACTAGGTCATATTCCCAGCCCCGAGATGAAATCTTGAGGAGAATTTTTTTTTACTACAGTCTTCCTGCTTGCCCCCTCCACCTCTAAACCCAGTAGCTAGCATTATAGATGTGAGTCACAGCACTTAGGAGGGCCTGGAATAGGTTTTTAGCTAGAAAGTGAACAAGTGTTCAGAAAATGATGGGGACAAGAAAATGATGAAAAATCATATTGAAGCGTGCCCAATTTGCCATATCCAAGACAATATAAGTATCAAAAAATCAGAGAAATAGAGAGTAAGATAGAATTGTTGGCTGGATGTGGAGACACATGCCTATAGACCCAGATATGAGGTAAATGAAGATGGAAGATTCATGGTTCAAGACCAGCCCAGGCAAAATAATTACCAAGACCTTACCTCAAAAATAAACTGGGCATCAAGATACATACCTGTAATTCCAGTGATATGAGAAGTGGATATAGGAGAATAGCAATCTGAGTCCGTCCAGGGCAAAAGTGAGAGACCCCTTCTGAAAAATAAGCTAAAGTGAAAAAAAAATAGGGGCTGGGGATATGGCCTAGTGGCAAGAGTGCTTGCCTTGTATACATGAGGCCCTGGGTTCAATTCCCCAGCACCACATATACAGAAAATGGCCAGAAGTGGCGCTGTGGCTCAAGTGGCAGAGTGCTAGCCTTGAGCAAGAAGAAGCCAGGGACAGTGCTCAGGCCCTGAGTTCAAGGCCCAGGACTGGCCAAAAAAAATATCTGGAGTGTGGTTCAAATGGGAAAGCATTTGCCTAATTAGAGCAAGGCACTGAGTTCAAACCTAATTACCACAAAAAAAAAAAAAAACAAGAGGAAGGAAGGGAGGGAGGAAAGGAGGGAGGGAGGGAAGAAAGGAAAACATGGATAATGATGGTTAGATTGATCAGTTTAAGTTTATGAGAAAGAAATTTTGTCATCCCTATCAACAAATTAGTAACTTATTACAGAGGGAAGTGTCACAAACTTAAAGTAGAGAACCTTAGAATGTACCAACTCACAAGGTCAAAGTGAGTGGAGAGAAGTTGCACAGTGGTCCTGCATTGCATTGGAGTCCTGAGAAAGATCTGGCTTCACTTCTGTGGCACTCCTGCCATGGATACCTGACTTCAGTCTGAATTTGATAAAACACGATATGAAACCGGGTAGAGCTGGTCATCAGACAGAATGGAGCATCTGTACTTTTAAAGTGACAAGGACATAAAAGACAGGGCAAGGCTGAGGAACTCTCCCAGACTGAACGTGTCATTTGGCCACAAAGGAAGTTAAGATCAGTTGACTGAAGGGAAAAAACTGAAGCCTGATTAGCAAATGAATCTGTCACCCAACAGTAGATGTTAACCACCTGGGTCTCATACCCCACTCAGAGGCAATCCTGAAGAACAAACCTCACACTGAGCAGAGCTTGAAGAAGAGCATTTGCCTGTCTACTTCTTAGATGAGAAAGGGACAGAAACACATCTCCATGTTAATTTATGGACAAGTGCAAAAGGGTCAGCTGGATGGTCAGGAATCAGGAAGAAACAAAATGGACAGGTTGATGACAAGAAGATTTATGTGGCTGAAACTTTAAGACTGGACAGAGACATTTCTAAATGTCACCATATCCAGGTGGGCACAATGATACACTGTAGGTATCAGTCACTTTTCTTAGCTATTCCAATGTCTGCCCAATGACCCTTGAATAAAATGACCTTGGTGGCAGGGATAGAGTTCAAGACAAGGATTTTTCTTTATTAAGACTGTCCAAGTCACCCACCAAAGTGCAAGAGTATCTCATAAGTCAACTGTTCAACCACAGACATCAATACTGAGCCTCAGCTAGGCAATATGAACCAGAGAAGTGAGCTGGCTACCTAGCGGAAGGTTGATAGCATTGAACCACTGCCATCATTCTCAAAGGGACAGACAGCAACAGTCTGGGTATGAATTGGCATTTCCTAAATTTGTATCTGCCAGGCCCGCCATACATGCACTTATCCAGGTATCTTATCACCCTTACATTATTCTGCAAAGTGTCCCTTATAATCAGAGAACTTATTTCACAGTAGAAAGAAGTACAGTAATGATCTCATGCCCTAGGAATTACCTGGTCGTATCATGTAACTCTTGGTCCACAGCGGGTGGCCTAAGAGAACAATGGAATCGATTTACTGAAGATTCAGTTGTGAGAAATGAAGAGACATCTCCATGAATGAATGCAGTTCTGTCTTTAGGATGTAGGATCTGCTTTGAATGAGTATATGGTGCTGGGCTGGGAATATAGCCTAGTGGCAAGAATGCTTGCCTTGTATACATGAAGCCCTGGGTTCGATTCCCCAGCACCACATATATAGAAAATGGCCAGAAGTGGTGCTATGGCTTAAGTGGCAGAGTACTAGCCTTGAGCAAAAAGAAGCCAGGGACAGTATTCAGGCCCTGAGTCCAAGCCCAGGACTGACAAAAAAAAAAAAAAAAAAAAAGGAATGAGTATAGTATATGGTGCTGCCTCCCCTACAGTCCTAGATCCAGGACTTAGGAGAAGTGGAAGTCTCCTTTCACTATCACATCAATTATCACACTCCCCAAGTCATTGCTTCCTGGTTCCAAGTGGGCAGTGCTTCCACAGAATGCACAACAATGAATCCATTGAAACAGAAAAGGCTGTTAGCCACTTTGTGATCATTGGGCCTCTGAACCAAAGGCAGATGGTAGATATGATTGATTGTAATTGCCAAAGGATGACTGTGTTTGGGGCACATAGTGGAGCCAAAGGAGATTATGTCTGGAACCCACAGTGTTCTCTGAGGGGCCCCTTCGTGTCTCTGTACCTCATAGCAATGATCAGTGGGAAAACACAGCAAAAAAAAAAAAAAATGGATCTTCTAGCTGAGTGAAGAACTTTGACCTTTCTCTACTGTCTAACAAGTTTCTTAGCCATTGAGCCCACCATCTTGGAAGGCCAGGATGGATCACCCTTCTCAAGTTTCTTTGCTATCAGCAGGCTATAAAATCCAGTGGTGGCCATGTCCTAGACAAAGAGATTTGTATCTCAGTCTTTGGGTGATGGAAGCCTCTTCTGTTCCCACTTCCTTCCTCTTTACTCTCCCTCAGATCTGAAGAACTGAATTTGTTGTCACTCTACTGCTTAGTCTACTTTTACCATTGGGCCCCTTTTTACTAACTAGCTAAAAGTCCTTCTTAATATTTACCAAAGAGGAGCCAGGCACTGGTGGCTCATGCCTAGCTACTCAAGAGGCTGAGATCTGTGGACCAAGGCTTGAAGCCAGCTCAGGCAGGAAAACCCATGAAACTCTTATCACCAATTAACCAGCAAAAAGCCAGAAGTGGAGTTGTGGCTCAAGAGTATCAGCCTTAAGCAAAAAAAGCTTAGGAATAGTGCTCAGCTCAGTTCATGTCCTAATATCAGCACAGATACAAAAAATCAAACAAGGAGAAGAAAGGACTGTCTATTCAAATTACCTTAAGATGAATTGCATTCCAGCTGAAATCAAATTACTCAAACTGCTGCTTGAACTTCCCGTTCTTTATATTTCACATGACTACATGTATAACAGACTTGTGATTCATCTTTTTCAGTCTAAAAATGCGGTCTTTTAGCCTCCCTCATGCTAAGTGCTTCCTTTTTACTGTCCAATTTCCTTTTCATTCAGCCTGAACATGTATGCTCTTTCATTTCTTTCCACTTTAAGCAAAAAAATAATATTAACCTATTATAAGTAGTAGGTTTATGGAAGATGGTTTTTTTTTTATCAATTTACATTTTTTCAGAATGTGATTTAGAATAATATGATATTTAAAACTGAATCCAGTGATTGTATAAGTCCCTTCTTTGGGATGTCTACAAATAATATCAGTCCCTATTTACTGAATGGTTAGCTTTTGTCATGTCCTGATCAGGATATACAGAATTAACACACACACACACACACACACACACACACACACACACACACTTTCTCTTCTAGTAGTCCTTCCAACAATCTATTATGAGAGATATCTGCTTGTTTCAAAGATGTGGAAACTGAGATTCAAAGATAGTAAATAAATTACCTAAAATCAGAAGGCCTGGAGGAACAGATTTCCTTCTCTGAATTTGGTACTGATAGATCTATGACTCTAAGGCCTTCCCCTTGCCTCCTCTCCCTCTTTCCCTAGCCTTAATTTTTGTGTGTAACTGATTCAGAAAGATCTGGCTCATTTACAATCTAAGAGAAATCTGAAGGTTCAGTCTTCTGCTTCAAGTTCCATATGTCTCTAATTTTAGAAGCTAACCCCAATGCCTGGAATGGAAACAAACCCACATAGCAAGAGATTACCTAAATGTTTCTACACAGTCCTGATTTAAAGACTCTGCACTTGTATTCCTGAATAATAGCCTGGTGGGTATGCATAAAATAGAGCCCTTGGAAGGTAACAGTGATGAGTTTTAGTAAATTAGATCCCCAAATTAATGTGTGGACTCATGAACATTTATTAATGGAATGCAATGACACTTCCCACTGAATCCTAGAATAGTCCATCCTCACAAATGTTCATTAGTGAATCAGTCAATGGAGATGGCATTTGATGTGCTAAGTTGCTTGCGAAATATAAGATACATGTTGTTGCCATTTTTTCCCTCTTCAAAGGACATCAGACTTTGAAGTGCCCCATGGCTTACAGACATCTCTATTTCATGGCTGATCTTACTAACTTTACTCACAGTTCTACATACCATGTTTATGCCAATTGTTCCTACATTGATGAATCAAGCTGGTTCTTTTACTAGAACTTTGAGCTCCTAATCAACTACTTATTTAGCAGCTTAAATGGGTGCTTAATAGTCCCACTGGCATTCTATGTCTCTAGCTTTATCATCTTCTTAGCTTTCTCAACAGAGTTAATGGTAACTGCATTCTTTCAGTTAACAAAGTAGGTCCAAAACCCCAGAGCTTTTCTGATGCCATCAGCCCATCAGTTTGTCCTACCAGTCTTGCTTTCAACACATATTTAGACATTAACTGTGCACCTCAGAACCTCCAACTGCTGCTTTCCCATACATTTTTCTGTAGGTATTCTGTAATAATTTCCTACCGGGTTTCCTGTTTCTGCTCTTGTCCCTATGATAATCTAACACCAGTCATCGAAATCTCACAGACAGCTAAGTTAGACAATATGAGTTTTTGGTCCTCTTGCCCTCCTGAGGTCCTGTCTCATTCTAAGTGAAAGCTGAACTCTATCAGGCCTTGGTGGCTCACATCTGTAATCCTAGCTACTTGGGAGGCTGAGATCTGAGAATTACAGTTCAAAGCCAGCCCAGGCAGGAAAGTTCCTGACACTCTCATCTCCAGCTAACCACCCAAAAGCCAGGAATGGAGTTGTGTTTCAAGTGCTAGAATGTTAGCCTTGAAGGAAAAAGTTAAGGGACAACATCCAGGACTGGAGTTCAAACTCAGAGGCTGAGCCCGGGCCTGAGGACAGGCGAACCCGAGTCCAGGCCTGCGGGCAGGAGAGCCCTCACCTGGCCTGAGGAGAGGAGCAGAGTGGAGAGCCACACCGGCCACAGGAGACCAGGGGACAACAGAACCGAGCGGCCTGTGGAGAGGAGGCAGAAGCCGGCTGGCCAGAGGAGAGGAGCCAGGAGTGGAATTGAACTGGCAAGAAGAGGGGAGCTGAGCGGAGAGCCAAACCCGGCAGGCAGGATGAATGGGGCAGTGAGCAAAACCGAGCCGGCCTGATGATCAGAGAGTCCCTGAGAGCCGAACCAACACCTCCGTGACTTTGCTTTTCAAAGCATTTGGGGAGGACCAAATGGAGTGAAAAATAAGGAAACTCAGCACACCATCAGCCCTGTGTTCTTGGCCTGGTAAATTGTTACACCTGTGTCTTTATCTCCGGGGGCAGTACCTAGGTAATAAAATGTCTCTGTAGACTAAACAAGCCTACGTTCTTCTTCAATATGACCGGAGGTGTAAGCCTGGTAGCCCCTTCTCCCACAGCTTTAGCATGCTCCCTTCCTAAGCAACAATAGGCCCATGTAGTCAGCAAACATGTAGCCCCATCTCCACCTCCCCGAGACGACATTCCTTGAGTACATTTTATGACCATGTAAGGCAACAAGATCCCCTTACAAGTGACCTCCAGGGTCAAGGAAGCTGCCGGACTCCCCTGGACAGCAGCCATCAATCATAGCCTGACATGGTGAAGCCCGGGGTCTGCACATCCACACCAAGGTCCCCGCCTCCAAAACCTCCTAGGTTATATAAGTCACCCCAGCCAATAGACCGCACTTCTCACTTCTCCCGGTGAGAAGGGGTCTTGCCAGCCCCCTGCAGGCAATAAACCTTTCCTTTGTTCTTCTGTACCTGGATGTCTGCCTGGTTTCTGGCAATGTCTAATATAGTCTAACAGTCAGGACATCAGGGGTTGAGTTTTACACTATAATCTAGTGTGGAATTCCAATGATAGAAGTTCATCTTTAATGGTGAAAGGGTTGTTTGAAATTGACAGCTGATAGGGGAGGCTCATTCTGATATCAATAGGTCATTGTTGTGATTTAGCACTTAAGAATTCTCCATCTTACTACTTTGGTGAGGAATTTTTTTTAATCTTCTCTCCCTTATAAATACACAAAAGCAGGCACCAATGGCTCACACCTGTAATCCTAGCTACTCAAGGAGGCTGAGATCTGAGGATTGAAGTTCAAAGCCAGACTGGGCAGGAAAGTTTATGAGACTCTTAATTCAATTAAGCACCAAAAAGTTGGAAGTAGAGCTGTGGCCCAAGTGGTAGAGTGCCAACCTTGAGCAAGAAAAGCTAAGGGACAGCACCTAAGACTTGAGTTCAAGCTCCAGGAACAGAAATAAAGAAAATAATAAGTTAGTTTGACATGAGGATTTAAAAATAGAAAAGAAAATCCCTAACATTATCACTAATCTTGGGTTTAAAGATGAAGACAGAAAAAAACCCAAATGCCAAACACACATCATAATCAAATACCCAAATATTCTGCCATGAAGAGAAAGAATTATTTTCAAAAATCAAACTCAAATTTTATTTAGAATGGTTTTAATTGCTTAAGCATAAAGTATTTTAAAAGAAATGTATATGCCTGTAAGAACTTGCTGTTGGTGTGTGTGTGTGTGTGTGTGTGTGTGTGTGTGTGTGTGTGTGTGTGTCCTTGTAAAGTCTGGAGAACGGAGACCTCTCCCTGGTTGTTTAGGCAGAGGAGTTGAGTGTAAGAACTGAACCTGCCAGCCCGCATGAAATGAATGTTTGTAGAGGGCTACACCCAATAGAACTGTGCAGAGGGCAGTTTTAAACTCAAGCTGTAAAGAAGCACATCAGACTTGGGTGTGAACAAATGCGTGTATTGTCTATTTCCCAAGTCATCAGTTGTTGTTTCAAAACTCTCATGTCTACTAGTGAGTTTTATCATTACAGATTTCATCCTCTGCAACATTTAGGCATACTCACAGAGGGATAAATAACTCTTACAAGTATTCATTAGTCAAACTTAACTTGTATTCTTTTTTTCTTTTTCTTTTTTTTTTTTTTTTTTTTTTTGCCAGTGCTGGGGCTTGGGACTTAGGGCCTGACCACTGTCCCTGGCTTCTTTTTCCTCAAGGCTAGCACTCTACCACTTGAGCCACAGAGTCCCTTCTGGCGTTTTCTATATATGTGGTGCTCATGGACTTTTTTGCCCAGGCTGGCTTCAAACCTTGATCTTCAGATGACAGCCTCCAGAGTAGCTAGGATTACAAGCACAAACCTCTGGTGCCTAGTTGTCATTGTCTTTTTTTCTCGGTCACAGGGCTTGAACGTGGGATCTGGGTACTGTCCCTGACCTTTTTTGCTCAAGGCTAGTGCTCTACACTTTGAGCTGTAGCTTCACATCCAGTTTTCAGATGGTTAATTGTAGATAAGAGTCTCTCAGACTTCGCTACCTGGGCTGATCTTGAATCATGGTCCTCAGATCTCAGCCTCCTGAGTAGCTAGGCTTACAGGCATGAGCCACCAGTGCCCAGTCCTGGTTGTCATTTTCTTCTGTATTCTTTTTACCTAACTGAATACAAGTTTTAAAAAAGAAAGACTAAGCTAGGCTGGGTAACTCACACCGGTACTCTCAGCTATTCAAGAAGCTGAAATCTAGAAGATCTAGTTTAAAGCCAGTCCTGGCCAAAAAACAAAAGAAAAAAGAAAGGTCTGTGGGACTCCATCTCCAATTAACCAATGAAATTCCAGGCTGGAAGCATGGCAAAAATGGTACAGAGTGCCAGCGGTGTGCAAGAAAGCAAAGCAAGAGTGCAAGGCCCTTCCTGAATTCAAGCTCTAGTGCTGACACAAAATTACATTGAATTAAAGATGGAAATTCAAAGTTGAAATGAAAAAGCCTAAACATTTAAAAACAGGACCAAGGTAGCTTAAAGAATGGGATATGCTGCAGGTATTATGCTTATTGGATCATAAATGAGTATTTTGAAACAGAGTAAAGAGATATGACAGTAGTTTTTGAGTCACTGCTTAACTTCGATGCCTGCAGGGTACTGCCTAGTTATGCCGCCCTACAGTGAACAACACAGCTTTGTTTGAAAGCTTGTTGTGGCATATCAAGAAGTTTCAGATGACTGTGTTTGAAACTATGAACTATGTAACATTTCCTTGCTTGCCTTTTACCTGTATTGTATCTCACAGGTGTACTGACCTACACAATTATTTATTTCAGATCATATTAGCTATACACTAACTAGGACTGGCACTATGGAAACATTTGCCAAGTGGAATCTGTGTGTGTGTGTGTGTGTGTGTGTGTGTGTGTGTGTGTGTGTGTGTGTGTGTCCCCTGGGGATTGAACTCAGGGCCTGAGCTTTTGTGCTCAAGGCTAGTTCTCTACCAACTTGAGCCACTTATGGCTTTTTGGTGGT
This sequence comes from Perognathus longimembris pacificus, assembly GCF_023159225.1. NCBI lineage: Eukaryota > Metazoa > Chordata > Mammalia > Rodentia > Heteromyidae > Perognathus > Perognathus longimembris. The sequence continues at coordinate 25,611,421 of NC_063178.1, read as the reverse complement.
TAGTTGGAGACTAACGTCTCACAAATTTTTTTTGCCAAGGATGGTTTTGAACCTCAAGCCTCATCATCTCAGTCTGCTGAGTAGTCAAGATTACAGAAATAAACCACAGGTGCCAGGAAAATCCAGTTTTGTAATCACATTTAATTCATTGCTGGCTTTTCCTAGAAAGCTAAAAATATTTTTTTAATGAGCTGTGGAACTTACTTTAGAACATTGAGCAAGTTACTTAACACCTCTGAGCCTCTGTTTTTCTCACAAGTAAATAATGGTAACAAAACTTTCTGGAGGGAGAACCAGGGAGTAATCTATGAAGCAAGAAAAGTTGGGAGCCCAGGTAATGCACTGCAAAAATGAATACTAGCCAGCTGTCAAAGTACTGTGGTTCTTCTTCCTGAATCACCACCATCAAATGTAACTTTATTGTATAAGGTTTTTAATTCTTTAAAAAGTCTAATATTTCATACATTGAAATGAGTTTGTTTGTTTATTGATTGTGGGGCTTGAACTCAGGGCCTGGCCACTGTTCCTGAGCTTTTTTACTCAAGGCTAGCACTGTATCACTTTGAGCCACAGCACCACTTCTGGTTTTCACATGGTTAATTGGAGAGAAGAGTCTCATGGACTTTCCTGCCGGAGATGGCTTGGAACCACGATCCTCCTTCCATCCTCAGATCTCAGCCTCCTAAGTAGCTTTGATTACCAGAGTAAGCCACCTTGCTTGGCATGAAATGAGGTTTTTTTTTTATTTTTGCAGTTAGTAAGTCTTAGGGAAGAACTCAAAAATTCAAAATACTTCTTTGAAACACACACAGGTATAAATAGAATGTGTATTTATATGAAAATATCATGTGCCAATTATTAAAAGTGATAACATCAAAGATTAAGTAGCATGAGGTTTTGATTAAGAGTCAAGTGCTGACTCTAAACATAGTGATTTATATGTTCTAGTTAGATATTATTGGTTCTGTCGTCTAGTAAAAGCCAAGAGGTTTCAGTTTAGGTTTGTAATTTACATTCTTTGTAGAGAGTCATCATATGGAAAGTGCTTATTTTTCTTTTATCATCTGTGGTAATGTGTGATTATGTGGCATGGGCTCTGTTATGTAAACTTGTCCTAGGTCATGCTTCACTGACAGCCAAGGTTCTTAAATAAAGGGTTAGGAAAATAGCAGGGCCTTAGCCCGAACAATTTTATACTACTAAATCTCTTATGGAAAAACTCCTGGAACTATATCATTTCCATGCCTTCAGTTTTGTTACACTGAAACAGCATGCCTACTATGAAAACCCCTTAATGAGTGTCTTTCTGCTGGCTAACACTGAAATCCAAGATGACAAACAAGCAAGGTAGGGAGTTTGGGCATGTGCAGCCTGGATGTGAAATTTAAATACCTATCTCTTTTTCTTTGTCTCTCTCTTTTCCTCCCTCCTTCCTTCTCTTCCCCTGTCTTCCTCTATCTCCCATCCTTTTCCCATTTTCTCTCCCTCCCTCCCTTCCTCCCTCCCTCTGTCTTGGCAGAACAGTTCCCTTTCTTTGGAACTAAGCTTAAGTCATTGACCTTTACAAGTCAGGTTAGTAGAATCATGAAGAGGGCTACACAGAGTGTTACGGAGGGAAAAGGGGAGGGAGAACCTTATCTGAAAAAATAACTAAACAGAGGAGGGTGTGGCACAAGTGGTAGATCACCTTCCTAGCAAGCACAAGGCTACACGTTCAAACCCAGTACAGCAAATAAATAGACAGACAGATAGACAGACACAAAATGCGAAGAAAATGGCAGAGTTCAGCTATCTACAGAAGCAAGTCCACTGAAAAGAGGATGTGAAAACCCACTGCTAAGGGAAATCTGAGGAAATACTGGGTCTGTTCAACCACCTGAACAGATTCCTCCTGGCTTGTAAGGTCAGAAAACCACTGTATGCCTGCATTGCAGCATGGAAAGCTGTGGGTCAGGACAAGATGAAGTCTACATGGAGAGTAACAGGCAATTTCCACATTTCCAGCAATCTACTGAGTTCACCCACTGTAGAATGCAGCTTTATTTCAAAGAATAAACAGTGCCAGCCATAATTACACCTTAGCCTTGAATCAGCAAAATGAGAATATTAGGAATTTTCCAGGCAAAGACCCACTCTGGAGATGCATGGCATCAGATCCCAGGGGGATCTACATGTTTGAGGAGATATTCTCCAGCTTCTACACAAGTTGGAGAAAGTGGCCGCCTCCTGTTCTCTGTTCTTCCCCTGACAGTAATTGGCTTGTTCGCTTGGGCACAGAGATTGCCAGAAAGGCTCAGTCTAGAGAGCAAGCATGTGATTTTGGCTACTGTGGGCACAGCAGTCCTGTATCTGTGGTGTGGCTTTCTGTGGTTTCAGTTATCCCTGCCAGCCAGAGAAAGAGACAGACAGACAGAATCACATCATCTTCATTACAGCATATAATTGTTTCTCTTTTCTGAATTTCTTCTTTTCATTTTATTATTAACTTTAGTTAAACCAGTTTATGAATACAATATATCTTGATCAACATCACCCCTTTCCACATTCTGACCCATCCTTCCCTACACATCCCTTCCCTCACTCATCTTAATTTTGTAGGACATACATTGGATTCTTGACTGTATTCTCCCTTCTCTTCATTCATCTACCACTTTCTCCTCAACTGCACCCTACCCCTTTTGATGTTTTATTTTGTTTAACTTTAACATTGCCTTTCTAAGGAATTATACTATTTGAGGTATTCCTTGAATCTATCATTTTTCAGCTAATACATTTGTATGCACTTACTTACCACCCAACATGTTTACTTCCAAGTTCATAAGCTAGATCTAGCTTCTACATATAAAACAAAATTGTTGCAATTGGCCTAGTTTTATGATTATTGTTTATCTTGTATATGACTAATATTTCAGTTAAGCTTCGTCATAGGTATGAGTATACAGGAAAAGTCAGGAGAGGGTTCAATATTATCTGGTTTTAAATTTCTACTTGGAGTCTTAGACTGTATCCCACAAGGATAAAGTAAAACTGTCATATTCTCCTGTAGCCTGAGCTAAATGAGCTAATAAAAATGCAGTGCTTAAACCTTGAGTAAACAATACACAGACTCAAGGGTCCCCACAAATCTGGCCATGTCAGACTTTAAATGGCAGAGAGCCAAGGTTGCTCACTGACTCTCCAGCAACTTCAATGTTCCCCCTTTGCTGGCTTTCACCTTTAAACTCTTACTCAGAAACATAGCACCAAATGTGTGCCTTTAGTAATGCTGAAGACTAGAGAGGACCGTTACACACAGGTGAATACGGTAATGTGGACGCCAGCTTTGTTATTGCCATGATGTCAATTCCTTACTTGGACACTCATCAGTTCCCAGAAGAGGACTGTGCGTACCATACACAGTACACCAGAAATGCCCAGTCCAGAGGGGCGGGGCCTGCCTGCTGTTGCTCCCACTGAAGAAAGGATGACCTCAAACTCTCCTGTGAACTCTGTCTTTAGCAACAAGCCACCCTGTGCTATACTAAATATCGTAAGTGGGTTTTGCTCATGGTTATTTTGGTTGGTTTTTGTAGTGCTGGGGATGGAATCTGGGGCTCTCTGCATGGTAGGCAAGAGCTCTACCCCTTAGCTACAGCCACAGTTGGAAATCACTGGGAGTCCTAGATGGTACCCCCACCCCCATGGATGAGGAGGTTTGCTGTATTCCCCTGAAGCATGGCCCACAGAAACTAGCAGGCATTCTATGTGAGGGATGAATGCGGAATTAAGTTTCCATAAGGTCTTTTTTTTTTTTTTTGGCCAGTCCTGGGCCTTGGACTCAGGGCCTGAGCACTGTCCCTGGCTTCTTCCCGCTCAAGGCTAGCACTCCGCCACTTGAGCCACAGCGCCGCTTCTGGCCATTTTCTGTATATGTGGTGCTGGGGAATCGAACCTAGGGCCTCGTGTATCCGAGGCAGGCACTCTTGCCACTAGGCTAGATCCCCAGCCCTTCCATAAGGTCTTTTAATTAACACAGTAGCCTGTTTTACTCACACCTGAGGGTGTGAAGTGCAATGAGCTGCTCTATAAGCCCAGCCCACAAATGGACAATGAGTAGAAAAAGCAGGTCTTCTCCCAATTCATTCATGATGAGATTAAAAACAAAACCAAACCAAGAGAAACCAAAAACAAAAAAACCTAACTACCCAAGAGGATGAGACCTGGAGGATGGAGATTAGAAGCTAGTGAAGGAGAAAAATCCACAAGACTCCACCTCCAATTAACCAGCAAAATGCTGGACAAAGGCATGGCTCAAATGGTACAGCGCTAAACCAGGCACCAGCAGCTCGTGTCTATAATCCTAGCTACTCAGGAGGCTAAGCTCTGAGGATAAGAGGTTTGAAGACAGCCTGTACAGAAAAGTCCATGACACTGTTATCTCCAATTAACAGCCCCCCCAAAGAGCCAGAACTGGAGTTGTGGCTCAAGTGGTAGAGTGCTAGTCTTGAGCAAAAAATGCTCAGGGACAGCATCCAAGTCTTGAGTTCAAGTACTATAAACAGCATATGTGCACGTGCACATGTGAGCGCGTACACAGACACAGACACAGACACAGACACAGTATAACATTAGCCAGTCAAGGAAACCAAGTAAGAGTGCAAGGCTTTAAGTTCAAGGCACGGTACCAGAACAACAACAACAAAAAATAAGAAATGCTTAAAACGGTTTAACTTGTAAAGTTTAACATGTGGGGTGTGTGTGTGTGTGTGTGTGTGTGTGTGTGTGTGCATGCGTGCGTGCACGCCCAGGTCATAGAGCTTGAAATTAGCCTTGGTGTTCTATCCTGAGCTTTTTGGCTTAAGGCTAGTGCTCTACCCCTTGAGCCATAGCTCCACTTCTGGCTTTTTGGTGGCTAATGGGAAGTGAGAGTCTCATGGACTTTCTGGCCTGAATGGCTTCAAATCAAGATCTTCCATTTCAGCCTCCCGAGTAGCCAGGATTATAGGTGTAAGCCACCAGCACTTAGCTAGTTAAACTTTTTGTTGTTGTTGTTTAAAACAGTAGGAGGAAAAAGAGGTGACCTCAATCGTGATGCATTGTACTCATAAACTGACATGTTGAATTATAACCCCTTTCTTTATACAATTACTTAAACTTAATAAAGAAATAAAAATAATTTGTAAATGGAAGATTACATTCCTCACGTTCTTTTCTATGATTTCCTATTAAGAAGCCACAGTCTGACAATCTTGATGCTAAACCATTTACAGTCTACACAAAGCACTCACCTAACAGAGGAGCAGGCTTTGTTGTTACTTTTGTTTTGCTATTACCTGAGGAGGAAGTTGAACTATGCCTGAACTGTTGCCAAGCCCAGAGGATTCCCTCATTCAGCTCATTTCGTCTTGAATAATTCATTGGCAAAGTCCCTCTGGCCTGTCACAAGCCTAGACTAGAGTTTCTTGTTGTGTCTTAATGAATTATAATTGAACTTCTCCCTTCAAGGCGTCCATGGGGTCTCATTTACTACTTGATTATAATTCCTTTTAATAATTCTTCAGGCTCCAGAAAGCTTGATACGGCTTGTAGGTTTTGGTTTTGTGTTCATTGTCTTCTTAGACAATTTAGTTGAGTTAATAAGCTAGGGAGATTAATATGTCCAAAGTCATGGGCTTGGCTCCCATGCTGGGTCTCAAGTCATGCCTCTGACTAACCTCTCCACCACTATGTCCCATCCTTCAGATGTACTAATGAAAGTATGAGCTGAACTGCAATCATGAACACACTACTGCAAGGATTTGTCTTTTAAGCAAAGCATCATTTGTCTTTAGTTTGTCGGGAGAACAACCATCAGCAAGTTCTAAGGCTCAGTTACAAGGCTCTCTCTTACAAAATTAGGGTGATAAGGTCTGGGGTGTGGCTCAAGTGGTAGAGCACCTGCCTGCCAAGCACGAAGCCCTGAAGCCAACGCTCAGGACCACCAGGGATGATGACTAATATGATTAATTATGAAAACTATACTTAAGTGCTCAAGGAATAAAAGCAAGACACAATAGTACTTATACCCAAATGAATTAAAAGCCTATATGAAAATGCCTGCATTCACAATATCTAAAGAATGAAAAGCAAAATCGAAACTAAAAATAGAGCTGGACACCAGAGGCTCAAACCTGTAATTCTCCCTACTCAGGAGGCGGAGATCTGAGGATTGTGGTTCGAAGTTATCCTGGGTAGAAAAGTCCCTAAGACTCTTATCTCCAATAGTCATCAGAAAGATGGAAGAGGACCTATGTGTGGTAAAGTACCAGCCTTGAGTGAAAAAGTTAAAGGGCAGCACCAAGGCCCTGAGTTCAAGTCCTAGTATACACACACAGATACACACTTACACACACATACACACACACCAGAAGATGGAGGAAAGAGAATACAGTAACAACATAGATTATGAATAAACTTAGTTTTTCCTTCTAGATTTTGTTTTTCTGTTGATAGTATTAATAGGTCAGATGTTCCAAAACTCTTCTAATATTTCGGGGCCTACCTTTTATAACCAAATAAAGTAGCTTAATGTTCATGCCAGTATTTTTCTTTTTTTTTTTAAGTGGAAATTCTCTTTTAATTTCTCATGGACATTTAATCTTTATTAAATTTCCAAGTATGTAGCTGGGCATGGGTTTTCTTTTTCTTTTCTTTCTTTTTTTCTTTTTTTTTTTTTTTTTTTTTTTCCAGTCCTGGGCCTTGGACTCAGGGCCTGAGCACTGTCCCTGGCTTCTTTTCCCTCAAGGCTAGCACTCTGCCACTTGAGCCACAGCGCCACTTCTGGCCATTTTCTGTATATGTGGTACTGAGGAATCGAACCCAGGGCTTTGTGTATATGAGGCAAGCACTCTTGCCACTAGGCCATATTCCCAGCCCGCCAGTATTTTTCTTATGATTTCAAAAAGATTCTCAATAAGATTGTAGTTGTAGCTCAGTGGTAGAATATCTACCATGTGCAAGGTTCTGTGTTTGATTCACCAGCACTGTAAAAACAAATAAATAAAACAGGCTAGATGTTAGTGACTTACATCTGTACTCCTAGCTACTCAGGAGGCTGAAATCTGAGGATCAAGGTTCAAAGTCAACCTGAGTAGGAGAGTTCATGAGACTCTTATCTCCAATTAACCACCAAAAAAACGGAAGTGTAGCTGTGGTCCAAAATGATGAAGGGCTATCCTTGAGCAAGCTAAGGGCCTTGGCTCTGAGTTCAAGCCCCAGGACCTACACTAAATCAATCAGTAAATCAGTCAATTAATCAATGAATAGATGGTGTTAAAAATTCTCAGTATGCATGTAGGGAGAAGAGACATTACTCTTCTGGCCATTTGGCCATTTGCCCATTTCCTGGGGCTGAAGTTCATCCTCCTCTTTATCTGTCTACACATTGCCTACCTCACCTCCTTCAATGAGAGACTGCTATAAATGCAAGGCTCTTACCTCTCTCTTACTGTGCTGACTCTGGGGGTTTCTCACTGGTGTGCTATTGTTTCCCCTTCTCCTTAGAGCTATCTTATTCTCTCCGTGGAGACTCTATCTGGCTCCTTCCCTCCCAGGCTGCCTCCCACCCCCAATCCTTCTCTCCTGGGGATTCACAGGAGCCTTTCCTGAAGGACATGGCAGCATCATTGAGTTCTAAGGATTGCATAAGAGTTAGCCTGGTGAATAATCTTGGAAATGTCATCCAAGGCAAAGGGCAGGGCAGGAGCAAGACCCTGCAGGCAGGAAGAGCATGATGTGTTCAAGGAATTATGCAGGTTACCCTTGCCAGTTGGTATAGCTAATGGCACCACTAGTGGGCAGGAGGGCAGAAAAAGTCAGTATTCTGATTGCAGCTTAAAGAGCGGGGTGACGTGTGGCAAGATTGTGAACAAAGTGACTTGAAATGCTACCTCTGTTGACCAAGTGAGCACTAGTAAGACCAAGGTCCCCAGGGGACCACAGCCTCTAGTGAAAGACGGTCAGCAAAACTGACTAGTGACGTGACCTCCATCCTGCAACTTCATGGAAGCTTGTCACTGCTATCTTACAAAGTCCTGCTTGCAAGGTTGCTTCTGGGTGGGATCAGTGGTGTTGGATTTGAGAAGGGCTCTCATCATTTCCTAACTGATAAGAGTTGCTCTCTGTACTTCAACTCTCTGTGCAGATGGTGTGCTCTGTGCTGCACACCTGCTTTCCTCCACTGCTATGAGTCAGAAGGTGCCTATGGTACAAACCCTCAATAAAAAGCTTGACCACCAAATCTAAGGAGAGTCTGGCATTGCTAAGTGAAATTTTACTGTGATGTTATCATGTGTTGCTGGAGGCATGAAGCACCTCCTGGGAACTTCTAAGAGAAGTTTAGAAGCTCCTATCCAGTTTTGGCCCCACATTTCCCCATCAGCTTCTTACTGACTTGCTTCTTCATCATTTTGCATTCATGAATCATTGCCAGGAATCTGACCCTTTGCTAAGACTCCTGAGTCCCTCTATGAAATCAGATTCTCAAGATGGTGCTGAGATCTTCTCTTCCTCTCCAAAGACTTGCATTTACCTCATTCACTACGAACAGGCTTTGGGCATGTCTCGTCCTGTATCGTTACTCACCCTCCTGCCTGAATGACCTCCAGCTATCTCGTGTTTACAGGATCCCTTTTTACAAAGCCTTTATTCAGCCTTCCCTTCTCCACCAAATGCCCGTGGTTAATGTCTGTAGCCTTAGCTACTCAATATGCTAAGAGCTGAGGATGGCAGTTCAAAGCTAGCCCAGGCCAGGAAGTCCACAAGACTCTTACCTCTAATTAACCACAAAAAAGCCAGTAGTGGAGCTGTGGCTCAACTGGTAGAGCAATAGCCTTGAGCAAAAGAGCTCAGGGAGCTGGGTGCTGGTGGCTCATGCCTGTAATCCTGGCTACTCAGGAAGCTGAGATCTGAGGATGGAGGTTCTGTGAGATTCTTTTTTTTTTTTTTTTTTGGCCAGTCCTGGGGCTTGGACTCAGGGCCTGAGCACTGTCCCTGGCTTCTTTTTGCTCAAGGCTAGCACTCTGCCACTTGAGCCACAGCGCCACTTCTGGCCATTTTCTGTATATGTGGTGCTGGTGAATCAAACCCAGGGCCTCATGTATATGAGGCAAGCACTCTTGCCACTAGGCCATATCCCCAGCCCCTCTGTGAGATTCTTATCTTCAATTAATTACCAGAAAACCAGAAGTGAAGCCGTGGCTTAAAGTGGTAAAGTGCTAACCTTGAGAAAAACGGTACAGGGACAGTGCCCAGACTCTGAGTTCAAGCCATATACCTAACAACAACAACAACAAAAAGAGTTCAAGGACAGCACCTAGGCCCTGAGCTCAAGCCCCAATAATTACACACACACACACACACACACACACACACACACACACACATCCCAATCCTGTAGAGAGAGGCCCAGACTGTGAGGCAGCTTCCTGCTCAAGCTGTTCCATCCATTTGGCATGTTGAACATATTCTTGATCTTTAAATTTGAATAGTTATTATATCCCTTTTGGTTCAAGTGTTAAGTCTTCCAGGAGAGAAGCAACAGCTAGCCTCTAACTTCATTCAGGGGCCCACATTCAATGTAACTTGCGTGGAGATATTTAGAAGCCCTAAGTGGCTAGCTTGTCCTGTGTCACCAATTCAAATACTTCACTGTCTAATTGCGAATGGTGGAGCACACCTGTAAGCACAGCTTTACAGGAGACAGATACAGGAGAATGTCAAGTTCAAGGCCATTATCTGTGGCTGCATGCTTTAACAGAGAAAATAAGTCACAATGCTCCACCGCTCCTCTACTGCTGGCCTTCCGTTGACCAAGCCCAAGAACCAGTCTAGCCAGAGAAAGGAGTCCAGTAGAAGTGTGCAGAAAAATCAGCTCTTGGAACCAGAGCTGGGTGGAAAAGAATGAAGACTTGTTTTGGAGAACAGAGAATATTCAGCACAAGCCTTTAAGAGTAACCAGGTATCATTTAACTCATTTGAACAGCTATTTCAAACCCTCTTGTCTTACTTCTCTAACCTCCCTCCTTAATCTTTCACTCTTGTTCCACAAGCTCACATCCTACTTTACAAAGAAAATAAAATCATCAAAAAGTAATCTCTTTGACTTCCCACCACCCAACCTACAAGCTCACTGTAAGAATTAGAATTAAGTTGGTGAATAAAGGCATGTTGTTCTGGTCTGGGCAGAATGGATGTTTGTTTTTCTTTGAGGTACAAGCCTACCCCCAGGGCCGTGGCATGACTCTCTGCTCTATGCTAAGACTCAGCTTCCCTTTGTGCAACACTCCCTTTTTTTTTTTTTTTTTTGCCAGTTCTGGGGCTTGGACTCAGGGCCTGAGCACTGTCCCTGGCTTCTTTTTGCTCAAGGCTAGCATTCTACCACTTGAGCCATAGTGCCACTTCTGGCCATTTTCTGTATATGTGGTGCTGGGGAATTGAACCCAGGGCTTCATGTATACGAGGCGAGCACTCTTGCCACTAGGCCATATCCCCCGCCCATCAACACTCCCTTCTATATGGTCTCCTCCTTGTCTTAGTAGTTGTTCCCACTCCAGCTGCATTGCAGCCAGAGGTAAAAGGGAAGAAATGAAGGAGGGGCAATAAGACAGAGCAGCTGTCTTTCAGGAAGCTCCCCAGAAGGTATAGTTCAAATCATCTCCCCTTTGACTTCATTAATAGGACTAAAGCTAATGGCCAACTCTACCTACTAAACATAACTCTAGCACAGACCATGTGACTGAGCTCCTAGTGAGAAATGTCAGGCCCTAATCTTATAGAAAAGAAGAAAACTGGATAGAAGAAGAAGCCAGGTAACGTCCCTGAATGCATGGCCTGCCTCTGTGGACAACGGTCTTGCCTTTTAGCTCTATCTTGCCTTTAAGCATGCTCAGGTCTATTTCTTATAAAAACCAGAAAGTCTAAGTCGATAGATACTTTTCAGTTATCGTCTCACTCGACATTTTTAGAATACTCTTGGCTACACTTCTGCTGTGGCTTCTGTTAGTTTACCTTCTATATGTACTCCCCTCCTCCAAGTCCCACAGTTATTAGGAGGTGTGGGCCTTCAGGAGGTGGGGCCTAGTGGAAGGAAGTGACGTGTTGGGGCGTGGCCTGGCAGGGCAAGTGAGACCCTGACTCCTTTCTCTTTTCTACCTTTGCTTTTGGGCCCCCATGAGATGAGCAGCTCTGTTCCCACCATGAGGTCTGCCTCATCACAGGCCCAAAAGCGATGGAGCCCAACTGACTATGGACAGAAATCTCTGAAACCACCAGCCAAAATAAACCTCTCCTCATTTTAAATTGTTTATCTCAGGTGTTTTGTTGCAGTGACAGGAGGCCAAATAACTAGCACAGCTTCCAACGTAACATCCATTTTTTTGTTTTTGTTTGTTTTGGCAATACTGGGATTTGCTCCACTGGTACTCTACCACTTGAGCCATTCTTCCAGTCCAGCTTTTTGCTGGACTGGAAATTTGAAATTGAGTGTGGCAGACTTTGCTGCCCTGGCAGGATTCCAACTGTATTCCTCCAGGTCTCGGCCTGAATAGCTGGAGCCACTGGGCTTGTTTTTGTTGTTGTAGTTGAAAGAGGGCCTTACTAGGTGTCCCAGGTTGGTCTCAAACTTGTGATCCTCCTCCCTCCGGCTCCTAAGTGGTGAGTACCACAATTAGCTCCGTGATGCAATTATCCCAAGTCCCCTGCTACAAGCACTGCTTGCTTTTTCTCTGCCTTATTTGTTTCTTTTCTCTTCCTAAGCATGACCTAAGCATTGGACCTGGGCCCTCTTCCCTCTGCATACTCTCCTCTCTCTGGATCAGCAGGTCTCAGCCATGGATCCTCTAGCCTCTCTCCAGTGGACTGTATAACTGCACATGGGGGGAAAGCCAGATTTTCCTTATGTATTTCAACCAGGTCAGCATCTCACAGTAGATCTGAAGCAGAACCTAATGTGAGAGTCTAAATCTTCCTTTAAAACCTAGAAACAGAAAAACAGACAGCTCTTCGCTGGAAACATTTTATGTTTGGGAAACTGGTTGGTTTTTGTTGTTGTTTTTCACTAAGATGTTAGAATGGGTTTGTTATGATTTTATGTTAGTATGTATTCATTTTTTTCGGTAATAATTTCTCATATAGTAAATTAGGACTTCTTACCCACGAAACTGCTGTGGGGTCCTCAGTAATCTTAAGGTATTATGTAGGGGTGATTATGTAGGGTCCCTGAAACTGGAGCTTTGAGAGCTGTGTCTCTGGGTCGCCTCTCCCAGCTTGTCAGTGCAGTGTGTGTGACTCACACCTCTTTCCCCATCTAGACTTATCCAGGGATCCACCTACTGGTGTCTCTGGGGAAATGCCTCAAAGCATCTCATGTCTACCTGGTTCATTCCTTGACTTCCCTTTGTGATCAGGTCCTCTCCTTCTCAGGCTTCCCAGACCATGAGAGGTACTCGCGACTTCCAGACCTGTAAATGAACATGCAGACATCTTTCTGGTCCCCGTGTCTCTCACACCTGCCAATTCTAGAATGTTTAATTTTCTCTTTGGTCTTGTAAACATGCTTGGAAGCCATTTGTTTTCTTCTGTTTTGACTTAGCCCAGCCCTAGCTCCTGACCTAGATCATTCCGATTGTGTCTGGTTCTATCTACCTTCAATCTTGTGTGCACATCTCCCAGGTTAAAATGTTAACTTGGTTCAGTGTAAATCTTTTCCACAGCCTGCATAGCCCTGAGAAATCAGGCTTCCAACTTTTCCAGCATGACTTTCACCTGCTCTTTCACTTTCAGCACCCAGACATACTGAAGTCTGTTGGTTTCCCCCAATAAACCACATCCTCTCCCTCTACTCCCACAACCTCAGGGCCTTTGCATATGTTGTTGTCCCAGGAAAGAGGGATGTGGCTCAGTCTTAGGGCAAGTCTGCGGTCCCAAATTCAAACTCAGTATCACACACAAAACCAGACATTTAAAACTGAATATATAACATTTCAGGTGGTGATATTTGAGAGGACTAAAGCCACTTAAAAGCTGGAGATTTATTTTGGCTCATGGTTTAGAAGGTTCTAGTCCATGATCTCTTAGCTTGTGTTCCTAGGCTGGGGAGAAGGAACATAGAAGATCACAACAGAAGCATATGATAGACTAGAGCTGCTCATCTCATAGTGCCCAGGACCCAGTGACAGCTCACACAATGACTTTTATAACAAAGTACATGCCCCCTCCAAATATAAACACTAATCAGTCTTTCCATGAATGAGGCCAGAGCCCTCATGATTCAATCCCCTCCCCAAAGCTACACCTCTCATCACTGCTGCATTGGGGGTTCAATCTCAACACAGAGCTTTCAAGGATCATTTAAGATCCAGCCTGGTAATAAAAGACCTCCCCAGAGCAGGGATTTCTAACAGCTGATAGTCTTAGGGAAGAGATATACAGATGATTTAAGAAATGCTTTCCCATTCATTAATGATTCTGAGAGCAGAAAAAGAGCTTGGCCACCTCCAATAGAGGCTCTTCATCCCTCATCATGGCCTTGAGAAGACATCACATCACCATGACCTTGAGCATACCACAGGAAGGTCTCTGGGTGTCTTATCATGGTCCATTGCTCTTGGAAGACTTGAATGCAAAAAAGAAACTGATTAGACCCTAGAAGTGTGTGTGTCAGAACGAGTATCTAATCAGAAAGGTGTTGAAAGACACATGGAGAGCTCATATAGGCTGTGTAGATCCTCTGATTGGATATGGGGAACCGGGTGGCCCACAAGCTGTCCCACTGAGAATTACATAGCTCTCTCCTAGAGAAATATTATTAACCCCTGTACAACATATCCCGGGCAATGCTGTCCTTTGAGACCCTCCCATCTAGCAGGAGCTCTGCTTACCCTTTTCTTCAATAAATCTTTGCTCTTTTACATCTCCCTTGTGTCCATGGACTCGTTCTTTGAGACCATACAAAAGATCCAATCTAGGTATCCCAATTTTTCAGCATGAATTCCATTAAGAGGATATGGCAATGGTGGCTCATGCCTATAATTCCTAATTTACTCCTATAGTCCAAGGCTGAGATATGAGGATCAAGATTTGAAGCCAGCTTGGGAAAGATCAGGACTCCATCTCCAATTGACCAGCAAAAAATCTGTCTGGAGGCATGGGTCAAGTGACAGGGTACTAGTTGGCCAAGTAATTGTGAAGCCCTAAGTTAAAGTCCCTGTATCAAAAATAAAATGTGGGGGCTGGGGATATGGCCTAGTGGCAAGAGTGCCTGCCTCATATACATGAGGCCCTGGGTTCGATTCCCCAGCACCACATATACAGAAAATGGCCAGAAGTGGCGCTGTGGCTCAAGTGGCAGAGTGCTAGCCTTGAGCAAAAAGAAGCCAGGGACAGTGCTCAGGCCCTGAGTCCAAGGCCCAGGACTGGCAAAAAAAAAAAAAAAAAAAAAAAATGTGAGCCAATAAAATTCACTAGTAGTACTTACTAAAGATCCTCCCAAACCCAGACCAGAAGAAAAGCAGCAAAATATCCTGAGAGGTTTCTTTCTACTACATAGTGATGGTTGCCCAGGGTAACTGAAGTCAGTTGGTCCTGATGAAGCATCCATGGTGACTGAGACTGCTTCTCTGTCTCCAGCTAGGTTGCTGAGGCTGGCTTCCTTGTGCTGATTTGATGAAGTGTTCTGTCCCTCTAAGCTGTGTCGTCACTCAACAAAATGGGGAATAGGGGCAGCATGAACCCGAGGAATGACATCTATAAGTCATTCACAAAATAAATAAGCCAGTAAACACATCCATGCTTCCCCTGGGACTTTGCAAGGGAAATGTGCTTTGGGTCTGAGTCAGTCCCCTCCTGTCAAGTCACACAGTGCCTGACAGGTTCATACACCTCCTTCAGATTTCCCAGGGTGTCCAGGCAGTAACTAAGCACTTACACCACATGGCTCAATACTGTCCAAGAGGAATGTCTTGAGAACCTGATACTTAATCCTTGTTACTAAATCTGTGAGAAAATGAGCTGGGAGAGACCTACAGAGTGAATTTTTGGTGAGAATAATTAGATGTTTTGGTTCCTCAAATGAAAAAGAGTTCTCTTTTAAGAAAAAGAAAGCCAAGTTGGTGCTGAATGGCTCCTGCTAACATTAGAGTTTCTAAATAAGGATGGAATTCACCCATGGCTCCTTCTGATCTCCACTGTAATTGCTTGGCTCGTGCTCAGCCTTTTTTTGCTCACTCTTTCTTTCCTTTTTTTTTTTTTTCCTTTTATAATTCATTCAGTCAACTGAACACAAACCAGCCAAGCCACATTCAGGACAGCTGGTTAACTGATATACCTTGAGGTTTAAAAAACAAAGCAGCTGAACATTTCCTTTGTGTCAAAAGAGAGGAAGCAGATTTTGGCTAGGTGCTGTGTTCTTTATTAAGAAGCCTGTTCAGTCAGAATGATTTCCTGACTAGGGAGGCCTATTATCTATTCAGCCTTTGCCCAAAAGACTAACCAAATATTTTATCTCAGAAAGATGGATGCTGAGATAAAGGTTTATTAAACTCACATTTAATTAACAATGCAGAAATCTCTTCCAGAAATCAATAGTATGTTTAAATTAGAAATTTCCCAGCTAGGTGCTGGCAACTCATGCCTATAATCCTAGATACTCAGAAGGCTGAGATCTGAGGATCACAGATAGCACAGATAGGAAAGTCCCTGAGACTCTTTATCTCCAACTAACCACCAAAAGCCAAAAGTGGAGCTATGGCTCAAGTGGTGGAGTGCTAGCCTTGAGTAAAAATAGCTAAGGGACAGAGCCAAAGTGCTGAGTTCAAGACATAGAAGACACACACACACACAGAATTTCCCATTTATTAAGAAGGATTGAAGTTTTGTGCAGCTTATTACATTGAACACATATAGACATTTTCCCTTTCACACACACACACATATCACACCCACACAAACCCTTCACAAGTCACTTCCTCAGAGAAGCCTCAAAAAGGGGCAAGAGGCATTTGACATTTGACTCTTGTAAGGGAAGAGGAAAAGGAAATCAAGAGGTCCTACTAATTTAAAATGGCTCTTTGAGAAAGTAAATGTTGACAATGAATCATTCTTCTTGGAATCCTTTCCACCTCCTAAAGAGCTTTTGATATGATCTATAAAGATCTCTTCAGCTCTAATGCTTTATTGTAGGGTTTTATCACAGAAGTATTTTGTTGAATATTTTTAAAGGGCTGCAGAGAACAGCTTTAATTTGTGACCTAGGAAACATTCATTGGTTTGAAAGAGCAGGAATAGTATGAGCTCTTAAGTGTGTGCACATAGCACACAGAGCAGGTTAGCAAGTCCATAAAGAGAGCAAAGTTCCAGGGCTCACCTGTGGGCAGGAAGTGACATAAAAACTGGAAACTGGTGGCTCACACCTGTAATTCTAGCTACCCAGGAGGCTGAGATCTGAGGGTAGATGTTCAAAGTAGCCTAGGCAGGAAAGTCTGTGAGCCTCTTATTTCCAATTACCTAGAAAAAACCTGAAAGTGGCATTGTGGCTCAAGTGCTAGAGCACTAGCCTTGAGCTCAGAAGCTCAGGGACAGCAACTAGGCCCTGAGTTCAAACCTCAGGACAAGCATGTGTGCACCCCCCAACCCCCACACCCCAAAAGTGATGCAGAAGCTTAATTAGGAGAAGGATCAAGTGATGCAATTAGGCAAAAAATCCATCTCAGGACAATAAACTGCCAAGCTGAACTATCAAATATAACTGAGAAGTATTAAACATTATCATTTAGTGAAACATTAAACATAGTACATATCCAGCACATGATAATACATGCATTTGAAAATCATTATATATATGTACATATATATACCAAATTGAATGTTTCTATAAATATTGTTCATAGTCTTTGAAAACTAGAAATCCAGGGACTCAGTGGTAGAGCACTAGCCTGCTGTATGAGGTCCTGGTTCAGGCATGGTCCTCCTGCCTGCCAAGTGCAAGAACTATAGGAGTGTGCCCATGGCTAGTCCACTGACAACTTTTGCTATATATTTCCAAAAATTTTTCTCTCCTAGGCAATCATACATTCTTACTCCTTTTTCCCCCCACAACTGGAATTGGGATTGAATATACATAGCATTGCAGACTTATTTAGGTTAACTATATGCTTTGAAAATTTTTGCGTTATTATAAAATCATGAATAGCTGTATCTTATTTTGGGCATAAAATACAATAATTTATTGAAGACATTCAAAAAAATCTGAGCTTCTTTGAAAACATCTAAGCTTTTCTTTGTGTGTGTGTGTGTTTGTTTTTCTCTGTCCTTGTTTTCTTCTTCTTCTTCTCCTTCTCCTTCTTCTTCTTCTTCTTCTTCTTCTTCTTCTTCTTCTTCTTCTTCTTCTTCTTCTTCTTCTTCTTTCTTCTTCTTCTTCTGGTTTTTCTTTTTGATTTTGCATTTGCCCCAATTTTTGTTGTGTTTGCCCCTGGAAGACAAAATTTGCAAAGTGATTCTATGGGCTGATTGATTGACATGTTGACATTTACTAGGATGAGAAACAGGTTATGTTACCCAGATTGGGCTACTTTCACATACTGATAGGCCCTTCAGTGTCGTTCAGAATTGGGTAGAGGTCTTGTCCTGGATATCTCCAGTCGCTGAAGACAAGGTGCCCTGGGGTGAGGGACAGAACAGTGACCTTGGGAGGTGATGTGACTTTTGGTCCAGGACACTGTGAGTCTCCAGCTCTCTTAAGGAAATTGCCCATTCCTACATCTCTACTAACTGATGGAATGAATCTCTCAGTCCAGAAAGGGTCTTAAGCAGGACAGCACAGCATCTACTAAACCAATGTAAGGAGGAAACTTCGAAGTGATGAATGTTTTTTAATGGAATGCTTGTGGGGTTCGGTAGTTCATACATGTCATCCCAGTATTCTGGAAGCAGAAGCAGAATTGTTGTGAGTTTGAGGCCAGTTTAAACTACATAGAAAGACTTCATCTCAAAGATAAAGAAAAGGAAAAACAAACCCCAAAATAACAACAAAACAAGGGTCAAGTGCTGGTAGCTCACACATGTGATCCTAGCTACTTAAGAGGCTGAGATCTGAGGATCGTAGTTCAAAGCCAGCCTGGACAGGAAAGGCTATGAGACTCTTATCTCCAATTATCTCACAGAAAAAGTCGTAAGTAATGCTGTGGCTCAAATGGTAGAGTGCTAGCCTTAAGCAAAATGAGCCCACAGACAGTGCCCAGGCCAAGTGCAAGTCTCAGAACTTGCAAAACAACAACAACAAAAACCATATACTGGGATATAGCTCAATAATAGAGTACATAGGTTTAGCAATAAGGTAAAAGAAATGTTGTTCTAATTAATAATTATCTGGAGTCTTTCTGGGAACATGATAATTGCTTTTATGCTTAAAATATTAGCTTGTTAGTCCAAGTGGCAAGTATTATTTTTAACAAAATAATAACCATTTGCCAGGTGTTGGTGGTGGCTTACCCCTGTAATCCTAGCTACTCAAGAGGCTCAGATCTGATGGTTTGAAGCCACCCCAGGAAGGAAAAAAATCAATGAGACTCTTATCTCCAATTAACCACCAAGAAGTAAGAGATGGAACTGTGGCTTCAGTGATAGAGAGCTAAATTTGAGCAAAAATCCTAGCACAAGTGTGAGACCCTGAGTTCAAGCCCCAGTACTAGTACAAAAAATGTGTTAGATGTTAGGGGATTGCTTGGGCTTCCTTGCGATGGTTGTCAGAGACTCCTTGGGGGATCCAGACCTGTAAATCCACATGAGGTATACAAGGGTAGATGAGAGGAGAGGGGAGAGGCTCCACGCTCTGCTCGTGTGCATCTTTTTCACACAACATCCGTCATTTCCATACTGAAAGGAGGGAGCCAGGGTGGACACAAGGAACCCCCTTAGGGCCCCGGAGACTCTAGCTTGCTGCAATCCTGTCAGCAGGCTATTCTCTTACAAATCTACCCAGACTCTTCTGAAGCATCATTATGACAGAAGGATGACAGAATGATTAAGTAGAAAATAACTTATTCTTAAATTGTAGATAAAAGTGTTTGTTCCATAGGCCAGAACCCACTTGGTTCCCAGATGAACTTTCATGTGAGCATTTCTGGTAGTTTTGGAAATCTATTAGCCAATGGCTTCCAAAGAATATGAGGCTCAGGTGAAGGGAACAAGAGAGGGAAGGGTCAAAGGGCAAGAAAGGTCCTATCCGTTTGCTCATAAACTGCCTAAATGAAATTAAAGCTGCTCTACATGACATCAGCATGCATTTATCCCGCTTCATCTTTTCCCAGATGTCCAGAGATACATTTTGCTTAGAGTTTAATTGTTCTTTACTTTCTCATATCTTTCCCCACCCAATCAACTCATAATCCAATAAACATCAATAGAGATCTCTTTCTATCTCCAAGCTAGCATACAAGAAGACAATATAAAATAAGACACTGTCCCTAGCCGGCTATGGTGATTCATGCCTTTCCAAGCCTTTGGGAGGTTAAGGTAGGATTGTGAGTTTTAGGCCATCTTGAGCTACCAGGAGACCAACATCTTAAAAAAAAAAAGTGCCCCTGATTTCAATGAATATCTGATCTTGAAGGGAAATTTGACAAATATTTAATAAAATCATCAGTGTCGTGTTATTTTTTTCCTTCTTGTCTTTTCGTGTCTTCACTGGGGCTTAAATTCAAGACCTTTTTTTGTTTTGTTTTGTTTTTCAAATTTTTATTATCAAACTGATGTACAGAGAGGTTACAGCTTCATATGTTAGGCATTGGATACATTTCTTGTACTGTTTGTTACCTCGTCCCTCATTCTCAAGACCTTTTGCTCTCATTTGGCTTTTGTACTCAAGGCAGGCACTCTACCACTTAAGCCACACCTTTACTTTTGGCTGGTTAATTGGAGATAAGAGTCTCATGGATTTGTTTAGCTTGACTGGCTTTGAATATTGATTCTCAGGTCTCAACCTCCTGAGTAGCTAGAATTATAGGCATGCACCACCAACATCTGGCTTTACATTAAACTCAAATGATCTGTGTGAAAGAGATGTTCCATGAATGGTTTGTGAACCAATTCCTCACAACCTTTCAACAATACATAAATGAGGCCTTCTGAACACATCTGTGTAAGACCCCAGTTAGCTAATATTGCCTAATAAACATTTAGTTTCAAATGCATCCAGGGTGCAATGCTTCTTGTTTTTACTCCCAGAAGGACCCCCACCATCATTACTAGATATCACTTCTGGCATATTCAGAGAACCTTTATACTTGGCCTTCACCAAACACAGAGGACCACTCCCCTGCCATTGGATGAAGCTTTGCTTCTTGTTGCAAGAATGCATTGCATGTTCCCTGAACTATTTTAATGGTGCCAACTCTCCTCAACTGTTCATATAACAAAGAAAAAGAATTTGAAAATTGTTTTATTAAGGTATGTTTCCAAGACATTTTATAACAGGATGACTACAAGGAAGAAAAGGCCATCAAATATGTATTGAGAGCTTCATTTGAAATTAACATGCCACACACTGTTGCTGTGACAACTGCAGGCTGTTCTATTCAAGCAGGCTCTCAAGACCCAACAAGTCATCTGGTGACTCAAGCAGGCAACTCCTGCGCAGAAACAAAATGCTCTGTTCAACTTCTGATTCTGAGGTATTTACTGGATGTAGCTCCTTGGGAGCCAGCTGAATTCCTTTTGCAAAACATCCAACAAAGAATTTAATCAGCAAAGCCAAACAAGTTTGAAGCATTCCAGAAGGATTCTCTCAGCTGAATATAAAATATAAAACATGCAAGTCACAACTGATCTGGCAAGTTACAAATGAACCTGGGAGGGTTGCAATAGACCAATGAAAAGACAAATGCTGGCAAAGCACAATTGATTTCATGGGGTGTGTGTGTGTGTGTGTGAGAGAGAGAGAGAGAGAGAGAGAATATATAATGATTTGAACTCAGAGCATTGATCACTTGCTCTGCTTGTTTGCTTGCTTGTTGGGTTGGTAATCTACACTTGAACCATGCCTCCAGTTCAACATTTTGCTAGTTAATTGGAGATTGACTGTCAGGAGCTTTTCTGCCTGGGCTAACTACAAACCTCAGTCCTCCAGATCTCAGGCTCCTGACTTGAGAGAATAACAGATGTGAGCCACCAGTACCAGGCAAATTTCATTAATTCTTTCACTTGATGAAAATAGAACACTAAGAAATATTTTTTAATTTGTGACAATTTGTGTTAATGGATATATTAAGTGAGTAATAGGCTAAAATAAATTTTGTGCACTATTGAAAAATTAAGAAAAGAATGGGAAGCTAAGGCTTTGATAATTATGCCTCTAACTTCAGTCACTTTTCACTTTTAGGTATGATCACACAAGCAAACATAAGGAAAGCTTTAAAAACTGGGGGTTAAAGACAACAGCTATCCACTTTAATTTCTGTACTATCAGCTGAAAGATCCATTATCTGAAATTTGAAACTAGATGTGCTCTGAATTTCAACTTTTCTTTTCAGATTTTGGGAGATTTGCATATACATCTAATGAGATCTCTCAGAGATGGCAGCCAAGTCTAAACATGAAAGTCTTTCTGTTTCACCCCCAACTTAGACATGTTGCCTGGAGGAAATTTCATACAAGATTTTTAATGTGCTATGTTTCATCCATGAACATGAGGCCAGGTGTACAATTTTCCACTTGTGCCATCATGTTAATGCTCAAAGAGTTTCAGAGTTTAAGGGATTTCAGAGTTCAGGAATAAGAATGTTCAACTGATATTTCTTCATTTTTAGTTGCATATTACTTCAATTCCTAATTTGGGGCTTATTTTTTTGTATTGAGTGAAATTTTTTTTCTGCTACTGGACTCCCACTCAGGACCAGGGCACTCTCTCTTCGCATTTTCACTCAAGCCTAGCACTCTGTCACTTGAGCCAGCCACAGCACCACTTCCAGCATATTGCTTGCTAGTTGGAAATAAAAGTCTCATGGAGACCATAGAGTCCATGTTTCTTTGGGTCTGGCTCACTTCACTTAGTATATTTTTTTCCAAGTCCTTCCATTTCTTTACGAATGGGGCAATGTCATTCTTTCTGATAGAGGCATAAAATTCCATTGTGTATATGTACCACATTTTCCTGATCCATTCGTCTACTGAGGGGCATCTGGGTTGGTTCCATATTTTAGCTATGACAACTTGTGCTACAATGAACATTGTTGTGCTGGTGGCTTTAGTGTGTTCTTGTTTGTGGTCTTTTGGGTAGATGCCCAAAAGTGGGGCTGCTGGGTCATAGGGGAGCTTTATGTTTAGCCTTCTGAGGAATCTCCATACCGTTTTCTAGAGTGGCTGAACCAGTTTACATTCCCACCAACAATGAAGTAGGGTTCCCTTTTGGCCACATCCCCTCCAACAATTGTTATTGTTAGTTTTCTTGATAAACGACATTCTTACTGGGGTGAGATGGAATCTCAATGTTGTTTTGATTTGCATTTCTATTATGGCCAGTGATGTAGAGCACTTTTTCATATATGTTTCTTGGCCATTCTCATTTCCTCATCAGAGAAGTCTCTTTTTAAGTCTTTAGCCCACTTGTTGAGGGGGCTGTTGGCTCTTTGAGGCTTTGTTTTGGAGGAATTTAATTTTTTTAGTTCTGCATATATTTTAGATATGAGGCCTTTGTCCGTTGTATGGCCGGTAAAGATCTTTTCCCAATCTGTGGGCTTTCTGTTTATCTTGTGTGCTATGTCCTTTGTCCTGCAGAAGCTCTGTGGTTTGATGCAGTCCCATTTGTCCATCCTTTCTTTGATTTGTAGCATTTCTGGGTCTTTGTTAAGGAAGTTCCGTCCTGTGCCAAGGAACCCAAGTGTTTCTCCTACTCCTTCTTTTAGTGTTTTCAGGGTATCTGTTTTAATTTCGAGGTCTTTGATCCATTTAGAATTGATTCTGGTGCAGGGTAATATAAAAGGATCTAGTTTTAGTTTGTTACATGTGTTGAACCAATTTCGCCAGCACCATTTGTTAAAGAGGCTATCTTTCTTCCATTCTATTTTTTTAACTCCTTTATCAAAGATTAAGTAGGCATAGTTCTGTGGGTTCATTTCTGGGTCTTGGTCTCCCTCATAAGGAATAATTAGCACAGGTTTAGGCTAGTCACAGCAGAGGATCAAAAGAGCCTAGCCCTTATGAATGCATAAGATGATGCTAAGTGAAATGAACTCCATGTTATAAAAACGACTGTTATATCACTGTTGTAATTACTTTCAACATGCCATGTGAAACCATAGCTTCTATTATTGATGATCCTCTTGTATCCCCTTCTTGTGGTTGTACCCGCACTATCACTGTATCTTATCTGAGTACACTGGAAACTGTATATACTGGTATTAGAACTAGGGAAGTGAAAGGGAATATCAAAATCAAGAGACAAAGGATAAAAAGACAAACGACTACAAAAGCAATACTTGCAAAACCATTTGGTATAAACCAACTGAACAACTCATGGGGGGAGAGGGAAAAGGGGAGGGGGGAATGAAGGAGGAGGTAACAAACAGTATAAGAAATGTACCCAAGGCCAAATGGATGAAACTATAACCTCTCTGTACATCACTTTGACAATAAATAAGAAAAAAAATTTTTAAAGAAGTCTCATGGACTTTTTTACCCAGGCTGGCTTTGAACCATGATCCTTGGATCTTCAGCCTCCTGATTAGCTACCTGCACGAGTTTCTTATTTTTATTAAAGTTGTCCTAACTTAACAGTGTTTCTGAGTAGGTATACTTGATCATTGTCTTAGTCTATTTGGGTTGCTATAACAAAATGTCTTAGACTGACTGGCTTATAAATAACAGAAAGCATGGGGGCTGGGAATATGGCCTAGTGGCAAGAGTGCTGGCCTTGTAAATAACAGAAAGCTATTTCCTACAGTGTTGGAGTCTGAGAAGGCGTGGCTCTCAGTGACTGATGAGGATCATCTTGACTTATTCATTGCATGGTCTCACTCTGTCCTCACATGGTAAAAGGGAGAAGAAAGCCACTTTTTGGTCACTAAAAAGGGGGAAAAAAACTGTTTTCTCTCTCCTTTCCCACCCAACATGGTACATTTCTCTAACTAAATGTGTGGAATTTTTTTTCCAGCAGACACCAACCGGGTATCCTCCAATGCAGTTCAGTTCTGACAGTATCTGGAGATAATCAGGTGTAGTATCTGAGTCCTACAGCCTGAGCTCTCTTCAGCTGCTAATCACAAGCTCTGCCACTGTGTTCCTAACAGACAGGCTATTAGTCAGAGGGTCCCAGGACTTCACTGCAAGTCTGATTAATTTTCTCAGTGAACTCAGGGATGCACTTGGCTCATGTTTCCTAGTTTGTTATAAAGGATTCTTTTTTAAAAAAAGTAATTAACTGTCAAGGTGATGTACAGAGAGGTTACAGTTTATCTTGCTTGCTATGTCCTTTGCCATGCAGAAACTCTGCAGTTTCATGCAATTCCATTTGACCAACCTTTCTTTGATTTGTTGTGTTTCTAGGCCTTGATTAAGAAAGTTTCCATCTGTGCCAAGAAGCCCAAATGTTTCTCCTGTTCCTTCCTGCAAGCTTTTCAGGGTATCTTCTTTTAACTCGAGGTCTTTGATCCATTTGGAATTGATTCTGGTGCAGGGTGATATATAATTCAGTTTGTTACAGTGTTGAAGCAATTTTGCCAGCACCATTTGTTGAAGAGGCTGTCTTTCTTCCATCCTGTTTTTAGCTCCTTTATCAAAGATTAAGTGGCCTTAGGTCTGCAGTTTCATTTCTGGGTCTTCAGTGCTATCTCGTTGGTCTTCAGGCCTGTTCTTGTGCCAATACCAAGCTGTTTTTATTACTATAGCTTTGCAATAGAGTTTGAAGTTTGGTATTGATATTCTTCCAGCACTGTTCTTCCTGCTTAAGATTGTTTTTCCTAGTTGGGGTCTTTTATTGTTCCATATGAATTTTTGGATTGTGTCCTCTATTTTCAGTAAAAAAAAAAAATGGTGTTGGGATACTGATAAGTATTGCATTGAATTTGTAGATTGTCTTTGGCAGTATTGCCATTTTCACTATGTTAATCCTCCAAATCCAGGAGCATGGAAGGTTTTCCCATTTCCTTAGTTTTGCTTTAATTTCCTTTTTCAGGTTTTCAAAGTTCTCATCATAGAGGTCTTTCACTTCTTTGGTTAAGGTTATTCCTAAGTATTTTATGTTTTTGAGGCTCTTGCAAAAGGAGCTGCTTTCCTGATTTTTCTTTGCCTTGTTGGAATAAAGAAAAGCCATTGATTTTTGAGGACTTATTTTATACCCTGCTACTTGGCCAAAGTTTTGGATCAGCTCAAGTAACTTGGGAGAAGAGTCTATGGGGTTCTTTAAATACAGGATCCTGTCATCTGCAAAGAGAGAAAGTTTTACTTCATCTTTTCCTATTTGGATCCCTTTTATATTTGCCTTTTGCCTTATTGCTCTGACTAGGAATTCTAGTACTATGTTAAAGAGGAGTGGAGAGAGCTGACATCCTTGTCTTGCTCCTTATTTTAAAGGAAATGGCTTTAACTTTTCACCATTAAGTATAACACTAGCTGTAGGTGTGTCATACACAGCCTTTATTATATTCAGGAATATTCCCTGGATTCCTAGTTTCTCCAAAGCTTTCATCATAAATAGGTGTTGGATTTTTGTCAAGTGCTTTTTCCTCGTCTAAAGAAATAATCATGTGGTTCTTGTCCTTGCTCCTATTGATGTGGTCGATTACATTAATTGACTTGTGTATATTAAACCAGCTTTGCATCCCTGGAATGAATCTGGTTTGATCATAGAGTATATTTTTTTTGATGACTTGTTGGAGTTGATTGGCCAGAACTTATAAAAGATTCTTTAAGGAGGCGCTGGAGGCATAGCTCAGTTGGTAGACTGCTAGGCTATAAGGAAAAGTGGTAGGGGCAGAGTCCAAGTTCTGATCTCAGATTCCCCGACCCTCCAAAAAAAAATCAAATAGAAAGAAAGATACAAAAGAACAGCCAAATAAAGAGGTGCTGCCTAGGGTATGGTACAGGGAAAGAGGTGCCAAGCTTTCATGCCCTTTCTGGGTTCTCTACCTTCATAGCACTTCCTTGTGTTTAGCAACTTGGGAGATCAAGTCCCACTGTCTGGCTGTAGTCAGAAGATTTATTCCCCACTGGCTTCCTGTGTCCATTTCTTTCCTGGAGGTTGACATAAAGAACTGAAAATTCTGAGCCTCTTTTTGTAACTGGTGTGTGTGGGTGTTTCCCAGGGATCCCTCAATTCTTGTGTACAACCACCACCTGCTCCGCACCCCAAGTTGAGAGAAAGCACCCTGAAAAACAGAAAGGCAATAGAGAGTGGTTTACTAGCCAAGCAGTGAGGTGGGAAGTTGGATAAGGGCCAACTGCTTAGAAGCTGTTGAGGCTTGGGTTTTATCCCATAGGGTGAGGTTACTTAGGTGATGTGAAACTGAAATCCTCCCCCTTGAAGCTCCTCCCCAAATAATATGAGGGTGGTGCAGGGGCTGCCTGGGAAGGGGAAGACAATATATGTGCATTCGAGTCTCTTTGCCCTTCTCATTTGATCTTTGCTCTTCTGGGTTATCACTGCCAGTGAGAGGTCATAGAGCCATCACTTTCTCTAAGTCCACATGCTTGACTTTGCTATGGGGTACATGCCCCATGAGGAAGACATAAGGATACTTTCTTCATCAATGGCCCATGGTGGGAGACATCGAGTGTCTCAGGACATCTCTTCATTCATACTCATGCCACCCAGATGCCTATACTCATATTGTCCTCTACTCCCTTGGTCTTCTTGGAGAATAGTCTTCTCAAGAGCCACATTATAGTCAAAGTCATTTCATTGGCTTAGCTCAGGCACGATCAAAGTAGTTTATTATGGAAAGTAAAAGACAATCCTACCACTCAGGGTATTCTTAGGATATTCAAGACCAAATATATCTCATATATACCACACTCACTAATCCTATTCATAATCAGCTTCCAAGGGCATTGCCTCCTAATTCTATCACCATGAATCTCAACAAATATAATTGGAGGAGGGGGACATAAACACCCTGTAGGGCAACAATTCAACCTGACTAGTAGACTTAACTCTGTCTTATTTTTTCTGATGTAGTTACCGGTGAAGTGAGGTCGAGACTGGATAAACTATGTTTTCTAATAATTATTTGGTCTACACATTGATAGAATTGTATCCTTTATCACCATTGACATAATTATTGAATCACATTTACTGAGTTGTTATCAGTTCTTTCTGATATACAATACCAGTGTTTGAAGGAGAGCTTTGAAAAATTAGCTCCTCACTTATATGAATGGAATGACCTAGGATTCTGAGACCAAAAGAAATTTCAAGAGGACTTTGATTGTATTCTCTTACCATTAGGTAGGCCAAAGGTCTCTCCTCCATAGCAATTAAAAAGCCTATCCTATCCCTTTCTTTCTTTTTGGTGGTACTGAAGTTTGAACTCAGAGCCTTGTAAGTACTCCACCACACAAGTCATGTGCCCACTCCTTTTTTTTTTTTTTTTTTTTACATTCCTTGCTATTATTCAGATAGGATCTCAAACTTCTGTCTGAGAAGTCTTGGACCATTACCCTCCTACTTTTGCATCAAGTAGCTGAAATTAGACATGTGTCACTATATGCAGAGATCTCTTTCTTACTTTTTATTTTATGTTGTTGGGCCAAGTCGCGAGACCACCACCAAGAAGACCACCGAGACTCAGACATTCCGAAATGCAATAGCAAGGCAAGACTTTATTCAAGCGGGGCCGCGGCCCGGGCCTTGTCCTACCCACCGACACAGCGGAGGTTAGGAGGCAGCCCCTAGCTGCGATTACACAGAGCTTATAAAGGCAAAAGACAAAGTTACAGCAATCAAGTGTTTAAACAAGCAAGATTACGAGGACAAATCTGATTGGCTCAGGGCTCGAGGCATTCTGGGAGCAGTCAGAGTTAAGCATTCCCAGTCATTAGAGTTCTTGACCGGCTGGGCCCTAATAAGCTTGTCCTGGGTCTGCTCACAGGGCCTGCTTATCTCAGGTTTACGTGGTAAAGTGGGGTTTGCGTGGTAAAGTGGGGCCTGACTTCAAAGTCTGGCTCTTCATTTCCCCCCTTCATTCCCCCCTTCTGATAGGTAACTCTAGAACCAATCATGGTTCTCCTTGCTTAGTTTGATTCTGACTGAGAATCGGTAGGGATAGATTGGTATTGTGCCCGCAATACCATAAAAACTCATAACAAATGCGACAGATAAACAGTTTTACATGGAAGCCCCAATTCTGATTCTATTTATATTATAGCCAATTTGATTACATACCAACTTTGCCATTTGTTACATACTCACTTTAGGGATTGTCTTTCTCACTTTTAACATGCCAAAACCTTTTAATCTAAAGGAAACATTTTTGTTTTCTCTCTAGAGTCTTTCCTTATATAGTTTTATAATCTGTGTCTTATAAAATTTAACATATCCCCACTCACACCATCTTTTACTTACTGGAACATTCTGTGACAATTTACTTTTTAAATCCCTTTCTTATCCAGAGGAAACCCTTTCTCTATCCCTTTCTCCAAGGCTTTCTATACTAACCTTCCTCTTTACATTTCCTGGGGCTTCTTTGCTGCTAGAGTTTTAAACTTTCTACATTTTCCGGTTTATCTCAACTACATCAAGGCAATTTACTGTGACTCCACGCACAGGCTGCTCCTAAGAAGCCAGACCAGGGTCAACTATCATAAGCCAACTATTCTATATCTATATTTTATATTCTATATCTATATTCTATATCATGAGCTAACTATTCTAGAGTAGATTTCTCCAGTTTCCAGTTCCTCCAAGTGCCTAAGGTTGGCCAGTGGCATCTGCAAGATCCACCCCCAGGAGGGCCCCATGAAGATGCCCCCAGCTAGTTTAAATCTCTGTCCAGTTACCTTGGTACCTGGCATACCTGATGGCAGTTACCTCCCTCTCTTCTCTGAGGTCACACCCTAATCCATCTGGACACATTTTAATACTCTTGGACATACCTCCACCCCAGGCATTGCCTGGAAGTGACTCTCCAGCCTGTCATACATGCTTTGAATTTAGCAGAAGGCCAGTCTGCTTGAAAATTTCTTACAATAAGTTTTAGAAGATCCAAAACACTTTCCAGCAGAAATCAGTTGTGTGTGATAAGAGTTTCATCTGAAGATGTAGATTCTTCCAGATGACTGTTGACTCTCCTTGATCCTCACTCAAATGCAATGGGCAGGGGCCATGGTGTCAGGCAGCAGTGGCTCCCAGTGGTTCCAGTAGAATGTCACACCTTCTGGGTTACCTGCAACTTTCTCCATAGACTGGTTAGAGAAGCTTAACCTAAGTTAACCTAAAGCCTAACTTTAGTCAAATTTCCTAGTATTTTCCTGATTCCTTCTTAAGCACACTGGCTTTTGCAGGCTGGCACATTACTGAAAGTCAAGACAGCTTTAGGCGATCAATGGCCCTTGGGTCATTTTGCCGGGGCAATAAGTTTAAATCAGATATTTCCAATAAGGCTAGGATTTTTTTTTTAAGCCAACATAGGAGGCTTGGCCTGTAACCATTTCTCACAGGTGCAGTCTATACTGTTACCTCTGTTTTCCATGCCTCTAGTTTATCCTGCCTCATCTTCCCAAAAACAACTCTGGTCCCTTGGTCCTAAAAGGGGAGGCTGATGGGCAAAGATCATCCATCTTCTATAACTTCTTCAGGTTGACTCAGGGATGTTGACCTTACCTAGCCAGGAACCTATAACCTTAGTCTACTTTACCAAGGGGCTGCAGGATCAGATGTCCATTAGGAGCTTTACTCCAAACTGGAAATTACATTCAACATTTTAACTTTCAACTATACAGACTTCTTTTCCTTTTAAATCCAAATTTCTGACACTTAGCTCTGATTTTTTAATTAAACATTTTTTTAACTATAGTTCCACTTTAAAACAATGAAATCATCCTTTAAAGCATTTGGTAACGCCCAAACTTGATGACCATTTGAATTTAAACTTAAACTTAGTTTTGCATCATACTGCAGTCTTGAACATGTTCACACTCTGGTTCTGAGCTATCTCCTTAACCTCCCTCTAGTGAGCTAGGATCAAGTCTAGAGGGATAGATGGAGGTTCCCATGATAGAACGTTACCCATAGCTCTGATCAGATGTTCAGTCCAAAAGGCTACAGAAAACAAAACAACTATAACAATATAAAAGGAGGAAAATACAAGCAAGAACAAGAACAAGAACAAGAAAAACTGGAGATCTCCCAAATTGGCCCACACAACCTCCTGCAAGGGTGCAGAAGGAATGGACTGAAGTTGAAAGCGGGGCTCCAGAGGTCCCCCTTCAAGAACAAGAACAAGAAAAACTGCAGATCTCCCAAATTGGCCCACACAACCTTCCTGCAAGGGTGCAGAAGGAGTGGACTCAAATTGAAATCGGGACTCCAGAGGTCCCCCTTTAAGGGTGGGGGGTCTGGGGCATCCCCCAGTCTCCCCAGGATTGCTGAGTAAGTGCATCTGCTTCGACCACCCCTTCAAGAAATAAGCAAAAGCAAACCAGACAAACAGACATATTACAAGACAAATGAACAGCGCTGTTTTCTTACCTTTGGAGTCTGGGGTCTTGGGGGGTCTCGGGGGGTCTCTGGGGCTATCCCGGATGAGCCCCCATATGTTATGCCAAGTCGCGAGACCACCACCAAGAAGACCACCGAGACTCAGACATTCCAAAATGCAATAGCAAGGCAAGACTTTATTCAAGCGAGCTGCGGCTCAGGGCCTTGTCCTACCCACTGAGACAGCGGAGGTTAGGAGGCAGCCCGCAGCTGCGATTACACAGAGGTTATAAAGGCAAAAGACAAAGTTACAGCAATCAAGTGTTTAAACAAGCAAGATTACGAGGACAAATCTGATTGGCTCAGGGCTCGAGGCATTCTGGTAGCAGTCAGAGTTAAGCATTCCCAGTCGTTAGAGTTCTTGACCGGTTGGGCCCTAATAAGCTTGTCCTGGGTTTGCTCACAGGGCCTGCTTATCTCAGGTTTACGTGGTAAAGTGGTGTTTGCGTGGTAAAGTGGGGCCTGACTTCAAAGTCTGGCTCTTCATTTCCCCCGTTCAATGTGTATTAATTGAACCTTTTTGTGGGATTGAATGTGATAGTTCTATATATAAATATAGAAAGCCTGATCAAATTTAACTTCTCTTTATTGCCAACCTCCTCCCCTGTCCTTCTAATTTACCTTTCCAATCCCTACCAATCACTATCCTACTTTCAGATGAACTTCTTTTAGCACTCACATGTGAAAATAGGACTTGTCTCTCTATGTCTGGCTTATTTCACTTAACCTGATGATCTTCAGTTATATTCCAATAACAGACATTGATTCTTTCTGGTTGACTAATACTCCATTATGTACATGTACTATATTTCTTTTATCCATTCATCTGTCAATGGGCACCTAGGTTGATTCCATATTTTAACTACTGTGAATAGTACTTGTAAACATGTATGTGTGGTAATCTCTGATAGGTGGGTTTCAATTCCTTTGACTATATAGCTAGTAATGGTAGATCTGTTTTGAAAAGCTATTCGATTTCTAATGGTCCTTTGCCAAAGGCTTTCCTGTAGTCTTTTGGATAAGTCATTGCTTTGTCAGGATGTTTTATATTTAACTTAAATTCTTTCTGCAAGATAACAAAGACAGTTATCCGTCAGCTGAAAACTCATCAAGTTTGAGCTCAAGTTCTCTACCACAGACAGAATAAACAAACCTTCCTTGAGCTTTCCTCCTGGGGCTTCCATCCCAACCCTTTCATCGGTTTTATGACTTTCCTTTAAACTCTTTCCAAGCCCAGAATTAAATATAGTATTCCAAAGGATATGATTAGTACCAAATTTAAGGGACAATTACTGCACAGTTATTACACTCTATGTTGTAAGCTTTGTTGATTCTTTTTAGAACATATCAAGTTTTCCAAATAATAATGAAGATCACAAGTCTTGAATGTTATATAGTCATTTCTAAAACGTTTTTGACTGTGGGTCACTTCAGTGGGACTAAAGACCTCAACACTTCCCAACCCATGTGATGTAGAGAAAGAAGTCAACATTGCAAAAACCAATTCTAGATGTGCCAGGATGCTTTTCATGTGAACCACCATGCATTTATTGTAAAATTACAGGACCCAAATAGCTGATGCAAATTTCCACTACGGTTTACTCAAGAAATAACCACAAAACGCACAACAGCTATCCTGATGAAGCTAAAGCGCTTTACACATAAAACCATTGGAAAAAATGTGCCTTTGCCTGCCTCTTACTGGAACCAGATGTCTCTCCTTACAGCAAGGTTTCAATTAAAAAATACAATCCTAACTACTTGGGAGGCTGAGATCTGAAGATTGTGTTTCAAAGCCATCCTGGGCAAGAAAGTCCATGAGACTCTTATCTACAGTTAAACACCAGAAAAGCCAGAAATGAATGGGGTTGTGGCTCAAGTGGTAGAGCACTAAATGTGAGGAGGAAAGTTCAGGGATTAGCACTCCTCCCCTCTCCCCAGATCCTGAGTTCAAGTCCCAGCAGGACCGGCAGAAAAATGAATAAATAAAACAAATACACATAAAGACATACTGGGCAAGAAAGGAAATTGACCAGTAAAAAACAGATAAATTTCCATATTTCTTAATGTCATATGTGTATGTATATATTTTAAATGATCTCTCTGAACTTTAACTCTGTAAGCTAGGTTTTCAGTGTAAAAGTTCCCAAAGCAGAGGAAAATATACTCAACTTATTTATAGGCTCCAGCAGTCTTTGTTGTTGGATTTCTTTTTTGTTTCCAGAAAGGAAATTGGTATTTTCTCCCATATTAACACTCTACCCCATCCAACCTCCCACCCAAGCTCCTACCCCAGAAAAACATGCATCATACACTTGGTTTCTTTTAACATTCTCCCCGCCCCCACCCACAGCTAGTTCCTCTTTTCCTTGTTTAAAAATATCTGTAACACAAAGTCAAAGATGAACAGAATCTGAGCGGGAAGAGGAGGAAGGATTTTTTTTTTCTTAAAGAATTCAATATAAAACTTCAAGAAAGAAGAAGGAAACAAAGGGGAGGATTGGAGGAGGAAGAAAGAGGAAGGGAAAAGGAGAGAAGGGCAATACTACGGATGAGTGATGAGGAGGAGAAGAGTCTGTTTTTTATAATGCCCTGTGTGGCTAATGAGGCTAAGGAATAATTGCCTCCCCTGCATTCGTGGCTCACATCTGTCATCCTAGGTACTCAGGAGGCTGAGATGTTAGGATTGAAGTTCAAAGCCAGCCAGGGCAGGAAAATCCATGAGACTCTTATCTCCAATTAATCATCAAAAAGCCAGAAATGTAACTGCAGCTCAAATGGTACAATACTAGTCTTGAGCAAAAAGCTAAGGGACAGTGCCCAAGCCATGAATTCAAGCCCCAGGTTTGAGTGTTAATATATATTGACAGATTTAAAGACAGAATCTGTTTTTCTATGTAGCCCTGGCTGGTCTTGAACTGCACATCCTCATTGCTAAATCTCTGGAGTACTGGGATTACAGGCATGAATCACCATGTCCAGCTCAAAAATAAAATGTTTATATGCTAAGCCCCAGTCAAAGTTAAAAGATTAGACTTCAATTTAAAAGCCAGTCTTGGCTATTTGAAGGACACTTCTTAGAATTTGGCTTCGGGATCATACATAGGCTCTCTTGCCCACAGGCCCAGCAGGAGAAATCTCACATCCAAGGGTCTTTTCTCTGATCTTCCTCCAGCTATAACCTCTGGGTGGGGAGATTGGGCCTTGAAATGAGCTCACCCAATACCCACATCTCCCCTTTCTAGACCATTGTCCAAATTTCCCTTGGTCCCCAGATTTTCCAACGGCTTCAGGTTGATTTTTAGAGCCTGCTTCTGCTTCTTTGGGGCTCTCTTCTACAGAGCAGGGCCCTGCTAAACAAGGCACAGTTTAGAGCTATGATAGGCTGGACACAGCTCAAGCACTTCCATGGTATTAGGAGAGGCAAAGCTGGGCCTGCAGTCACTGGTGGCTTGGAGATAGATAATTAGAAATTGAAACCGGGTTCTCCAGTCTTCATAAAGATTGGATGGTCCAGGTAGAAAGATCCAATATCATCTCTGTAGCAATATGTTAGCCTGCTTTTTATTTAAATATTTAGTCATATGGTATGGGGGCCTCATTTGTAGTCTGGCCCTGGGCCCATACATAATGAACAGACATTCATTTGACTGAATAGATCGAGGATTCATAAAGATTTTACTTGAAACACAGGCCCCAAATCTAGCAAGACATCCTCAAAATTCCACCAAAACTCCAGATGAAACAATCCCTCAAGTCCTATGCTAATGTTATTTGGAAGTGGGGCCTTGGGGGAGGCAATTAGGATTACTTGAGGTCATGAGAGTGCAGCCTCTAATAGAGCACTTGTGGCTTTATAAGAAGAGGAAAATCCTGTAACCCCATAATCCCAGCACTCTGGGAGCTGAAGCCAAGGAGGAAGATGGAGAGTTTAAGGCTAGAACTGGGAGTGTGTCTCTGGTGCTAGAATGCCTGCTTAGCAAATACAGTGTGGTCCTGAGGCCCCCACGTTCAAAGCCTAGAAGTTCCTACTCCCAAGATGGGGAGAAAGAGAGAGGGAGAGAGAAAGACAGAGTTAGAGAGATAGAGAATGAGAGAGAGAGAGAGAGAAAAGAGAGAGAGAAAGAGAGGGAGGGAGAGAAAGGGGGAGGGGAGGTAGGAGAGAAGAGAGAACAGAAAAAGAGAAATCCAGTTCAGGCCCAGTTTGGACTATATAATGAGAGTTTCAAAATAACAAAAAAGACAAAAAAAGAGAAGGGAGATACAGATCAGCACACCTGCTGAGCTCTGCTACTTTATGCCCTGTACCACCTTAGGATGCAGAATCCCCCTACCAGCAAGAAGGACCTACTACATACAAGTCTTTAGTTTCTGGAACCAGGAGATTAATAAACCCTTATTCTTCATAAATTACCCAGACTATTACAGCAACAACAAGCAGGCTAGGTCAGCTACAGCATTACTTTTTTGAGGTATTTCTGCAGGAAAACCCACCTGGAGAATTATATAATCTGGAGTCAGATGGACAGAGTTCAAGCTTTACTTCTACACCTCTTACCTGCTAGACTTTGGGCAAACTCCTGAACCTTGCTACGCTTCATCTGGGAAAAGGTTTCTACATGATTCTATGGAAGAATCCACAAGGCACATTTGTCATGATGTCTGATCCCAGAAAGGGCTTGTCAGCCATAGAGCTTGAACGCAGGGTTTCACGTGCTAGCTTAGATTGTTTTGCTCAAGGTTGGTGCTCTGCCACTTGAGCTATACAGTACCTCCACTTCCAGCTTTTCCCTGGTTAATGGGAGAAAAGCCTCATGGGTTTTTTTGTCTGGGCTTCAGATCTTAGCTTACTGAGTAGCTAGTATTACAGGCATGAGCCATTGGTGCCCCATGAAAATCCCCAGCGTGTGTGTGTGTGTGTGTGTGTGTGTGTGTGTGTTGGTCCTGAGACTTGAACTCAGGGCTTGAGCATTGTTCCTGAGCTTTTGTGCTCAAGATTAGGGCTCTATCATTTGAGCCACACCTCTATTTCTCACAGATTTTCCTGCTTAGGTTGGCTTTGAACTGCAATCCTCAGATCTCAGCCCTGAGTAGCTAGAAACTTTTGACTCTGATCAGTTTTCTCAATTATACTTCATGCCAAAAAGTCATGTAGAACATGTCACTTAGGTGCACAACCTTCGATGGCCAATAAACTTATTTTTCACCTAGTTTGGAACTGAAAGCCTTTCCCTTAACTTGGTGTTCCTAGTCATTAAATCATAATGGCAATTCATTTTATCGGATCATATGAATAAAAGGAAAGGATCATGCAAAAATTCTTGACACATAAAGAGTTGATTATCAGAAGTGTTATACTTCAAACTTCTATTTCATTTCATTCTATCTCAGACAGTTTCTCTTATTTACTGGGATTTCGAATGTTCAAGTCTGCCAAGTAAAAGTCAAATTCATAATTATTTGCTTTTCAAAAATGGGTTTGTTTGTACGTGCATGCACAGAAAAACAAGCTGATTTTTTTTTTCCTTTCTACTCACACACTCAATGCACCAGTTTTGTGATCAGAGGTGTGGAAGTTTCTTCCATACTGAGCAATTCTTTAGCAGATACCAACTGAGTAGCCAGGGAGTCAATTCTGCTGCTATTTACCTTGGAAACGAGCTCATAGGTTAAGCACTGCATCCCACACCAGAATTCCATCCCACACCATTGCCGGCTGGTCCATCTCGACTTCTGACCACGTACAAGGTGGGAGTCCCACACATACCTCCTTGAATTCGAAGAGTTTGCTAGGCTGGCTCACAGAGCTCAGGAAAGCATTTAATTTGTGTTTATTGACTTACTATAAGGGATATTCCAAAGGATAGAGTTGAATAGCCTGATGAAGAGGTGGGTAGGGTCAGCTATGCAGATGACTCCAGGATGCAGAGTCCATGATTCTGAGAGCATCACCTTCTGTGCACCTCCTTGGGTTCAACTCGAAGTCCAAGCATTTTTATAGCTTAGTCTCTAGTGTCAGTCCTTTTCTTTCCTGGAGGTTGGTAAAGGACACTGAGCAGTTTGACCCTTGAATGCTTCAGGAACTTGGTCTTTCTGGTGACCTCATCATGAGGCTCTCTAGAGGTCCCACTTTAAGTCACCTTTTTAAGCATAAAATCAGATTTGATTGAATGGGAGACACTGACATCATTCCAGAATTTCCCAAGGTTTCAGCAACTCTACAGATATAACCAAAGATGTTGCTGGGTGTTGGCGACTCATACTGTAATCCTAGCTTCTCAGAAGGCTGGGATTTGAGAATCCCAGCTCAAAATTGGCCTGAGCAGGTAAATCTAAGAAACTCATCTCCAATTAACCAGCAAAAAGCCCAAAGTAGAGGTGTGGCTCAAGGGGTAGAGCAGCAGCCTGCAGTGAAAAAGTAAAGCAAGAGTGTGAGGCCCCGAGTTCAAGCCTCCCATTTCTGGCACAAAAATAAATGCTTCTTCTGTCACCCTTTCACCCAGGAAGTGACGAGACAAGGGATTTAAGAGCTCTGTTCTGGGAACTGGGAAAAGCCTGATCCTATTTCAAACTGTACCACAGCCTATTTGTTCTGTTATGTGCTTGATTTCACTTTCTGTGGAGAATTGAGCTGCTTGCTGCTTGCATTTATACTGCTGACAGATGTTTATCTTGCCAGTCTTCACTGGCAAGATGTTAATTATCACCCAAACAAAACCACAAACTACTTGACACTTAACAAGAACAACAACAACAACAACAAATACCTAATAACACAGCACAAGCACATGTGAAATAAAAATAAAATCTCACAAAGTATCTAAGAACAAGAGGTACATATGCTCGTCAAAGGCTCTGCAATTTTCCTTGTAATCAGGGATGTTGCCAGCTTCTTCCTCAAGGAGCATTGTAAGAACTTGGAATTGAGTCACTCACATACACAGCCACCTGCAGCTTCATACTATCCACGCAGCTGACACCGGGAGTCCAAGACCCAGAGCAAAGAGTATCTGGATTTAGACTATGAGAGTACAGTTTGGAGAGTCTTAAGTGTCACCATCTCACATACACTGTTCCTTTTCTCCTCCTCATTCCAGGGATTATTTAATAGGCTGCTTACACACTTAGCACATGTTTACTCTAATAATAGTCCATGGGCTTGAATCATCTTCGTCACTGGCTGCTACAGAGTCCTCAGCTGCTTCTATGACCTGCATGGCTGGCTGTTACCACTATGAGAAAACCTCAAAGAATGTCCTGGCTAATCCGTCAATTTATTTTAGCTATCTGTGACGTGAGGGTCCTTCTCTTTATCCTTACTGAGCTGTCTTTAAAGTACCTGTTATAAAGCCAGTTTGTAATTCTAGCTACTCAGGAGGGAGATTACAGTTTGAAGCCAGCCTGAGCAGGAAAGTCCCTAGACTCTTATCTCCAGATAGACTCTTATCTCCAGAAGCTAGAAGTGGATGTGTGGCTCAAGTAGTAGAGTGCCAATCTTATGTGAAAGAGCTAAGGGATAGCTCCCAGGCCCAGAATTCAAGCCCCAGTCAGCATAAAAATAAATAAATGAAATACCTGCTATGAAACTGAGAAACTGTACATACAGAATGAATTACTGTGAAATAATGAACACAATGGTATATTCAAATACAGATTATATATATTCACAGAAGATTTACATTATGACTAAGGCTATAGTTCAGTAGTTGATTGCATGCATAGTAAATAAATACAACATCATAATTTCCAACATCAAATATAAAAAAAAGAGTTTATCATTATTATCATCAACGATCAATTTGCTGATTTAATTGAGACAAATGTCTAGATAAATGAATAAATTTGCATTTATCTACAGTACTGATAATATTCAGTTTCTTAATCTGAGGCTAATTACATACATAAATTGAGTCTTTGAAAGTTCTTTGAGCCAAAGACTTAGTGATGCATGCTAATTTCTATAGTATATTATCCTTACATCAATTTTAAACATTTGGTATTTAATCTTAGTTTTGTTTATTGCTACTATTATTATTGGAATTTGAACCCCAGTCTTCCTGAATGCTATGAATTTGCTCTACCATGGCTCTATTCTGTAATCTTGCTTTTATTATTTCTTAAGGAAAAAAAGGAGTGAGTGACAGTGTTGAAAGGATGATACTGATCAAGATGCATTGTATTCATTAGCTGCTTTGCTACGTGACAACCCCTTTGTACAATTTTTAAAAGATAATAAAAAATAAATATAAAGTAAAAACTTATGGGAAAAGGAAAATCTGAGTTGTTTATAAACTGTTACAATAAATGATGATGCAAGGGAAAAATAAAATCAACTGTTATTCACTCTAAAAACAAGAGTAATTTATACCATGAACAAATGACCATATGTTGAGCTGTGTCCAAGATTAAATTGGTTTGGGTTTTTTTTTTTTTTACGAGATATTAATGTCACTGAAAGGCCCACCTGTAGCATAATTAGGAGGTAATGAGAGAATGTTAAGGCTATTGAGGACATGTCTTTGAGGGGGATATTGAAACCCAGCCCCTTCCTGTCCTTTTGTCTCTGCTTCCTGTCTACCAGAGTCCCCAGCTTTTCTTTCACATGCTCCTGCCATGATGTTTCACATCGCTTGCAGGAATAAATGGCTGTGGTGCTGTTTGAAACCAAGAGCCAAGATGAACTTTTCTTACTGAAAAGGTGATTGCCTCAGGCATTTTTCCCCAAAATCTGATAAGGCTAACTAGCACCTGTGAATCTGGACCAGGGGTCTGAATAATCCCACTGGTGTAGGGTTAGTGGTATGAATCAATTAGTTTTAGGAAATAGGAATTAAATTATATCAAAACCATTCCAGAACTATGCACCAAGTACTGTTACTTTGCAAATACTTTGTGTCCCAAGATTCTCTTATTGTACCACAAGGAGGTTTTATGTATTAATTTGTTTTCAATTTGATATTGCCAGCTGGTTGTGTGTTGTTTTAAATGTATCCTATAGGGGAAAACTGCCTTTTAAAGCTGGGCACTGGTGGCTCACGCCTATAATCCTAGCTACTCAGGAGGCCAAGACCTGAGGATTGCGGTTCAAAGCTAGCCCAGGCAGGAAAGTCCATGAGACCCTTATCTCCATTTAACCACTAGGAAATCAAAAGTGGTTCTGTGGCTCAAGTGGCATAGTGCTAACCTTGAGCTGAAGAGCTCAAGGACAGTGCCCAGGCCTAGAGTTCAAACCCCACAACTGACAAAAAGAAAAAAAATGAAACAAAACAAAACAAAACAAAAAAAATCAAAGAAAAAATGCCTTTTAATGTTGTTTTGGGTATGTGTTGGTATCGATTGCTCTGAATGGGTTAAGTACTATAGTAAAGTTTTATGTGTATTATCTCATACAATTGACATGACATATGAGATAGATGCTAATATTAAACTCATGCCATCTTCTCAACAACCTCTGAGGTGGCTGCTATTAATAAGATCCATTTCACAAATGAGGAACCTTTCCAGGGACATGTTGTAAGTGACTAGGCAGAACTAGAGTTGGTTTGGACCCTTTTTTTATTTTTAAATTTAGGGCATGGGTATGGTCCATGCTTTTTCTTTTCTTTTTTTTTTTTTTTTGCCAGTCCTGGGCCTTGGACTCAGGGCCTGAGCACTGTCCCTGGCTTCTTCCCGCTCAAGGCTAGCACTCTGCCGCTTGAGCCACAGCACCACTTCTGGCGGTTTTCTGTATATGTGGTGCTGGGGAATCGAACCTAGGGCCTCGTGTATCCGAGGCAGGCACTCTTGCCACTAGGCCATATCCCCAGCCCGGTCCATGCTTTTTCAATCAAGGCTGTCATTCTACATTTGAGCCACACCTACACTTCCAGCTTGTTGTGATAACTGGGTCTAGCAGTCTCATGGACTTTTCTTCTTAAGCTATTTGAACTGTGATCCTCAGGTCTAGCTTCCTGTGTAGCTGGAACTACAGTCATGAGCCACTGGTGCCCTGCTCCAGATTTTTTAAATTCTAAGTATGAACTCTTCACTATCCTGTTCTATGTAGAAAGAAATCCAAGACAAAGACTCTCTAGAACGTGCCATCTTGAAGGGAAACACAATGTTGGATGGACCCCTGAGAGCTCTAGACCAAATTTATTGTCCAGATAGGAGAGCTGAGTCCCATAGCTCTTGAGCCTTTAAGCAAGACTTCTGACTCCACTACATTCCTTTGCCCTTCAGCCCTAGCCTTGGACACTGGACCTACGGGCTCTAGTCTGTCCGGTCTACAGGTCTGCCTGCATTTAAGGTTACCTGCATGGCAGGAAAGCCTGCAGGTTGCAGAAGCAAATGAAGTGTTCCTCCAGTAGCACAGTCTATTCCTTATCTCCCTTCCTCTTATTGTGAATCTCTGATCATGATTTCTATTCCTCAGCCAGGTACCAGTGGCTCATGCCTGTAATCCTACCTACTCAGTAGGCTGACACATGAGGATTAAGGTTCAAAGCCAGCCTGGGCAGGAAAATTTGTGAGAGTCTCTTCCCCAACTAACCACCAAAAAGCCGAAAGAAGAGTTCTGGCTCAAGTGCTAGAGCACTATTTTTGAGTGGCAAAGCCAAAGGACAATTCCCAGACTTTGAGTTTAAGTCCTAGTATTGGCTCTAAAAAAAATAAAAATAAAAATCCATGCCTCAAGTTATTTCTGAAATCTACCCATCATTTCAAGCATCATGTAAGAAATTTTCTAAATGTATAATCTTGACACAAAATGCCTGATGAAGAGCAAGTGGTTGCCATGACACCCAGACAGCATCCATGGCACACAAACACCTTCCTAATATAGATTTTCTCATAAAAATAGAAAGCCAAGAGAGCAGTGAATTTAGGTGGCATGAGGGATTGAAAAAAGAGGAAGATATATTTCATAATTTAAAAAAATATATCTTCAAGTAGTTGTACGAACAAGTCATTGTGTTTCTGTTTTTCAAGAAAAAAAAATATGATTTCAGCTCCTGGCAATATCATAGCCATTTTCAGCTAGACACACAGAGGTGTCATGTGTCTATTTGTTTGGAACATCTGAGGTCTATCTTACTGGTAACTATTAATAGATGATGGTTAGAATGACTTTTTGATCTGATATATAATAGACTGGTGGGTCACTAAGCACACAAGTGTTATCTCATTGTATGAGTGAGTGGACTTAAAAATCATCTAGTCGAGCTGGGTGCCAATGCCTCATCTCTCTAATCTTAACTATTCAAGAGGCTGAGATCTGGGGACCAGGACAGTTTGAAAGTCTTATCTCCAATTAACCAGCAAAAAGCCAGATGTAGAGCTGTGGCTCAAGTGGTAGGGTGCTAGCCTTGGGGTAGAGCCCAGGCTCTGAGTGCAAGCCTCAGAATCTGCCCCTATGCTCAGTATGGGCAGTGTGAGCACACACACACTGACACACACCCTCTATAAGGATGGGTCACTCAATGGCATCCTTGACTATTGTGTTTTTGTTTTTGTTTTTAGCTGTCTTGCTGCAGATTCTGGGAGAGATAACAGCAACCTCTGAACAGTTATAAGACTACAGATTTCTCTCCTGCTGTCTGTTTTTGTATTTTATTTGTATCCCCTAAGAGTGGGACAGGGCTTAGGGAAGAGGAAACACTGGCTTTCAGAAGCTGGCCATGTTGTTCTGCTCTTAGAAACCATCTTCCTAACTATCAAACTCAGACATATTTCCTCTGATGAGACTGAAAAACAATATATAAAGCCAGCTACAACATCATTGTACATTCAGATAAAAAGAAGGCCACTGTGTGACCAAATTCTCCTCTCTTACAGAGTGATGTCCTTCTTCATCCAGCAGCCAGCTTAGAGCAGAACCCCTGCCCATCCCCAAATCACCTAACAGCTTCAACCTCCTCTTCCTACACTGCACAACCCCCATGCTGTTTCCTCCTGAGTATAATGGGCAAAACCAATTTATTCAAATACTGATGTGCTCCAGCTGACCTTCAGATGATGAAAATTGACCCTCTCAGAGCATATTCTAAATGTTTCACTATTTTTCCTCTTATCTTCTAGTAGAATGGAAGCTTCTAGAACCCAGAGATCTTGCCCATCTGTTCTCTATTATATTCAAAGTACTTAAGCTTTATTTGCAGTGTGCAAAATGCTCAATATTTGCTCATGAATGAATGTAAATGTGGGGAACATTTATACAGACATTGAAGAATTTCTGAATGAAATTTCTAGTTTCTATTTGAAGAATAAGGAAAATAAAAAGGGCTGGAGGCATGGCTCAAGTGGTATAGCACTTGCCTAGGAAGCATAAGACCCTGAGTTTAAACTCCAGTATCACTAGAAAAAAAAACTCTTTTAATCTTTTAAGCCATCAAAAGTTTATCAGAATAAAATGTCACATATCAGTGCTATACTTCTGATGCTAAGGAGTAAATTTGGTAGTGGAAACTCACTGGGGAGAATGCCCAGCATTTGAACACTACCCACCGCTTCCATTGCTTACAAAAATTCAAGCCATTGTACACAAGTGATAAAATTTGGATTGTAAAAGTTCTAGAATTTCATAGCACTCTGTTAAGCATCCAGTCTATCCAATAAATGTCTGGAATCTCCATGATGTCATCAGCAGCCAATCAGAGCTTCTGTTGATGCATATCTAAATAACTCTTTACTTCCTGTTATGTACCAGGCCTGTCCTGAGCATTAACCCAAGAAAGATGAATGAACTGGAGCCTTTTTAGGGAGCTCATAGTGAATTAGAAGTATAATAATCATACTGTTGATACTGTCCAATAAAAGCAAAGAAATTCGTCCTTAACTAGTTGAAGTAACCTGAGGAAATTATGACTTTCTTAATCTTTGTTTAATACACTTAACAAGAACTCTAAATCCCCACTACTGTTCTGGAATCCTTGTGAGAACCAGTGATTGTATCTCTGATTTCAGCATTAACCCGTGTCATGCCTGTCTCCGTAATTCAGAATCTTTAGCCTCTAGTTTACTAGGGCTTACCTATCTTAAA
Source organism: Perognathus longimembris pacificus (assembly GCF_023159225.1). NCBI lineage: Eukaryota > Metazoa > Chordata > Mammalia > Rodentia > Heteromyidae > Perognathus > Perognathus longimembris. Next base: position 25,567,706 of record NC_063178.1, on the reverse strand, counting down.
TATGGAAAGCACTTATCATTTCTGAGGGAAAAAAAAACACACCAAGCAATCTTTTGGGGGGATCCTGGGATTTTGAACTCTGGATGCATTTATTCAGGCCCTTGAGCATTTGAGTTACCACACCACCCACCCCCACCCCTTTTTTTTGCTTCAGTTATTTTTCAGGCAGGGTCTCATGTTTTATCCAGGGCCGAACTCAGTTTATGATCTCATACCTCCACATCTTATGTAGCTGGAATTATAAGGGTGCATCACCACATGTAGGTTATTGATTGAGATGGGAAATCACTATTTTTTTTTTTTTATGAGGCTGGACTTGAACCTCAATCTTCCTGATGACTGCCTTTCTGCAGCAAGGCTTACAGGCATGAGCCACTGCACCTGGCCATAACGGTCCATTTTAAAGTTGCAGAACCACCTCTGAATTAAGTAGCATTGCTCCTACATCTGAAGTGAAGTGATCCTTCTAAGTTTCAAGCTAAGTCTCTGGATGCTAAAACTTTAGGATAATTCTTAAGATGATCTTGGATAAGAAACTACAGTTATCACTGTCATCAGCATAGATCCATTAATCAAGATGCTCAGAGCTTTAAGTATTAAAAGCCCACTTTCTGTTCTTCACAAATGTCATGGTTTCAGTCAGCTAGTTATCCAAACAATGATTGATCTGCTTCAACTAGATACATAAGACATTAATAGAATAATGCCTTTCAAAATGCAAGGTTTCTGTGCATCCTACAAATTTCATTCAGAAAAAGCAGGGAACAATCTTCAGACTCAACACTAATTAGATCCATTTTTGCCCCCAAACTCAATTTATGAGACTCAGCATGATTTGCTTTCTTTGAAGAAAGATCTTGACAATAGAGAGAATTTCCCCTTGGACTGGACTACCATAGGCTTAAATTCCTGCCCCGCATATGCACATATCCTGGGCCTCAGTTTCCTCATCTATAAAACAGCTGGGATAATAGTACCTACCTCATAAAAATGATTGTTAAGCCTAACTGAATGAATATGCACAAAGGTCCTAGAACAGTTTCTGGAACATATAAAGGACTTAATATATGAAATGTTTATCACTATTATATGGGTCATCCTATATTTCTGTTAAAGTGATATTTCCTGAGGTAATAATACTTATCAGATGATTTCCTAAGTGGTTGTTTAAAAAAAGTTGGTCCTCCTCTGTAGATTAAAAAGAAATTGCTTTCATTTTTCTTTTTTTTAATGAATGTCCTCACTCATCATTTCTTACTGAGTAAACACAGATCCAACTAGTTTACTGGATATAAGTCTCATGGACTTCTGGCCCAGGCTGGCTTTGAACCATGATCTTCAGAGCTCAGTCTTGGGAGTAGCTAGGATTACAGGCATGAGCTACTGGTTCTCAGTTTCATCAGTGGTTTTAATGTCATTAAAACTTTGCTTTTTTTCAAGTATCAAATAATGTTTAATAGGAAAGAACATGCTGCCTTTGTCTTATCATACTCAGTGGGAATCGATTAAATGAATCAACATACATTCACACTTACAAAGCTTCAAAGAAGTCTTTTATTCCAAAGATTGCTGGGAAGGGACCACAGTTTTAGGGAGACTTATTGACGCATCATTTACGTCTGAGTCATTTGCAGCCGCCCAAACTCTTCCCAGAGTTAATCCCCTCCTGTGAAAACGTCCAAGTAAATGACACAGTGTGATATTTTAAAGTCTCTGACCTCACTTGAAGAGCCAGAGATAGAGGAAATTCTCTCTATGTAAAAAAGAAAAAGGAAAAGCACAGGAGAAGAAACAAGAAACAAAAGCAAACAAAAAAAACCCTACAGAGAAATCCCTATTTTGAGATCCTTAGTTGCCCTCTCCTCATGTTCTTTTGTGTTCTAAGCTTAGCTATGGAGGACTGTGAGTGTCTGAAATGAGAAAGGAGAGATGACATTCAGATTTTAAAAAAAGAGTCAGTACCAAAAATGTTTAACCAGAACTTTTTTAATGAGTAAATAAATTCTTATCTTAGTTGAGATTTACAGAATGATGGTACAAGTTGCACGGTACAAGCAAATTCTCTGTAGAATAGCTTAGGAAATTTTAGGGAATGGTAATATAAAAGTAACTGACTAATGCCATGTGCTGGTGACTCGTGCCTATAGTCCTAGCTATTCAGGAGGCTGAGATTTGAGGATTGCTGCTTGAAGCCAGCTGAAGCAGAAAATTCATGAGATTTTTTTGTCTACCACTTTGAGCCACAACTCCACTTTCTGAGTTAACTGTAGACAGTAGTCTCGCAGGAGCCAGGCACTGGTGGCTCACGCCAGTAATCCTCCCTATTCAGGAGGCTGAGATCTTGAGGATCTTGGTTTGAAGCCAGCCTGGACAGAAAACATTCTGTGAGACTCTTTATCTCTAGTTAACCACTCAAAAACCGGACAGAGTGGGGTGGCTCAATCCATAGAGCACTAACCTTGAGCGCAGAGCGACTCAGGGACAAAGCCCAGGCCTGGAGTTCAAGCCTCACAGCTGACCAAAAAACCCAGAAAAGTCTCACAGGGACTTTTCTGCCCAGGCTGGTTTCAAATCGTGATCCTTAGGTCTCAGCCTCCAGAATAGCTAGGATTACAGTCATGAGCCACCAGTGCCCCATTTCCATGAGACCCATGAGACAATTAACCACCAAAAAGCTACAAGTGGAAATATAGCTCAAGTGGCAGAGCACTAGCCTTGTGCAAAACAGCTAAGGAAAAACAAAAGCTAAGGAATAGCACCCAGGTTCTGAATTCAATCCCCAGTACTGGCACAAAAAAGAAGAAAACAAAAATAACTGATTATCACCCAAAGATTCCTCCAGACCTCTCTGGATCTCAAGAGATCATTTCATTTACATTACTTTTTTTTTTAAGTTTTTATTATAAAACTGATGTACATAGAGGTTACAGTTTCATACGTCAGGCATTGGATACATTTCTTGTACTGTTTGTTACCTTGTCCCTCATACATTACATTTTGAAGCAATACTCCCTGACATTTGGAAAGAGGAAGAAGCAACATGCAAATTTAGTTTTTTTTTCTTATTTATTTATTTGTGTTGTAATGTTGATGTGCAGAGGGGTTACAGTTACATATGTCAGGTAATGAGTACATTTCTTTCAAGCAATGTCACCTCTTCCCTCAGTTTTCTCCCAGTTTTTTCCCTCCCGACCCTCTTGCCCGACAAGTTGTATAGTTTATTTCAACATTGTGTAGTGAGTATCACTGCTGCATTTGTTCGCCCTATGTCTCATCATTTCCGTGTTCTCCCATACCCTCCTCAAAGAGATAAACTTACATACAAGATAAAAGGTAAAAATATAAGATGCTTCACAAATTTGCATGCCATCCTTGCTTCAGGGCATGCTAATCTTCTCTGTATATTCTAATTTTAGTATATGTGCTGACGAAGCGAGCACTAATTAGTTGTTTCATGAGAAAAATAGATTTACCTTAATTCATTCACCTATAATAAGCAATATATATGTGGTTTAAGGAATCTGGTAGTTAAAGGAATCAGACTTTTTTTTTTTTTTTTTTTTTTTTTGGCCAGTCCTGGGCCTTGGACTCAGGGCCTGAGCACTGTCCCTGGCTTCTTCCCGCTCAAGGCTAGCACTCTGCCACTTGAGCCACAGTGCCGCTTCTTGCCGTTTTCTGTATATGTGGTGCTGGGGAATCGAACCTAGGGCCTCGTGTATCCGAGGCAGGCACTCTTGCCACTAGGCTATATCCCCAGCCCCGGAATCAGACATTTTGAGGTAGGAAGTAAAAGAATGAAAAACTGCCAAGCACCGGTAGCTCATGCTTATAATCCTAACTACTCAGGAGGCTGAAATCTAAAGATAGAGGTTCAAAGCCATTCAGTGCAGGAAAGTCCCAGAGACTCTTATTGCCAATTAACCAGCAAAACAAACAAACAAAAACCTCTGGAAGTAAAGTTGTGGCTCAAGTGGTAGAGCACTTAGCCTTGAGTAAGATTGCTCTTGGACAGCCTGTGAACAGGATTGGCGTGCACACATGCGTGCACGCGCACACACACACACACACTCACACACACTGAAAAAGACTTTTGGAGAAGAGAAAAATAAAAATATTTATGTCATGGAATCAAAAGCTGACAGAAAAAAATAGACACAGAGAGGTCGAGGATGGGAGAACAGAGTCCTGTGGTCACAGTCAACCCAATGACCATGGATAATATGCTTAATTTATGCTTATTAAATAGCTTTATTGAAGTATAACTCATGTATGATGAAGCTTATCACTTTAAGGTGTACAACTCAATATTTTATAATGTATTTAGAGTTTTGCAACTATCACAACTTTTAGACCATTTTCATCATCCTCCAAAGAAACCTTGTATCCATCAGTTTCCACTTCTCTGTTCTCCCTCCAGACTTGAGCAACCACAAATCCATTTTCTGTCTCTAGACATTTGCCTGTTCTGACCATTTACACAAATGTGATCCTACAAATGCACTTACTCTTGACTGACAGTTTTCATTAGGCTAATATTTTTTAGGTTCATCTATGCTGTAAAACACAGCCTATAATACATGGGAGATTCCACTGCATCCAGATCTCACATTTTATCCATTCATCACTTAAAGGATGCTTGAGTTAGTTCCTCTTACTAAACAAATGGCCATACATTGGTGGCCATGTCTGCAATTTATGCTACTTGGGAGGCTGAGATGTCAGGATCATAGTTCAAAGCTATCCTGAGCAAGGAAGATTACTAGACTCTTATCACCAATTAACCAGAAAAAGCTGTAAGTCGAGCTGTGGCTTAGGTGGAAGAGCACTGGCCTTGAGCATGAAAGCCCAGGGACCAACACACACACACACACACACACACACACACACACACACACACGGAATAATTCTACTATGAATAGTCAGCACAGTTTTGGTGTACACATATGTTTCCTATTTTTTTTTTACATGAAATCCCACCCCCAGGTGATGGGGATACCTGAATTCCTAGATGTAGGGGCGGGACTTGTACAATACATTACTGGACCTGTTAGTCCTCCTGTGTCATAAACTCGGGAGTTCCCTGTGACCCTGCTCCCTGGCCATGACCTTATTTAGCCCTGGAGGAGCTCAGGCACTGTCTGCTGCGAGGCCCAGTCTCTCCTGATTCTCCTCAAGTCACCATGGCATCCCACTTCGGCTCTCCATTGCAGTTGATCTGGTTTGTTGGGATTGTTTTTCTGATCTTTCTTTGCTTTACTTCCCTCGTGGCTCAGTTTTCTAACCTTATTAAGTCTATTTGAGCCTGCAAGTGTTCTGAGGACATGTGTCTGCCTGCAGTGGCTGGCTTTCCAGTAAAGACTTCCAATTCGACCACTCAAAAGGTGGCTGAAACACCACAAAAAAAGAGAACTACAGACCAATATCACTAATGAACACAGATGCAAAGCTCCTCAATAAAATATTAGCTAACAGGATCCAGAAACTGATCAAGAAAATTATACATCATGACCAAGTAGGCTTCATCCCACAGTCACAAGGATGGTTCAACATCCGTAAATCAATCAATGTAATTCACCACATAAACAGAACTAAAATCAAGAATCACATTAATTTCAGTCGATGCCCAAAAAACCTTTGACAAAATACAACATCCATACTTATTAAAAGCTCTGGAGAGAACAGGAATAGATGGAACATTCCTCAAAACAATAAAAGCCATATACAACAGACCAACTGCTAATATCATATTAAATGGAGAGAAATTTATATAATTCCCCCTAAACTCAGGAACAAGACAAGGATGCCCACTCTCCCCACTTCTTTTCAACATAGTGCTGGAATCCCTAGCCATAGCAATAAGGCAAGAGGAGGACATCAAACGGATCCACATAAGCAAGGAAGAAATCAAGCTATCCCTATTCGCAGACGATGATCTTATATCTGAAGGACCCAAAAAACTCAGTCCCCAAACTCCTACAACTAATAAACCATTTTGGCAAAGTAGCAGGATACAAAATCAATCCACAAAAGTAAGCAGCTTTTCTGTACACCAGCAATATACAAACAGAAAAGGAAATTATGGAAACAATTCCATTTACAGTAGCCAAAAAAAAGAATAAAGTACCCAGGGATCAACCTAACCAAGGACGTGACAACCTACTTAATGAGAACTATAAAAATCTAATAAGGGAAATCAAAGAAGACACAAGGAGATGGAAAGACCTCCCATGCTCATGGGTAGGCAGAATCAATATAGTGAAAATGGCCATATTGCCCAAATTGTTATACAAATTCAATGCAATCCCTATCAAAATCCCAATTACATTCTTCACTGAAATAGAGAAAGCAATCCATAAATTCATATGGAACTGCAAAAGACCTAGACTAGCCAAAGCAATTCTAGGCAAAAAAAGCAGTGCAGGAGGTATCACAATACCAGACTTCAAGCTCTACTATAGAGCCATCATAACAAAAACAGCCTGGTATTGGCATAAAAACAGACCAGAAGACCAATGGATTCGAATTGAAGATCCAGAAATAAAACCGTACTCTTAGAGTCAGCTGATATTCGACAAAGGAGCTAAAGACATACAATGGAATAAACATAGCCTCTTCAACTACTGGTGCTGGGAGAACTGGGCAGCCATATGCAGAAAACTCAGAGTAGACCCAAGCCTATCACCATGCACCAAGATCAACTCAAAATGGATCAAGGACCTCAATATCAGACCTGAATCCTTGAAACTACTGAAGGACAGAGTAGGAAAGACGCTAGAACTTATAGGCACAGGAAGGAACTTCCTGAATAGAGTCCCAGGGGCACAACAAATAAGGGGAGAGACTCGACAAATGGGACTACTACAAAATAAAAAGTTTCTGCATAGCTAAGGACATAGGCACCAAAATAGAAAGACAGCCAACCATATGGGAAAGGATCTTTACCAGCACAGCAACAGACAAAGGCCTAATATCTGTCATCTACAGAGAACTCAAAAAACTAAGCCCCTCCAAGCCCAATAAACCAATTAGGAAATGGGCAAAGGAGCTAAAGAGAGACTTCACAAGAGAAGAAATAAAAATGGCAAAGAAACATATGAGGAAATGTTCAACATCCCTGGTAGTAAAGGAAATGCAAATAAAAACAACCCTGAGATACCACCTCACCCCAGTTAGAATGGCCTATACTCTGAACTCAGGCAACAACAAATGCTGGAAGGGGTGCCGGGAAAGAGGAACCCTTCTCCATTGTTGGTGGGAGTGCAAATTCGTACAACCACTTTGGAGAACAGTATGGAGGTTTCTCAAAAAGCTCAATATAGACCTACCCTATGACCCAGCCATACCACTTCTAGGCATCTATCCTAAACAGCAAGTCCCAAGATATCAAAAAGACATTTGTACTTCCATGTTTATCACGGCACAATTCACAATAGCCAATATATGGAAACAACCCAGATGCCCCTCCACAGACGAATGGATCCAAAAAATATGGTACCTTTACACAATGGAATACTACATAGCAATTAGGAATGGTGAAATATTGTTATTCGCAGGGAAATGGTCAGAACTCGAACAAATAATGTTGAGCGAGACAAGCCTAGAACACAGAAAACAAAGGGGCATGATCTCCCTGATATATGACTGTTAAGAAAGGGAGACGGAGAGACAGTAGAGACCAGGTGAAAACAAAAACTGCTTGTCAAATAGTATTCCCCACAGGATTGGGGCAGCGACCCAACAGTATGTAACTAAAACCAAACAACTACTCAACACATAAAGGTCAAAAATCGACCTCTCAGTGGAATACCATAGCTCAAAAGCTATGTATGTACGTTCATATAAGACTACTGTCTTATATTGTCTAATATCGACATTACATTTAAAGCCCTAAGCGAACTTTCCTGGGCTTGGCCACGTGGCTACTATATATGTTCTTGGTACATTGTGTATTGTATATATGTCTATCTGACCTAGGGAAGGGAAAGAAAAACAGGGTGTAAGATATCACAAGAAATGTACACACTGCCCTACTATGTAACTGTACCCTTTTTGCACAACACCTTGTCAAAAAATTTTTGTTTAATTAATAAATAAATTACAAAAAAAGAATTTAAAAAATGGTGGCTTTTCTGTATCTCGTGATTTAATTCCTGTATAACATTACCTAATTGTGGTTTGGATTTTCATTTTCCTGAAGACAAATAGATGATCATTTTATGGGCTTACTGGGTACACCTGTATTTCTTTTGGCGAAATGTTTGTTAATATTATTGGAGTTCTTTTCTTGTTGAATTATAAAAGATCTTTACATGTTCTGGATATACTTTCTCCTTATTGAACATATATTTTCTCCTAGTCTGTGGATTTTTCTTTTCACTTAATAATTCTTTTTTGTTCCACACTCTGAATTCCTGGCAGTTCTGCCTTTTCAATCTAGCTTGAAACCATGCCTATAGGCCTGGTTTCTTCTTTCCCAAGCCTGAGCAAAGATAGACAATCCTTTTCTCCTTATAATATCTTTCTTTCTCTCTTTCTTTCTCTCTCTCTTTCTTTCTTCCTTCCTTTCTCTCTCTCTTTCTTTCTTTTCTTTCTTTCTTTCTTTCTTTCTTTCTTTCTTTCTTTCTTTCTTTCTTTCTTTCTTTCTTTCTTTCTTTCTTTCTTTCTTTATTTTTTTGCCAGTCCTGGTGCTTGGACTCAGGGCCTGAGCACTGTCCCTGGCTTCTTTTTGCTCAAGGCTAGCACTCTGCCACTTGAGCCACAGCGCCACTTCTGGCCATTTTCTGTATATGTGGTGCTGCGGAATTGAACCCAGGGCTTCATGTATAGGAGGCAAGCACTCTTGTCACTAAGCCATATCCCCAGCACTGTTTCTTTATTTTTTATGGCAGCCTAGCAGTCCATTTCTGCTTCCTTACACCATTTTTCCTCCCTAAGAATAAATTGTGCTGATAAATGTATCTGCTCTAAAGCCTTAGGTCCCTTTAGACAATATGTGCGGGAACGCAGACCAGAACTTAAAGGCAACAAGCCTATTTGATTTGTGAAATACAGTGTATTGAAATTTCTCCTTTGAAGAGAGTAGGACATTTGGTCCTAAACTGGGCACCAGTGGCTCATGCCTATAATCCCAGATACTCAGGAGTCTGAGATCTTAAGACCATGGCTCCAGGGGCTGGGGATATGGCCTAGTGGCAAGAGTGCTTGCCTTGTATACAGGAGGCCCTGGGTTTGATTCCCCAGCTCCACATATACAGAAAACAGCCAGAAGTGGCGCTGTGGCTCAAGTGGCAGAGTGCTAGCCTTGAGCAAGAAGAAGCCAGGGACAGTGCTCAGGCCGTGAGTCCAAGGCCCAGCACTGGCCACTAAAAAAAAAAAAAAAAAAAAAAAAGACCATGGCTCCAAGCCAGTCTAGACTTTTATCTCCAATTAGCCAGCACAAAGCTAGAAGTGGAGTTTGCCAGAAATGGTAGAGCACCAACTTCAAGTGAAAAGAGCTAAGGCACAGTGCCTAGACCGTGCATTCACGCACCCAAATCAGTACATTTTTTTTTTTTTTTTTTGCCAGTCCTGGGCCTTGGACTCAGGGCCTGAGCACTGTCCCTGGCTTCTTCCCGCTCAAGGCTAGCACTCTGCCGCTTGAGCCACAGCGCCGCTTCTGGCCATTTTCTGTATATGTGGTGCTGGGGAATCGAACCTAGGGCCTCGTGTATCCGAGGCAGGCACTCTTGCCACTAGGCTATATCCCCAGCCCCCAAATCAGTACATTTTTAAAGGGACATTTGGTCCAAAAATATTTTCACAAGACTGAAAGCCCCCTTCTTTTTCTCAGGCTTTAATTTGAATTTTGAACACAATTCTTACCTGAATGCTTGCAACCTTTTCTTTTTCATGAAGAATAATTAATTTTGTGTATATAGAGGAGGGGAATTCCTGGGGGTATATAGCTCTGTTTATATTTGCCCCCGGTTACTAGCAGACCTCACTACTGCAGGAAGACTTGTTGGTATACCAGTCAACTGAAGCAGTTGTAGGCAATGAAGCCCATATGGTGTCTACTCCTTCTCCAAAGAATGTCTGGAATACAGGCAAGGCCTGAAGTTTGGGGATTCTTCCTCTTCATGCTGCACTGATTCAAAGCTGGGCATAGGAAATGAGTATTCTTATTCCAGTGATGTCATTGAAGCCTCCTGTGACTAACAGCCCTGAGTCCTCTCAATAGTCAGTTGAATTCATTGGGTGAAAAGTGGCACTGCTGTGAGCCAGTGGCACATGCTTGTAATCCTAGCAATTCAGGAGGCTGAGAGCTGAAGATGGCAGTTCAAGGCCAGCCCAGACAGAAACGTCCGTGAGACCCTCCTCTCCAATGAAGTACCGAAATAGCCAGAAATAGAAGTGTGGCTCATGTGGTAGAGTGCTAGCTTGAGCAAAAGAAGCTCAGGGACAGTGTTTAAGCCCCAGGACTGGTGCGTGCATTTGCGCATACACACACGTGTGTGCGCACACACACACACATTTTTCATAGAGTTGTACAACCATCATCATCATCTGATTTCAAAATTTAAAACCCGATATGTACTGGTAGTCACAGCAATTGACTCCTTCCTGTAGCTCTACCTAGCCAACAGCATTTCCTTTATTATTTTCCCCCACAGTGCTGGAATGGAACCAAGGGCCTTTAACATGGTTTAAGGACTTTACCTCCATAGGATTTTGTTGTTGTTGTTTCCTATTCTGGATATTCCACTTAAATGGTATTAAGTAATATGTAGCCTTTTGCCTCTGATTTTACTTAGCAGGTCTCCAGGATTCATTTCTACTGTAGAATATATGAGTGCTTCATTTTATTTATGTCTGAAAATATTCTCTTTTATGTATGTTCTACATTTGGTTCATCTGTCATCAGCTGAGGACTACTTAGAATGTGAACACTAAGTTTTAAGGGGGACATGTTTTTATTGCCCTTGATTATATACCTAGAAGTGGATTGCTCAGTGATACAGTTAGTAATAGTGTGTAACTGTTATGGGTTGGGTTGGATCTGAGTGTGTGTCCTGAGGTTTATGTACTGGGGGCGTGTATCTCTGTGGTGTTCTGAGGTGTGGGACCCTCAAGAGGAGGGACCTACTGAGAGCTCATTGCTGTTGCTCTTATCTCATACCAGTTCTGCCTAGTGATGACTTGCTCCCCTCCTCCCTCTACTGCCATTGTGATGTCATCTGTCATGAACTGGCGTCCAACTCATGCCAACACACCCAGCATCTTTTCATTGAGATTGTATCTGGAAGACTTTTCGGACTGGCCTGGCCTAGAATCTCAAATCCTCCTAATCTCACCCTCTCACTTAGTTTAGGGTGACAGGTATGCACTGCCAAACCAAGCTATGAGTTGAAAAAGTCAAAAGAACTTTTCTGAACCCAGTTGGCCTCAAACCATGATCTTCTAGAGTACCTAGGGGAGGCTGAGATTGAGAGGCCTGAGATTCTAGGCCAGCTCAAGCAGAAAAGTCTACCACTGAACTACCACCCAACCCCTATTTTTAATGGGTAGTTTATCACAAAACCTTCAAGTTATTCTGTGCTAGGTTTTGCATTACTTCTCCTGGATAACCAGCAGTTGAGTGGAGAATAATAGAAATGCAAACGACCTTGAATTCAACTTCCACTCCCTGCTGTGGAACTTCAAAAGATCTCCTTTCCAGTTGTGCAGCAGTTGTAGCAGTTTATCATGTATATTAACTTTAACTGGATTGTTAGAGGTGATTATGTAAATTCCTTCTTTCCACCCCACCTACAATCCCAGTTCTTGATCTTGTTTTTCTTCTATTACAGAAGCTGCTTGAGGAAGCTCAACTGGATTCTCTAACTTATGTTTGGCATTATTATTTTTTTAATCATTGCTTAAGTATCCATGCTTAGATAAAGCCACTTATTTGGAAATAACTTTAATCCTGCAGATTCCCAATACCCTAGTAAAACTTTAGTGACTACCTTGCAATGTTCAGATGAGTTACAAAGGAACACTGTGTGTGTGTGTGTGTGTGTGTGTGTGTGTGTGTGTGTGTGTGTGTGTATCTGGGACCAAATCCAAGGCCTCCTGCAAGTTTGGTAAACCACAGCTTTGATTAATCTGAAAACCTATTACTGGTGGGAGGGGCTCTAGTTGGTTTTTGGTCCTTAGGACACTCCTTCAGTCAGGTACAAGGACAGAACCAGGAAGAGTGAAAGAATAGTGATTTAGACATGGGTTGTCAGTGGCTCATGCCTATCATCCTAGCTACTCAGGAGGCTGTCTGCAGAATTGCAGTTCAAAACCAACCTAAACAAAAAGTCTATGCGAGTTTATCTCCAAAATAGCTGGCAAAAAGCAGAGTTAAAGGCAAGGCTCAAATGAGAGTGCCAGCTGTGAGCAAGCAAGTCTAGCAAATGTGAGGCCCTGAGTTCAAACCCTGGTACCAGCCCCAAACAACAGACGGTGGAGCAATGTACAGAACAGTGGGATTAGACCTCCCGGACTGAGGCAGGGGCCTGGATAAAGACCTACAGCTTCACTTGAGGCTTGTGGTTCTATTCCATAGGGTGGGGTTACTAGGGGACTGAGCCCCTCTTGTAGCTCCTCTCCAAATGGAATGGTAAGGACCTGCACAGTAGCTTCCTGGATGTGGTGAGACACACTTGATCCTCATTTGCCTGCTACTGGAAGGTCAGCGGTCAGTCACTGGGCTCTCAAGCTGAATGTCTGACCTGAATATGGAATTGGTGACACAGGAGGAGCTTAGAAAGTCATTATTATTGGCCCAGGGTGTGGACCAGCTAGGGTTCGTGCTCATGTGTACCTACCTGTGTATATTAACAGTACCATCTTCTCCAGGAAGACCTTTGTGATTGTCATTGAGATGCAGAGTGGACGTCACTTCCCACAGAGTGTCTGTCCCCTTCCTTTCCCCTTCCTTCACTAGTAGTGAGGTGTGAACTCAGGCCTGGTGCTTGGTAGGCAGATGATTTACCACGTGAGCTACATTCCTGGTCCTGAAGTTCCGCACAAACTAAATGAAAAAAAGGTCCTCACCTCATGTATGTTTAGGTTTTAAATCTTCACATCTTTGATTCTAATTTAGCCCTTCTGGTGATTCTGTTTTCCCATGCTTTCTTCTACCTGTGAAATCACATTCTTGTTTTAAGATTGAAATGTTTGTATTGTCCTTATCTCTCTCCCCAGTTCTTGTTATTCTATTTCGTCCTGCAAGGCACATAGTACCTAGTAAATAGATACTCAGTAAATATTATTTCAGGATTATCTAACTGTGAATAGTATTTTGTTGATTCAGAACCCCAGTTACAGGAATTCTAACTTTAGTGTCAGTGTATAGTGTGCAGAGAATAGGAAACCCAGCCCATTCAGATCAACACCTAAATCATTCCTCTTTTCTAGTTAGCCCCCGGAGTTACAAGCTACACCGGAGAGATAGTTAGCCAGGTAGTTCTTTACCTATGGAATTAATTTACCTAGCAAGGGTCTAGTGACCAGGGCATACAGCTGCAACTGTAATTTTGCCAGGTATATTAAGAGCCCAAGCTAGGGGAAACCCACAGAAAAACCTTGGGAAATAGTTTTCTGTGCATTCACTCATTTAATAAATATTTATTAGCTTCTACATTGCCAGACACTGTGCTAGGAGATAAAACTGCAATGAAGACCAACACAGTCTTTGCAAGCATGGAAGTTATACTACAGCCTAACCTGTAATTTAGCATTTGAGTACAGTTCAAAAGGCAGCAAAATCACTTGACAGTCTAAGTCCACACAGGGTTAATTGAATGACTATTTTGTGTCTCCTTTACAAAGGATGATAATACTGCGAAAGTTGAGCAATATTTTTCCATTTTCTGCCCTGCCCCAGGATGCAGGCCATTTCCCTCTTCTTCCTTCTTTCCTGAATCTCTTGGATGTTTAGCAGCAGCACTGATTTTCAAAGGCCTGAACTCCGTTTGGTATTGAGGAGAGCTATCTGAAAGGCTTCCTTCCTTTCATTAGTGCATTGTCCAGGTAACCTGAGTTAGGGGTTCAGGAATGTTGGCTTCTGCTTCAGCAAGACTCTGGAGCAGGCATGACCTAAAAATGTGATCCCAAAGAACTGGTCAAAAGGAGATGAGTGTCTGATCATATAAAATAAATTCACTGAAACAGGAAATGGAAATAAGAGGTTTTTACTTTGTTGCTGCTTTTGCTTTCTTTTCGTTCTGTCTTGTTTGTTCATTTATCTGTCCTTTGGGAGGGGGGCAAAGAAATGGAAGGATTTGCGAACAAATGCAGCAGTGACCTCAGCAGACACTGTTGAAAATGAACTATACTGCTTGTGGGTGGGGATGGGAGGGAAACACTAGCAAAGAGCAAGGGAAGGGGTGACATTGTCCAAAAGAAACGTACTCTTTATCGGCCTTATGTAACTGTAAACCTTCTGTACATGACCGTGATAACGACAATAAAGTATCTGAAAAAGAAAGGAGGCAAGTGGTGAATGCAAGCAGGTATGGTGGCCCGCGACCATGCAAAGGCAGAGAGATCGAAGCTCGGGAGCTTTCTTCCACGCGCGGGTTTTGCACACATGCCCACTTACAAGCCGCGCGGGTCTCACCCCAGCTCCGGGAAACTACGGACCGCTCCCAACCCTGTCACTCAGGAATCACCCGGCTCGCCAAGCTCAGCACTGCGCATGCTCCTTAGCCCATCTCCACTCCCGGCCACCGCCCAGCCCCGCCCGCGCGTTCACCCGAGGTGGGGGAGGGGGAAACACGCCCAGGACGTCCACCACACTGGGCGGAGCGAGGCTTGGGGGCGTGGCTCCGGCGGAGGGGGCGTGGCTCTGACCGGAGGGGGCGGGGCGGCCCCGCGCTGGTGAATGGAGCGCCGCGACGAGCCTCACATTCCGAAGAGCCCACGTGACGCAGCCGCGCGGGCTGAGGTAAACAACGGCGGCCCCGCCTCCCGGCCCGCTGCGCGCCCTGCCACTCCTGCTCCCCGGCGGGACGCCCTCCAGCAGCGCGAGCGCCTCTCTCCAGCGGTCCCCAGCGGTCGCCGCGGCCAGCTCCGCCGCCGCGGGCGCGGTGCCCCGGGCCTGCGGGCCGATCACGCCGGCCGGGGTCGAGCGCGGCTCCCGTCCCCGCCCCCGCCGCGCGCTGTGGCGCAGCAGGAATTTGGCCGGGACCCGGGCGCTATTTGCGGCTCCTGACGCGCGGCGGCCGGCGGCCTTGGGGTCATTTCTATTCCCGGGACTCGGGATCACCGGGCTCGGCCGGCCCCCTCCTCCCGGCCCGGAGGGTGTGTCCCGGTCCCCGGGCTCGCCGCGCCTATAAGGGGCCGCGCGGCGGGCGGGGACATGCAGCTCTTCAGCAGCGTCTGCACCCACTACCCAGCGGGGGCACCGGGTCCCACGGCCGCCGCCCCTGCGCCCCCGGCCGCCGCGCCCTTCAAAGTCTCCCTACAGCCTCCGGCACCCTCCGGTGGAGCCCCGGAGCCCGAGACCGGTGAGTGTCCGCCCGCCGCGGTCGCCGAGCCCCGCGAAGCCGCCCCCGCCGCCAAGATGCCCGCCTTCTCCTCCTGCTTCGAGGTGGTGTCCGGGGCCGCCGCCCCCGGCCCGGCCGCCGCCCCCGGCCCGGCCGGCGCGTCCTGCAAGCCGCCGCTGCCGCCGCACTACACGTCCACGGCGCAGATCACCGTGCGGGCCCTGGGCACCGACCGGCTCCTGCTGCCCGGCCCCGACCCTACCTCCGGAGCCGCGGCCGGCGCCGCCCCGCGCAGCCGCTGCCTCCTGCTGGCCTCCGGCCCCCCGGGCCCCGGTGCCGCCGCGGCGGAGTTCCTCCTCCTGGCTCCTGGAGGAGCTGCTGAGGCCCGACGGTCCCGAGCCCGCCGGCCAGGACGCCACCCGGGAGGGGCCCGACCGAAACTTCCGACTGAGCGAGCACCGCCAGGCCCTGGCCGCCGCCCGGCACCGAGGCCCCGCGGCGGCCCCGGGGATTCCGGAACCCCGTCCCGGAGCCGCACCGTGGGGCGAAGAGCACCGGGCAGAGAGGATCCTCCGGGGTTGGGAACCGGGCTGCGATCGCAGCGATCGGCCTTCCAGCGCGGACCCTGCCCAGCGACCCGACCCGGAGACTCAGGCGCCCCCGGTGCGGAGCAGCGAGACCGCCCCGGGCAGCACCGCCGAGACTGTGGTCGTGGCCAGATCCGATCCCAGAGATGAGAAGCTCGCCCTGTACCTGGCCGAGGTGGAAAAGCAGGACAAATACCTGCGAGAGAGGAGCAAGTACCGGTTCCACATCATCCCCGACGGCAACTGCCTGTACCGAGCTGTCAGCAAGGCTGTGTACGGGGATCAGAGCCTGCACCGGGAGTTGAGGGAGCAGACAGTGCACCACATCGCCGACCACCTCGACCACTTCAGCCCCTTGATCGAGGGCGACGTGGGGGAGTTCATCATCGCCGCCGCCCAGGACGGCGCGTGGGCCGGCTACCCCGAGTTGTTGGCCATGGGGCAGATGCTGAACGTCAATATTCACTTAACAACGGGAGGGAGGTTGGAGAGCCCCACGGTGTCCACCATGATTCACTATCTGGGCCCCGAGGATTCGCTGAGGCCCAGTATTTGGCTCAGTTGGCTCAGCAATGGACACTACGATGCGGTTTTTGATCACTGCTATCCTAACCCAGAGTATGACACTTGGTGCAAACAGACTCAAGTGCAAAGGAAACGCGACGAGGAACTTGCCAAGTCCATGGCTGTATCCCTATCCAAAATGTATATCGAACAAAATGCATGCTCTTGAAATGTCTGAAAACCTTACGTCCTCAGGAATTGCGTACATAAGTTGTGTTTGGAGAAATCACCTGAACTCTAATCAGGGTAATAGCACCTTTAAACTTCCTAGTAGATTTAAGTAGGGGTGAAGCCTTAATCTTTTTTTTTTCTTCTTTTTTTAAGTGTTTTCTCAGAGCTGAAGGTTGCTGGGCACCTAATGATGTTTCATGATAGCTTTGGGTGATCCTACTGCTATTTATAATTTGCTGTATACAGTGAACACTACTTAATTTGCAAGCTGATTTCTCACAGTATGAAACTGTTCATTCCTTGTAGTCTATTTTCTATAAAAAATGTATTTTTGCACAACATTTTAAAAAATCGGTGTAACTTTCATCTATGGTGTGTTCCAGTTTGACAGCTTTCAGAGTACATTCAGAGAAGTGCTTTCTATGAATCTTATTGTTTTGAGCAATTTGTGATTTAGTAGTTATTTGTTAAAATTTGAATTTCATAATTATTAGATAATTATTCCAAATGGAGATTATCGCATCCATATTTCCAGATGATTGGCCCATTCCATTTTAATGAAACAGGCAGAATTGTTGTTCTTCTAGAAATGTGTAAAGAGAATGGCAGTGTTTAGAGAGAAATATTTATGGGAGGTGGCTGGAATTTTTTTTTCTTTAAAGGATAGTGCCAGGTTTTACTTGAAGGAGAGGGTGATACTTGCTGATGGCAGACCCAGGATTCTCTACTCTGGCTGATATTTAGAATAGATTGTCTGGTGCTCTCAATTGTTTTTATTTACTATGTCATTTTGTTAGGAAAGAACTTTTACGTGATTGAAGATCTTGTGACATGATAACCCTCCTGCTATATATAACTTTGTGGATTCAACTAAGAGATTTGAAAATGAATACCTGGAACCAACTTTGGCAGTTATCTTATAGCAGGAGAACACTGTCTTAATATTCTGTTCTTTTTGAGTTCTCCCAAAAGGCAAAATAGGATTATCTTGTATTATGTAAAAAGCTCTATAAACAGAGCTTGTGTGGGCTTGCGTGGTTTGCTGGGTCAAACAGTGTTTCCAACCTAAAGTCTTTCTCATTGCCACTTTAACTACTTTTAGTCATATTTATTAAGTAATGCAGTTTTGTACTTTTTTATTTTGTAACGTTTTGTGATTTTTTTGTACAATACTGTGTTCATACATAGGACAATTCTCAGCTGATGGAATGAATGAATAAAATGCATACTTTTGCTTTTACCAAGCCTTTTTTTCATAGAGTGGTTTTTTAAATGGTAACTTATAGGAACTTAAAATATATATATACACAATATGTTCTATGTGTAAAAACTAAAAATTATGAGAGATTTCCTGCATTCCCATACGAAGAGTAGACTAATCATTAGACTAATTTCAAAGGATAACTCTCAATGAACTGTAGTTTGAAGGTGGAGTAACTCAAGAATAACTCATTACTTATAATTGCTATCAAATTATAGCTGTACCTAGTGGCTTGTGAGCACCTCTATCATACTTGTGTCCCATTCTTAGCCTACATTGTAATATTTTAAATAATCAAAGCAATGCCCTAGCTTTGTTTTGTGTTACCAGATTTATTTAAAAGGTGTGTGTTGGGGTTTAAGTGTGCTCCTTTCAAAATTGAGAATTGAAACTTGATTCCCACTGTGGAGGTCTTCCCACGTGAGAGTCAGAAGACTGCCCTCATCCCACGTGTTGGGGGCAGGGTCCAATTCTGGTTTTTGCCAGGCTCTTTGTTCTTTTGTAACGCTCAGGAATTGAACTTGCATGTGAGGCCAGTGATCTGGTAGAGTTAAATGACTGTCTCAACAAGGTTCCACCCTCCTGAAAGGCCTGTGGGGAAGTGGAAGTAGGTTGGTCTTTTTTGTTGTTGTTCTGGAATACCAGATAAGTAGATAGAGACATCTGTGAGGAACAGGCCTTTACTGGCCGTTTCCTTGATTGTGGATTTTGTAGTCTCCAAAACCATACAGAAACATTTAAAAATAAATTAGTCTCTAGTATTTTGTTACAGCAGCATTAACAGGTTAGAAAAGTGTACTGCAGATAGAAAGCTGGTTTGGATTTTTCAGTTTCTAGTTGTCTTTCTGAGCTTGAGTTCATTGCTTAACCACATCTGGAGGAATGTGGCTGGTCAACATAGAATTCGCTGAAGATGTCAATGCTAACTATGAACCTCCAGATTTTTAGGAAAAGTTTTGCTTTATGGCTTCATGCACCTAATTTTGGGGGGAAAATCTTTTATATTTAGAGCTATGAAATTTGGAGATGCTGAGTATTTGCACTAGAGTGAACACAATGGATTGATTTTCTAAAAAGCACTCAAGCCTTTGCTGACTTAAATAAGTTCCTTGTGTTTGTGTTGCATTTTCAAATTTAGGATCTCAAGGCATTCATTTAGCCTCAGAAGAGGTATTTCATCCATTTCATAATGGATTTTAAGTTTGTCACCTAGCAGAAAGATTCCTCTAATTTTCTTGCCAGAAAGGTTTCTTGCATCTTTTTTTTTCCCTTGTGGTTTACTTTTTGTTGTTCTATTTTTGTGTTACTTGTTTTCAGAAGAAATGCATTCATTCCTTTACAGTATTTCCTATTGCATGCTAGTTTTCATTCCTTCCTTTGTGTGTGTGTGTTGGGGGGGGGGGTCGGCTTGAATTCAAGGCCTGGGTGCTGTCCCTGAGCTCTTATTTTTTTCCCCTCAAAGCTAGCACTCTGCCACTTGTGCCACAGCTCCACTCTCAGCTTTTTGGTGGCTAACTGAGAGAAGAGTCTCACAGACTTTCTTGCTCCTGCTGGCTTCAAACCATGGGCCATTGTAAGTCTCTCCCTGACCCACACAGAAAGAAAGATACTGTGCTGATACTGGGACTTGAACTTGGGGCTTAGGCACTGTCTCTTAGCTTTTCCATGCAAGCTTGGCCCTCATGACTTCAGTTATATTACACACTTCCAGCTTTGAGTCTCAATAGACTTTGCTGCCCAGGTTGGCTTTGAACTGTGACCCCCTCATCTCTCAGCCCCTTGATTATCTAGGATTGTAGGCAAGAGCCACCATCATTCAGCTTCTTTACTTTTTGCAAACACATTAAACATTTAAAAAAAATTTTTACTTACTTTTGCAACCAAGACTCTTGAAACTATGTGAGAAATTGTACTATGACTAATATAAGTTCTTTTTTTTAGGATTTATCCCCTATAAAATGTGTTGGGTGGGGGTGTAAAGAATTGCAAGTAAACCTAATTAATTAGTTAAGCAAATTTCTAGCTTGAGAGTTGTGATAAGTGGCACATAAATTAAAAGCTATGATAAAATTGTAATTATTTAAAGAACTGAAACGTCATGTGATATAAACACTGGCAAAATGTAATATTTGAAACCTAATTATTAAAATAGAATATTTTTCAAATATTTACTGATTTTCTACTCAGATGTTTTATATCAGAATTGAGCCATTTTAGTATATTAAGTTGTGTGGAGTGATGCCATCCAGGGGAACAGACTCACTTTTCTGCCCATTATAGAATTAGATGGCTTTAGTTGTAATCCTCATTACTTAGGAGGCTGAGATCTCAGGATCACCGTTTGAAGCCAGCCCTGGCAGTTCATGACCTTATTTCCAATTAACCACCAAAAAAGCCGGAAGTAGGGAATGAGGCTCTTAGTGGTACAGTGCTTGTCTAGCATTCTTGAAGCCCTGTGTTCAATTCCTCAGTATCACATAAACAGAAAAAGCTGGAAGTGGCGCTGTGGCTCAAGTGGTAGAGTGCTGGCCTTGAGCAAAAGAAGCTCAGGGACAGGGCCTAGGCCCTGAATTCAAGCCCCATTGACCAGGGTGGTTGGTGGGGTGGTGGAGGGGGAGGGGAAATAAAAGGCCAGAGAGGGGTTTAAGGTTCACAAGAGTGAGTTCATTTGAAAGTGAAAGGAGAGCCAAGAATGGCAGTAGCCTGGCTGGGCTCTTCATCCATACAGAAGTGTGCCTGTAAAGAAATCCAAAGGAGGGCTTGGAGGCGTGGCTCAGCTGGTAGCTCACCAATGCCTGAAAACATCAGGTACCCAGGTTGAATGCCAATTTCCAACCTTAGGAGAGGAAAAAAGGAAGAAAACAGAGTCTCCAGGAAAGGCAACTTTTTATAGTACAGGGTTCCTCCACAGCTCCTCCTCTTAGCTTTGCGCTCATTGGGTAATACCCTGTTCTTTCTCATTGATTGAGCAGAGGCCCAGCGCATTTATGGGGGAAAAAAAGCATTTGAGCAGGAGCCCACAGCATTATGGGAAGAAGAAGGAGTTTGACCGAGAGCTCTCGGGCACTCAGGGAACAAGAGTCGCCATGATGATGTGGCTGTAATATGTGCACCGCTTTTTATCCTTTTCTTCCGAACAGTTCCCCTTTTTCTGAGGAATATTAAACACCTGTGCGTGTCTTTGCACTTAGGTGCATTGAACTTGAAGTTCACTGGCTTTATATGGCAGAATTTTCGTTAGGTACAAGGCTTTTCTCAGACGCCAGGTTATTATAGAGGACCGGAACAGCCTCAGAATCCCATAAATGTCAGATTGGTCAGCCTTAGTTTGGTAAGTGCCATACACTGATATGATTTTTCTTCATAGTTGTGCTGGGAAAAAAAAAGTAAAAACAAACAGGACCTTGAGAGAATCTCACTGTTCTACTTAAACTTGTTCCATACATTAAAACAACAACAACGAAAAAAACCTTTTAAATTACATTTACTCAACTTATCAAGGAAGAAAGGCATTAGAGAAGAAAAATTAGGGTTTAAGCCTTTGTTCCTCCAATCATGGCATCTGTATGTGGCATGGTCCTGATGTATCATAGAATGTTGTGTTGGGGGCTGGGAATATGGTCTAGTGGTAAAGTGCTCGCCTCATATACGTGAAGCCCTGGGTTCGATTCCTCAGCACCATGTATATAGAAAAAGCCAGAAGTAGCACTGTGGCTCAAGTGGCAGAGTGCTAACCTTGAGCAAAAAGAAGCCAAGGACAGTGCTCAGGCCCTGAGTCCATGCCCCAGGACTGGCAACCAAAACAAAACAAATAAAAAATGTTAAAACAAACTAACAACAAGAATGTGTTGGAAACTTATCCCCAAGGTCATATGTTAATAGCATTTGGAGTTGGGACCTTTAAGGGAAATTGACCTATTCATGGGCTAAAGAGCTGAGTTGTCCAGGAGGTGTTTTAGTTATGGGAGCAGGCTACCTTTGGATCTCTCTTTCCCCAGTGATGCTCACTGCCGTTTAAAAGAGAAAGAGGAACTGTTATATGGACATAACATGATTTTTTTGTTTGCTTGTTTTTTTTTTGCCAGTCCTGGGGCTTGAACTCAGGGCCTGAGCACTGTCCCTGGCTTCCTTTTGCTCAAGGCTAGCACTCTACCACTTGAGCCAAGGCACACTTCGGCTTTTTCTATATATGTGTGCTGAGGAATCAAACCTAAGGCTTCATGTATTCGAGGTGAGCACTTTACCACTAGGCCATATTCCCAGCCCTATGGACATAATATGTATTAGATAACATGTCCTAGGATGTCATTTCTTCTTCCCATAATGCCTTGGGCTCCTGCTCAAATGCATTTTCCTACTCAAACACTTCCCCCCAAGTGCTGCTCAGTCAATTAAAAGTGCTGAGGTGTGCATGCACAAGCCATCAAGCAAGCTTGGCAAAGTATAGGGGATGAGATATGGAAGGAACCTCATACTATAAAAACTGCCCTCTTGGGCTGGGAATATGGCTTAGTGGTAAAGTGCTTGCATGCATGAAGCCCTGGGTTCCATTCCTCAGCACCATATAAACAGAAAAAAGCCGGAAGTGGTGCAAAAAAAAACAAACAAAAACAAAAACAAATCCAGCAACAGTGCTCAGGCCCTGAGTCCAAGCCCCAGGACTGGCCAAAAAAACCCAAAAACAAACACCTGGCTCTCTGAGAGACCTCCATTGCACTCTTCTCTAAACCTTTTCTGATAAGAGATTTTTCTCTACTTCCTTTAATGGCTTTTCTTTTATTTTCAAATGAACTTACTCTCTTTAGCTTAAACACTTTTTTTTTTGCCTCTGTGTGTGTGTGTGTGTGTGTGTGTGTGTGTGTGTGTGTGTGTGTGTGCCAATACACATCCGGGATGTTGTCTCTGAGCTTTTATGCTCCAGGTTAGCACTCTACCATTTGAGCCACAGCTCCACCTTAAGCTTTTTGTTGATTTAATTGAGATAAGAGTCTCACAGATATTTCTGCCTGAGCTGGCTTTGAGCCTCAGATTTCAACCTCCCGACTAGCTATGATTGCAGATGTGAGCTACCAGTGCCTGGCTTTTCCTGTCTTTTAATTCTTTAATAGAGAAAAGGAACCCGGGGGCTGGGAATGTGGCTTAGCAGTAGACTGCTTGTTGAGAATCATGAAGTCCTGGGTTCCATTCCTCAGCACCACATACATACACAGAAAAGCTGGAAGCTTGAACAAAAAGAAGCCAGGGGCAGTGCTCAGGTCCTGAGTCCAAGCCCCAGGACTGGCAGGAAGGAAGAAAGGAAGGAAGGAAGAAAGGAAGGAAGGAAGGAAGGAAGGAAGGAAGGAAGGAAGGAAGGAAGGAAGGAAGGAAGGAAGGAAGGAAGGAAGGAAGGAAGGAAAGAAGGGCACCTGCCTCTAGACCTGCTGTGCAGAAGAAAGGCCTTCTCCATACTGACGACTGGGCATTCTGCTCTTATAATTCCCAGGTTCCCAAACTGTGAGCTAAGTAAACTTTTAACCCTTATAATATTACCAAACTTGTCATATCCAGCTATAATAAATGAAATCTGGCCAAATTCTAGAGTAAACTGGTACCACAGGCTCATACCTGAAACCCTAGGAGCTCAGAAGGCTGAGCTCTACAGAATTGTTGTTTGAAGACAGCCCCAGTCAGAAAAGTCCAGGAGACTCCATTTTCAAAGTAGCAAGCATAAAGCTGGGCTAGAGATATAGCTTAAGTGGTAAAGCTATATAGCCCGAGGGAAATAAGAGGCTAGAGTTCAAACCCTGCTACCAGGGTTGTGTATATCTAGTACGTCCTCATTTAGCAGTTATTGGTTACAGGAAATGGAATCCAGACTATGTCCCTAGAGTGTTTGCAACTATGTGAAAGAGGTACTCCTAATCAGATGGCATTTAATTCATTTTATTCTCAAAATGTACTTAAATCAATAGGTATAGGCCATATTATATTCCTATTGAATCTGTGAGTTCTAACCAAGTACCTAGTAGAGCAGATGTTCAGTAGTTGTTGAATGAAGGAACAAATTGAAGGGAAATGTGAGCTTTAGAAAGTATTTAGTAGATGCATATGAAATTAAATAAAGCCATCTGACTCTAAAAGTACTGGGAATGGTCACTAATGAAAGACCTAAGTATTTTAAACTAAAATAGTCAATTGTAAGAAGACATTGAAGGATTCAGGTGCTCTGCAACCAACTCAGGACCTTGAACATGCTAAGCATATACTCTACCAGTTATATCTCTAGTCCTGAAACCAATTTATATTTGATGTCTTTCAAATTTGATGTCTTGAAAAATGGAACCAGGAGAAATATAGAACTTCATTAATCTGAAGTAACTTTGAAGGTGTTGCCTTGTCCACAAGAGTCTTGCTCTGGCTTGCTTTAGAAAAGAGGCTATATATTCCCAGCCCTAGACCAGAATATAGAAATTGTGGGTTTCTTTGTTTCTCTGTATAGCCTGGTTGAGAATGACATGCTAGACAGATTTCAAGCATTCTTTCATGCTGTTGTGTTGAGAAATACTGACAGTGTGTTGTGCCATTGGCCAAGGGGACCAGGGCAGTTATTATGAATCAGATCACAGTAAATTTTGGGGGCAGGAGAGGCAGTGTATTTCCTTTGTTATAAATTGGCTCACTGGCAATTGTTTTTTGAGTAAAGGTCAGAAAGATAATTCACTTTTAACAGATTTCTCATAGTAGAATTTATCTAGCTTTGTTTCTCATTGAATTTTCTGCATAATCAAATAGATGTGTGTAAAATACAAGATAAAACAAAATAACTGCTTTTGAAAGTAGTCTATTTGCCTTCATAAAGTAATGGAATATAGTCTAATCTTCGCTTAATGCCACAGGCCTCTTGTGATGGAATGGGTGTATTGCTTTGAAGGTGGAGTTCACCACTGCAGAATGACAGTGTGTATACTTGCAGGATCACAGCTTATGAGATTTTTCACCGTTGTGATTTATACTTTCCTGTCTCTTCTCTCACATTCTCATTTCTCATTGTCACTTCTGGACCTACTTTCCCATTACAATGTCCTGTGTTTAAAAACAGATACCAACAAACATCCTCCATAGAAATAACTCTAAAATAATAAGATACTGGTTTCTAATGTGGAACTTGGCTGCTAATGTGTATGAACTTTAATGTTGGTCAGCTAGAGAGGTGGTGTTGTTTTTTTTTTTCTATCTTCTTTTGGGCATTCTTTGGTGGTATCCTAGATTTTTCAAATTAAAGGATCTTTGAATTTGTTCATTGACTGATTTACATAGCAAATAAACTTGGGTTACATTTATCTTTGACAGGTTAGTATTTTGCTTCCTCTCCACAGATGTAATCTTTCATAGTATGAATTTGCCATTGTTGTCCTTGGTTAATGTATGTTGGTGATTAATTTTCTGGTCCACTAAGCTGTGATAATTGTGAGCTCATTCAAATATCAGTTATTTATTGAAGACTTCCTGTTGCATTGTGCATAGATGTGTCCAGCACAAATATGACAGCTCTCTTAAGTTTTCTCCCCTTAATACTTCTCTAATGTATATGTATTCATCTACATGTATCATGAGTTAGTTTTTCTACATCCTGCCTTTCCCTGTGCATGAGAAAAAACTTTCACAGCTTGATTGGAATAGACCAATAGGTTCAGTAGACACCCTACATTAATATGCTAATAAATATAACATAGACAATGACATTTTTTCTTAAAAAAAGAGAAGGATGGATTAATTTCTTGAGGCATGTACATTTTATATTTTAAAGCAGTTGGCTGAAAAAAACCACAGTGTTTTATTATTTGAATGAGGATGATTTTTTAACTGCCAAGTGAGGTGCACATGTAGATTGGTGATGTGCCAAGAGGTGGCCCTAATGGTATATGCTTTCAGTAATGATTACATCTAAACAAATACTCCATTGGATTAGAAGTTCCCTGTTTGGATAGTTTTAGGGACAGACGACTGTGGCTTTTATCAAGGTAGGAAAAGATAGTGTACAAAGTCAGTAATTGTAAAAGGAGTTTATACCAATGTGTCATGTAACACCTATGTGGCCAGTTTGTAAAATGAACCTAAATTAGGCTTTTGGTTCTGATGACAAACAGGAAACATTCACACTTTTTGTTTCTTGCAGTGAAATCTGAGTTCATGCTGATGTAACAGGAATGGAAAAAGAAATGCCACAGTTGAATTGGAAGAATACAGTCAGGAATTCTGAATCACCTGTCACTTCTCTGCCTTTGCCACCTTGCTGAAAGTGGATCTCTAGAGGAAGTAATTAACTACATTTTTTTCACTCTAAATCTAAGCAGTGCTTATATCTCAATAAAACAGTGCCTGCCTGAAACAGAAAACCTCAGCAAGAGTTTGCACAGCATTCTTGGCATAAAAGGAGAGTGGTTTGGGGGATGTATAGCTTTTTATCATAAAGTACTTCTCTGGCAGATTTTTTTTGTTGCTTATTTTATTGGTAGTAGCTACTGGTACTAATCAAAATTGTAACAATTTTCCCAGGAGATGGTGGCTATATTGGTTTGGAAGGCCACCTGACACTACAGGAATAAACAGCCAGTTGTATTAGTCAGGCTAAGCTGTTGTAAAACAAAAACACCACCTTATTTCTATCTCAAGGAGCTGTCCAAAGAAAGCAGCCAGGGCTGGTGGGGCAGTTCTGATCCCTGGGAGCTGATATCATTGGCATGATCTAAACTAAGCTGTTACCATGTCTAAATTTGTAGCTGCTAAGAGAGGAGTCCATATACCAAGACAGTGCCCGTCTCTTCTTCACATTGGCAGGAACATGTCACGTGGCCCCCATTTAACTGGGAAATATTATCTGGACTGTATCCCCAAAAAGAAAGGTAAATGGATTCTGGCAGAAGAATAGTGTTTCCAAATCTTTGTTAGTAATGTTTTAGAGTTAAATGACTTTTACAGAGGAAAAATACAACACCTGAACTATCTTAGAATAAAGTGAATAAAAACAACTTGTTTACATGACAAAAATACAAACATAGAATTAGCTGTTGTCATAATTCAGGTTTCCTTGTCAGCTCCCTAACAATGTATTAGTCACAAATTAAATGTATACATAGGCAGTTTTGAGAAGGCTGCTATTTTTCTGTTTCCTCTCCATTCTGAATTGTTCTTCAGTATATTGGAAATTATCTTGAAAATCTGGTGTTCCATGCAAGTCTTGGTTTTCTTTAGAAAGAACGATATATACAACCCTTTCACCCCTTTTTAGACTTCTATATATTTTACTTCCTTAGAAAACTATGGTTTTCTATCTCCCTCTGATCCTTCTAATTTTCTACTTTTACCTTGTCTGGCTTACTATTCTTTCAGAATAGTGCTATGTCATCTACTTTGCTTAAAATTAGATGCTTTTTAAAAAACTACTATTTATAAATTCAGTAATTTTATTAATTTACCCAGTCTTTAAAAGGAACAGGATTACTTCATCCTACCTTTCAAATAAAGGTGGGGGAGGGGAAGCCCTTAGGGGGAACTTTATTAGCAAGAGCTCCATATAAGGGCTAAATGAGATTGTTCAATGAGACTAATCTTGTGAAATGAAAGTTAATAAAAAATCATCATAAATGGGTTAGGGCAGGCAGGGATGAAGAAATCCATCCCAGGAATTGGCTACTAAAGTCCTTGAGGAGGACAAGGGAGCCTCAGTGTAGTCATGAGAGCATATCTTTAGCAAGAATCAATCACACATAGTTGATATAAAGAAAATTATAACCTAAATATTAAATACTATAATACAGCAATGTAGTGTCACGTGGGAAGTGTGGTGGTCTATATGAAGTCTACAGAAAAGAATTGGTTATGATGTCTCATTTTATCCAGATACCATGATTTAGATTTTGAATATCGTCCAAAGAATTATATGCCACAGACTTGGTGGTGAGCCCATGATACCTTTGGGAGGTTTAAAACCTTTAGGAGGTATGGCTTGGTAGAAGGAAATTAACTAATTGGAGTATGCCCCTAAAAAGAGTTATTGGGGCGGACTCTGGGCTCCTTTCTCTCTTTGCTTCCCATCTTCCTGAGGTGAACTTTTCTCTGTTACGGGGTTAAGAAATGTTACGGGGTTTGAGGGAGGGGATTCCCTGTCCCTCCAAGAGTCCACCACTCAGAGACAGTCTCAAGCAAAAAGATGGATTTATTGGGGAAGCAAAAGGCGAACTGACTGGCCAAAGACACAGCACAGACTCGGGATCTGAAACTACGCCAGTGAAAAGCAGGCTGACCAGCCAGGGACACAGGGTAGACTCAGGAGCTGCCACCATGACCCCAAGCAGTCATCAGATTGGGGTTTATAAAGGTAAAAGTGTAGCACAGATGTAGGGACTTGGGTACAGCAAACAACAAGTGAAGCAAGCGTGGCACAGATGTAGGGGGTTGATGCAGGGGGTGGCGCAAATAACAAGTTAAGCAAACCATTTACAGATGCAGAATTTTGGGGTCAGGTTGACCTAATAATCAAGATGGAGTCAGCGCTATTTCCCCCCAACATTTCCTACCATGTTTCCCTAATCACGATGAGTCAGCTGTACAACAGCTCCACCATGTGCTTCTTGTTGTGCCAAGTTGCAAGACCACCCCCAAGAAGACCACCGAGATTCAGACACTCCGAAATGCAAAAGCAAGGCAAGGGTTTATTGAACGAGTTGCCAACTCGGGCCTCGTCCTACCCACCGACACAGCGGAGGTTAGGAGGGAGCCCCGAGCTGTGATTACACAGGGCTTATAAAGGCAAAGAACAAGGTTACAACAATCAGCTGTGCAAGCAAGATTAGCACACAGGTACAAATCTGATTGGCTCAGGGTTCGATTCTAAAATGGGGTTCACGTGGTGGGGCCTGACTTCAAAGTCTGGCACCTCATTTCCCCCTTTTTCTTTTTGGTACCTTGGGAGCCAATCATGGCTCCATTCTGTCCATTTCAATGGCTTGCATGTCTAGGGGATGATATAGAGGTAAGGCATGGGCCAGTAGGACCCAATGTAGTAACCAAAGGGCCTGTCACCATTTCTTACAAGAATATTCTCTGTACCTCTGTTCTGCATGTCTCTAGTTTATCCTGCCTCATCTTCCCAAAAACAACTCTGGTCCCTTGATTTTAAAGGGGGGCTGATGGGTGAAGATCATCCATCTTCTGTAATTTCTTCAGGCTGACTCAGGGGCGTTGACCTTACCTAGCCAGGAACCTATAACCTTAGTCTACTTTTCCAAGGGACTGCAGGATTGCTGCAAACTGAAAATTAACTTTCAGCTATACAGACTTACCATTAGCTCTATAGTGTTTAGTATCCAAATGTAAGCAACAAAATAATACATAAACTTCTCAACTGTGCTCTAAGGGTCGGGTGGCTATACCCGTATTCCTGAGCAAGCTCAAAACTACCTAAAATAAGGGGGTCACCTCACTTTGGAGTGAGCTGCCAAAATGACATCAACACTAGCCAGGGTAGTAAGGAAAGAAGGCAAAAAGAAAATTATAACAATATTCAGTCTAACTTTCTTTTCTTGAGGCGAAGGCGAAGCGGCCCAGCTGGGTGCTTGGAGACCTCCCATGTTCCATCATAGTAGTTGTCATCCAGGGCAAAGGGGTCAGCTGGCCTGGCGTGGAAGCAATGAACCCAAGTGGCGATGCCGTCCAGGGTCCCCTCCACCATGGTTAATCTGTTGATTGGGAGCATTGGCAAGCTGACAGGCCTTTAACAGATCTCAATAAGGACACAACACAATCTCAGGTCTACAGCTTTCTTTCCTAAACAGATGTATCAACTTAAAATTCTCACTGCCAGTCAGGGCTTTGAGTAAATGCGGGGGGTGAGATTTTAATCTATCCTCTCATTTGACAAACTTACCCTTACTAACCACTATCACAGATGACTGGCAAATTCCTGCCCAGTAGACAGACATGGGCATTGGAAAGGCATGCTTATGAACTATTCTTTTAGGACTTCCCGGCTTTAACTTTTGAAAGGCCAACAGTAGTGACTCTAGGATCTGACACCATCTCTGCCATCCAAGCAGTGGCTTACTGCCTCTGGATGCTCCATCACTTTTGTCCCAGGAGGAGTGACTTTCGACTTGGACTCAGGGCCTGAGTGCTGTCCCTCAGCTCTCCAGCTCAAGACTAGCACCCTACCACTTTTGAGCTCCACACCACTCCGTTCCCAGCACTCTGCTGGCTGATTAGAGACAAGTCTCTCACAGGGACCTTTCTTTGCCCGGGCTGGCTTCGAGCCGCAGATTCAGATCAATGAGTCTTATAAGGGGCCACTTTACTCCAATTATAAGCAACAAGGTGGTTCACACAGAAGTAGTTTTTAAGCATGCTCTCTTACCTGGAACTTATTAAGGGTCAGTATTAGATCTTGACAAACTTGTAGGAATCACCTGTGCTTCTCTGTGGGCCTGCTGGAAACTGTTACAAAAAAAACCTACAAAGAAGCTGGAATGGCAATTAAACATTTTGGTAGCCATAATTCTCCTTTTCTCACTTTGCAATAATTATTTAGGACAATTTTACTTCCAAATTTCTTATCTAGAAGTGTATTCTTGATTTCCAAAGCCTTTTTAACACTAACACAACACTTTAGCTTTTATCTGCATCGGAAAAACTGAAGCTCACAGGCAATCTGAAACCAGGTGCCGCCCTTTGCTTACGGGCTGCTTGTTTCAAAAGAGCCTTTTTTTTTTTTTTTTTTTTCTTCAGTCCGTTACTGCATGGCATGAAGACCTTTGAATTTAAACTTAGTTTTGCATCATACTGCAGTCTTGAACATGTTCACACTCACACATGCACACACATACATTTTCAAAAGATCTTAAAGCACGCTGAATAAGCATCGGCCGTACATTTTAAGACAAAAACCTTTAACAAATGATTTTAGCATTCTCCAGCCTCATTTTCCAGGGCTTGATAGTTTTAGTAAAACATTTTTAGTCTTAGTAAAACATTTTAGTGCACCAAACAATTTTCTGCTTAAGAAGGCTGGGTGGGGGTCCCCTAGAGTTCTTTTTTTGCGGACATTCTCACTGATTGACTGATTGTGGGCTGTCACCTGTACATCTTTCCAGTGAGCTAAAGTCAAGTCCAGGGGAGTGGAAGGAACGTTCCCCATCATCCGTTTGTCAGTCAGGCACAGTGCAAGAAAAAAACACACAAAAATGATCTCCTTAACCTCCCTCCAGTGAGCTAGGATCAAGTCTAGGGGGCTAGATGGAGGTCCTCAGAACGTTATCTATAGCTCTGATCAGATGTTCAGTCCAAAAGGCTACAAGAAACAAACAATTAATACAAAAGGAGGAAAACACACAGGCCTAAGAAAAGCTACGAGTTGGAGATCTCCCAAGCTGGGCCACAACCTCCTACAAGGGTGCAGAAGGAATGGACCCGAGTTGGCCCACAACCTCCTGTAAGAAGGAGTGGACCCGAGTTGGCCCACAACCTCCTGCAAGGGTGCAGAAGGAGTGGACCCGAGTTGGCCCACAACCTCCTGCAAGGGTGCAGAAGGAGTGGACCCGAGTTATGAGTTGGAGATCTCCCAAGTTGGCCCACAACCTCCTGCCAGGGTACGGGAGGAGTGGACCCAAGTTGGCCCACAACCTCCTGCCAGATAAGCAGAAGGAGCAGACCCAAGTACAAGGTGGGCGGGTTGAGTCTCGTTTAGGAGGCCCTCCTGGTCAGTTCTGGCCAAAAACCAAACTGACTTGCGCCCTACAAGTATAAGCAAAAGCAAAACAGACAGACAAATTACAGGACAAGACAAATGAACAGCGCTGTTTTCTTACCTTCGGAGTCTGGGATCTCAGGGTTT
This sequence comes from Perognathus longimembris pacificus, assembly GCF_023159225.1. Lineage (NCBI taxonomy): Eukaryota > Metazoa > Chordata > Mammalia > Rodentia > Heteromyidae > Perognathus > Perognathus longimembris. Next base: position 25,535,759 of record NC_063178.1, on the reverse strand, counting down.
CTGGGGCTATCCCGGACGAAACCCCAAATGTTGTGCCAAGTTGCAAGACCACCCCCAAGAAGACCACCGAGATTCAGACACTCCGAAATGCAAAAGCAAGGCAAGGGTTTATTGAACGAGTTGCCAACTCGGGCCTCGTCCTACCCACCGACACAGCGGAGGTTAGGAGGGAGCCCCGAGCTGTGATTACACAGGGCTTATAAAGGCAAAGAACAAGGTTACAACAATCAGCTGTGCAAGCAAGATTAGCACACAGGTACAAATCTGATTGGCTCAGGGTTCGATTCTAAAATGGGGTTCACGTGGTGGGGCCTGACTTCAAAGTCTGGCACCTCACTTCTGACCAGAGCCCCAAAACAATGGAGCCAACCAGCCAAGGACTGAAACCTCTGAAACTGTAGGCCAAAATAAGCCTTCCTCTTTTTTTTTCCTAATGCCTATTCTAGAACTGTTATGCCTAGATTTCCAGTCCCCAAAGACCACCAAGAATCCGATACTGATGCAAACGCAGGAGAACCCCCAACAGTCACCCACACAGCGGATCTGGATTGAGGGTCCCCACCCTCAGATAGGCAGGGTTTTTATTGTGATTACAATAGGGGCAGGGTATTTCCAACTTGGCAGATACTTGATTGGATGCATTTAGCAAGCAAGTCTTGTCCTATTTCTATTGGCTATCTACCCTTTCAGTTATCTATTGTTGGGCCTGGGTAACTGCAGTGCTAATCAGGACACGGGGGATGCAAGGCGAGTGAACCAATGCATATTTTATTTCAAGAGGGCCAGGGTTTAAGTAGGGTTAGAAATCAACTTACAATTTCAAGGGTAAAGGGTTAACATAGCATGTGATCCATAATGATTATAAAAATTGAGGAATGCCATTACTGTGAGGAAAGAGGCTAATACAGAAGTTTATCCACTACAAAAGTTTGCTGCTTCGGGGCTGGGGATATGGCCTAGTGGCAAGAGTGCTTGCCTCGTATACATGAGGCCCTGGGTTCAATTCCCCAGCACCACATATACAGAAAATGGCCAGAAGTGGCGCTGTGGCTCAAGTGGCAGAGTGCTAGCCTTGAGCAAAAAGAAGCCAGGGACAGTGCTCAGGCCCTGAGTCCACGCCCCAGGATTGGCCAAAAAAAAAAAAAAAAAGTTTGCTGCTTCAAAGAGAGTTTACATATCTAAGGCTGAGCTATTTCCTAGCTATTATTTGCTCAGGACTTTGACCAGGATTCCATTCATCTAGAAGATACTTCCCTGTTTACTATGAAAAGACTGCCCGTATTACTAGGGAGGAAACTTTGCTAATTACTAAGGAGAGGCTGTCCTATTCATATTGAGAATCTACCACGTGAAGGCAGCTGGTCAAACTAGTCTCCTCTAGGAGACTTTGTATGGGGAAAGGGGAGATTCTCTGGACAAGGTGTGGCATCCTTTGGCCCCCAGACACAAAGAAACTCCTTACTGGGAATATGTTCCCAAGGGCCTATTAGTATGCTAATAAGGCATCCAAGTAACTGTGCAGAAGCTAAGTCTTCCACTTGGTCAAAGAAATTAATTCTCGGGCTGGGGATATGGCCTAGTGGCAAGAGTGCTTGCCTCATATACATGAGGCCCTGGGTTCGATTCCCCAGCACCACATATACGGAAAATGGCCCCAAGTGGCGCTGTGGCTCAGGTGGCAGAGTGCTAGCCTTGAGCAAGAAGAAGCCAGGGACAGTGCTCAGGCCCTGAGTCCAAGGCCCAGGACTGGCCAAAAAAAGAAAAAAAAGAAATTAATTCTCCCACAATCTATTTTGGCTTTGATATTGGGAACTGGCCTCGATATCAGGAATTGACAACAGGTGGTCACATAGCACTGACACAGGGGGTTAGTGCAGGGGGTAGAGCAAGTCACAAATGGGTTAAGCAAGCCGTTTACAGAAGCAGCATATTGCGGTCAGGCTGACCTAGTACCAACTTTATTTTAACAATGGTGACCATGTTTCCCTATTACCACTAAGCAAGCCTGAGCGGGCTAAAACAATCCAGTACTCAATCATAAGTAAACCAACCTGACAGTTACTATGGCATTTCTACTACTGTTATGGTTATTTCTATAGTCATTGACTATGATCACTTTTACTGTTTGTTACCATGGTTGCCACCCAGGTACAGAGGGGAACAAGTGCTCCCTACATTTTTAAATGTCAGACTACAAGAAACTAGTCTCACGGATGGGGGTGCAGCCCTCTAGCATGGAGTCATCACCAGGGTTTAGAAGCTGTTATAATTTTAACACTAAAACATATTTAGTTATTCCAGTTTTCAGGTCAGCCCTAACAGAACTTGAACTCAGGACCACACTGTGTCTTAGCTGTCTAGCTCAGGACCAGTGCTCTACCACTTGAACCACAGTTCCATTTCTGGCTTTTTGGTAGTCATTGTAGATAAGAGTCATGGGGCTGGGAATATGGTGTAGTGGCAAGAGTGCCTGCCTCGTATACATGAGGCCCTGGGTTCAATTCCCCAGCACCACATATACAGAAAACGGCCAGAAGTGGCGCTGTGGCTCAAGTGGCAGAGTGCTAGCCTTGAGCAAAAAGAAGCCAGGGACAGTGCTCAGGCCCTGAGTCCAAGCCACAGGACTGGCCAAAAAAAAAAGTCATTGGCTTTCCTGCTTGGGCTGGCTTTGAGCCTCTATTCTTATTTGTCTGAATAGCTAGCATTCTGAATAGCATTCTGAATAGCTAGCATTACAAGCATGACCTACTAGTGCCTGGCTAGCTTTCCTCTTTTACTTGACTTTCTCAGGTATTTTTATCTCAATCACTAAAAGTTGATGAACCTACTAGGTGAGAAGGTACTCTGATATGTTGAATAATTTAGAATAATACTTTTTGGATATCTAATGTAAAGATTTATTTAAAAACACTATTTACAGACAAGCAAGTACTGCAGTAAGTACTATGTGAGCCCATAGGCTATGTGGTAATAGGTATTTCTTAATTAGACTGTCTTGTTCATAAATTCTTTTGCTCATGGAGGAGTTCTTTGGAATCAATTTGCCTGTGGTTCTAATTGTGGCTAATGTACAGATCATAAGTATGATCCTAGTTAACCTCTTTAACCCTTTTACTCCTTCTTTATTATTTGTGTCATGGAAATAGTTATTTTATCTACTTCAGAGGATGTGTAAGAATTGAATTATAAACAACAGTGTCTGGGATTTTTTTCCTGTACTAGGGTTTGAATGGAGGGCCTCATGCTCACTCTGCCTGTTTGCTTGGAGGGTACTCTACCACTTGAACTATGCCTCAACTCTAGATTTTTGCTAATTATTTTGGAGGTGAAATCTTTCTGACTTTTCTGGCCTCAAACCTCCAGGGCCCAGCTTCTTCTTCTTTTTCCTTTTTTGTTGGTCATGTGGCTTTGAACTCTTGGTGTAGACACTGTCCCTGAGGTCTTCAGCTCAACACTAGTGCTCTACCACTTGAGGCACAGTGCCACTTCCTGTTTTCTGCTGATTAATTGGAGATAAGAGTCTCATGGACTTTCCTTCCTGGGCTAGCTTTGAACTGCAATCCTCAGATCTCAGTCTTCTGAGTAGCTACGATTACAGATGTGAGCCAACCAGCGCCTGGCTTCTCCATTTCTTGAGTAGCTAGGATTACTGCAATGAGTCACTGGCACCTGGCTGCAATTTATATATCTTAAGCATGGAGTGTAGTAAATGTTCTTATTCAGAAAATAGTTGTTTCTACAGTTATTACCTTTAGAATCACAATACTAGTATCTGTGCATTTGTAGGGGAGCCCTTGGAATAGATGGTTGTCTGAATATAGTAACAACCTCTAGTTTACTCTCTACATGATCCAATCTGGGTTATCTCTCTGTAGTTAAGAGTCCCAGGTGGAGGAATTCATGACATTGAGTCCCTTCTGCAGAATCCATTTCTAGATAGATACTGGGAGTTTAGAAAATGCCTGTGCTGACATCTTCTCTTCCCAAGTATCTTCAACTCAAAGTATTATTTTGGGGTGACATTTCCTGAGTTTTACATTAAACAGCTTATAGATTTCAGTTTTATGTTTGCTGTGATTTATGATTGTTTTTAGTAATGCTTTTTAGACAGGCATTGCTTTTTAGAATGGTATATACTTACTTATTAATAGACCTTGTCCTTATTTGTACAGATATTTTCTTAATATTTTTGCACTAGGATACTTTATATCAGTTGGTTTTTTTCTTTCTTCAGTTTGAAAATTTTAAGTCCCTTTGAAGACACTGAATTTGACTATTCTCCATTTTGACATTTTCTTATATTTTCATTTGGTCAGTACCTATGCAAAGTTGCCTCAATTATACATATATGTATATATGCATATATGTATATATTCAAAATTATATTTAGAATAGAAGCTTTTTATTTTTTAATGAGGCAAGGATGTAGCTCAGTGGTAAAGTAGGTGGTTAGCAGGCAAGGAGTCAAGAAATCAATTCTCAGAACTGCAAAAACAACCCAAAAACTAAGCAAACAAAAAACCCCAAATAAAAGAATAGGTGTTTTGTAGGGGAGGGGATTGAGAAATTTGAATCCAAGTTTTGATTATCTTGGATTAGAGCTATAGGATTTTTTCCTTTGACATAGTATTCTATCTACTTCATTGACTCTTTGTGTGTGTGTGTGTGTGTGTGTGTGTGTGTGTGTGTGTGTGTGTGTGTGTCTTAATTGCAGTCCTCTGAGTAGCTAGCGTTACAAGCATACTCACCCATGACTGGCTTACTTGCCTTACTTTTTGTTATTTTAAATTTGTACAGGTACTGGGACTTGAACTCAGAGCCTGGACACTGTCCTTTAGCTTTCTCACTCAGGCTGCTTTCTGTCATTTGAGCCACAGCTCCACTTCTGGCTTTTTGGTGTTTAATTGGAGTTATAAGTCTGCTTTCTGTCATTTGAGCCACAGTTCACTTCTGGCTTTCCTGTGTTTAATTGGAGATATAAGTCTCAGGCTTGGCCTGAGTTGGCTTTGAACTGTGATAACCAGAACTCAGCCTCCTGAGTAGCTAGTATTATAGGCCTGTGCCTGGCTTACTTCCCTCTTATTCATTTCTTTTTAGATAAACACACTATTCTTCAACTGAAGGGGGGAAATGAAGAGCCAGACTTTGAAGGCAGGCCCCACTTTACCACGCGAACACCACTTTACCACGTTAATGCATCTGTTTGTCTGGTTTGCTTTTGCTTATTTCTTGAAGGGGTTGTCGAAGCAGACACGCTTACTCGGCAATCCTGGGGAGACTGGGGGATGCCCCAGACTCCCCACCCTTGAAGGGGGACCTCTGGAGCCCTGCTTTCAACTTGAGTCCACTCCTTCTGCACCCTTGCAGGAGGTTGTGTGGGCCAATTTGGGAAATCTCCAGTTTTTCTTGTTCTTGTTCTTGTTCTTGAAGGGGGACCTCTGGAGCCCCGCTATCAACTGGAGTCCACTCCTTCTGCACCCTTGCAGGAGGTTGTGCGGGCCAATTTGGGAAATCTCCAGTTTTTCTTTTTCTTGTTCTTGTTCTTGCCTGTGTTTTCCTCCTTTTATATTGTTATAGTTGTTTTGTTTTCTGTAACCTTTTGGACTGAACATCTGATCAGAGCTATGGGTAACGTTCCATCATGGGAACTTCCATCTAGCCCTCTAGACTTGATCCTAGCTCACTAGAGGGAGGTTAAGGAGATAGCTCAAAACCAGAGTGTGAAAATGTTCAAGACTGCAGTATGATGCAAAACTAAGTTTAAGTTTAAATTCAAATGGTCATCAAGTTTGGGCGTTACCAAATGCTTTAAAGGATGATTGCATTGTTTTAAAGAGGAACTATAGTTTAAAAAAATGCTTAATCAGAGCTAAGTGTAAGGAATTTGGACTTAAAAAGGATATATATATTAAACTAATGGGGATAGAAGTAAACTCTCATTAACTATGTATGTAGGAAGAAATGGCAAAATGGGCCAATGTTTCTCACTAATATATTGGAAAGATGAATGGATAAGTAGTTCTAATTGTAATTCTTGCATTAAGGAAAAATTGTCATTTGAGTTCAAAGGTCTTCATGCCATGCAATAACTGGGAATGAAGGAAAAAAAAAAGAGGCTCTTTTGAAACAAGCAGCCATAGGCAAAGGACGGCACCTGGTTTCAGAATGCTTGTGAGCTTCAGTTTTTCCAATGTAGATAAAAGCTAAAGTGTTGTGTTAGTGTTAAAAAGGCTTTGGAAATCAGGAATACATTTCTAGATAAGAAATTTGGAAGTAAAATTGTCCTAAATAATTATTGCAAAGTGAGAAAAGGAGAATTATGGCTACCAAAATGTTTAATTGCCATTCCAGCTTCTTTATAGTTTTTTTTTTTTTTTTTTGTAACAGTTTCCAGCAGGCCCATAGAGAAGCACAGGTAATTCCTACAAGTTTGTCAAGATCTAATACTGACCCTTAATAAGTTCCAGGTAAGAGCATGCTTAAAACTATTTCTGTGTGGACCACCTTGTTGCTTTAATTGGAATAAAGTGGCTTCTTGTAAGACTCACTGATCTGAAATCTGCGGTTTGAAGCCAGTCCGGGCAGAGAAAGGTCCCTGCGAGAGACTTGTCTCTAATCAACCAGCAGAGTGCTGGGAACGGAGTTGTGTGGAGCTCAAAGTGGTAGGGTGCTAGTCTTGAGCTGGAGAGCTGAGGGACAGCGCTCAGGCCCTGAGTCCAAGTCCAGTGAAAAGTCACTCCTCCTGAGACAAAAATGATGGAGCATCCAGAGGCAGTAAGCCACTGCTTGGATGGCAGAGATGGTGTCAGATCCTAGAGTCACTCCTGTTTGGCCTTTCAAAAGTTAATCAAAGCCGGGAAGTCCTAGAAGAATAGTTCGTAAGCATGCCTTTCCAATGCCCATGTCTGTCTACTGAGCAGGTGAGGTGCCAGACTTTGAAGTCAGGCCCCACCACGTGAACCCCATTTTGGAATCGAACCCTGGGCCAATCAGATTTGTACCTGTGTTCTAATCTTGCTTGCACAGCTGATTGTTGTAACCTTGTTCTTTGCCTTTATGGGCCCTGTGTGGTCGCAGCTCGGGGCTTCCTCCTAACCTCCGCTGTGTTGGTGGGTAGGACGAGGCCCGAGTTGGCAGCTCGTTAAATAAAGCCTTGCCTTGCTTTTGCATTTCGGAGTGTCTGAATCTCGGTGGTCTTCTTGGGGGTGGTCTTGCAACTTGGCACAACATTTGGGGGCTCGTCCGGGATGGCCCCAGAGACCCCCGAGACCCCAGACTCTGAAGGTAAGAAAATAGGGCAGTTCATTCTGTGTGTCTGTGTCTGTAGTTTTGTTTTCTGTTTAGGCCAGCCGCTTGAATCTGAACCTGTAGGTAGTGGAGGACGAGCCGGAGTGGACATGCTAGTGTGGGCAGTCCTGGGGGGACTTGGGGGACACCTCAAGCCCTCCACAGGGGGCTCAGGCTTCCCACTACCACCCTGAACCTGAGGGACTGGACCGAGAGGCCCTTCTAATGTCCGTCTAGTCCACTCTATATTTGGGGTTGTCTGGTCCGCTCCTACACAGGAACGGGAGAGAGAGAGCCTCAAGACTGTGTGGTCTGCCCCCTCACAGGGGCAGGAGAGACACATTGAGACTGTGTGATCTGCCCCCTCACAGGGGCAGGAGAGGCACAGTGAGATTGTGTGGTCTGCCTCCTCACAGGGGCAGGAGAGACACAATCAAACCTGTAAGCCGCGGCTCCCTAAGTCTGTCTGTAAGTGTTGTCTGGTCTTTGTGCCTGTGATTATTTTTGTGTGTTTCTTTCTTGCACTGTGCCTGACAGACAAACGGATGGGGGGGGACGTTCCTTCCACTCCCCTGGGCTTGACTTTAGCTCACTGGAAAGATGTACAGGTGACAGCCCACAATCAGTCAATCAGTGAGAATGTCCGCAAAAAAGAACTCTAGGGGGACCCCCACCCAGCCTTCTTAAGCAGAAAATTGTTTGGTGCGCTAAAATGTTTTACTAAGAATAAAAATGTTTTACTAAAACTATCAAGCCCTGGAAAATGAGGTTGGAGAATGCTAAAATAATTTGTTAAAGGTTTTTGTAAAAATTGCAAGACCTGTCAGCTTGCCAATGCCCCCCAGTCAACAGATTACTAAAGGAGCTCGCCTCTGTGGGAATAGGCCAGGCATGTATTGGGAAGTAGATTTCACAGAAATTACAAATACTTGCTAGTTTTTGTAGACACCTTTTCAGGATGGGTTGAAGCCTATCCAACAAAGCATGAGACTGCGAATGTAGTGGCTAAGAAGATCCTGAAAGAAATCCCACCCAGGTATGGCTTCCCATGCACCATTGGGTCAGACAACGGACAGGCTTTCGTCTCAAAAGTAAGTCAGGGAATAGCCGCTGCACTGGGGACGGATTGGAAATTGCATTGTGCTTATAGACCCCAGAGTTCAGGACAGGTAGAGAGAATGAATCAGACTCTAAAAGAGACCTTAACTAAATTGGCCTTAGAGACTGGCGCAGACTGGGTGTCACTCCTTCCTTTTGCTCTGCTTAGAGTAAGAAATTCTCCCTATCAGCTTGGCTTTACTCCTTTTGAAATAATGTACGGGTGCCCCCCGCCCATTATCCCTAGCCTTCAGACTGAATTGCTTGCTGATTTGGATGATGCTGAATTTTTGTGTAAACTTGATTATTTGCAGCTCGTGTACAAGAATGTGACCCCAACTTAAGGCATTATATGATTCTGCTTCTGTCCCTACCCCCCATTTATTCAGACCAGGGGACTGAAATCCTTAGAACCATGGTGGAAGGGACCCTAGACGGCATAGCCACTTGGGTTCATTGCTTCCATGCCAGGCCAGCTGTCTCCTTTGCCCTGGATGACAACTACCGTGGTGGAACATGGGAGGTCTCCAAGCACCCAACTCAGCCGCTTCGCCTTCGCCTCAAGAAAAGAAAGTTAGACTGAATATTGTTATAATTTTCTTTTTGCCTTCTTTCCTTACTACCCTGGCTAGTGTTAATGTTATTTTGGCAGCTCACTCCAAAGTGAGGTGAATCCTGCAGTCCCTTGGTAAAGTAGACTAGGGTTATAGGTTCCTGGCTAGGTAAGGTCAACGCCCCTGAGTCAGCCTGAAGAAATTACAGAAGATAGATGATCTTCACCCATCAGCCCCCCTTTAAAACCGAGGGACCAGAGTTATTTTCGGATACTACTTTTGGCCCTACTGGCCCATGCCTTACCTCTATATCATCCCCTGGACATGCAAGCCATTGAAATGGACAGAATGGAGCCATGATTGGCTCCCAAGGTACCAAAAGGAAAAGGGGGGAAATGAGGTGCCAGACTTTGAAGTCAGGCCCCACCACATGAACCCCATTTTGGAATCGAACCCTGGGCCAATCAGATTTGTACCTGTGTTCTAATCTTGCTTGCACAGCTGATTGTTGTAACCTTGTTCTTTGCCTTTATGGGCCCTGTGTGGTCGCAGCTCGGGGCTTCCTCCTAACCTCCGCTGTGTTGGTGGGTAGGACGAGGCCCGAGTTGGCAGCTCGTTAAATAAAGCCTTGCCTTGCTTTTGCATTTCGGAGTGTCTGAATCTCGGTGGTCTTCTTGGGGGTGGTCTTGCAACTTGGCACAACACAGGAACTTGCCAGTCATCTGTGATAGTGGGTAGTAAGGGTAAGTTTGTCAAATGAGAGGAGAGTTTAAAATCCCAACCCCCCGCATCTACTCAAAGCCGTGACTGGCAGTGAGAATTTTAAGCTGATACATCTATTCAGGAAAGAGACCTGAGATTGTGTTCTTACTGAGAACTGTTAAGTCATCAGAGATCAGTTCCCCAGCCAGTCAGGAAAAAGCTTTTACAAACTAGAATGTTAAAAGGCTACACTGAAGTAGCCCAAAAAGAAGTCTGTATAGTTGAAAGTTAAAATGTTGAATGTAATTTCCAGTTTGGAGTAAAGCTCCTAATGGACATCTGATCCTGCAGCCCCTTGGTAAAGTCGGCTAAGGTTATAGGTTCCTGGCTAGGTAAGGTCAGCGCCCCTGTGTCAGCCTGAAGAAGTTATAGAAGGATGGTTGATCTTCGCCTCCCCTTTTAGGACCAAGGGACCAGAGTTGTTTTTGGGAAGATGAGGCAGGATAAACTAGAGGCATGGAAAACAGAGGTAACAGTATAGACTGCACCTGTGAGAAATGGTTACAGGCCAAGCCACCTATGTTGATTAAAGAAAAAAAAAATCCTACCCTTATTGGAAATATCTGATTTAAACTTATTGCCCCGGCAAAATGACCCAAGGGCCATTGATTGCCTAAAGCTGTCTTGACTTTCAGTAATGTGCCAGCCTGCAAAAGCTAGTGTGCTTAAGAAGGAATCAGGAAAATACTAGGAAATTTGACTAAAGTAAGGCTTTAGGTTAACTTAGGTTAAGCTTCTCTAACCAGTCTATGGAGAAAGTTGCAGGTAACCCAGAAGGTGTGACATTCTACTGGAACCATTGGGAGCCACTGCTGCCTGACACCATGGCCCCTGCCCATTGCATTTGAGTGAGGATCAAGGAGAGAGTCTAACAGTCATCTGGAAGAATCTACATCTTCAGATCAGACTCTTATCATACGCAGCTGGTTTCTGCTGGAAAGTGCTTTGGATCTGCTAACTAGCTCTAAGAAATTTTCAAGCAGACTGGCCTGCTGCTAAATTCAAAGCATGTATGACAGGCTGGAGAGTCACTTCCAGGCAATACCTGGGGTGGGAGGTGTGTCCAAGAGTATTAATTGTGTCCAGATGGATTAGGGTGTGACCTCAGAAGAGAGGGAGGTAACTGCCACCAGGAGTGCCAGGTACCAAGGTAACTGGACAGAGATTTAAACTAGCTGGGGGCATCTTCATGGAGCCCTCCTGGGGGTGGATCTTGCAGATGCCACTGGCCAACCTTAGGCACTTGGAGGAACTGGAAACTGGAGAATTCCACTCTAGAATAGTTGGCTCATGATATAGAATATAGATATAGAATATAAAATATAGATATAGAATAGTTGGCTTATGATAGTTGACCCTGGTCTGGCTTCTTAGGAGCAGCCTGTGCGTGGAGTCACAGTAAATTGCCTTGATGTAGTTGAGATAAACCGGAAAATGTAGACAGTTTAAAACTCTAGCAGCAAAGAAGCCCCAGGAAATGTAAAGAGGAAGGTTAGTATAGAAAGCCTAGGAGAAAGGGATAAAGGGTTTCCTCTGGATAAGAAAGGGATTTAAAAAGTAAATTGTCACAGAATGTTCCAGTAAGTCACTGATAGTGTGAGGAAGTAAAAGAGGGTGTGAGTGGGGATATGTTAAATTTTATAAGACACAGATTATAAAACTATATAAAGAAAGACTCGAGAGAAAACAAAAATGTTTCCTTTAGATTAAAAGGTTTTGGCATGTTAAAAGTGAGAAAGACAATCCCTAAAGTGAGCATGTAACAAATGGTAAAGTTGGTATGTAATCAAATTGGCTATAATATAAATAGGGTCAGAATTGGGGCTTCGGTGTAAAACTATGTTTATCTGTTGCATTTGTTATGAGTTTTTATGGTATTGTGGGCACAATACCAATCTATCCCTACCGATTCTCAGTCAGAATCAAACTAAGCAAGGAGAACCACGATTGGTTCTCAAGTTACCTATCAGAAGGGGGGAAGGAAGGGGGAGGGGAATGAAGAGCCAGACTTTGAAGTCAGGCCCCACTTTACCACGCGAACCCCACTTTACCACATAAACCTGAGATAAGCAGGCCCTGTGAGCAGACCCAGGACAAGCTTATTAGGGCCCAGCGGGTGGAGAACTCTAATGACTGGGAATGCTTAACTCTAACCACCCCTAGAATGCCTCGAGCCCTGAGCCAATCAGATTTGTCCTCGTAATCTTGCTTGCTTAAACACCTGATTGCTGTAACTTTGTTTTTGCCTTTATAAGCTCTGTGTAATCGCAGCTTGAGGCTGGCTCCTAACCTCCACTGTGTCAGTGGACAAGGCCTGGGCCACAGCCCCACTTGAATAAAGTCTTGCCTTGCTATTGCATTTGGGAATGTCTGAGTCTCGTTGGTCTTCTTGGTGGTGGTTTCGCGAGTTGGCACAACACAACTAGTCAATTCTTATGAGCAGGAAGTTGGAGGTGTTATAGAGAATATCTTGTGAAAAAGATGGATTTTAGAAGATAAGGGAGTGAATCTGTAGGGGATGCAGAAGAGATTAGAGGAAAAATTGGGAAGGGAAGCAAAAAATAAAATCAAATGTCTCTGGTTTAATGTCTCACTTTTTTTTATGCTTGTGGGGCTTGAACTCAGGGCCCAGTATCATCCCTGAGCTTTGTGGCTTGAGGCTAGCAATCTACTACTTTGAGCCACAGCTCCACTTCTGGTTTTCTGGTGATTCACTGGAGATAAGAATCTCAGACTTCCTTACCCAGGCTGGCTTCGAACTGTAATCCTTAGATCTCAGCCTCTTGAGTAGCTAGGATTACAGGCATGAGCTGTAATGGGGCCTGAGGGGGGCGGGGAATCCCCCATCCCTCTCAGAGTCCACCACTCAGTCTCTAGTAAAAAGATGGGTTTATTGGGGAAGTAAAAAGCAAACTGACTGGCCTGGGCCACAGCCCAGACTCAGGAGCTGTGACCTTGCACCCCGGGCCATGCTTGGGGTCGGGTTATAAAGGCAAACACCCCATGGTCAAGCCTGCCACAGGCAGGTGGCCAATGAGGTTACAACACTTACAGAGCACGCCAGGTCACACCCAGGTAGCCATGGAGTTACAATCTGCCTCATAGCAACTGTTTCAACCAATCTATCAAGTTAGTTAGACTTGGCACATGGATTTGGCGGGCTCACATGATGCAGACAGATACGCCTCCTCATGGGAGGGCACAGGTTTAACCTTGAATGTTCCACTACTCAGGTGGTCAAGCAGTTTACACAATCTTATCACAGCGAAGGGGAACTTCCCTGGATAGGGTGGGGGAGATCTTAGTGAAGATGGAGTTGGCTTCTGCTCACTTTAATCTTTGATGGAGTCAGTCTGACTCCCCTCAATAGCCAATGATGGCGCTGGCCAGATCTGACCTCCGTATTACAAAGCCCCCAGCCCCCAGCTATCATCTCCCATTTAATTCGCCAAAATTAACCAGGTGTTACATTTGCTGCTCTGGACAGATTTTTGTACTTTACATTTACAGTGTAGATATTTTTCCCACCTGCCCCAATTATATCCCCAAGTGTTCTTCATTCCATTTCCATGGATGTAGTGAAGCATCTCTGATCTGGCTCCTCCATGCTGAGTGAGGATGGAGTGAGCTCCTGGGAACAGAATAGAAAATACTTGCAGATCCAGGCCAAAGTGTCTTTCTGTGGTGGATAACTGAAACTGAACAAAGGGCTTGTCTTTGATAAAAAGGACTGGGGAGGGGTGGAAGGTCGAAAGAAGGAAGGGAGCTAGAGAGTAAGGGATAGTTTTAGATATTTTTGAACAAAACTAAAATGGCAACAAATGAAGTTTGATCTTTTCTGTAAATTGTAACCCTCCTGTGGGCAGGACAGGGAGAGATTTCTTTGCCTCTATCTTTAGTCTGAGCCTCTCCCGTGCAATCAATCTTGCAGCCACCTTGGATTCCAGGAAGGATAGGACTTGGGGGATAAACATCCTGTGGCTGGAGAAGCAACTACCCCCTCAAGCAATAATGACTTTCCTTGACAAGGTCACACCTACCCAATTCCCTGATAATGGAAAAGGAGACCATACCTCTGACTGCTTCTGCCCACCAGTCGTGCTTTTAATCCCCGATCATCTCGTTCCTTGCCCCAATTCTTCCTCTATTTCAACTTAAACCTGGTGTCTGAGCCCTGAAGATGGGCTGAGAGGCTTCCTTTGCCAATCCCTTCCATCTATAATTCACTACCACTCTCATCTTTATTTGATGTATTGGGTGAGTGCTGGATCTGACCCCTGGAGTTGGGCCTCTGGCCTTGAACTCCAGTTACACTTTGAGAAACATTGCTATATATTAATCCTGATCTTTTTTCTTTGTTGTACATGTTGTTTTGCTACATCCATTGTTGCATGTTAGGCAAGCTCTCCACCATTTTGGAGCTCTTCTTTCCAGACACTTTTCATGATGATTTGCCATGTATTGTGTGGTCCTTTTGGGGAAAGAGAGACGTGGGTCCTTCTCTTATAGATGTGTGTGTGCACATGCATGTGTGTGTGAGCGTATAGAAGTTGATCCTGGGACTTGAACTCAGGTCTAACACTCTTGCTTAACCTTTTTTGCTCAAGTGGTAGAGTCACACCTCCACTTCCTTCCTCTTTCTGGCTAATTGAAGATGAGTTTCTTCCAACTTGTCCGTCTGGGCTGGCTTTGAACCTTCATCCTGAGTAGCTATGACTACAAGTGTGAGCCATCAACATTAGCTTGTTCTGTTAGTTTAAGAGGAGAAAAACTTTTAATTTTGTATATTCCACAAAAAGTAGAAGATCCAAGAAGTACCTAGGTGATGAAGTCCTTTAAGTCATTCTTTTGTGTGTGTGTGTGTTTGTGCATTTGCACATGCACTTGCACACCAGTACTGGGTCTTGAATTCAGTGCTTGGGCATTGTCCTTTAACTTTTCACTCAAGGCTGGCACTCAACTCCACGTCTCATATTTGGGTGGTTAGTTGGAGATAAGGTTCTCATAGGCTTTTCTCCCTGGGCTGGTTTGGAATACCATTCTTCAGTTCTCAGTCTCCTCAGTTGATAAGGTTGCAGGGGTGAGCTGCAGATGCAACTCTAAGTGATCTTGAGTTTCAGAGACGTGGGGTTTGGGGCTCTAGTGCAGACAAAAAGGTGAAAAGGAAGAACTCTAGCGAATTAAGATCTTGTCATGCAGAAGAAAGTCTCCTAGTGATTAAAGCTATCTCAGTTCTTTTCCAGGTCCAAATACCTTTAGAATGTAGTTTTCCTTTATCCAGGGGTAAATTTATATTTTGTTTTTGACACTGGAGGGGTGAGTAAAGAGATTTTCCTATGTTGTCTGGTTTTCCATTTCCTTTAGGTCAAAATAATCAAGATGTACAAGATGTGCAAGTTACTCATTTGGAGGATAGCTATTGTTAACCCCCTTCACATCTCATTGGCTTCACAATGGAAATAAACGTTACCAGCTTTGCTCGTGTCCTTACTCCTCAAGTGGTGAAGAGTAAGGACAAGTGAGTCCCAGAGAGATAGCTTCCCATAAGTTTTTCAAAGTACAGAGGAATATTAGGTTTTATTCATTTATTGTTAAAGACACAGTCTCTTTAGGTTGCACAGGTTGGCTTTAAACTTGTGATCCTCCAGCCTTCGTCTTCTAGATCAGCTAAAATTATAGACATCCATCACTGGAATATTAAGTATTAAAACAGTATCTTCAACATTTTCCATGTCTCCCAAAATGTTCCATCCTCAGAATGACAGCAAGATTATAATACTATAAGAACAAAATACAACCCAAACCAAAAGAAACAACCACCCCTCCCAAGCCTCTCAAAAATGAGGATGGAGAGAAGGATAATAAAGTGTGGAAACTAGAAAGATGGGGGTGGTAAATGGTTCAGCAAGTCAGACTCAGAGCAGTTTCATGGAGCAGGATCCTCAAAAGCAAAGAGGGCCCTCTGTACCTCTGATGGTGATGTACAGGCAGTTTCGGAGACATGGCCAGTTAAGTCTGTGGATTCCTTTTCTGTGAGACAGGAGGTTCCCTGTCCTGGGTGGGGGTGGGGGGAAGTGACCCTAGGTGTGGAACCTAGGATGGATGACCGTACCAAAGCATTTTTCAAGTTCACCTGTTGAAAAGGAAGTCCAGCTCTAGTTCCTGAGACTACGCAGGCGGCCAAGCTTACACTCTGGCCTGAGGCTAGTTTCTTTTTTGGTTAAATTGATGAGAGAAAAGACCCATATACTCTTAGTAAGAGAGGATTCTTAGTAAGAAAAAAAGAAATATCCAGAAAAAGTCATTCAGAGGGAAGTTCCTGAAACTGGAGTTACAGACTTCAGGCCCAGATTCCTGGAATTCCACATGTCAGGTCTGGATGTTCACCCCTGTATGCCAACAAAAGAGCTGAACAATGACAAAGGGCAGAGAATGGTTTATTAATGTGGCTCACTCAGCTTCTGGAAGAGAAAAAGTAAGCGCTGTAGTCACCTTCAGCCAACTTTCAGGACACCAACAGGAGCTTTTGGCTGCAAGAGAGGAAGAATCAGGGTAGTGAGTGAGAGGTTTGCATAAACATTCTGCTTCCCTAGGGCTCCAGAGAACTTATCTCCTCTAGGACCTGAGGAGGCAATTTGTTCAAGATAAGCTAGTCCTTGTTGCCGGGCTGGAGGCTGGTGGTCTGTTCTGGGGAGGTTCTACTATTCCTTTCCTTGGGGACAGTTTTTTTCCACCTCTCTTTATAAAGATATTATCTTGTGGTTCTGTCCTTCCTGACTTCCAGGGTGACTGCAAATGGTTTAGGACAAGGACAGATACAAAAATGGAGGCAGAGAAGCCACATTTTCCTTCAGCATTTCACTAATGCATGAGCCCAAGTCAGGAGTTGGTGCTTTTCAGCAGGAGCCGCTTGAATACCTGTTAGTGACATCACTAACTGAGATGCTCCACCACTACCGCTTCTCTGCAGCTCCCTGCGCTATGAGTGCTCAGAGAGGATAACCCATCCCCAAAGGCAGACACATGTGGCTCGTGCCGCTACAGTCTTAGCTACTCAGGAAGCTGAGATCTGAGGATGGCAATTTGAAGCCAGCCCTGGCAGGAACGTGAGACTCTCACCTCCAATTAACCACTGAAAAGCCCGAAGTAGAGATATGGTTCAAGTGATAGAGGGCTAGCCTTCTAAAAGAAAGCTTAGGGAAAGCACTCAGGCCCTAAGTTCATAACCCCAATACCAGCACAAGAAAAAACAAACACAACAAAGACAACCAGTGGCGGGGAAAGGGTAAAATCACATGAAAACAAAAAGGTAGCAAATAGAAGAAGAGCTAAAAAAAGTAAAAAGGTAATACATTTATACTTAACATTGGCAGAGACATAGGAAAAGATCTTGAATCCTGGAGAACAGAATGGTACTTTTAAAACAGAATTCTGTAAGTCAAAAATAGCATAGCTAAGTTAAAATATTCAGTAGACATTTGGAAGATAAAGTAGAGGAAATCTTTCTTGCAGTAGCATAAGGAGTCATGGGATAGAAAAAGAAGAGAATGAAAAAAGGAAGAGATTAATTTCAAAAGTTTAATACTTGACAATTGTGTTCCTGAAATAGAACGAAGAGGACACTGGCTGAGAAGAAAAGAAAAATTAGGAAAAAGATGTTTTAGAACTCAAAGACAACTCCAGGGAAGTAATTTCCATTGTACAGGCCTATAATGTCCACCAGGCTGTCCTGGACAGCCGTGTATGTATGTCTATGGGTTAAGGTAGGCCTGCTACCACCAAGAGTGACACATGCACAGTCTGAACAATCAGAGATGGCAGCTCAATTTCTCAACAGAAATGTCAAAGTCTAGGGACAAGAAGAATATTCTCAAAGCTTCAAAGAAAAATAAGTCCTATTTGGAACCTTAGGAAAAAGAATGGCAATCGGACTTGGCTAGTTTGGATCTGTTATGTTGGTTCTCAGTGTGGTACTCTTGAAGCAATTTAAGGGATGGGGGCAGCCTTTGAAGTGGGTTGTGTCAGACTGCTGCCTTACTCTTTTTCATTTCTGAGGTATACCGCCTTTCCATAGTTGGAAAGCAACAGGGCCAACTAACCATGAGCTAAAACCTCTAAAATTATGAGCCAGAATAATTTCCTCTTTTTAAGTTGATTATCTTAGGTATTTTGGTACAGTAATGGAAAGATGAATAATATGAATTCTCAACAGAAACAAGACCATTGATGTTTTGCAAAAATTCTAAGGAACAAATGCTTTCCAACCTATAATACTATACTTTGCTATCTTGTTTATTATTCTTAGGTGTATACAGCACAATTTCTGTAGATAGTTTATACAGAGAAGAAATATGTTGATATTATTGCTTATGGACTAGCTCCTCCAGAATGCCAGTTTGTATGCCATATTGCTAGGATCTGTACCCAAAACCACTGGTACAGACATCTCCACTTAACACATGTAGACCATACCTGACAGCAATAACCAAGTTCCTTCCACCCACTACTGCATCTAGTCCTCCACAGAGTAGGCATTGCTGTGCTCATCATTCACTAAGAAGATGGATTTTGTAAACAGCTACTCTCTCATGTGCTTCCTTCTGAAGCTTTGTGCAGGTATGTGTCATTGGAAGAATTTAGGTTACATAGCTTCTCCTTCACCCCCATACAGGAGAGTATGTTTGCAATTCTGCCATGGAAAAAAAATGATGATGTCAAAAATTTATAAAATGAAAAGTGATATAAAGATTTGGGATAGCATCAAAGGAAAAAAATTCTATGTCAGCTAAATTGCTAAAGGTGAGGGTAGAAGAAACACATGCCCACACATTCAAGTCTTTAAAAATTGACTAAAATCTCAACCATTTTAAGAAATCTAGGGGCTGAGAATGTGGCTTGTCGGTACAGTGCTTGTCTGGCATGCATGAAACCCTGGGTTTCATTCCTCAGTACAACATAAACAGAAAAAGCTGCAAGTGGCACTGTGGCTCAAGTGGTAGAATGGTAGAATGCTAATGAGGCTCAGGAACAGTGCCCAGGCCCTGCGTTCAAGCCCCAGGGCTGGCAAAAAAAAAGTCCTAAATAAGAAATCTACTGCAACCGTTCTCCTGCCTGCCTAAGGTATAGTACAAAGTAGATTAAGGCATGGGACCCAGGAGACCCACCTAAGGAACACAGCCAGCCCCTGCTAGACCAATCAGCTTTGTTTCTTTTGGAAAGTTAGTACACTTCTGGACTTGGAATTATAATATCTAAATCCATCTTATGCAATAGATGAGTGAATCTCCTTGGTGGTGGTGGAAGGAATTTCCAGTTGGTGGCTGAGCAGGAAGCCGAACAACTGATTCAACCTGGAGAGGAAGGCAGGGCTAGTTGCAAGTAGATTGGTTATCAAGATGAGTGTGAGCACTAAGCTGCAGGTAGCACTTGAATGGCGGGATACTTAAGGAACAATCAAAGATAGGAACATAGAAGACCAAGCCAATGGAAGAATTTCAAGAAGAACCATAAAAGTTGCACAAGGATAAACAACCCAAATACATAGAATATGTGCTATCTGCAGAAGGTAATTGCATGATCATGAATCACTATTGACAGTGAAAAGTAAAGTAATGATATCAAGAATATAAAGAAAGAGTATATGCAGTCATACATCGTTTTTGGTCAAGGACAGACTTCATATACAATGGTGGTGCTGTAACTTTGCTGCCATGTGGCTATATGACTTAATGTGTTTCTTACACTGAAGATGTGGTAGATATCTTTTGGGTCTGAGTTTGCTTACTGTCTCTGGAAACTTCTCCAGGCTTTCATCCACACGGATCAACCCATGTGAACTGCTAACCCCTCCCCTCTGTGGAGGCTGGGTACACCTAGGGAACAACACATCCAGACCAATCAGCTCTGTTTCTTTTGGAAAGTTAGTACACTTCTGGACCTGGAATGGTAACATCTAAATCTAGGAGACCATATGTGCAAGGTATTCTAGAGAGTCCTGGAGAAGGAGGAAGAATATTGGTTCTTGGAGAAAGAGAGAAGGAGGAGCTAAATGTGCTGAGAAATCAAGATGATAGCTGGACAGAAAATCTAGAGAGATTTTCACTTTCCAGCATTGGCCTCTATCTAAGCTACCTTCCTGCATTCGTTTCTATGACTTAAAATGAAAAGTCTTAATTCATACTAGGTAATACTAGATATCTGCACTACTTGCACACTTGGCTGTATTTCTTGGTGTTACTTCCATACTTAGGCTTCGGTACTAGCTCCACAGAGGTACCACCTCCTGACACCCCTGCCTGCCTACATGTCCTCAGCAGTGAGGATGTAGCACAGTGTCCCTCACACCTCCATGATCCTGGTTCTGCGACACTAGATTGGAGCCCTGGATGCTAAGGCTCTGCCTATCACTGTGGACTATTTGCTTCTAAATAGTAGAGCTTAATATTCCAGTGACCTTGATTCCCACATACTTAAGCTGGATCGGTAATAGTAACTAAGGATTGGTAATAAGGAAGGACGAGTGTGCACAGACGCTTTCCTGAGCGTTCTATGGGTGCTCCTAGGTATCCAGATCCTAGAAAGGAGGGGAATGAATGCATTGCTATATGAATATAGATTTTTGTGATGAACTCATTTGAATACATTTTTCTTTAAGTAGAAAAAAACCTACTATTAATGAAAATACACTGTGTTACAAACTTTCATATATCCCCATCCCTTTATCATTTTGGAGGTTATTACCTTTTGATTTGAAATATAGTTAGCTCTCCATATCCACATCTGTAGATTCAACCAACTGTGGATCAAAAATATTCAGAAAAGAGTTTCGGGCTGGTCTGCAATGGCTCATGCCTGTAATTCTGACTCCTCACCCAGGAGGCTAAGAGTAGAAGGAATGAGGTTGGAAGCCAGTAGGCAGGAAAAAAGTTTACAAAATCCTATCTTCAATATAATCATTAAGAGCTGGGTTCCTGTGGCTCACTGCTTTAATCCTACTTACTTAGGAAGCTGGGATCTGAGGATCAGGATTAGGTATCAGCTTGAGCAGGAAAGTCTGTGAGACTCGCGTCTCCAATTAACTACCAAAAAGCCAGAAATGGATCTATGGCTCAAATGGTGGGGTAAAAGAGCTCAGGGACAGCAGTCAGGCCTCAAGTTCAAGTTCAGGTATTCTCTCTCTCTCTCTCTCTCTCTCTCTCTCTCTCTCTCTCTCTCTCTCTCTCTCTCGCACACACACACACACACACACACACACACTCACAAACCCCAAACCACCACCACCACCACCAAAACTAAACTGAAAACAATCACAAAACTAAAACAGTAGGAACCAGCACACAATTCCATGAGGCACCTATTCCAATTCAGTACATTGAATATAGAAAGAAAAGGTTAATCCACTTTGTATACCTAAGCAAGTTTTATGTTATTAATATTTGTCCTACTAATGTCTAGATACCACCAAACATAACATAGGACTTTGGGAATTATTTATATGATCTGAAAATCAACCAGAGAAGTATAGAATGGATTTTGGAAAAAGAGACATTACAATATTATAAAAATTGATTGACACAGTTTTATCCTGTGTGCCCAAACTGTTGTAACTTTTGACATGACCTTTTTCTTTCTTTTTTTCTTGGTGCTGATCCTGGGGCCTGAGCACTGTCCCTGAGCTTTTCTGCTCAAAGCTAGTGCTCTAGCTGCAACTCTACTTCTGGCTTTTTGGTGGTTAATTAGAAATAAGAGTCTCATGGGCTTTCCTTCCCTGCACTGGCTTTGAACTGAGATCCTTAGTTCTCAGCCTTCTGAGTAGTTAGGATTATTGGTGTGAGCCACTAGTACCCAGTTTATCTTACTTAGAGCCTTCTACCTCTGTATGAGAGAGTATTGTATTCTAGCAGGCTGTGCTTCAGTGTTTAGGCATTTCTTAGAGGCTGGGAAATAGCCCATGGGAGAGTACTTGCTCAGCATGTGTGAGGCCCTGGGGTCCATCGGCAGCACCTCAAATGAAAAAAACAAAAATTGCTTAATTTGTGTTCAAGTTTCTTGTAGACTTTGGGATATATCCCCTCTTTTTAAGCGTTTCCTTTTTTTTTTTTTTCTCTTTTAAGAATGAGCATTCAGGGGCTGGGAATATGGCCTAGTGGGTAGAACGCTTGCCTCGGACACATGGATACATGAAGCCCTGGGTTCAAGTCCTCAGCACCACATATATAGAAAAGGCCAGAAACAGCGCTGTGGCTCAAGTGGCAGAGTGCTAGCCTTGAGCAAAAAGAAGCCAGAGACAGTGCTCAGGCCGGGAGTTCAAGCCCCAAGACTGAGGGAAAAAAAAAAGAAATAAAGAATGAGCATTAGACTTTAGATGTTTTAAAACAAATTCCTTTTCTCATGTTAGCAATGTTTTAAAAAATTGTCTTTAAATTATAGTAGGATTTATCTTCAAGTTAGATTTTCAACTTGAAAATAGGCGATTTCTAAAGATATCAATAAACCAGTATCTAAGTTGTCCTTCTAATTCATTCTCAGTATCATTGCCCCTTATGCTTTTCCTGGGGTGATTAGGCACGTGAAATCTCTGTGACCCTCAGGTGATATAATAAAACCCATTAATGTAAAAATATCTTATTATTTTGCATGTATTTGCTGATTCTGAATACTTGAGTCATTCATATACGGAATTAATTTATATTTTGAAGATAAAGAATTAATAATCTCCAACTATATAAACATATTTAAGCATTTGTGTTCCCTCTCAGCCTAAAATGGGAAACAGCTTTGTTTTTTCATTTGCTTTTGAGAGAGAATTAAGCTGATTGATAATATGTGTGGAAGGGGAATTTCAAGTTGAATAGGATATAATAAGATTTGGGTTAGTCTTAAAAACAAAAGGAGATTCAGAAGATTGTGGATTATGCCTTTGATGGAATCTTAAAAATATTTCATTGCTCTGATTAACTCCTAGCACAGGTACTTAGAAACCACTAGTGGCAAAAAGTACTGATTCATTACTTAGGCCCCAAGTCACCACAAGGCAGGATGAAAGCCTGGCATCTCTACCTTCATTTTGCATAGATCTCCTGTGTCTCAAAACTTTGGTTCAGACTCCTGCTTTTAAGCCTTCATATATGCCTCAAGGAGTGTCTGTTTAAAAACCAGTCATACTTACCCATTCTCTCTCCCCGAAGGGCATAGGAAAGGAAGTTTTCTGACCCTGTCCAGGTCTTCCAGTCCAAGATTTCTATAGCGCCCCCTAGCATAGTTACTGAAGAAAGTGATCTTTCTTTCCTTCACCCTTAATTTCCCCCTTCTCTCCCTCAGAAATGCAATGATGATTCGATAGTAAACATTGGAAAGAGAGCACTGGCCACTGGTCTAACTCTGTTTTGTCCCTGTCTGGCTCTATTTTTTTTTTAACCCTTTAGCTTTTTCCTTCTTATTCCCTCTTCTCCTCTAGTTGCCTCAGGTTCCAGAGACAGACAATTCTTGGATTTGTCTAAGTAGAATTGAGGCCTTTATCTAGCAGTCTATTTTTGTATCATGATAATTTACCCATTGGAAGCAAGTTTGACATGTGAGGAGAAAGCAGTACCTTCTAATAAGGATGTCCAGAATGGAACCAGTGGGGCTGGGAATATGGCCTAGTGCCTCGTATACATGAAGTACTGGGTTCGATTCCTCAGTTCCACATATACAGAAGATGGCCAGAAGTGGCGCTGTGGCTCAAGTAGCAGAGTGCTAGCTTTGAGCAAAAAGAAGCCAGGGATAGTGGTCAGGCCCTGAGTTCAAGGCCCAGGACTGGCCAAACAAACAAACAAAAAACAAACAAACAGAATGGAACCAGCACATTAACATATCTGCCCTGCATCCACCTGAAATACATGGACTATTCAGTGCTCGCCTACTATGGCTAGATCATGCCTGTATTAATGCTTCCCATAGTTTTTTTTTCATTTCATTTACCGCTGGCTACTGCCTTCATTAGGTGTTGTTAGCAAATCCAATTGATAGTGAGATGAGATTAAATGGTTTCTTGTTCAAGTACCATACTTCATACGATCTGAGGATTTGAACTGGTCAATAAATATCCCTGAGACTCAATTTCCTCATTTAAAAATAGACTCAATACTTTGCCACTTTGTTTAGCTTATACTAAACATTATCCCCAAGCAAAAAATAAAGTTCATTAAGTCAAGAAATTATTTTTATATATCTTAAATTCTATCATGTTGTCATACACCTCCAGGCTCAATAATGAAGGCCACACCATAGATAGCTTTTTTTTTTTTCTTTTTCTTTGTGTGCCAGTTTGGGGGCTTGAACTCAGAGCCTGAGTGCTATCCCTGAACTTTTTTGCTCAAGGCTAGTACTCTACCATTTGAGCCACAGCTCTAATTCTGGTGTGTGTGTGTGTGTGTGTGTGTGTGTGTGTGTGTGTGTGTGTGTGTGTGTGTGTGTGTTTTAATTGGAGTCTCATGGACTTCCCTGCCCCGACTGGCTTCAAACCTCAATTCTGAGATCTCAGCCTCCTGAGTAGCTAAGATTATAGGCATGAGCCACGAGTGCTGAGCTTGAATAACATTCTTAACTGGTTCTTATTTTTTCCCCTCTGCCTCTGTGTCTGTCTCCTGTGTTCTCTAGCCTTATCTAGGATTCAAAAATATTTTTGGAAGTTTAGTAAGGATTTGTTTTAACATAACAGATTAAAGTAGGGAGAACTAGAAGAGAAAAATGTTTCTTGCTTGCCATGTAAGAAAAGGAAGTGAAAGATTCAAGCGCATGGCTTACACCTGTAATCCTAGCTACTATCTGGTAGAGTGCCAGTCTTCAGCAAAAATGCTAAGTGAGATTGCAAAGTCTTGAGTTTTTACCTTGGTGCCAGCACTAAAAATCAACAAAAATACACATCTGGATTTTGGAATATTTAGCTATTACCCATCCAATGATATCTATGTTCCCTTCATAATCAATTCTTACCTATACCCTATGGCGTCTCATGAGTCCACCAGAGGAAATCACACCAGCATTCACTCCTTTATGTAACAGACTCGGCTATTTCCCTTGGGTCCTACTACAGTTCTTTTAAAAATTCAATTTGTATGAATTAAAGAAACCCTGATTGAACCAACGTTGGTAGCTCATGCCTGTAATTCTAGCTACTCAGGGGGCTAAGATCTGAAAACAGCCGCTCAGAGCCAGCTGGGGCAGGAAAAGTTAGTGAGATTCTTATCTTTAATGTTAAAAAAATTTAAAAAAACAAAGCTGAAAATAGAGCTGTGGCTTCCGGGGGCAGAATGCTAGTTTTGTGTACAAAAGCTCAAGATTGCACCCAGACCCTGAGTTCAAGTCCCAGGACAGGCACCAAAAACAACCAAAATAAGAATCCTTGATTGAAGTAATAATCAACAATCCAATCTCTCATCCATAGAATGACCCCTAGTTCTTTATAGATTTTAGGTAATTATCAGTCAATGGATGATCCTTACTATAAATACAATGTTGTTACTGTCCTACTGTTTGGTTAATATATTAAAGATATCATTGTAGGATTTTGACTTATTAGTTGTCAAACAAAAAATAATAAGATGCCTATGGGGATAGGATGGGAAGGAATTTAGATTTCTTGAATATAACAGAGATAAAGACTGATAATAAATGTGTTAATCAAAATGGCTATCCATACATGTCACTAGTACAATTTGCTATTTTATTTATTTATTTATTGATTGATTGATTGATTGATTGATTGCCAGTTCTGGCACTTGGACTCAGGGCCTGAGCACTGTCCCTGGCTTCTCCTTGCTCAAGGCTAGCACTCTGCCACTTGAACCACAGCACCACTTCTGGTCAGTTTCTATATATGTGGTGCTGGGGAATCGAACCCTGGGCTTCAGGTATACCAGGTAAGAATTCTTGCCACTAGGCCATATTCCCAGCCCTACAATTTGCTATTAATATTAGGTTTTAGCACTCTGGTTTTTGTGAGTGCCAATGAATTCAAAACTTTAAGAAAAATGTTATTTATTTATTCAACAAATATAACAAATATTTTTGCAATGACAGTATTTATCCAATATGGAATTACATGAGGTTGGACATGTGGGTAGGGCCTGCACTCTGAAGTATTTTGTAGATCACAGGGAATCTGGATTTAATTATAAACAAACTTTGAAAGTAGAGGAAGTATTTTAAACATAGAATCAACAAAGAAAACATCTGATTTGAATTCTAAAATATTGCTGTGGACTAGGGATATGTATATACAGATCAGTGGTAGAGCCCTTGTCAAGCATGGGGGAGGCCCCCAGTAATAATAATAATAATAATAAAAAACACCAGTTCTAAGTAGAGACAAAACTGATAAAAGGCAGAAGTTAAGAAAGGTGTAGGGCTGGGAATATGGCCTAGTGGTAAAGTGCTCGCCTCATATACATGAACCCTGTGTCCGATATCTTAGCACTACATATGTAGAAAAGGCCCGAAGTGGCGCTGTGGCTCAAGTGGTAGAGTGCTAGCCTTGAGCAAAAAGAAGCCAGGAACAGTGCTCAGGCCCTGAGTTCAAGCTCAGGACTGGCAAAAAACAAAAACAAACAACAACCAACAACAACCAAAAAAGGTGTATAGCTAGATGCCAGTGGCTCACACTTGTAAGCCTTGCTACTCAGGAGACTGAGATCTGAGAATTGTGGTTTAAAACCAGCCAAGGCAAGAAAGTCCATGAGACTCTTATCACTAATTAACTACCAAAAAATCCAGAAGTGGAACAGTGGCTCAAATGGTAGAGTGCTAGCCTTGAGTGAAAGAGCTAAGGGGCAGCACCTAGGTCCTTAGTTCAAGCCTCAGTGCCGACATAGACACTCAAAAAAAAAAATAAAAGGAAGGAAGGAAAGAAAGAAGGAGAAAAGAAGGAAGAGAGAGAGAGAAAGGGGATGAGAGAGAGAACACCATGGTAAACTCATTGACAATGGAAAAAGTAGGCAGAATCAGATTGTACAGTCATAGATATTGGTAGTTGAGTGAACAGAGAATTTGAACTCCAATAACTCCATGTTCTTCTTCAGTGAAGTCTAATCTAAATTTGAGGGCACACACCTATATGCCCTTCTCATTTCTCAACATGAAGTGTTGGGAAAGAATTAGAACCCAGTGCCACCCATCTATTGCATAGTTAAGTATGCCATACAGAACAGAAAGATCTACTAAATCTACTGTATTTATTAAACAATACTTTCCTGACCTCTTTTTTTTTTTTTTTTTTGGCCAGTCCTGGGCCTTGGACTCAGGGCCTGAGCACTGTCCCTGGGCTTCCTTTTTGCTCAAGGCTAGTACTCTGCCACTTGAGCCACAGCGCCACTTCTGGCCGTTTTCTGTATATGTGGTGCTGGGGAATCGAACCCAGGGCCTCATGTATTCGAGGCAAGCTCTCTCGCCACTAGGCCATATCCCCAGCCCCCTGACCTAACTCTTGAAAGTTCCAAGTGAATGGTTTTTCTATGTATAGCAAAAGGAAAAGCATTCCCTGTGTTGAGGAATCCAAGATAATGGTTAGTAAAAATGTAAGTCCTGTACCCTTGAATGGAGATGGCTGAAGGTTGCCCAGGGTTTGGAATGCAATCTCCTGAGCAAACAAAGTGAAGACTACATAATCAGCAATGCTGTATTCTGTAGACATTACTACAGGGTTTGTGATCTGGCCATGAGACTTCTGAAAGGTCAATTTGCTTGAAATAGCAAGACACAGAGTATTACAAAGTAGCTTTGCTAGAAAGCTTCATATCCTGCTTCCTACCAAAGGAGTGACTAGACAGATTACTAACCCCAACTCTCCCTCTTTTAGTTTCATCTGAGAGACAAAAACAAAAACAAAAAAATAAAGAAATTAGAAAGGCATTGGTACCTTATTTTTCCCCCTCCAATGACCTTAGCCCCAGTAGTAGCACACACACACACATACACACACACAAAATAGTTACCATATATCACTTGTTTTAACTGTTACCGGCTGGGAGATGAATGGTATATACACTTGGAAGTGTTCCTTTTGGTGATGTTGAATAATCAAAAACTTGAAAACTACAAAGTGGAAGTTAAAAAGCCTAGGCAAAAGAAAGAGGAGGACAGGCTTGAAGTAAATTGGAAACTATGAAGTCTCAGAAGGCTGATAAAAGTGTGTGGGAAGAGGATGTGACAGGAAACTGACAATATCCATTACCTTCTTTCTCTTACAGGAAACTGACAATATCCATTACCTTCTTTCTCTTAGGAGCTGAAATTCTCTTCCCAGCCAGCATCTGGCCAGGGAAGCTAGCCAGAACACACAGATTGTTTTCCTTCTAGTCTGTAGGCTGTGACCCTCAGCTAATGTACTTTTAGTCACCGCTTCTACAGTCCACTTCTGCCTCACATCTTCAGGGTCGAGGCAGAATGTGTGTGTGTGTGTGTGTGTGTGTGTGTGTGTGTGTGTGCATGCGAGCATGCTGGAGCTTAAACTCAGGGCTTCCACACTGTCCTTGAGTTATTTTTTTTTTTCTCAATGCTAGTGTTCTATCACTTGAGTAAAGCTCCATTTCCAGCTTTTTGGTGGTTAACTAGAGATAACAGTCTCACAGACTTTCCTGCCCCGCTGGCTTAGAGCTGGTGATCTGCAGATCTTAGCCTCCTGAGTAGCTAATATCACAGGCATGAGCCACTGGTACTTCGCTTCAAGACAGAATTTTACATGGCCAAGTGCACTGCCCAAAGAGAAGACTGATTTTCTTTGAAGGGAGAATATGTACAATGTTTTCTGTTTCCGTGTTTGTTTGTGATAGCTAAAGGGTTTTTTTTTTTTTTTTTTGTAATAGGCTACAAGGAAGTGCTTAAACTCAAAGCCCTAGAGATTTTAGGATCTAACTTAAGACTGCTGTGTGAAGGGAGATTGCCCTGAGATTCAAGTACTAAAATCCAGCCTTAATGGATTGGGAAAGAAAGAATTGGTTACCCGAGAACTGAAGAGAGTATTGTGTGGTCTGGTTATTAGGAATACATAAAGACATATATGAAAATAGTCAAAATGCTACCCAGCTCAGGTATATGAGCAATGAGGCTGCTGTTATAAACTTAAAGCAATACTTCCTAATTTGCATAGTGATAACAATCACCTGGGAGGTTTGTTAGAGTAAGGATTCCCAGGCTCCTCCCTAAAGATTGTATCTTTTTTTTTATTTTTATTTTTTTTTATTAATTGGACATAATTTTTTTTACAAGGTGTTGTGCAAAGAGGGTGCAGTTACATAGTAGGGCAGTGTGTACATTTCTTATGATATCTTACGACCTGTTTTTCTATCCCTTGTCTAGGTCAGGTTGACATATATGCAATATACAATGTATCAAGAACATATACAGTATTCACAGACTTGGTCTCTACTGTCTCTCCGTCTCCCTTTGTTAACAGTCATATATCAGGGAGATCATGCCCCTTTGTTTTCTGTGTTCTAGGCTTGTCTCACTCAACATTATTTGTTCGAGTTCTGACCATTTCCCTGCGAATAACAGTATTTCACCATTCCTAATCGCTATGTAGTATTCCATTGTGTATAAGTACCATATTTTTTGGATCCATTCGTCTGCGGAGGGGCATCTGGGTTGTTTCCATATTTTAGCTATTGTGAATTGTGCCGCTATAAACATGGAAGTACAAATGCCTTTTTGATATCTTGGATTTTGCTGTTTAGGATAGATGCCTAGGAGTGGTATGGCTGGGTCATAGGGTAGGTCTATATAAAGATTGTATCTTGATTAGTCCAGAGAGGGCAGGGAAGATGGGCTGTGTATGTTTATCAAGTTTGATAGAATTAGGTTTTTAACAGAACATGTATTTGCCATTTCATTCTTTTAAAATTAATTTATTTCTTATTAGTGTATGTTAATTGTACAGAGGGGTTTCATTGTGTTCTTCATATATGTAAGCCCAATAGCCTCCTCTCCCATAGGGTAGCATGCTCCTTTCCTAAGCTACACTAGGCCCATCTAGTGAGGGCAGTAAATAATCAACCTCCACCCCCTTATGAGATGGCATTCCTTTGGGGCAATTGTAATCATATAAGGTGACGAGATCCCCTTAGAGTGACCTTCAGGCGATGGCAGCTGCAGGATCCCTTATCTACTATTTGGGCAGCAGCTGTAAGTCCTAGCCCGCCATGTTGAAGCCCCTGGTCAGCATGTCCACACCAAGGTCCCTGCCTCCAAGACCTCATTCCAGACAATAAATGGCACTTCTCCCTGGTGA
The DNA here is from genome assembly GCF_023159225.1 of Perognathus longimembris pacificus. Classification (NCBI taxonomy): domain Eukaryota; kingdom Metazoa; phylum Chordata; class Mammalia; order Rodentia; family Heteromyidae; genus Perognathus; species Perognathus longimembris. The sequence goes on along the minus strand of NC_063178.1, from coordinate 25,505,792 downwards.
GAAGAGGTCTTGCAGTTCTCTTTGCTGGCAATAAACCTTTCCTTTGTACCTGGGTGTGTGCGTGGTTTCTGGCAAAGTCTAATATATTCTAACAACATACGTGCATATAATGTGCTTTGATCACATTGACCTCTTCTGGCACTCTTTCTTTTCTGCTGTTAATGAGTTTCTTTGCTCCACTACTCCTCCCCCCTCCCTTGGATTCAGGAACTGTGGCTTGTATTCAGGGCTTCACACTTTTTTTTTAAGTGAAATAACAGTTTTAATAGACTTTAAAACAGTGTACAAGTATAAAGCACTGGTTTTGTATTTCAAAAGTTGGAGGAAGTATATCCAGTCATTAAACAGTCTACAAAACATATGCCAGTAGATTACATAAAAGACTATGTACAATATAAAAGAGCTGAAAACAGTCTTTACTGTAAAAATAATTTAAAACGAAATTTTCAATTTAAAATATCATCTATAGCACAAACACATCATGCAAATGGAAAACTAAATATACTTCATTCTTTAGTGTAAACTCAGTTTGAAACATCTTTTAGGTAGAGAAATGGCCATTCAATAAGAGTTGGCTTCACACGTTTGCTTGGCTATTCTCTCATGGTTGGTACTCTATCACTTGAGCCATACCTCAGTTTCTGGCTTTTTATTGGTTAATTGGGGAAAAGAATCTCATGGAGTTTTTCCTTCTAGGCAACCTTCAAACCATGATCCTCTGATCTCAGCCTCTTGAGCATTAAGATTACTGATGTGAGGGGCTGGGAATATGGCCTAGAGGCAAGAGTGCTTGCCTCATATACATGAAGCCCTGGGTTCAATTCCCCAGCACCACATATACAGAAAATGGCCAGAAGTGGCGCTGTGGCTCAAGTGGCAGAGTGCTAGCCTTGAGCAAAAAAAAGGCAAGCCAGGGACAGTGCTCAGGCCTTGAGTTCAAGGCCCAGGACTGGCAAAAAAAACCCAAAAAAACCAAAAACAGATTACTGATGTGAGACATCAGGGCCTGGCTCATTGTTGTACTTTCTTTCATATATGCATATAAAGTACTAAAGTGTTTTGGTCATATTTACCCTCCCATCACTCTCTTCTTTTGCCTTTCCCATTCCTTGTTAGTTCCCCCAACTCCACCACCACCAAGTTTCCCATTTACATTCATATCATTATTTTGGTTTAGTGCTGGTCCTGGACACTATCCCTGAGATTGTTTTTTACTCAAGGCTAGTGCTCTACCATTTGAACCACACAATTCTACTTCCACCGTTGTGGTGGTTAAATGGAGATAAGAATTTCATGGACTTTCCTTCCTGATGGTGCTTTGAACTGTGATCCTCATAATTCATAGTAGCCAGGATTACAGGCCTGAGTCACCAGAGCCCCAGCTGTATTTGTGTGTGTGTGTGTGTGTGTGTGTGTGTGTGTGTGTGTGTGTGTGTGTGGTCTAGATTCTGTATATAAGAGAAAACATGCAATATTTGTCCTTTTGAGTCTGGCTTGTTAGCTTGTTAACCAAATAAGCCAGACTCAGATAGACGAATGATGTAGTCTTTTCCTTTATGGTTGAGTACCACTCTTTGTGTATAGGTACCATGTTTTTGTTATCCAGTCTTCTTGTGACTTAAAAAACACTACTTGAAAGCAATGGCTGTCAAGTTTTAGATATTTTTGACTCGACAGACACTCTCCCCTTAGAATCCAGAGACAGTGAAGAAGAGCCCAAGGTACTGCTGATGCTGGTTGGTAGTGAGGAAAAGGGCCTTTTCTACTTTGTGTGTGTACGTGTGAATGTGTGTTTGTGCATGCACATATGTGTATGCCCCACTCCAGGACTTGAACTCAGGGCCTTGCACTTTTGCTTGGCTTTCTTGCTGATGCTTTAGTACTTGAGTTTAGCACTTTGCTAGTTAATTGAAAATGGATTTTTCTGTCCAGGTGGGCTTTGAACCATTATTCTCTAGGTCTCAGCCTCCTGAGTAGCTAGTATTACAGGTGTAGGAGCCCAAGGTAATGCAAATGCCTATAGTGACAGAAGGGACCTTTCCCTCACTTTTGACAACAAGGCCCCTTAATGATATTTACTGATGACTATTAAACTATTAAACTGTAAACTATTAAAAAATGCCAGTTCTTGGTCCAAATATCAAAATCATAGCAGAAAAGGGAGGCAGCTGACTATCTTAAAATTATATACGGCACCATACTACAGGTAGGCATGGAGATTCATGCCTGTAATCCTACATACTCAGGAGCTGAAATCTGAGGATCAAGGTCTGAAGCCAGCCCAGGCCAGGAAGTCCCCAAGACTCTTATCTTCAAGGAACCACCATAGAGCTTGAAAAGCTAAGCAACAGCATCTGAGCCCCGAATTCAAGCCTCAATGCTCGCACAAACAAACAAAACAATAAAAGACCTTACCAAACCAAACCGATTATAACAAAATCCACAGATTACTAGGCTTGTTCTGGTGGGGCATGAGCATCTGAATATTTCCTGGACATTTGTGTTGAGCAGAAATTATTAGACACAAGAGCAAGGCACTTAGGTTGTATTAACATACTTTGGAAAAGAATGTATCAGCCCAGAATAGGAAGAAACAGAAAAAAGAGAGGCCTCAACCCCTCCCATTCAGTCACTCCCACTTCTTGCCAGACCTGGCCCCTCAGCTGCCAGCCCCACACAGGCCAAGAACAGCAACTCAACTCCTAGGAATTATTAGGTCCTTTGCCCATGTGGTCCTAAGAAGCGATCCTTATCAAGTGTCCTATCTCTGTCAGAGACTTACCCAGCAGGCTGTACATCCTGTTGCTATTGGCTCATGAAGGATTGGAACCACTACAATAAACCATCTTCCAGTCATACCCTCTCCTGCATCTTTACAGCTTCCCAAATCTAGCCTCTCCCCCATGGGCCTTCAGCCTTTCCAGTGTCCCTCAGAGCCCCTGTTCTGTGATCAATGCATCTCTTTCAGTCTCAGACTATCTGGTACTATCTGCTTCATTTCCTAGATTCACCTAAGGTATTCTCAGAGAGGACTTTTATTCCCTCCTTCCCCAAAGACTTCAAAGTTAGGACAAGTGGATACTGTCTTTTGTGGCTGTCCTCAAAGCTTTTTCAAAGCCATGAAGCCCACAGTTGAAAAATGGATCCATTTTCCTCTTTTTTTCCCCCTACATACAGTTAGGATTTGGATCAAAATTTCCCTCTGGAAGGCTTGGCTCCTAGCTGATAGTGCTCGGATAATGATTCCCAGTTGGTGGAGGGACATTTAAGAGGAGGGGCATAGTGAGGGGAAATTAGGTCTTTGGCTTTGCTCCTAGAGGGGGATACTGAGACTATCCATTTCCCCTTTTCCTCTTCTTCGTTCCCCCTTCTTGGGCACCTGAGAGGAAGGATCTTCTCTACCAAATATTCTTGCCATGATACCATGTTCTATCCACAGGCCAAAAGCCACAGGATGAAATAGTCATGGGCTGAAACTCCTGTATCTGTGAGTCAACATAAACTTTTCTTCCTTAGAAGGTGATTATCTCAGGTATTTGCAGAACTGACTAATGTAACAACTGACTTTTACTTTCTTTCCTGTCTCATAATATTTTAGGAAAAATCAATAAAGCCTCTTCAATCGCTAGGTTACCAGCTGGCTGAAGTGGTTTCTTATCTAGATAATAGTCCTGTGGAGAAAGGTCTTCAGAAACAATGGAAGGCCATGTGTATCTATTTTATTTCATTGCTATGAAGCTTTCTGTTACCATTCTTCTTTTTCTTTCTTTAAAAAAAAAAAACCCAACTTCCTGCAGGGTTTCAATACTTTTACAGTTCACAATGATAATATGGACAAAAAAATTAGTTATGTACACAACCAAAAAACACAACCAACTATATCTAATCAACATTTGTAAAGCATTATACATAACAACTTGCAAACACACATATTTGCAAAGTTTATGTAGAACATATAGACATGAGGACACATAAAAATCTTAATGTGAGCTGAATGCTGGTGGCTCACAGTTGTAATCCTAGCGACTCAGGAGGCTGAGATCTGAAGACTGCAGTTCAAAGCCAGCTCAATAAGAAAGTCCAAGAGACTCTTATCTCCACTTAACCACCAGAAAACTGGAAGTGGTACTGTGGTGCAAAGTGGTAGAGTGCTTAGCCTTGAGAGAAAGAGCTCAGGGGCAGCACTCAAGCCCCGAGTTCAAGCTCTGTGACTGACAAAAAAACAAACAAAAACCAACCAAACAAGAAATCTTAATGTGTCAACATGTCGAAGTCAAATGGAACATATTTGATAAGAACAGATTGAAATTATTATTATTATTATTTGCCAGTCCTGGGGCTTGAACTCAGGGCCTGAGCACTGTCCCTGGCTTCTTTTTGCTCAAGGCTAGCACTCTACCACTTGAACCCCAGCGCCACTTCTGGCCATTTTCTATATATGTGGTGCTGGGGAATTGAACCCAGGGCTTCATGCATATGGGGCAAGCACTCTTGCCACTAGGCCACACTCCCAGCCCCAGATTGAAATTAATAATCAACAACAATAAGGTACTAGGTAATTCTAAAGAATAAAGAGTTTAGATCTCATAGACCTAAATATACTTTTTTGTAAAAATTAGTGATGAAGGAAATTAAAAGATGGAGCAACCCTCAAAAACTTTTTAAGGTATCAAGACAGAACACTTCAAGAAGAAAATAGTAGAAAATAATGTAAAAGACTATGAGTTTTAATTAGATAAAGTATGTGTTAGTTCTTTTATCATTTCCCCTACTTGCTGCATATATATAATACATAGTATTATAATATATAGTATATATAATTTACTATCATATAATATACAAGTATATGTAATATATAGTATATTATATACAGTATGAATTATAGTGTATACTACATACCATATATACTACAGTATATACTATATATTTTATACTATGTATTATATATTATATAATATATGTGCTATATGTTTATATACAGCATATAGAACATAATATGTATACTTAAATATACTTAAGTATAGTATTCTTTTATATACTATACATAGTATAAAATATATAGTACATAGTATATAGTATATAATGTATAATATATACTATATAATAGATACTATATATTTAACACAATATATGTCTCTATATACTATATATAGTATACAAAATATATGGTAGATTATATATTGTATATGTAATATATAATATATGTTGTACTGTATACTATATAGTACTATATACTATACATTTAATTCAAAAAATATATATATGTCTGTATTTGTGATTGTCATTCTTAAGTTTTGTAGAATGGCTGGGTATGTCTAAGGTTAATATTCCCTTCCTACCCCTGGTATTTCTGCTTCAGTGATTTTGGCTTTATCTTTGTGTGTGTGGGCAGGGGGAGGTTATGCTGGTCCTGGGATTTGAACTCAGGGCCTGAGTGCTGTCCCTGAGCTTTTTTGCTCAAGGCTAGTGCTCTGTCACTCAAGCCACAGTTCCACTTCTGGCTTTTTGCTGGTTAGTTGTAGGTAAGAGTCTTAAGGATTTTCTTGCCCAGGCGGGGTTCAAACTCTGATTTTTCACATCTTATATTAGTAGCTAGGGCTGCAGGCATGAGCACCAGTGCCTAGCATCCCCCTCCTCCCCTCCTGTATCTTCTGGAGGAATTGTAGATGTCATATTTAATGCATTTGGTGACACTTGTGTGTTTCACTAGTGGAAAGCAGACCTGAGATTTCCTACCCCACAAGGCACATTTTTTTTTTTTTCTGGAGAGCTATGTCAGGAACATAGACACTCACATTGTGTCTTTCTACAATGTCATGATGTATTGAATCACAGCAGATTCACAAGCTATGTCAATTGAGTTGGCATTAATTTGCCAAGCACAATTGATTTTTCTTGACAGCCATGAGCCACTTAGCTAATAACTTCTTGTCTTTTCATAATATTAACTCTGAGATCACAAAATATCCATCACAATAATATAACAGTTACAGGATGACTAAGATTAAAGTGGCATAGGGTCCCGAATTCAGGGACTCACTCTACCATTTGAACCACATCTCCAGCCTTTTTTGCTTTAGGTTATTTTTCAGATGTTGTCTCCTGCTTTTGCCCCAGGTCTTTCCTGATATGTGATCCTTCTACCTATACCTCCTGCATAGCTGAGATTACAGGTTTATACCATCACCTCCACTATGTTTGCTGAGATAGAGTCTTGCCACCATTTTTTCAGGGCTGTCCTCTAACCACCATCCCTGATCTAGATTACAACTGACAGCCATGGCACACAGCCTTATTATTATCTTTTTAAAAAATTGTTCATGGGCAAGGAAAGAGAGATTCATCTTATAACAGCTCATCATTGTAACTGAACAGTCGTTAGTGTAAAAATTCTGTGTTGTATCTGTGAATGGGCTTGGGGAAGGCAGACAATGTCATGTAGCATATAAGGAGCAGGCAGTATAGAGAGGCAGAAAACGGCTATTACTTTCACTATTGCAAAAGAAAGCCTTCGGGCTGGGTGCTGGTGCCTTCCTCCTGTAATCCTAGCTACTCAGGAGTTCAGATCTGAGGAACACAGTTCAAAGCCAGCCCAGGAGGGAAAGTCTATGAGACTCATCTCCAATTAGTGGACAAAAAGCTGAAAGTGGAGTTGTGGCTCAAGTAGCCAAGTGCCAGCCTTGGGCAAAAATATGCTGGGGCACATGGCTGTGTGCATGTACATGCATGCACGCGCACATGCACACTCACACACATATACACACACACTTTTTGCATTTTTGTTGGGAGTTGAAGTCCCTCAACTGCTGAAGCAAGGAAAGAGAGGCAGTAAGTGACCACTCATGCTACTTTTTCCATTAGTGGGGGTATGAACCTAGGACCTCAAACATACCAGGCAAGTACTCTACTACTGAGCCTTATCTCTAGGCTGGGACTTGCTTTGGGAGAGATTGACTTTATTTATTTACTTATTTATTTATTTATTTTTCCAGTCCTGGGGCTTGGACTCAGGGCCTGAGCACTGTCCCTGGCTTCTTTTTGCTCAAGGCTAGCACTCTGCCACTTGAGCCACAGCGCCACTTCTGGCCGTTTTCTATATATGTGGGGCTGGGGAATCAAACCCAGGGCTTAATGTATATGAGGCAAGCACTCTTGCCACTAGGCCACATTCCCAGCCCAGAGATTGACTTTAAAAGAGAAAAGTCAAGTGAGTAGTATGTTGTGGATTGAGCTTTTCCTTGACCCAGGCACTCAGGTAATCATTGAGTCCGTGGAAATATTTCACCTAGGTTTCTGAATATAGTGTTTGCATTTCTTAATATTTCTTTCCCATCATTCTTAGGTTGGAAGACATACAGACAAGCAGGGTATTCCAGTCTTGTCAGCCTTCTCTTGCCAAATATACTTCATTATGTAACTGGGTGAGGTGTGTGTATTGCCTGTTATGAAGAACCAGTTTGGCTATCATTTATCAAGTTGCATAAGTGGTCTCTTTCCCTTGTGATACTCTGGGGGCCAGAGGTATTGTTAAAAACAAAACTTGACTGCTGTCAGTTGTAGATTGTGCATTAGAGCTGAGGAACCAAGTTCATTTTTAACATATTTAATCCCAGGGAAATCAATTCCATTAAAGTATTGGAGGGGTTGGGAAAGTTGTCAAAAATAGATGAAATACCAAGTTATTGATTCATATGTGTCAGTCCATTCACATAAAAGGTAATATAAAATTTTATGTCTGCTATGAACTCATTATTTCCTTTTCATTTGATAATTAAGTGGAGACAGCTCATAAATGACTATGGTTTTATTTTTCTGTAGCCCGATTAAAAAGATTCTCAGTTGAAGTTGGGTGCTGGTACCTCATACCCATAATCCTAGCTATTCAGGAGGCTGAGATCTGAGGATCAAGGTTTGAAGCCAGCTTGGGCAGGAAAGTCCATGAGACTCTTATCTCCAGTGAACCACGAAAAAGCCAGAAGTGGAGGTATAACTCAAGTGGTAGAGCACCAGCCTTGAGCAAAAAAGCTACAAGAGAGCACCCAGACTCTGAGTTCAAGCCCCAGTACCAGCACAGGAAAAAAAATTAAAAGATACCCAGTTGATTTATTATTGAAGTCCCAAATATTAAAGAGGCAGAGCCAAGAGAGTCTAGTGTGACTCAAGTTTTTCCTGAAGCCAGATAGGTTATAAAATAATGAATCTAGCAGGCATTTGTATCTGCAGGGGGTTGGCTCTGAGGACTCCTGCAGACTCCAGACTCTGCTGTGGTGTCAACCCATACCAAGTGGTGCAGTGGTTTACACTGGGCCTGCATGCACCTCCTGTCTACCTGCCTGCATTGCCAGATGATTTAGAATACCTAATGCAGTATAAATGTTACATACATAGTTGCTACACTATGAAAATCATCTGGACTTTATAGAGTACAGCTGAAATTTAGTGTAGGCAAAAGCGTTTTTCTCGGTATCTTTCAATCATCATAGAGTTGTCAGGACAGGAGGTATAAATATTAATGCATGGAAAGTCGTAGATTGATGCCTGCACCAGACTAAGCCTGCAGTTATCACAAGTAATACACTTATCACCTAGGATGAAAGACAGAATAAGCTGTTTTCCATGAACCTCTAGGCAAAGAGTGAGAGGAACGTGCAGGGACTTGAATTGGGCAGTGTGGTCAGATTTGAGGGCAGTGGGGCAGAGGAAGTACCCACAGTGATGGAGATCAACCTAGTTTGCCCAGCAGGCCCCTTCTTGTAGAGCTGGTGTGCCCCAAGGGGTAGTCAAGGCAATGCAGGGAGTATCCTACTGATCGCTTGATGGAAGAAACACTTTTGTTGCTGACCTGTTTGGGCTCTGGGGCAACTTCCATGCAAGGCTTGGGTCTCCCTGAAAGGAAAAGGGACTCTACTTCTTCCCCATTTCCCCAATTCTTACCTTGGTATGAGCAAAAACATATAGCTTACCTCCCTGCCGCCCTCTGTTTCTGTGCTTGCACTTCGGGCTTCTTCCTCACTTAAGGCTGTTGCTCCACCACTGAGCCATACCTCCACTTCCAAAAGTTTGCTGGTTATTTGGAGATAGAAGTCTCACAGACTTTTCTGCCAGGGCTGGCTTTGAACTGCATTCCTCAGATCCCAGCCTCCTGGGTACCTAGGATTATAGGAGTGAGCCACTGGCACCTGGCACATTGCTTACACATGTGCTTAACAGCACATTATGAATAAAAATTCACGATGATGTGTATTTGGAAATGCTGTTTGCAGATTGAGTGTGTGTCCTTTGTCCCCGGCAGGATGGCAGTGTTTGATGGAAATCTCCCAACAGCATCTGGGCATTATGTTTGTGCTGATGTGTTTGGAGGTAAGGGGGATAAGGAGCTGGGAAGAGCTTGCTCCACAACCAGTATCTTTGTTGAGTGTTTGGTGTACTTTAACTGGGCCTGCTGGGGTTTCATTTTCTTCTTCTTTAAATGGTGCCGAGTTCCCCCTTTATAGTCACTGCAGGGTCTGAAGTCATATTTGGTTGATGTGACCCCATTTATGAAGTTTACAAACTCAAGGGATTCTACTGTATTTTTTCTGTATCTACTACAGAAGCAGTTTTGCTCCACAATTTCAAGTAGACTTAATTTACTGAGCTGGAACCATGACTACGGTTGACTTTCTCTTGGACTCCATTTTCTAATTTCAGCATTGACCTCCCACTTAGCTTGAAGCTAGCTTGCTCATCTCCTGGAGGCCCTCAGAGTTCAAATCTGTCCACCAGAGAAATTCCTAGGATTATAAAACCTCATCAAAGTGACAACTTTACATTGTTACCTGTGCTAGGCACTTAGGGCTCATGCCTGTAACCCTAGCTTACTTGGGGCTGAGAGTGGGAAGATCAGGGATTGAAGCTAATCAGGGCAGACAAATCTAAGAGACTTTTATCTTTAATTAACCACTAGAAAGCTGGAAGTAGAAGTGTGGCTCAAGTGAAAAAGCTGAGTGAGAGCTCAAAATCTTGACTTTAAGCCCCAGTACTAACAAACCAACCAGTCAACCAATTCCCACCTGTTTAGGATTGCTCTGACCCTAGAGAGGCTGATAGGAAGGATGCTCTGGCATATATCACTCATGATGATTGCTGATGTAATAACTGTCCTATCATGCTTTGGACAAGTGTCATTTTCTAGCTAGACCTCTGGTAACATTTTCTAGGCATCTGGTGACATTGTTTAGGGAAGTTTATTAGCATATTGCCCAGCAACTGGGAAGAAATGACATACAAAGCAAATGACTACTGTGGGATGCTGAGGTCGCTGTGAAATTGCAAGATGCACTTGTGAAATGTATTTTAGGAATTACTGAATGAGCATCTAGATCAGCATCTAGATCAATGCTGACTTTTCTAGTGACTAGAGATACTTTTAGACAAGTATAATGAATAACAGAGCCTGGTGGGGTTGACTACCTACATTATTTCTAGCAGTCTACTGTCTAAGTACCTGAATATGACCTTGTCATGCTTGTTTCAATTTTGTTTTTGTCAGTCATAGGTCTTGAGCTCAGGGCCTGGGAGCTGTCCTTGAGCTTTTCTGCTCTACCACTTTGAGCCACTGATTCACTTCTGGTTTTTCTGGTGCTTAATTGGAGATAAGAGTCTCATGGACTTTCCTGCTGGGGCTGGAGCTTCAAATTGCAGATCCTCAGATCTCAGCCTTCTGAGTAGCTAGGATTACAGGTGTGAGCCATCAGCACCTGGCTGAGTTTGTCATGTTTATATAAAAGGGTTTGTAAGTTATTTTGTAAAGCTCTCATCTATAAATAAGGATGACCTAATACTCAGTGTTACCTTAAGTCTTCTACTTTATTCTATTGAGAATATAGTCATTTCAAATTCATGTAATAAGGAATTTGTCTAATGTTTCAATAAATCTATTCAGTAGAAATTTGCTCCTCTTATCTGTGAGAGGAATGTCCATATACCCTTGAACAAGTTAGTTTAATATGGTCCATTTCCATTTTGCTGTTGTGGTTTGGGAAGACTTATCCAAATACATAAAGAATTGTTCTGAGTGCAAGTAATTTTTCCTATTTATCTTAGTAGAAATGAATACTGTCAAAAAACTAGTGGGGGTGCTAAAATCTGAAATATTTATTAAAATGTATTTTTCAGTGCCAAATAAATAATTTCAAATTAAGAAAATTTCATTTACTGATAAAAATGCAAACCTTTGCAGACATGCTTTTTTCTATCCTTCAGGTTTTGCAATGTCCAGGAATGCATGGCAGTCTGTTTCAACATAATTCATAAATTATTTCAAGGTTTCCTTTTAAAGAATGTATTTATAAATGTTTACATACTTGTAAAAATGATGAAATACTGTAGATGTAGAAAAAGTACAAAGCTATTCTGTAATTATAGCATTCGAGAGGCTGAGGCAGGAGGATTATGAGTTCGAAACTAGTTTGGCTTACACAGTAAATTTGAGGCCAGTGTTATTCACTTAGGGAGATGTTATACCAAAAAACAAGGAGACCATAGTTAGAGGGCTGTCTGATCATGACTAATATACATGCAGATCACCTCATTTATGAATTGAAACCCAGCTAAGGCCCCTGTGAAATATAACATTCCACCACCCCTCCCTCTCTTCTTCTCCGGTTCTGCATTTGCACTCCATATAGCCAAAGCCTGAAAACTTCAATAGTTTCCATTTTTATATAACTTGTGTCAACTAGTAGGAATCCCTTTTATAAAAATGGTTTTGCGTGTGTGTGTGTGTGTGTATGTGTGTGTGTGTGTGTGTGTGTGTGTGAATACTAGGCCTGAACTCAGGGCCTTGTGTTCTTTGTTTGCTATTTTGCTCAAGACTGGCACTTGAGAGCTACAACTCCTCTTCTGGCTGTTTGGTTGATAATTGGAAATAAGAGTCTCATGGGCTTTCCTGACTGGCTGGTTTTGACCCTCAATCCTCAGATTTTAGCCTTCTCAGTAGCTAGGGGTACAGGCGTGAGCCACTAGTGCCTGGTTCCAGAGGGATAACTCTTTTTTTTTTTTTTTTTGCCAGTCCTGGGGCTTGGACTCAGGGCCTGAGCACTGTCCCTGGCTTCTTTTTGCTCAAGGCTAGCACTCTGCCACTTGAGCCACAGCGCCACTTCTGGCCACTTTCTGTATATGTGGTGCTGGGGAATCGAACCTAGAGCCTCATGTATACGAGGCAAGCACTCTTGCCACTAGGCCATATCCCCAGCCCCAGAGGGATAACTCTTTAGGATGCCTTCTTTGATTTAAGGCTGCCTGAGGTCCAGGTTCCTTTTGTTTGGAAAGGCTCCAGCCCTTCCTTACTCCTTACTTCTATGGTCATAAAGACTTTTGCCTTTGCAAAGATTTACCAAAGCCCATTAACACTGTCCAGCCTGGTCAGCTTATTTTTTAACTCTGGTTGTTGAGATCTGCTTATCTTATTACATTTTTTAGAGGGAAGCTTGAACTTGCTAGGTAAGCATTCTACCATTTGAGCTATGCCTTTATTTCCTACACTTAGTAATTTTCTTTTCAGCTTCCTTTTTATTCATTTCTCTCTTGTTCTTTCTCTTCTATTAGACCAGCAAATAAGCTAAAATAGAAAGAATAGCTATTCCAAATACATTTAGTTTTATAGCAGGAATGTCTTCAGATATTCCCAATTTCCTGACTGTCCATTTGCTTATCTCTGCAAGCTCAGCTCTCTAGGTAAGCTAGGAAACAAATCATTTAAACAATAATAGAGCCAAGCCATCACTAAGTAGATATACATGTGTTTATTCTATAAACCTTTCATTTATGCACATTCAAATTGGAATTGTGCTTTTGCCTGTATTAAACTGTGTTTTTGGACAAGAACTTGTTCCTGACTGAACTTGTTTATTCTTTCAACAGGTATTTAGTAAACATGCTTTCGATTTCTTGGTGTGTTAGATTTTTAGATGTTCTTTACATTTCAATGTATTACCTTCTCACCTACTTCTGGGTCTCTCTGTCAAAAGACAAAACAAAACAAAACAAAACAACAACAACAAAACTAGCTGGACACTGGTGACTCAGCCTTGTAATCCTAGCTACTTTGGAGGCTGAGATTTGAGGAATGCAGTTCAAAGCCAGCCTGGAGAGTTATGTCTGATAGATTTTTGTCTCTCAATAGCCACCAGAAAGCAGAAAGTGGAGCTGTGGCTCAAGTGGTACAGCACTTGAGCACAACTCTTGAGCACAGCACTTGAGCACAGCTCAGGGACAGAGCCCAAATCCTGAGTTCAAGCCCTAGCACGCAACACCCCCCCCCCCACAATGATAAACTGATGTTTAAATTATAAAAGTGACAGTCAATGCTGCATGTTTTTTTTTTTTTATGGAAAACATATGTCCTTAAAACAGAGATAGGATGTGCTGGAGTTTGGACTTCCACTATGGAAGCACTAAGTCCCTTGGTCTTTGCTAACTCCACATGCAGCTGCAGGAACGCAAAGGGCTCCCACCTGGATTCGACTTCCGTTTTCTGAGGGGTAATTGTGATGCATGGTATACATCTGTGGATGTCTGGCTGGTTCCTTTGGAAATGGCCTGTTATTTTCTACCAGTCCAGAACAGTCAAGTTTACCAGTTTTGCAGCTTGGTTAAAGTTGTTAGAAATGCATAACAATAGTGCTTCATTTCTATTGTGGTTTTTTGTTTTTTCCTGATTTTAGGGCTTGAACTCAGGGCCTTGTGCTCTCAGCCTTTTCATTCAAGGCAGGGACTCTACCAGTTGAGTCACACTTCTGGCTTTTGGTGGTTAATTGGAGATGAGTTTCGTGGGATTTTTTTTGCCTGGGCTGGCTTCAAATCATGATCCTCAGTTCAGAGCCTCTTGAGTAGCTAGGCATGAGGCATCAGTGCCCAGCTTGGTAGTAGGATTTGAACTGAAGGTCTGGCACTCAATAGCAACTGATGTACTACATGAGACATGAATCCATCACTTTCTGCTTTAGGTAATTTTTGTCCTCCTGTTTTTGCCCCAGCCAGCCTTATACTATGATTTTTCCTACCTTTACCTCTTGGATCTCTAGGATTACAGACATGTACCACCGCACTCAGTCCTCAGTGTATCCTTAATCACTGAAGTCCTGCCATCCTTGGACTCCTGTGGATTCCAGTGAGGTGGAGCTTAAGAAAAAAAAGCAACTGGAAAATAAAAGTTGCAGCTTAAATGCAGTGAGAACTGCAAAACTACAGCCAGAATCCTGAAAGCACTGCAGGTGGCAGCAGAGGAGCAAGCTTGCTTTCTGTTCTTGGTGCTGAAAAGAGTGGCAGAGAGGAATTCTAGCTTCTCTCCATTTCACCCACTCCCTTAGCTTTTCCCCTGATTCCTTCTTATTAGCCATTTATGTCACTTTTTTTTCACATTTCTTCTCTGATTCTTTCTTCCCATCTTCCTAGTGATGTTCAAAGGCTTTGTGCAAGCAATGATAACATTTCTAATTGTTTTTCTTCCTCTTACACATCAAGAAAATTAAATCTGTCATCCTCTGCCTTTTCATCCATTTTTATTGAGCCTTACTTCAATAAATGGGTTCTAAGGATGACTGTAACAAAGTTCATTCCCTAGCATCATTAATACCAAGCTTACAGAAATAATGGTGGTTGGATAAAATTAGCAACAATGTGTCTTTAGGTAGTTGCTTGTAGATTTTTTAGCAAGTGAGTGTCTTTATGGAGTTTGGACAGCTGTGGCTAGTGTGTGAAATCAAGCTTCTGCTTGTTTTTGTACATAAAGTTTTATTGTGTGGTTCATTATGTACACATTGTCAGTGACACTGTCTTTATTCCCAGATAAAGTCATTTCGTTAAAAGCTCAATTTTGCATTCTCTGAAGCTGGACATGGCTGGAAAAAACAGGGTGGTTTTTGTTGTGATGGTACTTTGTGGCTCTTAAAAAAATCACATTTCTTCAATTTCTGGAAGAAGTGAGATGTTGGGGTAAGGTCATACTTCTATGGTTACCTCATTTCTTCTCCCAGCATCTTCTCAACAACTGGTGACGTTGTATTTGTCTAGGAACTAGAATTAGACAGTAGACGCTTGCCATGTGTTCCTGCATCCTGAAGTCTGGCTTTCCTTTCCTGCTTAGTTAGCCTGCTGGAGGATATTGCTCCAGTGTTCACCTGTCGCCATTTGCTTATACCTACTTCCCTCCTATGGCATCACTGTAAACATGCAGGCTGTCCTTTCCCTCTTCTGCACTGTCACCACTTTCCAATACCAGCTCATGTTCACACTGTAAGCCCAATACTTAGTTCTCATCAACTGACTCCTCCACAGTTGGACAGAGTCATCCATAATCATCACTGTCTTTGAAATGCATTCCTCTTTCAATTTCGTGTGTGTGTGTGTGTGTGTGTGTGTGTGTGTGTGTGTGTACTGGGACTTGAAGTCAGGGTCTGGGCACTGTCCCTTAGCTTTATTTTCCAAAGTTAGCACTTCACTACTTGAGCCACAGCTCCATGTCTGGCTTTTTGGTAGTTAATTGGAGATAGAGTCTAAAGGACTTTCTTGACTGAGCTGGCGTCACACTGTAAACCTTAGATTTTAATCTGCTGAATTCCTAGGATTACAGGCCTGAGCCGTCAGTGCCTGGCGAAAATCCAGATACTTTGACATTAGTAAATTGTGAGTCAGCCTCAGTGAACTCCTGGGGAGACACTAGACATCTATTGAAGGTGACTTCAGATGACTCCATCCTTAGCCTGTACTTGACTACAACCACATAAAGAGCTCCAAGTAAAAGCTGTCCAGCCAACTGAAAAAGCTAATTGCAAACTACTGTGTAAATCACTACTTGGGAAATGATCTCCCAGCAGAAGGTGAGAAGGGAGATAAAGCTACTCTAAAGAGATGGCAGTCAAGCAAGGGGCTGATGGAATGAGGATGTGTGTAGGTGGCTATTAAGGGAAGGGGGTTCCATGCAATAGGAAAAATACTATGTGAAGGTCCTGAGGTAGGAAAGGCCTTGGTCAACTTGAAGAACTGCAAGGGGCCAGTGATGAAATAAAGTATGAGCTCCTGACCCATGAATGTAGGTGGTAAAGTCAGAGAGGTGGTTTGGGCACCAGGCCAAGATGGAGCTTGGAGGTCATTATGAAGACTTTGCTATTTACTTTTGATGAAAGAGAAAGAAAGGCCATGAAACAAAGTAGCCAGACTTTT
This sequence comes from Perognathus longimembris pacificus, assembly GCF_023159225.1. Lineage (NCBI taxonomy): Eukaryota > Metazoa > Chordata > Mammalia > Rodentia > Heteromyidae > Perognathus > Perognathus longimembris. The sequence continues at coordinate 25,489,589 of NC_063178.1, read as the reverse complement.
AGTCTGGATGGAGAGGGGCCTGGAAGAATAGTGGATGGAGTCCCTGGGACTCCTCCTCTGGGATTTACACTGATTGAACATAAGAATGTGAGAAGAAGCACATGAGTGGAAACTCACACACACACACACACACACACACACACACACACACACACAATTTAAACAGGAACCTGAGACTCTTCTGCTTGGGCTGGGTTTGAGCTGCAATCCTCAGATCTTAGCCTCCTGAGTTGCTAAGATTATAGGTGTGAGCAACCAGTGCCTGATTTTAAAAATAGAATCAACAATCCAGATCTAGTGGCACACACCTCTAATTCCAGTACTCAGGAGGGAACCAGAGGCAGCAGGATAGCAAATTAGATCCAGTGGGGACTACATGGAGAGACTTTGTTTCAAAAACCAAGGGCTGGGGATAAAAGGCAGAGGTAGAGAGTTTTCCTAGCAGGCACACAGCCCTAGATGCAATGAATTCTGTTTCAGCCCTAGATGCAATGAATTCTGTTTCCGACAGCTTAACATTTTTGGCCAGTACTGGGGTTGAAAAACAAAGCCCTTGCTCACTCAGCTTGCTTGTAGCAGATGCTCCACTTGAGGAAGGCCTTCAGCCCTACTTTTTTTTTTTTTTTGCCAGTCCTGGGCCTTGGACTCAGGGCCTGAGCACTGTCCCTGGCTTCTTCCCGCTCAAGGCTAGCACTCTGCCACCTGAGCCACAGCGCCGCTTCTGGCCGTTTTCTGTATATGTGGTGCTGGGGAATCGAACCTAGGGCCTCGTGTATCCGAGGCAGGCACTCTTGCCACTAGGCCATATCCCCAGCCCCAGCCCTACTTTTTGCTGGTTATTTTAGAGATGGAGTCTCACAAACATTTCTGCCCAGGCTGGATTTGAACTGCCACCTTCTAGCTCTCAGCTTCCAGAGTAGCTAGGAATTGCAGCCAAGAGCTTCAGATGCTCACTGTAAGTTAAGTTCCAAGTAAGAATGTAATGGACTAGACATATTGTTTAACAAGTTATTAGTATACAGGTGACATTTAAAGCGGTTGGGTAAGGGAACTATTTTATCCTTAATCTTGTAAGTTATAATTAGCAAATGATAGGTTAATATGGGAAGAACAAGCAGACTTATTGGTGTATATTTTAAGCAAGGTAATCAGGGAATGAGTGATTCTCAAAGAGGTGCCTTGAATTTAACCATATGTTGCCTCTTGAATAAAGAGATAGGATAAGACAAAGAAGCAGGCTTATGAGTCTCTACAAGTGACAACCTGTGGGAAGGCAAATAAGTGGCAGGTAATAGTCAGTTAGTGAAGCTTGTGAATGGAGACCCTCTGTGCCCTTTCCAGGTCCCAAGGGTCAAAGGCATCTTTGGTGGTTGACTTTTGCTCTCTCTCGTAGAGGACATGCTTCCAGGGGAACAGGTGGCCTTTTGTTTTTGCAAACTCATGTCCTGCTTTCAGGAAAATAGGAGAACAGAGTTCAGCATTTGCTTTCTTAATTTAGTTGTTTTGGAGTGGCTTATTTTAATCTTCCCAAAAGCTAGTAGACTGAACGCACCAAAGGAATGGTAGATGGAGAAATCCCAGAACCAAAGCCTGGCACATTACAGAATTCAGAAATCGGCAAGAAGAGAATTCATCAATGAATCTAGTACTGAAGTAACAAGGGATGAGGAAGAAGAATGCTACCCAGAAATCAAGAGAAGACATGGTTCAAGAAAGAAGGAAGGAGGCTGGATGGTAGGGGACACCTGTGATGCGTCTACTCAGGGGGTGGAGATAGATTGAAGGCCAGTCTATAGGCAGTTAGTGTGGGACCCTAGCTAAAAAAATAAACCGAAAGCAGCAGGACTTGGGGTGTGGCTCCAGTTGTAGAGGGCTGGCTAGGTCCTGTGTTCAATCCCCAGTAAGGAGGGGGAAAACAGAAATGCTTAAGTCCTGCTGAGACTTAAGTCCTGAGAGACAATTGATGAACATTGATCCTTGGGTTAGTGGGGGAGTCCAAAGTGACTTTGGTGAGAGGGAAATAAGGAAGTATCTAGAAGGGAATGTGGGATCATTAGAGATATTTTAAGGCAGAAGTATGTATATGTGCCGGTGGCAATGCTGCAGGAGAGGGAGACAAGGTGCTTATGTATAAGGGAGAACTGAGGCTTTGAGCAGGTGAGAATCAAGTAAACAAGAACTAATCATTGTTATAAAAGGGAAGGCCAGGTATATGATTACAAAAAGTTATCCAGTATATTGGTAAGACTTCTTTTTTTTCGTGTTATTGAAACAAAAGAAGCAACCAGCTGATTTTGAAGAAGGGGAAGGGAAGGAAGCCGTGGGAAATAGTTGTTCAGAAGAATGGGATTTACAAAAGTTCCCAGTGGTAAAGTGCTTGCCTCGTATACATGAAGTCCTGGGTTCGATTGCTCAGCACCACATATACAGAAAAATGCCAGAAGTGGTGCTGTGGTTCAAGTGGCAGAGTGCTAGCCTTGAGCAAAAAGAAGCCAGGGACAGTGCTCAGGCCCGGAGTTCAAGCCCTAGGACTGGCAAAAAAGCAAAACCAAACAAAAGTTCCCAGTGAGAGGCAAGGGTGAGCCTGGTTTTGTGGTTGTGACTGGAGAGGGGTTAGTCAGCATAAATGTGTTTCCTGCTAGCCATGCTTAGCTGCGTAGGTACAGGTAGGTGCTGAGCAAGTAGACATGGCAGATTTGGTTGAGGTTGGGGTTTGTGAGGCAGCTGTAACTGGAGGAGAGGTGAAAGTGGAATCCTGGAGTTTGCAAAGTAGTGTTTATTTGTAATGTTGACCATAGGATTTGAGCTGAGTCTGCTGTGAGCAGAGGAGAATAAACAGTGAAAATGAAGATCCTATAGGTCACAGATTGCTGGATTTGGAGGAAGAGAAAGGTGCTGCTGAGGGAGGAAGATTCTTCCCAGATGCTAGTGCTTCACATTTGTATCCCAGCTAATGTGGACTTGAGAAGGCTGAGACCAGCTTTGAGGCCTGCCTGGGCAGAAAAGTCTATGAGACTCTATTTCCAATTAACTAGCGGTAGAGTACCAGCTGTAAGAAAGCTTAGTGAAGAGCTAAAGGTCTTGAGTTCAAGCCCAGTGTATACACACACACACACACACACACACACACACACACACGGAGGGAGGGAGAGAGAGAAAGAGAGGCTTTTTTTTTTTTTTGCCAGTCCTGGGGCTTGAACTCAGGGCCTGAGCACTGTCCCTGGCTTCTTTTTACTCAAGTCTAGCACTCTGCCACTTGAGCCACAGTGCCACCTCTGGCTTTTTCTATAGATGTGGTGCTAAGGAATCGAACCCAGGGTTTCATGTATGTGAGGCAAGCACTTTACCACTAGGCCATATTCCCAGCCAGAGAGAAGGTTCTTGAAATTAGGCATTTGAATATGAAGCCCTTGTTGGTAATGATGGTGACAAGGATGTGTCCATAGATGGATGGCTGAGATGAAATGGAGGCCCAAACTATTGTTGGTAAAGCATCAGAGATTGGTAGGCTAATGAGTTGAATTAGTATAAGCAGTACCAAAGAGCTGGTGCTGGTGACTCATGTTTGTAATCTCAGCCTTTCCTCAGGAGGCTGAGATCTGAGGATCAAGGTTTGAAGCAACCCTGGCCAGGAGAGTCTGTGAGATCTTATCTCCAATTACCCAGCAAAAAGCTCGAAGTGGAGCTGCGGCTCACACGTCTCACATCTCCAAGTTACCTTTTGTTTTAAAATTAAAAACTTGAAGAAAATACATACAACCATCTTCAAAAACACCTTTGTTAACAGACTGGAGAAGAGATGAATCCTTAAATATTCAGGTTTCCTGGCTATAACAGGAAATCTATTTATTTCATACTATTATACAGACTCTTGCTAATTTTTAAGAGCATTTTCTTAGCACTAACAAGATACACTAAAGCCATGGCTGGTTAAAAGGGGTGAAGGATAGGGAGGGAGAAGCAAGATTCAGTCCTACAAGCGTGTTAAGTACCAACCAGGGAAATTTGGAGTTAATGTTGTTGGGGCCTTTGCCATTAAAGAGAGAAAATTGTATGACTGTTAGTTTATGAAATGAGCCACTGGGGCATCTTTGGTACCAGAACTCTAATTGAATGAAGCCCTTACACATCAGAGAGGATTTTCTCACCCATCTATTCTCCCTGACCCTGCCATCTTTCCTCTTCTGGAACATATTTTTCATTGTATCATACTAATTTGTTAACTCTTTCATCATCCTTGTCTGGAATTGGGGCTTGTTGTCAGAAGGATTGTAAGGTTTGCTTTTTTCCTTTTTTTGTACTGGTACTAGGACTTGACCTCAGAACCTGGGCGATGACCCTTAGCTTTTTCTTTGCTCAAGACTAGTGCTCCAGTGTTTAAGCCACAGCTCCACATCTGGCTTTTTGTTGGGTAAGTGGAGATAAAGGTCTCACAGCCTTTCCTGCCTGGGCAGGCTTTGAAATGCAGTCCTTAGATCTTTTCCTCCTGAATAGCTAGGGTTATAGGTGTGAGCCACTGGCACCTGGTAGTGTTATTTCTTATTCATCTTTGTAACTGTCTTTAAGCCCAGACACTCAGTAAATACCTAATCACCCAGGACTGAGTGGTTGATTGTTGGAATGGATGCAGTCTGTACTTGTTTGCTGTCACGTTTATCAATATGGTCAACAATGACCATATTGCCTGTGGTAGTTGCTGTACTACTTGAGTGTCTATACACATCTGACACACATTTGAACTAGCATGGAGGGAGCCTTGATGCGGTCACTGAGATCTGCTGAGTACCATTCTGTCCTCACTCTGGAATTCTCCAGAACATACACATTTGCTTAGCGGCAACTTCTCAGCTCCAACTCTCCACTGCACTTGCATCATCCCACCAAGAATTTTTTCTCGTCATCTAGGCTTTTGGAAAACTTGGGATAAGAGTCCCTGCAAGACCTATCAGATGAGCTCAGAGGAGGTGAAGCCCCCTCCCAGCTGTCCTTCCAGGGATTCTGAGCTTTGGTGTAGCACTTCTACCTTGGACTGTAATATATCAGGACAAAATGTGAATGCTGCCAGCCTCATCAGTTCCTTCTGTCAGGCTCCAGCCAACCAGCTGCTTTAGCCCTGGCAATCATGCAGCAAAGCTCTGATGGAATTCTGAGGGGGAGCTTCCCCCCGCCCCCCACCCCCAGAACCCTTCCCTATGACAATCGGAGTGTATTTTGGATACCCAGATGGTTGAAGTGGTCTCTATACCGTGGGACAGTTGAGACCCCTCTGGGTGCTCATTGTCTCACTGTTCTGCCTCTCACTGACTGAGAGAACATAGGTAAGTTACTTTCACAGAGGCACCTCTGTTCTCCTCTGTGAAATAAAGAGGATCGGGATGGTTGTTTTCAGCTCTGTCATTCCAAAAACACTGTGGATTTTTTCTTGCCGGGTTGAAAGGGGATTCCAGTACGGACTGTTCTTCTAGCTCCCAGGGAGCCCTGCCCAGCCCCTCATTTCTCCTGAGATAATATTTTAGTTGTAATCTTGCTCTGTCTCCACCTCCTGCTACAGTTTTTATCTTTCACATCATTGTTTTCTTACTCATAGCTGATCTGGAATGTTTGATGACCGTTCTGGAAAAATTGAAATTAATCCAGTGTTCAGTGTTTGATTACCTAGAAATTAATCTGTAGAGGACACTGGAGTCAGGGTAGAAAAGGACAGGGCACTTTCCCCAATGATCACATAGCTTAGCAGAAATATCGTCTAACTCAATGGCCACAGTTACACTTCAGGACTACAAGTACTGTGGTGCCTCTGTCTCATGCCTTGAGAAACTGGTTTATGCTTTAGGGGAAGAACACTACTTTCACAGAGAGAGACCTAAAGAATTATTCAGGTTGGGCACTGGTTGCTGCTAGCTAAATAGGCTGAGAATTGTGGTTTGAAGCCAGCCTGGCAGGAAAAACCCATGAGATAGTTATCTTCAATTCTCCTCCCAAAGCCAAAAGGGGAGCTGTGGCTCAAATGTCAGAGTGTTAGCTTTGAGCAGAGAAAGCTAAGGGACAGCACTCAGGTCCAGAGTTCAAGGCCTGCTATTGATATAGGAAAAGAAGAAGCAGAAGAAGCAGTAGCAGAAGAAGAAACAGTCAAACCTGAGCATTGTGTATAGTGAAAGAAGAAGAAATGGTCAAATCTGAGCATGGTATGTAGTGAATTTGATAAAATGGAGAGTCATGGAGTTACATGAGTGAATGCACAGGGTGTGACCCAGTGGTAAGAAAATAGGGGAACCAGTCAAGGCCCATCAGTTCAGCATTTCTCTGTGTCTTTCATCTTCAGATATAATGATGCTGTTATTTTTTCTTGGGGATAGGGATAACACCTTTCTCATAAGGGTCTTATTTCTGCTTCAAGGGAGAAAGGCAGGGTAGGATCAAAGACCTTGACCTTCCTGAATATACACTCACAAATTTCTTCAGTATACCAAGGCACCAAATAGTGGAGTAGCTTGTTCCAAACCTCATTAATGCATTTCAAAGAGGATCAGGGGGTGTTATCAATAAGTATAAATACAAATAGTATTTTTTATTTTTATTAATGACAAAGTGACAGTGCAGACCTCCTATCTGGTGTTCACTTGAGTGGATTTCTTTTCAGTGTCATATACGGATTGTTATTTTGCTGTGACTATGTTCTTTTAACAACAGGGAAATTTTTAGGTAAAAAATGTGGTGTTGAAACCGCAGACCTATGGCCACCCAATCTTTGACAAGGGAGCCAAAAAAATAGGATGGGAGAAGGATAGCTTCTTCAAGAAATGGTGCTGGCAAAATTTGCCAAACGTGTGTAGAAAACTAAAGTTAGATCCTTATATATCACCCTGCACCAGGATCAATTCCAAATGGATCAAAGACCTCAAGATAAAAGCAGATACCCTGAAAATATTACAGGAAGGAATAGGTAAAACACTAGGGCTCCTTGGCACAGGTTGAAACTTTCTCAATAAAGACCCAGAAACACAGCAAATCAAAGAAAGGTTGGGTAAATGGGACTGCATTGAAGTTCAGAGCTTCTGCCTGGCAAAGGACATAGCTAGCAAGATACATAGAAAGCCCACAGACTGGGAGAAGATCTTCACTAGCCATACAACAGACAAGGGCCTTATATCTAAAATCCACCTGCAGCTCAAGAAATTATAGACCTCCAAAACGAACCTCCAAAGAAAAACCACTCCACTAACAAGTGAGTTAAAGATTTAAAGAGAGACTTCTCTGAAGAGGAAATATAAATAGCTAATAGACACATGAAGAAATGCTCAACATCTCTGGTCATAAAAGATATGAAAATCAGGATCTGGGGATATGGCCTAGTGGCAAGAGTGCTTGCCTTGTATACATGAGGCCCTGGTTTTGATTCCCCAGCACCACATATACAGAAAACAGCCAGAAGTGGCGCTGTGGCTCAAGTGGCAGAGTGCTAGCCTTGAGCAAAAAGAAGCCAGGGACAGTGCTCAGGCCCTGAGTCCAAGAACCAGGACTGGCCAAAAAAAAAAAAAAAAAAAAAAAAAAAATATGAAAATCAAAACAACATTGAGATTCGACCTCACTCCAGTTAGAATGGCTATTATCAAGAAATCTAAAAACAGATGCTGATGGGATGCAGCCAAAGGGGAATGCTAATACACTATTGGTGGGAATGCAGCTTGTCCAACTACTCTGGGAAGCAGTATGAAGGCTCCTCAGAAGACTAAACATAGAGCTCCCCTATGATCCAGCAATCCCACTTTTGGGCATTTACCCAAATGTCAACAAACAAGGCCACACTAAAGTTACCAGAACAACCATGTATACTGCAGTAATATTTACCATAGTGAAGATATGGAACCAACCCAGATGCCCTTTGGTAGATGAATGGGTTGGTTAAGAAGATGTGTGTGTGTGTGTGTGTGTGTGTGTGTGTATACATATACACACATAGACAATGGAGTTCTATGCCTCCATTTGTAAATGGAAATGGAAAGACATGGAAAAGTTATATCAAGTGAAGTAAACCAACCCAAAGAAAAGTAGGTTGCATAGTTTCCCTCATTTGTAAGATCTAAAAATAGGTCTATGGTATTCTTAACAAGGAATCTCAACAACTCAATTGCTTAACACATAGGACCATAAAAAATGAAGAGTACCAACATGAACTCCAAGATATGGAAACAACAGGTTCTTATTATATACTATACATAGTTCTTAAAATTTAATTTTTTTTTTTTTTTTTTTTTTTGGCCAGTCCTGGGCCTTGGACTCAGGGCCTGAGCACTGTCCCTGGCTTCTTCCCGCTCAAGGCTAGCACTCTGCCACTTGAGCCACAGCGCCGCTTCTGGCCGTTTTCTGTATATGTGGTGCTGGGGAATCGAACCTAGGGCCTCGTGTATCCGAGGCAGGCACTCTTGCCACTAGGCTATTCCCCCAGCCCTTAAAATTTAATTTTAAAAATTTAATTTTTTCATCTCTCTTGAATTTTCTGTAGCTTGTGTCTTGTATATAAGATTATTTGACCAGGGAAAGGGAATCACAGAAATGATGAACTAATACAACAATGATACTCATTTAACAATAGGTTGGATATCAACCTTATAACTTGGTGGGGAGGGCTAGGAAGGTGTAAGTGGGAGAAAATAAAGGATGGGGTAACATTGTCTAAAAACAAATGTAATTATTACTTTAATTATGTAACTTAACCCCTGTGCTCATCAACTTTTCAATAAAGATAAAAATTAAAAAAAAAATTCTGAGGACTCAAGTGGAAAGCAAGCCTGCTAAAGGCCCAGTGGACCAGCCTCATTGTTAACTGGAAGTTAGTTAGCTTGGGCCACACGGGAGGTACTGTGGCTCCCTCTAAAGGCGATTGGTGTTAATGCACTTTTATGTTCTGTTTAAGAAAAGGTCTTGGAAAAAACACAATTTTAGCTGTAGTTGTGCTCCAAGAGAATAATTTGGAATAAGGGAAGGCTTTCTATTGTACCCCAGAAAGAGCTAAATACCTGAGTCAATGAGGTTGGTTTTGTAGCCTGATAAGAGAGAGCTTCCTCAGATCCAGTTACTTTCTCTCACAATGCCATGTAAACCCAAGAGAACTCCCAAGGAAAAGTTAGTGTTTTGATCCATACTTCTGATTATTATTTATCATTTATGGATGAGTTCAGAAAAATGATACATCTTCATTTGACTGTGAAAAATACTACAAAACGTGCTTGCTCTTAATGAATATTTAATTAGGAAAATGTCATTTTAGGCAGTACATCTTTTTGTGTAATGTATTCCTATCTGTCTTTTACCACCAAGGAGCTCAAATTTCTTCTCCTGAACTGCCTCCTCTACCTAGGTTGTCCATCATTTTGCTCACTTTGGTGTTTGTTCTCTCCAATTCTCTCCACATGTCTCATGCAAAGGAAAAGTATACTACATGCTTGACTTCATGCTGTGGATTTAGAAAAAGCCCTGTGATGGAAGTAAACCAATCAATGACCCACTTGTACTTGAAAAGAGAGGTCAAACACATGGCTATAGTCATATAGCTAGTAAATGAAGCTATTGGGCCTATGGTATCCCATACATAATCAAGAATGTGGATTAGCACTGATCTTTATTCTATTGCAAAGGTGATGTATATTCGTGCTGATTTTGACACCTTAGTTAATATCTTTTTCTTTTAGAAATAGTTTTAATTTTCACACATATATCTATGCCTCCTTTGTGGGAGGGAGCTTATTTCAATGCTAGCTGGGATGGGTTGGGCCCCAAGGTGGGACTTATGTAAGTAATGGGTTCCGCATTCTGTGGCTAGAGTTTCATATCAGCAGTTGTTTGCTGGGTGATTTCTGGGGGCAGGTGCCCTCTCCCCTTTGGGAAATCTTTGCAAAACTAGCTTCTTTCTCTATTCTCAGATGTGAATGGATGTAGAAGTCACATAGTTGTGGACAGCCGAAATAGGACCTGTGATGCTGTCATTAACTTTGTTGGGACAGCTAGATGCAGAAGTAAATCTGTTCACTGATGACATTAATGAGCAATTGAGCCAAACCCTGAAACTGTCCTACCTCTACCATTCACTCTTATGAACTATTTATTGTTTAACTCACTTTGAGTAGAAATGTGTGTGTGCATGTGAGTGTGCGTGTGTGTGCGCGTGTGTGTGTGTGTGCACATGCTGCTTCAGTAGCTTGAACTCAGGGCCTTCGCAGAGCTCTCTCTCCATTTTTTCCTCCCCTCAAAGCTGGCACTCTACCATTTGAGCCACAGCTCACTTCCAGCTTTTTGATAGTTAGAGATAAGAGTTTCATGGACTTTCCTGCTTGGGCTGGCTTTCGAACTGTGATCCTCAGATCTCAGCCTCCTAAGCAGTTAAGGATTCTAAGTATGAGCCTCTGGTGGCTGGCTTGAGTAGAAACTCTTTATGGCCAAAGCTTAGAAAGATAAGACTATATCCTTTTCGCAAGGGCAATTGGTTAGAAATTTGACCAAGTGTGGTTGCTGTGTTCCTAGAGAACAAATTCGATCTTGGCATTTAAAAGCTGTGTGATAGCTGGTTTATGTTATATTTACAACTCTACATTCAAAGGAAACCTAAATGTCAGGTACTTGAATACGAATGTAAAAATATCAGACCTGCTGTTACTGCAGCTGAAACTTAAGTTCTAGCTCCTTTAGAGAAAATCATTACTTTCTGTTTAAGTTGAACTCAGATTCCCAAAATGTACCTCCAGGTGATGAATAATAAATAGCCAAGAAAGATATTTTAAAAATTTTCTGCAGAGCGTAAAAATTACGGGGCAGATGCTCTAACTGTGGTCTAGATGTGATATGAGTTGGTAAAATATTAAGTTTCTCCTTTATTGTAATCTGTTCATTCCCCAGTTATGACCAATAAAATAACGTTCCAGAGAAAAATGTAAGGGCTGGTAATTATAAAGGAAAATAATCAAGGACAAAGCTATCACCTTGGAAGGAGGTTCACTTTAAGATCTTTCCTTTTTTTTGTGGCTGGTACTAGGGGTTAAACTCAGGGCCTTGGCTCTGGCCCTTAGCTTTTTCACTCAAGGTTAGCACTCTACGGCTTGAACCATCACTCCATTTCCAGCTTCTTTGCTGGTCAATTGGGCATAAGAGTCTCACAAACTTTCCTGCCTAGACTGACTTTGAATGTCAATCCTCAGATCTCAGCCTCCCTAGTAGCTAGGGTTACAGAAATAAGCCACTAGAGTTGAGCAAGATTTCAATGGTTTTGGAATTTAAACTAGAAAGGCATGCTTCTTTTGGTACTAAACAAAAAGTAGAGTGAACAAGACTGTTTGAGACTACTGGAAGTGGGTATTGATTCTTCTGGCTTACGAAATGTCTAAGACCCTTCAACGCCAAGGTCATCGTTGTGTTTTTTTTTTCTTTCTTTACAGAATCTAAAGGCTCAATATTTTTCTTTGCTTCTCCCACCTTTTGGCACTCTCTTGAGCAGTGAAATCAAATTATAAGACGCTTGTTACACTCAGGAAGAAAATAATCATTTACTACTGCTGTTTAACTTGGATCAATCTGAATAAGAGGCTCTCAAATCTTCTGTTGTGATTGACATTACCCTGAGAGTCCTGCATTTCCAAAAGTCACTCCAAAGAAGAATGGTGTGATCCTCTATATTCCTGGACTGTAGAGAATGTGGTTGTGTCTCAGACATAAATAATGGCACTGCTGTAGAATGACTGGATACATTAACATGAAATACAGCCTAGGACTTGGAATTTTTTAGTCTCCCATTGAATACTGTTCTTTGTCATCTGGTAAAAGTTTAATCTATTTTATTATCACATTTTTCTGACAAAGCATAACTCATTCATTTGGCTCATTAATCCCCTCTCCTTCATAAAAAGGGCATACAGGGTGATCACCTCCATTAGAACAATTGTCTACTATGCTTGGTTTTATAGAGATAATCTATAAATAATGTGAAAGTTTGTAGAAAATCCAAGTCTAAAGAAAGAGTCATAAATTGTTCAGTATTTCATTTTTCTTCTGCTAATATATTGTACTTGTATTTTAGGCATTTGAGCCACCTTGTGGTAATATATGTGAAATACAACTTCTTTTATGATTTTTCTTATTAGTGTATATTAATTGTACAAAGGGGTTTCAATGTGATACTTCTATATATGTGTGTATAATGTTCATTGATCATATTTATCCCCCCTTTGACTTCTTGTTATGCATCCCCCATTCTAATGAGTCTTCTCACTAACAATCTATTACTGAAAAATGATGCAAAAATGTATTTCCACTTTAAAAAGAATAAACTAAGCAAACCAAAACCATTATGCACATTCTGATTTTGAATAGATATTTGTCTATTGGTAGAAGGTTAACTATTAGAAGAGAAATGATATAAAACATAGTTCTTGGCTTATTTTGTTTCTTTTGGTAGAAACTGTATATTACAAGAAAATTTTAAGAGGTAGCTGGATGCCAATGGCTCTAATCCTAGCTATTCAGGAAGCTGAGATATGAGATTGAGATTTACAGCCAGCTCTGGCAGAAAGTCTATGAGAGTCTTATCTGTAATTAACCAGGCTGGATATGTGGCTTAAGTGGTAGAGCACCAGCTAGGATTGGAAAAATAATATTGCTTATGCTATAACAATATATTATGTAATATTTACTGTATTTACACATAAAATACAAATAGCAAAGAAATGGCTGTCAATGGACTGAAATGATTAGTACACATTTGTGTGTGTGTGTGTGTGTGTGTGTGCGCGCGCCTTGGACTCAGGACCACAATGCTCTTTCTCAGCTCTTTCTCTCAAGGCTGGCACTCTACCAGTTGAGCCACAGCTCCACTTCTGGCCTTTTCGTGGTTAATTGGAGATAAGAGTGTCACAGACTTACCTGCTTGGGCTGGCTTCAATGGGGTCCTCAGATATCACTGTCTTTGAGTAGGTAGGGCTATAATTGTGAGCTAACAGTGTCCAGCAGATTAATACACTCTGGCAAGTGAGTGTTGGCTATGGTCATATTTTCCAAATATGCCTTCCAGCTAGTTATCATCTACTTTATACCATATATTTAAAGAATAAAAATAAAGTACCAGTCTGCTTGTTGGTCATTGGTCCTTCCAGAACAACTGCATATTCAGATTCCACTGTGGCTAATTTTAGACTTCTTTAACTGGGAACTGTAGACCAACTAAGTTTCCAGTTTGGCTCTGTTCTGGCATAATACCTCCCAGCAGAGCCAAATCACGAAACACTGTGAACTCCACGTGGTAGACTCCACATTCATCGTTGCCTTGTTAACTTTTACGGAGCTTTTATTTGTTGTTCTGAGAATGTCAGGTTCTTTGGTTTCCTGCTTTCTTAAATTACCATATGTCTCTAAATAGTTTTTTTGAAAATGAGAATTAGCACAAAAATGTGATAAATCTGCCTTCTGTGAATTCATGAACCTTCCTACTTGTAGGTTTGCAAACCAGCTGTAAAAATAGTGTCTCTGTTTGATGATGCTGTTTGTTTGAACTCTATCTCCCATCTCCACTGTTGCTTGGTTAGGTCAGCAGAAGACCAGAGATGTCACTGTAGCCCCAGAGAGCAAAGGCATCTAAAGAAATTAGAGGAGGGTCAGCCCCAGAGCAGACAAAACCTTTAGGAAAAACTGAGCAGGATAAAAATACAATAGGCTCCAAGAGAGACGTTTCCTTATACCCAAGACACCCTGCAGGTTGTTTGTGCAGGACCTAAGGAATTGAACTAAAATTCCCCTATGAACAGATGAGTGTCTGCTTTTTGCCTCTTAAATTTTTTTTCCTGGGAAATCACATCTTTTGGGAAGAAAGACTATACCGATGAGCATCGAGGTGTTTCTTAGGTTGGATAAAGCAGGGAATTTCTTTTCTTTTTTTTGGCCAGTCCTGGGCCTTGGACTCAGGGCCTGAGCACCGTCCCTGGCTTCCTTTTTGCTCAAGGCTAGCAGTCTGCCACTTGAGCCACAGCGCCACTTCTGGCCGTTTTCTGTATATGTGGTGCTGGGGAATCGAACCCAGGGCCTCATGTATACGAGGCAAGCTCTCTCGCCACTAGGCCATATCCCTAGCCCAAAGCAGAGAATTTCTGTAGACATTTTGAACAAGTCTAAGATCTTGTCGGATGAGTCTGAGAGATGCAGTACTGCTTCTTGATGTGTGGAGAAAACCAGTCCAGAAGATGAGGGAAGGAAGGAGAGAATAGCTTCAGGCAAAGACATAGGGCAGGAAGATCTTCACCAGGCTTGTCACACACTTCCTTTGGCCTCAGCTGGTTTAGGGTAAATTTGTCATGTGCATCCCACAGAGTCCTGATTAATACAGAACACATGCTGTCTGTGCATAGCCATTACACATGTGTCATCCAAGAGAAAATTCTGGAAGGTGAGGAAAAGGAGCAGCAGGTCCCAGAGGATGGAGAATCATAAAGACCTGATATTAGTCAAAATAAGACAAGAGACCTCATGGAACATTGATAAGATCCTTACAAAGGGTATGGCTGTATGAATATTTGAAAGATTGTAGGAGTTTATGGATTTGTTTATTGATTTATTGGTGTGTGTGTTCGCGCGCGCACACATGTGCAGTAATAAGGCTTGAGCTCAGAGCCCTATGCTCTCCCTTAGCCTTTCCACTCAAGGTTGGTGTTCTACTACTTTAGCAACATATTTCTTTTAGGCTTTAAGAGTCTCACAGAGTTTTCTGCGGTCCTCAGAGTAGCTAGGATTATAGGCATGGGGCCACAGGCACCTGCCTTGTCTTTTTTCCCACTTTTATTAGCATTCATTAAGTGGATTTCACTGTGATAATTCTATAGAAGATCACCTGCTTCCCCATCCCCCGTTGTTTAATTTCCACTCTTCCCTTGAGCACGATTTTTTTTTTTTTACTTTTTTCTCATCATTAAAATTGTCACTAATATAGTATAGTATCTAACTTTAACAAGTAGCAAGCACCAAGATAGCTAGTGTTAGTTTCTGGGTCAGGGCTGATGTTCAACGTGCCTGTATTAGTGTTCTATTGGAGAAATACTGCCTGAATTACTCTTTTCCAGAACCTTCAGTCCATTGCAGTCATGTTTGGTATCGTGTGACCTGCTCGTGCTTATAATCTATCCGCTTTTTGTTTTTTTTTGCTAGTCCTGGGGTTTGACCTCTGAGCTTCTTTTGCTCAAGGCAAGTGCTCATACCACTTGAGTCACAGCATCACTTCCAGCTTTTTTTGAATAGTTGATTGGAGATAGGAGTCTTATGGACTTTCCTGCTTTAAACTACAATTCTCAGATCTTAGTCTCCTGAGTAGCAAGGATTACAGGCATGAGCTACTGGCACCCTGCATCTATCCACATTTTATTGAACCAATTTAAGATTCAAAAAAGGGTAGGCTTTTGAGGAACCTCCATATTGCTTTCCAGAGTGGTTGAACCAGTTTAACATTCCCACCAGCAGTGTATTAGCTTCCCCTTTTGTCCATATCCCCGCCAGCATCTATTATTATTTGTTTTCTTGATAATGGCCATTCTAACTAGGGTGAAGTGGAATCTAACTGGGGTGAGGTGGAATCTCAATGTAGTTTTGATCTGCATTTCTTTTATGGCCAGAGATGTTGAACATTTTTTCATGTTTCTATTGGCTATTCTTATTTCCTCTCCAGGGAAGTTTCCTTTTAATTCTTTAGTCCACTTATTTATGGTGTCGTTGTTTCTTTGAGGATTTGTGTATGGGGAGTTTAATTTTTTGAGCTCCAGGTAAAATTTTCATATAAGGCCCTTGACTGTTGTATAGCTAGTGAAGATCGTCTCCCAATCTGTGGGCTCTGTGATCCAGAAATCCCACTCCTGGACATTTACACAATCAATCACAAACAAGGCCACACTAAAGCTACCACCACAACTATATTCATTGTAGCATTGTTTACCACAGCTAACATATGGAACCAACCCAGATGTCCCTCCGTAGATGAACGGATCAAGAAATTATGGTACATATATACACAACGGAATTCTATGCTTCTATTAGAAAGAAGGTCACTGCTCCCTTTGTAAGAAAATGGAAAGAGAGAAAAAAATCATACTAAGTGAGCCAAGCCCAAAGAAACATAGACTCTGTTTCACTCATTTGTAAAAATTAGTATATATCTAGGATAGTCCTAGCAGAGGATCATAATAGCTCCTATGTACATATGACCATATAAAATGATGCTAATTGAAATGGACTCCAAGATAAGAAAACAAGAGGGGTTATTTTTGTATTTGGTTTGTAATGTACTGTGTGAAATTATTTCCTTTTTCTTTCATTTTTTTTTCTTTTCCTTTATCAAGTTTATCCCCTGTTGTCACTGTTTTTGATAATGGTACCCCTGAGTCTTGTTTATACATTTATCTGATTTGGAGAAGGGAAGGGGAATAACAAAATGGGGAGACAAAAGACAAAGGGTGAACCAATGCCACAGAAATATTCACAAGGCACTATGTTGTAAATGAACTTTACAATTTGGAGGGGAAGCGGAGTTGGGTGTGGGGAGAGAAAAAGTGGGAGAAAACAAGGGGGAGATAACAATATTCAAAAAGAAATGTACTCATCTCCTTACTTACATAACTGTAACCCCCCTTACAATAAAATAAAATAAAAATTTATAAAAGGGAAGGCTTCATGAAATCCCACAAATTACAACAGGACCAGTGAGTTAAATGATGAATAAAGCCATGAGCTCTTTACTAATTACTCTGGAGTTTCAACAATGGGCAGTATCAATTCTGAGGTGAGTAAGAAAAATGAATATAGCAATGTGGTGTTTCCATTAGTAAAATATAGTGTAGAGGAGGAATCTCTAATCAAACTACATCTAGCAGAAGAGATTGGTGAGTGAGAGAAATGGTATTTCATAGGTAACATAACCCAATGTAAGCTAGTAGAGGAGGAAGCCCTTCATTTAATTTTGATATGGAAAAACTGGAGTAGAGCTTGGCTCCATTGTTAGCTTTTAAGCAGCAGGTAAAAACATTGGCAGATGTCTTGAAAGCTTTTGATGGTTAAAAAGACTGGAAGAGGCCTTTCCAGAAGGAAAAGAAAAAAGGAATTGTGTGGAAGGCTATGAGGATTCAAACAGAATTTTGGGAATAGCTTGTATTTTTATACTCAACTTAGGATTTGCTAGGAAGCTGGCTTTTAAAAAAATTGATGTCCTGTTGTTTTGTCTATTTAAGCTGTTTATCTCTCAATATGTAGGAGTTAGCTAACAAAATAGCATCTGACTCTTCGCAGGTCAACTAAAATAGTCTTTAGGAGCTCTCTTCTTTTCCTGCTTGGCATCCTACTTATCTGATGTACACAGTAGAGACCTCTGGCCTTGTCCTCCACAGAGGGTAGTTAGAGATGCACTCTAGGGTCAGAGAACAGAAATCCCATTATGTTGGTCAGATAAAAATATTTCAGCAGCATGTATTTAGCACCATCTTGGAAGTTGCTTCAGAATTTCTACTGAAAATGAGATTAAAGGCCCAGTTTATCTGAAAGGGCAGTAGGGAAGGGCTGGGAGACATGTGATTATATATTAATAGGTAAAACTAAGTCATTTCTGAGCCCCTTAAGCCTCTTTTTGTGTTGCTATGACTCCTCTTTTTTCATACTACATTGTGCAAGGCATGATAGAAAATTAAAACAGTGCAGTAAAAGTGAGCTCTGTTCTCAAGGAAGTTAGAGCCTAGTTGGGTGAGATAAAAGAAAAGAAAGGTTTATAAGACTACTAACAATGTACAACAATGTCCTGAAGACAACTGAAGTACAGAATAGCCTATTGTAGCTTGATAAATGAAGATCTAAATATTTTCCATAGTACAAACACAGAGCCCGTAGTATTGCAAAGATGAGTAAATTAATAAGGTGAACCTGTGCGGCTAGTTGATCAGGAAGTCTTGGTCTGGCCATACCATTAAAAGTTCTTCATATTCCAGATTCACTTTGCTACCTGCTGTCGTTTGGATCGTGAATGTTCCCCCAATGCTCATGCATTAAAGGCTTGGTTGTCCCTCACGTGATCCTGTTGGGAGGTGATGGAAACTTTAAGAGGTGAGCCTAATGGGAGGTCTTTAGGTCATTGGAGGTGTGCCCTCAAAGAGCATTGTGGGACCCAGACCCATTCTTCTCTTTTGTTTCTCAGCCATGAGGTCAGTGGTTTTACTCTGCTTTCTGTTGCCGCCAAGATGGACCTCATCGCAGGTCCAAAAGAAACATACCAAGTGGTCAAACTTGGCAAAGTTTTGCAAACTCTGGAAGCTGTGAGCCCAAATAACCCTTTTTTCTTTGGAAGTTAAATATCTCAGGCATAGCAATAACTTTCTGATAGCTTTCCTGACTCTGATAACTCAGGAATAATAAATAACTGATACATGAGATTACATGAAATGGAAAAAGCTCTTGCCACAGCAAAGGAAACAACAGAGTGAATACTTTTCACAATAGCCAAGTCATGGAATCAACCTAGGTGACCATCAATGGATTAATGAATAAAGAAAACGTGGTCTATACCAAGGTAGAGGGGTTTTTTCAGCAATAAAGAAAAATTAAATCATGCCATTTTCAGGAAAAGAAATGGAACTGGGAATTGTGATACATGAAATAAGCCAGAATTAGAGCCACAAGAACTGCATGTTTCCCTCATGTGTAGAATTTAATATTACTAGAGAGGTAAAAAGGAGTGAGAGGTGACTATTAGGAATGTGGGAACAGAAAGGGGAGAGAGGACATAAGAAATGCAGTAGATGGGCTTAATGTGCTCAAAGTACATTACTTGTGTTTGGAAATGTAATAAACCCACAGTGTGTATAATAAAAGTTATCTTTGATATTTTGTTACAACGATGGAAATTGACTTACACTACTGTTTAGGGGCCATTGTGTCCTCTGATTAAATGTCAGTGAGGTAGGCCTTGGGTTACTAGTCTTCAAGATTCTTAAAGGCCTAAGTGACGTTTAAAGCTTTGCTATTTGGATTACTTGCTCCTTTATGTTTTGTAATGTCAGAAATCCAACTCATCTTTTTGCTTTTCCCCGTCCCCTTTCCTTCTCTTCTGTTCTCTTCCTCTCTTTTTCTCCTTTTCCTTCCCCTCCTCATTTCCCTGTCCTCTCTCCTCCTCCCTTTCCTATTCCTTTCTTTCCTGGCCTTCCGCTTCCTCCTCTCCCCTCTCCCTCCCCTTTCCTTCTCTTTCTGCCCATTCATTTTCCTTCACTGTCCTCCTCTCCACCTCTCCCTTCCTCTCTTCTCTTTTCCTCCTTTCTCCCCCTCCCTCTTCTCTTCCCTTCCCCTTTCTATACATTCTCTTTTCTTTTGTCCTCTTCATTTTCGTCATCTTTTTTCTCTCCTATACATTTTTCAAATGGACTTTTAGGAAAGTAGCAGGAATTTTAGACATCTTTGGGTCACTTGGTCCCCAATTTTTCAACCTAGGGCAGGGAAATTGGGCGAGGATCTCAGGCCGAGCAAGTTTCCCGTTTCCTTGTTTCCTAGAACAGAGTTGCCTACTCCTCTTCCCCTCATCTCCTCTGTCTCCTCCTCAGAAAATGGCAATGTTGTCGGCCTTGTCCCATTTCAATCATGAGGCTGGCCACAGGAGAAGACAATGCCGAGTTCTAGTTGCATTAGAGTTGAATTTATGTCATCTATATGTACATTACAGGACTTTCCTATAATAACATTCTCTTTGAGTGAAGAAGTTAAGAGTACTGCTCTGAGGAGAAAGACTTAAGATAAAATTGTTGTGTGAGGGAGATACACACGGATTATACTAAGTATAATGAATCCTTACTACATGCCAGACACTCTCTAAGTAATTTTTATATGTGGTCTCATTTACTTTCCGGGTGGCGCAGTGAGGTCTGCACCATTTATGTCTCTATTTTAGAGATGTGAACCTTTAGGATAGAAAGAATATCTCTGGGTTGTTGCTGGAGAGGACAAAGTTAGGGGCCTGAACATAGCCAGTCTTATTGCAGAGCCTGTGCCTTTAAGAATCTGTGTTATTTAGAAGTGAATAGGCCTGGGTTGCCATTCTTGTTTGTTTTTCAGTTGGCTCAGATTCACAGCTGGACTGTCATAATTTAAAATCTTAATAGCTAGCTTTGTAATAAATGAGAAAAACACAATTAGGGTAGGAAAACTGTGCAAACACTTGGAACTTTGATTTCTTGTACAAAGAGATTCTCACTTGATTTCTTTTTTCCTCCACCTTCTGCTCTTTCTTCTCCTCTTCCTCATTTTTTCCTCTCATCTCCTACTCTTCATCTTCCTCCTTCTCTTCCTCCTCCTCCACCTCTTCCTCCATTTTCTCTTCTTCCTTCCCCTGAACTTGAAATTTTAATTCTCCTGCCTCAGCTTCCTGTGTCATGGGATTACTTGAGTGTACGGCTATATTCAGCTTCTAATTTGATTTCTAATCTTAGCTGTTTCTCTTTCCCCAGAGGCATCTTTCCTAACATGTCTTTCTTTTGACCTCAAGAATTCTTAGTTTAGCTAGACATGCTACACTAGCTAATGAGGAGGCTGATTGGGAGGATCCTTGTTCAAGACCAGCCCAAGCAAAAAGTACATTCGGTCCTATTTCAGCCAGTAAAAAGTGGAGTGCTGTGGCGCACATCTGTCATTCCAGTTATACAGGAGCTGTAGATAGAGGGATTGTGGCCCAGGCTGGTCAAGGTAAGACCCTTTCCAAAAAATACAAACAGGATACTGGTGGCTCATGCCTATAAGCCGAGCTATTCCGGAGACTGATATCTGAGGAGTCTCTTAAACTCTTATCTCAGATTAACCACCCAAAAGCTGGGAGTAAAGCTATGGCTGAAGAGATAGAGCACTAGCCTTGAGCACAAAGGTTCAGGGTCAATGGCCAGCCCCCCATCCACAAATATATGCATAATGTAACTCAAGATGTGGCTGCCTAGCAAGCATAAGGCCATAACTTCAAAATCCAGTACTATCCCACTCTGTGCTTTTTTTTCTACCACACCTCTGTTTTAAATACTTCCTCTTGCCTACACCACTGGTACCAAAAAAAAATAAAAATATATATATATACTTTTGACCATGACTGCTTCCTTTTAGGTCTTCTTATTTTTTTTTTTTTTGGTAGACCTATTTTTCCCATTCTTTCCACTTTTTCCAAGGTTCTTCTCTTGAACTTTGTGAAGTTCAAAGGCCTTTGTTATTTCTATCACTTCTTGCTCTTTATCTTATGCAATACCACGAGACCCAGGTCTTCTGCTTCTTTGATTTAACCTCTCACCTTCCTCCTACTCGCTCACGGTGCGTTTCTCCAATGTGTATTTCTTAGAACTTTGCTATTCTTTTTATGTCATCTCCCCTTTGAAAAGCTCATCCATTTTCAAAGTTTCACCTCTCCCTTTCATACAGACACTTAGGTCTATCTGTGCCTTGGTAATTTTCTCTTACCCAAATACCAGTATTTATTTTCAAGTGCTCCCTTGAAATGTTCACTTAAGCATTTTGCCGTCATCATTAAGCTCAAGGTGCACCAGCCCTGCTCACAAGGGCTCTCCTGATGGTGGGAATGAAGATGCTGGTGATGGCAGCATGATGATGATGATGATGGTGATAATGGTGACAATGATGATGGTGATGATGATAACCGAAAATACCTATGCAACCTGGTACTATTCTAAGTACTTTATAAAGATTAATTTATTTAATCATTATTCTACAGATGAAGGATCTCCAGCTGAGACGATGCCCCCAGATGATGTCACATGGCTGCCTAGCGGAGGAGCTAAAATGCACCCCAACCAGTGCCCTTCTAATGCACAGCTCACACTCAATATTTCTGTGTGTTGCTTTTCTGATTTTTCATGCTCAGAACTGTGCACTTCAATGTTCTTTCTCCCTGTGGTCCAATTCATTACTTTGTGCTTCTTCTTTCAAAATGCTTGTGGTGACTGTACCAGCCAGGGTCTCCAAAGGCACAAATAAATGGCTTTTTCAGAAAAGATACAGAGGCGTGCTGAAGAGATGGGAGGGGACGAGGGAGCTCTGGCTATTAGCAATATTGGGATGCTGTTGCCAACATCAGTGTTGTTTTGTTCTGTTTTGAAACAGAATGTCACCCAGTAGCCCAGGCTAACCTTGAGCTCTTATCCTCCTGCCTATGCCTTCTGAATGCTGGGCTGTAACAAGCATAGAACTACCACACTCACTGCACCCTCTCAGTGAAAGCTGCACGCATGGGGCAGGTATGGCCCACAAGTTCAAGAAGCTCAGAAAGACATGAGACAGAGTCCTAAATTGTGCCAAACATCTTACTAGTTACTAAGAGCAATTGTGTCTTAATTATGCTTTTGTTTCATGAGTATGTGTCTTGTCTCCTAATGGAAGGACGAGAATCTCAAGTCAAGGGTATTCATTATTGTCCTTCCTTCCTTCCTTCCTTCCTTCCTTCCTTCCTTCCTTCCTTCCTTCCTTCCTTCCTTCCTTCCTTCCTTCCTTCCTTCCTTCTCGTCGTCGTCGTCGTCGTCGTCGTCGTCGTCCTCCTCCTCCTCCTCCTCCTCCTCCTCCTCCTCCTCCTCCTCCTCCTCCTTCTTCCTCTTCTTTCATCTCCCTCTTTCTCCTTCTCTGTCCCCTTCTTCGTATCCTTTCTTCTCCCCATCCTTTCTTCTCCCCCTTCTCTTCCGTCTCCTCCTCTCCTCCTCCTCCTCCTCCTCCTCCACCTCCTTCTTCTGGTGTAATTTTTATTTTTTAAGATGTAACAGTTTGAAAGGGAACATTGTCAGTGACAAAGGTGGTGTGTGCTGTCAACTTCCCCATTGATCAGTGCTCTGTAGGCATGTTTACTCTTGTCCTCTTGAGATGGCTCCTTTTCATGCGATTGGCATACTTCCCTCTGTGTGTCCTAATAACCACCATGTTGGGATGAGATTATTTGCAGTACAATACAGGTTGACATCCCTAGAGAATTCTAGTCTGTAGGTTGTAAGTCAATGTCTCTGGCTCAAGTTGGTTCACTTCAACTTTTCCCCAATTCTAAGGTAATGCTTTGGAATTGACCTTCATTTCTCTCATTGCTTATGACTTCGAGTGTTGGAGTTGAGTCTGGGCTCTGGGAAAGCTCATGGAAGCCCCTGTGACGTGTTTGGACATGCCTTCATTCTAATCATAGGATCCTGGCCATCCGTCACCTACTGAGATGTACACATATTAGGCTTTTCTTTTTTGTTTTTTTTCAATTACATGCTTTAAGACTCTAGAACCTCCTTTTCTGCTGCTGGGAGGACTGGAAACTCAGCCTTTTAACATCTATGTAGAGTAGTGTGCATCAGTGAATATGAACCATTTGGATGATTGCTCTGGTCATGTCTGGAATTCCTTTCTCATCATGTATTTTTTCATCCCTTTCAGAAAGTAAATATAGCTTAAAATAATAGACTCATAGTTTAGTTAGAACTGGAGGGATTTAAAAAAGTCCAAAGATTTCAGAGGGAGGAAGGATTTGTAGGGTAAAACATATTAAAACATATTGGGTCTTCTGGCTCCATACATGCATATACTTGAAAAATCTTGGTGCAAAATTATTGCAGCAAGGACAGGAGACTTTCCCCTTTTTAAAAACAAACATCATAGTCAGAGCCTAGTAGCTCATGTCTATAATTCAATGTACTCAGGAGACTGAAATCTGAGATTTGTGGTTTGAAATCAGCCTGGACAGAAAAATCCCAGAGATTCTTATCTCCAATTAACCAGTCAAAAGCCAGAAATGGAGGTATCGCTTAAGTACTAGGGTACCAGCCTTGAGTGAAAAAAATGAACAGCAAAAGGACTTGACACCAGTCTTAGTGACAACAATAACAACAAAACAAAACAGAACAAAACCAAAAAGAAGCTACCATCTTTTGTAATAATGTGATGAACTACACGATTCCCTAAATTCAGCACTGCTAGCAATGTAGATGTTTCTATTCAATAAAGAATATTGCTCTTTTGAACATGATCACAGAAGTAAGAAATATAACCGGACTAGCTAAAGCCAGACACAGATAATGGAGAAAAAAAAGAACACTATTTAGAAAAGTAATTGAGTCCATATAAGAAAAGTCCATGATTTTTTTTTTTTTTTGACATCATGAAGGGCAGTTTTCGGTCTATACAACTGCTGGAAAATTGTAAGATGGGAAGGAGGAAGTGGGTGGGGCAACTCTTGTGCAAACACACAAAGACCTTCTTAGAATGGGAGAAGAAAAGCCAATGGCTAAACTAGAAGGGTGTAAAGGCTCCCAGACACAGGCAGCTGAAACTTTGTAACCATTTAGCATAAAACTCATTTTTAATCTCATAAACTTAATCCACCCCCCCACCCCAGCATATGGGATGCATAAAAAGGAAATAAAACTTTAGTAAATTGAGCCTTCCTTGTGCTTTATAAAAAAGAAATTGAATTGCTCTAATGGCAGCAGCAGCTGCCTCCAGCTTGGAACAACCAGTGTAAATCCAGTTTTTAGTACTTGATTTAGAAAACACTCAGCTGCTTGCAGGCTTCAGACACTGCTCTGAATGCATGGTTTTTCCACAGAGGCAGTTATGTAACCTGGGTGTGTTGCGCCTTTAAACTATGTGGAGGAGCGCAGCATCCTGATTGGGATATCTTGCAATTATCCTTTACTCTCTATTTAAATCTGCAGAGATTTAGCTAATCATTGCCACAGAGCTCACAGAAATGGATTCCAATGGACTAAGAATTTAAATGCCTGGGTAATATTCATTACAAATTTCTTTTTAAGAAAAGGAGAGGAGAGTAGAATAATGAGTTAGAAACTCATGGTGGAGTTGGACAAATTGTTTGGTTATCTTGGAGTGAGCATCACAGCTCTTTTTTGATCCTGCCCTTCTCAGAGCCTTATGCCGTGCTCCCACACAGAAAAACCCCAGAAATCCGGTTGGTATTCTGTATAGCAAAGGCTGCATGTGCCCAGCTTGCAATTTTTGCTAAAAATAGAGAGCAAAATCTTGTTTCTGATGAACAAGATGGAACATCCAACTGCTTTTATTTTTAATTTTATTTTTAATTTGTGTGTGTGTGTGTGTGTATGTGTGCATGTTTGTGTGTGTGCATGTGCACATGCGCATGTGTGCGTGTGTGCTGGTTCTGTGGCTTGATTCAGGGACTCATGCTCTCAATTTGCTTTTCCTGCTCAAGGCTGGCTGGCTCTATGACGAGGCACATTTTCACTTCTGCCTTTTTGCTGGTTAAATAGAGAAAAGAGTTTCTTTGAGTTACCTGCCCAACCTGCCTTGGAATCTCAATCCTCAGATCTCAACCCCCTGGGATGTGACATTGAAGTCATTGTTAAGATAATAATGGGAACTGGGTACCAGTGGCTCAGGCCTATAATTCTAGCTACTCAGGAGGCTGAGACATGAGGACCTTAGTTTGAAGCCAGCCCAGGCAGAAAACTCCATGAGACTCTTACCTCAGTTAACCAACAAAAAGCCAGACGTGGAGCTGTTGCTCAAGTGGTAGAGAACCAGCCTTGGGTGAAAAAGCTAAGGGACAGTGCCCAGGCCCTGAGTTCAAGCTGTAGTACCAGCACACACATACAGTGATAATGCAAGTTTATCCAACATATGTCTCAGTGATCTGGACTCTTGGGATTTCTGCTGTTTTAGTGGTGATGGTTTTCTTAGATATTTGTGAAGTGACAAAAATGAGAGCTAGCACCTTCTGGCGTTCCTGCTAACAGCATCTTATAAAAGAATTCAGGCTAGAATGGTCAGGGTTAATTCTGGGAACAATTTTGAATTAGGACAAATGTGGTGTCTTTTTTCCTTAAACATCTTCCAAATCTTTCAGGTTTATTTTTAGCTGGCTGTCAACCAAACCTGCCTAAGGCATTAATTGATAAGTGTTAAGATACTCTATTTCTTATGGGTACTCCAATTTGAAAAGAGACTCTCAAATGTGGAAAGAGTCCCAAGACCCCAGATTTGGTCTATTTGCATGACAGATCCTAAGCTGACTTGGACAGAGGGCAGCTTGTTCTAAGGCTGGCTCTGGGCATCCTGGCTGGGAATTGGAGAAGTGAATTTATCCACCTTCTTTCCTTTGCCACCATCTGGTTGTTTGGCTGCCAGCAACTGGAACTATTAAACAAATGGAGACTACTTGAGATTTGAAAACAAGCCTGCTTTCTGACATGGGTGGAGGCGAGAGTCCCTATTGCTTGCCTCTACCCTGGCCAGCTGAACGACTTAAGAGAAGTCACTTAAACTCTCTGAGCCTGGCCTACTTTTAGGATTGTTGTATGGCCAAGTGAAATCACAAGAAGGCATACTGAGAAATGGTCAATCATAGTAGTAAAGTGTGTGTGTGTATTCAGGAAATAATATCGTTTTATTCCCTGGGAGATGGTAATTACCATTTGTACCAGTGAGATTCATGTAAATAATGGAAGCAAGTAGCAGGTCTAGCTGTGCTTGTGGATAAAATTCTAGAACAGACAGGAGATGGGATCACTGACCATTCAAACCATGAAAAACAGATGAGCCAGGCACCTGTGGCTCACACCTGCATCTGTAACTACTCAGAGGCTAAGATCTGAGGATCCTGGTTCAAAGGCAACCCAGGCAGGAAAATCTAGGAGACTCTAGTCTGTAATTAACCACCAAAAAGCCAGAAGTGGTACTGTGGTTCAAGGAGTAGAGTGCCAGCCCTGAACAAAAAAACTAAGGGACCATGACCAGGCCTTGAGTTCAAGCCCCAGTACTACAACCCCCACCTCCAAAGAAAAAGAGTGAAAGCACTACAGATGTTAAAGTGAGCTGTTAAGGGGGAATTGTTGTAAAATTGCGTTGAAAAACGTGTATCTTTAGGGATTCCAGGAATGCCAGATCTCATTTTAATATTAAAATTCATCACTTCAGCTTCCCCCCCCTTTTTTTTGAAATCTAGCATTTTTTTCCTTTTTTCACTGTTGTGTAATATTTCTTTATTTAGCTAGTACTTTATCATTGATCCATTTTCTCATTCTTTAAATTTACATTTTAAATAAAAACTTTGCATGCATATAGTTTGCAAAGTGAAAATATTAATAAAAGATACAAAATATTTAAAGTCAAAATAGTAGTAAAATTTAGTGTCCTGACTTGCCCTTTCTAACATCTCTTTGTACCTTTCTTAAAGGCAACTATTCCAAATCTTTTACGTTTCTTATGGAATTTATACATCTGCCACATTCTAGAAGCTATCCATCTCTTGATTTCCCATTCTAAATATTGTGTATCTGAGCCCTCTCATAGATAGAGTAAGCTTCTTGTACTACTTTTATTTTCCATCCCCCTTTCTCATTCTATTAGAACTTTGGTTAAATAAGTATAGTATCTCTATGATATTCTTTATAACTGAGCACTGTAGTATGCTGTTCTTTACCTCTTTGTTTGTTTGTTAGTTTTGCCTGTCCTGGGCCTTGAACTCAGGGCCTGAGCACTGTCACTGGCTTCTTTTTGCTCAAGGCTAACACTCTGCCACTTGAGCCACAGCGCCACTTCTGGCCTTTTCTATATATGTGGTGCTGAGGAATTGAATTTAGGGCTTCATGTATACCAGGCAAGCACTCTTACCACGAGGCCATATTCCCAGCCCTCTTTCTCTCTTTTGTATTTTACAAAATGCGAATAACCCTATTTTTTCATTTGCTCATTAATTTTAAATTATTTCCATCTTTTCCAATGTCTTTTAAGCAAAACTTTTACAAAGGCAATCATAATAGCCAGTCTCTCAGTTATTATTATTAAAAAGAACTTTCTAGAAGTTGCTCCTACAAGCTTTTCTTATTCCCTTTGGACTAGTTGCACAGGAGTCCCCTGTTTGGAGTAATTCTGTGCCCATGCTTTCTGAACTCTCTCCTTTATTTATTTATTTTTTGGTCATGGGGCTTGAACTTGAGGCCTGGGCTCTGTTCCTGAACTCTTTTTGCTCAAGGCTGGCACTCTACCACTTTGAGCCACAGCACCACTCTAGTTTTCTGGTGGTTAATTGGAGATGAGTCTCATAAATGTCCCTGTGGGCAGGCCTTGAACTACAATTCTCAGATCTTCAGCCTCCTGAGTAGCTAGGATTGCAGGTATGAGCCAGCAGTGTCCAGCTCTGAACTTTTCTTGGTGAGATAGCACAAGTTTCATCTGTCATAGTTAAAAGGTGTGATGGTAACAGAAAGTTGTAGAGAGTTATTGCCATGCCAGTTTCTTGAATCGCTATTTGATTCATCCCCTCTACTTGGTACCCAGGTATCATTAAGAACTTCTTTTCACCGTCAATTCTCAGACTTCCTTTCTTCTCTTGCATTTCAAATCTCTTTGTGGTAATCAACTTCACACTGCTCTGACAAAATATTGAGAAAATCGACTTGAAGGAGGAAAGACTATTTTGGCTCGTATTTTTAGAGAATTCAGTTCAGGTCATTTGGTTTCGTTGTTTTGAGGCATGGTGGGGAACTCATGGTGGAGATGAGCTGCTTGCCTCCTGGTGGCCAGGAAGCAGAGAGGAAGAGCGAGAGAGAAGGAGGAGAGAGGGAAGTCGAGAGGGAAGGAGGAAGAGAGACAGAGACAGAGACACAGAGAGGAACAGATTAAGACACTATATGCCCTTTAAGGAGACACTCCAAGGGACCGACTCCATTAAGCTTACCTTCTAAAGTTTCTTTATTAAACTTTCAAATAGCCAATCAAGTAATGAATCTGTCAATAGATTTAATCATTTTTATGCTCAGAGTTTGCATGATCCAATCATATCTCTAAGGCCCCATCTCTGGCCATTGCTGCTTTGGAAACTAGGACATTAATACATTAACTTTTTTTTTTTTTTTGAGTTCCAACACTTTTTACTTTTTTAAATAATTACTTATTTATTTTCAAAATGATGTACAGAGAGTTACAGTTTCATATGTAAGGCCATGAGTACATTTCTTGTACTATTTGTTACCTCCTCCCTCATTCCCCCCTTCCCCCTCCCCTTTTCCTCTCCCCCCATGAGTTGTTCAGTTGGTTTACACCAAATGGTTTTGCAAGTATTGCTTTTGTAGTCATTTGTCTTTTTATCCATTGTCTCTCAATTTTGATATTCCCTTTCACTTTCCTAGTTCTAATACCAGTATATACAGTATCCAGGGTACTCAGATGAGATACAGTGATAGCGGGGACAACCACAGGAAGGGACACAAGAGGATCATCAACAAAAACAAAGCTACGGTTTCACATGGCATGTTGAAACTCATTTTCATAACATGGAGTTCATTTCATTTAGCATCATCTTATGTGTTCATAAGGGCATAGCTATTGGGATCTTGTGATCCTCTGCTGTGACTAGCCTAAACCTGTACTAATTATTCCTTATGAGGGAGACCATAGAGTCCATGTTTCTTTGGGTCTGGCTCACTTCACTTAGCATATTTTTTTCCAAGTTCTTCCATTTTCTTACAAGTGGGGCAATGTCATTTTTTCTGATAGAGGCATAAAATTCCATTGTGTATATGTACTACATTTTCCTGATCCTTTCATCTACTGAGGGGCATCTGGGTTGGTTCCATATTTTAGCAATGACAAATTGTGCTGCAATGGACATTGTTGTGCTGGTGGCTTTAGTGTGTTCTTGTTTGTAATCCTTTGGGTAGATGCCCAAAAGTGGGGCTGCTGGGTTATAGGGGAGCTCTATGTTTAGCCTTCTGAGGAATCTCCATACTGCTTTTGAGGAATATGTCAGATCCAAAGTATAATATTTCTCTTCTCCACCCCACATTCTATTTTATTCATTAAAAAAAATACTTTTCTTACTCTTGGTTAGGATATCTTCAAAGCTTTCCCAAGAAAATGTGCACCAAAAGAAAATATTTGAGGACTTACAGTTTTAGTCTATTTTAATTTTACCTTACCTGCAACATATGGTTACATACTGGATTCTAAGTTGGAAGTATTTTCCTTCACAATTAGGATGGCATTGCTGCATTGTGTTCTGCATTCCAAATGCTGGGGTTAAGAACAGTGTCATTCTGGTTTTTTGTTTTTGTTGGGCCTGATCACTGTCCCTGGATTCTTTTTGCTCAAGGCTACTACTACTTGAGCATTCTACTACTTGAGCCATAGTGTCACTTCCAGCTTTTTCTACATATGTAGTGCTGAGGAATCGAACCCAAGGCTTCATGTATACAAGGCAAGCACTTTTACCATGAGGCCATATTCCCAGCCCTGGAACAGACCCATTCTGAATCCTGCTGCTTCCAAGGTAGGACATCCATCTCCCTCTCCCTCACTCTCCCTTCTTCTATTTTCCCTTCCCCTTTCCCTTTTCTCTCTCCCCGCCCCGCTGCCATCTTCTCTATCCCCCACAGTAGTTTTTTTTTTTTTTTTTTTTTTTTTGCATTTTGAATGAATGTGACTTTAGCCAAAAAAATTTTTTTTTTTTTTTTGCTGTACTAGGTAATCAGTGGACCTTCCAATGTGGAAATGAATGTCATATTTCTAAGAAACTTTTCCTATTATTACCCCTCTTACCTTGTTACTTCTTTCAAGCAAATCTGTAACACTTACATTTGACTTTTACGCTTTGTGCTCTAATTTCCTTATTTCCCTCGCTTTCTTCTTAGCTTCTTCCTCAATTTCAGGGGTTTCAAAAATATATACTAAATTTTATTTCTGTCATCATGTTTTAATTTTTTAATATACACTTGGTTCTCTGATGGTTTCTTTTTTGGGGGTTCAGTTCTTGCTTCACAAATGGATTATCTTTTTTTGGGCCCTGCTTCACAAATGGGTTATTATTAGTTTTTTGTAGTTTTGGATTTTAAAATATCCTCTTGTCTTGTTCCAGTTTCTCCAAGTTACTTTTTCTCTGTTTGCTCAGGTATTTTTTACCTTCCATGTAGAGGGATTTCTCATTTCTTTGATGGCCCGTGCTTTGCTCATGGTTAGAGACTAGAACACTTCCAATGTCTGTGAACTTGGGTGTCCTTGTCAGCTTTGGGGTTTACCAGGAGACCATTCTCACAGGGGTCATCTGTTTGGAGAGTTGTCAGTGTCAATATCTTGAAATCTTTCTGATTTTCCTGCCTTACCATTTTGCAAGACTTGATATTTTTGTTTTTGTGCTAAAATTTTAGTATCTACACAAGAAGCATTAAACAGTCTTCTTATAAGGCTATCTTTGAGTAACGTTTGTTAAGATACTTGTGCATCTCTTTTTTCTGACCTTGTAAGCTACTTTACTGTAAAATGCAGCTCATTACATCATGTCTACTGATATATATATATATATATATATATTTGAAAAGGAAGTTTTTAATTGCAAGTAAGACAAATGATGAAATCTTCAAACAAAAGAATTGTTTCCCAGTTGCTTTACTTTGAAACATATGATTTTCATCAGCTGCCTTTCTTCTCCTAGCAGCAGCCATTATGGAAAATGACAGACTCCACTCTCACCATCACCATCATTCTCCCCACCATCTGCTCCCCTCCAAGCCGGCAAGGCC
Organism: Perognathus longimembris pacificus; assembly: GCF_023159225.1. NCBI lineage: Eukaryota > Metazoa > Chordata > Mammalia > Rodentia > Heteromyidae > Perognathus > Perognathus longimembris. The sequence goes on along the minus strand of NC_063178.1, from coordinate 25,458,042 downwards.
AAGCCAACCAAAGATTACCCTCCAGTTGCCAGACCCTGCTAGTGGCATATCCATTGGCACATGAGTTGTGGATGTTATAGGGTATGACAGAACTGAGCAGCTGCCTGATCTCCCCATCTGTGATAATGGAAGATTTCTGATGGCATGACCTGGGCTGTCTTGCCTTTCTGGGCTGCCTTTTCGTTACCTCTGGGAGGGGGCTAATAACACTAATTAGCATAGTGGTCATAACTATTGAAACAAATGGTTGGGCTGGGGCTTCTCATCATTGCTTGAGTGTAGTACCAGCATAAGGAGAAGCTTCAGATCCCTGGGCATGCACACTCTTCGTGAGATAGTAGCTACAGTACTTTCCCCCCTTTGACCCCCCCCCCATTGTCTGGAGATTCAGACCCTTGAGAATACTTGTCTCTGCAATTACTCACATCAGTACATTTCCTTGTGGGATTGTTTTTATTCCCCAAAATATTACTATAGAAAAGAAAACCAGCAATACAAAGCAATTAATTTGATTTGTAGTATATTTTTATAGCATATTTTTATTATCTTTAAGTAGTTGTACAGAGGGGTTACCATTCAACCAATTTGTAAGTATAATACATCTTGATCAGTATCACCCCTTCATCATTGTTCATTCTCTTCGTGTGTGTGTGTGTGTATGCACTAGTAGTGGGGCTGGAACTCAGGGCCTTGCCCTGTTGTATGGCTTTTTTGCTCAAAGCTGGCACTCTATCACACCTCTACTACTGGATTTTTACTGGTTAATTGGAGATAAGAATTTCTTCGATATGTCTACATGGGCTGGCCTTGAACCATGATCCTCAGATCTCAGCTTCCTGAATAGCACCTGGCTCTCATCCCTTTTTTGAAGCCAACGTTCTCCCACATGGACTTCAGGGAATGGCTTTAGCTTCACTTTGGCACCTGCTGTGTACACATTACTCCACAGGGAGCATTTTCATGTTGCATGAAGGACATACCAGTGGTGCCACCATGTGAAAAGACTATGGATTAGTGCTAGGCCAGAGTGACTGGAAAGGAAGTCTGTATCTGACCTTACCTATATAACCTTGGGCAAGTCATTCAACCAATCTAGATTACAGTGTCCCCACCTATAAGATGAAGTTGATGATCCTTGCAGTGAATAGCTAACAAAATTATGATCATAAAGGACCTGTTGCATGGTAGGAGCTTTATAAACCATTAGTTCCCTCTCCATTATTAAACTATTTTTATGTGTTTATTTTATAATGTGCTATAATATATGCAAGTTGATGCATTTTATTACAAAATAGTATTGATAATTATATTTCATTATCAGCTTCTCCTCTCTCTCTCTCTCTCTCTTCCTGTCTCCCCTTCCTCTGTTTTGTATCAGTCCTAGGGCTTGAATCAGGGCCTGGGCATTATCCCTTACCTATTTTGCTGAAGGCCAGTGCTCTACCACTTGAGCCACAGGTGTATTCTGGATTTTTGATGGTTAATATGAGATAAGAATCTAATGGCTCAACTGCCTTGGCTAGCTTCAAACCATGATCCTCTGCTCTCAGCCTCTTGACTAGTTAGGATTACAGGCATGAACTTTCTACATGTTAGCCTAAGTTCATTTTTTGAGCATGGGGAAGATTTCAGGGATTCATCGGGAAGCCACCATTGGAAAGCAAATAGGGGTTCAATGGTAGTGAGGTGGGCACCATGTGAGAAAGATAGCCTCGGGCTCTCTTTCCTTCTTTAGCACTGACATTTCTTGTGATTTGAAAGTTAGGGCAGCAGCCACAGGAAATCTTTCCGTTCAACTTCTTTCCATTCTGCAGTGCTTACTCTTCCTGCATTGTAACAAGTGCATGTCAGTTAAGTTCTCTTTCCTAGACAGTTTTATGTACTTAAGAGTTTTTATTACAATGAGCCTAATGGGGCTTCCCTCAGACCTCATTTTGTTATTCTACCTTTCTATGTGGTTTTGTTTTCTCGAATTTTCCTTCTCATGCCTTCATTCCTGAGTTCAGATATTGCCATTCTTTTGGGTGAGGGGTAGAGGAGAAGGGTTTTTGTTGTTGTTTGTTTTAAATCTGGGTTTAGCTTATGGGAAACCAATTTGTGTGAATATGTAATTACTTGATCTATTATTTGAATATGTACTCTATTTGATGTATTTATTACTTATTTCTTTTTGGGTACCGGTCTTGAGACTTGACCTCAGGGCCTGGGCACTGTCTCTGAGGATTTTTGCTCAAGGCTTGTGCTCTACCACTGAGCCACAGCTCTGTTTCCAGCTTTTTGGTGGTTAATTGGAGATAAAAGTCTTGTGGACTTTCTGGCCTGTGCTGGCTTCAAACTATAAGCCTCAGACAGCTTTCCAAATGTCTAGGATTATAGGTATGCCAGAGCTGGCTTTTTATTTTTTTCATTTCGACAGTACTGAGGTTAAACTTATAGAGCCTCACAGTTTGTAGGCAGGCACTCTACCCCTTGGGCTATGCCCCAAGCCCAACCAAACCTTTTTTAAAAATAGTTTTTGGTGCCACTACTGGGGTTTGAACTTGGCCTGGATGCTTTTTCACTGGAGGCTGGTGCTGTTCTTTTTGCTGGTGTCACAGACTTTCCTGCCTGGGGTGTTTTTGAATGGTGATGTTTAGATCTCACCCTCCTGAGTAGCTAGATTATAGGCATGAACCAATGGTGCCTACCTCCAGTTGAATTCTTAAAATGAGATGTTCTATTAAAACCACACTGATGACTCTGTAGGATCCATCTTAGTGACAGGAACTGTAGCTAACTAGCCACACACTTCAGCAAGAGTAGCCCAGTGCAAGGGAAATGTGTTCATTGGAGTTATGTTAATTAAGACTTGAACTTTTAAGTAAATCCCCAAATACATTAATACATTTATTAGACCTGTGCTAAACTAAAATTTGAAATTTTAAGCATTCTTCCTAATATCTACTAAAGACCTCTGCAACATAAAGGATAATTTTAAGTAATCCTAAGACAATTGGGAGAGAGCATACGTTTCAGTTTATTGCTTATAAAAATTCATGAATTCTTTTCCTCCTCCCCACACCTCTTTATCACAGTATAAATGACATAAAAATTATGTACATTTCAGGTGCATGAACTTGACTTATTCTTTTGATATATTTGTGGAGAGTTAAGAATACTATATTGTATATTGTATACTTAAAATTTGCTAAGATGTTGCTCTTAGACACACAAACATACAGACACACATGCACAGATAAAGAAAGTGGTAATTTTTTTTTTTTTTTTGGCTAGTCCTGGGCCTTAAACTCAGGGCCTGAGCACTGTCCCTGGCTTCTTTTTGCTCAAGCTAGCACTCTGCTACTTGAGCCACAGCGCCACTTCTGGCTGTTTTCTGTATATGTGGTGCTGGGGAATTGAACCCAGGGCCTCATGTATACAAGGCAAGCATTCTTGCCACTAGGCCATATCCCCAAACCAAGAAAGTGGTAATTATGTGAAGTTCATGGGTTCTTTTAAAGAGAAGAGAGAGGTCACCAAAAGGCCAGAAAACACTTTGAGTAGAAACGTGTGTGAGAGAGAGAGAGAAGAGAGAGAGAGAGAGGGAGAGAGACAGAGGAGAGAGAGAGAGAGCAAGAGCGAGAGAGAGCAAGAGGAGTACAGTCTTATCTGGATTGACTTCTAAGCAGAGTAACAGAATTTCCTCAGATCTTTGTGGAAAGAGTCTTCCAGGATAAAAGAAAGGCAAGCTCTTAGTCTTTAATTGGCTCCTCCTTTCTTTGGTTGGTTGTGGGGCTTGAACTCAGGGCACTCTCCCTGAGCTCTTTTGCTCAAGGTAACACCCTACTATTTTGAGCCACAGCTCTCCTTCTGGGTTTTGAGTGGTTAATTGGAGATATAAGTCTCACCAAACTTTCCTACCCTGGCTGGCTTCCAACTTCAATCTTCAGATCTCAGCCTCCAGAGTAGCTAGGATTACAGGTGCAAATCACCAGCACCTGGCTAGTTTTATATATTTTAAATATCCTTATTGATATATACAATCTGTCATTTTAAACACACCCATTCAGTTGGTTAGAAACCTATATTTGATTTTTCAGTTTTGCCTATTTTGGACAAGCCATGTAAGTAGAATCCTATGTGGTCTTTTGTGAGTGGATTCTTTTACCTAGCAAGATGTACTCAAGTTTCATCCACCATGATTATTTATTTTTGTAACTAGATTTTTGATCCCTTTGCTCAGGGACTTACTGATTTTAGATCAATTTGGTAAATATACATAAGTTCATTTTTTTTTTTTTTTGGCCAGTCCTGGGGCTTGGACTCAGGGTCTGAGCACTGTCCCTGGCTTCTTCTGGCTCAAGGCTAGCATTCTGCCACTTGAGCCACAGCGCCACTTCTGGCCATTTTCTGTATATGTGGTGCTGGGGAATCGAACCCAGGGCCTCATGTATACGAGGCAAGCACTCTTGCCACTAGGCCATATCCCCAGCCCATAAGTTCATTTTTTTGAGCAGCATGGAAAGCAGTGCTAATTCTATGTACTGAAAGTTCAATCCCTCCTTTGCCAATGATGTGAAATGCTTCCATCATTTCAGTGTATGCTTCTGTTTCTCCAACCTATTTCTTTCTTTTTGCATCTCCATTAGACTGTTTTAAGTATGCTTGCTTTATAGTTTCACTGTCTCGTACGAAGTTTTCCCTCAACTTCCTTCCTTCCTTTTTCTCCCTCTTCCTTCTACTTAGAATTTCTTCCCTCATTCCCTTTTACTCTCCCCTCCTTCCACTCTTTCCTCCTGCCTCTCTCTCACTTCTTCTCTCCCTGTTTCCCTCCCTTTCTCTCTTCCTCTTTTATTTGATGGTGCTGCATATTGAACCAGGGCCTTCTACATTTTAGGGAGGTGCTCTACCATTGAGCGACAGCATCAGCCATTCATATTCCTTTTTCTTAAATGCTCTTGGTTCTATTTTACTTGCTTCCTATTTTACATCCCTTCCCCCCCACCCCCACCCCGTTGGTTTTGGGGCTTGAACTCAGGGTATGGGTGCTGCCAGTAAGCTTTTTTACTCAGGCTAGCACTCTAGCACTTGTGCCACTGCTCCACTTCTAACTTTTTGGAGGTTTATTGGAGGCAAGAGTCTCATGGACTTTCTTGCATGGGTTGGCTTCTGGTCATGATCCTCAGCTCTAAGCCTCTTGAGTAGTAGCTATTACAGGTGTGAGCCACCAGTGCGTGGCTTCCCTTTCATTTTAAAACTAGCCTCGAACGTTTCATTAAAACATTGTTTAAATTTTTATTGAAAATTTATTGAGCTTAGAGAATACATTTTGAAGAGATGTTGCCTTTATAATATTGAATTTTCCTGTGTTTTAGTTGGATTGGTAGCCATATTTTTTATTCATTAGAGGAAGGGTAGATACTCCATTTAGTTACTATTGATGTATAGGAATGCCATTACTTTGGTGGGACTGTAAAGGGAGGAGTTAAATTTGATTAAACATGTACAGACCTGCTTAGAGACTTTCTGCCCAAGATATTTATGAGAAATGATGATGAGATTTACACACCAAAGACTGTACTATAAATTTAGGTGAATTTTGGAAGGCAATATGAAGATGGATGGTGTATAAAATTATTGGAAGGAGTTCATGGTATTTAGGCCAAAAGTGTGTGCGACAGATTTGAAAACAACAGAGCAGCTAGCCTAGAATGGTGAATTTCTTTCTATGCGAAGAAGGGGAAAACCATAAAAACTGTTTAATTATCTCGCTTCACATTGAAAGGCTAGAGGAATAAATAATTCCTGAACTCCTGGCTGGTCATTCTCCTTTACCTTCCCATCTCTCCAAGGTCTGGTTGCAGTGGAATCTTCCCATTAGCTCAGGTTACAGCACAGCCTGTTGCCTTCTTGTTTCCTAGGCAACCTTGGTGGTTAAAATCAAAGTGATGACAGGAGTAGCCAGTGATATTCCTGTCGTCTGCACACAAAGTCTTGGAGGATCCCGTTTTATTGCTTGATACTCTCAACTATTTCAGGAGGAGTTATGGTAAATTTTGGGCATGAACCTTTAAGTTCCTGGCAGAATTTATTGTCTCCCCTTTGCATACTGTGAAACCTTCTTGGTGACTGGCTGCCTTGTTTTGCGATGCCCACAAAGGTACTGGGGAGCTGACTCATGGTGATGCACCTCTGTCTATCACCCTTCAGTCTTGCCACACTGACTGTCACATGCTAAGTCAAAGATGCTGTAACAAATGTACAAATTGCTCTGCTGTATTCTCTATTCAAGTGGGAGCCTCTTTCCCTATCCCCAAAGAACATATATCATTTTTACCTGAGCAGAGCAATGATCTATCTTAGATTCTCAGAAAGCACCCCTGTGCTCATGGCACTGGGAAATTCGGCATGCTGCAGAAGGAGGTGCTTAGCATCTTGGAGTTGACCCATAGGACGTGGCCTTGAACTTGAACTCAGATTGTGTGCTTACCTGGTTATTCTATTTTCCCAGTCTCCATCCTGAAGCCTTCTGGATTCAACCAGAATGTCTGAGTCCTGAGCTGACTAGAGTTTGCTTCAAGCTGGACCCCTTTCTGCTCCTCTAAGGAAGTGACTCAGAATCAGGCATTTAATCTGAATCATCCTAGTAGGCCTGTGGCCATCTGCTCAGATTTGGTAAGGAAAGAGACAAATGGTAGTTTGAGGCATATGACTTGAGTTATTAAGTCGTATTGTCTTCCTTTAGCTTGAAAAGGATTCATTTGTTTTAGTTGAGGGGAAATAAGTGACTGAATATATATCAAGTACTCTCTTAAGTATGGTTATCATTTAATGCTCAAGCTAGTTAATGGATCAGGAATGGATGGTACGTGCAGAAAATTGTGGCCATGGATTATAAACAGACTATTTCTGATCTCATCGCATCTCTCTCTCTCTCTCTCTCTCTCTCTCTCTCTCTCTCTCTCTCTCTCTTTTGGTAGAAGGGGGTGGGGTTGAGAGTGCAGGTAGTTGTCAGAGAGAGTGCCTAACTGAGTCCCTAACTGAGTCTGTCTTTGCTCATCCAGTAATAAGTACTGGCCGCATTTCTATGGATTTATCTTTTTATGTGAAAAAGATGAAGAGGTTTGGTGTCCTCAGTCTACCCAACTCTTAAAGACTCACTGCTGCTCAATAAAATTTCTTGGGCTTGGACCAATGTGAGCCGTTGTGAACATGTAGGAGTTGATTTTGCACAGTTTGCCTCAATGGTTTTCAAAAGTCTAACCATAATAGCAAGAGCCAGAACACTGAACATCAGATGCGAACTTCAGATCATGCTGCTTGAATTTAACTTCTGCTTTTTTGCCAGTCCTGGGGCTTGAACTCAGGGCCTGAGCACTGTCCCTGGCTGTTGCTCCTCCTCCTCCTCCTCCTCCTCCTCCTCCTCCTCCTCCTCCTCCTCCTCCTCCTCCTCTTCCTCCTCCTCCTCCTCCCCCTTCTTCTTTTTTCTCAAGGCTAGTACTGTACCACTTGAGCCTCAGTGCCTCAGAGCCTCAGTGTGCCACTTCCAGCTTTTTCTGTTTATGTGGTGCTAACGAATCGAACCCAGGGCTTCATGTATGTGAGGCAAGCACTTGACTACTAGGCTACATTCACAGCCCCCTAACTTCTGCTTTTAAGAAAGACTCCGTACAGTCATCTTACCTATTCTAATATATATCTCTATCTATTCTAATAAAAATGCTGTGTCACACATGCCTTATTATTTAGGGAAAGGTTTCCAACATTTAAAACTAAAGTCATGTACTAATGTTTCATCTTTAGTGGCAAATGACAAATTCTTACTCAGTTCTTATAGCTTTAAATTGCATGTGGAACAGGATATAAAGGAAAGTAGATAAAGCTCTGATGTCAGGGAGAATTGGATTTAAAACTTGGCTTCACTACTTGTCAACTGTGTGATCACAGGACATCACACAACCCCTCTGAATTTCTCTTTCTTCCATCCAAGTACTAACCAGGCCCGACCCTGCTTAGCTTCCGAGATCCGACGAGATAGGGCACATTCAGGGTGGTATGGCCATAGACTGAATTTCTCTTTCTTCAACGCTGACATGGAGATGGAATGACCTTCAGTAGTATTGTGTGAACTAAATGAAATGATAGATAGGAACATGGCTGGCATATCATACATGTTAAAAAGTTGCTCCTGACATATGTGTTATTTTCAGATATGTCCTGACCCAAATCATTAGGTCATTATTTCGTATTGATTCTGCTGTTTATGTAGCAAGTGATATCAGCCAAGCAAAGAGTTCATTACAATTGCGGGTATCTGTAGAAATCTAGTTATAGACTGAAGATTGAACTAAGATCCTGGAGATGGAATTACTTTGCAACCTAAGATTACTTCATTGGAAGAGATTAATGAGTCACATTATACAAATGGCTCAATCTATTGACAAATGAAAATGTTCTGGTCTTTCGCTGTAGTTGATTTAATAATATTTGTGCAATAACAACATTAAATTCCAACTCCTCTAGCAAATTGGACTTTACCCAGAACATTCCTCTTAGAGGTAAGTAAGGTCATCTTCCTGAAAGTCACAGCCTGACTCACTGCTTTGTGGGTAGACCTTTTTAAGATGTAGCCTCAAGCCTGTTGAGGAACCCTCTTTCCTCCATTCCCAAACACTCTCATCTCTCCTTTAATGTAGATGTTAAGATGAAGGTAGTTTTTAACCATGTCTTTTTGTGAATTATATTATCTGGAGGAATCATTGGTTAAGCCAAGACTATTAGTAGTTGTTTGTTTATCTATTTATTTTTTTCATTGTGCCAATACTGGGACTTGAACTCAGAGCTTGGGACCTGACCTTTAGCTGTTTCACTCAAGACTGGAGCTTTATCTATTGAGCTACGCCTTCACATCTGGCTATTTTTTAGTGGTTAATTGGAGATAGGAGTTTCCATAGCGTTTCCTGTCTAAGCTGGCTTGGAACTCTGATCCTCAATTCTCAGTCTTCTGAGTAGCTAGGATTCCTACTGGCATAAGCCGCCAGTGCCTGGCTTGAATATTGATATTTTAATCAGACTTAGTTTATTTGATTAACCCCAGCAAGCAGTGAGGGAGAAGAATGACTCAGGGCTCGAAATGCAGCGTGAGGTCCTTCAAAAACAAAATAACAGGTGATATGCAGACAGTGAGCCACAACTTGTGAGGGACAACTATTACCAGGCTGTAGGGACCCTCTGCCTGTGTTCCCATTGGTTTGGGATCCATTGGGCATTGTGGAACTCACTAGTTCAGTAAGTCTGTTTTTACCACCATGTTTTAAGGGCTCTCTCTTACATCTCTACATTTCTCTCAGAATGCCTTTTGTCCACTCTCATCAGCATTCAATAAACCTTTTCTAGTAGATTTTCAATAAATGACTGTTGAATGAAGTTATTGAAGAAAATCATGTTTTTTTTTACTTTGACCTAAATTTCATAGTTCTATTAAAAATTTGGTGTTCATATAATTACCTTTCTGTGAAGTGTATTCTGTTTTATCCAACACTGAACCTGTCTTTTCTTTCCTTTTGACCTTCAGGGCCATCACCTTCATTATCTTATTGGTCTGAATATAAATGTCTTCTATAGGCTCAAGTGTTAGGTGATTGGTCTCTAGCTGGCGGTGCTATTTTGGGAAGGGGTGGAAACCTTGGGTGGTGGGGTCCAGCAGGAGGAAGTAGGTTGCTGGTGGGTGCGCCTCTGAAGGTTTTACCTGGTTCCTTCCATTCTGCTTTCTGTCTGCCATGAGGTGAACATTCTTCTTATATATATGTACCACCATGATGTTCTGCTCACCACAGGTCTAGAATAAAGGACTATGGACCAAGTCCAGGAAGGACAATGGACTAAAATCTCTGAAACAGAGACATAGTAAAGAGCTATTCTCTTTAAGTTGTTTTCTTAGGTATTTTTTTTTTTTATCATGGCAATGAAAGTCTATCAAGCATAGCATCTGAACAGTCTCAGCTTTCATGTGAGATATATAGCTGTGAATGCTTCTTTGTCACTGTCTTCCTGGCCTCCAGCTGATGCTCAGAGTAATCTGGAAGATATCCTCCATTTCATTCCATATTTCACGACAGGAGCCAACCAGAAATCACTGTGCGGGCTAGGAATATGGCCTAGTGGTAAAGGGCTCGCCTCGTATACATGAAGCCCTGAGTTCGATTCCTCAGCACCACATATATAGAAAAAAGCCAGAAGTTGTGCTGTGGCTCAAGTGGTAGAGTGCTAGCCTTGAGCAAAAAGAAGCCAGGGACAGTGCTCAGGCCCTGAGTCCATGCCCCAGGACTAGCAACAAAAACAAAACAAATAAACAGAAATCGCTGTGCTTTGAAATAATAGAAAAGCTCAAATCGCAATACACCAATCAATCATAAAAAGCAAACAAATATTACTGAACACATCAGCCATATGCCAAGACTGGAAGTAGAGTATAAGTTAAGAGGTTCTTCTGGGATTATGAAAGTACTTTCATGGCCAAAAATTTTGCCACCCTGAACAATTTTTAGAATTCAGACTGGAATACTGAAATGATTTCATGTTCCAGAAAAATTCATCTCAATATTTTCTTCATCAGAATGGATTACAGTGGTTCCTCATCCTACTTTCCCTAGGAGAGAACTATATTCTGCTTTTTTATATGATTTTGTATGATTTGTTTTGACTTAACTATAGATTCATATCTCTTGTAAAAGGAATGTAGAGATCCCATGGATGCTTTATACAGTTTCACCTACCAACAACATCTTGAAAATACCTAATTCAGGACAATGTAATGATGATGTGGTGAAGAGACAGAGACCTTCCATCACTACTGTTAGCCTCAAGTCGCTCTTTTATCCCCACCCACTTCTCTCCTGCTTGCTCCCTTCTTAATTCCTGGTAATAAATTTGGTCTCCACATCTGAAGCTGTCATTTCTATAATGTGCTATACATGCACCCAGTCTAGAACCCCTTGAGACTGTGACTCTTTCTACTTAGCATAGCTTTCTAGAGACTCATCCGTGTTTGTTACATGTAGCAATAGCTCGCATTTTTTCATTCCAATGGTATGACTAAGGTAGCGCAGTTCGTTTAACAATACACACATTTCTAATCTTTGCCATTAAAGATGAGGCTACTTTAGACATCTACATATGGGTTTTGGTGTGACTATAAGCTTTCATTTCTCTGGGGTCAATGAAATAGCCAGAGATGTGATTTTTGGACTGTATCGTAGCAGTTTCAGGTTTAGTTTTTTTTTTTTTTTTTTCCTTAAAATTGTCAGACTGCTTTCCAGAATGTCTTTGCCGTATTACTTTCCCACTAGCAATGTGTGACCGATCTGGTTTCTCAACTTGATTGGTGGCATTTGTTGGTGTCAGTGTTTCTTATTTTAGCCACTCTTCTTTATGTGTAGGGGTTATATTGTGGATCTGAAATGCCCTTTAAAGGGCCATGCATTATAGACTTGGTCCTCAGTGTGGAAATATTGGGGAGTGGTGGAACTTTAAGAAGCAAGGCCTAGTGGAAGGTCTTCTGGCAACTGATATGCCTTTAAGGGAATTATGGTCCTTCCTTTTTCTCTTTTGTGCTTGTCATGAGGTAATCCAGTATACTCAACCATATGATCCTATCATGTTCTACTGCTTCACTATAGGCCCCAAAGTAATGAGGCCAACCATCCATGAACGGGAACTTCCCAAATTGTGAGCAAAAAGTAAGCCTTTTTGATGTGTATGTAGGCTTAGGTCATTACTGTTGTGTAGTTCTTACCATATAAGACCCAAAAATGTTCTGTTAAAGCATTTAATTGTTTGAGTAATTGTGGACAGTATTGTATTTTAATTTAGATATCTGTGTAGTCATTGCTAATATGTGAAATAGAGTGGAGTTTGTATTGTTTATCTTGTATCCTATGTGTTTGTTGAACTCACTTATTAGTAATAGAAATCTTTTTTGTGTATTTCTTTGTCTTTTTCTAGCTAGTAATTATTTAATTTGAAAAGAAGGATTGCTCTGGTTTTCCCTTCTGATAGGTATGCTTTTTAATGGTCTGTTTTTTTCTTTGTTTTGTCTGGTTGCACTGTCTAGAATGTCTAGTATTATATAAGCCAAGTGATACTGGTGCTCTTTCCCTAGTCTATTCTTTTGCTATTAAGTATAAAGCTAACTCTGGATTTTAGGTACTTGTTTTCAGGTTGAAGACAATCCTTTCTAGTCCCAGATATCTGACAGCTTTTAAAAAGAATGTGTGCTAAATTTGGTTCATTGCCTTTTCTTCTTCAGATGATATAATGTGGTCATCCCTGCACTCCACTTTATTTTGTTAAATTGAAGTAGAATATAGTTTGATTTTTAAGTAGGGAAGCACTGTTGGAGTTGTAGAATAAACTTCTTGGTTATGGCACCTATATTTTGTATATTGTCAGACTGGACTTGCTTATATTTTGTTGAGTTATTGAATCTATATTAAAGAGGGATATTAACCCATAGTTTCCTTTATTTGTATTATCTTTGGCTATGGTAGTAGGTTAAACCTGCTTTCTAAACTGATTGGGAGATTTCCCTTTTTTACTTTATGGGAAAGTATTAGTATGGGAAAGGTTTTTTATCGGAGAAGTCTTTTCCCTATGAAGATCTTGGCCTGAATATGTTGTTTCTGTGGTTATTCAAATTGATCTGTGTGTGTGTGTGTGTGTGTGTGTGTGTGTGTGTATTCAAGTTGATTAAGAAATACACATATTCAAATTGATAAAATATATCTACATATTCAAATTGATCTAAAGCTATAAAAGGAATTGTCATAGTACATTTTTCAAGGAAACGTTTCCACTCATCTGAGTTGTCAAATTCAAATTCATGTATGTAGGGTTCATAGTATCCCTTTTATCATTTTCATGCACTTATGTAATTTGTATCTTTTCTCCTCCAGTCTTACTATGAATTTCTCATTTTTATTAATCTTTTCCAAGTCCCAGCTCTGTATTTTTCTGATTATAGTTTATGAATTTCTACTATCTTTGTATTTTTTTCCTTTTCTTGCTTTGGATTTATTTTACTTATGAGTTGGGACCTTGTATTATTAATTTGATATTTTTCTGCATATGTATTTGTTATGTTTCTTTCTTAAAAATTGCTTTTAGTTGTATCCTTCAAATTTTGTTATATTGCATTTTCATTTCTATCCAGTGCAATGAAAAATTTCAAATTTCTCTTAGGATTTTTATCTTTGACCCTTGGATTAAGTTATTGGTTCCCAACAGTTGAATATTTTGCTGTTAGTTTTCTATTGTTGCTCTCTAGATAGATTTCATTTGGTCAGAGGAAAGCATTTGTAATACTTCAGTTTTTTTTAACTTTGATTTATTTTCATGTCCCTAAATTTGTTGCATTTTGGTAAATCTCTTGTAACTTGAAGAGTATGTACATTCTTCTGTTGTCTGATGGAGGATTTTATAAATCTGTTTGATCCTGTTGGATGCTGGTATTGAATTCTTTCACATTCTTGCTGGTTTTCTTCTTGCTTTTTTATTCATTGTTGAGGGTGTCATCTTTTGAAGTATTGACTATAATCTAGATTTCCCAATTTTTTTCAATTTTATTGTTTTTTGATTTTCCACATTTTGTAGCTTTGTTTTTTGATGCATACACATTCAGGATTGCTATATCCTTTTAGGGAATAGACTACTTCATCATTACATAACATTTTTCTCTGTCTCTAGTAATAAACTACCTATATTTTACCCGAAATGTGCTTGTATCTAGCAAATAGCTCAAGCAGGTTTGCTATCTTTTTTTAATCTGGTGTGTGTGTTTTAGTTGGTTTGTTTAACCATTTAACATCTAGTATAATTACTGGTATGTGAGGGATTGAGATTCATTTATTTTTCATTTCCTTAGTTCTCTGTTCTCAGCTTTTTTTGTAATTTATTTATTAATTAAACACAAATTTTTTGACAAGGTGTTGTGCAGAAAGGGTACAGTTACATAGTAGGGCAGTGTGTACATTTCTTGTGATATCTTACACCCTGTTTTTCTTTCCCTTCCCTAGGTCAGGTAGACATATATACAATACACAATGTACCAAGAACATATACAGTAGCCACGTGGCCTACGCCCAAGAAAATTCACCTAGGGCTTTAAATGTAATGTCGATATTAGACAATATGTCGACAGTAGTCTTATATGAACGTACATACATAGCTTTTGAGCTATTGTATTCCACTGAGAGGTCAATTTTTTTTCAAATTTTTATTATCAAACTGATGTACAGAGAGGTTACAGTTTCATACGATAGGCATTGGATACATTTCTTGTACTGTTTGTTACCTTGTCCCTCATACCCCCCTCCCTCCTCCCCCTTTCCCTTTCCCCCCATGAGGTGTTCAGTTTACTTACACAGAACAGTTTTGCTAGTATTGCTTTTGTAGTTGTTTGTCTTTTTTTACCCTGTGTCTCTCAATTTTGATATTCCCTTTCAATTTCCTAGTTCCAATACCAGTATACACGGTTTCCAATATACTCAGATAAGATTACAGAGATGATGTATGTACAACCACAGGAAGGTGATACAAGAACATCATCAATAATAGAAGCTACAGATACACATGGGGCGTTGAAAGTAGTTACAACTGTGATATAACAATTGTTTCCATAACATGGAGTTCATTTCACATAGCATCATCTTATATGTTCATAAGGGTATAGCGACTGGGCCTTGTGATGCTCTGCTATGACTTGCCTATACCTGTACTAATCATTCCTGATAAGGGAGACCATAGACTCCATGTTTCTTGGGGTCTGGCTCACTTCACTTAGTGTTACCTTTTCCAAGTCCTTCCATTTCCTTACAAACGAGACAATGTCATTCTTTCTGATAGAGGCATAAAATTCCATTGTGTATATGTACCACATTTCCCTGATCCATTTGTGAGAGGTCAATTTTTGACCTTTATATGTTGAGTAGTTGTTTGGTTTTAGTTACATAATGTTGGGTTGCTGCCCCAATCCTGTGGGAAATACCATTTGACAAGCAGTTTTTGGTTTCACAGACCCTGGTCTCTACTGTCTCTCCGTCACCTCTTCTTAACAGTCATATATCAGGGAGATCATGCCCCTTTGTTTTCTGTGTTCTAGGCTTGTCTCGCTCAACATTATTTGTTCAAGTTCTGACCATTTCCCTGCAAATAACAATATTCACCATTCCTAATCACTATGTAGTATTCCATTGTGTAAAGGTACCATATTTTTTGGATCCATTCATCTGTGGAGGGGCATCTGGGTTGTTTCCATATTTTGGCTATTGTGAATTGTGCAGCGATAAACATGGAAGTACAAATGTCTTTTTGATATCTTGGGACCTGCTGTTCGGGATAGATGCCTAGGAGTGGTATGGCTGGGTCATAGGGTACGTCTATATTGAGCTTTTTGAGAAACCTCCATACTGTTCTCCAAAGTGGTTGTACTAATTTGCACTCCCACCAACAATGGAGAAGGGTGCCTCTTTCCCCGCACCCCCTCCAGCATTTGTTGTTGCCTGAGTTCAGAGTATAGGCCATTCTAACTGGAGTGAGGTGGTATCTCAGGGTTGTTTTTATTTGTATTTCCTTTACTACCAGGGATGTTGAACATTTCCTCATATGTCTTTGCCATTTTTATTTCTTCTCTTGTGAAGTCCCTCTTTAGCTCCTTTGCCCATTTCCTAATTGGCTTATTGGGCTTGGAGGGGCTTAGTTTTTTGAGTTCTCTGTAGATGACAGATATTAGGCCTTTGTCTGTTGCTGTGCTGATAAAGATCCTTTCCCATATGGTTGGCTTTCTTTCTATTTTGGTGGCTATGTCCTTAGCTGTGCAGAAACTTTTTAATTTGTAGTAGTCCCATTTGTCGAGTCTTTCTCCTATTTGTTGTGCCCCTGGGACTCTATTCAGTAAGTTCCTTCCTGTGCCTATAAGTTCTAGCGTCTTTCCTACTTTGTCCTTCGGTAGTTTCAAGGATTCAGGTCTGATATTGAGGTCCTTGGTCCATTTTGAGTTGATCTTGGTGCATGGTGATAGGCTTGGGTCTACTTTGAGTTATCTGCATATAGCTGCCCAGTTCTCCCAGCACCAGTAGTTGAAGAGGCTATGTTTATTCCATTGTATGTCTTTAGCTCCTTTGTCGAATATCAGCTGACTGTAAGAGTGCGGTTTTATTTCTGGATCTTCAATTCTAATCCATTGGTCTTCTGATCTGTTTTTATACCAGTACCAGGCTGTTTTTGTTATGATGGCCCTATAGTAGAGCTTGAAGTCTGGTATCGTGATACTTCCTGCACTGCTTTTTTTTGCCTAGAATTGCTTTGGCTATTCTAGGTCTTTTGCTGTTCCATATGAATTCATGGCTTGCTTTCTCTATTTCAGTGAAGAATGCGACTGGGATTTTGATAGGGATTGCATTGAATTTGTATAACAATTTGGGCAATATGGCCATTTTAACTATATTGATTCTGCCTACCCATGAGCATGGGAGGTCTTTCCATCTCCTTGTGTCTTCTTTGATTTTCCATATTAGATTTTTATAGTTCTCATTAAATAGGTCTGTCACATCCTTGGTTAGGTTGATCCCTAGGTACTTTATTCTTTTTTTGGCTACTGTAAATGGAATTGTTTCCATAATTTCCTTTTCTGCCTGTACATTGCTGGTATACAGAAAAGCTGCTGACTTTTGTGGATTGATTTTGTATCCTGCTACTTTGCCAAATTGGTTTATTAGGTGTAGGAGTTTGGGGACTGAGTTTTTTGGGTCCTTCAGATATAAGATCATGTCGTCTGCGAAAAGGGATAGCTTGATTTCTTCCTTGCCAATGTGGAGCCCTTTGATGTCCTCCTCTTGCCTTAGTGCTATGGCTAGGGATTCTAGCACTATGTTGAAAAGAAGTGGGGAGAGTGGGCATCCTTGTCTTGTTCCTGAGTTTAGGGGGAATGATTTAAGTTTGTCTCCACTTAATATCATGTTAGCAGTTGGTCTGCTGAATATGGCTTTTATTGTTTTGAGGAATGTTCCATTTATACCTGTTCTCTCCAGAGCTTTTAATAAGTATGGATGTTGTATTTTGTCAAAGGCTTTTTGGGCATCGACTGAGATAACAATGTGATTCTTGATTTTAGTTCTGTTTATGTGGTGAATTACATTGATTGATTTACGGATGTTGAACCATCCTTGTGACTGAGGGATGAAGCCTACTTGGTCATGATGTATAATTTTCTTGATCAGTTTCTGGATCCTGTTAGCTAATATTTTATTGAGGAGCTTTGCGTCTGTGTTCATTAGTGATATTGGTCTGTAGTTCTCTTTTTTTGTTGGGTCTTTGCCTGGTTTGGGAATGAGTATGATATTAGCTTCATAGAATGAGTTTGGGATTTCTCCCTCTGTTTCTATTTCGCGGAAGAGTTTGAGGAGTATTGGTATTAGCTCCTCACTAAAGGTTTTGTAGAATTCGTTGGTGAATCCATCTGGGCCTGGGCTTTTCTTAGTAGGGAGGTTCTTGATTACCTCCTGTATCTCACCATAAGTTATTGGTTTATTTAGTTGATTTATTTCTTCTTGGTTCAGTTTGGGCAGTTTATACTTCTCTAATAATTGATCCATTTCTGTAAAATTATTGTTTTTTACTGAGTAGAGGTTCTGGAAATAGTTCCTTATGATTGTTTGAATATCATGTGTACTTGTAATTTTTCCGGTGGAGTCCCTGATTTTACGTATATAAGTCTCTTTTCTTTTTTTTGTAAGTCTTGCAAGGGGTCTGTCAATTTTATTTATTTTCTCAAAGAACCAGCTTTTATTCTTATTTATTTGTTGAATAGTCTTTCTATTTTCAATCAGATTTATCTCTTCTTTAATCTTTGTGATCTCTGTCCTCCTAGTCATTTTAGGTTCGATCATTTCTTGTTTCTCCAGTTGTTTTAGTTTCATCGTGAGGTTAATTACCTGCTCTGCTTCCATTCTTTTAATGTGAGTGCTGAGGGCAATGATCTTGCCCCTCAGTACTGCCTTAGCTGTGTCCCATAGGTTTCTTTTTTTTTTTTTTTTTTTTTTGGCCAGTCCTTGGGCTTGGACTCAGGCCTGAACACTGTCCCTGGCTTCTTTTTGCTCAAGGCTAGCACTGTGCCACTTGAGTCACAGTGCCACTTCTGGCCATTTTCTATATATGTGGTGCTGGGGAATTGAACCCAGGGCCTCATTTATACGGGGCAAGCAGTCTTGCCACTAAGCCATATCCCCAGCCCTCCCATAGGTTTCTTTGTGATGTATTTTCATTGTCATTGTGGCTTATAAATTCGTTGATTTCATCTTTAATTTGGTCTTGGCCCAAGTGTTGGATAACAGTGTGGGGTTTAGCCTCCAAGAATGTGTATAGCCTCTGTGGTAACCGTTGTTATTGAGGGTTACCTTCAATCCACTGTGGTCAGATATAATACATGGGATGACATCAATACTTTTGTATTTGCTGAGGTTCTTCGTGTGGGCTATGACATGGTCTATTTTGGAGTATGATCCATGGGCTGCTGAGAAGAAGGTGTATTGGGTCTCTGTAGGGTGGAAGATTCTGTATAGATCTGTCAGATCCATTTGGGATATGGTGTTACTTAGGTCCTCAGCTCCCTTGCTGATCCTCTTGGTGTTGCATCTGTCTCTTGGAGAGAGTGGGGTATTAAAGTCTCCCACTATAATTGTGTTTGGGTCTATCTTGTTCTGTAGTTCTCTGAGAATTTGCTTGACATAGGTAGGGCCTCTTTTGTTTGGTGAGTATACATTTATCACCGTGATGTCTTGATTCTGGATTTTTCCTTGTATTAAAATGTAGTGACCTTCTTTGTCTTTTTGAGTTGATTTTAATGAGAAGTCCACCTTGTCTGAGACCAGGATGGCTACTCCTGCCCTTTTGGTAGGTGCATTTGCTTGGAAGATCTTGCTCCATCCTTTCATTTGGAGCCTGTTTTTAATCCCTTGCTGTAACATGGGTCTCTTGTAGACAACAGATGGCAACTTTTTGTTTGCGGATCCATTCTGCCAGTCTGCTTCTCTTTATCGGACAGTTTATACCGTTTATATTCAAGGAGATCAAGGATAACAGTGTTTTTTCTCCTTCCATTTTCTTGTTGGGCTGTTTTTCCTCTTTTTTTTTCTTTCTTGTCTTTAGTGAGCTGCTCTTTCTGTTGGGCTCTGGCTATTATAGTTTCTTTCTGTTTATGTCTGTGTGTCCTGTACGATTTCTGTTGGGTGGGGTTCCCCTCTTAGAATTCACTGTAGGGCTGGTTTTTTATTCACATACTCCTTTAGATCCTCTTTGCTATGGAAAGATCTGGTTTTCCCTTGAATATGAATTCTTGCTTCGCTGGGTATCTTATTCTGGGTTGGCAATTGTTGGCCTGTAGAACTTGGATGCTGTTCTTCCATTCTCTTCGCACGTGGTAGGTTTGAGTGGAGAGATCTGCTGTTATTCGGATCCTCTTCCCATTGTAGTAAATTTCTTTCTTCGCTTTGGCTGAATTCAAAATTTGCTCTTTATTCTTGAGATCTGAAGTCTTGAATATTATGTGCCTTGGCGTGGCTTTTCTGGGGTCTGGTCTGCCAGGTGTCCTATAGGCTTCGGTTACCTGGATGGGGTCCCTTGTGAGATTGGGGAAGTTTTCTGCAATAACTTTATTGAAAATATGTTGAAGCTCTCTGCTCTGGTATTCGGCTCCTTCTTTTATTCCAATTATGCGCAGATTATATGTCTTGTCTTTGTCTACTAGTTCCTGGATTAGTCTGCCCTGGAGCTTTACCATTTCTTGGAGTGTGGTAGTTTTCTGGTTCTTATCAGCTGCATCATCGTCCAAGAGAGAGATTCTGGATTCCATATGGTCAATTCTTTGTGCTGTGGATTCAATTGCAGAGTTTATGGATGTCAGAGAGCTATTTATGGTTGCTAGATCAGCTCTGATCGTGTAAATTTCTTCCTTTAAAGAGTTGCATTTTAAATCTATTTTTTCATGCATTTCACTTCTCAGGATGTTAAGGTCTTCTTTAACGGAGGTTTGCACTGTATCCATTTTTGCTTCCATTTATTTCTTGGCTTCCTGGATGTCCTTCGAAACTTCCACTCTAAACTCCTGGAATTGTTTTCTGATTTCATTTCTGAAGCTTTCCATCCATGGTAACATGGCCTCAGTTGATTTTTTATTCTCCATCTCCTCTTCAGTCGTGCTGCTTTTTGGAGCTGGCGAGTTGGCTTGCCCTTTGATGAACTGTGTTATATTTCTTTGTGATTTTCGCATCTGGAGATCTCTGGGTGGCTTCCCTGGTTTGGTTTTGTGCTGGCTCCCGCTGGTCCGTCAGAGGGAGCCTTGTGTCCTGGTGTTTGAGCCTGGCTCTGGGTTTGAGTTTGGCTGTTGAACCTTGCTGCCCAATGGGTGAGCGTGACCTTCTCAGTTGTTGCTGAGGTGGTCACTCTCCCTGCACTTGGGGGCTGGTAGGTTCTATGTCTTTCTCTGCGGGACAGTGTCCTGCCGCTGTGCTGTGCTGACCCTAGCATGCCCCTGGTGGGGGTTTGCTGGTCGCTAATTCAGCGTGGCATGGAGGCTTTTGTCTTCTTTGGTTCTTTTTTCCACTCTGTATCCTGGTCAGAGGAGCTCACCTCTCAGGCAGTTCGCCTTCCTGTGTGGACAGCTCCGGGGCTGCTGTTGTTGAGGTGCGGTCCACCCACTTGTGCGAGATGCGCCAAACTGAGTGGGCACGGGCCGATGGAGAGCTCTGCCCTCCTGTGTGGGTGTGACTATCAGAGTGGGCGCTGCCGCTGTGGCCCCGCCCACCTGAGCGGGGTACGCCTACCAGAGCGGGGGCTGTCGCCGGGAGCCCCGCCCACCTTTGCGCTGTGAGCCCACTACCCCGGGTGCTGCCTCTGTGGCCCTGTCCACCTGAGCGGGGTACGCCTACCAGAGCGAGCCCCGGGTTGTTGGGTTGTGCTTGCGCCCTCCTGCAAGTCCATTGTGGGGGGCGGTATGTGAGGGGCCCAGTGGGATCAACTGTCTGGGTGCGGGTTAGCGCCCTCAGACCTCGCCTCTGCTGCGAGGGGGGACGTGATCAGGCCCAGGTGTCCCTGCTGGGCTGGTATTGCCCACCAGCGCCTGTGATTTTAGTTGTAAAGGTCCGCAAGGTCCAGGCGCTTCGGTGGGGCTTGCACTGCCGGCCGTCCCCCGGCCCCTGTTGGGAAAGGGGCGGGGCCAGTGCGGCCAGTTCAGGATCTTGGGCGGCCTTGGTGCTGCTCCGCCCTTCCCCTGCTAGCTCCTGTGTCTTCCCAGAGCCTGATGGGAGCTTCCTGCCTGCTTTGGGGGTTCTTTGTTCCCTCTAGGTGGGGAGGGGGAGGGAGGGAGCTCTAGCTTCTTTGTAGGGCTTGGGTCTCTGATCGCTGGTCTCCTGTTGGGGGAGGGGGCAATGGGGGACTCACTGGTCCTGGATTGTGCTTGTGTCCCGTGCCGCCATTGGTCCTTCGGGGGTGGGGTGCTGGGGTATGGTGAACGGTCGTGGTGGCGGCCCCGGCTCTCCCCTTCTGCACCGCTTGGTTCCCCTGCCACTCATGTCCCATCCCAGCCGTGCGGTCCCAAACTTCCCGTTGCTGCTGTGTATCTTGGTCCACGCTCTTCCTGGGGTCCGTGGAGTCCCGCTGTCTGGACTCTGCGCTCCCAGTTTGAGTTTTCGGCAGTCGGTCTGCGGATTGCCGGTTCCCCTTTCCCAGCCTGGCCCTGATTGGGCCAGGGTCGGCTGGTGGGGGGAGGGTGCCCCGGAGATTCTCCGGCTTCGTGTAGGTTTTCGGCTCTTCTTTTTTTGTTCCTTTTCATTTCCTGCGTTTCTCCACTGCTTCTGGATGTTGGTTTTGCTGGGTTCTTGATGGGGTGTTGGGTGCTGGAGTTCCCAGCTCCCTATTCAGTTGGAGTGAGTCGGGGTGCCTCCCTACTGTGGCGGTGCCATCTTCCTTTCAAGGAGCTGAGCCTTTCCTGCCTGGGCTGGCTTTGAACTGCTATCCTCAGATCCCAGCCTCCTGAGTAGCTAGGATTACAGGCCCTCAGCTTTTGTGTTATTTCTTTGTCCCTTGGACTACTTGAATGTTTTTAAGAACTCCAACTCAATTGTTGGGTTGTTTTTTTTTGGTGGTGGCCATGGGATTATCAGTTTCCTAGTTTCATCATTTTTACTAGTTTGAGAAGAGTATAAAAATCTTATCTCTGTAATTTTTTTTTCTTCCCCCCTCTAGTTTTATGGCTTAATTTCAGGGCCTTGAGCGCTCACTTAGCTTTCTTAATCCCAGATGGCATTCTCCCACTCAGATTATATCTTCAGTCTGGCTTTCTGCTAGTTAATTGGAGACAAAATTTTGTAAACTTTTCTGCCTGGACTGACTTTGAACCATGATCCTTCAGGTCTCAGTTTCCTCGATAGCTAGGATTATAAGTGTGAAGTAGCTCCTGGCTGTCCTTACGTTTCCTTTCCCTTCCTTAGTTATTATGCACAGTTGCTTGTCATTCTTCACCGTGACAATGTTGAATAAAGTTTCTGTGAACTCTGAATTAGCAAACTCTGAATAATTGTTTCTAGGGTCAATACAAGAGAAAATTCCTTCTATGGGGGAGACACCTTATTTAATATATAGAGTTAACTGGTTAACATTGAGTTCATCTCTGACAATACTATACCTCATGAATGAAGCTTGTCTAATGCAACCTTATAGAACATACCATAGCCTTCTTGCTGTTAAAAAATCTAGACAGCACTCCAACACTATACTTGGGGATCACTTTAAAAAGTACAGAAATGCAAAGAATATGTACACTGAGGACTCGAGGGATAAGCATGTTCAACTTTAGTTTGGCATGTTCTAGAGACTCAAATTTTTGTCTGTTCCACACTCTATGAATGACCATGAACATGGTATGTGGATTTTGGGGTTACAAATAGATTTCACGATTAGGTTAGTTTACAAATACTGAGTCTGTGAATAATGAGGAGCAAGTATAGTACATACATTTGGAGTCACATAAGACAATTTTTTTTTTTTGGCCAGTCCTGGGCCTTGGACTCAGGGCCTGAGCACTGTCCCTGGCTTCCTTTTGCTCAAGGCTAGCACTCTGCCGCTTGAGCCACAGCACCATTTCTGGCCATTTTCTGTATATGTGGTGCTGGGGAATCGAACCCAGAGCCTCATGTATACGAGGCAAGCACTCTTGCCACTAGGCCATATCCCCAGCCCCAATGTTGTTTTGTTTTTTAAACTGAAACATCAAATACTATTTGAAAAACTCAGAGGCTTTGAGTTTCTGAGTGAAAGCTCATTATATTTAATCTACATATTTTGTTATTGCTTTTTTTTCCTCCACCACTGTTCTATGCTTCTTCTATCCAGTCTTACTAACTAGGTAGTATTTCTTTTTATTTGTTTATTTTACTTATTTTGTCATACTGGAGTTTGAACTCAGGGTTTCATGAGTGCTAGGCAGGTACTTTACCACTTGGGCCACACTTTTAACACTTTCTGCTCTGGTCATTTTTTAACTTTTTGTGTTATGGGTCTTAAGTCCTTGAGCTTTTGTGATCAAGGTTAGCACTATACCACTAGAGCCACAGCTACACTTCTGGCTCTTTTGGTGGCTAATTGAAGATGAAAGAAGACTCACTGGCTTTTCCACTTGGGTTGGCTTCAAACTATGATCCTCAGATCTTAGCTTTCTGCATAGCCACCAGCATGAGTCAGGCATGAGCCACCAGCACCAGACTTTCACTGGTTGTTTTTATAGAAAGGGCCTCGATTTTTGTTTGGGCTGGCTTGGACTGAGATCTTCTTATATATGCTCTTTGCCAAAGCTGAGATGACAAGCACATGTCACCATTCTTAGCTTTGTTTTTGTTGTTAAGATGGAGTCTTAAAAAAAGATAAAAGCCACTCTGGCAAGCAGTATGGAGATTCCTCAGAAGGCTAAATATAGAACTCTCCTGTGACCCAGCAGCCCCACTTTTGGGTATCTATCCAAAAGACCACAAACATAATCACAGTAATGCCACCAGCACAACAATGTTCATCACAGCACAATTTGTCATAGCGAGAATCTGGAACCAACCCAGATGCCCCTCACTAGATGAATGGATCAGGAAAATGTGGTACATATACACAATGGAATTTTATGCCTCTATCAGAAAGAATGACATTGCCCACTTGTAAGGAAATGGAAGGACTTGGAAAACCTTATACCTAGTGAAGTGAGCCAGACACAAAGAAACATGGACTGTATGATCTCCCTCATAGGGAATAATTAGCACAGGTTTAGGCTAGTCACAGCAGAGGATCACAAGAGCCCAATAGCTATATCCTTATGAACACATAAGATGATGCTAAGTGAAATGAACTCCATGTTATGGAAACAATTGTTATATCACAGTTGTAACTATTTTCAATGTTCCATGTGTATCTGTAGCTTCTATTATTGATGATGTTCTTGTATCACCTTCCTGTGGTTGTACCTACACTATCTCTGTAATCTTATCTGAGTATATTGGAAACCGTCTATACTGGTATTAGAACTAGGAAATTGAAAGGGAATACCAAAATTGAGAGACACAAGGTAAAAAAAAGATGAACAACTACAAAAGCAATACTTGCAAAACTGTTTGGTGTAAGTGAACTGAACACCTCATGGGGGGAAAGGGAAAGGGGGAATAGGGAGGGGGGTATGAGGGATGAGGTAACAAACAGTATAAGAAATGTATCCAATGCCTAACGTATGAAATTGTAACCTCTCTGTACATCAGTTTGAAAATAAAAATTTGGAAAAAAAAAGATATAAAAAAAGATGGAGTCTTGCTAATTTTGGCCCAGACTGGTATTTGAGAATGATCTGGTCTTCTTCACTACCTCTTGAGCTATGTGTTTGTTTGTTTGAGACAAGATCTCCGCAACTTTGCCTAGTCTGAGCTTGAACTCGGGATCCTTCTGCTTTTGCTTTCCATGTTACTGGGATTATAAGTGTGCATTACCATACCTGGCTTAATTCTTTTTATCCAGTAAGTCACTCCCTAATCTGGAGCCTAAAAACCACTCCAGAAAGCTTTTCCATATGATGCTTCTCAAGAGCAGCTATTATTATTTTCTTCTTTATTGTCAAAGTGGGTTACAGTTTCATATGTAAGCAAGTACATTTCTTATCCAACTTGTTACCTCCTCCCTCATTTTTCCCCATCTCCCCCTCTCCACTTCCCTCCCCCCATGAGTTGTACAGTTGGTTTACACCAATTGGTTTTTATAAATATCGAAGAGCAGCTATTATTATCTCTCATTTTTATTCTGGCTTCCCCCCTGCCCCAACCTTCCCACTGTTTATCACAATTCTCCTTCGGTGCCTTCTGTGAACCTCTCTTTTAATTGTTTATCCTATTGAACATTGGCTTGTACTCCTTGTTCCTTCTTCAGAACATTTCACTTTTAAATAAACAGCCCACATAGGGTTAAGTTAACCTGCAGAGACCGCAAGTGTACACCTCCAGCTATGCTTTCTCCCTCTTGGTGAGCGAGTATCTCAAGTAGAGTGGAGAGGGTCAATACAAAAGACTCACTGAGGAGTCGATTTTGAAGACAAAACCCCTTTCCTCTGAGGACAGGAAACAGTGCATGACAATTATAGATCATATTTCTCTGTCTCAGCCAGTTGGTTACTGTGATCGCAATCAGAAGCTATAAATAGGTAAACTCACCAGGAGTACCTTAAAGAGCCACCAGGAACTGACCAGACTTGTTTTTGGCATTTTGGATAATAGCATGTTAGCCACAGAAAGCGTTGTCTTTAATTTTGCTTTTGCAAATATTCAGCATGGAAATTGTCACCCCGCTGTCAACCCCTGGGGTTTGCAGAGATATCCTTTTAATTAATGCCCTTTCCCTTACTGCTACCCTCTTAGACTTCTGGATGGCCAAATAGGATTGAAGTGAATGATTAACAAGTTCTGCTAATGATTTTGATTAGCGGTATTTGTTTTGCATGTAATTATCTTTTCTTGGTAATTAGAATTTAGCCATAGTAGTCACACTTGATATAATTTTGAGTAAAGATTTTCCTAATTGAACTCAGATATATTTATACTTTCCATGCAATTATAGAACAGTTCACCAATACCTATAGTGGTTCTGCCTTGTGAAGGGAAAAACTGATTTTTAAAATCGGAAGTAGGTTTTGCTTATGTAAGGTAACTGATAACACAAATTGATTGGTAATTTATTTAATTATTTTGGAGCTGATACCAAGGCTTGAATTCAGGGTTTTGCATTCTCACTTGACTTTTTTTGCTCTAGGCTGGTGCTTTACCATTTGATTCAAAAGTCCACTTCTGGCTTTTTGGTGATTAACTGGAAATAAGAGTCTCACCAACTTTTCTGCCCAGGCTGCCTTCAGACCTCAATTTTAGATATCAGCTTCCTAAATAGCTAGGATTACAGGCATGAGCCACTAGTGCCCAGCTAATGGCTCATGCCTATAATATAATATAATATAATATAATATAACAAGTGTGTATAGTCTTTCCTCACAAAGTATTTGCTAGATTATATTGATATAGGATGTAGTGACCCTTTCTTTGGAAAGATATTTGAAATGGACTGACTTTTGGGGTTCATATATTAATCTTTTTAGAATCCCAATAATGCTACAACTAGCAGCTATGGGCTCTGGCATGCAGCTAGTGCCTGAGCAGGTCTCCTTTGATCTCTTCAGGGAAATTCAAGTGTTTATCTGGATTTATTCAGGTTAACCGCAGAGCCAGGACTGAACTTGGATTTAGCTGCTCCATTTTTGAGTCCCTGGGCAGCTGCTGTGGCCCTTAGAGGGCTTGATGAGAAAAATGGGGGCACAGGTACCCAGACTCTGCTGGTTGGGGGATGGGGAAGAAGGGGAGAGCTGAGTCTTCTCCCTACGGGGATATAGTCTCTGCTCTTTTGACAGTAAGATTCCATCAGCCAGCTTTTTTTTTTCTTGTCACTTGTGGGACCTGAACTCAGAGCTTGGGTGCTGTCCCTGAGCCTCTTTGTGCTCAAGGCCAGCACTTACCACTTGGTTTTTGAATAGTTAATTGGAGATAATCTCATTGCGACTTTTCTGCCTGGGCTGGCTTTGAACCGCAATCCTCAGATCTCAGCCTCTTGAGTAGTTAGGATAACAGGCCTGAGCCACCAGCACCTGGCTTCGACTTTTTTTTTTTTAGATATCAAGTATTTCAATGTATTATTAATAGGGAAAACACATTAAAGGCAGATTTGGTTTAAGAATGTGTGACTAGGATATACTGTGTTCATATACAGAAATGTTACAATAACCCCCCTACCCAACTTGTACAAATAGTAATATGCTTCAAAAAAAGCAAATTTGCCCTCTGTATAATTTTCTTAATAAGAAAATTAAGTATTTCTTAATTCTGAACTTCTTACACATTATTGTTATTATTAAGGTATTGTACAGAGGGGTTCCCTTTTCATAAGTCAGGTAATGAGTACATTTCTTTTCTTTTCTTTTTCTTGACAGTGTCATCCCTTCCTTTGCTTTTACCCAACTTCCCCCTCTTGTCCCGGCCCACAAGTTACGTAGTTCACTTTCTCCATAGTGTCTACCCATGAGCCAATTTTTATGTATGTTCTCCTTTGGAAGCACTCATGATGAGTCTAAGCCTTTGACTATGCTGCCTTAAAGGCCATCCTAATTGGCTCCTTTTCTTTTTCTATAAAGACTTTCACAGACACAATCCACACATTTTCTTACAGCTCAATGTTAATAACACTTCCTTAGAATTTGATTAAAGCGGTCTCAACTCCAACTTTTATATGATTTGATCATTGGCACTGAATGATCTAAAGCTTCTGACACGCCACAACTGCATCAACAACTTTGATACCATGTCTCAGCCAGGCATGCCTTTATGGCTACCAGGCTCTTATGAGGGGCAGAACAGCAGGGGAAGGAGCACTGTTGGGTACATCGACATCCACAGTAACGCTGTCTAAACAGTTTAATACCCTTCTTCTTGGGTTTCCTTAGTCCTGCTGACTGTGGCTACTAATAGTCAGAATAAGGCTGGAGGTCAAAAATACAGAGCCAGGCAATTGGTAAAGGAGCCATATATATATATATATATATATATATGTATCTTTATCACATCTTCTCAACTGGGGGTCAAACACAAGGGTCTTAGGGAGGGAGATATTCCTTTGATCTT
Source organism: Perognathus longimembris pacificus (assembly GCF_023159225.1). Taxonomy (NCBI): domain Eukaryota; kingdom Metazoa; phylum Chordata; class Mammalia; order Rodentia; family Heteromyidae; genus Perognathus; species Perognathus longimembris. The sequence continues at coordinate 25,429,780 of NC_063178.1, read as the reverse complement.
TAATTTGGCCCAAACAAGCAAACAAAAAGCAAAGTAGTCGCTGTGGGGGAGCTGACGGGTTTCCCTATATTCCAGCTCTAAATATGGCATTTAAAATGCTGACAAAGGTGTCCACTCTTAATTCCTCCTGGGTCTTGGGCTTCTGTGAAGTGGAGTCAGGTTGCTGCTGTTGTCTGCAGTGAATCAATTGAACTTTGAACTCCCCAGTGTCTTGGAGCTCTGTGAACACACAGCACAGGGCCCTGTGGAGACCCGTGGGTCTGCCATGGATTTGTGGCTTCTCTTCTCCTAAATGAAACTCCTCAGCATGTAATTATGCATCTCACACATGGAATTCGTTCATAGTACATGTTTCTCTGTGACTAGAGGCAGATTTCTTCTGCGAAAACAGAAGCAAGTTCTCTCTTCCTCTTCAGAAATCCTCTCTCAGCACTCTGTTCTTAATGCTGTGACTCTTTCCTTTGCAATACTGATTTGAACTCAGGGCCTCACATTTGCTAGGCATGTGCTCTACCACTAGAGACATGTATCTTACCCTTTTGCTTTGGCTGCTATTATTATTATTATTATTATTATTATTATTATTGAATAGTCTTGCTTTTTGTCCCAGCTGGCCTAGACTTCAGTGCTCCTATTTATACTGAGATGACAGGTGTGAGCTATCAGACCCAGCAATTTCTTTTGAGATGAGAATTCATTCACTTTTTGGCAAAGGCTAGCCTGAACTATGGTCCTCCCAATCCCTGTCTCCTGAAGTAGCTGGGATTACAGGAATGAGCCACAATGCCCAGATTATGACTTTTTTTTTTTTTTTTTTGGCCAGTCCTGGGCCTTGGACTCAGGGCCTGAGCATTGTCCCTGGCTTCTTCCCGCTCAAGGCTAGCACTCTGCCACCTGAGCCACAGCGCCCCTTCTGGCCGTTTTCCATATATGTGGTGCTGGGGAATTGAACCGAGAGCTTTATGTGTAGGAGGCAAGCGCTCTTGCCACTAGGCCATATTCCCAGCCCCAGATTATGTCTTTTTAAAAAATTTTAATTATTACAGAAATGACCTGAAAGTATTGCTCCCTTCTCTCCTTTTATCCCTCCCCATTAAAAAAAAATCTCTCCACAATTTGAAGAAAGAATAATCAGGACTTAAGAGCCCCAATGTTGGATTTAATAAAAACATACAAAGCCACTCAATTGATGTAGTGTCCAATGTTATTTATGGGAAAACTTCATCATAAAATTAAAAGCTTGATAGCTTATCTTCAAATCCAGATTGCTTATGAGATGATTAAACATTCACTAGAATCAGTAATTAGCATGGTGGGTTCCAAATCTTGTCAAGACTTGTACTCAACCTTGTTTTGAGGGGTATGGTTTCAGGCAACATGAATATATACAGTCTGCGTGTTCGGCTGTCATGCTATTCTATACCAACATAAGAAAGGGCAGGGAAAGACCGTTTATGCAGCAAAAGCAGTAGAGCCAGAGCATTCCTAATACAAAATCTAAAACCAGAAATGCATCCAAAGCTTGCAACTTTTCAGCAACAAGCTGATATTCCAACTGGAAAATTGCTCCCCTTACTTTGTGTACTGGGTTGTTGTCCACACAAAGAATTTTGCATAAGGTGACCGCTAGACTATGCATAAGGTGAAGAGGAAATATACATGAATTTGATGTACAGATTGGCTCCCATCCCTGCTTGTCTCAATGTGTAAATATTCTAAAATCCACAAAAATTGAAATCTAAAATCTCAAGCATTTTGGATGGGGTCTTCAAGTCACATAACAAAATGTCCAACAAATGTAAGGAAACAAGTTCAAAGTAGTTAACAAAGCAAGACATGTTACGAGAGCAATCTGTCCATTTTTTGCCTGTCCAATGAGCTGGCATGGAAGCACTGGGTTCAGAGCCTGGGCAGGTACAAGGGTCAGGTAGACTGCTTTGTGCCATAGAGCTTGGTGGCTGAGAGAACTTGCAAACACCACTTAATTTCTCTCCAAGTCTTTTCATAGCTGTAAAGTACAGATCATGCTAGTAAGTAGCTCCCAGGGTTTTTCAGGGGATTAACTGAAAGAATGCTCCTAAAGTGTTTAACATCTGGTACGTAGAAAATGCTCTGTTAATGTTGGAATTGTGGTTATTATTTGGAAGCTAGAATCTCAATACACAGTTGGGGGAGTTTGTGTTGGTGAAACCAATGGAGGATAAAAATTGGACACATGTTAATGCCTCTCCATGCACACATTATTCTACTTTTAGAAATTTCTTTTGGGGGTGGGGACAGGACACAATGACACACTTACAAAGTAATTTCTTCAGAGGAAATGGAATAAAATGATATAGTTACAAATATATTGTGTGTGAAATTTTTATGTTGTCCAAAAATAAAATGGAAGCAGTTTGATTATCTCACAGGAAGGGAATACTTTAAAAATTATGCTTTTCTCTGCCTATTAATAGTTTTATATACTATGACCTATATTTTTGCAGCATATTTAGAGGTGGAGAAAATGGTACTACATAGAACGGTAGCCATTGGGAGTCAGTAGGATTACCTGGGATCTGTGCTTTCTCTCTCTCTCCCTTTCTCTCTCTCTCTCTCATACACACAACAAACACGTGTGTGCACATGTGTGAGGGTATGCTGGTTTGAATGCAAGGTCTGAGTGCTGTTCCTTTTTTTTTTTTTTTCATCAATGCTGGTACTCTACTACTTGAGCCACATTTCCACTTCTGGCTTCTTACTAGTTAATTGGAGATAAGAGTCTCATAGACATTTCTGTCCTGGCTGGCTTCAAACCATGATCTCTAGAGGACACTGATGCCTCCCGAGTAGTTAGGATTCAAGTGTGAACCACTGCCCCTCACTGATTTTTTTTTTTTTTTGCCAGTCCTGGGCCGTGAACTCAGGGCCTGAGCACTGTCCCTGGCTTCTTTTTTACTCAAGGCCAGCACTCTGCCACTTGAGCCACAGTACCACTTCTGGCCATTTTCTGTATATGTGGTACTGAGGAATCGAACCCAGGGCCTCATGTATACGAGGCAAGCACTCTTGCCACTAGGCCATATTCCCAGCCCCCCTTCACTGATTTTTAATTAGTGTTTATAAGTAGCTTAAAATATTTTCTATAGTCAGCCAGTACGTTTTTTGGACATTGGCTGCACATCAGGTATAATTCTGTACACCATAGATGTGATAGCAAGTAAAGCAACAGGGCTCTGCCCACAGAGTCCATTGGAAAGCTGCTGGTACTTGAGTTTGAATGTAGAGTCTTGTGCTCACTTGACTTGATTACTAGACTGGCTCTACCACTTGAGCAATACCTCCACATAGCTTACAACATAGGTTGGTTTGGAGATCATCTAACAGATGTTTTTTGCCCAAGCTAGCCCCGGACCAGCATCTTCTGACCTAGCCTTCTGAGTAGCTAGGATTATAGGTGTGAAATATCTCCTGGCTTAGATTTCCTCCTTTTATAAGGACACTAGTCATATTGGACTAAGGGCCACCACCCTAGTCTAATACCCTTCTTAAAGGCCTTATTTCTAAACAGTCATCGTCTGAGGTATGCAGATTAGGACTTCAACAAGTAAGATTTTTGCGAGAAAGAGGCCAGCCCATATCGGAAATCTCTTGCTATTTCTATTCTGATATTTTTCTGTCTTGAGTTATATGATAAAGGAACACATTTCTCCTGCTTCCTTCGATGGTTAGTCCCTTCTGGAGCCCCGAGAATGTGCACCTTTGAAAGCCTGCCTGGGCATTGGCAACTTGAATTTCTGTTAAGGTGACATTGGCTTTATGTGGTGATGTTCACCAGCTCTGAAAACAGTGATACCAAAGTTTCCTGTCACTTCAAGTCTGTTTCAGAGTAAACTTGGGACCCTTGCTCTAGTCATGAGTACTCAGCCCAGAACCAAGTATCCTGGGAAGATTTCCCAGGGAGGACTTCCTCCCCCCCCCCACTTTCATCCTCCTCTCCCCCTCTCCTGTTTATGTTTGGTGGTACTGGGGTTTGAAATCATAACCATGCTTTCTGCTCTTCTTTTTGCTTTGTTTGTCAGATAGTATTGACTTGTTGCTCAAGGCTGACCTTGAATCCTGAACCTCCTACCTCCACCTTTTGAATAACCTCTGCAGTTGAGATTACAGCGATGTGCCACCATGCCCACCTTCTTGAGTGAGTTGTGGTTTCACTGGTTTGTTTTTGCCTGGCTGCACTCAGAACTTGGGCAATTCTCTCAATATTTGCCTCCTAAGCAACTATGATTACATGCACCACATGCTCCAAGGAGGAGTTTCTAAGGGAGGCAGTGGTATTCGAAGGTCTAATTATATTCAGATACATAGACTCTAAATGAAACCTGCCTCTAGGTATGGCAGGGATCACCTAAGAAACATGAGTCACCCATAAACAGCAGTAAGAAAATGATTATAGTACTGGGCAAACCAGAAACTTTCTATTATACAAATTCAATTTTAGTTTCATTAAAAGAGATATAAAGGAAGGAGAAAATAGATACTTGTTGTCAGCTGGATGATAACCACTCCTTCAGATTAAGTTAGAAGTGGAAATGAGCACCTTGTTTTAGAAACTGGGAAATTAGCTTGTCAAGGCCATCTGGGTTTGCTTCAAATCATACATCAGATAAATATCGAAGTCTGGTTGCAACTCCAGGGATTGAGGTACTGTGTACTTTCTGTCATCTTCCCAAGGGATGGAGGAGCTTTTTTCCTGGAGGAAACTTTGGACTCAAGTATTAGGAGCTCTGGGTGGTCACCCCATCTGGGCCTCTAAGCAGCTGTGCATCAACAAGTACTCAACACGTCCTCTGGTTTCCTGTTTGCTTTATCTCCACCGTGAAGGCTGTGTGATATGATCCCATCCAACTCTCTCACAGTTGTCATCAGAGTAAATGGGTATATATAAAAGATAATGGTCTTATCATAGTGTCTAGCATTCTAAAGCAAAGATTAATGGCCTCAAGACTTCTCTAAAGAATGAAGGAAGGTTGAAAGCCCCAAGGTGGGTGCTATGGTTTGAATGTTTGTATCACTTCTAAAATTCCTATGTTGAAACTTTCTTAACTATGTATTATTAAGAGGCTAGGCTTTTGGGTTAGGATTGGGGGTGAGGCTCTTATAAATGTGATTAGCAACCTTGTTCAAAGGGCTGGAATTAGCTGGGCCCTTTGATCCTTTTTCCCTTTCTGTCTTTGAGGGCATAGCCTTCTTATCTCAAGAGTGTTCTAGATGCCATATAGATGCAAACAACAAGACCCTCATCAGACACCCAACAGGCTTATGCTTTAGCTTTGAACTCCCCAGCTTCCAGGACTCCTGTGAAAAATAATACCTATGTCAGGTATTCAGTTTTGATAGCAAAAAGAAAGGCAGTGTCACAAACAGTGGACAATGAAAGGAGGCTACTATATTAGGTTAATATCCACCTTCTATTCATATTTGACTAGTACTGACTTGTTTTGCTTGCTTTCTTAGGTTGTTATAAAATAATCTTTACTTCTGTCTTTATTAATAAATAAAGCATTATTCCATGCTCCTCTTCTCTAAGAAAGCCAAGCTACTCTTTTCAGGGTGTTAAATATCAAGAAATGGATAAAAGCTGCTTCTTTTTTATTTTTATTTTTGCCTGTAACAGGATTTGAACTTAATGTTTTGAGTTTGCTAAGCTTATTTGCATAGCTTTTGCTCTACTAGTTGAGCCATGCTTTTAGGCCAGCTTCTTTGTGGTAAGCTGGAGATGAAGTCTCAAGGAATTTTCTGCCCAGGCTGGCTTTGACAGTCTCTTGAGTAGCTAAAATCATAAGTGTGAACCATTGTCACCTGGATTTAACTTTTCTTTTTGCTTAGGTCTTCTTTGTTTTGTTTTTCTTTTATTCCTCTTTCTCTTTCTCTTTTTTGTTATTTTTAAATAGTTATTTATTGTCAAAGTAATGTACAGAGGGGTTACAGTTTCATATGTAAGGCAGTGGGTACATTTCTTGTACAATTTGTTACCTCCTCCCTCATTTCAGTGTATGATTGGACTTGTTTTCAAGATTTGCTATAACCTTGGCAAAATTTCATTAGCATTCCATATGCATGTTTTAATTAAGAAAAACTCAGGTTTTTCTGGTCACCAGAGACATGAAAGGTGGACTATAATGGTGAATATGCTTGGACTTTGCATAAACTTAAACTGGACCTCCTTCTATAAAATGCAGACAGGAACGAGAGCACAGACTAACACACCCACGCTAAGAAAAATTCATTAGTAGCCTGCTTTCAAGACTGTTTCCAATTATCTCATGTCCTTTCTGGTTTTAAAGGACAAGGATCTAATTCAGGAGTTATACCTTCTTGTATGAAGCAGAACACTAATTGCTGCCATTTTTACATGCTGCTGGAGAGTGCTGGGGACATGATACATGCATATCTACCAGGGGGTCACATCAGCTGTATAATTATTATTTGCATTGCTTGGGTTGGTACATTTATTAAATGGATATTGGTAATTTCACTCATTTTACAAAAAGATGAAATTATAAGCCATCAAGCCTTTTCTCAAATATACAGACACATATTAAATGATATTTTACCTATTAAACTATATTTTATCAGATACTGAGAAGATGAGAACCCTGTGAGATTTTTGTTTCCTTTAAATTTTACCAGTAAGAGGAGCTGATCTTTTTTTTTTTTTGTTAGGTACAAATTCCTATGGCTGGGATTCTAAATGTACCTAACTCCATAGAGTCAGATCCTGAAGCCTATGTTTCTAGTGACCTTCACTTGGAACATAAAACATTACTATTTTTTAAATAAAAGTTTTAATTTCTGTGTTTGCTTGGTCAGTGTGATTTAGAAATTATCCTAATTGTGGCATATATACACAATGGAATTTTATGCTTCTATCAGAAAGAATGACATTGCCCCATTCGTAAGAAAATGGGAAGACAGAAAAAAATTCTACTAAGTGAGTCAGACCCAAAGAAACATAAACTCTATGCTATCCCATATTGATAATAATTAGTATATGTCAAGGATAGTCCTACCAGGTGATCACAATAGCTCAGTAGCTATGTACATAAAATCACATAAGATGGCACTAAGAGAAACAATCTCCAAAATATGGAAACAAGTGGTTTATCATTGATGTTATTTTCAACATATTATGTGAAATTATTTCTTTTTTCCTCTGTTCATCATCCCTATGATTTAGCCCCTGTTGTCACTGTATTTGATTCTGTTACCCTGGGTATTTTATATATGTCTGTCTGAATTAAGGAAGGGAAGGGGAACATTAAAACGGTGAGACAAAAGGTAAAGGGCATCTCAGTGCATCAGCAATATTTACAAGACAATCTGTTGTAAACTAACTCTACAACTCAGCGGGAAGGGGGGTTGGGGAGGAGGGAAATTGGGAGAAAGATGAGGGAGGGGGTAACAAGTTGGACAAGAAATGTACTCACTACCAAATGTATGTACTTCACCTTGACAATAAATTTTTTTTTTTAAAAAAAGGTTGACCGGGAGATTGGAGAATTTTAAATGACAAGAAAGACTTAATACAGGAAACCAAATAATAATTATAAGATTGCTACATGAGTATGGAATTACAAAATGAGTTGTTAATGGCATCTGGCTACAGAGGGTTGTATATATATCCATTTCATAAGAGGGTTGTTCTTCCTAATGGGACCCCATTACTAATAGATATGCTTGGATAAGCACTGCAGCATTTATCACAGTGACTCAGCTCTTTCTAGGTTTCCAAACTGACTGTTTCCTTTAATGATTGATATGTTCTATATTTAGACATGTCAATACATTTAATCATATCATGGGGGAAATTATTCCTGCCTGGGAGCCGTTCTGTCTCATTCAAATGATGGTCATGCATTCATCAAATATTTATAGAATAGCTCCTGTTTGCCAGGCTCTGTATCCTGCCTTGAACATTCAGCAGTGTGACACATGAATTGTACAGTCTAATGTGTGTGTGAATATCACAGTTATCCCAACAATGACAGTAATGAGTGGTAACTATTACAGAATGAAAAGCAAGAGCAGTTCTGATCACATGAAACCTAGTCTGGGGGACTCTAGAGGTCTTCAGGAGGGAAAATGATATCAGTTTGAGACTTGAGGAATAGAGCTAGGAAGGGAAAAGATACAAAGCATATTCTTGGTAAAGGGAATTTCCTATGAGAAAGCCTTGAGGAGAGCAGGGACAGCTTGCTTGAAGGCCCTGAAGGATTTCATTAGGGATGTAATAAAAAGGGAGGGCAATAATGGCCCATATCATGAAGGATCTTATTCAACACACTCAATGAATTGGACTCTCCTACCAGCAATGGGAGAGATAGTGATAATTATGTTTTGTTTGCTTGGTTTTCTGTATTACTGTGGCTGAAGCCCAGGGCCTGGCCCATGCTAGTAAGCCCTCTACCACCGAGCTGCACCCTCAGTCCTGGTGGTAGTTAGCTTTGTAGTTCAGAAAGGTTGTGAGGGCTGGAGCATGGAGAAGGAATTGGGAAGAGAATGCTTAGAAGAAGACAAGCCAATCAGAGGACCATGGCATTCTTTTGTGAAAAAAGGGATGCTGGGTTGATAATCAGGATAGTAGCAGTGAAGATAGAAGGGCTCATCCTTTGAGATGTCCTTATGAGAAAGAGTAGATAAAGCATTGGCAGTGCTATAATTGTGAAAGGGGAGGTGTTGAGAAGCCAAGGACCACTCTAGGTTTTGCTGAGAATGAGGAAAGACGGGTCATGGGCGCTGAATTCAGGCCAGGTTAGTTTGAGTTTATTTACAACCCATGAAAGCAGTTGGTTATGTAAAGCTGTAGGTAGCTCAGGCTGTTCCAAGCCAAGGTTGCAATGACAAGACAAAGAAAGAGAAGAAAGGAGTGACGAGTCAGTGCAAAATGGTGGAAAAGGATTTTTTGATCATTTTGTGATCTCAGGAAGAGACCCAGAAAGCCTTCCACAGGTGAGCCGGAAGGCAACTCCCCTGTACCTGCTGAAATGAAGAACTTGCCTTGGAGGAGCCCATTGTGGTGTTGGTGGTTCTTCTCAGGTTGTCCTTCGATTTGGACAGGCTGCAAAAAGATGCTAGACAAGGTGGGGATAGAAGGAGGTTATAATTATGGAAAGCTTTCTCTCCATAGATTGATCATTTTCAGTAACAATGGCAGTGCATGGATAGCACAACTGCTCACTGCCCACTGGTCCATCCTACAATGGACTTACAGAGAGCACAGCAGCACCAGCTTCATTCTGTCCACAGATTCACATTCTGTTCACCAGGCCAGCCTTTGCATCTGTCCCGCAGCAGCTGCACCCTTTGCATCCTGTTCTCAGTAACAATTCACTGTCCACCAGTAGAATCACCCCCATTGTCTTACCTGGCCCTTCAGTGGTGCCTCTTTATACCCGCTGTAGACAAAATGGCTAAGGATGGCAACACAAGGCTGTATATATGCACTCAATCTCAAGGCTATGCACAGGGCTAGCTGAGGTAGTGCATGCATACATGACTCAAGGTTCCAAGGATATGCTGAGCCAGAAGTGCCGGCTCAAGGCCCACTAGAAGCTATGGTAAGAAAAGCCTAACTTACACCATTTATTCTACATCCCTAGAAAAGAGAAAAGTGGGAATTCTTCCACTCGTCTTCCTCTCTTCTATTTCTTGCTTCCCATTAGTAAAGATTACCCTTTACAGTTTAATTGATACCCATTATAGTTTAATTTATTCACATGAATTTGTCTCAGGGATGGGTGTATTTAATTGTGAGAGCTGTCTCTGTAGTCAAATGTAGGGGCTCAAATCATGGGGAGTGAAGTCTGGAAGGTGCTGGTGGCCTGTGAGAAATCTTCTGAAGCCATATTTATTTCATAGCCTCTTTTCTCTGTGCAAAGCATGTTCTCATAGAGGCTGGGCTCTTTGCCATGGAGCTCAACACATATACCTGGCCCAGGTGTCAGACAAACTGAGAAGAGCTGGCAAGATAGGGAAACTGAGACCTAGATGCTGCTTTAGCCTAATGCTGTTAGTCACCTGATGGGCAATGTATGTCAGCAGCAGTGTGGCTGCCTCTTTCCTTCCACCTTCCATATCTCATGGGCTTTGCTGTGTGGACCACGTCCCTGGGGGCCTGACCTTTACGGTCTGGATTGTCACCTGCTTCTCTAAGTCTTTCTCTGAGAACACAGGACAGGGTGGCAAGAACACAGAACATTTCAGGTTGCAATACTAGCCTCCACAGTGCAGTGCTTCAGGTAACTCTCAAGTAGCCAGAGACATAAGAAACTCGGGGGAGAGGGCAGCATATCCACACAAGTGTGCAGTTGGCCCTTTCCCTAGGAGCAGGAGGGAGGCAGGTGTTTCCAAGGGAATTTGAGCAAGCTAATAAAATAGAGCCATCTGTTGGAAAATTTCCATCCAGAATGGGACCTTGGAGAGGAAACTGTTTAAAACTGGGCCAGAAGACTTCCAAAGGCTTATTTTTGTCGAACAAAACTATTTCCCATTTCAAAAACCTGTTGCTTGTAATTTGAAGTTCTTACTATGTTCACCTCAGAACCCGTAAGGTATGTTATACAAGGTCAAGGCAGCTTTTGCATCTTTGCTTTACTGTTACTTCTGGAAGAATTACTGGAAGTGATACAATGATATTAACTTTTTTTTTCTTGTGCCAGTACTGGAGCTTGAACTCATGGCCTGGGTGCAGTCCCTTCACTGAAGGCTGTTATCTACCACTTGAGTCACAGCTCTACTTCCAACTTTTTTTTCCTGGCTCATTGGAGATGAGTATCATGGAATTTTATGCCTGGACTGGCTTCAAACAGCGATGCCTCCTAAGTAGCAGTGACTATAGACATGAAGCACAACGATACCTGACTTTTGGTAGATTATGTGCGTGTGTATATGTATATATGTATATATATAATATAAAATATCGATTATATAATAGATATTTATATATAACCTAATCTACATATATTATACATGATGTGTATTGTATATATGCATATTTCACTTAAGAGAAAGACATCCCAGACAGAAAGATGTAGAACAACTACAAGCATAGCTGAGTGACAGTAACAATGGTTGGCTCAGAATTAATGAAATGCATGAGAATTACCAGATGACTGCAAAACCACTTCTTCTAACAATTTTTCCCTGCTTCCAGGTTGTGTGCTTATCCCCGGCACTGACTTTCAATAAAGACAATAAGAATAAGTAGAAGAAGAGTGCTCTGGGCTCTGATGGTATTTCTGAAATGAGGATTTCATATCAAGTATACAGGTATGTACAGATTTATTTACATCACCTTTGAGGAAAAGTTTCTACTAGCTACAGAGGATGTTGGAAGTCTGTGTAAGAAAATAGCCTGTGTGCTGCGACTCTGGTGGCTCATGCACAAACTCAGTGCCATGCCTTAATGCTCGGCACTCTCCTATCACTTCAGAAGTGGCATAACAAAGCAGATGAGTTGGGAACTTATATGGATAATGAGAAAATGATGGAGAGTTACTTACAATTAAATAATTTGTAAGTGTTAATACTTCATCTCTGAAGTTTTTTTATAAACCTATACATGATATGTGTAATCTATCTATCTATCTGTCTATCTATCTACCATGATCTGTTTCACATGTTTACCAAAGTAGGGGTTGAGTACTAAGACTGAGAGCTATAAATTCTAAATGCTGGTTTCAAATGAAAATTACCTTCCATCAAGAATTTTATGAGTTCCTTTGAGGAACTCTTGATTACAATGAGCAGGTAGGAGATAAGGGATTAAAATTTGCTTACCTATATTCTTTCATGGCTTAAAATAGAATTTTAAACTATCTTAAGAGTATTAAATGACCAATTAGTCAAGTGCCATGGCTTTCTTCTGGGGAAGAGATCGATTTTAATTCCCTGATTGTCTCAGGGAGGAAATAAGCCATGGGGTACATTCAGACAAGCAGACAATATGAATATCCTGGGGAGCCTCAAGAAGGAAAAGTAGGTATTAGTATCCACCCTTCATCTCCATTTCTGCACCAACAAAAGTCTTTCAGGGGTTAGGTGAGGCTCTTTTGATTGCAAGTGACAGAAACATGACTTGACCTAGATAAGAACACAAAAGCAATCTATCAGCTTTTATAACAAAAAGTCTAGAAGGAGACTTCCTACATGGTTAATTTCAAAGGCTCAAGGAATATTGGAATGCCTCTTTACACACACACACACACACACACACACACACACACACACACACCCCACCCCTTTGTATCAAATCACAGCATCAATATGTAAAAGGAAGTTTACTTGATAGCTGTGGTGAAAGAGCTTCCAGGAGAAATCTCATAGTTCAGTATGGGTGTCAACAGTTCTGAACAATTCACTTGGTGTTGTTAGTGGATAGGGTATTCTCACTGTAAACTCAGGGACTTGGTGCTGTCCTTGCACTTTTTTGCTCAAGGCTAGCACTCTACCACTTTGAGCCACAACTCCACTTCTGGTTTTCTGGTGGTTAATTAGAGGTAAGAGTCTCATGGGATTTCCTGCCTAGGCTGGCTTTGATCAGTGATCCTCAGATCTCAGCCTCCTGTGTAGCTTGGACTATAGGTGTGAGCCACCAGTGCACAGCCTTTAAAGCCTTTTATATATCTGTAAACGTTCTAGGCACATAGTAGGTGCTCAGTAAGTCATTGTTTTTGTAGATGTGACATGGGTGGGAAGTACAGACACTTCAGATACTGCAGGGGTAATTTCATTGAGTCAAATGCTACCAAATGTTGGAACAGCTGGCTCTAAAATTGATGCATTTTAGCAAGATATCAGATGCTAGGGCCAGCCAGGTGTGGGCAGAACACAGACAGAGAATGGGAGAAATATGTGTGGTATAGAAAAGTTGATGAAAGACAATAGGTGGCAAATGAAGAAAAAAAGAAAGGAATGAATGAATGGCTACATGAGGGTCTGGAAGGACCTTTTTGCTGTAGGATGGTGCAGCTTTGTGTTTTTTTTTTTTTTTGCCAGTCCTGGGTTTGGACTCAGGGCCTGAGCACCATCTCTGGCTTCTTTTTGCTCAAGGCTAGCACTCTGCCACTTGAGCCACAGCGCCACTTCTGGTCATTTTCTATATATGTGGTGCCAGGGAATCGAACCCAGGGCTTCATGTAAACGAGGCGAGCACTCTTGCCACTAGGCCATATTCCCAGCCCCGATGGTGCAGCTTTGTAATTCTATTTTCTTCCCATGAGGAAAGAAAATAGGTTGTAACATTTATAATAACTTCCCGCTCTGTCCACCATTAGGCTTTTGGTCTCACAATGTTGTAGCCACAGTACTGTTTGTTTCCTGTGGTCAGTGGGAGAACTCTCCTTCTGTCTCTAACTATGGCAGATTCTCACTTAAGGAGCATGCTCTTCTGCTCTTCACAGGCTACTCCCCCATCTGTCCTGCCAGTTTGTACATTGCCAACATTCAAAGCTATAACTCATAGCTTAACTCCACAGTGTGTGGTAGTTGGTTTCCTCACTATTAACTCCTTGAATGAAAGGATTACAGAAACAATTTCATTATTGGGGTTTGAATTTAGGGCATCATGCTTGCAAGTCAGGCATGCTGCTTTTAGCCATCTCCTTTTGCTCTTGTTATTTGTTTGTTTGTGCCAGTCCTGGGGCTTGAACTCAGGGTCTGGGTGCTGTCTCTGGGCACTTTTGCTCAAGACTAGTGCTCCCCACTGGAGCCACAGCTCCACTTCCAGCTTTTTGAAGGTTAACTAGATATAAGAATCTCATGGATTTTCCTTCCTGATGTGGCTTTGAATCACAATCCTCAGACCTCAAGCTCCTTAGTAGCTAGGATTACGCATGTGAACCATCAGCACTCGCTGCTCTGGTTATTTGTGAGATATTTTATCATTTTTTTCTTCGCCTGATCTTACACAACCACATCTTCCTTTTTCTCTGTTGAGATGAGAGTCTCATACATTTTTTCTGCCTTGGCTGCCATGGAATTATGATCTTCCTCATGCTTTTTTTCTCAGTTTCCAGAGTAGCTGGAATGACAGGCTTACACTGCTACATCCACTGTTAGTTTAGATGAAAGTCTTATGAACTTTTTACCTGGGCTGGCCTCACTGTCTTCCCAATTTCAGGAGTACAGGCATGAACCATTGGCACTTGATCAAGAGACAACATTTCTAAACAAACAAAACCCTCTTACGTTGATTGTTTCTTGAAAAATTGACATTCATTTCATTACTTTATAAATTGTTACCAGGAAGTTAAATTTTTTTGCTACTGAATTTATGTCTAAAGAAGCAAAGCTTATATGCAGATGTTTGAAAGATGTTTTCTAGGATCCTGTGTTATTTAGAACTCATTCATTAACAATCTGATGAATAGGTTTATTATGTTTCTTTAAAGCTGATTATAAACTCATTTTGGAAAGGATGGAATGAATTATCACACTATGATTCCATTCCAATACATCTTTGTAAGTGTCCAGTGTTATTAGGAATTGAGTTACAATTGGCTGTACAAATTGACAGGTTAGCAATCATTAGTTTGATGTACAAGCCTGAGTCTGTCTTTGATCTTATCCTATTTTTCATACAAAAGGAGATGGAGGTGATGAAGCATTATTATTTTCCAGTGCAGGAAATTATGTCACCAAATAAATCATGTACAGGGCTGTCAAAATAGCCCCAACAGTTATGACAGGAAAAAGAATAGTTATAGCTCCCCTTCAGTGCACAATGAAATAGTGAACAATTTGTTAAATATCCCTGGAGTCAATTAAACAGGCATATGATCAGTTTAGTGGTTGCCAAGGCTTGGTGGGAGCCAATTAGAATTCACCCAAAATGAAAATGGATGGATCTAGAAAAATTATGTTAAATTTATGGGAAGTAGCACACACATCATCTGGCCACGAATAATCCTGGTAGGCCTTCTTTTCACAGAGATTGGTAAGGAGAGAGCTGTATAGGTATATGACATTGCCATGGATTGGAATAGTTCTTCTGCAATATGTGAAACCATTATCACTGAGGAATTAAATTAGTTGGATTTAGCCTGTACAACACGAGAGAACAATTCTGAAAATTGCAGCCATTTTTTAATTTTGTTCCAGAAGCAGTCTTGCATGAAACACTGGAGTGATTTTTCTTTTATTTTTGCATTTAAACTACAGATAAACACTAGGGATTGTTACAGATGAATGCTAGCAAACTTCTGGAGACGGAATAGCAATTCCTTTCCAAGTCAGATATTCCGTTGTGAAAGATGTTCAAACCATCTAATGATGGATGTTCATTAGTTTAGTGCTGTCAAGACAAGTTACTTCCTCACATCTCTGATACTGATCCTGTTTTGGTAGTTCTGATTGAGTTGTTAAGTTGAAAATTCACTCCTTGGAGGTTTATCTTACTTCATCAAACCAGCATCCACCTGAAATATCACTGTCTTACTCAGCGGCATCCAAACCCACAAAGCAAATAGGTTGGTTCCATCCCAGAGACTTTTTTTTTGTAGCAGTAAATGGATTTGCCCTCTTCAGAGCAGGGGGCACTGTTCCAACACAATTATTCTTATTGGAACAGACGAAGGAATTTACTTCAAATGAGGTTGTTGGTTGTCCTGTGGAAGCAGTGTCAGAATAAATATTCAACTGCTCCTCAGAGGTGTAATTTGTTCATTCTCCTATGAAGCTCCAGTGACCCATGAACTGTGGATAGCCAACTTTGTTTAGAAAGAGGAACAAATACTTTCACTGTAGCAAAGCTTGTGGATAGGCCAGGTAGGGTGCAAACACTTTTCTTGTCCAGTTCTCTGCATAGGGGGGCATTTTTATATGCCAGATGTTCCAGCTTTAGCCCTTTGTTAACTTGTTTACAATAAATTTTACTAAGGGAAAGATTCCAAGTGACAGATGTCATCAGTGAATGTTCACATCAGTTTAATGAAGATGTGGCTCAGAAATCTCCTCACTATATAAACAAAAAGCCAGTGCAGCTACAATTTGTCAGGTTGTGATACTTTTCACATCTGTGGGGAGAGACACTAGGAATTCTTCCTGTGGAAGAACATCTACCTCAACATTCTTTGTATTCAAACCTCCCTGATCCTATGATAGTGCTTAAACATAATAGATATTCCAGACATGCTTTATAATGAAGGAAATGGTAACTGTGGAGATGATGACCAGTGTTGTTCTTTCTTTTCATAACTGGAGTTTGAACTCTGCACCCCACCACCTGAGCCATGCCTCAAGCCCTTTCCTACTTCCACTATTTTTCTCTAACAATTTTTAAATTTAATTTTATTGTCAAGGTGATGTATAGAGGGACTACAGTTATATACATAAGGTAGTGAGTACATTTATTTCCAAACTTGTACTTCCTCCCTCATTTTTCTCCCACCTTCCTTCCTCCCTGACCCCCCCCAAGTTGTACAGTTAGTTTACAACATACTGTCTTGTAAGTATTACTGTTGCATTGGTTTGCCTTTTATCCTTTGCCCACCATTTTGATGTTCCTCTTCCTTTCCCTAATTCAGATAAATGTATATACAATACCTAGGGTACCAAAATCAAATACAGTGACAATAGGAGCTAAACCATAGGGAACAAAAATGCAAGAGAGAAGAAATAATTTAACATAGTACATTAAAAATTTGGAGCTCATTTCACTTAGCATCCTCATGTATGATCATATGTACATAGTCATTGAGATATTGTGATCCTCTGCTAGGACTATCCTAGACATATACTAATTGTTGCCAATGAAGGAAAACATAGAGTCTATGTTTCTTTGGGCCTGGCTCACTTCATTGCAAAGATTCTGTATGGCAAAGGACATAGCAAGCAAGATAAATAGAAAGTCCACAGATTGGGAGAAGATCTTCACTAGCCATACAACAGACAAGGGCCTCATATCTAAAATATACCTAGAATTCAAAAAATTAAATTCCTCCAAAACAAATCCTCAAAGAAACAACTGCCCCATTAATAAGTGGGCTAAAGGCTTAAAGAGAGACTTCTCTGAAGAGGAAATGAGAATGGCAAATAGACACATGAACAAGTACTCAACATCTCAGGCCATAAAAGAGATGCAAATCAAAACAACATTGAGATTCCACCTTACCCCAGTAAGAATAGACATTATCAAGAAAATGCATAACAACAGATGCTGGAAGGGATGTGGTAGTTGGGAGTGTAAACTTGTTCAACCACTCTGGAAAGCAGTATGGAGGTTCCTCAAAAGACTAAACACAGAGTTCCCCTATGACCCAGCAATCTCACTTTTGGCCATTTACTCAGAGGATCACAAACAAGGCCATCACAAACAAAGCTACCAACACAACCATGTTCACTGTAGCATTATTTACCATAGCTAAAATATGGAACCAACCCAGATGCCCCTTGGTAGATGAACGGATCAAGAAAATGTGGCATATATACACAATGGAATTCTGTGCTTCTATCAGAAAGACTGTCATTGCTCCATTTGTAAGGAAATGGAAAGACTTGGAAAAAAATCATACTAAATGAACTGAGCCCAGACCCAAAGAAACATAGACTCTTATGTTTTCCACTATTTTTCAAATAAGGGTTCACATAGCTTTTTTGGGGGTAGGGGTGAGATTCACTCTTGCTAACTTTATTTGCTCAAGATTGGCTTCCCAAGTAGCTGGGATTCCAGGTGAGAGCCAGGAAACATGGTTTGGCTCAGTGATTTTTATAGGACTGTCTTATTTCCTTTGTTTGACTCAAACTGGAACATCCTTCCTCTGTTGACATCCACCATGCCTGTGGGCCCATAAAAGGAGGATTTCTCCACAGAACTATTGGTTGAAGATGGTTTGAGTTTGTCCTCCAAGGGTTCCTGTGTTGGAATCTTAGTGCTCAACTTGGTGATGTCTCTGTGTTGGAATCTTTAAAAGGAAGAGTCTAGTGGGATGTCTCTGGGTCACTGGGACTGCTGCCTTGGGAATTAACATAGCTCTTTGGGACACTAGTTAGTTCCTGTGAGAGTTGTTGTAAAAGGGCTAACCTGGCATCTCTCCTCTCTCTGGCATCCCGTGACACCCTGTGATCATCCCTCTCATGCATAACCCCCTAATAGATCTGCCAAGATATGACACATCTTGGGACATCACGGGATGCCCTCAACAGAGAATGTGCCAGGTTGCTTATTATCTGCCATGAGCTAAACACACCCCATTTCTTTAGTGATTACCCACCTTTGGGTATTTTCTTAGTGTAGAAGCAAAAGGATTAATATCCCCAGTATTCTGGATGTAGCCAATTTCGTGTCCTCACTAGTCATTTAGAAACACGCCCAGTCCTTTTTGTCTTTGCATGCCCTGTAGAAATAGCATGGCATTCTTGTCTTTTGGTGAAGATTATTTTTTCTTCATATTTTAGATTTTTTTTAGCATGTAATGTAGTGAGCAGTGTGCTACAGTCAAGATTGATTTTTCACTGGTTATGCAGGGATAGTACAGAGACAAGTAGTGTTTGATATTTCTGCTTTTCAAAAGTATATATCTTGTCATATGGAAGCTGATTAAATCACTACTCCCATTTTATCATAGCATATGGGTAACAAAACCAGTTATTTTTTTCCCAGAGCCTGTACATCTTCCAGTAAAGTCTGCAGGATATAATGAGTGAATTTATTGCAAATAGACCATGAAGGTTCATGGTGACATTTTGAGGGAGGTGGGTTATATACATTCTTTCCACGAAATGCTGTGAATCCATGAATATATCCATTGTGCCCAAGCAGCTACTAAATCTTGGTATATTTCCTATCTCCAAAGCTGGTATATTTTCCTAGCTCCTAGCTTCCTACTGAATCCATAGAGGACCTTCCCCCCCCCCCCTGTTTTTTAGCTCCTGTTATATTGTACACAAACTATATTAAAACTTTAAGCTTGCTCATAATATATAGATACTTGGGGATAAAGTAGGGTTTCTTTGTTGTTGTATATGCCAGTCCAGAGGCTTGAAAATGAGGGCATGGTCACTATCCCTGAGCTTTTGTTTGCTCAAGGTTTGTGTACTACCGCTTGAGCCACAACTCCTCCACTTCTGGCCTTTGGTGGTTAATTGGCTTTCTTGCGCTGGAAGACTTTGGACTGTAATCTTCAGATCTCAGCCTCCTGAGTAGCTAAAATTACAGGTCATGCCACTGGCTCCCACTGGCTCATTATTTTTGAGATAGGGTCTTGCTTCCTGCCTATCCTTATATTAGGGCACAATCCACCTATGTTAGGTTTCCCATTATAACTAGGACAACAGATATGCACCATTGCATCCAGCTCTTTGTTAAGAAGGGGTTGTTTTTCTGCCTTGCTTGGTCTCGAACTTTGATCCTTCCAGTTTCAGCCTTCCAAGTAGCCAGGATTACAGGTATAAGTCACCTGCACCTGACTTAGCCTGCTTCTTCACCAAGAAGTTAGTATTTAGAAATAAACCTCTTCATAAGGGCCAGGATGAACTTTAATTTGTTGTTTGCTGTAAAACTATATAATTGTGATGTGGCATCAGCCAATGGCTAGATTCAAATGAGCCTTCATCTGAAAGGCCCTGTGTATCCAGGTAGGGTACTTGAAAGAATTGCAGGGATTTGTCAATGATTAAGAAATACAGAACCGTCCAGAATCTTTTTTTTTTTTTTTTTTTGGCCAGTCCTGGGCCTTGGACTCAGGGCCTGAGCACTGTCCCTGGCTTCTTCCCGCTCAAGGCTAGCACTCTGCCACTTGAGCCACAGCGCCGCTTCTGGCCGTTTTCTGTATATGTGGTGCTGGGGAATCGAACCTAGGGCCTTGTGTATCCGAGGCAGGCACTCTTGCCACTAGGCTATATCCCCAGCCCCCCCGTCCAGAATCTTGTAGGCAATAAATGATGTGGAATTAATGATTTCTCATTAATGATATGTTAATTGTCTTTTTATTAAGTATTTGTAGATCTGTTAATTTTCAAGTGCCATTTTTTAATTTGAGAGATATATAGTACTACCTATTGAGCTTCACTTGGGAGGAAATAATTTTTTTTTGTATGGGAAGGAGTTTAGGTATTAGAGAGGAAACCATCCATTAAAAGGATCTGAGATGATAGGAAATATTCTTTTTGTAAAATTTAATTTTATTGTCAAGGTGATGCATAGAGGGGTTACAGATACATAGTAAGGTAATGAGTACATTTCTTGTTGTTTTTCTCCTACTTTTCCTCACCCTAGTTCTCAACCCCCCCAAAAATTGTAAAGTTTATTTCCAATATATTGTCTTGTGAATATTGCTGCTTCATTGGTTTGCCCTTTGTCTCACCATTTTGTTGTTCCCCTTCCCAATTCAGATAAACATATATACACAGGGTACCAAAATCAAATACAGTGACAACAGGGGATACACCAAAGGAAAAACAAACCCAAAAGAATAAAGAAATGACCTCATTAAAAACAGCAACAAAGAAAAACCTCTTGTTTCCATATCTTAGAGTTCATTTTGGTTAGCATCATTTTACATGGTCATGTGTACATAGCTATTGAGCTATTGTGATCCTCTGCTAGGACTATACTAGAAAGAAATTCCTTTATTTTTCAGATAAGCTTATCTATTTCTTTTAATCCCTTTCCATCTCTTCATGAAAAGACGTTGGGAAAAACTACTATGAATACCAATCATAGTCATAGACACCACAGTTCCAGGGCTCTAAGAGATTATATAATTTGTAAATGATCACACAGGCAGAGGCTGACAGAACTTGTAGGGAACAGAGGTCTCGTAAGTATGACCTTATATTACAGTCTTCCTAAAGAGCACTTGTGGTTTCTCCATTGCAAACATTCATGCAATAGCTATTGGTAATAGCAATATCTATCCTTCTTTCCTTCCTTCCTTCCTTCCTCTTTCCTGTAGTACTGTAGTTTGAACTCTGGGCCTTGCACTTGCTAGTCAAGCACTCTTCCACTTGAGCTATGCACCCAGAACTTTTTGCTTTAGTTTATCTTTCAAGCAGAGCTTTTTGCCTTGGCCCTGGGCCATTCCTCTGGTAGAAGTGTGGCCAGGCATCATACCAAGCTTGCCTCCCCTTGAATTGTGATGCTGCTACATTTACCTCTTCTATAGCTGGGATTATGGGTGTGAACCACTATGCCAAGCTTGATTTGGGAGGTAAGATCTTGTTAACTTTTATGCAAGGTATTCTGGAACTGTAGTCCTTTTTCCATCTTGCTTCCTACATAGCTGGGATTGCAAGCATGTATAACTGGCCAGTGATAGCAAAATTTCTCACGCTGACAGTTTGCAATCTAAATATTACACTTGGGACATTTTCTAACAATGAAAAAGAACTCTATGATTGCATATTAATTACAGATAGCCACCAAACTAGCAATCAGTGGGGATCACATGATAAAAGAATGCAAAATAAAGATATAGACCAGAGTGGCAAACATACACAGTAGGAACATTCATTCCTACTATCCCTTGCTAAGGTGTCAGTTGAGGAAGAGAGAGGACATACATGCCTAAGTCCCCACTCAGAATGACTTTTACTATGCACTAATTGTGACCTGCTGTCTTATATTTGTGCAAAATAATTAGGCCTGAATTGGTCTCAAGAAATTAATTTGTTTGTATGCATTTTCAAAAGCTTCTCTTCCATTATTTGGAAGGGCAGCTTCTGACCCATGTAGACTTGATCAATATATATAGTTACCTTCTGGGTGTTGGAATAAAGTAATTAAAGTGAGAATAAGCCAGCTCCTGAGTAGGATTCACATTTATTTATTTATTTATTTCCCTTTTTTCTGTTGTTTTTTTTTTTTTTTTTTGTCAGTCATGGGGATTAAACTCAGGGTTTGGGCACTGCCCCTGAGCTTTTTATTCAGGGTCAGTGCTCTACCACTTTGAGCCACAGCTTCATTTCCAGTTTTCTGATAGTTAATTGGAGGTAAGAGTCTTGTGGACTTTCCTGCCTGGGCTGGCTTTGAATCACAATCCTCAGATCTCAGCCTCAGTACTGAGATCCTCAGATCACAGTAGCTAGGATTACAGGTGTGAGCCACCAGTGCCCAGTTTAGGATTAACATTTCTAAGAGCCAACTGTTCCACTGCAGAAATCCACCATGTACAAGACATAGAGAACTTCATATGCTTCATATTCATACACATCATAGCTACATGAACAAATGATTCCCATCAAATTTCTTTATGTGGCCACTGCAAAGATGACCCTAAACATGAAACTGCTGCCATTTCTAAGCCAATGTTTTGTGTACCTGTGTTACATGATTATATTCTGCCTCCAACAAACCAAAACAGAAATTCAACAATCTTTACCAGTAGTGTACAGCCAATAATTCCAATGAAGCTTTCTTTTCATAGCTATAAAAGGGGAGGGGATTTGGGAATGAGTCATCCGAAATCACTCTGCTTTCTGTTTGCTTCTTAGGAGGAGTTCAGCCATGTGCTTAGTTAACAACTCGTGTCTGAGCACCACTAAAAGGAATTTCAGGGATCATGTAGTTTATGGCCTGTCTGGAAGTAAGACCAGCAGGAATTCCATTTTCCAGCAGTTGGCAATGTCATGTAGTTAAAATACACCAAGGAGATATTTTTGGCTTTTGTTTTCTATGATTTTTCCCTTTCTGCAGATTTTATAACTTAGTACTTTAGTGTCTTTGCTATTATTTTAAAACCTTAAACCTTTTAGACTTGATTTTTAAAAAGATGAGTATCGCTGTAGAAGCTATTTTGAATTGGGGAAATAATTAGAGGATTCAAGTTGCTTTCTTGCTTCAGGAATCAACAATAGCTTTTCTTCACCTGTATTTATTCCTCTTTTCTGAGTAGTTCAATCATTGGTGGTGAGAACTGTTGAGGCAAGGTCTCTTTACAATGCCCAGCCTGGCCTCAAACTCACGACCTTCTTGCCTCAGCCTCCTAAGTGCTAGATACACCATGACATTGTCAGTTTTAAAAATATTTTACATAAGATTCTGTTTAGGGCAAAAGGGTGGCTCATAAAAGTTGCAGATGGCAGAGGAATCCTGATAATGTTTACAGACAGGTACCTCTGGGGGTTTAGAGGAGAATTACCAGAATTTCCAGGTAATTGATGTTTTTTATTTACGCCCCCACCCTTCCCAATGGCTTTGCTGCCAATCACAGCAAAGGCAGAATTGGAGGAAGCTGAAAGTAATAAGCAAAAGACAGCAGCCCCTTCCTATGGAAAAGGGCTTATGCTGTATTTTGCTAGAATTAAGAGAGTCCATGGTGAACATTTGTTTAGAATCTTTCTCTCTTCTTCTTTCCTTATTATTATTATTATTTTTTGCCAGTCCTGGGGCTCCACAGCGCCACTTCTGGCCCTTTTCTGTATATGTGGTGCTGGGGAATTGAACCCAGGGCTTCATGTATACGAGGTAAGCACTCTTTGCCACTAGGCCATATCCCCAGCCCCTCTTTCCTTATTTTCTATGCAGATATTTATCTGTATGGATGGCAGAAGGGGAGAGACTTTGTTGATCATCTGAACTTACCTGCCCCTTGCTACACACATAGAAAACAGCTGAAGCATGTCAAGAACTTGTCCCCACCCCCACCTCTACCAGCATGAGAATGGTTTGACCTGCTCAGGCACATGTCTTCAATGTCCTGAGTGGCAGGCAAGAGGCATCACGGCCTCCTCTCTCCAGGCCAATGGTATAGAAAGCTGGGCAGGGGCAGTAGCAGCAACAGAGGAGCTCCACACAGTTCTGAGGAGCTACTCAAGGTGCTTCCAGCCTATTCTTTCTCTTTTTCCACCATTCAGCATGGGTTTCTGTTGCTGGCATTCTAAGACCCTGACCAATATAGGTTCTTCTTGAGATTTGGACTGGAGAATCTAGAGGTGAACTTGAGCTCCTGTTGCACAGACTGGAGGTATTTGCTAAGTGGTCTAAGCCCAGCCTGGCCTCACCTATATCCTTTCCTTGTCTAAATCAAATGCAAGAGAGAATCTTGTAATTACTAACATAGAAGAGAGATAAAGAAGCACAATTTATAGAAGGAAATTCAAGCCAGGTTACTCTTTCCAGGCTTTACACCATTGGTTGGATTCTTCTCTTTTGATTGGAATCAGCTCTGGAAAAGGTACCAGGTGTCTAGAAGCAGTGTTAGGGTTCACATAGCTAAACCAAGTCAAAGACTAACCTGCCAGTAGCTGGCAGTTACCTTGTCCTGACCCCTCCCTTCAGCCATAGAGTCCATTTATGAAACTCAGAGCTGGGGATGGCTGTCACCAGCTAAGGCATTCTGAGCCACAGCCTCTGAAAACAAGAATATAATTTGTCAATCAGTGTGTGCTCAATGATTCAGAAGGATCCATATGTGCCTTTGTTTCAGCCACTCTAATGGGAATATGTCAACTTCAGTTAAGTTCTATTATCAGGCTCACTTCTGACTAAACTAGAGAGGCTGCTTCTCAGAGAAGGGTGGTCTTACTTCAGGGGCATGCTGACTTTGCAGAGAGGCATTTACTCATCAGAAAGGATCTTTGGGCTATGACTGAACCCTTTTCAGTGGTTAGAAAGCAATGTGTTATTTCTAGAAGGAAATTGACGACATTCTAGCATCATTATCCGCCACTGGTTTTAGAAAGAAAAGCAAAAGGTCTAAGGCTATGTCTTCAAGAGTGACTGATTTAAAGGCATGTGGGATGAGCTGAAGCCAGAGGCTGATGCAGAACAAGATGTCTCATTGTTTAACAGACCAAAAGAAAATGACATTCCTTAAGAGTTCTCTGCTGAAATGAAGGTCAAGGCTTCCGGCTTAGAGATGACTGGTGTCCCAAGGGGACACAGTGTCTTACAGCCACAGGGATGCGTTGTCCGACAAAGAGATGCTGAGACACTTGAAGGGGCAAGTGCTAGTCTAAATGTTGTGCTGCAGGAAGATGATCCTCATCTGAAACCACAAAACCCTGACATTTTTATTGAGATAAACCCTGAGGATTCAAATTGGAATGTACTGTGAAGCAAATAATCTTTCTGTTGTTGTTTTTCTAACTCATTCCTCCATCAGTCTTAAGGGTGAGTAACACATGAAAAGTTCAGGGACAGCAGGAACAGAAAAGACTTTGCTCCTTAATAGTTGAACATGGTGAGTGTGTGTGTGTGAGAGAGTTAGAGAGTATATGTGTTCATGCACGTGTGTGTGTGTGTGTGTGTGAGGCAGGTCTAAAGTCTCATTGGTGGGGATGGAAGGCAGGGGCAGAAGTGCATGGAGAAGAGAAGTATGTGTGCACGTGTGCCAATTCTGGGGCTTGAACTGAGGGCCTAGGTGCTGTCCCTTAGCTTTTTCACTCAAGTTTGGCACTCTCCCACCTGAGCCATGGCTCTACTTCTGGATTTTTGGTGCTTCACTGGAGATAGGAATCTCACCATCTTTCCTGCTCGGTCTGGCTTTGAACCATGCTCTTCTGATCTCAGCCTCTTAGTAGTTAGGATTACCAGCATGGGCCACCAGCACCTGGTCCTCTGCCATCTTTCTTTGAATCTCTGGAACCAATATTTCTTGCTTAATGCCTTAGACTAAGATTTTTATGCTGCTTTCATTCTCTCTCTCTCTCTCTCTCTCTCTCTCTCTCTCTCTCTCTCTCTCTCTCTCTTCTCTCTCTGTCAGTCAAGGGGCTTGAACTCATGATCTGGATGCTGTCCCTGAGCTTTTTTCACTCATGGTTAGTGTTCTACCACTTGTTACAGTGCCACTTAGAGTGTTCTGGTAGTTATTGGAGATAAGAGTTATTGGAGGACTTTGCTGCCTGAGGTTTTGAACCAAAATCCTTAGATCTCAGTCTCCTGAGTAGCTAGGATTACAGGTGTGAGCCACCAGCAAGCAGCTTTATACTTGATTTCTTTCTGGGCAATTTGCATGATACAATTTGCAATTCAGGGTCAAACCTTTACACATTGGCTTTCTTTTACTTGCTATTGGATCTCCATATCATATCATGAGTCTCTTAGGAAACTTTAGCAACAATTGTCAGCCTGTGTGGGCAGCAAACAAACATTGAGTCTTCCTTGGACAAAAGTGATCTTGCTGGTTATTGAATTTAAAATCAATAATTTTCTATAATTTGCTTCCTCTGTTCCTCTATTTTGAATGATGCCAATGTTTTTGATGACTAGTTCCTAGTGTTTGCTGTTTAATAATATCCTGTGGAAGTCCTGAGATCAACAGTTTTGGAAAACTACTAGAATTTCACCAGCTTGTCTGTTACATGTCTTCTTATATTCTAATAATGATGAAAAAACATTTTGATTGAATGCCTACTATGTGCCGCGCGCTCTGCTAGGTGCTTTCTGTACGTTATCCTTAATCTTTCTAGTAAGCCTGATTAGTGTTGGTGCTGTCATTCTCATCTTAAGGATTATGAAGCTACACTGTGGACATTAGCTAAGTAATTGCTTGATGTTAGCTATTTTCTTGTCTCATGTTGTATTTCTGTTTTATCTCCTGAGTTCAGGGAGCATCCTGCTGGCTTAGTGGGTGGATTAATGCATGCTCCTGATACTGCATTTCTTCTTCCTGCACATCTTTCTGCCATGTCACTAGTACCTATCCCAGTTTGTAGTTGTTTCCAATCCTTTTCAAGCAAAAGCTGCTTAGCAATCTCTTCAGTCCAGCATCAAAATTGGCTGCTGGAGGTTGATTGGCATTATCAGAGGCTGCACCTCACAAGATGCTTCATCAAATCCTGTGTGTTCTGGATCCCAGGCCGCCAGTGACTTGGGAATTTCTGTCCATCACACTGATGGAATGTTAGTAAGACTTTTCTAATTTGCTGTCTGAAGAGGGTGTCAGACTCCTTAGAAACTTAAAACTATGTTAATATTGTTTATCATCTACTTGAAAACTTATGTTGAAATATCCAGAAGTGGTAGTACTCTAGGATGGGCACATACATAGTTGTACTTTTCTAAATACTTTCGGTCAATAATCAGAATGTATTATATAGGAATGGATATTTCCTCCCCCCGACCCCCCACCCTCAGTATCAGGGATTCAACTCAAGACCTGTTGCTTGCTTGGCTGGTGCTCTATAACTTCAGTCATACCTCCAGTATGGCTTATTGTTGCTTAATTGGATAAAGAATGTCACAGACTTTCTGCCTAGGCTGACTCTGAAACACAGTTCTCCTGTTCTCAGCCTCTGAGTACCTACGATTACAGGTGTAAGCCATCAAATTATAGAGTACATATAGTAAATGTATGAACCAAGAATTTTAAAACATGGGGAAAACATAAACATTTTAGGAAGTAATTAAAAATTTAAAAATTATTTTTTACTAGAAAGTACTAAAAGCAGAGGGGTTACAGTTACATAAGTCAGGCAAAGAGTCCATTTCCTTTTGGACAATGTCACTCCTTCCCTCACTCTCTCCCAATTTTTCCCTCCCATCCTACCCACAAGTTACATAGTTCATTTTCAACATAGCTCATTTTCAACTTTGTGTCCAGTGAGTACCATTGCTTAATTTGTTTACCCTTTGTGTCTTCATTTCTGTGTCCCTCTAACACTCTCAAAGATATAAACTAACAAATAAGCAAAAAACAAAAGTAGCAACAAAGAAAAAAATCTTGTTTTTAAGAATGAGACTTCAAAATTTGATTATAAAATTTCCTAAGACACATTCTTTGGGATACTAACTTTACAAGTTGCTTTCTGAAGCTGGACACTTGTAGCTCATATCTGAAATCCTAGCTACACAGGAGTCTGAGGATCGTGGTTCAAAGCCAGTTAAAGCAGGAAAGTCCATGAGACTCTTATCTCCAATTAGCCACCAAAAAGCTAAAGGTGGAGCTGTGACACAAGTGGTATATTACCAGCCTTGAGTTGAAAAAGCTAAGAGAGAAAGAATGTGAGGCCCTGAGTTCAAGTACTGGTGTGTGCACATGCACACACAGAGAAACACACACACACACACACACACACACACGAAAGTTAAAGACTCCAATAGCTACAGAAGATACTCTTGTGTTTCTGACTTGGAGAATCATAGCACACAGTGAGATCTTACAGTCTCAGCCACAGAAATCTGAGCTGTCCTCAAACACATTGTTTCTCAAATGTACTCGCCACAGGACATTTTATCAGATAATTTCTTCTAACATCTTCCAGTCCTCCCTTTGAAAATGCCAGGCAGTTTAAACAGAAAGAGATAAGCTTAACCTTTTTTAATCTGGAGTGTTCTGAAGAAGTTCTCAGAATTCCAATCCATGTACTAGGGATTTTGCAGGTTGGACACTGTGAAAGCTTTGTGTCTTCAGCACATGGAAATTTGCATATGACCACCTTTCAACACCCTGGCATGTATAGTAGTCACCTCTTTCTGCAGCTTCCCTATTTGATGTTTCAGCAAATCTACAGCAACCATGAAAGTATTAAATTAAATATATTTCTTAAAATAAAAATTTTAGCTGTGCAACATTTTGAGTATGTGTGATGAAATCTTGTGGTGACCATTTTCCCCCAAAGTATCCATACTGTGTGCAATGTGTACCCCACTCTTCCATTGGTCACTTAGTAGCAGTCTTGAATACTGAAACAGGTTTTGTGGTATGACTGTGTTCATTACCCGCTTATTTTAGTTAATAATGGCTCCAAGGTGCAAGATGAGTGATATGGACAATCTAGATATGGCAAAAAAAAAAGCCATAAAGTACTTCCTTTAAATAAAACAAGTACATGTTATTGACTTAAAGGAAAAAAAATACTAAATTCTTGGGTTCCTAGGATTTCTGGTAGGAATAAATATTCTCTCTGTAAAATTATGAGGAAGGCAAAAAGAAATTCATGCAGTTTTGTTTTCATCTACTTGGTTAAGATAGAAAAGAACTTGATCAATTATTTCTTAACAACTTTACTGAGATAGAAAGGCACTAGTTTACTGGGCTTGGAATGATGTCATTTGGGGCATCTGCTGAAGACCTTGGAACATTCTCTCATAGATGGGGATCACTGTATTGGACTAGGCTCACCACTCCAGGGTTGTACATTCAGCAGTTAGAGAGAGGAATTGTCTGTCAATGACCCTACCCCTTCCAAATGCAAGGGCCCTGTGAAAATCAAACATCCCCTTCTTATGTACTTTTTTATTTGTGCCAGTCCTAATGTTTGAATTCAGGGTCTATGCACTGTCCCTGACATTTTTTGCTCAAGGATAGCTATCACTTGAGCCACAGTTCTACTTCTGGATTTTGGGTGTTTCATTAGAGATAAGAGTCTCAGAGACTTTGCTACCTGTGCAGATCTTGAACTGTGATCCTCAGATCTCAGCCTCCTGTGTGGCTAGGATTAGAGGCATGAGCCACCACACCCAACCTTTTATAAGAAATTTGGTACATCAGTGTTTTTCCTCAAGGTAACTCATACATGTCCATATTCTGTTGTATAATTCCTGGCAACAATATCCACTTAACCATGGACCTTTAATGCAAGCCAAGCCTGCTATAAGAAAGTTACTTGCATTCCTTTCCATTAGGGCTTTTGCTCCTATAACAAGCTTCCAAGTAGAAAAGGTGTGTCATGGCAGAGTGTACGTGGACTCTCCCTGTCAGTAAGTCAACATTCTGAATTTTGAGATTCCATGTTTTCCCCCTGTTCCTAGAAGCAGGAAGGAGACCATGGCGGCAGGTATGTGCTGTGCTACCCCGGGAGAGGACTCCTAATCTGAGACTATGCTGGCCCCCACTTGTTGAGATGGAGCAGGGAAGACATTCCTCTGAGAATCTCTTTCAGCTGAATGTACTTAGAAATGAGCTCCTTTGTCAGAGAACAATTGACAAGAGAAAGAAAAAGTCTCCCTTAAATTTTGAGTTTAAAAATAGCTACCCTTAATCATTTTTTAAAATAGCAGTTGGCTGTTTCATCACTGAATCCACAGAGATGTGCAGACTGAAATTTGGTCAGTCTACTCTCAGATATGCTGGTTAACCAGGTTAAACAAAACAGAGGAAACAAGCACACTACAATAAAAAATCAAAGTTAACTAGAAAAAAATGCTTTTATCCATCAACCACCTACCCCATTTTTACAGTTTCCACTATTGTTCTAGTGGATGCTAGTTGTCTGTCCAGTAAAAATATTTTAGTAAGCATTTGTGAATGCTTAGAGAAATCTCTTCAGCCTAGAGGTAGTCACGATTATGTGTTTTGTCTTGTCTTTGAGTGCAAAGTCTTAGGAGACACCAATTAAATACCTTTTATCAGTGAAGATGGTAAAGTGGGATCCAAGCCTAAGGCCACTTCAGTTGTCATTTCTACATGGTCTGTTTATCACTAACCTCAAAGACATGTAGCCTGTGTAGATGGGAGAGACTGGAAATTTGCCAAGGCCAAAACTGCTAGAACTTGGTATTACCAGGCATTCAATATTTATATGCATGGTAGTTCACAACAGAAACTTGTCAACTGAGTTGGGGAGAATAGACTCCGAGAGGGAGCTGAATTTGAAATTTATTTGTGTTCTTTGCCTAACACCTATGGAAGGGAAGGAACAGCTTCAGGTCAGGCAGGTGGAAAGATTGGACAACCTCAACAGGTCTTCAGGCAACTCAGAGGAGCTCTGACATTAAGGTAGTCCTGAAGCATCATTCCAGCTGTAGCCAGGGACCGTGTGAAAACTCCTTTGTGCACTGGTGATTAGAATTCTCCCTCTGCGGGCTGGGGATATAGCCTAGTGGCAAGAGTGCCTGCCTCGGATACACGAGGCCCTAGGTTCGATTCCCCAGCACCACATATACAGAAAACGGCCAGAAGTGGCGCTGTGGCTCAAGTGGCAGAGTGCTAGGCTTGAGCGGGAAGAAGCCAGGGACAGTGCTCAGGCCCGGAGTCCAAGGCCCAGGACTGGCCAAAAAAAAAAAAAAAAAGAATTCTCCCTCTGCTACACTGCTACATGACTGACACCTTCCTCAACAGGACCTTCTCTCCTTATCCCTACATCAATCTCATGACCATGAGGCCCTTCCTCTCATCCCTGTACTTAACCCTCTATCTATGTTCCATTGATCTTTTAGGACATAATTTCCTAGCATATTTAACATATTATTTTAAACAAAACTTTTGTATATGTACACCCTTTCAACATTTTCTACATGACATTTCAACATTGGTAATGAAATTCTGATGACAGAGAATGCTGTTGAATGTTTTATTTTC
Source organism: Perognathus longimembris pacificus (assembly GCF_023159225.1). NCBI lineage: Eukaryota > Metazoa > Chordata > Mammalia > Rodentia > Heteromyidae > Perognathus > Perognathus longimembris. The sequence goes on along the minus strand of NC_063178.1, from coordinate 25,398,560 downwards.
TTATTATGTAAAACAACAGATATTAGACTCCTGTGCAAACCAGATGCCTAGAGTTTGAACTTGGCCCCTTTCCTGCTGTGTCCATTGAATGAGTAGTTTACTTTCTTTGCCTCAATTTCTCAACCTGTAAAAGAGAGCTAGTAACAGTACATTCACTTGTTAAGAGAATTAAATAACTTAATATTTTTTAAATGTTTAAAACAATACCTGGCAAATTATAAACATCATATAAAAATTTCTTATGTTTTGTTTTGTGCTAGTACTGGGGTTAGAACTTGGGACTTTGCATACTCTCTTGGCTTTTTCACACAAGGCTGGAACTCTACCCTTTGAGCCACAGTTCCACTTCTGGATATTTGCTGGTTAACTGGAGATAAGAGTATTATGGAATTTTTCTGCATGGGCTGGCTTTGAGCCACGGTCCTCAGATCTTAGCTTCCCAAGTAGCTAGGATTACAGGCATGAGCCACTAGTATCCAGCAATATTTTTTTATTTAGAAGTAAATCAAGCCATGAGCTGGTGGCTTTCGCTTGTAATCCAAGCCACTCAGGATCACAGTTCAAAGCTAGCTTGGGCAGAAAAGTCAGTGAGACTCTTATCTCCAATTAACAACCCAAAAGCTGGAAGTAGAGCAGAGGCTCAAATGCTAGTCTTGAGAAAAAAAGCTCAGGGACCGCACCCAGGCCCTGAGTTCTCTCTCTCTCTCTCTCTCTTTCTCTCTCTCTCTCTCTCTCTCTCTCTCTCTCTCTCTTTCTCTCTCTCTCTCTCTCTCTCTCTCTCTCTCTCTCACACACACACACACACACACACACACACACAGTGAGTCAGTGGAAAGGCAGTGGTTTGGGCAGTATGGTAAGGCACAGATCCCTACAGATGAAGAAATATAGATGTACAGAGTATAAACTGCCTACCACCAGAAACTAGAATTCAAACCTAAGTTTGCTTGGGGCTGCTGTCTTTTTTCTCTTGTTTTTGTTTGTTCTCTCCCGCACCATTCCTGTTCCTTTAATGACTTAGCTCTCCCCGCCTTGAAGTGGTCTGGTGGTTTTCCATTTTCCAGTGAACAAAAGCTGATATACTCAGAAATGATACAAACCAGAATTCTTAACTCCAGTGAGAATTTCATCTGGAACTGTTAGTTTCATTTTGTATCTGCTATTACATAAAACAAAGAGTAATAACATGATAAATATGACTTGACAACATCATTTATAATTTTTCCCATATTATGAACCTCATTCTTCAGACGATACCTTTTATGGAAAAAATTAGTCTACTTTTGTTATATCCTTAACTGCAAAAATTGTTCTTTATAGACTTTATTTGTGTTCCCACCACTTGTGATCAAATATTTCCACACAAGAAGCAAATCTCACAGCGAGCAAATGAGTTCATAATAAACCCAATTTTGATGGTAAAATACTTTGATCTGAGATTACCACTGACTACCAGTTGCCATCTGTGCATGCTTGTTAAAGGTGTCAGACATAATTAACTCATTGTACCCATTCTTTGACAACCTCTGTAAAGGGGCCGTGCAGAATATATACTTGTAATTGTCAATGTAATTGGTTGGCTTTGTGAAAATAGCTGCTTCCCTCATTTGGACAAACTTTGCAAGATCCATAAAGGGAAAAAGAAATAATCATTCCATTCACATTACTTTATTTAATTATTTATTTTTAAATTAAATTGATATGTTTTTGTATGTACTAGTATTAGGGCTTGAACTTGTGGCCTTGTGTTTTGGCTCAGCCTTTTCTGCCTATAGCTGTTGGTCTACCACTTGAGCCATGCCTCCAGTCCCTCCGTATTACTTTATGTAATCATTGGTATGTTTCTTTAAGGAGGTAGTTATTAGTTCTTTGGTTACAAAAAGGACAATTTTAGGCATTCCTGTATAAGAATTTTTAATATACACATGCAGACATGATCTTTCTTTACTGTCTGGGGTGTGGGAAATAGAGGACAAACAGGAAGAAAGGATGACTACCACCATGTGGTTCCCAGCCAATATCACTGGCCCAAAGCCTTAGTGATCCTTAGGGGGTTATAGCCTTTCTTGATTGGTAAAAGGGAGATGAAGGTATATTAATCTTGTTTATGTTTGGTCAGGGAACGGGGAGAAGAGAAACCAGGGGACTAATACTTGTGAACAGTATCAGAAACAAAACTTTGGCAGACAAGTTCAAAGTTAAGTCATAATATCAAAAGAAAGTATTGCTTGATACCCTTAAGCTTGAAACTCTTCATCTCTTTCCCCTACACTTCTACCCAATATGTTGCCTCATCTCTTTTATCCCCCCAGCCCCATCATTAGTTCCAGAATAGAACTCCAATACTAGGGAACAGAGGCCACTAGAAATGTCCAAGGTTGGAGAAGGTTTTAAATGGTGCTCAAAAGTCAAAAGTGGAAATGTTTAAAAAATAGTGTAAGATGGGTCAGTTTAGAGTTGAAGAGACATGGACTCTAAAGAACTTAAGAATAATTTCCCCAAATAAATATACAATTGTTGACAAGTTAGATTAGTGAAGGGTCAAAAGGGTGCTAAAGCCATGATCAAAATGAAGGGGAAAAAAAACAACAACCGTGGTTTACTTTGAAACAATTAATTGACTAACAAAATACATTAAAGTTTCTGGGTAGCTCATGCCTGTTGTCCTACTTATTTGGGAGGTTGAGAGTGAGAGGACCACAGTTCCAGTTCAGCCTAGACAGAGAAGTCCACAAGACTCCATCTTCACTGAGAGCAGCTGGGCATAGAGGTGCATGCCTGTGATCCCAGCCATAGCAAGTCCTCCTAAAGCAGGTGGATCAGGACTCAAGTGAGTGCCTGAGATGCTATCTCAAAAATACCCAGAGTGAAACATGGATGGAAGGGTGTTTCAGGTGGTAGAGTACAAGCCCAGTGAGCATGAGGCTTTGAGTATCACCAGGGCCCACTATCAACAACAACAACAACAATAACAAAACAACAACCCAAACCTGACAGTCTCCCCCCCTCCCCCCAGCAACAAAAAAACATGACAAAACCAAACAAAACAAAACAAAGGTTTCTCAACCTTGGTCTTAGATAACAGGCATCCATCATGAGAAAAAATGTACATAATTTATTAACCTCGATGCATTTTTATGCATATGAATGCCTGCTATAATTTGATGGTAGAGATTGAATCACAGTTCTTCAGTTAAACAAAGCCCTTACCTTGTAATATCTTTATTTGCATTATCCTATTGTATTTTAACTTCTCTATTTTTCTGTATTATGTGAACCTGTAGTAAGAGAAGGTTTTCTTCAATATTTTTATTTTCATGTTTTATTAAACCTTTAATTTATGGATAGTCATAAACTAAAAGAAAAAAAAGGCCTTGTTTTCTTTCTAGGCAAGGCAAAATAGCCAAGGAAATGCTCACTTTTTCTTTCGTATTTTTCTACTTAATTGAATCTATTTTAGCAGCATGAGCTATTGCATCTATTATGAACTGAACAATGGCGGAAGGCCAATTATTTCAAAACTGTGTTTAACAGCTGCTCACCTTGCACAGTTATCTCCCTTCAAAATCAAGTACGTTGCGGCATGCATTCTCAGAGCAATTTAAGAGATAGCTAGATCAACACTATTAAACAGTGTCCTTTTGAAGTGTACTGTATTGTCAGACGTTAATTATCTTGGACTGTGTCATCTTGCTACTTAGAGTTCTTGGTCAGTTCAATTCTTGACTGTTTAAATATGTGGAATGATTGCTAGAAACTCTATGAAGACAATGGTGTTTTGTGTAATCTTCTATATAAGACATATTCTCTTGGATCTTGTGTAGTCATATATATATGAACCTACCCAAAATTAGCCTCAAAATGGCTTGAGTAAATATCCATAAGAATTAGGGAGAGGTGCAAAGATGAGAAATTGGAAAGTACCAGTTGAAATTGAATAATAAAACTCAGCTTCAAAATAGCAAGTGATCCAGACATTGATGGCTCATGCCTGTAATCCTAGCTACTAAAGAAGCTGAGATCTGATTGTCTCCATTCAAAGCCAGCCCAGCCAGGAAAAGTCTGTAAGACTTTCATCTCCAATTAATCAGCAAAGAGCCAGAGTGGAGGTGTGACCCAAGTGGTGAAGTACTACTCTTGAGTAAAAAAGCTAAGGGACAGACCCCAGTTCAAGCACACGCAAAAAAGTAAGTGAGTTGCCCATTTGGTGGCTCATACTGGTAATCCTAGCTACTGAAGAGGCTGAAATCTGAGAATCAAGTTTTCAAGCCTGCTGTACAGGAAAGGCTATGCTTCTTATATCTAATAACTACCGAAAAAAGCCAGAAGTAAAGGTGTGAATCAGTCAGTAGAGTCCCCAACCTTGAGTGAAAAAGCTAAGGGAAAGTACCCAGACCCTGAGTTCAAGCCCAGTACCAGCACAAAAGAAAAGAAAATAAAAGAAAAAGAATGACAATAAAATAACAAACTACCAGCATGGCCTTGGTGTGTCCAGGAATACTGCTATTGAAGCATACCCAGCACCTAAGAATCCCATCCCACCTGACTGACTTTGTTTTTCCTCAGGAAAGATGTCATCTTTCAGAGACAATTGTCTTTGGCATCTTCTTGCTTCCTCTAATCTCTGTTCATTGCTCACTCCATGACTTCCATGCCTTTGTACTTCTTCCCACCCCCCCACACTTATGGTATATCTGTCAAATCCAAATGCCAAACTTTCTACCTTCGTCCCTTCTACTTGGATTCATTTCACTTTAATGCATGGCTCCCATTGGGGCAGCATACAAAACATGATACGGGAATTAGGCATAGCTGCTTATCAAGAATGAGACCTTTGGTGAAGTATTTGGAGCATTAATATGTCCAAGTAAAATGGGCACAATAATAGGAGTATATAAGAAGCTTGTTGCAATTATTAAAACACATATAATATGTTTCCTGTGACTAAAAAGGTATCTGAAAAATAGCAGGGAAAAATCCTAATGAAAGATTTATAAGTATTCTGTGAGGAGAATTGTTAAAACTTTATTGGGATAAATTAAGGAAGATCTGAATACATGGAACCATATAGTGTGCAAATGAATTCAGGTGTAAAGCGTGTGTGTGTGTGTGTGTGTGTGTGTGTGTGTGTGTGTGTGTGCTCATGCTGGGGCTTGAACTCAGCCTGGGTGCAGTCCCTGAACATTTTTTCTCAAGGCTAGCACTCTACCACTTGAGCCATATCTCTACGTCTGGCTTTTAGAGTGGTTAATTGGAGATAAGAGTCTCATGGATTTTCTTGCCCAGGATGGGCTGGTAACCACAATCCTTGATCTTAGCTTCCTGAGTAGCTAGGATTACAGGCAAGAGCCATTAGTGCCTGGCAAAGGGGTAAATATTTAAATTTTCCCCATTCCAATCAATCAATCTATATATGCAAGTCAATACTAACAGGCCTACTATTGTATTGGCCAGTTGATGTGAAAAATATATAAAAACTTGAAAAAATCTCAAGAATATTGAGCACACTGAATAAGAGTTCATGAGACTCTCATCTCCAACCAGCAAAAATGCTGGTAGTAGAGGTGTGGCTTGAGTGGTAAAGAGCTAGCTTTGGTTGGCAGGAAAAGCCAATTAACAATACAAGGCCCCAAGTTCAAGTCCCAGTAGAATCACCTGTGCATACACAAAGAATGGAGCATTTCTGTACTAGGAAACATATATAACTATATTCTATGTAGCAAAAGTATCCAAATGAAATTTAAATTGGAAATAAAGCAACTATCCATCAACAATGAAATAGTCATAAGAATTAAGTGGATGAATCAATTGTAAAATTCTTGCAATAAAAAAAGACAAACTAGGGTGTTTTCTGAAGGATCTTACAACACAATATGGATTGAATCAAGCAAGGCATGAAATAATACATACAATCTATTTCTAATTGGAATAAGTTGAAAATTAGGAGAAACCACACTCCATAGGTGGTAATACTCCATAAAGAACAGCCAAGAGGCCCCAGGAAGGATCAGGGCAGGGATTATCTGCAGAGAAAAAGAGACATGATGAGAACTTTCAGAAACAGACCAGTATTCCATTTTGCAACTTGGATACTGGTTCTGGGCTTGTTCACTATATACGCATACATGGCACTACATACTTGAGTGTTTCTCTGTGCCATACCTAAAACTTAAAAAATGTAAAAATATACCAACTAGAAATAGAACATGTTGGTATAATTTTAAATTCCAGAGCAAAGCAGAGAATTGTCCAGCCTCTGTGTTTTGAACATAAAGCCAAAGTCATGATGACATCTTGAACACCCTTCCAGGTGTCATTGACGAGCTATATTTGAGGGTAGATAATAGTGGGACTTACAGAAACGAGGTATTTGCTATATCCCAGGAAGTATGTGTAGGTTCTAACACACATTATCTCACTTAAACGTTATAGCAGCCCTTTAGGGGGAGCATTATTATAATCTTTTTCCTTTTTTAAATGAAGGTGTATGGATTACTCAAATAACTGTGGGTAAATTCTCTCTTTGTGTTTGTGGTAGATGTGGATTCCAACCCAGCTCAAGCTGACTGTCTAGTTCACTGGCTGTCTAAGTAGCCCACTGTTCAATTTTTAAAAATTCTTGGACATGGTTATTAACAGCAAAATCTTGGATGCACCAAAGCAAGCAACCAACACAGGGATGGCTCCAACAGCAAGACCTTCATGCATCCTACAATTAACTGTATAAGCTATACATTGAGTTTTGTGGCTCCAAGAAAAGTGATAGGTATAGAAATACTGAAGTAAGGCAGGGGGCTTACAAAACAGCAAGGAAGTAAGAATGACAAAAGAATGAAGAGGTAAGGATAGGACAATAGACTGCTGGCATCTCAGCCATATAGGAAACAGAACGTTGTCTGCAAGGAGCCCACTTCTCCCTATGTAACCCAACTCCAACTTATGTAAGGAAGAAAATGGTACAAGATGGATGACTTGGGATGTCTTTCTCTGCCGTATTTCTTTTCTAATAAGCTTTCCCATCACTTTCACTTACCTTCACATCTCACCTGACTTCTCTTGCCAGACAGGGATTGACATTGTTTAGCTGCCCTAAACTTTCTGATAACATTTGGTGTACTGGCTGGGAACATAGGGATTGAAGTCTTCAGACGTGGGTCCATCCAAAGGTTACAGAAGTACACGTGCCCCACTTTTGGGGAGCATTCGGACCAGAAAGACAGTCAGATAAGCAGACAAAGAAAGCCTACAGGGCACTGCCATGCAGTAGGGACAAATTTTGACATTGTCTTTGAGTTCAAACTCTATTTAGCCTTGCACTCACTTTTTTGTACTTGGACTCAAAAGTTTTTTCATTTGCAGCCTTTGAAGGAACCCCCCCCCCCTTTTCCTCTTCCCCTCATTCCCTTCCCTTCCCTTCCTCTTCCTCATTGCTTTCCTTGAGCCTTTTACAAAGCACTTATGCTTTATGATTTAATACCTGGCTTGAATTCGCCTTGCTCTATAAATCTCTAGATCCTCCACTAGAAGGGAGCATACCTTTTCTGACGTCCTTCCACATTTTATTTACACCATGACTGCCGCTGATAGTGGTATTATAATTCTTTATGTGCTTGGTTAATCATCTGTGCTATAATGCAAGCTCCTCAGTCAGAGACTATGATTAATTTTACTTTGAGTTCATCAGAAAGGCCAGAACTGTGCTTAGAACACACAACCTTGCCAAGTGTTCTTGGACATAAACAGAGCTGAGATGTGTTTGCAGCACTCTGATCAAACCTTTGGGGGTTAGATGGGGATTTTGGAGCACAGTTATCATGAATTTTATGATAATAATAATGATAATAATAACTGCGTGCAGTACTTTAGCATCTCAAGGCATTACTATAGATGGGACAAATTAAATATACATTGAGAGCTGCTCTCTGAAAACCAAAGGATACTGTTGAAATAATTTATTACTCAGCAAGAAAAGCCAAGGAGAGACACTAGAACTTATAGGACAGATAGGAACTTCCTAAACAGAGTCCCAGGGGCACAACAGATAGGGGAGAGACTCGACAAATGAGACTACTACAAAATAAAAAGTTTCTGCACAGCTAAAGACATAACCACTAAACTAGAAAGACAGCCAACCATATGGGAAAGGATCTTCACCAGCACAGCAACAGACAAAGGCCTAATATACATCATCTACAGAGAACTCAAGAAACTAACCCTCTCCAAACCCAGTAAACCAATTATTAAAAGGGCAAAGGAGCTAAAGAGAGACTTCATAGGAGAAGAAATTAAAAAAAAAATTGAAGAAACAAAGAAACATATGAGGAAATGTTCAACATCCCTGGCAGTAAAGGAAATGCAAATAAAAACAACCCTGAGATACCACCTCACTCCAGTTAGAATGGCCTATACTCTGAACTCAGGCAACAACAAATGCTGGAGGGGATGCGGGGAAAGAGGAACCCTTTTCCACTGTTGGTGGGAGTGCAAACTAGTACAACCACTTTGGAGAACAGTATGGAGGTTCCTCAAAAAGCTCAGCATAGACCTACCCTATGACCCAGCCATACCACTCCTAGGTATCTATCCTGAATAACAGGTCTCAGGATGCCACAAAGACATCTGCACATCCATGTTTATCGCTGCACAATTCACAATAGCCAAAATATGGAAACAACGCAGATGCCCCTCCACAGATGAATGGATCCAAAAAATGTGGTACCTGTACACAGGGGAATACTACATAGTGATTAGAAATTATAAAATATTGGTATTTGCAGGGAAATGGTCAGATCTTGAACAAATAATGTTGAGCGAGACAAGCCTAGAACACAGAAAACAAAGGGGCATGATCTCCTTTATATATGACTGTTGGGGGCGGGATGGGAACAGTAGAGACCAGGTCTGCAAAAAAGAAACTTCTTTTCAAATGGTATTTCCACATGTTTGGGTCAGCGACTTTACATTATATATCTAAAACCAAACAACTACTAGACAAACATAAAAAGGTCTAGGATAGACCTATCAGTGGATCACAATAGCTCAACAGCCATGTACATGTGATTATATAAGATGAGGTTAAGCAAAAACAACTGCAAGAGAAGGACACAGGAGAATTCTATTGTTATCATTACGTTTAATGTTCTAGGTGAATTTCCTTTGGCATACCCTATGTGGTTACTGTATATGATTTTGGTACACTGGATATTGTATATATGGCTACCTGAACTAGGGAAGGAAAAGAAGAATCAGGGTGTAACAGATATCACAAGAAATGTACTCACGGGGCTGGGGATATGGCCTAGTGTCAAGAGTGCTTGCCTCGTATACATGAGGCCCTGGGTTCAATTCCCCAGCACCGCATATACAGAAAATGGCCAGAAGTGGCGCTGTGGCTCAAGTGGCAGAGTGCTAGCCTTGAGCAAAAAAGAAGCCAGGAGCAGTGCTCAGGCCCTGAGTCCAAGGCCCAGGACTGGCCAAAAAAAAAAAAAGAAATGTACTCACTACCTTATTATGTAACTGTATCCCTTTGCACAACACCTTGTCAATAAAATTTAATTAATAAAAAAAGAAAAGCTACTTATGAAGAAATACAAATAACTTTTCACATGGACATTCTCATATGGAAGGGATAACTAATCACCCCATTGATCATAAATTCTTCCTTCAGCAGTAATTATGGAATTTAGAACAGAATAGATATAAAGTGCTGTTTCTTACTTTACAGTTGCAAGGGTTTCATTTTTGCTTGATGACACTGAATAGCATCATTAAAATCCTTTCAATATTTTCAGTTGGAATATTCTCCTAATTTTATTTCTTAGTAGATTTCTTGTTATTTCTTTTCTTCTATTGGAAAAAATTTCCAGTTGGTAAAGAATAGGTAGGGAATTTAATGACAATCTATGAAAGTTTGATTACTTTTAGAAACCTCTCCCTGAAATTTCTTTATGTTTCTTAAATGTTTAATGACAAATGTCCTCTCAGGAGCTCAAGTATGGAAGTACCTACGTTCAATGTAAAACTGTCACATTAATCACTAAGAGATAGGGAAGCACAGAAAAGTGTGGCTTTAATGCAGGTAAGGGCCACACTCGCATCAACTCTAAATTCCTTCTTTTCCTAGGAGTGTTCGAGCCCAGCTAATGGGTTTTCCCTGTGGTTGCTGGAGTTTTCCAGTTCGAGGTTTTGTTTCTGACCTGCCGTGTCGTTAGCCTCCTAACTTAGAGAGTTCATTCTCTCGTGTCAGAATAGACCAAAATTGCTTGGGCTATTATTGGGGAAGCCAAAGGAGGATAAATCACCGAGGGTTTTAGCATGCAGCACCACTCAGATGTATGTCCCAGCATGAATGAGTAGGTGCCCTGCCTTGCACAGTGTTCTGCAGTGATCTTCAGCTGCCTTTGATTCAACAGTGGAAGCATTTGAACATTCTTTCCCCAACAGATATATTACAAGTTTGCAAAGAATGGCAATGAAAAGCAATGGGATAAGGAAATGAATGTAAACAGGAGTACTTCTGCTAATCACAGTCTGGATCATCTTGTACAACCTGCCTTAGAAATCACTGCTTCTGTGCCCATGGGCTGGCACATATCTGCCACGCACTGTCTAGTTTTCTATTGCTGAAGCCAGTAGCCAGCGCCTGTCAGTGTGCTGCTGTCTGTGTTTCTTTACTTGTGTTTATTTACTGTGGTGCTGGTTCACTATGTGGGAGTCACACATACATTGCCTAAGGAAAGGGACCTGTGTGGGCCAGGGGGACTGCAGAACAGATGAGAGAGCTTGATGGGATTGAGTGCCCTGGTTCAGCAATCCATAGCCAGAGCAGCAGTACTGCAGTTTAGAATTCATGTCCTCAGTGTGGAGGTGGCTCTCAGCGTATCAGACTTAATCAGGCGCTGGGAATGGCCCACTGCATGGGCTTGGTGTCTCCCCACAGCCGTTCTTCTCTGGGTCATTGTAGGGATCTTGGTTCTTCTTTTCTTCTCTAGTCTTCCACTCCAAGCCCCCCAACTTCAGGATGATAATTTAGATTTTTGAGCCCACAGCATGGAGCCGCTGCTACTTCTTTTTTTACAATGTTCCCACTAAGAAAACATTCATTTATTTAGTCTAGTCTTTGTCAATAGAAGTCCCACTTTCATGTCAGGCTCTGGCGGCTCATGCTTGTAATCCTCACTACTCAGGAGGTTACAGATCTGAGGGTCACAATTCGAAGCCAGCCTGGACAGGAAAGTCTGTGAGGATCTTATCTCCAATTAACCACCCAAAACACAGAAAGTAGAGCTCTAGCTCAAGTGGTAGATTGCTAGCCTTGAGCATAAAATAGTCCCAGGATATTCTCTCTCTCTCTCTCTCTCTCTCTCTCTCTCTCTCTCTCTCTCTCTCTCTCTCTCTCTCACACACACACACACACACACACACACACACACACACAGCTTCTCTTTCAAAGAAGGCAATGTGAGCATTTGTGGGACAAACATGTGTCAGGTGCATTCTCTTTCAAGATGAACTTTCCCTAGGAGGTTTAAGCCTAGATCTTTGCCAGGCTCTTCCATCTTGTAAAAGAGTCTCATATCTAGAATAAACTAACCGTAATGATTTGTCCAAACTTTCTTCCTTCCAGACTCTTTTTGTTGTTGTTGTTGGTTGTGGGGCTTGAACTCAGGGCCTAGGTGCTGTCCCTGAGCCTCTCTGTGCTCAAGGCTAGGGCTCTACCACTTAAACCACAGCACCACTTCCAGTTTTCGAGTGGTTAACTGGAGATATGAGGGTAATGGGAACTTTTCTGCCAAGGCTGGCTTTGAACTGCGATCCTCAGATCTCAACCTCCTGAGTAGCTAGGATTAAAAGCGTGAGCCACCAATGCCTGGCCCTTTTCTCAAAGCCACACTAAACCAGCACCAGGCATTTTATCCAAACCACATCTGTAGTATCCAGAACATGACTTCATATGCTTTAGGAAGCCGTCTCTGGATCTCCCTCTACTCATGTGAAGCAGTATAGAACTGAGGCTAAGAGCACAGGCTTGGCTGCCAGACTGCCTGGGCTCCTTAGGCAAGCTCTGCCATGTGTTCAGTGCAATTCCAACAAATCCTTTAACTCTGTGCTTTGATCGTAAGATGGCACTGATGTAAGCACCTGCATCATAGGATTCTGGTGAGGGTTAATTCAATACATAAATGCTTACTATACTTGGTGGTTATTAAGTGCAGACTTCTCCTCTAAAAGGAGTAGTAAGCTTTATGATATTTTCTCTAAGAATGTTCACCTATGATTACATTTTTCCAGATCAGGAATGTCTGCTGTGTCCCAGGGCTGGGGCTAGATGTTGAGGAGACTGTGGTGAAGACAGACGCGCATGCTGCTGCTCTGAGCTCTACAGGTAGCCGCATCGGGCACACACCTTGTCCATCCCTAGCTTTCAGAGAAGGAGAATAAACCCTACCGATGCAAAGGTCATTATTGCTAAGCTTTGCAGCCAATGAAAAATGACCTCTGTAGGTAGGAGTAGTCCTATTTAATTTTGATTAGTGATCTCCAAGGCAAATACTATAGGAATATGAAATAACTCCAACCAGGGCACAGTGTGTGTAAGTCATGTTAGTAACCAACTATGGTAAAATATTTAAAACAGGTTTGTTGTCTGGCTACTTTGAGCAGTTCTCTTTAATTATTTTAAAGCTTACTTTTAAGTATTAATTAAGCAATAGGGTTCCAACAAACTCCCCTTATGCTTTGAAGACAACCAGGCATTAATACCTCTTACAACTGAGACTAAGACCTCAAAATTCATGGCCTCCAATCATAATGTTCTGCAATTTCCTGAGGGTACCTCAGTCCTTATCATTGAGTTCCTGGCCCTTCTTATACACTGTGTTGTGATTTCACATATTTCATATTTCGACAGTACTTGCCTTGTAGATCACTAATCAGTAGTCTTAACCACAATGATAATTTTATAGGCTACAAAGCTTAGCAATGCATGGTTTTACTCTTAATGAAAATAATTCACTCTGACACTACTTGTTGCTTATTGAGTAATTTAGTGGGATAGTTGTGATGTTATTGATTGTAACTAAGAACAATAGGACAAAATAGAGTAGTGGTGAGTCTGAGATTAATGTCAAGGAAAATAAGGACTTCAAAGTGTTTTATTTGGGGGCTGGAAATATGGCCTAGAGGCAAAAGTGCTTGCCTCGTATACATGAAGCCCTGGGTTTGAGTTTGATTCCTCAGCACCACATATATACTAAAAAGGTCAGAAGTGGGCTGGGGATATGGCCTAGTGGCAAGAGTGCCTGCCTCATATACATGAGGCCCTGGGTTCGATTCCCCAGCACCACATATACAGAAAACGGCCAGAAGCGGCGCTGTGGCTCAAGTGGTAGAGTGCTGGCCTTGAGCAAAAAGAAGCCAGGGACAGTGCTCAGGCCCTGTGTTTAAGCCCCAGGACTGACCAAAAAAAAAAAAACCCCAAAAGGTCAGAAGTGACGCTGTGGCTCAAGTGACAGAGTGCTAGCCTTGAGCAAAAAGAAGCCAGGGACAGTGCTGAGTCTAAGCGCCAGAACTGGCCAAAAAAAAAAAAGTGTTTTATTTTGGTGTGTGTGTGTGTGTGTGTGTGTGTGTGTGTGTGTGTGTGTGTGTGTGTGTGTGTGTCCCAGTGGTAGGACTTGAACTCAGGGCTGGGCTCTGTCCCTTAGCATTTTTGTTCAAGGCTGGCATTTTTTGGCCACAGCTCTGCCTTTGGATTTTCACAGGCTGGCTTCAAACAGTGACCCTTGGGGCTCCCGAGTAGCTAGAATTACATAAGCCATGGTGCACTGGCAGTGTTCATGTTCTTGACTGAGAAATGGCCTTTTGGGAGAAGAAAGGCAAACATACTGAACAATTGAAGTATTGATTAAGTTGCAGTGTGTTTTGAGGGTGTTGTTTAAGCAGAAATGCCTTGTACTCCCTAAATATCACTGGAGAATTGTATCTCTCCTGCTATTTGAGGGTGTGGCCTAAAGAGGATTGTAGATTAAGCTTGGTCTCCTTTCTTTGATTTCAATAGCCAAGTTGCCAATAGACAAGCTGCTTTCCTGAACAATGTCCTTCCTCCCACCATGATTGTGCTTTCTTGCCTAAGGCTCCAAAGCAATGGAGTTGTCTCTCTAAAACTTGGCCATAATGAAAATTTCATCATAATTTTTGTTAGAAACCTTAGGTTTTTTTCCTAAGGATTACTTAAGAGGAGAAAATGTACAATAATAGCAAAGACATTTATGAAAAATAAAAGAGTGAGGAGTGGTTTTCTTGCTAGAAATGGAAACAGACCACTAAGCTATAATAAGTAGAACAGCAAAGCATTGGCCCCAATGTAGCCAGCACAAACAATGAGACTCAGCAAGTTGAGACTCAGACCTCTTGGACATGGCATTTAGCTTGTTATAGGCATAGGTGGCCTTTCAAGTCTCACATGAAGGCTGAACAAATTTATAAATGTTTTCTTGAACTGGTTCCACATATTTATTAAAAAAAATAGTAAAGCTCACACATTTACTAGATTTGGATTAAAGACAAAGCAGTTATGGAAGGCAATTCTTTTTTTATTTTTTGTCAGGCATGGGGCTTTAACTTAAGGCCTGGGCACTATTCCTGAGCTTATTCACTCAAGGCTAGTGCTCTACCACTTTAAGCCACAATGCTACTTCCAATTTTTTTTGGTGGCTAATTGGAGATAAGACTCTCATGGACTTTCCTACCAGGGCTGGCTTTGAACCACAATCCTCAGATCTCACCCTCCTGAGATAGGATTGCAGATGTGAGCTACCAATGCTCAGCTGGTAATTCTTATTTTGTAAGAATAACACAATCTCAAAGAAAAGTTATGAAATTATTATAAGGAAACATAGGAAAGTATCTTTATGATATCAAATTGATATAAGCTTTCCTAAGACAGACATTCTATGAACAGAAAATTTAACCAAAGCTCTCCTTTTAAAAACAATACTATAGAAAACAACATAATTAGAATTACAATATGAGCAATAAGACTGAGAAAAATATTCACAGTACATTTAGCAGACGTGATCTAGATTATATAACGAGAATGTATGCATCAATAAAACAAAGTTTAAAGTAAAGGTTATGATTAATAAAAATTCATACAAGAGATAAAAATGGACATATGAAAACATTCCCAGTCTCACAAATAATCAGGGAAAGGCAAACTAAAGCCTTAAAATAGATTAATTACTCAGTCATCAAATCTAGAAAGAATGATAACTTTTTGTTTTGGATATAGAAAAATGCATGTCTACTAACTATAGGTGAAAGTAGAGCAAGATTACACTTAGCCTTCTGTAGAAAAGATGTAAACTTCATATAATTTGGCCTATACATTTTATTTATAGGATTTGAGTCTTCTGCAATATTTATAACTAAATCTAGAAACATGTACAAATATGTGCTAGCCTCGTTTCTTAGTGTCAAAACTTGGAAATAACCTAAATCTTCAGCAAGACATAGTTTTTCTGTTACTATTGAATACACTCAAGCCTTTAAAAATAATGATAATAGGGAATTATCCCATAAGTGGGAATAAATCCCATTTGTAAGTCTCTCCTGATCTGTGTATGCCTGTGTGTGTACATGTGTGTGTGCAAATAAAGTATAAATACGTAAGACTGTCTCATGAGTAAAAGAGAGGGAAAGGAAAATTTCAGGGCCATTTGCTCCTACTTAACCCATCTTCTCCCCTTTTTTTCCCCTCTTGGTGGTACTGGGGTTTGAACTCAGAGCTTTAGTGCTTATGAGGCAGACTCTACCACCTGAGTCACACCTCCAACCCTTTGTACTATAGTGACTTTCACGATAAAGTCTTGCTTTTTTCCTGGGCTGGACCTTGATTCTTCTATTTCTATGTCTCATTATAGATGAGATGACAAGTATATACCCCTGCACTCAGCTATTGGTTGAGATAGGAATCTTGTTAACCTTTTGCTCCAGCTGGCATCAAACCTCAACCCTCCTTATTTCAGCTACCCGGCTAGCTCAGATGATAACATCAGTCACTGAACCCAACTTATTTTATTTTTTATATTGAATACACACTCATTACTATTTTAACAGTGGAAAACAAAATCATATGACATCACAGACCCAAATGACCATGAATTCTCACCTCCCACTCCTTTCTACTTTAGTCAGTAGAAATTGGCAGATCAAGTAGAATGTTTATCATCCTCTTTGTACATGATGAAACCATTCAGGTGAGCTCTGAAGTACAAGATGTTATATCCAGAGTGTGAAGCCAAGACACAGCCTGGGAGAAGATTTCCACAGTGCCCATACTCAAGCAAACACTTGTAATCCAAACAGGTAAATAGAAAACCTGTGCAAACCCATAAGGAAGAAAATCAGATTGGATACCAAGAGCAGAGGCATATCTGAAACCAAAAAATAAGTATTTGTAAAACTCTACTCCTCCATAAAAACAAGAAGAACTCAGGCAAAAGTTGTCAGAAATAAACTTTTTTAGAAGTCTGGAAAATAATCAAAGGTTCACAACAACCCAAGAACATCTATTCAAGAAAAGAAAAGAAAAAAACAGCTGCATCTTGGACAGAACAAGGAGCTCTGTGACATTTTAACTTGCCCCATCCCCTTCCCCCAGCTCCGCAGTAGCCTTGAAAGCTAACAGTCTTGTAACCATGGAAACGGTGAGAGCCAGCAGCCCTGCAGCTACAGGAGGTGGCAGCACAAGTTTGGAGCTGCTCCAAAACCTCAGTCCCTGGGGAACTGAGACTATTTGACCTGTCTAACTGCTCCTGGTAAAACTCCCTTCTGAGGACTTGTCTCTATTTACCTGACTCAGAGCCTGCTCTGTGTGAACAGCCAATCCCCAGGGTGTTTGTCCAGGACAGTCCATGGAAATTGTTTAACATCGCAACAGCCTAGGATGGGGAGACAAGTTGGGTTTCACTCTTACAGGAGACTCATTAGGAGACTGAAGGAAATGCATGGGAATGAGCTGTGTCCAGGGCACTTGGAAAAGCTCTTGCATATTCTCAGGGCCCAGAAGGACACACACACATGTGTGTGTGCAGGACTGTTGTATGCTCAGGAAGACCTGAAGAGCCCTCATTTCTTACCTCTGGAAGCGGTGTCTAAGGCACATTTGTAAACCAGAATAGCATTGTCCACATGTCACAGCCGAGTTTGGAACCCTTGTTGATTCAGGTCATTTAAGGAAACATCTAGTCAGTCATTAGCAAAGTCAGCAAAGAATTCGGTGACTATTGAACAAAGAACACAACTTTACAGAGTCAGGTCAAGAATGTTACTAACAAATAAACAAGAGCACCAACCACTCTCACCAGCAAACCAACAACAGTGGCAAACCCATACAAGATAATGGGGAGGAGTGATAGGTGGATTGCAGTTCAAGACCATCCTAGGCTATCTAATGAGACTGTCCAACAAAACTAAGAACTTGGGAAATAGTTTAGTGATAGAGTGTTTTGTTGAGCATTTACAAATGCCTGGGTTTGACCCCCAGCCATGCAAAGTGAACAGAAAGAAAAACCAAATGAAATTCAAAGAAAGAATGAAAATATTGCTTTAGTAAATATAAAACATCAACAGAGAGAAATTATAATTCAGAATAAAACAGAGACAGAAACCAGTGGTTCACACATGTAATCCTAGCTAAGTTCTGAGGATCATGGTTCAAAGTCAGCTGGGGCAGGAACGTCTGGGAGACTTTTGTCTCTAATTAGTTCCCCCAAAAGCTGAAAGTGGAACTGTGGCTCTTGAGCACTAGCTTGGAACAAAAACAGCTGAAGGACAGTCCCAAGCACCGAGTTCAAGCACCAGGACCACCCCTAACCGCCCCCCCCGCCACGAATAAAACAGTAATCTTGGAATTAAAAACTAAGAAAAAATGCGGAAAAAGGGCTCATTAAAAAATCGAAAGTGTTAAAATATGAGTGAATGTGAATACTGATCAATTGCAGCTACCCAGTCTAAGGGTCAGAAAAGAAAAGGGGGAAAAGAGTATAAAGACAAATGAGTGTAATCTCCAAGATCTTCCATAGACCCATCTACTTACCGACATTTGTGTAGTGTGTAAGAGTGGTCCGGAGAACTGTGCAGACAGCCAGCAGCAGACTAAAGGAGGAGGGCTGGAGATTTCCTAAATTTAGTGAAAAGTATTCATCTCTACCTACGATAAACTCCAAATAAAACAGCTTCGGAGGTCCAAACTTACTTTCAATTAGTTGAAATTCAAAGAGAGAATCTTGAAATCAGCAAAAGTAGTAGCATAAACAGTGGAGCCCCCATAATGTTACTAGTTAATTTTTTTATCCTAGACCATGGAGTCCAGATAGCAGTGGGAGACAGAGTCAGAATACTGAAAGAAAAAAAAAAAAGGATTATCAAGCACCTATTCTATATCAAGGAAAACTGTCCTTCAAAAATTAAGTAGAAACTGAGACATTCCTGGATTAATGAAAACCAAGAGAAGATATCACTACTATATCTGCCCCACAAGAAATACTAACTCTAGTTGAAGTGAAAGAACATTCAAATTGACACAAATAAAGAGCAGGAGCCAAGTGCTAATATATCACGCCTGTAATCCTAGCTACTGAGGAGGGTGAGATCTGAGGATTCCTGGTCCAGGCTGTCCTGGGTAGAAAAGTCTGAGAGAATCTATCTCCAAAATAAACAGTGAAAAGCTAACCTGGAGGAGTGGCTGAAAGTGATAGAATGCCAACTGAGCAAGCAAGATGAGTAAACTCAGAAGTCTGAGTTCTAACCCTAGTTGTGGCAAAACAAAAAAAGAATGGAACAGAACAGAATATAAAATAAAAGAAAAAAAAGAATCAAGACTTACAGTGCACAAACATTTACTTTTTTTTTGAGGAACCTCCAGACTGTTTGTTGTCCAAAGTGATTTACAACCCCAGCAGCAATGCACTAGGATAAATTCAGTTTTTATACACTGTAATGAGGAAGAGGATGGAGCTCTACTGGGACAGAGTTTTCCTAGACTTTCAAAATTAAATTGGTATTGTTAATAACTAGATTACCTTAAACTTTCTATTGTAATCCTCAGAACAACCATTAAAAAATTAAAATATATAACTAAAGTTAATATGTAACCTAGCATTTTCATAGATATATGTCCAAAAGAAGTGAAAATATATGTCCATTAAAAAGCACACAGATATAAAAACATGTATAAAATATACAAAAGAGTACAAGTGGACATCAATAATGAATAAAGACAAACTTAGCATGGGGTATTATCCAATCATAAAAAGGAATGAAATGCAGTTACATGCCACAGTGTAGGTGAACATTGAAAATGTATGTTAATTTAAAAAATTAGTCACAAAGCTGGTACATTACATCATTTACTTTACATGAAACATCTAGATGAGGGAAAATAAATATTGAAAGTAGATTAGTTCTTTTTAGGGGTTGAAGGTGAGAGAGAGAAGGTAAGGAGTGATTGCTTAATGGAATTAAGGGTTTGGGGGATGATAAGAATGTTCTAAAATTACATGATGGTGGTGGTGCTTAATTCTCATATACTAAAAAGAGATCAATATTTTTACACTTTAATTGGGTAAGGTTTATGGCATATACATTGTATCTCAATAAAGCTGTTATTAATAAAAGAAATGGTCAAATGGTTTTCACAAAGACTTGTTTTGAGGGATAGCGTTGGACCATGAACGCAGGCTTCTCATTTTCTAGGTAGATGCTCTACCACTTGAGCCTTGCCTCTAGCCCTTTGTGCGTTGGGTATTTGCAAGATGGGATCTCACTTTATGCTCAGGCCAGCCTGAGGTCCAGTCTTCCTACTCGTCCTCCCTTATGACATAGGGACACTGTGACCAGCCATTATGCTTCCCTCGCAACTGTGGTAACAGCCCTGTACCATCATGCCCAGCCACTGATTGAGATGGAGTCTCATGAACTTTTATGCCTGGGCTGGCCTTGAACCTCAATCCCCCAATCTACCCCTTCCCAGTAGTAGGACTACAAGCTTTGAGATCTCATGCTCAGCTTACAGGCACTTTGAGGAGCATATCCAAATGTCAATAAGTGTATGAGAATATACTGAATACTGTTAGTCATGGAGGAAATGAAAATTAAAGCCACGAAACACCCACCAGAATGGCTAAAATTAAAAAAGATTGAAAATACCCCAGTTGGTAAAAAACATGAACCAACTGGAACTCTCACACGTGGCTGGTGGGAGTGGAAATTGGTACAAACACTTAGAAGAAAAATTAACCATATATCCTCAAACTAAAAATATGTCTGCCTTAAGATATAGTAATTCTGCTGGGTGCTGGTAGTTTATTCCTATAAATCCTAGCTACACAGAAGGCAGAGATCTGAGGATCGTGCTTGAAGTTAGTTTGGGTATGACAGTTTGTGCCAATGGAAACAGATGGGGAGGTGTGGTAGAATGTGAGCCTGGAGCAAAAACGCTAAAGGACAGTGCCCAGGCTGTAAATTCATGTCCCAGGATGTGCGCATGCGCACGCACGCACGCATGCACACACGGAGATACAGTAATTCCATGTATGTATCCAACAGAAATGAGTTTAAAGATCACAAAAATAACAGAAAAATTCTCTGTAGGTTCTCCAATAACAAACACCCAGAAACAAATCTCTTGATACAACAAATCAACACATGGTAGTGTACTCATACCAGGGAATACCACAATAGATATAAAAAAAACAAAGACTGGCAAATCCATCTTGAAGTCCACTTTAGATCATTGTACCTTCTGTGATAAAGTCCTAACTTAGGAGCAGGAGCAGTATTGATTAGAAGAAAGGGCATTTACTTTGGGGAGGGGTCAGAGGAGAGGAGGAGGATGAGAAAGGTAGCCTGGGGCTATGCCTTAATTTCTTTAAAAAAAGATTGTTATCATTCAGTTCTTTATACTTATACCTTTTTATTGAGGTTCTCTATTTGAGCCACACATTATATTGAGTTGTGACCTTGTATGGTTTCTGCCTTTAGGACCTATTTTTCTGTTACTCATTTTTACTTATTTACATTTTGGTTAGAGCGTGTGGTCTGTGGTCTGATATCTATTCAATGTGTGGAGAACTCTTTTCTGTCCCAGTGTTTATTAATTAAAAATGTTTCTTTCTATGATTTACATTAACTTGTGCTATCCAATTAGGGTAAACAATAACTTCTGTGTCCATTAGATTAAGCTTAAGAGCACGTGTCTAGTTCTAAGTAGAGTTTCTCCTTCCCAGGTTTTGCCAATACCACCCAGAAACATGGGTCCAGAGCAGCTTGACACCTTTTCTAATCATCCCCAAAAGAGAGAAACAGATTTGTTTTGGTACGGTCTAAGTCTTCAACATTGAAGCAATTTCATGTTTTGTTTCAAGATCACTGCAAGCCTAGGAAAGCCTATTGGCAAGTTGCATTCAGTGTGTGGCCTGATACTTTGTGGACCACGCATGACACTCAGTCTCCTACCTGGGATGAAGTAATTGTAATGTGCTGCTACTCCACTACTCATCTCAAAGATCTTAATTTGTAATTAATTTGCCATAACATGCAATTAATAAAATTCAATAGTAAGAGTCTTAATTAGCAAGGCTGACATTAAATTAACAGGTAATACATTGGTTTGGGAGTCAGTCCCCTGCAGAATATAAAATAATATTGTTTCTTTTGTGAAAAATTAGAGTAAAATAAGATATTACAACTATCTCTGGTGCATGGAATAGAGAATAAGGAGGAATAGTACAATATGAATGCACTTAAAATAATAGCACATAGGAAGACAACTAGAGAACTATAGATCTAAGAACACAATCTCAGATTTACATTTTTTTCTAATTTCAGACTTAGAGAGTAGGTGATTATGTGAACTCATGAACACAACCAAATTCCAGTTCTTTCTTGGTTTAGCGATGGCATCACCTTGAGCAGGTTGTAGTTTCTGTTTGCATTGCAGCAAACGTGGGTACTTATGTGTCACACAGGGAACATTTTCCTCCTGCTAAAGGGGGAAAAAAAAAAAAAAACTTCTCCAGGGCCACATTTCCAGGAGAGCAATTTGAGTGAGGGAAATAGGAGATACCAGCATTCATTTGGGAACCTGGTTTGCTGAGCTTAAGACTGAGCCAAAGGAAATTGTAGGTGCTGAGGAAGGCATTTCATAATGGATGAAGCCAACCCTTGGCAAGCTGCGTGAGGCTGGGGAAGAGTCTTACTCCTCATTAAGAGGAAGAGACCCAATCCTTTTAGATTAGAGAGTTGCAGGAGTACCCTCGAGAGAGGGAAATAACTGAGTTTTATCATTGAAAATATGAGTGGATAAATTCTAGTGCTTCAACTCAAGGGCTCCTCTCTGACTAGCTACAGAAATGAAATATCTCTATTTAGGTGATGGTATTAGTTTCTAAGAGCTGCTATAACTAAGAACCAAAATAATGTACCTTCCTACCATAGAGATTTAGTGTCTCAGTTTAGGAGACTGTAAGAAATCAAGGTGTCAACAGGGCTGTGCTTCCTCCAAAGGCCTTGGCAATGAATCTCTTCTTGCTGCCTCTTAGGTTTTGTTTGTTCCTTACTTGGGGTCCTTGACATGTGGCCTACATCCTCACATGACCTCTGCCTAGTGGGTTCCTGTTTTCAGGCCCTTCTCTCCCAACAAAGACAGGGAATCACTCACATTCATAATACCAGGAGTTAAGACTTCAACACACCTTTGCTCGGGATTACCAAAATGATCACGGCTTGCGTGACCATATAAAAGAGCGTGAAATAGAACATGAAACAAGCATGCAATAGAAATCTTGCCTTCAAAGAGCTTACCTTATATGAACTAGACAACAAAGTAAATTATGTATATAAAAATATGGAGAATTACTGCTTTACAATCTGGAGATCAAATGCAAAAATCATCTCCTGAGAGCCCTTGCTTTTTTTTTTTCTTTTGTTATGGTACTATGGCTTGACTCAAGGGCTTTTTCATTCAAGGTTCTACCACTAGAACCACAGCTCCACTTCCAGAAATTTATTTTATTTTTTGATGGTCAATGTAAATAAGATTCTCACGGATTTTTCTTCCTGGAATGGGTCTGAACCTTGATCTTCTGATCTCAACCTCCTGGATCCCTAGGATTACAGATGTAATCCATTGGTACTGGCTTAGCCCTTGCTTTCTATGTGGCAGAAAGTACAACATTGTGTTGGAGTCTTATTTGTCATCTTAATGCCCAGGATATTTTGATTTAGAAATACTTGATTGGTTTGCTTTCTTTTTTTTTTTTTTTGCTATGTCTAACAAGGAACTTCTCAGTCCAAATTTAAGTCAGTATTACTTTATGATTTCCTTTTTTGAGGGGAACTTAAACTCAAGTCTTCACACCCGCTATGTAGGTACTTCATTGTTGAACATGCCTCCAGCCCTTTCTTGTTCTTGCTATTTTGAGAAAAGGTCTCCATTTTTACCTGGGCATGAACATAGACTATGACGTGCCTATATTAGGCTTTCCATCATAGCTAAGATGACAGGCGTGCCCTACCACATCCCGTTTCTTCTGTTAAAATGGAGTTTCATGAACTCTTTTGTGTAGGCTGATTTCTCCCTCTCTCAGCCTTCCAAGTAACTAGGATTAAAGGTATGAGCCACTCGCATTTGGTTTATGATTTCATTAGAATTAAACTTTTGTGTATTGCACAAAGGAATGCCAATTAATACTTTTCTCCCAATCACCATTGTTTAAATAGCTCATTTTCATGTTGCTATAAATACTACATTATTCTTCAATCTGTTTTTTTAGTCCCTATAGATCTGTCTCTTCCTGAGTCAGAATCAAACTGTGATGATTTGTGTGATACTGCAATATATAAAACAAGTCTTAAATTGTCTTTTCTCAAACATATCTTGAGGCTCATCTCAAGTTGTTCTTCAGGTTGAATCTTAGCATCATTTTTGTTAAAGTTCTAAAAAGAATTTGTTTGGAGTTATGGTTAGAATTGGATTACATTTATAGAGTCCTGTCAGGGGGTGGTAGAGCCAGAATAGGCTAAGGTGGTGTCAGAGTCCAAAAAAAAAAAAAAAAGAGAGGAAAGCTGTAAAGAGCTAGGGCTTAGCATTGTACATCACACATTTAGCAGGGAGTGGTAGGCGTCCACAGGGAGAATCCAACCACATGGCATTGTTTTTATGCTTTTCCTGCTAATTATGCATAACCCAAACTCCATGATGATGAACCATCAGATAAGCCCCACGTGAAGGGCTGTCTATAAAACGGCTAGTTCGTGGTCTTCAAAAGTATCAAGCTTACAAAGTCATGGGAAAACTAAAGAGCTATTTAAGACTAAAGGAGACAAAAGAGACATTTTAACTAAACACCATACATAGTTCTGAATTGGACATGTCTTGCTCTATGATATACTTTGAGGTGATTGATGAATCTTGAATGTGAAATGGTTTAGCAATTAGATATCTGTGTAACA
This sequence comes from Perognathus longimembris pacificus, assembly GCF_023159225.1. Lineage (NCBI taxonomy): Eukaryota > Metazoa > Chordata > Mammalia > Rodentia > Heteromyidae > Perognathus > Perognathus longimembris. The sequence goes on along the minus strand of NC_063178.1, from coordinate 25,374,047 downwards.
TACCCATATAACTTTTTTTTTTTTTTTTTTTTTTTGCCAGTCCTGGGCCTTGGACTCAGGGCCTGAGCACTGTCCCTGGCTTCTTTTTGCTCAAGGCTAGCACTCTGCCACTTGAGTCACAGTGCCACTTCTGGCCATTTTCTGTATATGTGGTGCTGGGGAATCGAACCCAGGGCTTCAAGTATACGAGGCAAGCGTTCTTGCCACTAGGCCATATCCCCAGCCCCCCATATAACTTCTTGATCACAATGATTATATTGTTATTAGATAGCATGTACTGGCTTGTAGAAAGAGAGTCTAAAGTTTTAGAAAAAGGCGGAAGAGGAAAGCTATTTTCTTTCACATGATTGAGAGATACATGGTTGTATTTCTACTTTCCTGCAGCTATGTGTATGCTTAAAAAATGTTTTCATCCCTAACATGGAAGAGCATACCTGTGTCTCAGTACTAGAGAGGCAGAGCCAGGCAGATCAGGAGATTGATGTCAGCCTAGACTATATAATGAGTTTCAGGCTAACCTGTTATACCTACTGAGACCATTTCAAAGCAACAACAACAAAAGAAATACTAGGTGGTGGCTTGTGCCTGTAATCCAAACTACTTGGGAGGTAGAGACAGGAAGATCAAGGTTCAAGTCCAGCCCTGGCCAACAAAAAGGCAGTGATGCCTTGCTTCAAAAGTGAAGCTTAGCTGGGTGCTACTGGCTCATACCTGTAATCATAGTTACTCAGTCAGCTGAGATGTGACAACTGCAGTTCAAAGTCAGCCTGGGCAGGAAAGTCCATGAGACTCTTATCTCCAATTAACCACTAAAAAGCCAAAACTGGAACTGTGGCTCAAATGGTAGAGTACTAACTGTGAGCACAAAATCTCACTGACCATGCCTAGGCCTTGAGTTTGAGTTCCTGGATGAGCACAAAGGAAAAAAAATAGTAAACTTAAGTGTGACCGTATGTGTCCATATCCTGGCTCCTTGGGAAGTGAACATAGGAAGATCATAGTCTAAGGCTGGAGATGAGAGACTCCCTCTGAAAATTAAATTAAGCAAAGAGGGATAGGGACATAGCTTAAATGGGAGAGCACCTACCTAGCAAGGATAAGGCCCAGAGTGCCTCATAAAAAAAGAATAAAATTAAAATGGTAAGCAACTCCTTCATAAAATAAACTTATAAGCTAAATTTAGAGAGAGTTTAATGTTTTTAAGATGGAGTTTTCTGACTTAGGGACATATAACATATCTCTATATGTTTAAGTTTCTAAAACTGCTTGCCTGGCCTGTGTTGTTCCCCTAGGTAGGTCTTAAACATGTCCTTTTAAGGATTCTTCTAAAATCATTAGGACACATGGGCCTTTATTCCATTTCATTTTGTGGCACTCTGTTGACCTCTGACCTTTTATTAGCCCTGGGATATTTTTACTTATTTCCCTTGTAATCATATATTTCAAATGATTTTAGTTTCATCTCTTCTATAAATGCACACCTCATTTTTATGTTATTCCAAGAAATTCCAGAACAATGCAGCATATGGTCCTGATAACTGAGTTTCTTGGCTTTAATTTAAGCTTCAGGTTGACTGCTTCTAAGGATTTTTCATTAGCTATAATATATACAACTCGCTTTAGAAGATATTCTTTATTGTGTTAAGAAAATATCCCTTTATTCCTTAGTTTGTAAAAATTTATTTTGTCTATAAAGATTTGATATTGTTATTATATTGATTGTTATTGATATTGTTATTGATATTAGTTATCTTTGGTGGGTAGTTATCAATCTGTATGATAACTGTACTTATCAGTCTCTACTTAAAACTGCTGAGCAATTAATTAAATAAGTAAATTTCCTCAAGTTGATTAACTTATGAATTCTTATAAATAATTAAAATTTGGAATTGGCATAACATTGATTTTAACATGGTAATGTTTTCTATGGGATTTTACTGCTATATTTATGTAAATGACATTAGTGTTTCTTGGTTTCTGTCTATTATGTAGTTCCTGTTTGTTTCTAACATTAAGATAATGTTAATAAAATTAGCTGGAGCGCATTCTAACTTTCCTGTGCTTTGTAATTGCACAGATAAGGGAAAATGTATGAAGCCTGCAATGCATAGAAACCTTGTCCTGAAACCATACAGGAACAAAAGGTCTGTTGACTTTCCTTGGTTTCCTGAATATTGTCACTAATATTTTTTAACCTCTTTCCTGATTATTATGGCATGCAGACTTGGTCTGCTCTTGAGTCAAGTTGAGTATTTCATATTTTCTTGGAAAGTCATTTAAAAATTTCTGTTCATTCTTTTTCTATTGCTGTCGTTTGTGGTACTGATCAAGTTTCATTGATCCCTTTCTCTCTCATTCTTTGAATTCATACATCTAACTTCAGTTTATCAGTGGTTGTCTTTACAGAAGGAATACATTTCAACTTAAACTTTGGTGTCATTGTCAAGAGCAAAAATAGTGGTCTCCATACTTCTCCTCTTCTTCCTACTCAAAGATGAAACAAGTTCAGCTCTTCCTTCTCCATCCTTGACTAGAATTTATCTAAATAGCTCCAGGTTATTTTAATATTATATGTTCTTATTTTAAGATATTTATGGTTGCTCTTTTCTTCACAGTCAGGATAAATTACCTTAGCATTTAATTTCTTTGATTACCACATAATGTGGAAGTTTGATCCTTCTACATAAAACAAAATCTTTCTTAAGCACCACTTTTAAAGCCAATACCTTTCAAAGAGACTTACTGTAATAAATTTGGTGTGCATCATTTTGAGTGTATGGTGATGCAAGTTATACATCTACATCCAAATCTTGTACATATATGCAATCTTAAGTGATCAATAAAGTCTCTTGCTTTTTGTTTAGATCAGCCTTAGACCATGATCCTCGTACATATACCCACGGAGTAGCTGGTATTATACGTGTGTAGCACCACATCTATCCCATTTGGAGGTTTGCTTTCTTTAATAGCAATGTAAATTACCTCATTCTTCCGGGGTGGGGAACATCCAGCCTGTGGGCTGTATAAAGTATAAGAAATCACTTGATACCATGACAGGATACTTAGGTCTTCTTTTTTAAAAAAAATTTTATTGTCAAACATGTACAGAGAGGTTACAGTTTCATACATTAGGCATTGGATACATTTCTTGTACTGTTTGTTACCTCCTCCCTCATTCCCCCTCCCCCCTCCCCCTTCTCCTCTCCCCTCATGAATTGTTCAGTTCATTTACACCGAACAGTTTTGCAAGTATTGCTTTTGTAGTTGTTTGTCTTTTTTACCCTGTGTCTCTCGATTTTGGTATTCCGTTTCAGTTTCCTAGTTCTAATACCAGCATAGATGGTTTCCAATATACTCAGATAAAATACAGAGATAGTGCACAGGTTTAGGCAAGTCACAGCAGAGGATCACAAGAGCCCAATAGCTATAACCTTATGAACACATAAGATGATGCTAAGTGAAATGAACTCCGTGTTATGGAAACGACTGTTATATCACTGTTGTAATGACTTTCAACATGCCATGTGAAACCGTAGCTTCTATTATTGATGATCTTCTTGTATCCCCTTCCTGTGGTGTACCTGCACTATCTTAGTTCTTTTTTTCTGCTATTTACGGCTGTCTTTATGTATTGATTATTTTGCATGGCCTGTACATTATAAATATCCACATGACTCTTGGTAGAATATAGGTTCCCTACCACATCTAAATAGTTGTGTACAATCGTATAAATGTGCGATGATATTCAACAATTCCCTTTTGATAGACATGTAAGTAGTTACCATTTTGGATTTTTTTCTTCCACATATGCAAGTATTTCTTTATTGCTATGTGTCAGCTGGACTTTACTTCAAGAAATAGGATTTACTATAGAAACAACTTGTCGATAAAGCCGTCTTGCATGCTGCAAGTGTGCAAGAGCAGTGTGTATGTGTTGGAATGTTGTCTTCCATTTCTGTTGTTGCTGAGGTAATCCCAGCACAGGTGATGACTCCTGTCACGATTGGAAGAGCTGCTGCCACCCCCAGCCATCCCTAGGTGACTGATGACTAACTGAATGACAAATTTTAGTCACTGTGAATCTCCATATTGTACTATAGCTTCAGTATCTATCTGCACCATGGCAGGGAAGTGGTGTACCCTTCCTCAGCATTCAGAATAAGTCTATGAAAACAAGGCTAATAGACAGAATTGAGTTTACCTCCACAAAACCTAATAGTAAGAGAGTCTGAGAAATGTAGCTTGTAGCTTTCTGATACCTGAAAGTAGGAAGAAGAAAAAAAAGAAATGAGAGAACTGGGGGTTGAGCATGCCAAGCTAGTGACCTATCACAGAAAACAGTTGATCACCAAGTATTCCTAACCAGATTTTTATGCACACAAAATCTTCCAGGTAGCCACAATGGCTCACTGTCTCATTTTCAAAAATATAAAAAGAGTTCTTTAGTCGAAAAGAATATTATATGAAATCCGATGAAATACACACAGATCTGTGAATTAATGGTGACTGTAGTAGAAAAGAATTCCATGTCCAGGGAAAGAGTATTTTCTATGGTTTTACAAGAGATCAAGCAGTTCATAGAGAAGCCTTTGAGCTTCTCTGCAGAGCCGCGGGGGCTGGGGTCAGCTGTGTGCAGAGGTGTGGCCACAGTCCATGGAAAACCGTGGACCCCCTCTGTACTGGAGTGCAGGTGCTGCTTCCCCCAGCTCCCAGCTCCTTCCCTTTCTAGCTCCTGTGGTTTCTGTGGCGCCTCCTTCCAGATCTAAGCAACAGCGTGAGCAAAGGTATAAACAACCTGCTTTTATTTTTGTCATTTCTGTCAAAAGAGAACAGTCAAGGCATTTTACTCTACGGACATACCGTTCTTGGCATTCCAAGAATGTGTACAAGTCAATGTAGAGAGAAATCTCCACTGCGAGAGATAAAAATGTCCCTATCTTGTGAATATATAGTAAACCCTCATGGTATTTAGTTTGACAAATTAAAATTTTATTAATTAAACGTGGATTTGAAATGCTTTTCCCTCCTGAGTTCCAGCTTACATGTGAGGTCTAGCACTTGACCTCGTCTTTTTCTGGGCTTGACTGACATTACTGGGTTGCCAGCCTGGTGAGGTTCTGGTGAGAACATCTTCCAGGTTGTGGATTGCATACTTCTCACCCTGTTCTCACATGGCAGAGAGAGGGTGAGCGATTTCCCTGGGCTCCTTTGTAAGGGCACTAATTCCACTGATGAGAACTGCACCTTTATGAGCTGTCACTTCCCAAAGGTCCCACTTTCTTCATATTGGCTGTTAATATTTCAGCATATTGACTTGGGAGAGGGTCAGGCATTGCATTGAATTTATTGTCAGACTCTCCAGGAAAATTGACAAGAGTGAGTGGGAGGGTGGGCTTATCACTCATTTCTGGGTCTGCTATCACATGAAACATCTCAGGTGAACTCCTCAGTTCTAGAACATGCACTTGGCCTCATTCCCTTTCTCATAACAGAGCCAAAGAGTTCATCTTTCTGCAGATTTGCCTTGTCTCCATAGAAAAGTAAGAGAAGGAAGGAGCAAGGCCTACAAACTCAGCATGTCATGTGTCTATCTACCTGCAATAATCATCCTAAAAATGAGAAATTCCAGCTTTACCTCCCTGGATCTAAGAATCTTCCTGGAGGCAAGGGAAAAGCCACTTAAATGTGGACATTAGAAAGCCAGACTTCCTACTGGCTTGGGAAACTGGACTTGCTTTAGGTGTTAACTTGGAATCATCTCAGAGCAAAACAGCCTTCTTTCTGTTTCTGCTTGGAGAGGAGGGAGTGATGTTCTTGGGAGCTTGAGCATTACTGTCCTTTAACTGAATATGTGCTGCATAATATACCTTTAAAGAATGCATCCAGTAATGATGCCCATTAGAAATACCCTTTATTTTTGTCTTCAAAGGCATAATAATCTGTATAGTATTTCCTCTGACACCACGCACATTCACAACCACCCAAACCTCAGTCTCAGAAGTTGCACTGCTTGGGAGATTTTTATCCTCTATTTGTAATCGCTAAGTTTTTTTTTTAGTCACAGAACTATTGTATCATCAATTTTCATTTCTTTTCATTTTACTTTGTGGCAGAGTGGTTCCAAATTGACAAAGTCACACATTTAAATTAATTAAAAGTTTCACATTGCAGAAGAAACATACTCTTTCCTCCACCTTGGAGTGTGTCCTTCTCTCCCCTCATTGATCACCATAATACTGAAAAATTGTAACTCCAAGCAGCAATTTAATGCCTAACTTTCTTCTTTAAACATCCAAATGCAACTTATATCTGAGCTACCCAAGCACCTATATTAATAGGAGAGGCGCTGAAACAATTGAATATTTACAAACATCCATAGGTAACACTTTCATATTTGCAATCTTAAAACAGTATCATAGTCAAAATGTGCTGAATACAAATGATTTGCACAATAGTAAACCAAGGTGAATTATGAGAAGAGCTGTGGGGAAAGGCCTATTATTTGAAGAAGGTGTGAGGGTTTATTTATTCATGTAGTGCCAACACTGGGGCTTGAACTCAGGGCTGGGTGCTCTCTCTTAGCTTTTTTGCTCAAGACTAGTGCTCTACCACTTGAGCCGCAGTTCCACATTTACCTTTTTGCTAGTTAATTGGAAATGAGTCTCAAAGATGTTCCTGCCTAGGCTGGCTTCAAATTAAAATCCTCAAATCTCAGCCTCTTGAGTAGCTAGGATTATAGGTGTGAGCAACTGATGTGGGCTGGTAGGTGTGCTTAATGAGTCACGCTGGCCCTCAGAGTCTCTGCTCCTGCTGTCTGATTCCTCCACACCCCTCTCCTTCTCACCTCCATACATGGCTCCTCTACATACACTGTTGGGATTAGGACGACAGCTGGGATTGCAGGCCGCGGCTTTGAGATGGCTCCACGGTACAATTTCTGAGGTCTGTTTCTGTGAGTATAGAATTGGAGAAGGTAGACTGCAGAAGGTCTGAGGTTGTGGTTACCCATATAATGCCTGAAAAATCCCTGGATGTCAGGAAACTGAGTAAACCGGTAAGAAGTACCTCAGCTCATCAGTAACTTAGGGTCATGGAAGATCTAGGGAAGTAAATTAAATCAAAAAGTGGAAACAGGGGGAGAAGCACAGGGCCCCTTGGCTAGGACCAGTACAGAAGCAGTGTCCTTCAGGGTGAGATAGATTTCAGTTACACAAAGTAGTTCAATATTCTAAGTTAATGACGTCAAAGTACTTAAAAAAAACCTGATATATTTTAGTTAACATGTCCTGTCCTAGTCTTTTAAAAGCATTTTATTGTTATTATAAAGATGATGCATAGTTATGTTAATCAGGTAATGAGCACATTTCTTTTTGGACAGTGTCATCCTTTCCTTCGTTCTCTCCCAGTTTTTCCCTCCTGTCCCTACAACTATACAAGTTGTATAGTTCATTGTCAACAGAGTATCTAGTGAGTGCCACTGCTGCATTTGTTCACTCCTTGTCCCTCCATTTCTGTGCCCCTCTTACCCTCCCAAAGGCAGGTAAATGAACAAACAAGACCAAATATTATGCCAGGATACTTTAAATTCTTTGGGTGAGAGGATTGAGATCAGGGTCTCACTCATCCAACCCATACTGTCCTTGAACTGGTGACTCTCCTGTCTCAGCCTCTTTGAGTGCTGGGTTTACAGGTGTGGATTACCATGCTCAACTGTACTTTACATTCTTTTCCTATCACTATGTAGTATATATTTTATAGTTGCAACACACATCATAATTCAGACAAGACACATTGCAGCTCTCAGTCATGGTATATGGCTACCACAGCTGACAGCTTAGCATTAGATGCTTGATCCAGGTGTGCTTCTTTACTGGGTATGGAGGATTCCAGAAATTGCTAAGTTGTACAACAGTGAGTGAAGCCAGAGATGGAGGAGTCAAACAATAAATAATAGCATAGGGATATAACGATGCAGGAGATTTTTTATTTGTTGTTTTTTATTTGTTTTGACATTACTGGGGTTGTGCACTCGCTTAGCTTGCTTAGCTGGCACTCTGCAACTTGAGCCATTTCCCCAGCCTGACTTTACTGAAAACAAATTTTCATGGACTATCTCTCCAGAGTTGACTTCATATTGTCATCCTCAAGTCTCAGCCAGCTGAATTTCTAGGTGCAGCAAGGTTTTGCTTCTTATTTTGTGCTCAAGGCTAGTGCTCTACTAAATGAGCCACAGTTTCACTTCTGGCTTTTTGGTGCTTAATTGGAGATAAAAGTTTCATGGACTTTCCTGCTCAGGCTGGCTTCAAACCACCTTTAGATCTCAGCCTCCTGAGTAGCTAGGATTACAGGTTTGAGCCACTTGTGCTAGGCTAGATAGTAATTTTTGCCGAGCTTGAGAATTATTGGGAGGAACAAAACAGAATTGCGGGTCTTTGGAGCCCATTACCAGTCAGATAGGAGTAGGCAATCTTTCCCCATCAATGTGGGATGCGCATATTTGCTTTTCTCTTATCCAGAAGGGCTGCGTGTTTAGAGTGGGCGCGTGCAATGAAGAGGTTTGTTGATCTGCTCTTATGACCGAAGGATAAATTCTCATTAGTCTGGTTTGAACCAGGTGTGACTGTATCTGAAAGAGAAGGATAAATTACACTGCCTTGGAAGCGTTTTTTCCATCCTACCAGTTCTGTGAGTCTAAGCAAAATTAGCTCCGATTCTCAAGTATTATAAATGTAGTGGAATATCATTGCAACGTTTTGCGAGGATTCAGTGACCTTATGTTATAAACTGAAAATCAGAACATGTGGTAGAGCAAGAGGTGTTTTCTAGTCTCCAAATCAAATAATGCAGGATCACATTTGGATAAACATTTCAACTTGTGCCTTCATAGAAAAGGATAAAATAAATTTAAATTGGGATTGCCCCAGAAAGGGCGAAGATATATGACCACTGTCCTTACAAAACAGAATCATTTATCAGGTGGATATTTCAGTAACTGTGCCTTTGCGATACAGTTTAACAAATTCTGATCTAGGGCATAGACTGGCCTGGCGAGGTTCCAGTGGAGTTATCCAAACGCAAGAAGTGGAAGATATAACCCTTAATGAATAATTTAGGTTTTTCTCCTCTGTTTTAAAACAGCATCGTCTTCTATCAGTTCCTTGTTTCATTCAACTTCTTACAAATGCACACATGTACTTAAAATGAGGGAGCTATTGAGAATGAGCTAGCTGCCTTTCAAGGATGTAACGCCAGGAAAGGACCTACTGCTAATGGAAGGATTCTCAGCATAGTGAGCCACAAGAGTCTATTCCTTTGGGTGCACTGTTGTACTATGCATTAGAATCTTCTAAAAGCACCACCCAGCGAGGCAATAATCATGCTTTTAAGGGCTTGTCAGTGGGATGCTGACTCAAAGTAGAAATAATAAGAGAGTCATTATCAGTGGCAACACCCCATTCATGCTTTCTTAAAGTTCATCTTTGGATTTTCAGGCCTTTTGCCTACTACGTGACAATTTCCTTTTGTTGAGAAGATAATCTCAGGTTTGTTATATGATTGTAAAGCAAACCAAACAGAATGATCCAGAACATGGGGATATTTGTTGAACGTTCATGTTACTGAGTGTTGATGGGCACAGAATCCGGGGGAACCTCTTAGATAATTGATGGCTGGCTGGCATCTCCCCTGAGGCGTGTGTGGGAACCTTCCATGCTCCAGGAGCTACTTTTTGTGTATATGGAAAGCACTTTAGTCCGGATTTTGGGGGCTGCAGGAAAGGAAAAATAAAGTAGTGAGAAAGGACTGAGAAGAGAGAAAACTCCACAAGAGCCAAAAGTGGGCCAAGGAAGGCAAGGCAGCAGCTAAACGAATGGGAGTTTCTTACTGTAGAGCTGTGGCCACAGAAAGTGATTTTTCAAGGACTTCTGATATCTGAGGAAAAGAGTTGCTCAGATTTTTGTACTTCTTTGGAACTTGGGTATATATTTTCTGAAGTTTCCAGACACCAAGAATAGGACTTAAGGGGCTGGGATATAGCCTAGTGGCAAGAGTGCCTGCCTCGGATACACGAGGCCCTAGGTTCGATTCCCCAGCACCACATATACAGAAAACGGCCAGAAGCGGCGCTGTGGCTCAAGTGGCAGAGTGCTAGCCTTGAGCGGGAAGAAGCCAGGGACAGTGCTCAGGCCCCGAGTCCAAGGCCCAGGACTGGCCAAAAAAAAAAAAAAAAAAAAAAAGAATAGGACTTAAGAGCAATGGCCCTGGGATCTTGCTCATGAGGATGTGGGGAAATTCCAGAACTCATAACTCTCTACATCATTGATTAAAAAAAAAAATACTTGCCTCCACATAGTGAGACTAAGACTGGTTAAACCCTTCAAGCGTATATTTAGTGGTTGTGTTCATTTTGAGGCCAGCAGGAAAAAGTAAGGTGGAAAATAGCTTCCTATGTTGTCTAGTGTGTGTATGTGGGCGGGGGGGGTAACACATGGTGTAGAATACGGGTGGGCATATTTGAAGAAAAATAGAAACTGGGAGCAATGGTTCATGCCTAGCAACTCAGGAAAATGAGCTCTGAGGATTGTGGTTCAAAGTCGGCACCAGCAAGAAAGTCTGTGAGACTCTTATCTCCAATTAAAACACTCAAAAGCCGGAAGTGGAGCAGTGGCTCAGATGATAGAATGTTAGCCTTGAGTGCAAAAGCTCAGTGATAGTGTTTAGTCCCCAAGATCAAGGCCTAGGATCAGCACCCAAAAAAAAAAAAATGGAAAGGAGGAAAGAAGAAAGGAAAGAAGGAAAGAAGTAAGGAAGAAAGGAAGGAAGGAAGGAAGGAAGCAAAGAAGGAAAGGAAGAAAGAGGAAGAAAGAAAAGAAGGAAGGAAGAAAGAAATGAAAAAGAGAAAGGAGGATCTCTTAGGTGAACTCATAGGGCCTCATCTGAGAATGTCAGCTAACACCATTCAGATAAAGTTTGAGACTACCATCTTGGTTAGAGTGCAGGGTTCACAGTCATAAGGGTCCTTTGTAGCTGAGGTACTGGCTAGTCAGCTGCTCTGGATGGGAATTTGTAAGAAGCACAATCTTATACCTTAAATTTGAACTCTCCTCTCCTGTGTCAGTAGCATCTGCCCTGGTCATCCCTACTGAAGCCTCTGGTGCTTATCACACTTGTTGTGTTCTCCTTGTCAATGAATTCATGGCCAACTGCAACCAATTGCAGGTTTCCTGGGGACTCTATTTCCTACTGTCAGTACTACAAGCCACCAGGTATTCCATTCTTGTTTCCAAACCTGTTCAAAAGTCATGTCTGAGCTTTCCCCTTCATGATTTTATCTCCTCAGGTGAACTGGGTTATGGATTTTCAAAAAAGCATCAAATTTTGTTCTTGTTAACCATCAAACTCACTCTAGATGAGGAGTTTGGATGAAATCATGAGCAACTCTCTCTGCTGTTCCATGCTTAGGTGTAGCAGGAAGGGAAGCAGGATAGATTGTTGGAAGGGTGGGGAGGAAGAGCTTGGCCCCTTTGTTCTCAGTTATCCTCTTTCTCTGCTCCCATTTCTTTAGCTTCCTCTCCTGTGACTAGAAAGTCATGCTTCCTTGTCTCCAATTCTGACAGGCAGGGATTGAATTTTATTTCAATATGTTGCTCAAGAATCTACCACTGTGCTTCCAAGTACGTAAATGTTTGAGTGAGGGAGTTAGAATTAGAACCCCTTTGCCCCCTCACCAAGCAAGGTGACATTGTTTAGTGACAGACTCTGTCTAGTTGTCTCACTGAGGCTTGCAGGTTGGCGTTGACAAACTGTCAAATGCTTAGTCATAGGTGTCTTTGATTTAATCCCCTAGGATTTGGCCCTGGAAGAAAGAGAATCCCGGAAAAACGTTGGAGTAGATTTTTAACAGATTTATGGCATCCTTCTCTATGCATTGTGTGCTCTTTCTGCCCAGAGGGTATGGCTTCCCCTTGACCAAGGCATTAGGGCTTCTGGCTGGGAAAAATGCAGTGTCCTTTATGGGAGGTCAGATACTGCTTTGGCTGGCCTATCCCTCCTCTAAGGCCCTGAATGAGGAGCCCGGACAGGGCTGCCTATTCAAGCCTGAGTTGCCAAACTCCAGCACCAATTCCTCCAAGGATCACTGATACAGCTTCTCCTGGAGATCACCTCACAGTTAGCCTCTCTTCTTGCTATTGACCCAAAATGCCAGGCAAATCCACAGGGTTTGTCATGGATCTTCACTTATGACCCAGCTTTAAGTCTGCCTTGCTTACCAATAGACCCCATATTTTTTTTGGTATGACCCAGAAAAGTCTCAGATATGCCAAAATCCTTGCTGAGCCCTCCATGAAGAGGTGCAGGGCTGGGGTAAGCAGCATTGTATACCCTACCTGTATTCAACATCTGACTTCAGGTTAAATCAAGACAAATAAACCTAGTGGCAGTTGTGTAGTGACAGAACTACCCTCTGAGACTGCATTTATGAAGTCCTTTCAAGGACCAGACTTTACCTCTCCTCATCATTTTTTCTTCTTTGCAACAGTCTGAGCTAAGTGCTGTGACATGGGCATGGAAGGTTCTGGATAGGCACTGTGTGAGCTATGGAATATACCTCTCATGCTCCTACTCCAGGGGACTTATTTCCCTTCCCTCAGGAAGGTCTGGGCCACTTTAGGGGCTACCACAGCTGTAGATAACCTCTCACTCAGGGGAAGTGCTTTCCAGAGTCTGCTCATGTTAGAAAATACAGGCCCACAGGGGGACAACTGTGAGGGTGAACTGAGGTTTTGTCCACCAGCACACATCTGACTTCTCCCTGGCCTTGTGTCTTGGGAGTAGAAGCCACCCAAGAAGCTATGGGCTGTGAGTGCCACAATGGCCCTTAAGCCTGTGGAGGACGTCTGTTAATGAATGCCTTACAGAAATCCCTCCCTTGAAGGGAGAGCCATGCTGCGAATCAAGGGCTCGTCCATGGGAGCCTTTTTAATTAAATTGTTGAATTCTCCATATTGTATATTATCCTGCAGATCAGCAAAAAGTAATGAAGAATCCACTGCAATGTGAGTGACACTTAATTACCACTCACAGAAAAGAACTAGCTCCAGAGGGAGGGCCACCAAAGAAACGTTTTATAAAGGGTCTAAAAATAAATAGGCAGTGGTAGCTCATTATCATCTTAATTACTCAGGAGGCAGAGATTGAGAGGATTGCTGTGAGAGGCCTACCCAGGCAGAAAGTTCACAAGGCCACATCTCAACTAATGTAAAGCTGAACATGATGGTACATGCTTGTCATCGGAGGGCATGTGAATGGGATTGCAGTCTAGTCTGGCTAAGGCAAGGAATGAGACCCTATCTCGGAAATGACCTCAGTAGCCCTGTGGCTATGCCTCACATCTGTAATCCTAGCTACTCAGGAGGCTGAGATCTGAGGATTGAGGTTCCAAGCTGGCTCTGGCAGGAAAGTCCATGAGACTCTCATCTCTAGTTAACCACAAAATGCCAGAAATGGAGCTGTGGATTAAATGGTAGAGTGCTAGCCTTGAACACAGAAGCTAAAGAGAGCATCTAGGCCCAGAGTTCACTCCCTAGGACTAGCAAAAAATATTTTAAATAAAAAATAAGCTATTTTTGGCCATATTTCCAAAGGCTATCTACAAATTCAATGCAATACTCATTAATATCCCAACACCATTTTTTAATGAAATAGAGGAAGCAATCCAGAAATTCATATGGAACCATAAAAGACCCAGAATAGCAAAAACAATCCTAAGCAGAAAGAACAGTGCTGGAGGAATTACAACACCCAACTTCAAGCTGTATTATAAAGCTATAGTAATAAAAACAGCTTGGTATTGGCACTGGAACAGGCCTGAAGACCAATGGAACAGAATTGAAGACCCAGAAATGAACCCACAGAACTATGCCTACTTAATCTTTGATGAAGGAGCTAAAAAATTGTCTGGAAGAAAGATAGCCTCTTTAACAAGTGGTGCTGGCAAAACTGGTTCAACACATGCAACAAACTAAAACTAGATCCTTATATATCACCCTGCACCAAAATCAATTCCAAATGGATCAGAGATCTCGAAATTAAAACAGACACCCTGAAAACACTAAAGGAAGGAGTAGGAGAAACACTTGGGCTCCTTGGCACAGGACAGAAATTCCTTAACAAAGACCCAGAAATGCTACAAGTCAAAGAAAGGATGGACAAATGGGACTGCATCAAACCTCAGAGCTTCTGCAGGGCAAAGGACATAGCTCGCAAGATAAACAGAAAGCCCACAGATTGGGAAAAGATCTTTACCGGCCATACAATGGACAAAGGCCTCATATCTAAAATATATGCAGAACTAAAAAAAATACATTCCTCCAAAACAAAACTTCAAAGAACCAATAGCCCCTTCAACAAGTGGGCTAAAGACTTACAAAGCGACTTCTCTGATGAGGAAATGAGAATGGCCAAGAGACATATGAAAAAGTGCTCTACATCACTGGCCATAAAAGAAATGCAAATCAAAACAACATTGAGATTCCATCTCACCCCAGTAAGAATGTCCTATATCAAGAAAACTAACAATAATAAATGTTGGAGGGGATGTGGCCAAAAGGGAACCCTACTTCGTTGTTGGTGGGAATGTAAACTGGTTCAGCCACTCTGGAAAGCGGTATGGAGATTCCTCAGAAGGCTAAGCATAGAGCTACCCTATGACCCAGCAGCCCCACTTTTGGGCATCTACCCAAAAGACCACAAACAAGAACACACTAAAGCCACTAGCACAACAATGTTCATCGCAGCACAATTTGTTATAGCTAGGATCTGGAACTAACCCAGATGTCCCTCAGTAGACGAATAGATCAGGAAAAGGTGGTAAATATACACAATGGAATTTTATGCCTCTATCAAAAAGAATGACATTGCCCCATTCGTAAGGAAATGGAAGGCCTTGGAAAAAATTATACTAAGTGAAGTGAGCTAGACCCAAAGAAACATGAACTCTATGGTCTCCCTCATAGGGAATAATTAGCACAGGTTTAGGCAAGTCACAGCAGAGGATCACAAGAGCCCAAGAGCTATACCCTTATGAACACATAAGATGATGCTAAGGGAAATGAACTCCAGGTTATGGAAACGATTGTTATATCACTGTTGCAACTACTTTCAACATGCGATGTGAAACCGTAGCTTCTATTATTGATGATCTTTTTGTACCCCCTCCCTGTGATTGTACCTGCACTGTGTCTGTATCTTATCTGAGTATATTGGAAACCATGTATACTGGTATTAGAACTAGGAAACTGAAAGGGAATACTAAAATCGAGAGACACAGGGTAAAAAAGACAAATGACTACAAAAACAATACATGCAAAGCTGTTTGGTGCAAATGAAGTGAACAGCTCTTGGGAGGAGGGAAAGAGAAAGGGGGAGGGGGGAGGGAGGAATTAGGGAGGAGGTAACAAACAGTAAAAGAAAGGTATCCAATGCCTAATGTATGAAACTGTAACCTCTCTGTCCATCAGTTTGAAAATAAAAAAATTTTTTTAAAAAGAAAACTAAAAGGAAGAGAGAACAGAAGGAAGGAAGGAAGGAAGGAAGGAAGGAAGGAAGGAAGGAAGGAAGGAAGGAAGGTGAGAAAGGGAGAGAAAAGAAGGAAGAAGAAAGGAAGGAAGGAAAGAAGAGAGAAAGGAAGGAAGGAAGAGAGAAAGGAAGGGAGGAAGGAAGAAACAAAGAAAGAGATAAAAGAGAGGAAAAGGAAATGTATACTATAGACATGGGGACATAGTGACTTTTATTTTTATTAAATGATCATCTTTCTAGGGTGTTTGCATTACTTTGAGAGAAATAAAAATGAGCTTATTAAAAGCAATTTGGCTTCCAAAAATGGTAAGCTATTTTTATAAAATTTTGACTATGTTCCTGGGAGTCATATTTCTGTGATCTTTCTATCTTTTCTACCCTTGTCTTCCTCTTGTCTTCCAGTCTGACATGGCCCATTACAAACAGTCCATTCTGAGACTCTTCCATTTACTTCTGTATTAGACCCCTAAGTCCCATAGAATTACTGCTTTAAAAAAATTTACATTCTTATTTTTCTTCGAGATATTATCCAGTAGCATCTTGAGAAACAGTACCTGGGAATCAGCAAGCAACATTTCTGAGCACTCAAATGCTTACAACATGTGCTTACATCACCTTTATACTTGTGATAGGTTAGCTGGTCACAGACTCTAATTTCTTCCCATTATTCTGAAAATAACCTTTTATAGTCTTCTTGCTCCCAGTATCTGTTGTAGGAAGTGGAACATCCTTCTGATTCTTTAACTGCAGCCAGTTAGTTCTCTTTAGCATCTATATATGGTCTGATTTATTTGTTTAACCCTCATATACTTTTTTTTTCAAATTTTTATTATCAAACTGATGTACAGAGAGGTTACAGTTTCATACGTTAGGCATTGGATACATTTCTTGTACTGTTTGTTACCTTGTCCCTCATACCCTGCTCCCTCCTCCCACTTTCCCTCCCCCCACCCCAGGTGTTCAGTTCACTTACACCAAACAGTTTTGCATGTATTGCTTTTGTAGTTGTTTGTCTTTTTTACCCTGTGTCTCTTGATTTTGGTATTCCCTTTCAATTTCCTACTTCTAATACCAGTATACACGGTTTCCAATATACTCAGATAAGATTACAGAGATAGTGTAGGTACAACCACAGGAAGGTGATACAAGAACATCATCAATAATAGAAGCTACAGATACAGATGGGACGTTGAAAGTAGTTACAACTGTGATATAACAATCGTTTCCATAACATGGAGTTCATTTCACTTAGCATCATCTTATGTGTTCATAAGGGTATAGCTATTGGGCTCTTGTGATGCTCTGCTATGACTTGCCTAAACCTGTACTAATTATTCCCAATAAGGGAGACCATAGAGTCCATGTTTCTTTGGGTCTGGCTCACTTCACTTAGTATAATTTTTCCAAGTCCTTCCATTTCCTTACAAATGGGGCAATGTCATTCTTTCTGATAGAGGCATAAAATTCCATTGTGTATATGTACCACATTTTCCTGATCCATTCATCTAGTGAGGGGCATCTGGGTTGGTTCCAGATTCTAGCTATGACAAATTGAGCTGCGATGAACATTGTTGTGCTGCTGGCATTACTGTGATTTTGTTTGTGGTCTTTTGGATAGATACCCAAAAGTGGGGCTGCTGGGTCATAGGGGAGTTCTATATTTAGCATTCTAAGGAATCTCCATACTGCTTGCCAGAGTGGCTGAACCAGTTTACATTCCCACCAACAATGAAGTAGGGTTCCCTTTTGGCCACATCCCCTCCAACAATTGTTATTGTTAGTTTTCTTGATATAGGACATTCTTACTGGGGTGAGATGGAATCTCAATGTTGTTTTGATTTGCATTTCTTTTTTGGCCAGTGATGTAGAGCACTTTTTTGTATGTCTCTTGGCCATTCTCATTTCCTCATCAGAGAAGTCGCTTTGTAAGTCTTTAGCCCACTTGATGAGGGGGCTATTGGTTCTTTGCGGTTTTGTTTTGGAAGAAGGTAATTTTTTTAGTTCTGCATATATTTTAGATATGAGGCCTTTGTCCGTTGAATGGCCGGTAAAGATCTTCTCCTAGTCTGTGTAGCCCTCATATACTTTTAAGTTTATTTTATTTTTTAATTAGCATATATTAGCAATAGAAGGGTGTTAGTGATAATTTTATACATTTTGGCTATTATGAACAATATTACAATAAGCACAGATTATGCAGTGTCTTTCTGGCATATTGATTTATACTCATTTGGATCATTGCTCAATAATGGTACAGTAGGGTCATAGGTAGGTCTATTATAGAAATATCCATACCAATTTCCATAGTGGTTGTTCTGTGAGGTACTCCCCCCTCCCCATTTGTTGTTTGTTACTTGATAGCTGCCATTTTGACTAGTAGGAGATGGATAATGATATTGACTATTTCTTCATGTATCTATTAGCCATCTGCATTTCTTCTGAGAACTGTCTTGTCAGCTTATTTGCCTATTTATTAGGTGGATTATTTATTCTTTCTCTTTTACATTTGGAGCTATTTGTGTATTCTGGATATTAAACCTTTATCCAGTAATTACTGACATTTTGTTTGAATTATTTCTTTTTCTAGGTTCACAATGCTAGAAATTATTTTAAACTTTTTTTGGGCCAAACCTTAGACTTCTGTTTCCTTTTACTTTTTCTTTTCCCTAGCCCATGTTTTCCCATTTACAATACAGACCAGGAACAGGGCCTGGGCTGAGGTGTGTATGCAGTAGGTTTACTCTGCCTCCTCTTTCTGTACAGTCAGTGTAAGAGCACAGCCCATGGCAAGCACCCAGAAGCCTTCTCTTTTTTATATACTCTCATTAGATCTTTTATTCTTTTTTTTATTAATTAAATTGTGTGGACAAGGTGTTATGCAGAAGGGTACAGTTACATAATAAGGCAGTGAGTACATTTCTTGTGATATCTTACATATCTTATTAGATCTTTTTCTGTATTAATTATTATTTGGAGGTGGGATTTTGAATTGTGACCCTTTCCAGAAGTTTTCTTCTTTTCCATTTTTTTCCTTTATTGTCAAAGTGAAGTACAGAGGCGTTACAGTTTCATATGTAAGGCCGTGAGTACCTTTCTTGTTCAACTTGTTACCTCCTCCCTCATTTCCCCACCTCCCCCTCTCACCTTTCCCTCTTCCCCCACCCCATGAGTTGTACAGTTGGTTTACACAAAATGGTTTTGCAAGTATTGCTTTTGGAATAGTTTGTCTTTTTATCATTTGTCTCTCAATTTTGGTATTCCCTTAATATTTGATAAAGGAGCTAAAAAAAAATAGGATGGAAGAAAGATAGCCTCTTCAACAAATGGTGCTGGCAAAACTGGTTCAACACCTATAACAAAGTAAAACTAGATCCTTATATATCACCCTGCACCAAAATCAATTCCAAATGGATCAAAGACTTCAAAGTGAAATCAGATACCCTGAAAACAGTACAAGAAAGAATAGGAGAAACACTTGGGCTCCTCCGCACAGGAAAAAACTTCCTTAATAAAGGCCCAGAAATGCAACAAATCAAAGAACGGTTGGACAAATGGGACTGCATCAAACTGCAGAGCTCCTGCAGGGCAAAGGACACAGCTCCCAAGATAAACAGAAAGCCCACAGATTGGGAGAAGATCTTTACCAGCCATACAATGGACAAAGGCCTCATATCTAAAATATACGTATAACTCAAAAAATTAAATCCCTCCAAAACAAATCTTCAAAGAATTAACAGCCCCCTCAACAAATAGGCTAAAGACCTAAAAAGAGACTTCTCTGAAGTGGAAATGAGAATAGCAAAGAGACACATGAAGAAATGCTCTACATCACTGGCCATAAAAGAAATGCAAATCAAAACAACATTGAGATGCCACCTCACCCCAGTAAGAATGTCCATTATTAGGAAAACTAATAATAACAAATACTTGAGGGGATGTGGTCAAAAGGAAACCCTACTACATTGTTGGTGGGAGTATAAACTTGTTCAACCACTCTGGAAAGCGGTATGGAGGTTCCTTAGAAGGCTAAACATAGAAGAGCTCCCCTACGACCCAGCAGCCCCACTTTTGGGCATCTACCCAAAAGATTACAAGCAAGACCACACTAAAGCCACCAGCACAACAATGTTCATTGCGGTACAATTTGTCATAGCTAGAATATGGAACCAACCCAGATGCCCCTCAGTAGACGAGTGGATCAGGAAAATGTGGTACATATAACACAGTGGAATTCTATGCCTCTATCAGAAAGAATGGCATTGCCCCATTTGTAAGGAAATGGAAGGACTTGGAAAAAAAATTATACTAAGTGAAGTGAGCCAGACCCAAAGAAACATGGACTCTATGGTTTCCCTAATAGGGAATAATTAGCACAGGTTTAGGCAAGTCACAGCAGAGGATCACAAGAGCCCAATAGCTATACCCTTATGAACACATAAGATGATGCTAAGTGAAATGAACTCCACGTTATGGAAAAAAGTGTTATATCATTGTTGTAATTATTTTCCAGAAGTTTTCTCCCTTGTTTTCTCCCTTCTGAAAGACATTCTTCAGCCTATTTTCTCACCCTTCTGATAATTAAATTTTTGTCTGATATTTTAAATCTAGTCCACACTCAATTGCTAGAAATTCCTAGTTGCCATATGATTTTCCTATTGTACTTTTTAAGGTAGGAGCAATATTCTACTTTATCTCTTTGAGGATATTAAATAAAGGTTTCAACGTCTTCAGCTTGCAGCTTGTCTCAGTTTACTGAGTGTCGTGTGCCTATGTTGCCTCTTGTTTTTCATGACAGAAGTTTTCTTCAAATGTGTCTGGCTTCGTGGATGCCAATTTACTCTAAGAAACTGGATAGACCTAGCTTCAGGAGCATTATGATTCTCTTACAGACAAAGTCCAGCTGTTTCAGGAGAGTTTTCTCAAATGTCAGTATATGTAAATCTTTGTTTCATCCTCCACTCCATCTTTTTATATCTCAAGAGAAGAGCTCTCTAGACTATAGCCCTGGGGAATATGCCTACTTGCCTGTATTCTTGAAGCTGAGTCACAGGGAAAAGGTGGGTGTTGCAATATTTAGGATATAGGTTTTCAAATTTTTGTTTTACAATTTATGTACAATAACACTCACTCTGGTGTATAGTTTTATAAATTTTCACAAATGCATAAAGTCACAAATTAGTACCATCACTATGCAGTAACCCAACAGTTGCATCATCACCCCAAATACTCCCATGCTTATTACCCTGTCTTAAAATTTCTCCTCTAAGCCCTTACTATGTTCACTAATGGTCTTTTCTCCATCACTGTTTCTCTTTTCCAGATTGTCCCGGGCATGGGATTATTTGTATTTTTTTTTCCTTAGTTCAGGTCATTTTTTCTTGACATACAGAAGTTGTAATTTTCCCTCCTACTATTTCATTCTTTTCATATCTTGGGCCTATCCTTCCTTTCCTTTCCTTTCCTTTCCTTTCCTTTCCTTTCCTTTCCTTTCCTTTCCTTTCCTTTCCTCTCTCTTCTCTTTTCTCCTCTTCTTCCTCCTTCTCTTCCTCCTTCTCCTCTTCCTTTTCTCTCTTTCCTTTTTTGTGCAGAAGTATGGGACTTGAACTCAGGACCTCATACTCTCACTCAGCTTTTGCATTCAAGGCTACTGTTCTACCACTTGGGCTACACATCCATTTTTTATCTGGTTATTTGGAGATAGGAATCATTCAGGTTTGTCTGACTGGGTTAGTTTGAAAGGTGATTCTCAGATCTAAGCATCCTGAGTAGCTAGAATTATAGTCATAAGTACCAGTGCCTGGCTGTTTCGTGTATTGGCAACTTCTTCTTCTTCTTCTTCTTCTTCTTCTTCTTCTTCTTCTTCTTCTTCTTCTTCTTCTTCTTCTTCTTCTTCTTCTTCTTCTTCTTCGTCTTCGTCTTCGTCTTCGTCTTCGTCTTCCTCCTCCTCCTCCTCCTCCTCCTCCTCCTCCTCCTCCTCCTCCTCCTCCTCCTCCTCCTCCCTCCTTCTCCTCCTCCTCTTCCTTTTCCTCCTCCTCCTCCTCCTCCTCCTCCTCCTCCTCCTCCTCTTCATCTTCCTCCTCCTCCTTCTCCTCCTTCTTCTCCTCCTCCTCCTCCTCTCCTCCTCCTCCTCCTCCTCCTCCTCCTCCTCCTCCTCCTCCTCCTTCTTTTTCTAATGCTCTTCTATTATGTGGACATATCACAGGTTGTTCTTCCCTTCCCCAGTTGAAGAACATATGGATTAGTTCCCGTCTCTGGTGTCTATGAGTCACGCTGCTGTGAACATTTGCACGCAGACCTTTGTATGAAAATAAATTTTTATTTTGATTCTATCCTCAGGAGAGGGATATCTAAATCATTTGGTAAATGTATACTTTTTTTTTTCTGGTCATGGGGCTTGAACTCTGGGCCTGGGTGCTGTCCCTGAGCTCTTCAGCTCAAGGCTAGCACTCTACTGCTTAATCCACAGTACCCTTCCGGTTTTCTGGTGGTTATTTGGAGATGAGAGTCTCATAGACTTTCCTGCCCAGCTGGCTTTGAACTGCGATCCTCAGATCTCAGCCTCCTGAATAGCTAGGATTACAGGTGTGAGCCACTGGTGCCAGGCTAAAAGTATACATTTTTAAAACTTGATTAGAAACAAGTTATTTATCAGAGTGCTGTGTCATTTTTCATCATTATTAGCAATTATTATTAGTGTAGGAGAGTTCCAGTTGATACCAGTACCAATCCTGAACTCAGCAGGACTGGTTTTATTAGAATTCGGTTGCTCAACTTTATTCTGCTTTATCAAAATTGTTTTGACGCACTGCCCTGCTTTCCCATATAAATTTCAGAGCAGCATGGAATCTACAGGAATTATTCTGATATTTTGGCTAGGATTGCCACAATGAGACCAGACCCTCAGTAGAGGAGTACAGGCAGTTGTATCTGAGAAAACTTCCAGAAGACATCCTAACCTAGCATGCACTGATCTGGTGGGCTTTGACTGCTGCTTTGGTCAAGATGGAGTTAGTGGGAGATGTCGGGGAGGGCATGGCTCAGTCACTAGAGTGCTAGCCAATGAGCAAGTGTCAGGTACTGAGTTTGAAACCCAGTCTCAGACCTAAAAAGAAAAGAAAAGGAAGATAGAGTAACAAGTACAGTACTTTTATGGCAGAGACAACTAAAATATTGGAACTAATCTGTTAAACAATGGTTTCCATCCCCACCACAGAAATACTGTAAGAAATATTAGAGCTTGTCCTTCTGATAGAATGAAAATACCAGGTGGAAATCAGGAAGGATGCATTTGCAGGAATAAAAGGCACTGGAAATGGTAACTCTGAGTGTGTGTGTGTGTGTGTGTGTGTGTGTGTATGTGTGTGTATGTACAAAATGACTATATATTTAATGTGAGTAAATGGGAAATATTTACATTTCTGCAAAGGACAGTTGACCACAGCCAAAACAAGTTCCAATGTGTTTGTGGAGTTTAAAGAGTGTAGAAGCAAAATGTATGACAATGATAGCAAAAAAAAAAAGTCAGGAGATGTAAAATGGAAGACAATGACTATAAGGTTCTTTGGCAAAATATATCATGGCACAATACCATTTAAAGTTGAAGACAAATTAAAGATGAGTAGTATAATAAGTTAAAGATGAATATGAAAAACCTTAAAGTAATTGCTAAAATAACAGTAGCCCGCTTTGGCCATTTCAGTTAGCAAAGGAGGTCATAATAATCACCATCGTTCTTCTTTGGCATCTTTTGCTTGCTAGATTTGAAGAAACAGCTCCAACTGGGAGGCCTGCATAGGATGTGGGTGTGGCTTATATCTCCAGTGGGGACATCAGAGAACATGACTGGTCTGGGAGTTAGTTCTAGATTTATTTTTATTTTTATTGCATATTGTTTCTGTAAATTCAAGTTAGAGAATTTTCTTCTAGATTTTCCAACTGTTTTATGAGCATTGAATCCAAGATATTAAGTCACTGCATTCTTTTCTTAGGAGGGTGGGCGGGTTCTTGGATTTGAACTCAGGGCCACCGTGCTTGTCAGGGCAGGCATTATAACATTTGAGCCATACCCTCAGACCTTCATTCCTTGTTTTCTTTTTTGAATGAACAACATAAACGTATTTATTATTTTCTATCTTTAAGTCATTGTACAAAGAGGCCCTGTATTCTTAAAATACTTAGAGTGAATTCTATGTCTTTTACTGGTCTTTGACTGATAGACAATGAAGTCAATAGACCTCTGAGATGCAAACACTCCACCTGAATGTTTCTTCCCTACCTGAGCCCCACAAATGCCATGATTCTATATTTCTCCATATATGTCTGTGTGCATATATATACACATACATATTTATATAGATGCTCAGCAATGAATAGATCATATATTCTAATGATTTTAATCTAAAATGTGTAGCTGGAACATTTAGATGTAATTACTAGAGAAAAGTTAGAGTCTCTGTACAAGTCTCTTTGTATCATTTGACTAGCGCTTTCTGGAAGGTACTTGGGCATGTTTTTCTTATTTGCCATGGTCTTCGACACATAAATCTGAAGGTTAGTTCCAGAGAGTGTTTGTGTAGTTATTTGGTAAACATTTCAAGTGAATATATTCCTGCCCAAAGATGGCTTTGGCGTGTTAATGCCTCATGACAGTATCCTCAAGGTGAGCACCTTACGCTGTGAGAACCGGCAGGTTCTGCTGTGCAGGTAAGAGCCAGGAGCGTGCGTTGCTGGGTGCAGACCTGGTGCCTTTGCTGAGGCTTCAGCTGTGTGGGCAGCCAGCAGTTCTTCCTGAGAACTCCCTTAGGTATTCCTGTATCAAAGGAATTCTACTACTTGGCGCTGCAGCCAATTAATTGAGAAGGCTGAATATACAGATATCAGAGTTTGGGGCTGCAGAAGTCTCTGGCCAGGGTTTCCATTCTGGCACATTGAAATAACATGACTGCATCAGAGGGGGCAAAAACAAAAACAAACAAATAAACCTGGGCTAAAACCAGTGAAGGAGAGGCACTCCCTCTTTGTAGGGAGTAACATATTGTGAGGACTCCAGTTTTGTGCAGTACTGTTTGTCTGACATTTTTGGCCATGGAACCTGCCTACTCAATGATTGAAGCTGCAGCACTAACTTAATTACCTCAACCTGACAAGTTCGTCGCAGGAAGAGATCTGCAGTGCTGCCTATTTGCTCACTGCGTCTTCAGTGATTGCTCTATGTTGGAAAATAAAAGCAGTTCGTTTTCCCAACAAAGTCAAAGCTGCACTGGGTGTGGCAGTGCACGCCTGAAATCCCAGCACTCAAGAGGCTGAGGCAGGAGTTGGAGACCAACCTGAGTTATATAGGGAGACCCTGTCTCTAAAAAATGCGATGCTAATTTTTTTCTTTTCCTCTTCCTTTCCCTCTTGCTTCCCCCTCTACATCTTCCTTTCTCTTTCCCTCTCTCACTCATTCTCCTTCTTTCTCCCTTCCCCCTTCCCTCCTTCTCCTCTCTCTCACTCTCAATCACTTTCTCTGTCTCATTCATGTTCTCTCCCTCCCCTCCCTTTGCTCAAGACAGGCAGTTTTCCACTGAGCCACAGCTCCACGTTCTGCTTAGTGATGGCTATTGATAGATGGAGGAGTCCTCCGGACATTCCTGACTTCGAGCTGCAATCCTCAGATCTCAGCCTTGTGAGTAGCTAGGATTATTGGCATGAGCCAGCAGTGCCTGGCAGCCAATGCTTGTTTTCTGATTGTTGTTTTATCCGTCAAGGAAAAAGCCCCAGCAGCTCATCTCTGTGATCATCACGGTGGTCATAAATGGTTCCCATCAGGTGAAGATTGCGCCAACGCCCTTGTCCCCCAGCTCGTAGGGAAGGTGCATGCGTGTGTGTGTGGGGGGGATAACTCACTATCTGTTGTGGGGGGGATTATTCCCTCCCATCTTCTTATTCACACTATGCCTGTGGACACATAAATTTTAGCCATCCTTAATGCTGGCTGGATTTGGGGCAGAAAAGGCTAAAACGAAAACTACTTTGAACAGTTTGCAACATGAACAGAACTTAAGTATCACCCTGCCATTTCTGCATCTCAGAGGTGGGTGGAAGGGAAGTGCAGGTGCATCGCCTACTAAAATATATAGTACCATATTTTGGGAAGATTGCATAATGCGGTGCCCATTATCCCATAGGTTTCATGGGATAATTAGGGAGCAGTAAAGCAAATCAGCGCACTAAACTGGCTGAATGTGCTCACCTTCTAATTTTGTATAGAGTGTGATTACTGTTATTATTATTTATAGAGTGCACTAAGTATACATAATGCTTTATAAACACGGAGGCAGACAAGAGCTCTGCCCAGAGGTGCCTAAGTCCTAATCATCTGAATTAGACAATACAAATGAAAAAAAAAAAAAAACAACTACTCTATGCTAGAGTGGTAAAAGATCAGCCAGAAAACAGGTCTACAGAAATAAGTGTTTGTAAAGGAGGGATGGATCAAATGAGTATTCTTTTAGCGGTAGGTAGAAGAAGCAAGGAGTACAGCTACTAAAGTACTAAAGTACTTCCTGCAGCCTTCAAGGGAATTTTCAGTTCTCCTTAATTGGTTCAGGTGGATTCCAAAGTCATAGAGCACAACTCACAGAAAATTCTCAGGAAAGAGGAAGAATACTAGATTTGTGTGTGTGTGTGTGTGTGTGTGTGTGTGTGTGTGTGTGTGCGCGCGCCAATAGTAGGTGCTGTCTCTTAGCTATTTTGCTCAAGGCTAGTGCTCTACCACTTGAGCCACAGCTACTGTCTGGCTTTTTGTGTTGAACTGGAGATAACAGTCTCATGGACCTTTCTTCTTGAGCTGGCTTTGAACCTGATATTCATATCTCGGCCTCCTGCATGGCTAGGATTACAGATGCGAACTGCTGGCATCCCCCTAGATTGTAGGTAAGAGAAGGAACAAAGTCTGATGAGTATTTGACTTCCTAAATCTGTTTTTTTTTTTAGTTATAACTTTTCTAACCTTTGTACCAGAGAAGGGGAAAAAGAAAACCTCCTATCTCATTTTTGTGTACAAGCCCTTCCCCAAACTTGAACTAGAACAGAGGTGAACTTAGTTCATTAGGTTTGATGATCTGACAACGATTTTCCTTACAAGATAAGAAGATCCTTAAAAATTAAGTTCAGCACCAGTGGCTCACATCTATAATCCTAGCTACTCAGGAGGCTGAGATCTGAGGATTGCAGTTCAAAGCCAGCCCGGGCAGGAAAGTCTGCTACTCTATCTCCAATAAACTACTCAGAAAAAAGCTGGAAGTGACACTCTGGCTCAAGTGGTAGAGCACTAACCTTGAGCATACAGGGGCTCAGGGACAGCACCCAGGCTCTGAGTTCAAGCCTCAGGATCCACAAGAAAAAAAATTAAGTCCATCCAGGAAGCCTGCTGTACATATCATGATACAACAGCCCTAGAAAAGGGTCTATTTTAAATGCAATTTGAGTTTCTGTGATGAGGCATAATTGAACATTTGAACCATGTATTAGTAAAATGTCAATTTATTTTATTTTATTACCTGTCCTAGGGCTTGTACCATGGGCCAGGACACTGTTCCTGAGCTTCTTTTTGCTCAATCTAGCTCTCTACCACTTGAGCTACAGTGTCACTTCTGGCTTTTTCTGAGTAGTATATTGGAGATAAGAGTCTCGTGGAGTTTCCTGCCTGAGCTGACGTTGAACTGTAGGCACTCAGCTCAATTTTTTAAGATAGGAAAGCCTCACTTTTACTCACAAATGTACTGCTAATCTGTGATTATCCACAAAGTATTTGGTTATCTAAATGCTGTCTT
This sequence comes from Perognathus longimembris pacificus, assembly GCF_023159225.1. NCBI lineage: Eukaryota > Metazoa > Chordata > Mammalia > Rodentia > Heteromyidae > Perognathus > Perognathus longimembris. Next base: position 25,346,655 of record NC_063178.1, on the reverse strand, counting down.
GCTACCATTTTGATGCAAAATTGTACTCAATTACCTTTGGCAAGGATATCTACAAATACACAGTGTCATCTGTTTGTTTTGGTTACAATTTTTTTTGTGTGTGTGTTGAATGCTTCAGTGTAAGACTTCTTAAAAAGAAATTGGATCTGAGTATATTGGAAACCGTGTATACTGGTATTAGAACTAGGAAATTGAAAGGGAATACCAAAATTGAGAGACACAGGGTAAAAAAAGACAAACAACTACAAAAGCAATACTTGCAAAACTGTTTGGTGTAAGTGAACTGAACACCTCAGGGGGGGAAAGGGAAAGGGGGAGGAGGGAGGGGGTATGAGGGACAAGGTAACAAACAGTACATGAAATGTATCCAATGCCTAATGTATGAAACTGTAACCTCTCTGTACATCAGTTTGATAATAAAAATTTGAAAAAAAAAAGAAATTGGCCACTTCAATTTTTGGTCCTAAAGTTAACTATGAGGATTAGAAAACACTATACAAAATATTCAAACCTAAGCTTTTTAATATATCATGAAGCATAAAATATTAAAAGCAAACCAAAGTCCTGAGAGAACTTATAGGAAAATTCCAGGGTCTTAGACCAAATTTGCTGTTCTGAAAATAAATGCTTAAAAATATTTTAAAATCAGCTAATTTAACCTCCTTTTGTATGTCTCTGTATAAATATACAGAATTGCAATGATTAAATATTCTTTGATCATAATTTAAAAGTAACATATGTGTTTTGTATTTATTTACTTATCTGGATAAATATATATGTACACACATAAAGGTATACATCTGCAGATTTGCTAGGCACATGAATATGCATGCAGATATGCTAGAAATATGCACAAGAAATGTGTTATCTGATTTCTAAGGGATGTGCTGAAATCTAAGAACTATATGAACTTATTTTTATTTTTGTCCTTGTCCTTGTCTTTCTTTGCTTTTTTTTGTTTAGCAAAATGAGAGGTGCATCACAGATTGAGGGAGTTTATACTGCTCAGGGAAGTTTCTAGAAGGACAGAGTGTAATTCTCCATAACATTGCCAACACTACATTTGCCAAAGGGCTTGATTTGGAATTCTAGTGGCCTTGCAGCCTCTCCCCAGTTAGTCACCCCATTCTGAGGAATGTCCCACCCTGACTTCCAACAGAACTCTTTCTTCCTTCTCTGTAAACATGACAGTCTGGCTCTATGATGGCTATGGATTGGGGTGTGTGTGTGTGTGTGTGTGTGTGTGTGTGTGTGTGTGTGTGAATGGATGTGTAGGTAACTCATTTTCCACCTGGTCCCTCTGATGCACCTGGACATAGGTGGCTTGTTGGAGAGCACAGTGAGCTAGCACAGCCAGTGGCCTGTGGCGCCATATTTGCAGTGCCTGGACTCTGGCTCTCCTCTCACTGGTAGGGCCATGTCCAAGGTAAGATGAATGAACAGTGTCTCTGAACTTATTACCAATACCTACACCCAATTTAAGTGAAGTGTCCCACTTTTCAGCATGGGGAAATGCATGTGGACAGGACCTCAGAGTTCCAAACTTCAAAAAGTCTACATGTCAAAAAGCAGATGGGGAAAAAATAGGACAAGAGAGCTCACAGGATACAAGCACCTGATACTTTTATGTTTTTACGTCATTAGTGAGCAGCCATGTGAGCCACACCACAGATGCTTAGCTTTTTCAGTTGACTCTCTTCTCTCTTGCTCTCTCTCTAATATTCTCTCTCTGTTTCTTTCTCTGTGTCTCTCTCTGTGTCTCTGTCTCTGTCTCTGTCTCTCTCTCTCTTTCTCCTTTGTGCCTATCCCAGGGCTTGAACTCAGGGCCTGGGCACTGTCTCTGAGTTTTTTTGCTCAAGGATAGTGCTCCACCACTTGAGCCACAGCTCCTCTTCCAGGTTATTTTTGATGCTTCACTGGAGGTAAGAGTCCTGTGGACTTTGTTATCTGGGCTGGTTTGGAACTGAGGTCCTCAGATCTCAGCCTGCTGAGTGGCGAGGACTGTAGGTGTGTGTACCACCTTCATCTAGCATGCCCTCCTTTTCCTGTCCTGTTTTTTTTTTTTCCTCTCCATCTTATCATTTGAAACAAACATAAATCATTTGCAATAGATGAAATTTAGCATTTATATTACATATGTACTTCTTTTATAGTGATGATATTGGTCAGTTTAAAACAGATTCAATTGGACATAGTTTTATTTTATTTATCTATTGTCTGTTCTTTATTGCTCCTGGGGATCAAGCTCAGAATGTTGCACTCACTAGGCAAGGGCTTTGCCACTGAGCTACATTCCAGCCCAATGATACAATTTTAAAAACAAGTTTTATTGTGTGTGTTTGAAGTTTACAGCATATCATGGGATACATAAAGGTAGTGAAATAGTTACTACAGTGAAATAAATGAACATATCTCAGTTACTTTTTTTTTTACAAGAGCAGCTAAAATCTATTTATGTAAGAAAATCCCTGAGACCATACAATCTTTTAAACTTTAGTTCTCATTTGGAACATTCCTGTTCTAAATTTCTTTATCCTAATATTCTGCTATTTTGTTTTCTTTGACTTACATGTCTACTCCCTTTCTCATCCCTTCCCTATGATAACCACAGTCTCATTATTTGTGTATTGAACATTCACTTTTTTAAACTGTTTCTCACATGATTGAGATCATAGAAGATTTGTCTGTGTCTGTCTTAGTTGACTTAACCGATTTTGTTCCATTTGTCCTTCCTGTCCATCTGTTTGTGACAAATAGCAGGTTTTCCTTTGTTACAGCTGAATAGTATTCCACTGAAAAATACTATTCATTTATCAGTAGACATTTTGGTTGCTTCCATACCTTGGCTATTATGAGTAATGCTACAATGCACATGCAAGTGTATTTATCTTTATGAGGTGGAGAGTTCATTTTCTTTCAGTATATGCCAAAAAGGTAGGGGGGGTGTTGTATTGTGGTTCTATCCTTATGGTCCTTTGGAGCCTTCATACAGTTTTCCACAGTGGCTGCAACAATCTTCCCTCCCACCAAAAGTGTCCAGGGGTCTCCTGTTTTCTACATCCTTGAGCCCACTTGATGGCTTTTGTCTTTTTTATCTCAGCCATCCTGACAGGGTTGAGGTAATAGCTTGTTTTTGATTTGTATCTGCTGATATAAATACCTGATGATGTTGACCATCTTTTCACTTACTTTCTTCTTTGGAGTAGAAAAATATGTCCAGTCCTTTAGTTTTCATTAGATCATTTGTTTTCAGATGTTATAGGAGTTTCAGTTATATGAGTTCTCTATAAAATTGGAATATTAGTCCCTTATTATAAATTTTTGCAATTATTTTCTCCCATGCATCAGATGTCTTTCAATTTTGTTGATTGTTTCCTTTGTTGTGCAAAATCATTTTGGTTTGATTTAGTCTCTCTCCCTTATTGATTTAGCTTGAGCTTTTGGTATGCTATCCAAAGAATCATTGGCCAAAAACCATTGGCCAAAGCCAGTGTCAAACTGTAACTCTATTTTTTTCTTACTTAGGACTTCTATCTATTTTGAGTCCATTTTTGTTTTTGGCTTAAAATAAGGGCCCAGTTTCCTTCCTTTTGCCTGTGTAGATCCAATTTTCTAGTACTACTTAATGACTGATTATCCATTGTTCATTGTGTTAGTTGATCATCTGTGTTTGGACACATTTCAGGACTCTTGATTTTGTTCCACTGGTCTATGTTTCTGTTCTTATGCCAATACTGTACTTTTAAGAAGGTTTATAAATGTAGTTGTTTTATGCTTCTGACACGCATCCCAGTTCCTGTCATAGCAATGCAGATCTTTAATTCCTGCTATGGAGGAAGTAGGCAAAATGCAATCAGATGCCTACAAAAGCACGAGAACCTATGTTAAAACAAAACAAAACAAAACAAAACAAAACAAGATGAAACAAAAAAGATTAGGGATGTGAGTCAAGTGGTAGAGCATTATGTCCAAGGCCCCGGGTTCAAACCCCAGTACTTTCAAACAGTAACCAAATCAGCAACAACACTCAAAAACCCAGTTCTATCAAGAACTCTTTATTAAATGCCTGCCATTTACTGGGCACCGTATTGTGTCCTAAGAAAAGCAAACATAATCCCTATTTCAGAGGAACATAGAAGTTTAGAAGGAATATGGACATGCAAGCAAGCAATCATATTAGCATGTAAACAAGGTGATGGTGAGATGTGAAGAGAATGCAGAAGGAAATGTGGGAAGGAGTGGTCAGCACCACCACACCACACAGTGCTGTCAGAACCACTGTCAGCCCAGCTGTGACACTTGCTAACAGACCATCACTAACTTCCTGCACTGAAACTCGGAAGCAAAACCTTGACCTAACTTAGAAGGCTGCCAGCTGTCATCACAATTTTGTTTATCAATCATTCCTTTAACGTGGCAGTGACGTGCCCATTGCTTACTATTAATGTGAATTTGAACAGTGACTCCTATCCAGGAATCACTACTTTTGAATCATGTAGAATTAGGACCTAGTTATGTAATTCCTTCATCATTGTGCCAGGGTGCTTTCAAATTTACACATTAAAAAGTAGGACTGCCACAGAAGAACCTGGAGGCTGACTGACCCTGTGTCCTTCTCTGATATTCCTCTGTTCTAATTAGGAACATGCTGCATATTTTTTTTTAAATTTCACTTATACTGTTTGTGAAATCCATCCCATGGTTAAGTATGAACTTGGTTTTACCTAATGAGCTAGTATTCTAGTTTTCTAAAGTGGGAAGTTCTTAGATTAATAAACTTAACAGATAGCCTAGGATCTCAGCTTGCTTCTTGTTTAGTATATTTCAACTGCAGAATTACAATTGTAAGAAAACTCCCTGCAGATCTGAACCAACTTCAGTAACTTTAGAAAGTTGTAGAGCTTTTTTTTTTAAAAAAAAAAAAGTGTTAACAATATACAGGGAATATATTCTCCTCCACCCCCCGTCTGTACTCTTCACTTTTTTTCCATTAAAAGTGGAGACGAAACTCAGCAATGAAATAATGTCCGGATTCAAGAAAAAAAGATGTGTTCGGTGAGAATCCACTGCCACTCCGGAGGGCAACATTTCTGGCCGCATGGGCGGGCCCCTGCGGAGGCAAGCCTGCGGCCTGGCGGCTGGCGGCGGATCTCGGCCCTGCAGGAGCGCGATGTACATCTCGCTGCGGCCGTGAGGCGGCGGGCAGCGGGCGGACTGCGGAGCGCTCGGCGGCTGAGCGGGGCGCCCGGGCCAGCGCTGACTCCCAAAGGTCGCTGTGAAGGGCCAGGTGCTCCGGGACCGGCCTTCGCCAGCTCAGCACTCGAGAGCTTTCGGCTGGCGCCTCTGCAGGACGCCTCTCGTTTCTTGGGGAAGTTGGTGGCTGTGTAGGTTGGGGGTGCTTTGGGAGTAGAAGGGCTCACCCTGGCGACCCCGGGGCGCTCTGGAGCTTTACACCGGGAGCTCCAGGTACTCTTGACGGGACCTTTTCACCAGGCGCGGGGACGGGGCCTCCGCCCACCGAGCCCAGCGGTGGCCTTGGCCTCTTTTTGCTCGCTGGAAAAGCTTTCGCCCAGCCTCCGGCCCGGCCTTGACTTCCAGGGTCGTGCCAGGAGGGCCGGGAGGGCGGGCGGAGGGGGGGACGGGGTGGGGGGGAGGTCAGCCGCTTTGACCTCTTTGTAGCAAACTCAAACCGCCTGGAGTGAAAGGCACCCAAGACGCCCCGAAGGAGGCTTTCTTTTGGAAACTCGCAATGGGGTGCAGGCCAACTGGATCCCCAAGAGCTCCCCAACTTCACGGCGTCCGGGGTCCTGGAGCGTAGCCCGGTCCCTCACGATCTGCCTCTCTCTTCGGCCCCCTCGACTCCTCCGCCCCTTAGCGTGGCTTTTGAAAAGTCGTTTCGGGCCTCTCCAACTTTGGGGCCCGAGCACCCACCCCTCTCCCACGGTCCCCACGTGGCCCCTTCGGTCACCTCCCAACTCCGTGTCCCGAGTACCCGGCCCCGCTCCGGAAGCGAAGCCCCTCTGGCTGGGCGCTGCCTGGCCGCCGCGTCCCCAGCCCTGCGGGGCACAATTGCTGGTGCACACGCGCGCACTCCCACGGCCGCTCCCACTCACGCGTCCTCGCTCCCTGCACCCCACCCTCGGCGCCGCTCCTCGGCGGGGTGGGGGGGTGGGGGAGGGCAGGTGACGTCAGGACTGCAGTCCCGAGGAGGAGAGCGAGCGGCTGGAGCGGGCTGCACGCTCCGCGCCCGGGAAGCGGGAGGCGCGCGCGCTCGCTCGCTCGCTCGCTCGGGGAGCCGCGGCTCCCGCGCTCCTCCCTCTCCTCTGCACCCGCGGTCACGCTGCCCACCCGCCGCCCGCCCGCCCGCCCGCGCGGGGAGCCTCGCCAGCCTCTAGGGGAACTGCACGTCCCTTCGGGGGAGGACGGCCACGGTGCTGCAGACCTGGCATGCACTAGAACTGCCAGCCGGACAGGAGCCGGCCGGGGAGCCCGGCGCGCGGCGCGGAGCGCGGCATCCCCGGGCCCCGGCGGGCGGGCGGGCGGGCGGCTGCGCGGCTGCCCGCGGCCCCTGCTCTCCCCGCTCGCAGCGCCACCTCCACCCCGGCACCCTAGGGCGCGCGGGCCATCCACAGAGCGTCCTCCCGGTGTTGCGCACTTGGCAGCTGCGTTGGGGTAGGGAATGCGAGCGCCGGGCTCCGGGTCGCCGCCGCGGAGCCGCTGCCGGTGGGAGAGCCAGCCGAGGCGAGGGGCGGAAGCCGCGGCCCAAAGTAAGTGCAGAAGTTTGCGTCGGTCGCCCAGCCGCTCCGGGGCGAGTGGGAGGCACGTCTCCTCCCCTCCAGTCCTGCGGGTACCCGGTTTGGAGGGGGGGGGGGCGGAGGACTGGCAAGGGAACCTCAGCCGGAGCAGTAGGAAGCCCACGGGCAGAGGGCAAGCTCCTGGACCGTGAAGCACCAGGAGGGATTGTGGAGTGCCCCAAAGGGTAGACCACCAAATGGGTGAAGGAATGGAAAGAAAGTCAATCTGCATGGGGGGAGGGGGCTCAGAAGGGCAAAGAGCTGCCGAATGAAAGTGGAGAAGTCACCCCTATTTTGGTGACCTTGGTGTTCCCCCCGCCCCCCGTGGGGAGCCGGGGACCCATCCCAGGTTGGACTCTGGTGTGATTAGGACATGCCCGGCTTCCTGTGTGCGCTGCGCCCAGGGCTTCGCATTTCCTGACAGCTGAAGACCAGCGACGGGAGAGACGAGCTGACACCCGACGGGGGCCTGAGGGCGGGGATGCCAGCGGCCAGCACCCGGGGGCTTCAGCGGGGTGTCGGGGGCCCTCGGAGCCTCGACGAGACAGCGGAGGTTGAAGGAGGAGGGGGCGTGCCACTTCGGGTAGCTGCGCTTGATCTTGGGTGTCTTTGGAGGCGCAGTTGCTCATTCTTGTCATTGGGCGGCTTCTCCAAGGGTGACAGGGCTCCGGGAGCCAGCCGAGGGATCGGGGACCTCTTCTCCACGCGAAGGGGGCCCCTCGAGCTTTTATATGACTCCCAGAGGCTCATAGGAGACTTGGCATGATGGCCGCTCACTTGTCCGGGCGCGATCAGCTCTGTAGAGCTCCTTAGCTCTTCCAACCCTGTTCTCCCAAGGAGCTTTTATTCTTTAACTGGCCAAACTTCCAAACGGTTAGAAAAAAGTTCAGGAAATCTGTGCTCCTGCGTAGGGTCAGAGCCTGCAGAGGGCAGGCGAGGGCAGCGTGGTCATCTTGGGAGGTTTCTCCGGAATTTTATATAAAACGCCATGAAATGATTTCAATGAAGACATTCTTTCTGAGACTGTCCTTACCTAAACAACGGAAATGCCACCCAGATTTTGATACTGTGCATGACACATTGGGAAATAAGTTAATTAAAAAACTGATCCCAATGAACTTGTCATTATGTAATTATTAAGGGATACTGGTTATCCATTTATCCATGGATACATCTACCTATTCATCCATTTATCCATCCATCCACCCACCCACACATCACATTTCATGGGGACTCTTTCCTAGGCATGGTGTGAGATGCTGGAGTGGGAGGGGACCACTGGTGAATGGTCTCAGCATTCATGAGAGTTTATAATGAGTGAGAGAAGTGGTCTGGAAAGCAGGTGAAAGACCCCATGTTTCACAGTAGGGAGGAGCAGAGCACCTGGATTTAAGTACAGTGATTGACTTCAGTTCATTTAAGAGGTAGTGGGCCAATGTCAGCAAGATGGCATCCTCCTGGAAACCAGGGTCAATATCATTCATCTTGGGTACCCAAAGGCCAGTACAGTGCCAGCCCCATAGTGGGTCACTAATAAGCACTGTTAAATGAATAAATGCATGAGTGAACTATTCATAGACTTTAGAGCATCATGCTGAGGGAACCCAAAACAAGCGAAGGGAATGAGCAAGAAGAGATGAGATTAAGACATTTGAAGGGGGTGGGAGGAAAAAGGAGATGAGGTCTTAAACATTTCACAGTATATATTCTTCAAGAAACAAATGTTTCCATTTTCATTCAAAGAAGATTATCAGTACCTAACTCAGTTCTCTATGAAACCTATGCATGCATCTGTGTGGATACTGAGACTAAAAGTAAAGCTTTTAGAACAGGGTCTCTTGCTATGTGGAGCTTATGGGGAATATGTGGGTAATATGATTTGAATGTCCCTAAAGAAGTGAGACCAATTAGCCAAAAAACTTTAGAGCCACCAAAGTAATTCTTTTATCTATCTAATAATACTTAGCTACTTATTGTGTGCATGTCTACCCCTTGTGTTTTAAACAAACTTAATTTAAATTGTTTATACATGAGTTTTTACCCTTGAAGATGAAATGCATGTATGTAAGACGTTCTTTGGTTGAATGAATTGAGCCCAAGGCACCATTCCTGTCACATAGAACATTATAAATTGCAAGGTTAGTGAAAAGGGGTTTCCCTCCTTAGTTTTGCTTTATTTTTTGAACCAGAAAACTAAAATCTCATTTTTATGTGCGCAACAAGACTACTTTCTTTAGACTTTTCTTTAAAAAAAAAAAAAACAAACCTGGGGCTTCAACTCAGAGAGTCACAATTGCTTAGCTTGCTTTTTGGGGGCTGGCTCTCTACCATTTAAGCCACACCTCCAGCCTGGTGTTTTGCTGGTATTTTGGAGATAGAATCTCTCAGACTTCTCTGCCTTGGCTGGCCGCATATCACAATCCTCTGAATCTCAGCCCCTGAGTAGCTAGGATCATAGGTTAGGGCATTGGTTAGACTACTTTTTTAGTAGTCTAATCAATAACAAGTTAATTATGAAGTCAAGAGTTTATTCAAGTAATTTTGGCTATTAGATGCTGAAATCAGACTATATTAATATAAAGTACTAGTTACTTTTGGACTTTGTAGTCTATGGGTAGTGTCATTAATTGTGAATATAAACACTGATAAGGACTCATGATTAGTGGGGAAAATACCCTATATTTCCATTATGCAGGCATTTTAAGATACTGTAAAAATGCAAGGAAAAGTATTACAGTTGTGGACAATTTATGGTGGATTAACACATTTTTATGTAAAAATTATGTTTTAGAGTGAACATAAGGAAATATTAATAATGTAGTGGTGCTGTGGCTCAAGTGGTAGAGTGATAACCTTGAGTACAAAGAAGCTCCAGGACAGCACCCAGGCCTTGAGCTCAAGCCCCACAACTGAAAAAATAAACTTGAAATATTAATAATAGTAACCAAACTTTGGAATTCTTTAGACCCACTGAGCTACTTCTTCTGATACAGATATTTGATTTGGGTTTTTTCCATAACTGCATGGCTAGATCCAATGGCTATTGGAGCAAGTCTTTGCATATTTGGCAAAAACTATGCTCCTGGGGAGCAGAGTGTATTTGGAAATTTAGTTAAGGTAGAAAAATGCTGAGCATTAGTAAGATTAGAAATTAGCTAGCCTCCTTTTTCGGATGAGAAAACCAGAGCCCGGCATCAAATCCATAGGCACAAGTGTCTCTGGGTTGCCCACTGGAGGCCCGGGAGAAGGCTAACCATAGGAGCAATTCAATGGGTTAGCTTTTTAATTTTTTCCAAGTTTCTCTCTTCTGTCACTCCAGGTCAGACCCACTTCCTGCCCTTGTCTCTGAAAGGGGTCCCATGTGCTGGTCCCCACATTCTGTCAGCTCCTGTTGGAATCTGTGTACTTTTACAAGAAAAAGGAGCAAAGGGCCTAGTTGGGTTTCCACAGAACCTAGTCTCACAAACATCTGGTCCCAGAACTGTGGTGTTAAGTTGGGTGCTTGGGTTCGGTATTCCCCACATCTTCTTTCCTACATTTGGACATGAGTGACTACCAAAGAACCCCAATTACTGAGCCAGAATGGGCTTGTAAGACCATCTGGTTCACAGTGCTGGCACAGGAGTTGATGGGTTGAATCCTAACTCCTATGGATTGCTCCTTATCTCTTGCTCCACCCAGTGGCAAATGGCGCTGACTTTCAGTAACTCCATAATATAGGCTTGTGGGTGCTGGAGTAAGCCTCAGGTTCAGGTTCTAGTCCATCTCTCCTCAATTCCCAAATAAATTATACAAGTTGTCCAACACAACTCCCTCCCTCCCTCCCTCCCTCCCTCCCTCCCTCCCTCCCTCCCTCCCTCCCTCCCTCCCTCCTCCCTCCCTCCCTCCCTCCCTCCCTCCCTCCCTCTCTTTGTTCCTTTCTTTCACTGGTCCTGGGGCTTGAACTGAGGACCTAGGCACTGTCCCGAGCTTCTTCTGTTCAAGGTTAGTGCTCTACCACTTGAGACACAGAGCCACTTCCAGGTCTTTCTAGTAGTTTATTGGAGATGAGAGTCTCATGGACTTTCCTATCTGGGGTGGTTTTAAACCATGATCCTCAGATTTCAGCCTCCTGAGTAGCTAGTATTACAGGTATGAGCCACCAGCACCCAGCTCCTTTATTTCTTTATTAGTAAATTTTGCTTTGCTTTGCTTTATAGGCTGTTACCTAAATAGAGGAAAAGGTACTTGCATAAGCATTTCCTTGTTGCTTTCCCTCTAGAGCTGAAATTTTTAATAAGTATTCCTTGCCCACTGCATATTCAAGACTTCAAACAGATTGGCATACAGTAGAATTAATGGATGAATGAATGAGTAAAAGAATGATTGAGTCAAAGAGACATCTCTTCGGCAGGATTGGCATCTCAATCACAAGACCATATTCTACAACTGAAATACAGATGCTCCTTTGCTATCATTGTTTTCTGGATAGAAGAGACCCTGACATACAGTTTTTCTCAAAATTGCTTCTCTCACTTGGCCCTGTTTGCTGATTGCTTGAGGCTAAAACTTTGGAATCATCTTTGATTTCTCTTTTGTTGTAGCTAGCATTCAACCCATGGTGCACTGCAGTTGTGACCAATTATTCTCCTTCCCTAGCAGCTGGCCTAGTCCAAGCTGCCGTCCTTTCTCTGGATTATCACAGACTTTGCTGTCTGCTCCAGCCTGAAGCTAATGGTAGCCTGACAGTTCCAGAGTCCATGCACAAGCCAGAACAAGACTGCCAACACCCGAGTCAGATTGTGTTCACTTACATATTACAATCTTCCCATCTCTCATACAGTAAAAGTTCTTACAATGCCCCTTCTAATCCCCCCAGTTCCTTCCCTTATTTTCCCCTTAATCATTGTCCATTTACCAAACTGAAGTTCCTGCTTGCATAATAGACACAGTTGCTCTTATATTATCAACTTTCCACTTGCTCTACTCTGCTCTTCTTTAAATATCGCCTTGACTCACTCCCAATCTTAGTTTAAACTCATCTTCTCAAGGTGATCTTTCTTTGCCATCCCCACAGAAAAACCCAACAACCTACATCCTTTGACTTTTTATCTCCCTTCCTTGAACAAATGTCCCTTTAGATACACATCATATCATATAGACACATGATATACACACATCATATACACACATATAAACATCATATATTTTACTTGACTATGTTTTTCCTCTCACCTACTGTATAGATAAATCAATATGGAGGTGAAGATTTTACTCTTTTCACATCTGTGTAGTACCTGGAACACACAGTGCAAACTAAGTTTTCAATAACTTTTTGGAATAAATAGGATACTGTAATACTTGTATGATAGGATCTTATTTGGACTAGATGAAACAACATATGTTGCATTCTTATCCCAGTGCTTGAAACAGACTTCATGAATAACATGGGCATTATTATTATGATGGCATGTCTAGTCTCCTAGCCTTTCCTTTTAGGACGTGTGTGTGTGTGTGTGTGTGTGTGTGTGTGTGTGTGTGTGTGTGTGTGTCTGTCTGTCTGTCTGTCTGTCTATCTGTACTGGTGCTTGAACTCAGAGCCTAGGTCTTGTCCCTAAGCTATTTTGCTCAAGACTGGTGCTCTGCCACTTGAACCATGCCTCCACTTACGGATTTTTGCTGGTTAATTGGAGATAAGTGTCTCACATAGTTATCTACTGGAGCTGGCTTTGAACTGTGACTCTCAGATCTCAGCTTCTGAGTAGCTAGGATTACAGACATGAGCCACCAGGTGCCTGGCTGTTAGGCCCTCTTTCAACCAGAACTGTGTTCCAAAGGGAATTCTCCCAGGATCCATAGATACTATTTTTGGAACTGACCTTGAAGGAACCCCACTGGTCCTGTAAATAATTAGGAAAGAGATGCAGTTACCTCTTTAAGATTTAGCTTAATCCTTCTAATAACTCATGGCTTCTGGAAGGTTGCAACTGCACATTTTTCTTCAGGGTGAAAATACCACATATATTGTGACATTTATCAGTGATCTTCTCCAGTAGGGCAGGGGTCTTCTTCTCCTAAGAGATTACATCTGGTTTCTTAAATGATAGACACGAAGGCTGGGAAACATGGTTTCCCAGAAGCCAGAGGTAGAGTTCTTAGCCAAATTAGAACACATAGGTATTTTAAAATCACTAGTTCTTAATGGATGGAAGTTGTTAAGTCAGGATGGACTAAAAACTGGAATGAGGGAGAGAAGGAGGGGGGGGGAGAGAGAGAGAGGATGAGGAGGAAGAAAGGGGAAAAAGAGGAAGCATGAATGGGACAGGAAGAGAGAGGAGGGGAGGAAAGAGATAAAAAGAGAAAGAAGGAGACTTGCAGGTCAATTTGTTGGCCACCTGAGTTAATTTTCTACAATCTTGCTATTCCTTGCTCTTGGATCTTGTTTGTTTGCTTGTTGCTCATTTGTTTTAATCATACTAAGGGGTTGAATCAGGGCCTTTTGCTTGTCACCATTTGAGCAACACTTAAAGCCCTGTTTCTTTGAATTATTTTTCAGATAGGGTCTCATGCTTTTTGCTTATCTTAACATGACTCTTCTATTCTCATTGTTTGCCTCCAGACTTGGTAAACCTTAACTGAGGAGAAGCATTATTTTAAAAAAAGAAAAAAAAGAAATATAACATAGAAATATAAATTGGAATAAAATGATCCCTGTATGCTAAATATAATTGTGTAGTAATAAGCTGCACCTGTTGAAATGCACTGTGATTCTTCCAGATATTGTACTTATGTGTTAAAGTGCGGTACCCCATTACACATCTATCTAAATCACTACTCTCAGCTGTACAGCTGGTAACTCCTAGAAGCTCCACACCATTTCCCAAGTATACTCAATAGATAATGCTTTCAACCCTGTGCACCTATAGTGGTTTTGCTTTGCTAAAGAAGAAAGTTTTGTTGTGCCCATTTTTCACTCTAGAAATAAAAAGCAAACCTCTGGGCTTAGTACTTGTAGGTTACTGGCTCTGTTCTTAGCATGTTCTGTGACCTTGTCTAATTTACATTAGTTAATTGTCCCTTTTCTGGAGCATAGAGAAACACCACAACTGCCAAAAATGAGGCCAATAAACTTGAAGTACACCATGAGAAATCCATTTTCCTGTAACTATGAAAGAGATGAAGGCAGAACAAATCTATAGGGGAGAGAAAAAGGGAGAAAGGAAGAGAGGGGACATAGAATAAGAGATAGAAAGTTTGATGGGAATCATAGAAACACAAACTATCCTAAACAACAAAATTAAAGAGAGGATGACTCTGAATCTGATTTTGGTACTCTGGGTATTGGATTATGTTTATCAGAACTAGGGAAGTAAAGGAGAACATCAAAATGGAGAGACAAGGGGTAAAAGGCAAACCAATGCAACAGCAATACTTACAAGACAATATGCTCGAAACGAACTGTACAACTGAGGGGGGGATTGGAGAGGGGAGAAAGTGGGGAAAAATGAGTGAGGAGGTAATAAGTTTGATAAGAAATGTACTCACTGCCTTATATATGAAACTATCACGCTTTTGTACATCACTTTGACAGTAATATAAATTAATTAATTATAAGAGAGGATGACTTCATTTGCAAAACAATTGTGCACCAGATCACAAGCATATTTTCTTCTGAATATTCTTTGTAAGTAGGTTCTTTATTTTCTGTAGAAAAAACATTGAATGTGGAATTTAGGTTCCCACGTACTTTGAGCAAACCTTATTTAATGCATTGCTGAACTATATAAAACTACTACTGTGGTTTGCTTTCTCATGGAAAAATGAGTCTTCATATCTAATTAAATAAAATCTCAATTTCCATCATCTTACACCACGAAGGTCTAGATTGGCTTTTTTCATAAGGCATTTATTGCTAGATTCTTTCTGGTTTATTCAGTAGAGCAGGATGAAATATGTCTATCTGTGCATATTTGTATTATAACACATACTAATTGCATAAGTCAGACTCGTTGTTGATTTCCACACTTGAATCTATTATATATTCATTATGCCTATGAAATGGTGTAAGCTCATAATGTATGTAATCTACTGAATAGGAAATACTGTATCTTTCTTATTTGCCACCTTTTCCAAGCAAGCTTATACAACAATATCAGGCTACTAAGGTGCAAATAGATGAAACATCGAGTCGACATTATGTAGACGTCATTGAGAATTAGCAGCAGGCATTGCAAGGTGAAGTCAGCATTTGTGCCTCGGTGTCCCCATATGGTATTGAAGAGAATGGGATAGCCTGCTGATTTCCCCGGAGTGTTCATAGCTTGTTGGAAACTTGTTGGGATAAGAGTTCTCAGTCTCACCTGTCAAAATTCTGGCATTGAATTCAACAGAGGAGACCAACTATTGTCCATTACTTTTCTCATTCCTGCCATCTTCCTGCCTCCCTCTCCCTTTGGCCTCCATCTTTGGTTATCTACCTCTAAGGCCTCAGCATTTTGGTCCCTGGAGCGCCTTCATGCAAAATGTGCCCAGCCCGCCCCCTAGTGGCGAACAGAAAATCCTTTCTTCTGGGTCCTGATTAAGGACGGCTTGGTTTCACCTGCTGAGATCCTGGCCTGTTGGCTGGGCACTTCTTGCCCTAGAGTGCAGAGAGCTGAGAGTGGAGATTTCCCTGGTGGTCACTTACTTGCACAGAATGAGTGTTTCCGTAGAGCAGGTACAGGACAGTCACTGTGAACTCTTGGGTTTCTTGTGTTGAGGAGGGGAGCGCACATTTTGCCCTATCCACCTCTAGCTTTGTATCCTGGTGGCCCTCATGGAGTCCTGCCTTCTGATTTCTGGAAAGTACAGAAGTGAGATTTCCAGGAGGTTTTGTTTGGAAATGCACTGGCTGTCTAGAGGAGGAAGAAGGCCGGACATGTGCTGCTTGCTGCCGTGTCTGTGTTGGAAATGCTTCCACCATAACTAAGTCCAACACCACTTTAGCTGGCTTGCAAAACTCATAGAATTTTCCCAGTTGGCTCTGGTGAGTGTCTACAAGCTGGCTCCTGCCTTGTCCTATTCTTATTGTTAATAATAGTGTAAAGGAGGTTGAGGTTTCCTCCCGTGCTCTCCACCGTTTGGTCTTTTCTATTTGATAAATGGCGGAAAAATAAAAGGTATAGGCAAAAGAGTCAGCAAATTGCTTCTAAGGGCCAGAGACTAAGTAAATGTTTTACATTTTGCAATTTATATCAGGCTTTTGTTATTCATTATTTTTAATCACACTTTGAAATGCAAAAACTAACTGAATCAACACATGTTGAAAGATAAATTGCAGTGTGTCAGATAAAGCCTTAAATTTCAGACAAACTATGTAGTGTGTGTGTGTGTATGTGTGTGTGTGTGTGTGTGTGTGAGAGAGAGAGAGAGAGAGAGAGAGAGAGTCCACAATAAGTAAAGTCCTTCACTCTTCGAGGCTTGGGAGAACTCTTCAAGGCTTGGGTCTCTGTTAGGTGAATTACATTTCTGTGGATTCAGACAGGAAGATGGGAGGATGTTGAGAGTCACTGAGTTCAGTGGTGAAGAATAAGAATGTAAACTCAGGGGACCTTCATCCTTCCTCCCTCTTTGCTTCCTGCTCTCCCTTCCTCCTTTTCCTTTTCTTTACAATTCTCCCTGTCGTTCTCTTTCTTCTTTCTTTCCTTCATTTCTAAAACATCTGTATTGAGATATAATTCATATGACATAATTCATATCCATGTAAAGAGCAAGATGTTCTTGTTAAATGCATATTCATAATTGTGTGGCTATCCAGTTCTATCCTCCTTAGAAGAATGTTCCGCACTCGATAGCACTCAGTAGTGATTTCCCCTCACCACGGGGCATCCCAGCCTGTCATCCGCTCATCGAGTTCCTGTCTATGTGAACTTGCCTATTGTGGATGGTTCATATAACTGGAATCATGGCCTTTGTGATGTTTGCAAGATTTATTCATGTTGAAGTATATTTTTCTACATTTCTTTATGTTGCTAAATTATCATCCATTGTATACATATGCCAGACCCATTTGTCAGATGATGTATGACTGAGTTATTTCCAATTCTGGGCTATGAAAATTCACGTGCAAGTCTTTGTGTGTATGTATGTTTCATTTTTCTTGGGTGGATATCGAGGAGTGGAATAGCCCATCAGAAATATATGATGGTTGTTTTGTCCACATTATCTCTTTTGGTATTTCAGCTGCCCAATGAATATGATGTGATGCTTTATGGCTTTTATTTGCATTTCATTAATGACTAATTGATGTTATTTGAATGTGGACATTTGAATAGTTTCTTTGCAAAAATGTCTGTTCATTCTCCATTTTGAAATTTTGTTTTTGGTTATTGAGTTGCAAATGTTCTTTATATATTTTGGATATGAGTCCCTTATTAGATGATGAGATAGGATTTGTAAATACCTTTTCTTTCCTATAACTTGCCTTTGAAAATACTCATTTATTTTTATTAAGTGGTTGTACAAAGAGGTTTCAATTCCAGAAGTCAGAGTATGAGGACAATGTATCTTGACTATGGCTTGTCTTTTAACTTTCCTGATGGTTTAGTTTGCAACCCAAAAGTTTTGATATTTTGATGAAGAATGATTTGTCTATTATTTCCTTTGTTGCTTGTGCAGGAAATTCAACTGTGTTAAGATCTATTTTCATGTTTCCTTCTAAGAGTTGTGTAATTTTTAGCTCTTGCTTAATTTGGGTTATCAAGTCTGAGTATAGGTTTTTGCTATGAAGTGAGGAGGATATGCAAATTTATGCTTCTGAGTGTGGAAAAATATTTAATTGTTTTGACATCATCATGATCATCAACTGACCATAAATGTAGGGGTTTATTTCTGGATTATCAATCTTATTCTTTTTGTTTATAAATTTTTCTCTGTGAGTGCCACACTGTCTTTAATAGGAGAGTTCCATAGTTGATTTTTTTGAATTGGAAAATGTGAATCCTCTAACTTCATTTTTATCTACCAATATTGTTTTACTTATCTCTCTTTCGTGAATTTGCATACACATTTTAGAATCTGCTTGTCAACTTCTGCCTTTTCGCTGTGTTGAATCTGTAGATAATTCTGAGAGTCATCATTTTAACAATAGCAAGCCTTTACATAAGAACATCAGGTTTTCAATTTATTTACTTTCCTTAATTTTTCAATATTTCTTTATTTTAAAAATTCAAGTTTTCTATTTCTCTGGTTAAACTTAGTCATACATACCTTATCCTTTTTGAGGCTTTCACAAATGAAATTGTTTTCTCAATTGTAGTTTGGGATTGTTTATTGTTAGGATATAGACATGCAGCAATTATGTTTTACTTTGCAAACTCATTGGGCAATTTTATTAATTTCTAATAACTTTCTAACAGATTTTAAAGAATTTTCTGTGTACAAGATTATGTCAATTGCAAATAGAGACCATTTTCTTTCCTTCCAACACGTAATGCTCCTCCCATTCCATCTTTCTTCCTCATTTAGCCTAATTGCACTAGAACTTCAGTAATATGCTTAACAGAAGGTGCAAGTAGATAGCCTTTCATTCCTGATTCCAGCAGGCAAAGCATCTAATCTTTACCATTAGGTAAAACATTCTCTGTGGGGCTTTTGAAGATGCCTATTGTCAGGTTGAGATCTTTCCTTCTTTATTCCTGGTACACTGAGTTTCTTCTTCTTCTTCTTCTTCTTCTTCTTCTTCTTCTTCTTCTTCTTCTTCTTCTTCTTCTTCTTCTTCTTCTTCTTCTTCCTTCCTCTTCCTCCTCCTCCTCCTCCCCCTCCTCCTCCTCCCCCTCCTCCTCCTCCCCCTCCTCCTCCTCCCCCTCCTCCTCCTCCTCTTCCTCCTCCTCCTCCCCCCCTCCTCTTCCTCCCCCTCCCCCTTCTCCGCCCCCCTCTTCCTCCTCCTCCTCTTCTTCTTTTGCCAGTCCTGAGGCTTGAACTCAGGGCCTGAGCACTGTCCCTGGCTTCTTTTTGCTCAAGGCTAGCACTCTACCACTTGAGCCACAGTGCCACTTCTGGCCATTTTCTATATATGTGATGCTGAGGAATCAAACCCAGAGCTTCATGTATACAAGGCAAGCACTCTTGCCACTAGGCCATATTCCCAGCCCTCTTCTTTTTTCTTATCATGAAATGTTAATTGATTTTGTGACATGCCCCTCTATTTTGATGAACATGTTTGTTTTTTTATTATCATTTTTTGTTTATGTGGTACTGGGGAATTGAACCCAGGGCTTCATGCATGCTAGGCAAGCACTCTACCACTAAGCCATATTCCCAGCCCATATGTTTTTTTTTTCTTTATCCTGTTACTAAGATATATAGTATGTATCAACTTCAAGATGTTGAATCAGCCTTGCATTCCTGGGACACATTCCACTGGGATGAGTTGTGTAGTTCTTCATATATGTTGCTGAATTTTGCTTTTTAGTATTCGTTGAACATTTTGCATCTATATTCAAAAAGGTTATTGGCCTATATATTTTTTTGGTTTGCTATCTTTATCCAGTTTGGGTATCAGAGTAATAATAACTTTTCCCTTTCTAGTCCTCCTCCTTTTTTTTGGTCAGAGACTAGGACTCATACTTTTCAAACTTGGTATTTGACACTTTTGCTCACTGGCTGGCACTCTACCACACAAGCCATATCTTGAACCCCTCTCTTTCTATTCTGTATACTTTTTTTGTGTCAGTACTGGGATTTGAACTCAGGGCTTTTCACTTGCTAGGCAGGTGCTCTACCACTTACCCTGCATAGCCCAGCTCATTTCTTCATTCTTTATTAGGCTATTCACAACACTTTGCAATGGAGGAGGAAGAGATGATCAAGCACTGACTGTGGGGCCTGGAAAAGGGGAGGGAAACCCTCCATAAAGTCTATTCCAAGACATAGTCTTCTTGGTTTCCACATTAGACACAAGGTTGCTTATGTAAAGGGTATATTCTATTTGGTTATATATAGATATATACATATATACACAGACACACATATATTTATTCAGAGTGTTTTGATTACCTCCTACATAAATTTATTATGGACTGGTTTAAGTAGACATGTTTCCATTAATTGGAACTGAATTCTAATCTAACCTAATGTTCTTCAGGTTGGGGAGAAGACATCTAAAATAAGCTAGTGGAAAATTACTTATAAAAGTACAGGTGTGGGGCTGGGAGTGCGGCTTAGTGGTAGAATGCTTGCCTAGTATGCATGAAGTCCTGAGTTCGATTCCTCAGTACCACATACACAGAAAAAAACAACAACAAAGTGGTGCTGTGGCTCAAGTGGTACAGTGCTGGTCTTGAACAAAAAGAGGCTCAGTGGCAGTGCCTAGGCCCTGAGCTCAAGCCTCAGGACTGGCAAAAAAATAAAAAATACAGGTGTAGGATGTATGGTGAAGTACAGTTTTTGGTATGCTGAAATCACGTGATAAGGGGATTAGGTCATGGGTTTTGGAAGAGGAAACAACATACCCAAAGCTTGTTTTGGGAAGAGGAGACAGAAGGCCAACACAGATGGAACTCAGTGTTCACTGAGGGATGTGGCAGAAAGGAGACAACAAGAAGAAGAGTTGTTCTAGCTGAGCCAGGATGTTGGGTAAGAGGCCTGCATCGTCCTCTTCAGAGCACTATTTTCACTTTCAAAATTTCCTCATCTGGATACACCGGTTTTATTTTTGTTTCAAAATTTCCTTGGAGGAGGAAACATTACTCACTATTTCTCCCCTTTCTAATTTATTTCTTCACTTTTATGAGACTCAATTGGAGGCAAGGAGGTGGAATAGCATGAAGAATTTTAAGACTAAACACATGGCCACTGCACTGCTGTCTTTAGTTGGGAGCTCATTGAAAAGAGAAGAGTGACTCTCTCTTGCATCCCAGGGAAGCCTGGGGAAATGGAAAGCAGGAACTGTGCTGTTCACTTTCATATCCCATCCCCAGGGTTGAGTATGAAAGAGATACAGAATGAGTGAAGGAAAGAATGGACAAACATGGATGGAGAGAAGGATGGATAAATGGAAGATGGATGTATGGGAGAATGGAAGGATAGATGGATGGAACGATGACTGGATGATGGAGGGGTGCATAGATGGAAAGATTGATGGATGGGAGAGTGGATGGATGAATAGGAGGATGGAAGGATGGATGGGTTGTTCGGGTGGATGGATGGATGGATAAATTCAGGATGAAGGGCAAGTGGCAAGAGTGCAGTGTGACCTTCGTTTACTATCTGCAGGTAGCACTATTTCTAGGCCAAAAGTCCACAAGCTGCATTTCAATTCAGGCCAATGTAATATCAGGTTTTGCATTCATATTATTTAAAATTTTTCATTAGTCCTTGGGTGTGTGCTCATCAAATAATGCTATTCTCAGCCAAGCGGATGATGAAGCTTCTGCACTGGGAAGTATTGTACTCTTTAACACAGTTCTTTGTTGTCACCAAGGACATTTCTGCATCTGATATTGATTGAAATACTGTTATGAATGTCATGATAACTAATGAGAACTGTATTGGCTGAAGAAATTGTGGCAATCTTTAAACAATAAATGGAGTCTTGCTAATCTGGCATGAATGAATAGAGTAGCCTCATTGATCAGCCTTCACAGGCTTTTTATTCTGTGCTGATATGAAGTTGAGATTGGGTGCTATAGTTTTACTGTATTTTAGTGTCAAGTGGTGAAGGTATTTTTGGAAAATTCATTATATTTTGCAGACAGTTCAAGTTGAGCTGAACTTTTGCTCAAATATAGATTCATTCAGGTGAGTCTTGATTATGAAAAATGTGTCGTATCAAGATCGGAATTACAGCATAGCAACATAAGAAACAAATTCCATTTCAAAGGAATCTCTAGAGCATTCGTCATCTATCTATGCAGTAGGGACAATGAATATAGGGACTGTTGGCCTCTACCCGTTTTATTCTCTTTCTCTAGGGTTTGATCAATAAAACAAACCACTCCTATCAGGATTGCTGTTCGGATGGGAAATAGACAGAATGATTTCACTTGTCTATATACTCTTCTGTGCAAAGTGTTGTCTGGTCTATGGTAAAACATTTTAGGATTCATCCAAAGTGGGGGTCTTTGGTGCTACTCTTTATCAGAACTTGAACTTACAGCTGTGTTTGCACAGGAAGAGAGGAAGAACAGGACCAGATCTTTATGGTCGTTCCTCCCGTCCCCTGGCCTAATACCACTGTCTTGAATGTGGATGAGGCTGTCCAGCTAGTACCATAATGAAGACATGGGCAGTAGACAGGTGCTCATCTCCTCCAGGATATCCACATTCGATCTCCTTAAACCTGGGGTCACTTTTTGCCTTACATTTGCACGTGTGATTAGTTAAGGGTTTTTTTTTTTTTCAAATTTGTATTATCAAACTGATGTACAGAGAGGTTACAGTTTCATACGTTAGGCATTGGATACATTTCTTGTACTGTTTGTTACCTTGTCACTCATACCCCCTCCCTCCTCCCCCTTTCCCTTTCCCCCCCTGAGGTGTTCAGTTCACTTACACCAAACAGTTTTGTTTTTTTTTTTTGGCCAGTCCTGGGCCTTGGACTCAGGGCCTGAGCACTGTCCCTGGCTTCTTCCCGCTCAAGGCTAGCACTCTGCCACCTGAGCCACAGCGCCCCTTCTGGCCGTTTTCCATATATGTGGTGCTGGGGAATCGAACCCAGAGCTTCATGTGTAGGAGGCAAGCACTCTTGCCACTAGGCCATATTCCCAGCCCCACCAAACAGTTTTGCAAGTATTGCTTTTGTAGTTGTTTGTCTTTTTTTACCCTGTGTCTCTCAATTTTGGTATTCCCTTTCAATTTCCTACTTCTAATACCAGTATACACGGTTTCCAATATACTCACATAAGATTACAGAGATAGTGTAGGTACAACCACAGGAGGGTGATACAAGAACATCATCAATAATAGAAGCTACAGATACAGATGAGACGTTGAAAGTAGTTACAACTGTGATATAACAATCGTTTCCATAACATGGAGTTCATTTCACTTAGCATCATCTTATGTGTTCATAAGGGTATAGCTATTGGGCCTTGTGATGCTGTGCTATGACTTGCCTAAATCTGTACTAATTATTCCCAATAAGGGAGACCATAGAGTCCATGTTTCTTTGGGTCTGGCTCACTTCACTTAGTATAATTTTTTCCAAGTCCTTCCATTTCCTTACAAATGGGGCAATGTCATTCTTTCTGATAGAGGCATAAAATTTCATTGTGTATATGTAGCACATTTTCCTGATCCATTCGTCTACTGAGGGGCATCTGGGTTGGTTCCAGATTCTCGCTATGACAAATTGGGCTGCGATGAACATTGTTGTGCTGGTGGCATTACTGTGATTTTGTTTGTGGTCTTTTGGATAGATACCCAAAAGTGGGGCTGCTGGGTCATAGGGGAGTTCTATATTTAGCCTTCTGAGGAATCTCCATACTGCTTGCCAGAGTGGCTGAACCAGTTTACTTTCCCACCAACAATGAAGTAGGGTTCCCTTTTGGCCACATCCCCTCCAACAATTGTTATTGTTAGTTTTCTTGATATATGACATTCTTACTGGGGTGAGATGGAATCTCAATGTTGTTTTGATTTGCATTTCTTTTATGGCCAGTGATGTAGAGCACTTTTTCATATGTCTCTTGGCCATTCTCATTTCCTCATCAGAGAAGTCTCTTTTTAAGTCTTTAGCCCACTTGATGAGGGGGCTATTGGTTCTTTGCGGTTTTGTTTTGGAAGAAGGTAATTTTTTAGTTCTGCATATATTTTAGAGATGAGGCCTTTGTCCGTTGAATGGCCGGTAAAGATCTTCTCCCAGTCTGTGGGCTTTCTGTTTATCTTGCGAGCTATGTCCTTTGCCGTGCAGAAGCTCTGCAGTTTGATGCAGTCCCATTTGTCCAACCTTTCTTTGATTTGTAGCCTTTCTGGGTCATTGTTAAGGAAGTGCCATCCTGCGCCAAGGAGCCCAAGTGTTTCTCCTACTCCTTCCTTTAGTGTTTTCAGGGTGTCTGTTTTGATTTCGAGGTCTTTAATCCATTTGGAATTGATTTTGGTGCAGGGTGATATATAAGGATCTAGTTTTAGTTTGTTGCATGTGTTGAGCCAGTTTTGCCAGCACCATTTGTTAAAGAGGCTATCTTTCTTCCAAACTATTGTTTTAGGCCCTTTATCAAAGATTAAGTAGGCATAGTTCTGTGGGTTCATTCCCGGGTCTTCAATTCTGTTCCATTGGTCTTCAGGCCTGTTCCGGTGCCAATACCAAGCTGTTTTTATTACTATAGCTTAATAATACAGCTTGAAGTTAGTGAAGGGTTTTGAGATGGAGAAGTGAAGTTGATTATCCATGGAGATCTCAATGTAATCCTAGGAGACTTTTGTTTTAGTACTGAGACTTAAACCAGGGCTTGGATGATGTGCCTTAGCTTTTTTTTTTTTAATGTTTTTTTTTCTTATTGTCAAAGTGAAGTACAGAGGGGTTATAGTTTCATACATAAGGCAATGAGTACTTTCTTTGTCCAACTTGTTACCTCCTCCCTCACTTTTTCCTCATCTCTCCCTTCCCCATTTCCTTCTCCACACCCCCCCATGAGTTGTACAGTTGTTTTACACTATACAGTTTTGTCAGTATTGCTATTGCATTGGTTTGTCTTTTTATCCTTTGTCTCTCGATTTTGGTATTCCCTTTCCCTTCTCTAGTTGTAATACATGTATATACAATATCCACGGTACTAAAATCAGTTACAGTGATATACCAGGTAAAACCACAGGAAAGAAATATGGGGGAGAGAGGGAGGGCATGGTTTCATATTCCTCATTGGGAATAATTAGTACATGTCTAGGATAGTAATAGCAGAAGATCACAATAGCTCAATAGCTATGCCCACATGAACACATAAGATGCTGCTAAGCAAAATGAACTTAAAGTTATGGAAACAAGTAGTATATCATTGCTGTTATTTTCAACATGCCATGTGAAACCGTGCCTTAGCTTTTTTACTCAAGGTTTGCACTCTACCATTTGAGCCACAGCCCCAGTTGTGGATTTTTGGTGGTTATTTAGAGATAAAAGTCTCACAGACTTTCCTGCCCAGGCTAATTCTGAACTGTAATCCTCAGTTCTGATCCTCCTGAGTAGTTTGATTACAGGCATGAGCCACTGGTGCCTAGCTTCCCAGGAATCTCTGTAAGGAGGAAAGAGGATCACATCAGGAAACAGGGAGATGGGAACAGAGGTCGAGTTGACAGAAGACAACTTTCAGAACATAGAAAAATGGAAGAAATAGATTCTCCTTATAGTCTCCAGAAAGAAGAAAGCCCTAGTAACACCTTCCTTTTAGCCCAGAGATAACTTGTGATGTACAGAACTCTAGCAATAAATACATAGGGTGGTTCACAGAATTTTGTTACAGCACCAAGAAGGAACTACTATAGAAGGTCCAAGGATTAGCCCAGGTATTATTACCATAAAGAATAAGAGATAAGGGAGAGATGCTGGGTCTGATCCCAGAAAAGAAGGAAGCTTTACCCATAGGAAATGTGGTCCAGTTCATGTCAAGGCTTCAACAGGGGTAGGTGAATGTGGGAGACAGCTTGTTGAGGTGTCTGAGTGGAATGAAGTTTAACTCTGTCAATTAGAGACTCCCACAGCTCTTGGAGGACAGGGCAGCTAAGCCGTGGTGACCATGCTCAGGAAGTAGGAAGTGTAGGAGTTACAGGGAGGCTTCTTGCTAGGTGTCTCAGAGGACTCCAGAATCCAGGGTTCCATCTTCCTTTGTGTGTCTCTGGACACATGTGAGCCTTCAGCCACCATTGATTAATGATGATGTCCTTCTTTCTCATCTCCCTAGAGAACTTTGTAATGGGGGATTCTTATTGAGACCTTCCAGTCAGGGGAGAACCATAGTCCAAACTTTGCCCCTCTGGAGGTCAAGAGAAGATCCTGGCAGAAGTTTTTCTCTGTAGTTTGATGGAGAAAGAGGATAGAGGAACCTATCAACCCTCCATAGTCCTGTGTTCCGTAGTGGCTCAGCCAACATTTTGGATTCAGTCTTTTTTTATTAAAGTGTCAGTACTTAAAATTCAGAGCCTTGTAACTGCTGAAATGCCAGCCATGCCCCAGTCCCCCCCACCTTTTTTAGTTGTTCTTTAAATAGTATCTTGCATTTGTGGTCTGGGCCAGCCTAGGAACTTGATCCTTACATTTATACTTTTTAGGTAGCTTATACCACCATGCCCAGCTTATTGGTTGAGATGGGGTCTTTTTAAAAAATTTTTTTTTCTTTTCTTTTCTTTTTTTATTTTTTATTTTTATTTTTTTTAATTTTTATTATAAAACTGATATACAGAGAGGTTACAGTTTCATACGTTAGGCATTGGATACATTTCTTATACTGTTTGTTACCTCATCCCTCATTCCCCCCTCTCCCCTCCCCCTTCCCCTTTCCCCCTCATGAGTTGTTCAGTTCATTTACACCAAACAGTTTTGCAAGTATTGCTTTTGTAGTTGTTTGTCTTTTTTTTACCCTGTGTCTCTCGATTTTGGTATTCCCTTTCAATTTCCTAGTTCTAATACCAGTATACACGGTTTCCAATATACTCAGATAAGATACAGACATAGTGTAGGTACAACCACAGGAAGGGGATACAAGAAGATCATCAATAATAGAAACTACAGCCACACATAGCACGTTGAAAGTAGTTACATCTGTGGTATAACAATCGTTTCCATAACATTGAGTTCATTTCACTTAGCATCATCTTATGTGTTCATAAGGGTATAGCTATTGGTTCTTGTGATCCTCTGCTGTGACTAGCCTAAACCTGTGCTAATTATTCCCTATGAGGGAGACCATAGAGTCCATGTTTCTTTGGGTCTGGCTCACTTCACTTAGTATAATTTTTTCCAAGTCCATTTCCTTACAAATGGGGCCATGTCATTCTTTCTGATAGAGGCATAAAATTCCATTGTGTATATGTACCACATTTTCCTGATCCATTCGTCTACTGAGGGGCATCTGGGTTGGTTCCAAAATCTAGCTATGACAAATTGGGCTGCGATGAACATTGCTGTGCTGGTGGCTTTACTGTGTTCTTGTTTGTGGTCTTTTGGATAGATACCCAAAAGTGGGGCTGCTGGGTCATAGGAGAGCTCTATGCTTAGCCTTCTGAGGAATCTCCATACCACTTGCCAGAGTGGCTGAACCAGTTTGCATTCCCACCAACAATGAAGTAGGGTTCCCTTTTGGCCACATCCCCTCCAACAACTGTTATTGTTAGTTTTCTTGATATAGGACATTCTTACTGGGGTGAGATGGAATCTCAATGTTGTTTTGATTTGTATTTCTTTTATGGCCAGTGATGTAGAGCACTTTTTCGTATGTCTCTTGGTCATTCTCATTTCCTTATCAGAGAAGTCTATTTTTAAGTCTTTAGCCCACTTGATGAGGGAGCTGTTGGTTCTTTGCGGTTTTGTTTTGGAGGAATGTAATTTTTTAGTTCTGCATATATTTTAGATATGAGGCTTTTGTCCATTGTATGGCCGGTAAAGATCTTCTCCCAATCTGTGGGCTTTCTGTTTATCTTGCGAGCTATGTCCTTTGCCCTGCAGAAGTTCTGCAGTTTGATGCAGTCCCATTTGTCTAACCTTTCTTTGATTTGTAGCCTTTCTGGGTCTTTGTTAAGGAAGTTCCATCCTGTGCTAAGGAGCCCAAGAGTTTGAGATGGAGTCTTGCTAATTTTTTTCCTTGGCTGGCCTCGAACCACAGTTCTTCCAGTCTCCATTTCCTTAGTACCTAGGATTATAGGTATGAGCCACCATGTCTGGTCTAGGAAAACTCTTTGAATTCCTGGTGAGCCGTGTAGTCACTCAGTCTGCAAGAGACAGGAGACAGATGTGAAATTGAATATTATCAGATAAATTTAAAATGATTGCATTATAATTTACCTGCAACTTATGAGCTATCTAATTTGAACCTACTTTATTTCAAGGGCACTTTCTTTGAGGCTTTTAACAAATAATTTCAGCCAATTAATATTCTTTGCAAATGTCAGGAACAGTCAAATTTAATTTCCATAGGGCCTTTGAACTTCTGTGTCTACTGTAAGAAATCAACTGTTACCATGACATTATTCTACTTTTTAAAAGATGAGGATATACTTGTTACTGATACTTAATTATCAATAGCTATGAATACCAGGTGATTAAGTAATCCAAGAACTAACTCAGCATGCCGTCTTTATTATATATTCAAGCAACTATTTCAGGAAAGTTTGTACACTGTCTATTAATCAAACCTTCCATTACCTCTTAGGAGCACAGAGTTGCCTTTGTTGTGGAAGGCTGGAGTGGAAGCAGCTTTCAGGCATTACTTTGGTGTATGGCATCAGAGGATGGACGTAGGGGCCAGCCAAGTTAACACAGTGAAGCTTCTAGGAATCTCTGAAAACTCAATAATTGTAGTGAGGATGGAGAGGTGGAAAGGGACCCTCCTGCACTGGTGGAGAGAATGTATATTAGTGCAAACACGATGAAAATCAATATAGGTCTTCCTCAGTTAAAAATAGCACTACCAGCTGGGCACAGGTACTTCATGTCTGTAATCCTAGTTACTCAGGAGGCTGATATCTAAGGATTACAGTTTGAAGCCAGCCTGAGCAAGCAAGCCTTGTGAGACTCTTATCTCCAATGAAACACCCAAAAAGCTGGAAGTGGAGCTGTGGCTCAAGTGGTAGAGAGCTAGCCTTGAACAAAAGGAAGCTCAGGGACAGTGCCCAGATCCTGAGTTCAAGCCCCAGGACAGGCATAACAAAAGGAAAAAGAAAAAAATAGAACTACCATATTTTCTACCCTTATCAATCTGAGGATATATACATATATAATATATATATATACATATGTATGTATGTATATATGCCCAAAATAATTCAAGTCAACATGCAGTAGAGATATCAGTGTTTATTGCAGCACTATTCACAGTAACAAACTATGGATTCAGCCAAAGTGCTGTCAACAGATGAACAGATGAAGGGAATAGAATATGTAGACACAAAGGAATATCACTCAACTATAAGATGAATGAAATAATGACATTTGTAGGAAAATAGAGCTAGAGGTCATGACTCTTAAGCAAAAATAATCTAGGCACAGAAAGACAAATGTTGTATGTTTTCTTCCATGTGTGGAATTACAAAGAAAATGAATAAGAAAGTAAAAAGGGACTATTAGGAATGCAGAAAGAGAAAAGGGAAAGGGACAATAAGAAAGAGTAACAGATGGCAGAATATTATCAAAGTACATCATATAAATATATGGGACTATCACAATGAAATCAGTTACTTTTCACAATCATTTATGCTAATAAGAGAACATCTCCTAGCTCGGTGGAAACAAAATCTGAGTGAGAAGTAGTAACAAGTTGAGCCAAGATTTCAAGTCATGAACAAGAGTTTGGTAGATTCTTTGAAAAATTATAGATAGGAGCACATGGCACAACTGCAGGGATTTGCTAGCAAATTCCTGAATTAGAAGTGTTAGAACTTAATGAATTTTTCACTGTGTTTACCCCTTCGTGTTGTTGGGGTGACTTCTTCAGATCTCTTCAGCATAGGTTCTGCTCTGCTAAAATTCTTTCTCTTTGGCTCTTTGTCCCTGGCTGTCATACTCAATTATTTCTTCATTTCTAAGACCACAAGGTCTGAAATAGAAGCTAGCACCTTCACTTCCTTCAGATTTCCCACCAGAGCTCTTTGTTTTTGTCCTTCCAGTGGTTGAGTCCATCCAGCCTCTGACCCTGTAATTACCACTGGAAAGGAGGCTGTTTGAACAGTGGCCATTCTGCTCAGTGTAGAACATACAACATGGAGGCCCAGCTTCTGTGTGGTCTAATATTTGAGGTTGCAGTGAACTTATTTGTCTCTAGGAGCCCATGTTGATTTGCAAAACTATGTTAAAATTCTGGTGGGTTTGTGGGGTAGAGAGGGGGAGAGGTCAACCTCTTGTTACGTAGCCCAGGCTGATTTTGAACTCAGGTTCTTCCTACCTCAGCCTCCTGAGTTCTGGGCTTACAGGACTGTGCCATTAAAACACTTAGTTTCTCTAATAACATTCAATGTTAATTTCCACTCATACATGTGATATGATTCTGGAAGTGAAGGCTATCTAAAAAAAAATCAGCATAGATCAGCTTGTCCCTCAGCCAAAACAGACCTGAATGACCACCTGTTTCTGATGCCTCTGGGAAATTTCACTTATGACCTTGATTCCAAACTAGGATTTGAACCCAGTGCCTCAACACACTCTACTACTTGCGCTATGCCCCACCTCCATTCTTTCTGCATTTAGCTCATTTTTCAGGTAGGCTCTCACACTTGGCCTGGGTAGCCTCAGACTGTGATCTTTCTACCTCCCCCTTCTAAGTAGCTGTGATTACAGGCATAGTCCTCTGTACCTTTTCTGAAACATATTGCTGCAGTATACATGATAATTCACCTGGAGCTGCTATAGTGATGACTTTCTTACTCACCATGATCTCAAAAAGCAGACCCTAAGAGGAGGTGGAAGACTCAAGTACCAGAAACTAATTAAAGAATTTTTCTAGGGGCAGAATTATGGGGACTGAGAAAATTAAGACAAAAGGAAAGAGGAAGGCAAGCAAGGTTGAAGACAGAAGCAAAGTTCTGTGGAAGATTGCTTCCTCTTGATCTGGCAGGAGGGCTCATGTTAGGACTTTGGTAGGGTTTTTCTACACACACACACACACCCCTCTACTTGCTCTGAATACTTCCTCAAGACTTCTACATTTACCCCTGCTGGTCTTTGGGCCTGAAACATCCTCCTTTTTTCTTTTCATATTCAGGTGATTTGTGAATGACTACAAAATACCTCTCCACTCTCCCTTAGGGATGCTTTATGCAATTCTAAAGACTTGGGTGGTCCTTCAGGCTCATGAGTAGTTTCTCCTATGCTGCCACAGACCTCTGCCCCAACTCCAGACAATGTCTACTGCATTGTATGGCCACTATTGTTGCAGCAGTACCATGCCTGCCTTCCTCTTGTGATATAGGAAAGAGACCAGATCTTTCATTTTTGTCCATTTAGTGTTTAGTTCTATACTTGTTGAGTCAATGGAATGAATGACATATGTCAAAAATTAGTTAAAAATTCTGTGAAGCTAGATTTTGTAGATATTTTTATTTTAAATAATTTATGAGGAACTTGAGATTCCCCTGAAGTATAAGATATAAATAAACTTTTTTAGCTTACCTTGTTACTAGAGGTTCTAACCTAGTGGTAGCACGTGTACCGATTTTATTGCTTCTTTGATATAGCTATAATACAATGTTACATTTCTTTATGATTCATCGTATGAGCCTTCAAATATATACCTGAGAGATTTTGAATGGAAAATGAAGCAGAATGACTAACATGGGAACTTGAGAATTTCAGTGTTAAAATCATGTGTTTTATTTTTATACATATACATGTATATATGCCCTCATTTTCCTTCACCTAAAATATATTCTTTTTAAAATTATTCCCAAGTAGCTATACAAAGGCATTTCAATTCAACATGTCAATTTGTGAGGTGAGGACAATGGGTCTTGATCAATGTCAGCTCTTCTATCACTCTTCCTTATTTTTCCCAACCACACTCACCCCTCAATTTACCTTGTTCCAGTTTTTACATACATACATCAAATATTATAACTGCATTTACCTATCTTATCTCTCTCTATTTGTATCCCCCTCCCCTTGACAACACGTGCTCTACCTTCCTGGAATTCATGGTGTAACTAACTG
The DNA here is from genome assembly GCF_023159225.1 of Perognathus longimembris pacificus. Classification (NCBI taxonomy): domain Eukaryota; kingdom Metazoa; phylum Chordata; class Mammalia; order Rodentia; family Heteromyidae; genus Perognathus; species Perognathus longimembris. Next base: position 25,315,059 of record NC_063178.1, on the reverse strand, counting down.
TGCGTTAGTTGTTCAGAGGGGTTAACCACTGGAGTTCACTCAGCTAGAATTGGTTCTGAAGAAGCCAGTAATGTTACCAAATAGCACATAACTATTGAGCCTTTGTGATCCTCTCCTAAAAATATCCTCCTTTGGTGTCACTGCATAAACTTTTAGAGTCCTGTTTAATTTATCATTTTCCAAGTGTGGTATTTTTTTTTTGTCTTTTACTACTCATTGCATTTACCTGTAGAGTTTATAGGCACATTCTAATGACTACAAATGAGACCATGCAACCTGTTTCTTTGGGTCTGGCTTATTTGGTTTTAACGCAGCCAAAATATGGAATCAACCCAGATGCCCCTCAGTGGCCAAATGGGTCAAGAAAATGTGGTATATATAAAGAATGTAATAGTCTATGTTCCATCAGAAAAGAATGCTATTGCACCATTTGTAATCTAGTATTATTCTACTAACATTCATAGATCATCCATTTGGAAATGGGTCATGTTCCCTAAGGGCTTGGAAAACCTGTGATTCTAGGTTTGTCTTAGAAAATTAAAATGGAAAGATATGCATTCCACTGACACTTTTTTGAACTTATCAAAACCCTGGGAATATTTTTTGCATTCATGGCATTCACCATAGCTCCTAGACATCTGATTTCGTAGAGGCTTTATAGTCTCTGAGTCCTAGTTTTTAGGCCCATTAAAAATCATTTTTAGAATACAGTACTTGTGAAGGCCTCACAAAACATCTGGGAAATTAGCCAGCTTCCCTGAGAGAGTGTCCTTGAGATGTCACATGCAACTTCCACCATGACTGGGAATTTTCAGTTGCCATCTGAAGCTACTCCTGGGTCCCTTCCTGACCAATTATGGACAAGGACTGCCTGTTCTGGGGGGATGGGAAATCAGGCCAAGGCTTCTGTTCTGGATACACTTGTGATTTAATGTCCCTGAGTTGTGCACCTTCGCTGGATGGCTTCACAGACCCATGCATTGGATCAGTGTGGTCAAGTAATGGGCGAGACTGTGTTCTTTTGTAATTTGGGTGATTATTGTAAACAGCTCTTCTGTCCCTTCTTCTGAACACACATGGTGAACTCCTGCTTTTACAGTTGGTATATATAGTTCTCTCCAGCACTTACAAACATTGGAAGTAAATAAATAACTCATAGTCTTGGTGGCATAATCCAATCCAAACTAATCAAGGTAATTAAAAATGTTCTCTTGAGTAGGTTTGCCTTCAGTATAAATTAGTTGTTGAACTTTTCCAGACAATCGTGTTTTTTTTTCAGATACATTTCCCTCATTTTGGAACCCTGTTTGCCTTCTACTGATACAGTGGGAAAAATTAACGTAAGAACAAGAAGTGGAGATTTGTAGTAAAAAAAAAATAAAATAAAATGTCTCCTTTCCCTTCAGCCAGGTACATAGGATTTCTATATTTTACTATTTTCTTGTTTCCATACAGATTTTCTTTGGTTTTGAATATTTGCCTTTTTTTCAAAGTAGTGTATGCTAATTGTACAAAGTAATGAGTTTCATTGTGTTATTTTTATACACTGATATAAAGTGCTTTTATTGTATTTTCACCCCATTACTGCTCTTAAACTTCCTCCCTCTCCTTGCTACTTTCCTCTCCCCCCCAGGTGTCCTCCTGCTATCTTCTTTTTTCTAGATTTTGTATATGAGAGAAAACCCATGATACTTTCTTTTCTTATTCTAGCTTATTTTGATGAAGATGATAATCTTCAGTTCTGTCTGTTTTCTTGCGATCAGCATGACTTCCTTCTTTCTGGCCAAATAATACTCCCTGGTGCACACATACATGAATAGATTTTAAAAATCTATTCATCCGGGGCTGGGGATATGGCCTAGTGGCAAGAGAGCTTGCCTCCCATACATGAACCCCTAGGTTTGATTCCCCAGCACCACGTATACAGAAAACGGCCAGAAGGGGCGCTGTGGCTCAAGTGGCAGAGTGCTAGCCTTGAGCAAAAAGAAGCCAGGGACAGTGCTCAGGCCCTGAGTCCAAGGCCCAGGACTGGCAAAAAAAAAAAAAAAAAAAAAATCTATTCATCCACTGATGATTACCTAAGTTGATTCTATAACTTGACTATTATGAAATAATGTATTAGTAAAGACAAGAGTTAGGAATCCTACCTTCCTTACTTCAAAAAATTGTTTTCTATTGCAATCAAAATGTCCATTTATAGTCTAGTGGATAAAGGAAGTGTGGTAACTACATACAAGGAATATTATTCATGCATTAAGAAAAGAAAACATAAACTACAACATGGATAAAACTTGAAAGCATACTGCTAAGTGAAATATGCCAGTCACAAAGGACAGATGTTAGTATTTCACTTCTGTGGAGCTTCTGGTAGAGACAGAAGATAGAGAGGGCATTGCCCCAGACAGAAAGAGAGGAGGATGGGGTGGGATTGCATAATGAATACCAGGTTTCACTTTCCTGAGTGAGTGGCCATGATGAAAACATGACAGTATTAAGTGCATTTATATGCTACTGAAATCTGTTTAAGAGTAGTTAAAATAGTAAATTTTATGTGATAATGTATTTTTCAAATTTTTAAATATATATAAAAGAATGATGAACAATTTTCTCCTAAGTCTACCAAAAGATATTTGACTGCTATAAGTACCCTGTTGTGTTAGAAAAAAATTCTTGCTATTATTATAATTGGTTATTTTACATTTCAAGTAATTTTGGATAAAGGTATTTCCCAAATCTTTCTAGCTTCTTAAATAGTGTTTATTTATACTTCTTGCTTTTTACATAATTTGGAGTAACAGACCAGGTGGCATATAGTATGTTTTACTTTCTTTAGCTCATTAAATCTTCACAATTATCAACAGGAATCTTACTGTACCAATGAGGAAACGGAGGCTTAGATTATCTTTTCTAGTAGTTAGGGATAAAGCCAGGATTCAAGCTTAGTCTGTGTAATAAGAAGCTTTGGACTGTACAAAATAGAAATCTAACCTCATATTGGGCTCTACAAGGATATAATGCAGTCCACATATTCTGTTTCTGTTTGGCAGGCTTTGACCTTGAATCTCAATCTCTCTCTCTCTCTCTCTCTCTCTCTCTCTCTCTCTCTCTCTCTCTCTCTCTCTCTCTCTCTCTCTGCCTTCCTAGAATTTCTCTCTCTCACGTTACTGTTACTGAGTGTTAAACTCAGGGCCTCTAGCTTTCTAGGTAAACAATTGAACCATGTCCCTAGTCCTTTCTTTGCTTCAGCTTGTTTTGGGTGTCCTGATCTTCTTCACCTTGTTGGTCAGAGTTGGGTCACACACTCATTCATTCTTAGCCACTCTCTGGACAGCACAGATGCCCTTTAGTTAGACTGAGGCCGGTGTGGGGGGGGCGTGCAGGGGAAGGAGGCAGGTAAATAATGAGAAATCTACCCTGTTCAACCATCACAGTTTTTCTGTTACTCCTGCAGCATACTAACCTCATCCTTGAGGGACTTAGGGTGTCGTTTCTGTTCTGCATGGCCCCATGCTTCTAGGCCCATAGTGACCATAATGACTCATTCCAGTTCCTCTCACTCTTGCTGTCCAGTGAGCTGTACCTTTCCCGTTCCCATCAGAATTTCCACTCCTCCTCTGATGATTCCATTATCTGTTGCCTAGCTGCCGTGTCCTGGGAAAATGAGAAACATTATCTTTTTAGAGTTTTATTTAAAGATTTTAAAGTAGACAAATACTGAGGGCATGTTGGTCTGTCCTAGGAAAAGAGCACAAAGTCTTTACATATGCCACTTGGATCCTCAATTTCTTTGGCTTAGATTCCTGACTGTTCATTCTGTTTCTCAGCAGTCTAGAATTACTCATGAGTCACTTCAAATGGCGAGTATTTAAAGTTGCATCACAGAATATATAATACTTTTACGTGTTTCAGGGTTATTATGAAGTTAGCAGAATTACAATTTTTAGAGATTTTATTTTTGCTGAGATGCCTTTGTGGTTTGTACATAATAGGTTTGAATTTTACTGACATATATATATATATATATAATTTATCTGGAAAAATGAATACATGAAAAGGGACATTGTGGGACATAGTTGGGAGGCAGAGATAGGGGGATTACTGCCTGAGGACAGCCCTCAGCCAAATTAGACCCTACCTGAAAGATAAATTGAAAGGAAAAGGAACTGGGGTTTAAGGAGTAGAATGTTCACCTGCCAAGTAAAAGGCTCCTGAGTTCAAAACTTCCGTAACTGCCCCCTCCCCTCAAGTATCCTCTGAATATATTGGTAAAGTTAAGTTGTTGTTTTTTGTTGTTGTTGTTTTTGGCCGGTCCTGGGCCTTGGACTCAGGGCCTGAGCACTGTCCCTGGCTTCCTTTTGCTCAAGGCTAGCACTCTGCCACTTGAGCCACAGAGCCACTTATGGCCGTTTTCTGTATATGTGGTGCTGGGGAATCGAACCCAGGGCCTCATGTATACGAGGCAAGCTCTCTTGCCACTAGTCCATATCCCCAGCCCCTAAAGTTAAGTTTTGCTCATTATATTTTTATAAGATTTGATAATTCCTATGAGTTCATATTTCTATCATTTAAATATTTTAAATTTTAGTGCCACTTCTGTATATACATTTTCATCTTGTTAATTTTAATCTTTCTTTTTATGAAGTTTGAGTTGAATTTAGTTAGCAAACATTTTCTACATTGTGATTTTAAATCATGTATTGCTTCTCTTTTGTGTCTTTTTAAAAAAATGCTGTGGTCAAAACTATCTTTCAAAATGATATTAGATTTAATAATGGTGGAGATAAAGTTCAAAGGTGAGCACGATTTTGACTGCCAATCTGGATAAATTTACAAAATCTCTTGGATTTTAGCCCCTTGGGTCCCTGTAAATGGAATACCATAGAGATTTAATCACAAAGTTTAGGTGGCTACAAACGGTACAAGAAATGTATCCAATGCCTAACGTATGAAACTGTAACCTCTCTGTACATCAGTTTGATAATAAAAATTTGAAAAAAAAAGTTTAGGTGGCTATTCCTTGTTGGTCCTATAATCCCATGTAATTTTCTTTGAGGTTTTGTGTTTCAAATCATGCAAATTTTCTATTTCTGTGATGTGTGTAATTATTTTAATATCACTTATGACTTAATTACCTGTCATTAAGTTGACTGATGTGCCAGGAAGACATGCTGTGTTTACTTGATGACTTTGTCTTCTTGTGTGCCTGCATGACCTTCATCCCTTTCCAAGGCCAGGTGTGAGATTGGGCTGGACTCGGTTCTCCAGAGTGGGAGCTCTGTGCATTCAACACTGCACAGGTCCTTCTCACAATGAGCTTGCTTTCCCTCTAGCCGGTCCCAAGCGCTCCCAGCCAGATGTGGACTCTTGGTACCCTCCCTTCAGGCATCTGCTAGAGTTGGCTCACTACACCTCAAAATGGTGTAACTGATGCAGACTTTCTGGAAACTTGCTCTGAGAGTGGTCTGTGGGAAAGATTTTATCAGGAACTACAGGGAGGGAATCATACAGCAGAAGTGGGCAGATTAGGCAGGAAGGCTGACATGATTTCAAGGTACTGTGGCCTGTATACATCTTGAATTGAATATTTCTTCTCTTTTGGTAAAGATTGTCATATAAGTGAATGTTGACTTGTGACATTTTTAGGCATCTTGCTAAGCTGAATTTTGTGCTTATACAGATCTATGTACAGATTTATCTATCATGTGTGGATTGATGAGAATAAACCAGGATTAAATACAACACTGCACTTGAGCTACTTGCCCTTCTCTTCAAGAACCCTAAAGTTGGGGAAGTAATCAGTGCATTCCACTGATTATAGCATATTATTTGATTCATAGTAGATGAGACTTTGTGTATGGACATATGTGTGTATGTATATACACATATCTTGTTTATCCACTGAACTTTTGACTTATAGAAGCTAGCATTGTACAGTGATAAACCCTTGGTTACTTCTGTTACAGATTGAATGTGTTTGGTTTTTGTAAGAATAGAGTTCCAACTCTAAACCAAAATTATAAATAGCTATCTGCTAAAAGAAATCTACACTCTTCACCTCTGTATCCTCTTCTTTTAATGTTTCCTCTACCTTACGAAATCAAGTTCAACTTGATGTAATTTCTCAATTTGAAAATTATGCTCTTGGTTTTCTGTTTTTTTCTCACTCAGTAAACAAATCATTCTGTCTGGGAAGAAGATGAGAGCCCTCAATTCTTTCTTGCCTGTCTCCTGGTTACATGACTTCCAGGAAGCAATCCTTCATTACTCTGTTCACCATTCCAAGTAAATTTGATTCTTTTAAGTTCTGATATGGCTGTCAAATTGCCCTTTTACTATTCTTTTTTGTTTTGTTTTTTATTGTCAAAGTGATGTAAGAGGGGTTACACTTTCGTAATAAGGCAGTGAGTACATTTCTTATCAAACTTGTTACCTCCTCCCTCATTTTTCCCTCACCTTCCCACCTCCTCATTTCCCCTCAAGTTGCACAGGTGATTCACAGTATATTGTCTTGTAAGTATTGCTGTTGGATTGGTTCGCCTTTTAACCTTTGTCCTGCCATTTTGATGTTCCCCTTTACTTTCCTAGTTCCAATTAATGTATATACAATACCCAGGGTACCAACATCAGTTATAGTGACATCAGGGGTAAAACCATAGGGAGGAAAAACAAAAGAAAAAGGCAAAATTTCATACAGTATGTGGAAAATAACAACAACAATGATAAACCATTTATTTCCATAACTTGGAGTTCACTTCACTTAGCATCATCTTATGTAATCATATGTACATAGCTATTGAGCTATTGTGATCATCTTCTAGGACTACTCTAGACATATACTAATTATTACTAATGAGGGAAACTATAGAGTCCATGTTTCTTTGGGTCTGGCTCATTTCACTTAGTATGATGTTTTCAAATCTTTCCATTTCTTTACGCATGGGGCAATGCCATTCTTTCTGATTGAAGCATAGAATTCCACCGTGTCTACATACCATATTTTCTTGATCCACTCATCTACTAAGGGACATCTGGGTTGGTTCCATATGTTAGCAATAGTAAATTGTGCTGCCATGACCATTGTTGTGCTGGTGGCTTTAGTGTGGTCTTGCTTGTGATCCTTTGAGTAGATGCCCAAAAGTGAGGTTGCCAGGTCACAGGGGAGCTCTATGTTTAGCCTTCTGAGGAATCTCCATACCGCTTGCCAGAGCGGTTGAACAAGTTTACATTCCCACCAACAGTGCAGTAGGGTTCCCTTTTGGCCACATCCTGGCCAGCAGGGATATTGTTATTAATTTTCTTTATAATTGACATTCTTACTGGGGTGAGGTGGACTCTCAATGTTGTTTTGATTTGCATTTCTTTTATGGCCAGTGATGTTGAGCACTTTCTCATGTGCCTCTTGACCATTCTCCTTTCCTCTTCAGAGAAGTCTCTCTTTAAGTCTTTTTTTGAATCCTAGGTATATTTTAGATATGAGGCCCTTGTCTGTGGTATGGCCAGTGAAGGTCTTCCCCCACTCTGAGGACTTTCTATTTATCTTGCATACTATGTCCTTTGAGAGGCAGAATCTCTGCAGTTTCATGCAATTCCATTTGACCAACCTTTCTTTGATTTGTTGTGTTTCTGGGCCTTGATTAAGAAAGTTTTGACCTGTGCCAAGGAGTCCAATGTTTCTTCTATTCCTTTCTGCAATGTTTTCAGGGTATATGTTCTTTTTTCCTCCAGGTCTTTGATCCATTTGGAATTGATTCTGGTGCAGGGTGATATATAAGGAACTAGCTTTAGTTTTTGCTTTTTACAGGTGTTGAACCAATTTTGCCAGCACCATTTGTTGAAGAGGCTGTCTTTCTTCCATCCTATTTTTTTTTAGCTCCTTTATCAAAGATTAATTGGCCATAGGTCTGTAGGTTCACTTCTGGGTCTTCAGTTCTATTCCCTTGGCCCTCAGGCCTGTTCCTGTGCCAATACCAAGCTGTTTTTACTACTATTGCTTTATGGTAGAGTTTGAAATTTGAGATTGATCTTCCTCCAGCACTGTTCTTCCTGCTAAGGGTAGTTTTTTGCTATCGGGGTCTTTTATTGTTCCATATGAATTTTTGGATTGCTTCCTGTATTTCATTAAAGAATGGTGTTGGGATTTGATGGGTATTGCATTGAATTTGTAGATAGCCTTTGGCAGTATTGCCATCTTCATTATGTTAATCCTCCTAATCCAGGAGTATGGGAGGTTTTCCCACTTCCTTACTTCGGCTTCAATTTCCTTTTTCAGGTTTCCTTTAATTGTTCTCAATGTTTACTTTTCTTCAGTACCAACCTGAATAAAATTCCTAGAATTTTTTTGCAAGAGTGTAACTATGTTGTAAAAGGTGACTCTTATGTTTTAGCATTTTTAAAATTTCTCATTAGCTAACTTTTCTCCTCCCTCCCTCTTTCTTTATTTCTTCATTCATCTTCTTTTTCCTTCCCTTCCCTTCCCTTCCCTCTCCTCCTTCCCCCTCCCTCCCTTCTGCCTTTCTTTCCTTTCTGTCTTTTTTTTCCTCTCTTTCTTCTCCTCCTTTCTCTCCCTCACTCATTTCCCTCTTACTTCCTCCAGGTTTCCCTTCCTCTCTCCCTCTCCCCCCCCTCTCTCTTCTCCTTTTTGGAGACAGTCTGACTATGTAGCCCAAGCTATCCCTGAACTCACTAAATGACCCAGGTAGTCTTGAACTTGAATCCTCCTCTCTCAGCACTTGCTTACCCAACTCAAGTTCCAGCAACAACTTCAGAATATATTGTTTAAGCTCAAAGCAAATTAGAGAGAAAATTAGAGAGATTTCCTACATACCCATCACACAGACACATGCACAAACTCCTCAGTTGTCCACAACCCTGGCCAGCGCGGCACATGGTTATAATTGATGATGCCCCCATGGATACATCATTAACAATGGAAGTCCAGTATTCTCAGTGGGATTCACTCATGATATTGTCCTTTCTATGGACATGGAAGTGTAGAATGGCATGTAGCTGTCATTACTGGGCAATCAGCCAGATTGTTTCCTATGTCCTAAACATCTGTATCTGTCCATTGCTTCCTCCTACAACCCCGGTCCCAACTGCTAGCAACCACTGATATTTCCTGATCCCCAAAGGCCGCAATAGAGCTGAGCAGTTTCTGCTGCCCAGTGATAGCATAGCCATCTTCTCATTCTAGGTGGAGCACTGCTGTGCAGTGTAGAGCATTGCCCCTGTGTTAGAAGCGATGCTGGTGTGAGCACACACATTGTGTGGCCAGTCACAGAAAACTACAGCACTGACACTTACCTCTAGCACACAGTACTTGAAAACAACAGTATTCGACAATGTTGCTGTAAGGTACTTTTTGCTATGGTTTTATAGTGTACTCCTTATTTAAATGAAAAGATTGAATTAAACCGGCCTCAGGCAGGTCTCATCGGAGGAATTCCAGAAAGTGTGATCAGTTCCCATGCTTGCGTTGCCCCCAAAGAACAGTAGGACACAAAATGTACATGGCTGATAGTGATACTACAATCCTGACCCTGGGTGGGACCAGGTGACCAACAAGGGACCAGGCTCAGGTCCCTCTGTGTCTAAGTTTTTTGTTGTTTTTTTTTTTTTTTTGGCCAGTCCTGGGCCTTGGACTCAGGGCCTGAGCACTGTCCCTGGCTTCTTCCCGCTCAAGGCTAGCACTCTGCCACTTGAGCCACAGCGCCGCTTCTGGCCGTTTTCTGTATATGTGGTGCTGGGGAATCGAACCTAGGGCCTCGAGGCAGGCACTCTTGCCACTAGGCTATATCCCCAGCCCTCTGTGTCTAAGTTTTAACATGACATTTAAGAAGTAAAAATCTAAAACCTTAAAAATAGAAAAAAATTGAACAAAGTTTTAGAAACAATTCTCTATGACTCTACATGTTTGTGTATCAAGCTGTTTGATAAGAACAAAATGGTTAAAATAGAGTTTATAAAATTAAAGAGTTATAGTAAGCTAAAGTTAGTTTATTATTAAAGAAGATTATTTTAAAACAAATTTTCTATCAACATACATTAGTTGTACAATGGAGTTTTGTTGCAACATTTCCATACATATATGTACAATGTACCCCATCAACTTTATCCCGTATGTCTCCCTTCTCTTTCTCTCTTTCCTCTTAAAATGGTTTCCACAGCTCTTATTCTGTTTTATCCATGCATGTAACTACTTCTGTCTCATTCAGCTCACTCAGATTCAGGTGATAGTTCCTTCCCCAACAGAGCCTCTTTTACTCTCGTATCACTCATTATTGTAGAAAAAAGTTTTTTTAAAATAAATGTAATGTAGTTCAAATGTGCCATATTATATAGATAGACTATATTAGTCTACAGTTATGTCCAAAACTTCTCACCAATTCTCACCCATCAGCTTCTCATCCTGCAAGCCCTATTCATGGAGTGTCCTGTCCAAGTGTGCCATCTTTTATGCCATATTCTTGCTTTATCTTTTCTATACTTTAAGTTTGCTTAGTTGCACAAGTACCACAGTGTTCTAGTTCCACACTGCAGAATATTAGCCTATACTTCACTCTTCTCTTTTCACATGGGAAACCATAGTGACCTTCTCTTGTAAGATCAGGATTTTTATGTTCAAGCTGTGTCCTTTGGTGGGGTGCATGTCTCCCTTTTATACAAGCAACTGTCTCTGTCAGAGACCCCCCTTTCTCTAGTGGCCTCTCATGCCATCTCTGCCACAAGTCCCCTTCTCCTACAGTATGGGCTCCAGTATGGGCTTCGTGTCTATTTTGCTTTGTTTGATGTCGCTAAGCCGTGCACCACAGTTGCAACTCCTCACCACAGGTCTGCAATAATCTTAACAGCTGCTGGGCCAGCTTCTCTCTTTATTTTTCTTCAGCACTTTCTGGGCTATTCTTGGCCTTTGTTCTTTCATATAAATTTTAAAATCAGCTTGCCAAGTTCCATAAAAAAAGTACTACTGCGATTTTTATTGAATTCTGTGCAATTCAAAGATCATTGTGAGAGGAATTGAGTTCTTTACGAAATGGAGTATTCTGACCCGTAGACGTGACATTTCTTTCTCTTCATTCAAATCTTGAGTGTGCTTCCAAAAAGTTTTAGATCTTTTCCAGGTGTGTCTTGCATAGAATTTGATATGCTAACTACCAGATGCTCTGTATTGAAGACAAAAATAGTGTGTTTTAAATTTTAGTAGTATTTACATTAACATATTAAACACATTTTTTTCTTTTATTTATTGTCAAAGTGATGTACAGAGGGGTTACAGTTTCAGGCACAAGGCAGTGAGTACATTTCTTAACTAACTAGTTACCTCAACACTCACTTTTCTCTTACCTTCCTCCCTCCTCGATTCTCGCCCCCCCCAGTTGTACAGTTGGTTTACAATATATTATCTTCTAAGTATTGCTGTTGCATCTGTTCACCTTTTACCCTTTATCTCACCATTTTGATGTTCCCCTTCCCTAGTTCCGATAAACATAAATACAATACCCAGGGTGACAAAATCAGTTATAGTGACATCAGGGTAATACCATGGGAAAGAAAAACAAAATAAAAGGGCATAATTTCGCATGATATGTTGAAAATAACAACAACAATGGTAAACCACTTATTTCCATAACTTGGAGTTCATTTTGCTTAGTATCATCTTATGAAGCATCATTTTTAGTCTTTTGTTTTCTAGGATCCTCCCCCATCTCTCCCTACTCCCAAAAGATTGTCACAGTTTTATCTGGAATTTTACACAAACAATGATTTTGCAATGAAATGTCCTCTCTTTCAATTCATGCATTACCTTTCATTCTATTTTAGTTGCTATAAGAGTGAAAATTACCTCTATTTGTGAGAAATATTAGTTTTCTCACAGCAATTAATATGTTTACTTATTTCTAAGTAATTTTGATACCTACTGACAGTATTTTCTACTAAAATACCTCTATATTTGGTTTTATTAATCTTTTGGTGGCCTAGAATGTGTTGTTAGTGAAAATTTAAAGAAAAGGTTTGGGTCCAAGCTTATAAGACTTTACAGTCTCCTAGATATGCTTTTCAAAAATATTACTCATTTGCATGTGAGGTCATTTAATGTATATTGTCATAGCACATAAATACTTATAAAATCCTCCAGTCATTGACTTCTTCTGCTGTGCTGTCAATTATTACTACAGAGAAGATACTGGGAAAGTCACTGAAGTTGTTTTGGTCCCCTCATTTGGTTAATTTTACTTATTTACTTAAGTATTTGACTGTGCATATTTAAGCTATACAATATAAGATTAAAAATATCCATGCTAGAGCTGGGTGCCCAATGACTCATTCTATAATCCTAGCTGCACAGGAGGCCGAGATAGGGAGGACCACAGCTTTGAAGTCAGCCCATGCAGAAAAGTCCACAAAAGTTTAGTGAACTAGCGAAATTCTGGACTGGATGCATGGCTCAAGAGGTAGAGTGCCAGCTGTGAGCAAGAAACCTGTGTGAGTGTGCAAGGCCCTGAAATCAAGCCCCTCCCCCACAATCACTATGCAAGAAGAACTGAACATAGCCATATTTCAGTTATTCATTTCCTCCTGTGGCAAGAGAATTGTATATTCTATTCATCCAGTAAAGTCTTGAACCCACTATGATCCTATTATTGCACACTAGGTTTTCATAGGTATTTTCCCTACATATTTTCTGTTTTCTGTCTTTTAGCTGTTATCTTTTTTCGGTCTCTATATATTTGACCTATTTCTTCTTTTAAATTCTACATGTGAGATCGTGCAACATTGTTCCTTCCATGTTTTGCTCATTTCATTTGTTCATTGTTACTTACAAACATAACTTAATAAAGCATTTTTCTTTATCTGTAGATATACATGGACATGTATATGTATATGTGTATCTATATGTGTGGTTTCTTCACTGATTAAAGACATGAAAGCAGATAATTTTTGAGGTAGTGATGTCATTTCCTTTGTATATATAAACAAAACTACTTGATCATAAGTAGTTATGCTTTTACATTTCTTAGGAACCTGTTTTTTCATAATGGCTGTGCCAATTTGTATCTTCTCCTACAGAGTACCAAGATCTCTTTTCCTTCATACTCCTGTAAGCATGTGTTATCTCTTGTCTTTTGAAAGTGTGGGTAGGTTCTGAAAACTGAACAGAGGGTCTCATGCTTGCTAAACATAGCTGATCTATAGCATAAGCTTCTTGTCTACCTCTGATCAACACCCTAAGCCTTTTCTTTGTCTTTTAAATGGTAGCTATCCTAGTGAGTTAATTTAGGACTCATTTACAAAATTCACCATGCTTAAAGTTTTATGAGACTGTGCTTTAATATTTATTTCTGTTCATTAAGTTTCTTGGAAGATGTTCAATTCCTAAGTTTCTGATGTCAAGATTGTTTTTCCAGGTATGAAATGTTTCATCTCCTTAAATCTCTGATGATTGCCCCTCCCCCCTGAATTTGCAATGTTACTTATCCACTGAAGAAGTATGTCCTCGCCTAGTGAATATAGTTTTACATGATCCATCTGGCCTTTGTTCTCAAGTTTACCGTCTGCAATTATAAATTGATTTTCTGCATGCCTGTGATTGTGCTTCAGCCAGTACACACTTAACTGTCCTGTCATATATTCATTTAATAGTTCTTCTTTAATAATTCTTTTATTGTACTAGGATCAAAATGTGAATACTTAATTTTCTTATGTCTTGTAATCTGAGAATGAGGATGATGAGGAAACAATGAGAGGTTTTTTTGTAATTTTTAAAGACTATTACCTTTTGCCTTTTAAAATTAATGGAATTAGCATTTGAACTCAGGTCCTCACTTTTGCTAGGTTGACCTCTTAGCCCAACTTCTTGCTGATTAATTGTAGATCAAGTCTAGAAATCTTTTCTATTCAGGCTGACCTCAAAGCATGATCTTTCAGTTTTCAATCTCGTAAGTAGCTAGGACAACAGACATGAGCATTGGTGTTCAGCTATATTTTGCCTTTTGTTTCTTGTGCAGAAGGAATGTATGAATAGAAGATTAATGAGTCTAACACATACTATCGGGCACTGTTTTTGGCACCAAGGAAATAGCATTTAAGAAAAGAGTCAAAAATATTTTTCTTGTTATGGAGGTTTTATTCTCCAAGAGGGAAATTAAGAATCAACATATCAATAAATAAAATGCACTCATCAGGTGGAGCAATTTGCTCAAGAGAAAAATGAGATGGAGAGGAAATAGATTAGATAGATTTTTCTACTTTGTTGTTTGAGTGTACAAGGCCCATCCAGGTGTGGCTGGAGGAAATACAGGGTAGCTAGGAGAGGGGTAGGCAGGCCTCTCTTCATTACTATCACCATCCCAACTTTTCTTCTATACCCAATCTATGTGTGCAGGTGTGCTTTGATTCTGCTTTGCCCAGTTATATGTGGATTCCCCACCCTTTCTTCTATTTGGTTGCCCAGTAGGCCCCATGGTACACATAAGGTGTACACTGAGTCAACCCAAGTCCTTCCTGTGACTAATGCAAGACTATTGGAAGAAAGTAGCCTCTTCCTATTAGACACTTACCTCGAATTCTGGAGTTGTCAATATTTACTCCCTGGCTGCATGGAAGAAACACATCTGCAAGTGGAGAGAATACAGGTTTCATGATGAGGAAAACATTCTTTAACTATTCAGGATCCACCCACGTCTGAAGTCACTATAGGATGGTTCCCTTTGTCATTCCCTTCCACCCTCCTGCCCTATCTTCCCTCTCTGTTCTCCTCTCCTCTCCTCTCCTCTCCTCTTCTCTCTTCTCCTCTCCCTTTCCCTCCTCTGCCCTCCCCTCCCCTCTTCTTCCCTTCCCTTCCATCCTCTCCTTTGCTTCCTTTCTTCTGTTCTCTCTTCCTCTCTACTTTCTTCTTTCTCCCTCCTTCCCTTCCTTTCCCTTCCTCCATCCCTCTCTTCATTCCTTCTCCTTCCTTTCCCTTCCTTCCTTCCTTCCTTCCTTCCTTCCTTCCTTCCTTCCTTCCTTCCTTCCTTCCTTCCTTCCTGTCATCTGTCTTTTCTTTCCCTCTTCCTTCCCTTCTTCCCTTTCCCTCTTTCCTTCCTTCTCTCTGTCTTTCCATCCCTCTTTATCTCCTCCCTCCCTCTCTGTTTCACTTTCCCTTTCTTTCTCCTTCTCCTCATCTACTTTCCTCCCCTTCCTTTTGAATTACACTTCTTAGAACTGGCTTTCTGTTGACATTTTCAGTTGACAGGGTTTTGACTAACTGTATACTAGTCAATCCTTCAGGCCCAGGCAAAGGAAGTAAAAATTCTTAGGAGTGGTTCATTGAACAGAGAAAGCCTGAGATTTTTTTTAACACTTCCTCCTACAACTCAGCTGTGGCACTGATAAGAAGTTTCTGGGTATGTCTTTCTGTCATTACATAGTTTGACCATGCAAAGCCAACCCCATATCACTTGAGCTGCCAGCCAAGACTGAAATGAGGGTCAAGGGTGAATGAATTGGTAAAGTCCACTTTTTTCTTTCTTTAAATTTAGTGGGAGAGATAGACATCAAACAAGTAAACGTGTACTTCCAGAAGAATAGGAGATAGGGGATGTGGGGAAAGAGGCTGGGGCTCTGTTAGGGTGAGAACAGGCTTCTATAAGGGGGTGACCTTCAGGTGACACAAGAAGGAGGTGAGTGCATGAGTCAGGTGTTGAGGTACAGGAAGTAACAAATGTAAGGATCTAGGAATGGATTTGTGGCTTCAGGAAAGTGCATGAACATTCAGTATGAATGGAACAGGATGGAAAAACAATAGCAAAAGCTTATATAGGGCCAGGTTCCATTTAGACCATGGGCACCATAGTTAGATTCTTGGAAGTTCTTCTAATATGATGAAGAACTTTAGAATGATCTGAGGCACTGACATGCTGTCATCTGGCTTGTTCTTTGAGACCCTAATATACTGTCTTATGGACAACTGACTGTGGGTGAGTAGATCAGTTAGGGGCAGAGGCATGGCAGCCCAGGTGAACAGCCATGGTGTTATGCATGGCTCAGTGTTGAGTAACAGGTATGAAATAAGCATCAGAAAGCTAGAGAGGAAGCTAAGGAGATCTGCAGGTGAGGTGGGTTCAAGGTGATAATAGAAGCAAGAGTTTGAATATAAGGTTTGTGTCAGAGTAATGCCACAGTACACCATTTACTGATGGGCAAACCCTGAGACATGGATTTGGGGAGAGGATGGAAAAAAGTCCTACTTGGGAGCTCTTCTGTTTAGATGCCACTAGGCATCTAAATGTGAGAAGTGATACCTGGTGTGTCTGGGGATTGGGGAAGAGGTTGGTGCTGGAGATACAGGTGAGGAAGTCATTGAATTTTTGTCCATTAATTTAAAGTCATCAAATGATGTGAGGTCCCTGGGTGTCAGCATATAGAGTAAAAAGGAGAAGGTAGAAGTCGATGTTCTGGGGAGGTCTAGAAGAAGAGGGTTCTAAAGGAGCTAATCTGGAGACAGAAGTAGAACTCTAGAAGGATATGGTATATTGGCAACCCCATGCATGAGGACCAGCAGAAAGGGTGGGATGTCAACTCTACAAAGCATGGCTGAGCAGCAAGGAGCCATGGGGACTGGTAACTGTGTGTAGACATCCTGTTATCACATAACTGGAAAGCAGGATTTAGGCGTGATGGGGGAAGCTCCAGAGATGCACTAATTCCTGGCCATTTGTTCTGTGATGTGCACAGAAGAATGCACAGAAGCTATTACAATCCATCCCCACCTTTGTAGAAATAATACAGGTGATGGATTCAGTTGCTTGGAAGCAAAGCCAAAGTTGGCACTCTTGAAACCATGGAGAAGGGAAAGAGCAAGGCATAGATTGTTGGGGAGTTTCTGTAAGATTATTTTAGCATCACCTTTATGGTATATTTGGTCATGACCTGCACAGGAAACCTGAACATTGAGCTGAGTAAAACATTGAAACTACCTCCTGATGGTCCCATTTGGAAATGAAGTCAGGATTTATGATGGCTCTTACCACAGTCTGGTTGGTAATCCTGCTCAATACCTATTGTCACACCTAACTCAGTTTTCTTATTCCTTTTGTAAGCCAATCTAAACTGAGCATATGATGTTTGGAAGGAGAAACAGCTCTGGCACTTCAGTGAATTTGATACAGGTTAGTTCTAGAAATTCCCAGGAAGGGGGACATTTTACTAAGGCATTTCAATGGAAGGAATGGGTAGTTACTTGAGTGGTACAATTTTACTATTAGGGATGAAGGATGTAAAGGATAGAGGAAATGAGGACAGTTGTAATGTAAACAATTGCAATTATGGAACTCACATCCTGCAACATTCAGAGAAATGACCAACATCCACCTCAATGAACAAATTTGGGGTGTGTGTGTGTGTGTGTGTGTGTGTGTGTGTGTGTGTGTGTGTGTAACATCCACCTCAGTAAGCAAGTTTGGGGTATGTAACTATGTGTATATATGTGTCTGCATACACACATACACATACTGGAACTGGGACTTGAAATCAAATTGTTCTTCTCTTCTGTGGCTGTTTCATGCAAGTAGGGTGCTCTAGTATTGGAACCACACTTCCAGCCTTTTGCTGGTTAATTGGAGGTAAGAATCTTGTGAACTTTTTCTGCCTGGCCTGGATTTGAGCCATAATCCTCAGAAGTCAACTTACTGAGTAGCTATGATTACAGGTGTGAGCCACCAGTGTCTAGGTGGACAAGATTTTATATTTTGGTATCCTTATAATTTAGGCTTAACTTCCTACAGTATTCAGGTCTGAGAACTTGTGTTTACAAATTGCTTGTATCAATATTGGTACAGATATCCCTTGACAATATAACCAAATTTCTGCCTTCTCACATACACAGTTTTTCTACGTGTTTCATTGGATTGATATTTGAATATCGGGTGGCTATTGCCTCACTTTTATATGTCCCTTTAATTTTCAGAAGAAACAAAATGTCTCTCTATACACAATTGATTTAAAAGGTCATTAATTTCATCCTGGCGAGTAACAGCAAAGACTTCAGAATAAAAAAAGGTAGCTGAGTGCCAGTGGCTTTGACCTGTAATTCTTGTTTCTCAGCAGGTTGGGAGCTAGAAGATCATGGTTCAAAGCCAGTAAGGACAGAAAAGTCCAAGAGACTATGTCTCCAATTAGCTTGCAAAAAGCTGGGTTGGGGGGCTGGCTTTAAATGGTAGAGTACCAGCTGTGAGCAAGCAAGGCTAGTCAAACCTTAAGGTAGCACTTGAAGTAAGGCTAGAAGGATGGATATGATAGGAAGGCTAGATGGATATGATGGAAATCTGGGGGGAGTGGTGCATGCAGAGGGAAAGCTGGGCATGAGCAAGGCAAATGGCGGATGTGCTGGCTGGAGGCCGAAGCCCAGCTGGAAGAAGGTAACCTTGGAATTCAGAGTTTTAAGTCAGGGATTTGTGGTCTGGTGACCTCCTGATCCTCAGGCAGGACTGAATGTCGTTTTCTACTGTGACACTTCCCTGTTTCCTTTGACATTTTTCATGACCCTATTTGAAGATCCAAGATGTTGCTAATATGTAGAGATCAATAGTGAGGCCACTCTGGACCCAGCTGAACTGGGTGGTTTGTCAGAGGACTCATGAGGTCAAGGAAAGCTGAGGAGGTGCTCATGGTAGATGCAGTATTTAACTTCCAAAGTGCTGGCTTTTCATCCTTTACTGTTAACTCAAGTGATAGTACACCTAGATGTGCCATGAAGAGGGCCACGTGAGAGGCAAGAAAACTAGTCCCTTGTAAGTCAGCTCTGAGAAACATGATGGGTGCCATGATGGAAATAATTGTGGGCAACTCAGCTAGCATTGGCTCATTCTCTAAAATGTCAGTTTTACAGAACCTTTGCTTCTGTATCAGTCAGCATCCTTCCAACAAACGGAAACAAAGGGATTTGACAAATACAGAGAACTTTATTTTATGAAATTGGCTCCTGTGTAGAAGCTGGGTGATACAAACTCTGCCTGAGGAGCTCACAACCTGGACACAAAAGCAAGAGCCAATGACGTAGTCAGAATCCTTGCCTGGGAGAGGTCTTCAATGTATTGGATGCACACCTTCTTACTGTACAGGGAAACCTGCTTTACTCAGAGTGCAGTCTTGAATTATTATGCAAATTGTTATTCACTATAATTCAAAAAATAAAAATAATAAAAGAACACTTTTACAGAAACTTCCTGCATTCAACCAAAGATGTGGGTGCCATGGTCCAACAGAGTTGACTCATAAAATTAACAATCCCAACGTCCACCAGCATTCTGACAAAGATTCTTTATTAGAACTCATTACCTATTTATTGTCTTTTGGCTGAAAACACATGAGAGACTTTTATTATTTATTCCATGTTGCGGCACTTCTGCTGTTGTACTGTTCCCTGGCACATAGCACTTCATCAAGCAATGTTACCTAAATGAATGAAAGATTAAATGATTGAGAGCCATTATTTGGATATACATTATCTAAATACTCTAGTTATTTCCATCCTGGACAGAACATGATGCACACACAATATAATGGTGATGAGTTGGTCATCATCACCTGGATTGAGTCCTAGTGTGCATTAGGCATCATTGGAAAGCATATGGCTGGTTACCATGGAGACAATGGCAATGGGCTTCATGCATGGGGGCACCACTTTCTATATCCTATAGAGGAGCTCTCCTCCTCATGAGAATCACTACTGAGTGGCCTGAGGACTTTAAGCTCTAGCTGCCTTATAAGTCTTTGCAAGAGAAAGAGAGGGCTTTATTTTCCTTACCAGATAAGCTTCTGAAGGCTGTTTGTAACTGTACTTGGTCTACAGATAATTTGTAGCCTTAGAAAACAAGACCAACAAATATGGAAATACTTGCAGAGCCTGCAGTCAATGAGGGGTGAATTACAGCTTGGTAAATAGATGGCTGAGCACAGGGAGAAGGAACTTGCAGAAGAGAGTCCATCTGGTGATAGGAAGTAATAATAATTAATAATAAAAAAACAATAGGTGAAAACATCTACTCCTGATCATGATCGCAAATTTATCTTTGTTCTGTAGCTCAGCCATACCATTATCTTGTACTTTTCCTGAACATGGATTCTGTTCTAAGGCCTGGGTTGAATACCACTTCCTGTCTTCTCTCTGATAATGTACATTGCAAATGGAAGTGTGGAGCTGGATACACATGTACCTTTTTCAAGTAATGTGACCACATTATTTGAATTTGAGCAAGAATTGTATGAGAACATGGGCCCAGGAAATGGGCATTGGGAGTCAGTCTCTGCCTACTTTGTAGGGAAGTTGCTATGGAGGTGACAATGGAAGAATTAAGCAAAACAGAATACCTGCTCTACTGGAACGATGGGAGGTGAATGGCTATAGAAGTGAAGGAAAAGCTGGCAGAAGGCTGACAAGCTGAAACTATATAGGGCCCTGAGGATCATCTTAGCTCATAAGAATATATCATTTTTTTTTTTTTTGGCCAGTCCTGGGGCTTGGACTCAGGGCCTGAGCACTGTCCCTGGCTTCCTTTTGCTCAAGGCTAGCGCTCTGCCACTTGAGCCACAGCGCCACTTCTGGCCATTTTCTGTATATGTGGTGCTGGGGAATCGAACCCAGGGCCTCATGTATACGAGGCAAGCACTCTTGCCACTAGGCCATATCCCCAGCCCCAAGAATATATCATTTTGAAAAACACTTTGTAGATTGGACATGGTGACCCACTCCTATAATCCCAGTTACTTGAGAGGTATAGGTAGAAGGATTATAGTCCAAGGAAAGACATACACAAAAATATGAGACCTTACCCATGAAAGTCTGTGGCAAAAAGCTCTAGGTCTAGGGGAATGCTCAAGTGGAAGAGTACTTGCCTAGCAATGTGAGGCTTTCAGTTCAAACTCTGATAGCACCAATAAAAGCAGAAACAAAGAAAAGCACTTTATAGTATGCTTAGTGCTCATCTCTCACCAGCATGCTCTGATCAAAAGATCTGTCAGGAAAAACAAGAACTTTTTTGAGTTTCTGGAGGAAAAACTAGATAAGAGCAAGGATGCAGTCCCAGGTGACAGTTTCCACAGGAGTCTTGATAAATGATGGCAATGAAGATAAAGGAAGGTAATTAAGAGGATGGAGAAAGAATCATTGTTTCATTTCTGCCAGAATTTGGAGGAGGATGGTGTTGTGTCTTTTACTTCCTGGTCTTCTGATCCAGAGTGACTTTGTGGCACACAGAGGCTTTGTAAAGATGAACAGTAGGGTCCCTTTCAACATTCTTACCTATTCTTATCTATTCTTACCACCCCATCCCTTCCCTCACTTTCCATTCTGTATTTCTATTGCATATATCTTCAAGTTCTCACCATATACACATGCTTTTAATTTTTTAAAATAATATTTGATTAATGAAAGTCAATGTAGACCAAAGTTGTTATATAGGTTAGTTTATATCATAAATGCACAAGATATATTCATAGACTATTCTGTCAAATGGCAGCTTCTTTGTACAACTACTAAAAGAAAAATATATTCAAAAAAGAAATAAAAACTAGGAGTCTAAATTAAAATTAAATAATAGCTATATTCATAGAAATGTTGAGGTAACATTTAGGTCCCAACTATTCACATGGCCAAATAGGAGAAGGAACAGTATTTGATCATATATATATATGTGTATATATATATATATATAAACTATTCATACTGTGAAATATAAGAATCTAAAAATAATAAAATAAACAAATATAAAGTTGAAGCCTTATAAAAATGTGTGTCAAAAAACTTTTTAACCTTCCTTTCTTATATGGAATATGATCCTCAAGAAATATTTGTCAGGATGGTAAAAGGGGAGAGAAGTCTGCATTGCAGAGAGGAGCTTATGATGGGGTGGGTGTTACACAAGTCTATTGAATATATGAATGAAAATAGTACCATTCCACTCGCCAAAACTCTTAAAAAAGTGGAGAAGGAGGCAGGGTGGCTAAGGAAGAATAAATTATTTGATAATGTATTTTAAATTGGATTAAAATACATATTTATTTTCTGTCTCATGAAGAAATACCACTGTACAATCCTTTTATGCAAATAAAAGATTTTAATGAATTAGAAAATAAAAATAAAATAAAAAAAAAGATGAACAGTAGGAGAGGATTTCAGATGAAAGATAAAAGCAGTGGAGGCTGAGGCAACAAAGAACATCACAGAGATTTTTTTTGGGGGGGGGGACTGCAAATTAACATCCTAGAAGGGATGAAATGTAACAAGAAGGCACTGACTATTAAGATGAGGATAGCTGGGAAAATTAAGGAAGTAGATTCCTTTCTGAGATGGAACTGAGAATAGATCCCAAAAGAGCATTCCCATAGAGAGAGGCTGATGGTGAAGATGTTTGCAGAGGAGATGGAAGGTATGCAGAGCCAGTCAGGGATGGACTTCTCCAAAAGCTCAATGAATGAGAAGTGATCAGTCCCTCTGCAAAAGATGTGGCTTCTCTCTCACCACCCAGGGCTGAGCAACATGTGTTCAATCCATCCTTGTACCTCCCATGGCCCTGCACTCAGACTTCCTGGGAACATGATATACTTAGGTCTAGGCTTGTTTTATATTGAGAACCATCACCCCCAGAAGGACTTCTCTGTCTGTCCCATACACTTGAATTCCTGGGAGAAGCCAATTAAATAAAACCTGCTTGTTTGGGCCAACTTCCTCTGGAAATCTCAAGAGCAGTTAGTCCACTTGTGCAGTCTGTACACTCTTGCCACGCTTAGTTGTTTCTCAAAATAAAAATATCTTTGCAAAGCTGGGTTTCACTTCTCTACATCTCAGCCTGCTCTGTTTTCTTCCCACAACAGCCTCTCACAGCCCTAGTCTCCAAAATCATATGCCTCCTTTAATACTGGTCCGTAATGAACTTGAGTCCCCTCTTTTAATACCTTGCTTTGTGGATTCCTTTACCACTGAGTCATAACTGATGTATTTATCCCTCATGAACTTTCACTTTTTCTACAAGAACCACATGATTAATTTTACCAAAACTTTCCCAGCAGCTACCGTAGCCCAGCACTAGCAGCTACTTTAGAAATTCTTCCTATGTGAATGAAGAATGAACCTCCTACTTTGCCCATGTCCTGCTTTCTTAGGACTTAGGTAGAGGTTATTCCTTCTGTACAATTTGCAGATCAAGTCTGTCCCTCTTCTTGTTGATGCCTTTGTGAGGATCTCATTTCCTCATTTCCTCATTTCCTGATTCCACCACTCCACAGAACTGCCTCACCTTGACCAGCTGTCTTTCGTCTCTGTCCTTCATGTAGAAAAGGTGTTGCACTCTAGCTCCTTTCACTGACCTGACCAATGTTTAGCTTTGTAGTCCTTGACAATGTCAATACCAGTGAACCTTGTCTTCACTTCCCTACTTCTGGCTTCATCCCACCTACATGGGATATTTCTGGGTGTTTTTTTTTGGGGGGGGGGTTGTTTTATTTATTTATTTTTGTAAGTCATGGTGCTTGATCTCAGGGCCTGGATGCTGTCCCTGAGCTCCTTTGCTCAAGGCTGTGCCACCTTGAGCCACAACTCCACTATTGATTTTTGAGTAAATTAATTGGAGAAAAGAGTCTTATGGGGAATTTTCTTCCTGGGCTAGCTTCAAGCCACAATCCTCAGATCTCAGCCTCATGAGTAGCCAGGAGTACAGGCATGAGCCACTGGTGCCCTGCAATATTTCTGTTCTTACAGCAAGCCTTTCCAGAAGTCAACCTTAGGGTTTATAAAAGCCCCCTCTCCTTCCTTGCTTGCTTTCTTTCCTTTCTTTCTGCAACACTGGGTTCTGAACTCAGGGCCTTATGCTTACTGGGTAGGTACACTACCACTTGAGCCACACCTCCATCCCTTTTTGCTTTAGTTATTTTTTTAGAGACAGTATGATAGATTTTGTCTAGGGCTAGTGTTGGCTGCAATTATCCTATTTATGCCCCTTTCATATAGTTAGACTTGTTTTGTTGACATGGAGACTCATTAATTTTCCTCCCAGTCTGGCCTTGAATGGCAGTCCTCTTTTCTCTGCCTCATGAGTAACTGGGGTTATAGGTATGAATCACGGCTCCCAGCCATTAAAATGTCCTTTACATGATTGTCTTCAATATCTCATCTCTTAGGTGCATCCTCACTCAACACGATTGAGCATTTGTAGTACCAAAGTCTCCAAGTGATCTACCATTCTTCTTTTTGAAGTGAAATTCTATTGTTCTTTTCTGTCCTTATTTCAGCTAACATGGCAGTATTTACCAGTTTGGGCCACTACCACCTTCTTGCACTGCTTATCTTTGGCTCTCTTGACTCTGTTAGTTCTCACTTCCTTTTCTTCTTCATTCCTCTTTATTTCTAAAATGTCGGTGTTGCTCAGTGTCAGTCCTGTTTCCCCATTCTCTATCCTGTCCACCTATGTGCTTTTTGCCACTTCTGTAGTTTGAGTACTCATTTGTGAAGAAACTCATTAACATTCAATCCAGCTTAGCTTTGAACTTGAGTTATGAAGTCCCCACAGACATCTGACTGCTCCATCAGAGCTTAATACCCACTTCCACCCCAGGGCTTACCTGGACCTCACATTCAACCTGCTGCATGCTGAACACCAGGCCATCTCCTGAAATTGCTTGGTTTCCTGTTTCTTCATTTACTTTCCCCATCTCTCTTGCTTGTTTATTTCTCTTTCCCATGCTCACCAACCCTGGACATCAACATTTTTTGCAATCTTTTCACAAACTGTCTTGCAGATATCTACTCCTAACTCAATCAAACTTAATAACCACATTCCTAAAAAGAATATCTTGATTACATCTTCCTGTTGCTTAATACTCTTCCATTCTCTGCATCATCCTAAGGAAAGTCTAAACTTTTGGCACAGAATAAACAACCTTCGAAAGGTAGTCCAACTCCCCCTCTTCTGCCTGAACGCTTTAATCATCACTCCTCTGTTTGCTCAACTTTAACTTACAGACTGCACCTAGCTCAAAATGTACTTGCTGAGTGAATGAAAGCCTATTGAAGAGCTTGGATGAAGGGGCTGAGGCTGACTAATGGGGGCATCCGTACAAGTGTGTTCCATTAGCAGAGTCTCGGCCCAGTGAGATGTTGGTACTATTGGGCATTATCATTAGTGTGCTCTAGTGCTTTCACGTCAGTTTAGTGATCCATCAGTGGGCATGTCCTTCTTCAGAACATGCTGGCCCTGAGCCGTTCTTCACAATACCATGAGAGGTGTCCTATGGATTAGAACATATATGTTATTTAGGAAGTTTATCCAATGAGATATTTAAACAAATTAAAACCATGGGGATTATATATGCTGAAGTGTTTAGAAATATCTAATGAAAATATATCTTCTGGTTTTCACTTTCTCACACATGAGTCATAAGGTCCTTACAGCTGCTAAATGCCTTTTGCCTAATGAGATGCCATTTCTTCCCTAGGGACTTTAAGCATACTTTTGAAATGAAAATTATGTGAGCCTAGAATTAATGGTCCGGGCTTGTAATTCCAGCCTCTCAAAAGGCCTAAGAGATTCCTGGGCCCCAGGCTGGCTCTGGCCAGCTTTATCTTAAAAATAACTAAATGAAAAAATCGCTGAGGGGCTTAGATCAAATGGTAGAGCAGTTCTCTAGCACGTCTGAGGCTTTGAGTTCAAACTCTAGCAGTGGCAGAAAAGAGAAGTACTTGAATTTCATCCTTTTTCACTGCAAGTGATAGAATGACTTTGTGATTTGGAGCTAGTAGTCTTGAAAATCAAAATAATTTCATTGGTTTAGCAAATGAAGAAAAATGTAAAGAAGTAATTTATTCTCCAGGCTCCCGTTATTGAATTTTCAACATCCCAGGGGCATCTGTCAGATTACCTGTCTTGAAGATATTTCTGACAAATTTGAGCACTGAAACCTGGAAGAGAGACTGTTCAGGTTGAACAATGTTGAGATGAGGGGAGAACAACAGACATTTTTCCCCTATTGGCTTTCAAAAGAAAAATTTGTAGAAGTTGTTTTTATAGGCCCAGAGTGCTCACTTGTTTTGCTTTTGCCAGTGGAGTCTGTGTCACCTACTGTTAGAGGGAAGACAGAGACCATTAGCATCACTGGTAACCATGAGCCTTGCTAGACACAATGGTTCTGGTTTCTACAGTGGTTCAGTTAGCTCATGGCACTTGTCAAGTCCAACATGGTTTCCATGAAGAACTAGGTTGAATTTCACTGAAGAGCTTTTCTACTCAGTCCTGGAATCTCAGTGTTATTTATTAGCAAGGCAGGTGTACTGTGTTGTGTAGGATGATGATGCTCTCTTTGTTTTAATTTCTAAGACCTTCACCTTTCATTTATGCTTTGGATGTGATTTGTAAGCAAGGTCTCTTTGAAAGTGGAGGTCATTGAATGAATTACATATTAGCTCCCAAGGTGGTTTGATTTTTTTGTTGATTTGAATGAAAGGGGACAAATATACTTTGATCCAAATGTTAATTGGATGCTCCCAATTATTTCTGAAAATTTGGCTATTCCTTAACACCTTGATATATATTCTCTAACTCAAATAACCACATACGGAATTCACTTTTATTTTCATTAACAAAGAATTACGACGCATGCTATTATTTTCTACTATCATGCAACATTGTGCTTTATTTCCCATAGATGTCATGTAACTGTTTATTTGGAAACACTGTTATTTTCTCTTCCTTCAAAATGATTACTTATGACATGTACTACTCGGTATAAGCTTGAAGGAGTCATATTTTATTAACTCTTAAGCATGATGATCTATTCACTGTCTTTAGGTGGCTGACATTTTAGAAAGAATTCTAACATGAGCCCACATAAATAGGCATTGACCAAGTGCCTTCTATGGCTGTGCTAAGCTGCATATATTATTTTATATATCACATGTAAACCCAACAAGAGAATAGTGGTATTATCAACCCTAATTTACCTACAATGAAAAAAGGTACAGTGTAGGTAAGTGTCTGTCTCAAACTCACTGAAGAAGCAGTTGGTAAATATGGGACCATTTCAAAGTAGTGACAGATGCTCTGTACACTGAGTCCCCAGATTTTTTTGTTTTTTTCTAAAACTGGAGTTTGAACTCAGAGCTTTTCACTTGATAAACAGATGCTCTACCACTTGAGTGAAACCCTAGTCTTTTCACATTTTAGTTATGCGCCAGATAGTCTGTCGGACTTTTCAAGGCTGAGCTGGAGTTGTGATCTTCCTACCTCCACTTTCTGCATAGGTGAAATTATAGCCATAGACTACCATTCCTAGCTTTTTGTTTGAAATGGAGTATTGCTTACCTTTTCTTTTTTTTTGGTCCAGTTGGCCTTCAATTGTGATCCTTTTTTAATCTCCACCTCCCAGATAGCTGGGACTATAGGAATGGGCTGTTAAGACTGGCTTGTTTGCTTTAATTTTTTAAATTGTAATTACGTGGAAGAAAAATAGTTGAAACTTTAAAAAAAATTGCAATTACAGAGTGGTATTCTATGTACACAGCCAAAGTTATTTCAAATAAACTACATTGGAGACAACTGAACATGAAAATGATAACCTTCCTCTACTTTACACCACAAGAACCTACTTGAAATTTTCTTGACAGGTTACAACCCCGGTAGTGTATGTACCTTGCAAAGTCAGCAGTGGCCATAGAGCACTGCCAGGGAACACCACCAGGACAAAGCTTCCCAGTGACACATTTCGTAATACACTATACAGTTATAAAACAAATCTTAGTGCAGCCTAATAAAAAAAGCGAGTAATATTAGTGTGATAAGTAAATGTTTAACGATCCTCTTATCTCAGCCTCCTGAGTAGCTAGGATTACAGGCATGAGCCACAGGTGCCAGGCTTTTTTTCAATGCTCTTTTCAGTCTTCCTGTCTCTTTCCGTGGCCACCACAGATTTTCCTTTAGCTCAGAAGTGTCTTTTCCAGGTCTTCTTAGTCACCCATGGGAGGGTTCCCTACATCCCTCCCAGCTGCTTTATAGCATCACCAGTGAGCAGCCCAAGATTTGTCCATGATGCTCAGAACAGAGGCGGAAGGCCAGAGAGGCTTTGGGATGCATTGGGATCCCTGAGCATCTTCTTTTGTTTCTCCTTCTGGAAGGATGTAGGTTTTCATTTCTTGCTGGTTTGGGTCTTTCCTATTCTCTTCAGCAGGCCTGGTCTCTCCTCTGGGTCTCTCTGAGAAGCTGACTGAAGTCCAGGTGCTTTTACTGCTTGTCCTGTGAATTTGCATCAAAGCACATGATGGCATTTGGCCCGTCAGCCTTTTCCTTGGCATCTCTTTTGCCCACATTGTTGTTGCGTCCTCATAAGGCACAGGGCTATGGAGCACCCCTCCGGCTCTTAGTCCTGGTGCTGTCTCCGCAGAGCCCAACACTCCAGTTTAATGGTTTCTATTTTTATGGAAACTCAAATCTTGGTTTAGAAACCATTCTGTATGTAGTTGAGAAAAGACCCTAGATCCAATAAGCAATGGTATCACAAGCAGAAATACTTAGTACAATATGGAAAAGACTCATAAGGCTGGTTACAATTGGAATGGCTATGGCCATCTCTTCAAAGTTATATAGAGAAAGCCTTGAAGAAGCCCGAAGGAACCATGTGTACTCCAAGAAGTTGATGACCACGAAGCGGCTCTTCATTGCTAACAGAGATGACTTGAGAGGTTTACATTTTAAAATGCCATCTCAGTTTGGCCTTTCTTTAGTTCTGCTTTCTCCAACACTAGATTTCCTTGTGAACATAGTTAATTAGCTGTTTCTAGGTTGTAACTAACAGTTTCAGAAAACTTATGATACAAACAAAGTTTTATTTAGCAATCTGTAGCCTGAGTGTAAGAGTGGACTTCACTCTCTGAAAGGCACTCTAAGCCATCTAGGAACAGGGATTTCATTGGTTCAAAGAAGAGTTATCCTGGCTTCCAGCTACTGGATAAATGTTGGAGAACAGCACGGGAGTCCACCCAATAATAAGCAAGTTCATCTAATGATTAAAATATTGAAAATGCCCTATATCCAAAAATCCAGTTCCTCTCAACCATTGATCAAAAAAAGGATAATTAAGGGCTTTGGAAGCAATGACCCATCTCATACAAGTTTAAGGGCATCTGTTTTTAGAACTTGAAGGACATCACAGATCATGAATATTGAGACTCTCACTATTTGGGTGGGGGCCCTGGCAGTGCTGGTACATGGACTTGAAATCAGGGCTTTAGCTTTTCTTCTCTACCACTTGAACCATACCCCACTCTGGCTTTCTGGTGACTATTGGAGATAAGAGTTTCATGGATATTCCTGTCTAGACTGGTTTTGAATTGAGATCCTCATTCTCAGCCTCCTGAGTAGCTGGAATTAAAGGCATGAGCCACCAGTACCTGGTTGGGGACTTTCACTTTAACTCTTCTTTGGAGCTTTCTGGTTTTAACTTCCTCTAGTCTAGAAGACTAGACTTCTTCTAGTCTTTCTGGTAAACCCCTACTTCCCAGCCCCACAAAGTCCTTGTCTATGAATGTTCCCCCAATTTCTTCCCATTCCTTTTTCTCTGGCCCATCCCCATTGTGTCCTATATATCATTTAATGACTGGCTTTGGGGTTTTGTCCCTGCCCTGCTAAGAATTCAGAATCCTTAGGTTCTCAGTCCTCTGGTACTTAAAGCATCCTCACTGTTTGCTAAATGAATGAAAAATTAACGCAGCCTGTGTGTGCAAATCCAATCATGTCCAAAAAAGGAGATGAAGGGAAAAGGATTCTTCAAGAACAATTCTAAGGAGAGGCTCCTATCTCTGACTCCCTTCTGTTCTAAGAGGAACCATGATAACTTCTCTACTGAGAGCGGTGTGTTTCAAGTAAAAACAAACAAACTAAAACCTCTCCAGACTGAACTTAACTAGAACCCAGAGTGTTACTCTTCTGCCTGGAAATCTCCCTCATGTTTCTCCCACTTAGTGGAGAAGCAGACAATCTCTTCTTTCTGACTATGGTTGCTGACAACCCTGGTTTGATATTCTGCTCCTGGCAGTCTTAGCAGGGCATGGTTCAAGCCATGAGGGGTTCAGTGTCAGAGCTGCAGCCTCCTTCTCTCCTTGCACTTCCCTCTCCCCTCTCTTCCTGCTGGGTCTTCAGGAGGGTCTGTCCTCCCTTCTCTACCCTCCAGAGCTTGTTGAGGCTCTTGACTCCTGACACTCAGCTTGTGGCTCACCTCTTGCTTTACCATTCTTCTTAATTTCTGAGCATTCTCTCAGGGGTGCATTGTACTACTTCCTAAAATATTTTTTGTTATGAGTACTGCTCATTTTTTCCCATTTATAAGCCTTAATCAGTGGTATTTAATTGCCCCATTAAAAGAAAGGACAAAATCAAAGGAAAAGTAATTTTAAAATAACATTGGCAAATGATTTTAAAACCACCAAATTATCAAAACAATAATTAAATACCAACTAAATTTCATCTCCATTATAAAAATACACAGGCAAATGACAGCCTGTGTTGCTGTCAGAACTAACCCCATGAGCTACAGATCCGCAGCTGTGGTGTCCCCAGACAGCCTCCTCTCCTCCCAGCTGCCTCCAGCTGTGGCCCAGATTCTTCCCTGGGCCATAGAGCAGACAACACAGAATGTCTGGAAGAGAAGATAACAGGTCCTTGAAACTCAAGCAAAGCAATTAAAATCCTGGAGGAATTTTAGGAACCCAAATCTACATAAATATCATACATATACATATCGCATATGTGATATATCATAAATATAATACATGATATCAAATATATACCACATATCATAAATATATATTACAAATATTATATATATGTGTGTTTGTGTGTGTGTGTGTGTGTGTGTGTGTGACAGTTCTTAACCACAGATTTTTTGCCATGACAGGAGTTGTTAAGAAGCCTGTCTTTTTTTTTTATCATAAACAAGATAAGTTTATTTTCCCACAGTTCAAGAGGCTGAAGTCTAAGATTTAGCTATTAACATGGTTGGTTCCTTTGGGGGCCTCTCTCTTTTTAGCTTGTCGATGACCCTCTCCTTGTGGCCCTATATGGTCATCCCTCTTATGTGGCTACGTTTATATTTTCTCCTTTTGTAAGAATACCAGTCATTTCAGACTAGAGTAAGAAACCTGTCTGAGTCCCAGTTCAGTCACCATGCTGTCATAATGATCCTGTCTAAGACTCTTAAACTATGATATTCTCAGTGGCCATAAAAGTTCCTGATAATACTAAAATTCAAGAATTTTATGGTCCTATTGATAAGAGCACACAGATTTTGCAACATAAAGATGAGTGTAGCTTATTGTTTCTCCCCAGTGGCCTGTAGTGAGGAGCAAAGTGCTTATCACCAATGCAAAGCAAAAATAAATGAGGGATGAACAGAGAGGAGAAACAGAAAATAATAAGCCTAGAAAGAGATTTAATCAGTTCTTATGGGAATACAGTAACAGGAATAAAATAGAAAAGCCAAAAGGCAGAGCAAGAAATTTGGCCATGCTTGTGTGTCACTGGGAGTACAGTGTTCTGATTGTGAGCTTATAATTAGGAGAGGTTCCAGCTAACCTTACCTTTGCCTCATGTGCGTGATTACCCACCAGCGCATTGGCGTGCTGACATATTTTCCAGCCATTCACAGATGTTCATGTTACCTTTGGTTATTTTGTAATTCTGAGACATGTGTTAAGGAAGCATATAAGATTAAAAAATATAAGCAGGAAGTGATGTGAGTTAATATTTTAAGAAAACATTAAGAGTGCTAAAGTGATTTTGGTGTTCACATATACTGTGCTTTTAGTGTTCGTTGTGAAAGGACTGGAGAATGTTTTCAGATTATTCTTTATACTTACTGCATTTTTTTCTTTTTATAATCTTTATAATGGAGCACGTTTGATTTTTGTGACTATGACAGAGTACATGAGAAATAAGGGAAGAAGGATTTGTTTGGGCTGACAGTCTCAGAAGTTTCAATCCATTGTCAGCTGGCTTCACTGCTTTTAAGTAAGACAGAACATCATGATGGATGAGGGTGGTGGACGAAAGCTGCTCACTTTCTGGGGGTCAGGAAGGGGATTAGTGGTGGGGGCAATTGCTATCCTTCAAAAGCATATCCCGTCACTTCCTCTATACAGGTCCCAGTTTCTAGCAGGTCATTTAGTTATGAGCTCATCAGTGGATTAACCCATTGATAGATGGGCTAATGATTCAATAACCTCTTAGAAACAGCACCAATATGTAACTAAGCCTTCAACACAGGGGCCTTTTTTTTTAATTTGCGGGAATACTTTATATTCAAAATATAACAGAATTAAGTATGGAATGACAGGATAGGAGATTCAGAGGTATAAGCATAGGACATATCAGAGGAATATTATATTGTTGTTTGGGAAACTGAAATGCTGACATGGATTGAGAGTAGAAGGTAAAGAGGATTTGGTGTGGGGAGCGAATAATGTATTCTGTTTCCTGTATCCTAAGTTGGAGGTATCTCTGACATCTCTAGATGCAGCTTGTGTAGTAGGCAAAGTGAAGTCAGAGTTGAACTCAGTCTTTTCCACCCTTTCATCCTTAGCCACATATATGTTGTAGCACCTGAGAGTTGATCAACATTTCAGACAAAATAAAGGATAATACTTTTATTACCCCTTTGACTAAATGGACTAAGTGTTGGAGTTAAGATTGGAAACTCTTCACTACAAGCTCTGCACTTTAAATGATACTGGGATCTCATGTTGCATAAGGCAATTAGGTGATTCCATTTACTGCCTGGATGGATTGCACTAACTTTACTGGGATAAATCAGCATGTTCTCCCTTTGCTGTGATGATTTGTACTGCAGGCCATTTCTATCAGAGTGTTCCCCCTGGTTACTGCCTTTAGTCTGTATTTTATGTGTTCTTGATTTAAACCATTCAATGTTGGAGCTGAGTTAATCTCTGTAACTCCTACAACCAACCATAAAAACATAATTATCATACCAACCTATCAGATAATGTTATGAAAGTAACTTTGAATCAAAATGACTTTCACTTAATCATATAAAAGGAAATAACTCTAATGGTTTATTCCTTCTAAATGATTTCCAAAATTACAGGGCAGGTCATGTTCAGAAAAGAATCATCAAATATTTAGCAAGGGAATTACACATTTACTCTATTGGTAAATTTTATCAGTGATGGTATACATGAGATTCCTATACCTAATTCATTTTGGTTTTCTCACATATTTATTTTGTATATTTGTACATGATATTCTGCTATGTTAAACTACTCTTTGAAGTAACAGTTATGCTGTAAGGATTATCATTAGTTTGGCTATCGGTATTATGGGAAGCTAGTATCTCAATAACATTAGTATTAGTGAAATCTAAAAACCTACTTGTGTGTGTGTGTGTGTGCGTGCATGCGTGTGTGTGTGTCTGTTGGAGCTTGAATTCAACGCCACTGCACACTCTTGCTAGAGTGTGCAGAACTCTAGTGTGAGCACAATCTTGCTCTTCAAGATTGGTGCCCAACCACTTGAGCCATAGCTCCACTTCTGGCTTCTTGGTGGTTAATCTGAGAAAAGAGTCTCACAGATTTTTCTGCTCAGGTTGGCTTTGAACTCTGATCCTCAAATCTCAGCCTCCTGAGTAGTCAGGATTACAGGTATGAGCCACCAGTGGCTGATTTCTACCATTATTCAGAAAAACACTATATACATAAAATTAATGCTATGTGTGTACAATAGTATGATGGCCAGCCATGGGTACTGAAGGTTCTATGTTTTTAATAGAATACAAATTACATTTTTTTCAGAATGTCTCCAACTAACACATTGTTCTTATATTTTGGAAAAGGAAATATAGCATTTTTAAAAGAAAATGTGTGCATAAAAGTAATAGCTGGTAGAGGAGCAAGAATGCCAAGGTCCCTGGAGGTTATGCAATTGCCTATGAAGCTCACATATTCCACAGAAGGAAAGTAGAAAGCCAAGAGAATTTAAAGTGATAGCAACTGTCAGCATCTCCTCATGCTTTCTAAGTAGGAAGAAAGTCAAGTCACAGAAAATACTTGGTGCTTATGTCTTTAAAAAGTCACCGATTACCAGTTTTAAGTACAGATGAGTGGGAGCACCTACTGCTTTATGTTAAAAATCATTTTATTTCATAATTCGAGAAATAACCACCAGCCTTTCTTTTTTAATGTCTTGAAAACTCCAGAGAAAAAACCTACCAGCCTTGTCAAATCTTGAACTTTTGCTATATTGATGTCTTTAAGTAAAATATTATGACTTTGTGGTGCTAATAGAGGAGACTCCATGTACTTCCTGCCTGGGGGGCTGTTGGGTTGGGGAAGCAGGGAGTGGAGTAGCAGAAAATTCAACAGGTAGAAGCAGAGAACATACATATTTGCCTAGTTAGGGAACTATGTTTGCTTTCTCTGGTTCTAAGTTGGAAGTAGACATCAGTAAGGAAGTTGCCAGTTAATAATCAAGTCTTGGCTATTTTGGGCCAATTGTTAGAGAAGTTATTATTTAGCATCCTGGGTTGTATCTGGTGGTAGCAGTTTGCTTTCTTGAAGATTTAACTTAAAGCAGGCTGGCTTCCTGCAGTGTTTATTGGAGATAAAAGGATTGGCTTCCTGGACAGTGGCTTCAGGTCACAAGTCAAAGTATTATTTTTGTGTATGGTCTGGATGATATGTGTTTGTGTATTCGTGTTTATTTGTAGAAGACATTTCTCTTCAGTGTTTTAA
Source organism: Perognathus longimembris pacificus (assembly GCF_023159225.1). Lineage (NCBI taxonomy): Eukaryota > Metazoa > Chordata > Mammalia > Rodentia > Heteromyidae > Perognathus > Perognathus longimembris. The sequence goes on along the minus strand of NC_063178.1, from coordinate 25,280,303 downwards.
ACTTTCTTGCTGCTGTGTTTTGAACAAAAAAGATGAGTCTTCTCTTTGGTCAAACTGAATGTGCTGTAACTTTAAAAGCAGAATTAAGTAGCTGTAGAATTAGTAAACACAATTAGGACTTCCCTGTAGTTAGAAAATAACTTTTGGGTTTTTTTTAAAAATTCTTTTTTTGCTAAATTTAATTTTATTGTCAAGGTGACATACAGAGGGGTTATAGTTACATGCATAATGTCATGAGCACATTTCTTGTCAAACTGGTTACCTCCTCCCTCATTTTTCTCCCATCTTCCGTCTTCCCCAATTCACCCCACCCCCACTTTCTAAAGTTCTTATATGAAAAATAAAAACAACTCCTTGTTGCTCTTCCTCCTGCAAAGATACAAATTCTTCCCTCCCTCCTTCTCCACCTCCTCTTCCTCTGGAGAGAATCAGGAAGACAACTCTACCACAACGAGCACCTCCTTTAGCTGCCCTGGCTGCCTTCAGTGTGCCTAATTTAGGAAATGATATAAAGCTCATCCAAGTGTGAGTGTTCTCGGTCAAGGCCAGGTGACTAATAGATACTTAACTAGAAATTAAATTGCCTGAAAGTTCTAAGATGAATCTTTGGTATTGAGTAATTGTCAACCAGCCATCTCCTTTAAAAGCTCTGAAGTATACTGGATGTCAATATTCTGATACACCTTGGGTTTACTTTCTGGGATTTTTTTCTCTTACTTCATTCCAGATAATTAATGGGCATTAATGTGAATAGTAAATATTCAAGAAAATAGTGGAGGAAAAAGTACCCTAGGAAAAACATAAAGTTGTGAACCTTCCTTAGGTTATCAAGTATTTTATTTTTATTGTATATATTGATGTTTGATACATTCACAAGTAGTGAAATAGCTAGTATTGTCAAGCAAATTAATAGTGTTCATCTTGCATAGTTATTTGTGTTAAAAGTACCTAAAATCTATTCTCTTAGCAAATTTCTACTATATGATATCGTGTGTTATATTTTCATGTAATATACTAGTTCTGTGGATGTAGTCATCTTATATAATTGAATCTTGTACCTTTCAACCTATAAATCTCCACTTTCTCTGAGCTCCCCCACCCAGCCCTTCTTAGCCCCATGTTCATTCTTTGTTTTGGGGTTGTTTCTGTTTTATATTTTTCATATAATTGGGAGTGTATGGTACTTTTCTTTCTGCATCTGGTTTTCACTTAGCATTGTATCTTCCAGGTTCATTCATTTAGTCATTAATAGCATGCTTCCATTCTTTTTCTTTTTAATTATTAAGTATCTTTATTGTTATAAAGGTGATGTACAGAGGGTTTACAGTTACATAAGTCAGGTAAAGAGTACATTTCTTTTTGTACAATGTTACCCCTTCCCTCACTCTCTCCCAGTCGCCCCCCCCCGCCCCCCGCCATTCTTACTCACAAGTTGTAGTTCATTTTCCACATAGACTCCAGTGGGTACCACTGCTGCATTTGTTCACCCTTGTGCCTCCATTTCTGAGACCCCTTCACCCCTCCTAAAGACAGATAAATGAACAAGCAAGACAAACCCTCTTTCATTTTAAACATGTGATCTGTAAACTTGAAATAAGTATGCTCAGAAATAGCCCAGTGCAGGTGACTCGGACCTCTAAGCCGAGCTACTCAGGAAGCTGAGAGCTGGAAAATAGAGATTGGAAGCCAGCTTAAGCTAAAGTGTCTGAGAGATTCCATCTCCAAAATAACCAGCAGAAGGCCAGGCTGGAGGCATGACTCAGGTGGTAGAACATCAGCCAAGCAAGGTGAATAGTGAGTATGCTTTGAGTATTGGTAAAGAAAGAAAGAAAGAACAAAAGAAAGAAAGAAAGAAAGAAAGAAAGAAAGAAAGAAAGAAAGGAAGGAAGGAAGGAAGAAAGGAAGAAAGGGGGGAGGGAGGGAGGGAGGGAGGGAGGGAGGGAGGGAGGGAGGGAGGGAGGGAGGGAGGGAGGGAGGGAGGAAGGGAGGAGGGAGGAAGGGAGGAGGGAGGACATCTTAAATTGTAGCATGCTTCCATTCTTGTTAAGGCTGAATAATATTCCATTATATGTAACTAGCACACTATCTTAAGCATCCATCTATTGATATATCTTGAGGTTGTTTCCCTGTCTTAACTCTTATGAACAATCCTATGAACTTGGGTACAGGTATCTTTAGGATGTAATTTAATCTCCCTTGGGGATATACCCAGATATGGGATTGGTTTTTATTTAGTTACTTATTTGTTTATTGGAAAGGCAGTACGCGGGTTTGAATCCAAGGCCTTGTTTTCCTCACTAGGCTGATACCCTACCATTTAAGCCACACCTCTACTTCTGTGTCTTTGCTGGTTAGCTGGAGATAAAAGTCTACCAGTTAGTCTTCCTAGGCTGGCTTTGACCCTGGATCCTCAAATCTCAGCCTCCTGAGTAGCAGAGATTACAGGTGTGGTCACCAGGGCTTTGGCTGTTAGCTATTGTTATATCGTCTTTGGGAAACATCAGTTCAGACCCTCTATCCATTTTGAAATCATCTTCATTCTTTTGCTATTGGGTTATGAGGTGTATGTGTGTGTGCGTGTGCGTGCGTGCGTGTGTGTGTGTGTGTGCATATATACCATCCTAGGACTTGAACTCAAGGCCTGAGCACCGTCCCTGAGTTGTTTTTTCAAGGTTAGTACACTACCACTTGAATCACAGCAAATCTGTCTTTGTGGTAGTTTATTGGCGATAACAGTCTCATAGATGTTCCTGCACAGTTGGCTTGAAACCATGATCCTCTGACTCTGATCTCAACTTTCTGAATAGCTAGGATTATAGGTGTGAGCCACTGGTCCCCAGCAAGTTGTGTGAATTTTTAAAATATGTTCCGGATATTAACCAGTTGTTCTGAAATGATAGCATCTATATGCTATCATTTTGTTTTGTTATTTTCTGTATCATGCAGAAAGTTTTTCATTTGGTCCTGGTTTGCCAAGGTCCAAGTCAAAGAACTTTTCCCTTTTCTTTCCTATGGGGAATTGTATGGCTTCCTGCCTTCCATGTAGGTTTTTGGTCTATCATGAGTTGATTTTTTTTTAAATTGAATTTATTTATTAATTGAACACAAATTTTTTGACAAGGTGTTGTGAAAAAAGGGTACAGTTACATAGTAGGGCAGTGTGTACATTTCTTGTGATATCTTACACCCTGTTTTTCTATCCCTTCTCTAGGTCAGGTAGACATATATACAATATACAATGTATCAAGAACATATACAGTAGTCACGTGGCCACGCCCAAGAAAGTTCGCCTAGGGCTTTAAATGTAATGTCGATATTAGACAATATGTCGACAGTAGTCTTATATGAACGTACATACATAGCTTTTGAGCTATTGTATTCCCCTGAGAGGTCAATTTTTGACCTTTATATGTTGAGTAATTGTTTGGTTTTAGTTGCATACTGTTGGGTTGCTGCCCCAATCCTGTGGGGAATACTATTTGACAAGCAGTTTTTGGTTTCACAGACTTGGTCTCTACTGCCTCTCCGTCTCCCTTTGTTAACAGTCATATATCAGGGAGATCATGTCCCTTTGTTTTCTGTGTTCTAGGCTTGTCTCGCTCAACATTATTTGTTCGAGTTCTGACCATTTCCCTGCGAATAACAATATTTCACCATTCCTAATCACTATGTAGTATTCCATTGTGTATAAGTACCATATTTTTTGGATCCATTCGTCTTTGGAGGGGCATCTGGGTTGTTTCCATATTTTGGCTATTGTGAATTGTGCCGTGATAAACATGGAAGTACAAATGTCTTTTTGATATCTTGGGTTTTGCTGTTTAGGATAGATGCCTAGGAGTGGTTTGGCTGGGTCATAGGGTAGGTCTATATTGAGCTTTTTGAGAAACCTCCATACTGTTCTCCAAAGTGGTTGTACTAATTTGCACTCCTACCAACAATGGAGAAGGGTTCCTCTTTCCCCGCACCCCCTCCAGCATTTGTTGTCCTATAGGCTTCAGTTACCTGGATGGGGTCCCTTGTGAGATTGGGGACGTTTTCTGCAATATCTTTATTGAGAACATGTTTAAGCCCTCTGCTCTGGTATTCGGCTCCTTCTTCTATTCCAATTATGCGCAGATTATATCTCTTGTCTTTGTCCATTAGTTCCTGGATTAGTCTGCCCTGAAGCTTCACCGTTTCTGGGAGTGTGGTCATTTTCTGGTTGTTGTCGGCTGCTTCATCGTCCAGGCGAGAGATTCTGGATTCCATATGGTCAATTCTTTGTGCGGTGGATTCAATTGCGGAGTTTATGGATGTCAGAGAGCTATTTATGGTTGTCATATCAGCTCTGATTGTGGAAATTTCTTCCTTTAAAGAGTTGTATTTTAAATCTATTTTTTCATGCATTTCAATTCTCACGTTGTTAAGGTCTTCTTTAAAGGAGGCTTGCATTGTATCCATTTTTGCTTCCATTTCTTTAAAGAAGGCTTGCATTGTATCCATTTTTGCTTCCATTTCTTTCTTGGCTTCCTGGGTGTCCTTCAAGATTTCCGCTCTAAACTCCTGGAATTGTTTTCTGATTTCATTTCTGATGCTTTCCATCATTCCTGTTAACATGGCCTCATTTGCTTTTTTATTCTCTATCTCCTCTTCAGTCGTGCTGCTTTTTGGAGCTGGTGAGTTGGCTTGCTTTTTGATGAACTGTGTTATGTTTCTTTGTGATTTGCGCATCTGGAGATCTGTGGATGGCTTCTCAGGTTTGGTTTATAGCTCTGCCCTCCCTCCTGTGTAGGCGCTTCTACCAGAGCAGGTGCTGCTGCTGTGGCCCTGCCCACCTGTTCAGGGTACACCTACCAGAGTGGGCGCTGTCGCCAGGGGCCCTGCCCACCTGTGCGCGGTGCGCCCGCTACAACAGGCCCTGGCGCTGTGGCCCCATCCACTTTAGCGGGGTACGCCTCCCAGAGCGAGCCCTGGGTTGTTGGGTTGTGTTTTTTCGCCCTCCCGCGAGTCCGTTGTGGGGGGCGGTATGTGTGGGGCCCAGTGGGATCAACTGTCCGGGTGAGGGTTAGTGCCCTCAGACCTGGCCTCCGCTGCGAGGGGGGGGCGTGCTCAGGCCCAGGTGTCCCTGCTGTGCTGCTATTGCCCACCAGTGCCTGTGATTTTAGTTGTAAGAGTCCCTGAGGTCCAGGCGCCTTGGGTGGGGCTTGCACTGCATGCCGTCCCCCGGCCCCTGTTGGGAAGGGGGCAGGGCCGATTGGGCCAGATCAGGATCCTGTGCGGCCTTGGGGCTGCTCCATCCTTCCCCTGCTAAACTGACTTCCCAGCACCTGATGGGAGCTTTCCGCCTGACTTGGGGGTTCTTTGTTCCCTCGGGGTGGGGAGGGGGAGGGAGGGAGATCTAGCTTCTTTGTAGGGCTTGGGTCTCTGATAGCTGGTCTCCCGTTGGGGGAGGGGAGCTAACGGGGGACTCACTGATCCTGGATTATGTGTGTGTCCCGAGCAGCCGTTGGTCCTTCAGGGGGTGGCGAAGTGTCGTGGTGGCGTCCCCGGCTCCCCGCTTCTGCCGCGCTGGATTCCCCAGCCGCCGTCAGTCCAATCTCGGTCTGGACCTGAACTTCTCGTCGCTGCCGTCGTATGTCTTGGTCCGCACCCTCCCTAGTGTCCGTGGGGTCATGCTGTCTGGATTCTGCGCTCCCGGCAGCCTGTCTGCTGATTGCCAGGTTCCCCTTTCCCAGCCTGGCCCTGTTCGGGCCAGGGTCGGCTGGTGGGGGGAGGGTGCCCCGGAGATTCTCCGGCTCCGTGTAGGTTTTCAGCTCTTCTTTTTTACTCCTTTGTGTTTTCCTGCGTATCTCCACTGCTTCTGGCTGCTGGTTTTGCTGGGTTCTTGATGGGGTGTTGGGTGTTGGAGTTCCCAGCTCGCTATATAGTTGGAGCAAGTCAGGGTGCCTCCCTACTGTGACGGCGCCATCTTTCCTCCTTGCCAACTTATGAGTTGATTTTTTAATGGCAGATCATAGTCAGACACTGGTGGTTCACACCTGTAACCCTAGCTAATCAGAAGGCTGAGACATGAGGAACCCAGTTGGAAACCAGCCTGAGCATAAAAGTCCATCTGGAAATGGAGAATTTGGCTTAAGTGGTAGAGTTCCAGCCTTAAGTAAAAAAGCCAAGCAATACCATAAGGCCCTGAGTTCAAGCCCTAGTACTGGAAAAAAATGTTAGTGACTATTTTTTTCATACCACTGTGATTGAAGAAAGGTACTTGCTACGATTTTCATCTTCTTGAATTTGTTAAGAGTTTGTGGCCTTGCATCATCAGAAAAATGTCCTGTTGTCTGTTGGAAAGGAATTATAACCCACTGCTTTGGAATAGATTATTCTGTAAATGCCCGTTAGACCAATTTGATCCTTAAAAAAAAAAAATCTTTGTAACTAGTCTGTTAAGAATTTAGATTAACCTGTTCTGTGTAGCAAGCGTGTCCAGAGCCTGCTATCTCACCTACTGGATCAAGGAGCCTTCTCTTCCCTTTGCCTGGGCCTACATGTCCTTCCCTTATGACACTTGATAAAGACATCAGTAATTAGGAACATCTTCACGTCCCCCACTAGACTATAGTTCTTCGTAGGCAGGGACTGTCTTGAAATATTTATGTTTCCTTTTTTAATTAAAATTAAATTTTACCACATATACTAATACATAAATACACTTACATACTATGTAAATATACTTTTAGTTAGCCCCTAACATTCACTTTCTGAAAGTAGTCATGTAATCTAACCCACATCCTTCAGTTTTCTTATGGTGCTTATGTTTAGGGATCTTGAAGGAGCCATTTTTTTTTCTTGAATAGCATTTCACTTTTTGCCTGAGGCCTGCCTGAACCTTGATCCTCTCATTTCTACTTCCTACACTGCACCCAGCTTTTTATTGGTTGAGATGGGAATCCTGATTTTTTTTTTTTTTTTGCCAAGGAGGGCCCCTGATTACAGTGTTCTTGACCTTCACCTCCTGAGTAGCTAATCAACATGAGCCATCACACATTGTTGTGACATATAACTATTGCAGTTCTAGCCTCCTTCCATGCCATACACATTCAGACCTGGAAACAAGCTCTGAAATCACTAAGTAAGTAGGAATAAGGGAAGTTTTCATAACCTTGTGCACTAAAGAAGGACCAATTTGTCTGTATAATCAAACCAAACAAAAGGCTAAATGAAATGCTCCAAATCAGCAGGTTTAGGAAACCCAAACAGCCATTCTTAATATTGTACATAACTACAGAGAATTGTTCTCCCTCCTTGTGCTACCTACATAGCTAAGTTCCTCCAGTGAAAGAGTATTTTCCAATCATCAAAGCCTAACCTTTAAGGATCATGACAGCTATCTTCTTGTGTTTCTCAAAGGTCTTCCATTGAGAAGGTTGAGTATGACAAAGAGAAAGGGAAATCATGCTTCCTGTTTTATAGACATTTAAAAAAGGTGAGAGTTTAATCGCATGCTCTTTTCCTTCTAGTAGCATTTTAAAATTTAAAGTAAATCTTTTAATCAGCTTTTGTATTATAAGTAATCCTATAAAGCACAGCAAAAATCAACATTTAGAGTATTAAGTTTTATGGAAAACAATTCTCTCCTTTTTATAAATTATCTCATATTTCCAAATGTTTCCCAATCAACTTAATTTAAATACAGAGGCTACTTGACTTAGGACAAGGTTACATCCTAATAATCAGCTGAAAATATCATAAACCTAAAATGTATTTAACATAACTAACCTACCAATCACTATAGATCAGTCTACCCTACCTTAGCTGTGCTCATAACACATAACATTAACCTACAGTTTGGCATCCCAAGAGATTATCATACGATGTATTGTTAGTCCGGAAAAAGGTCAAAATTCAAAACTTGAAGTAGAGTTTTTATTCAATTCATATTGTCTTTGGACCATCACAGGATCAAAAATTTTTAATTTGAATCATCGTAAGTTTGGGCCATCTGTTCTGAATTTAATAAGTAGAAAAGTTCTGTTTGGCCACAGAATGAAAGAATAGGAGATGCTAAGAGTTTCATCAAATTCCATTTTCAATAAATAATGGCTGTCTATAGGTGTGATACAAAGCTGGGTATTGAGGAGATGACAGTATAGAAGTCTCCCTGGCAGTCAGGAGGAGCAAGCAGGGCCTCACAAGTGTAGGCCAGGCAGGTAAATGTAGTGATAAACACAAGGTTCTTCAGGAGGTACAGAAAGTCACTTAACCCAGTCTTCAGAGTCCAGAATGACCCTAGAAGATAGGCTGTTAGTGTAAAATAGTGTTAAATCAAAGGAGAGATTGGAGATGAGATTCTAGAGAGAAGAAATAGCAAGCTTGGAGATTGAGATGAAAGAAAACATGGCGCTCAATGGGTGGCGCAAGGAGGCATGGGAAGACAAAACAAGAATCTTTTGTACTGCCCAAGTTTCAAATTCAGCATGCCAGGCACATGTTGTATAGGAAATGGCCTTGTTTGCCTGCTATTTCTTCACACTGATTGATGAAACAATTATTTGTCAACATTAATCTTCTAGAATTAATTTTGTATGTCTTAGGGAATAGGAATTTGTGCAGAAGCTGTTAGCTTGTATCTAGTGTTTTGTCACTGTGAAGTCCTCTTTTAAACGTAATTGATTATTTGAGAAAAAGTAGGATTCTGTTCTTGCCACTTATAGAGAGTCCAATAATAGAAGCATGGAATTTCTATGCTGGAAAGGTCCTCCCAGAATTCACAGGTCTTGGTTCATGGAGAAAGCTGTGAATGTACACAAAGCCTTAGACTACTCAGCTTATAATGTGTTACAACTCAATCCATAACTCACAGTAATAAATACCCATCGACACCCGAAGTTCAGTCTTGTATTTTCCTACAAAGGCATGGTAGCCATCTTCTAGTCTTTTATCCAAAATCCACTGTGACATTATCTTTTATTTCCACTTTTGTCCTTCTCCAAGTACTCTTTCAGTCACATAATGAAAGGTCAGGTGGCACACCATTGCCTTCTGATGGGATTTAATATGCATTATTGAAAATGATTATGTGTGCACGTTTTTGGAGAGAAGTTTCCTGACAGTGCTCATTTACATGGCTAATGACCACGGACAGCACCTGTTAGCCCACTCCAGGGGGTAGGGAGAGGACCAAAGACCCAAAGGACAGAACACCCACATTATGCTACTCCTGATTGAAATGTGTAGTGGAATGCTTTAGGTAAATCTAAGAGAGTTGATACTGTCTATTCTCAAGGTCCTTTCACTCCAGGTTTCAGATGGTCCTAGAACTCAGTGACCTTAAAAAATGAGCTGGAGGTCAAAAAGGACACTTTGCCATAATGCTTCTTCATGGTGTGAATGGGTTAATGAACTTTCAATTAGTAGCAAATGCAAAATACTTTTTTTGTGTCTCTGTAATTCTGGACAAAAACTTACTGAGACAATACTGTTTCCTTTCCCTCTGATTATCAAACACGCTTATCAAAGTTTATTTTATTTTTCCCCCTTATGTATTTATTACAATGGACCTAAACAAATCATGAACCTGAAAAGTTTCTAATTCATCCCTGCATTGGTGACCTTTGTTTTTAATCTTCAGTGATTTCTGCAACAGGTTAGGAAGTGCATGATCTGGTATTTTACAAAATGCCAATTATCTGGGAATTGAGAACATCATTTCTCAGCTTTTTTGGTGCTCTTTGTAGACATAGAGTTCTCCTCTGGTCTCAGGCTCTGGAGTCTTGAGTTCTCTTGGGCTTCTTTTCTAGTTTTGTGTCTCACACTAAAAGACATTGTGCAAATTAATCTAAACTCTTTAAGATTTCTTAACCGTGGCATTGGCTGCTGAACATCTACGATACCCATGAGAACTTAGTGAGAGAAAGCGGGCAGAGCCTCTGGAAAGGTTCCCAGCCAATGCTGAGAGCTCTGACAATGTTATCAAAGTATATTGTTACTGATGATGAATTGATTTCCCCCTAACTTTCCACATCGTGTTTGAGATGCTTTGCTTTCACAGCTGCACTGACCCTGAGATCCAACTCCAGCTCTAAGTGCTGAGGCATGTATTTCTTTAACACTTACTAAGCTGTCAGTTCGGGGTCATGTGGCAGCATTTGTAGTGAATGCTGTGCAGCAGTTTATAGCTGTACCACTCACACCATGCCCAAAGCACTGAAGTTTTGCTAGTTATTTTGGAGATAGAGTCTAGTGAACTTTTCTGCCTGGTCTAACCTAAAGCCTCAATCCTCCAGATAGAGGTCTTCCTGCGTAGCTAGAATTATGAGTACAAGTGACCAGCACCCAAGAATAGTTCACTTTTACAGAATAAGTGGGTTTTTTCTTTAGAAGGAATGATGCATTTTCATTAATAATACGAGTATTTACTATACCATTATTGCAAGATTTCTATGATGTGAAAATACTTAAAATAAATTTAGCTCATTAAATAAGAGCAATGACTGACAAACAAGATTACATAAAATTAAAAAGCTGCACAGCAACAGAAGTAATCACTAGGCTGAAGAGACAGTCTACCTTGTGAGAAAATCTTTGCCACATATGCATCTAACAAGGGGTTAATAGCCAAATCTACAGGAGCTCAACAAAACTAAATTCCCAAAGAAGCAACAACCCAACTACTAAATGGTGAGTGAAGTGAATAGTCACTTATGGAGGAGGATGAGGGAGGAAAGACTGTCTGTAAGATCGGTAAGTACCTATCTTTCATGAATTCTCTTCATTTGGGCAATTAATGTAGATATCATGAAAAAAGTTAAAGCTCCAAAAAATTAGGGAAGAGTGTAATAAACCTGTATGTACACATCACTCAAACACAACAGCTGACAGTATATATCTGGTCTTAAATTTTCCCCTGCCTTTTTGTCCAGATCCACTGCTGTGCATCCTCTCATCTCCTTGCTAAGTGCTTTGAATTTTATCACTAGAGGTTAGGGACCCTTGGATATTAATAAAACCCAAATAATGTCGTCACACTTGCCAATGATCCAGTCTGTTCTCATTTCTCTAATCATTTTGTGGACATTGTTTTACAGTTTGAGTCCCACTTTTGAGTAAATATATGAAAAAGTAATTTTATTGAGAATTTGTGTTATGTGATATGCTATAGGACTTGCTTGAAATTGCCCCCAGGAAGCAAAAAATATGCCACCTAAAATATTGAAATAAATACCTCTTATAATTGAACTTTTACAGGAAATGGATGAATGCATCTAGACATCCATGATATTATGAAAAGAGAACATTCTTCTAGGGCTTAGAATTATAGTGGCCAGCATCAGCCATCCCAGAGTATATTTCTACTGGGTAGAAGAACCGATTTTCTCTTCTATTATCTGGACTCTAGCCTAATGCAGGATAATTTATATTTCCAATTTTACACTTAGGAAAACCTAGTGCAAGACTTTCCTTTGATTTGCAATTTGAGCTAAATCTAAACCACATTCTGTCTGGGGAAAAAATATCGATATCTATGGAAGCTTTCATGACCTTCATCTCTAAAAGTGATGTGCACCCTAGAAATAAATTAAATAGAAATTCTTTCTTTGGGGGAGATCATTTTATGAGATGTTTTATCTTTGAAAACCAGGACACTGGAGGACAAAACAAATCCTGACTGGGGCCAGTGGGGTCAGGAAAAGGACAAACCTTTCCACTCTGCTGTGACAATTTACAATAGCTGCATGTCTATCATCTTTTCAAAGCTAGACCACGTTGTTGCTGGCCAAGGAAGCCTGCTTTGGAAGAACTTCAGGTACTCCTTTTGCAATGTTTAGAACCTCGAACAAGTAATTGTTTGTTCAGATCTCTTAGAACACTCTTCCAGATAGTAGCCTCTCTGTGTGTGTGCATGTGCACATGCTCACGTGTATACACACACACACACACACACTCACACACACACACACACACACGGGCTTGAACCCAGTGCCTGGACACTGTCACTTCACTTTTTCATTCAAGGCTAGCACTCTACCACTTTTGAGCTACACCTCCACTTCTGGATTTTTGTTGGATAATTGGAGCTAAGAGGCTCTCAGATTTGTCTGCCAAGGCTTGCTTTGAACTGTGATCCTCAGAGTAGTTAAGATTGAGTACTAGGATCACAGTTATAAGCTACTGGAGCCTGATTATCCATAGGGTAGCATTTTTCACATGAATCTAAATTGATTGCTATTACTATTTAAATATCATATTCTTAGTCTTTTTGTCTTCAGTAAGAATGGGTATAGGTAAAATTCTGTCTAGAGCCTTAGAATTTCTGAAGCTGGGAACCAGTAGCTCACTATGAAAAAGATGAATGTGAAGCTGTGGCTCAAGTGGTAAGAGTGCTAGAGCATGAGGTTCTGAGTTCAAGTTCACACAGACAGACACACACACACAGACACACATACACGTTGTGCTTCTCTGAGTTGCATTTTTTTTTTTTTACCAATGGTTCTTTAGTCATGTTTCATAGTCCCATAGTTTTGTGAACAGTGAGTAAAATAATTGTCCAGGGAATCTCACCTCTCACGGGGGAGAAAAGAAGACAATGAGTCTGCAAAGTCTTTTCATCTCTAGACCTTGCCTTGGGGAAAGAAAAGAGTGAACATTTTCCTATCCTCTGCTTACTCTGCAGTTCATTCCCATTTGTATTATCAGGGAGAAACCTCTAATTCTGATTGGTTGCCATACTGATGTCACAAGTGAGTGTGGAAAAATCAGAAAGTCACTTCCACGCATAGACAGGTAGCTCACATGATGGAATTCTTTTGGGGGGAAGTAGGGAGTAGTAATGGGGCTTGAGCTCAGGACCCAATGCTCTTCCTTAACTGTTTCACTTAATGCTGTCACTCTACCAGTAGAGCCACACCTTTACTTCTAGCCTTTTGATGACCAATTGGGTATGAGAATTTCATGGACTTTTGCCTAAACTGGCTTCCAACTACAGTCCGTAGATCTCAGCCTCCTGAGTAGCTAGGATTACAGGCATGAACCACCAGTGCCCAGCTACTGTTGCTTCTTGACTAAGGAGAAATGTCTGTGTAATCTAAGGCCACCTCCCTACTTATATCTTCCTCCATCTCTCCCTCTCTTCTTCCAGTTTTTTATACTATTTTCTTCTTGGACAGTCTGCATTACTTCTAGGAAACAAATTTGGTTATTCAGTAAAGATTTAGCACTATTAAACACAATTCTGCCAAGCACTTTCTTGGCAAGGAAAATAATGTCTTAGCCAGCAATTCACTGCCTGAAACATGCTGATAGTTAGTTACTAACCATGCACACTTTTGCATATAAAATGTCAATGCCAAAGGACCTGCTGTTTGGGTCCAGGTTCTTTGCTCTCTCTGCTGCTGTGGCTGCCACCGCAATTTCCTTCCCCTGACCTAACGCCCAGGCTGGCCACAGACAAGTACAAGGCAAATCCTCAAGCTGTGGGCACAGAGCCTACAGAGGCAATTTAGGCTTCTGTCAGTAAAAGCACTTAAAAGCCAAAGAGATGATTTTATTTTGACCTTCTCTCTATGGTTCAAATAAGGTGAAATTAATTTCAATAGTCATTCATCAAAGGCTTTTTGACTATCATTATAAAATCATTGCTTTTCAAAGGATGTAAACGCTTGTTACCAGGACATGATTGGACTTTCAAAAACTCAATTAAAAATATCTTTTAACATCCCAAGATCATAGTCTTCCTAGACCTTCTTAAAGTTCGCTTCCCGAATTGCTTTTAAACCATTCACTTTGAGGCCAAAATGCAAAGAGAAATATAACATACATCATGTCTTTTCACCTGTTTAAAAGTTATATATACTTTTTTACAGTACTGGGTTTTGAACTAAAAGCCTCATTTACACTTGCTCAGCAAACAATCTGCATCCTGAGCTGCAACCCTATTTCTTCTTGGTAATTTTTCTGGTAGAGTGTTGAGCATTTCGCTTATGAATAGCCTCAGATGGCAAGTCGATGTCTCCTGCATAGCTTGGATTACAGGCTTGCACCACTACAAACACCTGGCTTGTTGATTGAGATGCAGTGCTGCTAACTTTTCGCCTGGACTGGTTAAAACCTCAGTCCTCCCAGTCTACATCCAGAGAAGCCAAGATTGCATGCACTTACCACCATGTCCAGCCTTTTAAAATTGCTTTTTAAAGTATACGCTTATCCACTGTCCAGTCATTCTGACATGTTTTTTTTTTCTTGTTGATTTCTGTGTTCAGAAAGAATTTAAATATTTGGGGGAATGTCTTAGCACCTATGACATCAAGGAATAGAAATTGTTCCTGCAATAACTTGACTCATGAGCTAAGTTGGTTAAGAAGGAAGCTGATGTAGCCTTCCTACCTTCTTCTGATTACAGGACTAAGCCAAATGCAAGTTTTCACTGGAGAAAAACACATTTCTCTCAAGGCTTTTGCTTACAAAAGCAGAAAGGGCTGTTTGTTAATGTTTTCATTTCACTGACAAAATTGCAGCGATCTATTTTCGGAAGGATGTGATATTTGGTAACCACTGTGAGTCATTTCATGTGGGACACAGGCTTTGGGTTTCATTCTGTTAGATTGAGGAAGAAAATTCTGGATTCCTTGCAATAAATACAGAATGCACGATGTGTTCAATGTAGAATCAACCTGACTTCTGTAGGGGTGATTAAACAAATGTGAATGCATAATTAATGACTTTAACGTGGGAGCCGGAGATCCTCAAATGATCTGAAAGCAGCTATGTGCCGCTTACATATCCATCTGGATTCTGTGAGCGCAATGGTTAAAGTCACCTGAATGTCACTGGAATTGATCACTTGTATGATGATGTTGGGTGAATCGCCTACCCTCTGGTGATCTATTGCCACTGACCTGACTCAGCACCCTGAGTCCTCCCCATGCCTCTCTCAGAGCACTGCAGCTCCCACAGCTTTCTTGCTCAGGAGTCCCTTGGCCCTGGTGCTCCCAGGTCAGGGGGGCAGCTTCTGTTTCACCCTGGCCTACCTAGTCTGGCTCATTTCTAACACTTACTACTTGTAGTGGTCTTTAAGGACCCCTTGGGGGTTACAGAGAGAGAACTCTTAGTGAAGAACTACTCTTTGAGGTCTTCTTAGCCACACTTCATTTTCTCCTGGTCTCCTTCCCTTGCTTCTCCGTCCCCCAAACTCATAGTCTCTTGGTAGTCTCAGCTTTTACCCCTGGGGCTTATCTGGGTAGTTTCCAAAGGAATCTGGAATACCTGTGCAGAGATCTCCAGGGTGTGTAGCAGTGGGCTGGGGATGATCAATCACTTGCCTGGGAGCCTGGATAACTGGTTCTGAGCGTTCTGCCTTCTGTCCTCCAGATAACCTTGTCCACAACATCTTACCCCCCAAAGCTTCACTTTTGCCATTTGTAAAGTAGAGACAAAAGCAAATTTTAATACAACCATACTAACATGGGTGCTGGAATACTGCAGCCCTGTATCTCACCTTGATAAGGGGTCTGAGTAGGCGTGAGGGAGTCTATAGGCATAAGGTGTCAGCGCTGGGCCAGGCAGGCACTCTTAGGAGCAAACTCCTTATTAATATACCTTGAAAGTATCTTCCTTTATTTCAGCTAGACCTTGAGCACACAAGCTGAGAATATTGAGAGGCATTCCTGCTGCCATTTTAACTTTTGAACTTGTGCTTCCCAACTTGGAGTTAAGCATGACCAAAAATGTTTTCATCATCTTTCCTTCTTGAACTATGACCTGGAAGTGAGCACGCTCAAGAATGTTGTGAAGTGAGCATGGTCTTGAATATACTGGTACCTGAGCATGCTCAGAAATGTGTCTTCCCCACACAGTGCTCTTCGTGTTTCCTTTATATGCGTAGACATCACTTTGGAAAGAACTCTAAGGCTCTCTATATTTGCTGCAGGTAATATTTCTTCTTCTATTCTTTTATTTCTTGACTATGCTGGATTTCATTTGGCACTGGCCAAAATGCAGATCCATTTCATTAGGTCACAGAAAGATTGAGACCGAAGACCCCTGTTTCTGTATAACTGTGTGCATGTCTTTCTTGACTACTCAGATGCCTTATGCCATTGGGCTCTTTGTAGCCATTATCTGTTAACTACTCACAACCAAATAGAGATACTGTTAACACTGTTTCAGAAAGAAAATTGAATTTGTGTGATTAGCAACTTACTCGAAGCTATATTGTTAGTATGTCTGATCCCAAAATATCCCTGACCCCAAACTGGCGTCTGTTTTATATCAAGTTAGGAAACAAGTTGTCATTCATGAAGAAGAGCACCTGTACTTTGTATAACCACAAGATCTCAGGAATCACAGAAAGAAGTCTCAGAGAAGTGCTCCATTAGAAAACCATTAGAATAACTATCACCTACAAGAAACTACATTCCAGGCTTATAAATCTAATTCTTCAGCCATAAGCTAAAGGGTTGCTCATAGAACAATTTCTTCATTCTTTGTTTTGTCTCTTTCCTTAGAACAAGTCTATCTGGAGTGATGAGAGCAGGAAGAGTAGTTGCTACTGTCTTGATCATTGGCCTGAGAAACAGCCTTCTCCATTCTATTAGTCAGATTGTCACACAGGAAGTCATAGTCAAGAGGAAGACATCCACCCCCCAACCCCCCACCCTCCCCACCCCGTGATGGAAGAAATGCCACGAGATTTCTGGCTTCTGTTTGAATTATTAAAGTTGTTCTGTCATCTAGTTAGGCCTCAGGGAACCAGAAAGGACTATTTATAGAATCATATGCTCCTTCTTACCTGGCGTCTGGTGGTTTCCTGGCCATCTTTGAGGTTCCTTGACTCATAGCTGTGTCATTTCAGTCTCTGTATTCAGATTCCCATGATCTTCTCCTAGTGTGCATGTCTAGTTCTGAATATTTTCATCCTGTAAGGACACTGGTCATATTGGATTAGAACCCTAGTGACCTCATCCCATCTCTAAGTAAGGATGTGCTCTGAGGTTCTGGGAGTTGGGACTTTAAGATATATAAGATAGTATTTATGTGAATAAAAACCATAAGGTATAACATGGATATGGATCACTGCTTTCATAATTGCTAGGCATTTCATTATCATTCAGTCTGTTCCACTTTTCTATTTTCTTTTTGCCAGTACTGGGATTTGTGTTTCCTTAGGTGATGTTCTGCCACTTAAACCATGCCTCTCGCCTAGATTTATTTTATTTTAGAGATGAAGTCTCAAAAGACATTTTTTCTTAGGCTGGTTTCAAACCACAGTTCTCTGGATCTCAGCCTCCTGTGTTGCTAGGATTACAGGTTTACAGGTACGAGCCTCTAATGTTTCACTGGGTTTGGGGCATCACAGAGAATGCTGCTTCTCTACAGAAAGTGTGGAGAAGGCAAAATGTCCTACTGCTACCAGACTGTATAGCAAGAGAAGAATGAGCTATCCTTAGCATTTTCTTCGAAGGACATAAGCTCACCTAATTTTTTCTTTCCCACATTTTTCTGAGAGAATCTAAGAAGCATGACGCAGAATTTTTATTGGATTTGCTAAGACTCTCTTGTACTTAGGCCAGTGAGCTAATGAATGAAGTACAAATGCTCTGGTAAAGGAGACCTGATAGCTTCCTTTTCCCCCTTTAAATGAAAGCCTGAGGAACACCCCTTTGGAATGTCAGGTTGAAAACATTGAAAAGAGTTTGTGTTTCAAGCAGAGAGGAAAGACAGTTTCTCAGACTAAGAACTAAGAACATATTAAGCCACCCAAGAAATGCCTTTATAGGATATAAGCAAGATTAATTTTACAATGAGTTCTTTTCCGTTGTATATTTGTCTGAAAACAGATTTGTTTGCTTTGAAAACTGTTACCACAGGTTGTCTTAAGAATTTCTATATTGTTTTGTCATCTATTTACAACCTACCTCAGCTTCTCATATTTTCCCAACAATAGAAGATGAAAATTCATTAAGCAGGAGGGATAGCACCCATAAACAAGAGCAAATAGTACAATAAGCATCAAGACACCAATCTATACTGTATGGATTTGTTTCTCTGCTTATGTATGGAATGGCTTTATTCCTCAGTGGGTTTGAAGTATTTCATAAAAGCATATAAATGTCAGCAGGATTAAGTCAACAATGAAGGGGAAACATGGGTATAAAGTTAGAAAAGAAGGAGCAGGTTGAACACATTTAAATGCATACCATTGGGTCCTATGGCCTTATTGAAGCCAGACCTCACAGGGTCCCTAGCTTTCCAGTTCCCATGTGGCATTCCTCATTTGGTTCCACCTATCTATAGAAAGGAACACTCATGAACTCTGTGCTAGAGTAGCTTCTCCAAGTTCTTGTCTGCAGAGTGGTTTCTTCCATGGAGCCTGTTAAAGAGGACCCTGTGTAGTAATGGCTCTCAGTCTTCCTCTGCCATAGATACAATAGTGTACATGTGGTCAGCCTCTTGACCTGGATAAAGGTCAGTAACATAATCCAGCATGGCCTATCTTTTTTTTTTTTTTTTTATAAAATGGAGGGATGTTCACAAGGACGTGTATAGATCACAACTTCTTGATGAGTTGACTCCATCTAAGGGAGTAACAAAAGTTCCAGGCTTCTTTTAGTAAGAATATGTGCATATATAAACTGAGAACACGGTGTGTTACCTGGGATTATCTCACTAATTCTGGGGAGCATCTGCAGAGGGAGCTTCTGTGGTTACTTCTCCTCACAGATTAGGAGCCTGAGACCCTGTGAAAATAAGTAGCTTATCTAGGGTCAAAGGGTCGACAAGTGGTGGAATCGGATGCCTGCCTCCGATGGTCTCAGTTTGGGTTTGCTTAAGTCGTTTTAAAGACCTGCCTAGGAACAAATTTATTTATTTTTTGGCCAGTCCTGGGGCTTGGACTCAGGGCCTGAGCACTGTCCCTGGCCTCTTCTTGCTCAAGGCTAGCACTCTGCCACTTGAGCCACAGCGCCACCAGGCCATTTTCTGTATATGTGGTGCTGGGGAATTGAACCCAGGGCCTCATGTATACGAGGCAAGCACTCTTGCCACTAGGCCATATCCCCAGCCCAAATTTTTAAATATAGTATTCCAATCAAAGTCATTCACTAAACTCTGTCTCCTGAAATATGTGCATATGGACATAATCACAAAAATGCACATATTGTCTTTTTAGGATTCACACACTCCCCGAAGCTCTTCCAAGTAGGTGACAAGCTCCAAGTGTGAAGATCCAAAATAGAATCTGCTAGGATGTGATGGTGTAAAGTGGTGTGTTTGGGTATCAAGTTGACAAGGTACAGACTTACAGAGGTTAATCTTATCATATTGATTGGCTTCATATATTCCAGTGAGCTAGCTAAGACAGCACACTTCGGGGGGGGGGGGCATCTATGATGGTGTTTCCATAGGCAGTTAGATGACCAGACCTCTGGTCTAATGAATTGCTAGTCCCTTGATAGGGTAGTAACTTGATCGTATTATGAGAACATGATGAGGGGAGGGAAACGGGAATTGCTTGGGGGAAGGTGAGCACTGGGGCATGTCTGTGGGGCTTTCTCTTGCCTTGGCCCCTTCCTATATATACTGCATTCTTTGATTCCTGGCCAAAATGACATGAAAAGAAATCATTCTATTTCATCATACCCTTCTTGCCATGATAGACTTATACTTCTGAAAACACAGACTGAAATAAATCTTTCCTCCCTCAAACAATAAATTGAATGTCATTCAGGACATTCTTGGACCTAGTTTTCTCACAAGGACTGTGAGATGTGGGAACAGGGAGCCGAGGGCCTTTGCTGATGGGAGAGCCAGGCTGTAAGTGAACTGGGATGGAGATGAAAGACAGTCCATGAGCTTGGCCTGTTAAGATGTGAGGAAGGCAATGGCTCTCGCATCAAGCCGAATGAACATGACTGCTAAATGGGGATCACTTTCATTGAGCATGTTAAGAAGTTGGCATAAACTTCAATGTCTGTCCAAAGCAAGGATGAAAAAGTGAGGCCACACAGGATCATGCAGAAATGGGGGGAGAAAGGTTGAACAAATTCAGTCATTGTATTCAGTATACATCATGTGGAAAATTAGCTCTGCAACTTGATGAGAGTGGGAAGATGAGGAAAGTAAAGGAAAAGGTGACACTGTCCAAAAAGAATCATACTCCTTGCTTGAACTATGAAATGGTAACCCCTCTGTATAGCACCTTAATAATAACAATAAAATTATATTAAAAATCCCATAATCAAGATAGTGTTTCAACAGGGCATGTGAATGTTCTATGAAGGCAGTCATAATGTCATCTTTCGTGAAATGGCATTGTTTCCTGGCAACATCCCTGGATGGAGTGCAGGTGTCTGGATTGCTTGAATTGATGCATTGAACAAATAAATGCTGGAGGATATTGATACCTATCATGGATTTGATTTTCAAATGGTTGACCTCAAGTCATCATTTCCATTCTTCTCAGTGGCAATGCAACTGTCCAATGAAGTCCTATCTTCTGGCCATAAAAGCAAGTACACAGAAGAATATCAATTTTTTTCTTAGTGACATGAAAGTCAGCCAAGGTAATCTGAAGTCATTGGCTACCACTTAAAAAGAGGTGGGTGAGAAAAAAACAAGATGCATTGTATACTCATAATATGACTTGTTAAATCCAAATGCCCTTTGTACAACTACTTAAAATACTAATAAAAAGAACACAAGTCAAGGAAACAAAAAGAAATACCATGGGAACCTGAAATGTTGGAAGGCTAGACAGGCTACTGATTCTTATGCTAAGAGTGTGTGTGCGCGCATGCGCACACACTAGTACTGGGCTTGAACTCAGGGCCTGAGTGCTGCCCCTTATCATTTTTGCTCAGTGTTGCTGCTGTACTACTTGAGCCACTCTTACTTCTGGCATTTTGGTAGTTAATTGGAGATAAGAGTCCCGTGGACTTTCCTACCTTGGCTGGCTTTGAACTAGGATTCTCAGATGTGAGCCTCCTGAGTGGCTGGGTTTACAGGTATTAGCCACCAGTGGCCATCTTGCTAAGTCATTTTTTAAAGTAGATTCTGGATAGGCAATAGTTACCATGAAGCAATATTAAGTTCACAGATTTTTCCAAAAATAATAATGCTAGTAATAGCTAACAGTGACAGGCACTCCTTAAAAACCTTTGCTTGGATAATTTAATTCTTCCTGCAAACTCCATGAGGTCAGTAAAATTATTACCATCCCTGCTTTATTTTAAAAATAAAAAGGAGATGGAACCTGTTCTCTTTCCACCAAGTGCACTAACATTTTATTCCAGATTATTCTACATGGTGAACAAAGGCACTCTCTGTGTGGAAAAGATGGGCTGAATGACTTGCTGATCAAAAACATCAGATTGTCAGAAGAAAAAAATCGCAAAGGGATGGGATATCTGTTGTGAGATTCATAATTTATAGCAGTTAGTTTTAGCTCTCATTTAAAAATGAGGTATATCCATATATATGGATATATATATATGGGTATTAGAACTGGGGAAGGGAAAGGGAATATCAAAATTGAGAGACAAAGTGGCAGGAGTGCAAGGGCCCAGGTTCTGTGTCCCGATCTAAGACATCCCTGAAAAGCCACCTGCATCCCAGCTCCAGAGCTTCCTATGGGATCCGCTAAGGCCTGTTTGGAAACAAAATCCCAGTCAATGCCTCCCCCTTTCCCCATTACACTTCCCTCCCTCGGGTCCTGCCCCAAGGTGTTCCCTGAAGAGCATCTCACAGATGCAAGCTGGTTTAAGAATCTGTTCCTGGGGTAACCTGACTCATGACATCTCTCTTTGTTTCCAGTATCCCTCTTATTAATCAGTAAATGATTGCTTTCTTACTTTATACAGGAAGTCTAGGAATCCATCATTCATTCTAGCTCTAGATCTATTTTTTTAAGCCTCCAATTGCCTTACGGAAAGAAATGGATCTTCAATTGTGTCTTGATGAAACTACCATGAGTGTGTTTTGACGCTACTTGTGGGTTAGCACGGGTTCTGTACACACAGAAGTACACACAATTTAAAAAACATTGATTTCCAGTCATAGGAATATGTTTGATTATCTAAAATAAGTTAGGGCTAAGTGTGGTATTAATCCTGCTATCCTAGCAACTCAGTAGGCAGAGATAGGAGGATCACAGTTCTAGGCAAGTCTGGGAAAAAGTTAGCACTACCTCAAAAACAAGCTGGGAGCAGGGCATTGGTGGCTCATAATTCATAGCTATTCAGGAGGCTAAGGTCTGAAGATCACAGTCTGCAGCCAGTCCGGGAAGAAAACTCAATTAGACTCTTCTCTCAAATTAACTAGTAAAAAGCCAGATAGATGTGAAGGCGTGACTCAAGGGGAAGAGTGCCAGTCTTGAAGAAAGGAGCCAAGGGAGATTGTGAGGCCTTGAATTCAAGCCTTGGAACTAGCACACACAAAACAAAACAAAATGAATAAATAAAACAGGTGTGGTGGTGAATGACTGTGGTCCTAGCTAAATGGAAGGCAGAGGCAGAGGAATCCTAGTTCTAGGCCAGCTTGAACAATGGGACCTTGAACATGAGACCTTATCTGAAAAACAAGTCAAAAGTAAAAGGACTGGATCTATGCTGACAAGTACAAGGCCATGAGTTCAATCCCCAACACCAGGAAACAAAATTAGACATAACCTTTATAGAGGTAGCAATGGGAATACAGAGGAGAAAATAAAAGCATGTTGCATACATAAACAGACAGATATATAGATGAAGTGTAGACGTAGAGGGATGGTGGCTCTGGTCATTGCTATGGTTTTGGGGTGTAGTATGAGGCCTCTGCCTGTACCCCATGTTGGGCCCAGCATTTCCTTCTGCTTTCCTCCTGGCCCTCCCTTTTACTGGAAGGACAGGAAAAGTGAAACTGCTCAAGCATGCTTCTCACCAACTGTTGGCACACCCAGGGGAAGGCTATAATTTCATGCTGCACACAGCCTGCGAGTCCGGAAGGCTCCGGGTAAATCTTCCTGAGTTCCTTCACTTAGCTGGCTTTCCATGGAGGTGGGAAGGATGGGGAATTGGGTGACAGGTCCCTTTGAACATTTTGAATTTCTTTTGTTTGTGCGAGTACAGGCAAGAGAAACCACCCCCAGGAGTGCTTGGCATTCAGTTCACATCCCTCCTAACAGCCAGGTCTTGGGAAACATAGGGGTAAACAGAGTTTTCACTTGGGCAAACTTTTCTGATTTTAAAATGTTGGCTCGATGCACATAGGTAACTGAAGCATGGTTCTCATTCTTAATACCTCAAGTCTTTTCTCTACCGTGTGGCCGGAGCTGAGCAGACCCATATATATCTGCCCTTACAAGTGTAGTGCACTCACACATGTGTGTGTGTGTGTGTGTGTGTGAAGGAAAGGTGTATTTAATAGAATGCTCTGTCCTTGCTGAGTCTATTACATTGTTCTGTGGCAAAATTCATAGAGATAAAAATGTGCACATCTAAGTGCAAATTAAAAATGATAGATAAACAAGTCTAAATTGAATAATAAATAAGAAACGAATGATAAAATCTGTTTTCTATTGAGCAAGCTTTATTCTAGCCAATAGAGTATGGAGAGATTCAGGGTCATTTTCATTTCTTCGGATCCCTCTCTAATTGCTAAAATGTTTATCTTTGGTAGTGACCTTCTGCCTTTACATTTTCCTACCTTCCTAAGCATTCCATTTGCATTCTCATGAATTATACCATGGGAAGAAAATGCAAAACAAATATCTGTGTGTATATTTTTGGTATTCATATTGAATGTTCTATTACTTTCTTCTGTCCTCTCTCTCCACAATGGTGATTTTTTTTTTCTAGCCTAGCTGAATCTTCTTAGATTTGAGCCAACTGTCTTTACTCTTCTGAATGAGTTTAATTTGCACCACTTTTTCTTTCTACCAGCTCTTTGAAGATTGCAATCAACTCCTTTTTGCCCTTCGTCATGCATTTTCAAGTTATTGATTCACTTGCCACACACACACACACACATAGCTTACTACTGCAATTTCTTTGCTTCCTAAGGTATTTTCACTCTATTTGGTTTCATTTCTAGTAAGTCTAACAACACTCACAGCATTTGGGGCCATTAGCAGCTAGGATCTGCTTGGGCACAGGGAACGATACTTGCTCCTCTAATGAAGCACACAGACTATAACAGCCATCTCTCCTCAGCAAGCTTTCCTTTTCAAGGAGGGCAAGGGAATAAAACTCAGTGGTTTGCTTCAGTGGCATTTGGGACTTCTCTTGATGCACAAGTTCTTTTGGGGGGTGGGGGGCGTGGATTAAAAGATAACTTAGAAATTGGAGGCAAAGACAAGTATTGTTTTCTATATTCTAAATATGGTCATTTATTGCTGGCTTGGAACATAGTCACATGTTAGAAACTAATCTAATGAGAAAAGGAATGCTTCTATTTCTCTTTCATTCATCATAATTTAATAAGTCCACCAGTAAATACTAGAAGATGGCTGAATAGAAAGGTCAGAGTCTAGGGATGTTAATATACATCATTAGAAGAATAATACATAACAAAATGGATACAGGTATATAATCAACATCCATTTAGGCTATTATTTTGAAGGAGCGGGTCGCAATCTAGTGAAAACACCTGAAAAAGGAATTGTTAATGAGGTGTTGTTATGATCAAAGGTCATGGTATTTTACAGGGCACATGATTTCTTCTTTAAAAAATGGTTGACCAATAAAATTGGAACAGGTTGATTTCTAGAGCAAATTTAAAATGAAGATGAAAAAAGTGGCTAATTTCATTAGATAACTTCAAGTACAAAAAAAATTCACATTCACTTTATCACCTCCATATTTAAATTAAGTACCCCATCAATCTGCACTTTCTAACAAAGCAGCCGTATGTGGCTCAAGTATGTGTAATGTGGCCAGTCAGAATTGAGACGTGTTGTGAACGTAAACAAAAACAGCAAATTTTTAAGACTTTGTTTATGGAAAGAAGGTAGTTACTATATCTCAATAATTCTTATATTATTACATATACAAATATTATTTTTAATATACTGGGTTAAATGAAACATTATTAAAGTTAATTTCACCTCTTTTTTTAACATGACTACAAAAAATTAGTACTTTGGGGCTCACATTCTATTTGTTTGGCATTATTTTTTAGCAGTTCTGGGTTTGAACGCAGCGCCTCTGTCTGCTAGGCAGGTGCTCTATCACTTGAGACACACTTCCAGCCTTTCTTCTTTAGTTGTGTTGTGTTTTTTTTTTTTAAATTCAGGTAAGGCCTTGTACTTTTCCCTGCATCCCTTGAACCTATGGTCCTCCTTTCTTTGATTCCTGAGTATCTGGAATTAAAGACATGTGCTTTCCCCACACGCCATTTTTTTCTTTTTCTTTTCCTTATTGTTTTTGGTAGTACTGATGTTAGAACTCAGGGTTTTGTGCTTACTAGGCAGGGACTCTATCACTCAAATGGTACCTGCATTCTTGTTTTTTGCCAATGCTGGCCTTAGACCATAATCCTGCTACCTACAACCTCCCATGTAGCCAGGATGACAGATGTGTTATTGGTTGAGATGGGGTCTTGCTAGCTTTTTTGCATAGGCTGGCTTCAAACTACATTCAAATCTTGTATCCTGCCCCAAACTGAATTGGAGAACAAAGACCTTAATGTAAGAAAAAGAAACTTTTAAACCACTCGAGGAAAATTTAGAGAAATCCCATGAAGGTATAGGCAGAGGTAATATTTCTGAATAGAACCCCAATTGCTCAGAAAATAAGAACAAGAATTGAAAAATGGAATAGTATCAAATTTAAAGAACTTCAGAACAGCAAAGGAAGCAATTACCAGAATAAGAAGAAAACCCATGGTATAGGAGAATATCTTTGCCAGTAATTAACTAGATAAAGGACTGATATCTAGTTTACATAAAGAGCTTTTAAAATTAAACACTAAAAGAATAAATAATACAATTAATAAATTGTTACATGAATTGAAATTTCCAAGAGAAGGACAAATACCTAATAAATATCTAAAGAAATATTCAAGATCCTTCGTCATACAGAAAATACAAGCCAAAACATCATTAAGATTCCATCTCTCTCAGTATATTCTTGCTATTAAGAAAATATATTTATCTAAATGGCAAAATAAGCCAGATTGAGGAAGACAAATATCACATGTTCTCTCTCATTTGCAGAATCTATTCCTTAGAAATGGATAACAGGAATGTAAAACTGACTCTGTTTGGGGGTGAGTACAAGCAGGAACAGAAACAGCTACATGTGCTGGGGGTGGGTGTTCAGTAGACCTGATGTGGAAAACCAACTAACCAATCTTGGGACAGGAGGGAGGAAGGGTATACAAATGCAAGCATGGTGTTCAGGAGACCTGATGTGGAAAACCAACTATCCAACTTGTGCACAGGGAAAGAAGGGGGAAACTGGGGACAGCGAAGAAAGAAATGTATTCACTGCCTGACTTATGAAATGATAACCTTCTGTATACCACCTTAATAATCACAATACAATTATTTTTAGGGGCTGGGGATTTAGCTCATTGGAAGAGCACCTGCCTGGCAAGTACCAGGCCCCGAGCTCAGTCCTCAGCTCTCAAAAAACAACAACAAAAAAAAAACTATAAAAGACAATTATTTTTAAAAGTGCCTTGGGAAAAGTTTAAATACCATGAAACATTACTCTTGTAATTACATACGTGTAATCATA
Organism: Perognathus longimembris pacificus; assembly: GCF_023159225.1. Taxonomy (NCBI): domain Eukaryota; kingdom Metazoa; phylum Chordata; class Mammalia; order Rodentia; family Heteromyidae; genus Perognathus; species Perognathus longimembris. Next base: position 25,253,616 of record NC_063178.1, on the reverse strand, counting down.
ACAGCAAAAATATGAAGGAGTTAAAACTCAGGATTTTAATTTTATTTATCGTAAGTTCCTTCAGCTAGCCAGATCATTAGTAGTTTTGTGTTTAGAATTTCTCACATTTATGTATGAAAAAGGAATAAAGTCACTTCATCAAGACCTTTGTAGAAACCAAAGTTGTGTTACTCTATATGAAAATAATGGATGCCAAAGTTAATCCTTTAAAATATTCATAAAATACCATGTTAATTATTTTCTCAGTTCCAAGAGAAAATACACACGTGCATTCATGCATCCCACGTCTAATGAGTCTGAGTACATTTTAAATGTTATTGTCCCAAGGTAAAGTTTAAAAATCGGAAAGAAGAAATTTCAATTAGGAAGTCTTTATTAGAATTGATCACTTTTAGTGTTTGGAGAATGAGTTTGGTGTCTAAACACTAGCAAGTTAGGACTCAGACTCTGAGCCTGCTTTTAAGTTGACCAAATAGCCCTTCCTTCAGAGAGGGGTACTGTTTCCCCTAGATGTTAATTTACATAGAAATTAATAGAAGTGGGGCTGGGGATATGGCCTAGTGGCAAGAGAGCTTGCCTCGTATACATGAGGCCCTGGGTTCGATTCCCCAGCACCACATATGTAGAAAACGGCCAGAAGTGGCGCTGTGGCTCAAGTGGCAGAGTGCTAGCCTTGAGCAAAAAGGAAGCCAGGGACAGTGCTCAGGCCCTGAGTCCAAGGCCCAGGACTGGCCCCCCCCCCCCAAAAAAAAGAAATTAATAGAAGTTAATGAAGGCCTTAAAAAACTCCTTTTTTGGGGGGGGAGGGATAGGATGCCACATTTAAAGTTAGGTTAAGGTCCCTTAAGCAAGACTTTAAAATTATTTCCTGGGAACCAGTGTTCATGTTACCCTGTGCTATAAAGATGCTATATGCAAGTTCTTGTTTGTTGTTGTTTTCTTTGGTTGTTGTTTGTTTTCTTGCTATCCTGGGGATTAAACTCAAAGCCTTGTCCATGTAAAGCAAACATTGTACCACTGAGCTACATCTCAGCTCCTGCAAAATTTTAAGACTTTTAGTATTAACTGTGTCTTTAATACTATTATTTATTTAAGTAGTTGTCTAAAAGAGTTTCAGTCCAATATATTAACTTATGAGCACAATGCATCTTGATCCGTGTCAGCCCTTTCATTCTCCCTGCATTTCTACCAATTCTGCCCCTCCTTACCTGGTTCCATTTTCACAAATACACACTGAATGTTATGATTGTGATAAATATCAGTTTGAACACATAAGAGCCAGCAATAGATGGACATTTCTTCCTTTTATTCTGCAAGTATGCAAAAAAGGCAAAATTTTGTATCTTCTCTTTCGGCTGATACTGTATTTAAGACATAATCTCCTCCAAATGGATCAAAGACCTCGAAATTAAAACAGATACCCTGAAAACACTAAAGGAAGGAGTAGGAGAAACACTTGGGCTCCTTGGCACAGGACGGAACTTCCTTAACAAAGACCCAGAAAGGCTACAAATCAAAGAAAGGATGGACAAATGGGACTGCATCAAACTGCAGAGTTTCTGCAGGGCAAAGGACATAGCTCGCAAGATAAACAGAAAGCCCACAGATTGGGAAAAGATCTTTACCGGCCATACAATGGACAAAGGCCTCATATCTAAAATATATGCAGAACTAAAAAAAATTATATTCCTCCAAAACAAAACCTCAAAGAACCAATAGCCCCCTCATCAAGTGGTCTAAAGACTTAAAAAGAGACTTCTCTGATGAGGAAATGAGAATGGCCAAGAGACATATGAAAAAGTACTCTATATCACTGGTCATAAAAGAAATGCAAATCAAAACAACATTGAGATTCCATGTCACCCCAGTAAGAATGTCCTATATCAAGAAAACTAAAAATGACAACTGTTGGAGGGGATGTGGCCAAAAGGAAACCCTACTTCATTATTGGTGGGAATGTAAACTGGCTCAGCCACTCTGGAAAGTGGTATGGAGATTCCTCAGAAGGCTAAGCATAGAGCTCCCCCTATGACCCAGCAGCCCCACTTTTGGGCATCTACCCAAAAGACCACAAACAAGAACACATTAAAGCCACCAGCACAACAATGTTCATCACAGCTCAATTTGTCATAACTAGAATTTGGAACCAACCCAGATGCCCCTCAGTAGATGAATGGATCAGGAAAATGTGGTACATATACACAGGAATTTTATGCCTCTATCAGAAAGAATGACATTGCCCCATTTGTAAGGAAATGGAAGGACTTGGAAAAAAATTATACTAAGTGAAGTGAGCCAGACCCAAAGAAACATGGACTCTATGGTCTCCCTCATAGGGAATAATTAGCACAGGTTTAGGCAAGTCACAGCAGAGGATCACAAGAGCCCAATAGCTATACCCTTATGAACACAAAAGATGGTGCTAAGTGAAATGAACTCCATGTTATGGAAACGACTGTTATATCACTGTTGAAACTACTTTCAACATGCGATGTGAAACCATAGCTTCTATTATTGATGATCCTCTTGTATCCCCTTCCTGTGGTTGTACCTGCACTATCTCTGTATCTTATCTGAGTACATTGGAAACCGTGTATACGGGTATTAGAACTAGGAAACTGAAAGGGAAGACCGAAATCGAGAGACACAGGGTAAAAAAGACAAACGATTACAAAAGCAATACTTGCAAAACTGTTTAGTGTAAATCTACTGAACAATTCATAGGGGGAAAGCAAAAAGGGGAGGAGGGAAGGGGGAATGAGGGAGGAGGTAACAAACAGTACAAGAAATGTAGCCAATGCCTAACGTATGAAACTGTAACCTCTCTTTATATCAGTTTGATAATAAAAATTTAAAAAAATAAAGATATAATCTCTTTTCTCCAACTCTTGTTTGGGGGTGCTGAAGAGTGGAGGGCTAGGAAATCTAAACCACTTTAAAGAGCTCTAGGAAATACTTTTGTTATACTTTCAGTCTGAAGTGCAAATGGACAAGTGGTTAGAGATTGAAGATGCTGTATAACTTATTAGAGAGACCTTGTCATGAGAAGAATGAAAATTGGTCTTTGGGTATCACCCCTTAAGCAATAGAGCAGGCACAGAGCAATTCTGGAAAAGAAACAATAGCCAAAAGAGGAGGCTGCAAAGAAGACTCAGCTGTTCTCATTCACTACTTCTCCTGCTGCCTTGAACTTGAAAATAACCATGAGGCCTGCAGAATATGCATTGCAGGTGTGCTGTATAGTTGAGAAGCAAAGAGATCCTTTTCCCTTGGAAAAAAAAGAAGACAAAATAGTAGTTCTTCCTAAAAGCCATACTGGCACTATTATATAACACTCATTTTAAATGATTGGAAATAATTTTAATTGGTACTTACCTGGGAGGCTCTATCACTTTTCATTTCACCAACTGTCTCAAAATGGCATGGTAAATTGCACCTCGTTGGCATCTGGGAACAGATGATAAGACAGGATGATGTATACAAATGATCTCTCCTTTGGAAGAATTCATCCAGAAGAATTGTCAAATTATTTTTCGAATGGTTGTCGTTCTTATTGAAACATTGCCAGGAAAGTTTAAAGCCTTCACTTGCATTGTATGATATTGGTACTTGGAAGTGCCATGATAAAATCATGGGATGTTTGAGGGATTGTCTTTCCAAAAGCACTCAGTTTTTCAAGTGCAATAGCAGAGATCTGGAGTAGACAACTTGAGAAATACAAAGTGAACCTGGGGATGAAAGAAGCCTTCAACATTCCAAAAGATCATGGTTACTGACATCATCGATTATGAAGAAGAATAACAGTTGTCAAAAACCGGGTGCATGTAGTTTACACCTATAATCCTAGCTACTCAGGAGGGCTGAGGGCTGAGGATCTTGGTTGGAAGCCAGCCTGAGCAAGAAAGTTCATGAAACTCTTATTTCCAAGTAACCACCAAAAAGCCCGAAGTGGAGCTTTGACTCAAGTGTTACAGCACCAGCCTGGAGCAAAAAAGCTAAGGGACAGCATCCAGGCCCAATATTGGCACATCTAAAAGAAAATTACCAAAAATTGCTTTAATAGTAACAAACGAGACGTTGGATATGGGCAGGATGGAAAGCAGAGAATAGTTTGTTAGGGAAAGTATATTTCTTTGGTTTGGGTGGTAATGTTAAATATCTCTCATCTCAATTTATAATATTAAGTCAGGAGAGTTTTGGTTGATTATAATGTAGGTTTCTGATGTGAAATACAGAGCCAGACTCTTATTCTGAACATCAGTGTGGGAAGAGCATAAAGGAACTTGATTACACCCAAAGTGAATAACGTTTTGCATTTCTTTAAAATCAAATTTCGACTTAACTGTTTTCCAGGTTCCCTCTGCATAATCTCTTCTGCATGAGGAACTAATAAGAAGAAATTGCCAGCAACCTTTTTACTATTATAATGATTGATAGGGGTTGAACACGTGGTTCAAGTGGTAGAAAAGAAAGAAATGATTGACATCCAAGCACTGTACATATTTAAGGTATAAACTTGATGAATCTGGGATGAGCACTTACCTGTACAACCATCAGCACATTTACAACTTCACAAAACCCTTGCCTGCACTCCTGTCTCCTACCTTACCCTCCTTATCATTTGTGCATTATTCCTCTCCAGGTGAAGAACGTGTCACATTAGAGCTACACCTTTGCTAAAGTTGTGAAGTATATACAGTATTACTAGCAGAAGCACTGTGCTATGTAGAATACCTCTAGAATTTGTTCATTTTGCAAAACCAAAGAGTCATACCTTTTGTAATTGTCATCAAATCTTAATCTCTGTGAGACCAAGATGCAGGGCTTCTGCAACAGAGCAAAGCTGGGTCATCTATCGGCTGCAGAGCCTCTCAAGCTTGTTTATTACAACGGGGTTTTACAATGAGCCAGGTGTGTGGGTGGGAAGAGCTTCAGTTGCCTTGATAATGACTTGGCCTTTCATGGGGCTAAAGGGAGAAGGACGTGGGTGGATTTAGCTGGTCAGACTCTTAAAGATCTGCTCGCTCTGTAAGCTCTGTTGACAGATGTCATGACCTCATGACCATTTTCTTACCCTGTGAGGAATTTTCTAATGTCCCAGGATGGTTTTTATTGCTATAAATATCACTAAAGCAAAGAGGCAAGCTTATAATGATTGTGTCCCTAATAAAATACCCCTTGCATACTAAGTGTTTTAAAGGATTGACATTGTGCTAGTTCATATTACCTCATCCATATGAGTCATGGCATTCTATCTTAATGTAGATATTATTTGCATAATATTGAAGCAGCCTTTCCATTTACTAAGACAGCATTTTTGAAGGGGGGTTATTGAACAGGTATTTTGCAGGAAAAGATGCTGGTGGCAGCTCAAATCCCTTCTCTCCTTCTTGTCTAGTAGCCAGGTGCATAGACACCATGATTGAAAAAACAATGCTGTCAGGTCCCTGGCAGCCAGGGGGAGCCACATGACCAGGTTCCGGCTAAGATGATGCATGCAGAATTGTTTGGTACCTCTGAGAAATTCTTAACATTTAAAATAGAAAGGGATACCTTTTCTCGGCCCCTTTCATTTACTGGCTGGATTCAGAAGACTTAGATGGATTCGAGGATCAACCTTGAACCGAATATGGGAAAGATGTAGAGCAGAATGCAAAGAGCTATGGGGCATTGACACCAGGGAGCCCATGCCAGTTCCGGATGCCCTGCTGTTGGGATTTCTTTTGGCAACAGATAAATACCATCCTCATTTACATCCCCATTCCCTGGAGGTCTCCACACACCTTCAGTCAAATGTAATGGTAAATAAGAGACAACTTAATATAGTAAGCAAAGCACTTAGCTCTTGTAGGAAAATCATTGAGCCAAAAGTTTTGCCAAGTGTGCCTCATAAAGATCATACCTGTAACCTCAGCTAGTGACGAGGCAGAAGTAGAAGGATCAAGATCTGAGGCTGGCCTGGTCAAATGTTATGAGAACCTGTGTGGGATAAATAATCCTAGAAACTAAAGGAGGTGGCTTAAATGATAGAGTGCTTGCCTAACAAGCATGAAACCCTGAGTTAGATTTTCAATGCTGGAAAAAAAGAGAGTTTTCCCAACAGACACTGGAAATACGTTTTACTCAATACCTTTATGATACACTTTATGACGTATGATTTGTCTTGGTGGGTAGAACTTCTTTATCCTATCACACTGAACTTTTTGGATTACATGTTTTTATTTATATTTGTGAGTAGCCTTGAGTGGAATACTTGACTAGAAATCCAAGAGACTCAATTCTACACCACCAGATTCATGGTGCTATGCTTTTTGTATTAGCATTCTCAATTTTAAAAAATCTCAACTGAATAGTCTCCATAATTCTCTAGTCTCTCTGAAGGCTGGATCTATGTGAAGCTTCTTGTTTCCCTTTAAAACCACAGACCTGGTTCTGGCTCTCAGAAATGTGGGCATATAATGTTGTCCACTGTACCCTACGACAGAATTTATGTTATAGATTGATCAAGTATCCAGACATGATTTGAGGTATACAAGAGATTATGCAAAGGTCATGGGCAAATACTATTTCGCTTTATAGAAGAGAGCATTTATATTCTAGGGTTTGGGCTAGGGCCCATAACCAGCCCTCTTCTCAGATAGTTAGAGACAATACTGTGTGTTAACCAATGCCTCTCAAGTGCCTAGTATATGACAACTATTGTCTAGCTTCGCATTTATAGAATGTAGTTCGGCTGGAAAAGGAGAGCTTCAAAGCTCATTTTGGAGGAATCTACATTCTCATTGTATAGAAAACTAAGCAAATATTGAGTCATCGAATTTTGAGTCATCTATGACTCCTGACTTTTCTATTCTATTGTCTTTATCTCCTAAAGCGCCGCATATTAAATTGACAGGTCTGCTAGCTCTCTGGTTTACAGAAAGAGAATTCTTTAAATTCTAACAGTTTTATTTAATGCCACAAAATACAGTTGTACTGTAAAGACCAATCTACTGGCCATGTGAATGTTCCTTCAGCCTCTAATCCAATGGCCATGTTAACAGCCACTCAGTCTCTCTGTAATTAACATGAACTATCCCCCCGCCCCCCACTCGTGCCAGTACTAGGGTACTCGGGCTTGAACTCAGGGCCTCACTCTCTCACAGGCTTTGAGTCATACCTACACTTCTGGCATTTCACTGGTTAATTGGCGATAAGGGTCTCACAGACTTTTCTGCCCGGGCTGGCTTCAAACTATGATCCTCAGATCTCAGCCTTCTGAGTAGCTAGGATTATAGATGTAAGCCACCAGTGTCCAGTTTTTTTACTTTCTCCTGAGCCTGAACTACTCCCTTTAAGCCTAGTGTACATTAGGAGTGTGGAAGGCACTTGTGTAGGAAAATGCAAGATAAGAATACGACTCTCCTGGAAATAATTTTAAAGACCCAGAGCAGAGAATGGCAAAGGCATCATCACAAGAATGCACCTCTGTGCACGAGGTATTACTATTTGCATATTTGGGTTTTACGCTTCATTGTGTATTTATGTGGTATGGGTGAGATAAAGTTGCAGAAGGGACTAAGAATTGCCTGACTTTTGAAAGCTAAGTCAGCTGTGACTTTCCACTAATAAAATATCTTCATGGGTTTAATTTTCCTGCCTCTGTGTGTGTGTGTGTGCACGTGCGTGTGTGTGCGGGCATTTGCAATATTTAATAGAAAGAAAATAAGCAGTTGATTGATTGCAAGTAGTGTGTTTACCTGACTGTATCATTGCAGAAATTTATCAGAGGTATCAGAAGTAGAAAATGTACGTTTCAAGTGTCAACTGCAGGCTTGTCCTTTTGCAGCACAAATGTGCAGGATCGGGAGAGTTCCTAAGCACTAATTTGGATATTGTTACCAGAAGAAAACACATAGTCAAATGTTCAAACCCTAGAACATAGGTTCTCAAGTCCCTCCTAGAGAAAACTAAAACACCAATCTCACTCTGATTCGTATTTCCTCTCATAATAAGGGAAGCAACTCTTTCTGGGTTATCTTCCATAGTTGACTACCATCTTGCTTGTTGTGGCTGATAAACTCACCATCAATGGCAGATTCCTTGGTTCCCATACAGAAACACAAGTAACAAAGCAAACTTTGAGAAGCAAAAGGAGAGCAGGCCCTTTCCCTAGGTCTTCTATTTTGGAGCTAACTTCTTGGATTCCTTGCATTCATCCCCTGCCAATCTCTTTGGTCATATGTACATAGTTTGTGGGCATGAACTGACTTCAGAGCAGCCACATACCAAAGCACCTGGCTTTGTTTCTATATTTAAAGACTACTGGCTACTGATTTGGTTTCACTTCTGTTATACACTATCGGTTGTTGGACAAGTCTTTACCTCATGGTGGCTTTTTACCTAAGGTTAGACCACAATGTCTTGCACTTTAGAAAAATTGTGGGGAAAGGTCCCTAACTTCTTAACCATTGTGGTCACTGTGCAGATGTGTGTTGTCCCAGCCCTTGAATCCATTACCAGGCTGGAGCTCCTAATGTTGTGTCCACTGTGTACAGGGGATTTCTCTTAGGCCCACTGCTTCTTGCATTCTGGTTCCAGTATCACAGAATACCCAGTAGGCATCCTGGAGCCCAAGCCTACTTCTCTACTCTCTATAGCTCATTCACATGACCTGAACTCACAGTCATGTCCACAGTCCCCTTACCTATCTCTTTGGCTATAATAGACTCCAAATGTAGGGGTAATTTCTCAGATATCAGGAAATTTCTTTTTTTTTTTTTTTTTTTTTGCCAGTCCTGGGGCTTGGACTCAGGGCCTGAGCACTGTCCCTGGCTTCTTTTTGCTCAAGGCTAGCACTCTGCCACTTGAGCCACAGCGCCGCTTCTGGCCGTTTTCTGTATATGTGGTGCTAGGGAATTGAACCCAGGGCCTTATGTATCGGAGGCAAGCACTCTTGCCACTAGGCCATATCCCCAGCCCCAGATATCAGGAAATTTCTGCTTTCAATTTATACATCTAAAATTTCTAAGTTACATAAACTCTGAATTCAAGACAGAGAGTGAATCTAGACAGAGACTGAAACTTACCTCATTTTTCCTAGTAGTAATAAGATGTTCATTAGTATTCACAGATTATCTTTTACTGAGCATAAATTGATTGTTCAAAGGTTTCACTTGGATACTTTCATAGGTGCATATAATGTACTTTGATCAAATTCACATTGTCTGATTATTCTTAGCCCTTCTCTTTCCTCAAGTGAGTTATCTAGAACACCCACAAAACCAGGTGTGTGGGAATTTGTAGCATGTAGGAGCAAATAGGGACTTTTTTTAATCAGTGGAAAACTGGCTGCTTCATTTGTTTTATTTGTTGTTGATGAGATTGTTTTGTGTTGTAAGGTGTGAGACTTTCCTTAAGGTCAGTTTGAGAGAATAATTGAATCAGTAGCAGCAGCAACAACTTGTTTTGATATCACATACCTAGCAGCCTTTAGTTCCATTCGTAGAACTATATTCATTTTTATTCCTTTCTGGTGATAGAGAACAATATATCCTTTCATTTCTGGAAGAAGCAAAATATTTTTCTTTACAAGTCAATAGAAGGATAGAGGGAGTTTTAGAGGTGTTATTGTCACCATAACAAATATCTGAGAGAATCAACTTATAAAGCGAAATAATTTGTCATGGAAGTTTCAATGTATGATTGATTGGCTTGTTTTCTTTGGGTCTGTTACAAGGCAGCACATCATAACAGAAGCACATGGCAGAACAAAACTTCTTACTTCATAGCCAGGAAACAAAGGGAGAGACAGATGCCAGCATATTGTAGTCCTCTTCAAGAACACAGTCCCAATGATCTAAAAAACTCTCTCTAGGTTCCAGGTTTCCACCAACTTCCAATAGTGCCCCCAGGCCCTTAATACATGGACTTTTGAGGAACAAGTAAGGTCCATGCTATGGCTGAGAACATTTAGTAAAAAGCCAGATAAGGAGATCTTTCCCATGATTTTCTGGGAAAGCGAATGAATCAAGTGTTGATAGTGATGAAGCATGCCTTGGGAATGAGGCCCTCCACATTGCTAAGTTTATTCCTTGATGGGAAAACATGACAATCATTTAGAAACTCAGTCTGCAATATGCCATATGTCCACATTTTGTCTAACTTAAAGATGAAGGAGGTGATCACTTTGTAGTTTTAAAGAGCCATGAATCCCTCTATTCCAAAATCAAGTAGGGTTAAATATAATCTACATTTGATTTAGCTTTATTTATTTACATTTTTTGAAGTCACAAAAGTTTGAACTCAGACCCTTGTACTTGCTAAGTAGGTGTTCTACCATGAGAGCCATACCACCAGCTCTTGTTGCTTTTTGTTGCTTTTCAGAAAAAATGTTACCTTTTTGCCCAGGACTGGACTCAGACATCAATCCTTATATCTGTGCCTTCTATGTAGCTGGGACAAGAGGCACATACCACTATATGGCTTGTTTTGTTGAGATAGGGGGGTCTCACTTTTTGTCTAGAGTAGGTCAAACGATGATCCTCCCAATCTCTGCTTTCTCAGTAGCTGGAGTTACAAGCCTGAGCAGCCACAGTCCTATCCAGCTGTAGTAGTATTCTATTGTTACCATAATCATCACCACAAGTTGAGTGGCTTGTGCGTCCATTAACAATCTCACAGTTTTGTAGATGAGAAGTCTGGCATGTCTCAACTGGGACCTCTGCTTAGAGTCTCATGAAGCCAACATCAAGGTATTGGCAGAGTTGTGGTCATCTCTGTTTTGGGGAAAGATCTACACTTCTAAGCATATAGTACTAGAATTCTGTTCCTTATGATACTCAAATTGAGGTCTTGCCCCCTAATGGGCTGGGAGCTGGGGCTCCCTTTGCTGGCAGAGGTTCTCTTTGATCTTTGCTCTCACCTACTCCATCATGTCTCCCAACCCATTCCAGAAATAGAAAAAGGGAAACTCCTTCTCCCCCTTGAAATCCTACAGAATATTTTGCTGGATCTCGTCATCCCTTTAAGAAATATCTCCACCCCCAAAGAACTCGTGTAATTATACTGAGTTACCATGTTAATTCAGTATAACTTGGTTATAATCTACAACTTCAATCATACTGCACAGCCATTTTGCCATGTGACAACTTCACAGGTTCCAAGAGCAAAGACATGCAAAGTTTTTTTTTTGTTTGTTTGTTTTTTTTTTTGGCCAGTCCTGGGCCTTGGACTCAGGGCCTGAGCACTGTCCCTGGCTTCCTTTTTGCTCAAGGCTAGCACTCTGCCACTTGAGCCACAGCGCCACTTCTGGCCATTTTCTGTATATGTGGTGCTGGGGAATTGAACCCAGGGCCTCATGTATACGGGGCAAGCACCACTAGGCCATATCCCCAGCCCTAAAGACATGCAAAGTTTGACAAGTCAGTCTGCATATGAAAATGCTTTGTTGTAGAAAAATGTGTTAAAATCCTTTGACTAATTTAGTTTTAAGTTTGAAAAATACAAAAAAATACCCAATGAAACTATTCTATAAAAGTAACCAAAGAATCAACAGTGTATGGCCTCAGAAATGGCAAGTTGGGGTGGACCTGGTAGGATGGAGACAACACAGAACCTAGGAAAGAGAATTTATTAAGAAGAAGCAAGTGGGTGCTAGTATCTCATACCTGTAAGTCCTCACTACTTCGGAGGCTGAGACCTGGAGAATCATGGTTCAAAGTTGTTCTGGACCAAAAAATCTTCAAGACTCCAGCAAATGCAAATAGCAAAATGCTGAATTGGAGGTGTGGTTTAGGTAAACATTAACTATGGATAAGAAACCAAGTGAGAGCAGTAGGTCTTGAGTTGAAACCCTGTATCAGTACTGAAAAAAAATGAGGGAAAGGAAGAAAGAAAGAAAGAAGGAAAGAAATACAGGATGAAGAGGACAGAGTCAAGGAAAGAGAAGAGAAAAGGCAGTGAGAAGACAGAATAGCAAAGAATGAAAAGGAACTAGAGAGAAAGATAGAAGTTGGATGAAAGAAGATGAACAATCTGCACAGGTTAATAAAGATAATATGATGTTCGCTGGGCACTCGTGGCTCACACCTGTGATCTTAGATACTTAGGAATCTAAGAAAGGTTGCAGCACAGCTCGACACAGCTGGGCAAGACCCTTGAGAGATCCTTTCTTAACTAATATCTGGACACAATGACATGCCTGCCATTACAGGCTCTGTGGAAGATGAGATTGGTGGTGGGTGCTGGGGGACCGTGACAGCCAAGACCTACAAGTTTGCAAGACCCTCTCTTCACAGAGGGAAACCAGAATGGTGGCATGCATCTGTGATTCCAGCAAAGCCTGGAAGTTTAAGGTAGGTATACATGGCTCAGGTTGCACGACCTGGTAAGAAACCAGACTCTATTCTAAAAATAACCAGTGAAAAATAAGGCTGGGGTCATGGCTTAACTGGTAGAGCACTAGTGTAGCCAGCATAAGGCCCTGAGTTCTGAGTTCAAAACACCCCAGAACTGCAAAAAAGATACACATACATACACACACAGAGATATATCTATATCTATCTATATATTATATAAGGGAGAGAATAAGAGGTAATATGCATGTATAAATAATACACATATATGCATGAACTTATATAAAGAAGAGAAAGAGAGGTGATAAAGTATATAAATAAAGGGAAATTCAGTAGGCTTTGAAGTGGCGATTGTTTGAAGATCTTTTGAGCATTGAGGGAATACATTGTCTAGTCCAATGACATATTCCCTAATATTTTAAAGACAGTCCCAAGTACTCTCATTTCCAGGTATATTAATTAATAGCATCCCATTTACTCCTGTGGATAATTTGGAAATAGGTATTTTATAGCCATTGCCCATTAGCAGGGCCCCCATTTGGAAAGTACATTAACTGCTTACTATTTTGTACAATGTTTTCACACATTGTCGGAAAAACTGGCTCCACATGACATGGTCTCAGAATTCTTTAAAATGCATGAAATTCATCAGCCACTGACTCAGGTTACTGAATCAAGTTCTGAATTCCTGGATTCATCTCTTGTTTCTGTTTTGTTTCTGACATTCACAGTTTGCAAACTCTATTAGTGGAATTAGAAAATGTTGTGTTTATTCTTTAAAACTAATCTTTCTCCACCTTCAATGTGTCATCCTATAACCCATTATTTAAAATATCATCCTCTGCCTTTTGGAGGAGAAAAATGAAAACTCATTACCTTTAGATGTTAAACTCCAAATGGCTTTCCAGTATTTCTGTTTCTCTATACTAAAATGCCAGCCTTTTCTTATCACTTGGGTCTTTTTTAAATGATTTAAATTCTCAGGGTTATAATCCATATTTACATGCTAATTTACCTATGTTGGTGAACACATATATAAACAGTAATGAAAAAATACTGAACTGACAAAGGCTTTTCTAGGTTTTGATGAGGTTGCATTTTATCTGGGTTCATTGAATTACTATAGTTAGCAGGATTGGTTATTTGATTATGAGGTGTGCTCAATTTTGATTTAAATAAAATTGATTTTCGTGAAGTACAGCCGAGTTCTGACCATTGATGCGTTATTTGGGATTATAATGCCTCCAGGATACAGTGGAGTATCAGTAGTGGGACTGCAGGGTTTCTTTAAAAATGATACAATATAAACAAACAATGGGAGAAGATTTTTGCCAGAGGGAACCCTATTACACTGTTGGTGGGGATGTAAACTTGTTCAACCACACTGGGAAGCAGTATAGAGGATTCTCAAAAGACCAAAACACTGAACTACAATATGACCCAGCAGTCCCACTACTGAGTATCTATCCAGAAGACTACAAGCCAGGTTGCAATAAACCCACCAGCACAACCATGTTCATTGCAGCACTATCCACCATCTCCAAGATAAGGAATCAGCCCAGACATTCCTAAATGGACGATTGGAGCACAAAAATATAGTACATATACACAATGAAATTTTACTCATCCATTAGAAAGAATAACTTATTTTTTTGAACTGAACAACTGAACAACTCATGGGGGGGGAAGGGAAAGGGAGAGGGGGGAGGGGAGAATGAGGGGCAAGGTAACAAACAGTACAAGAAATGTACCCAATGCCTAATGTATGAAACTGTAACCTCTCTGTAATTCAGTTTGATAATAAAAAAATAGAAAATTTAAACTTCATAACAAGCCTAGGCACAATAACACTTTATTATTTGCATTTGATTTATCACTTCAATAGTAAATGCTCAAAGATATTGCATGAAGAACCTTTTAGTCATTGTTCTTAAGCATAGCAAAAATCTCCTTTGTGTTGCATGTGTTCCTCCCTCCACCTCCCACCCCTGGGAATAAAGGAGAGTAGCCTTCATTGGTGAGTAGAGCATATAGAGCCCCCAGTACTGACTTTGGTGCTGAGTTTATGGCTCCTCCTCCAGGGTGCTCCTGTCCATGGTGCTGATCTCTAGACTCAGGCTCAGGTTCTGGTTTCAGTTTTTTGGTTTTTTTTTTTCTCAAATTTTTATTATCAAACTGACGTACAGAGAGGTTACAGTATCATACGTTGGGCATTGGATACATTTCTTGTACTGTTTGTTGCCTTGTCCCTCATGCCCCCCTCCCTCCCCCCCTTTCCCTCCCCCCCCAGATGTTCAGTTCACTTACACCAAACAGTTTTGCAAGTATTGCTTTTGTAGTTATTTCTCTTTTTTTACCCTGTGTCTCTCGAATTTGGTATTCCCTTTGAATTTCCTACTTCCAATACCAGTAAGCACGGTTTCCAATATACTCAGATAAGATTACAGAGATAGTGTAGGTACAAACATAGGAAGGTGATACAAAACATCATCAATAATAGAAACTACACATACACATAGGACGTTGAAAGTAGTTACAACTGTGATATATCACTTGTTTCCATAACATGGAGTTCATTTCACTTAGCATCATCTTATGTGTTTCTAAGGGTATAGCTATTGGGCCTTGTGATGCTCTGCTATGGCTTGCCTAAACCTGTACTAATTATTCCCAATAAGGGAGGCCATAGAGTCCATGTTTCTTTGGGTCTGGCTCACTTCACTTAGTATAACTTTTTCCAAGTCCTTCCATTTCCTTACAAATGGAACAATGTCATTCTTTCTGATAGAGGCATAAAATTCCATTGTGTAAATGTACCACATTTTCCTGATCCATTCATCTATGGAGGGGCATCTGGGTTGGTTCCAGCTTCTCGCTATGACAAATTGTGCTGCGATGAACATTGTTGTGCTGGTGGCATTACTGTGATTTTGTTTGTGGGCTTTAGACTCAGGCTCAGGTTCTGGTTTCAGTTTTTGATGGTTTGGGGTTTTTTTCATACTGGGCTCATAAAAAACATACATTAGTGTGTAGCTGCTGCTTTCTATACAGTCTGGTGTTGTATTTAATGCTCTTCTTGTACTGCCTTAGTGCTCCAAGGGTCAGCATGCTTTCTCAGTTGCTTTTTTTTTTTTTAATTCTCTTCTGTAGAGTGTTTTGTTTTATGCTAGGTCAAGGAGCCTTGAGATGTTTCCCTTCCCCAACCCACTCATGATGGTGATTCATATCCTTGTAAGAGTATCCTCATTCATGCATAGCACAGCCCTTTGACTGTTCTATTAGTAGGGTAGACTCCTGTCTGGCATTTCTTGGAGAATTTTTTTTAAAGAAAAGAGTGAATATGACTTAACTCCTGATTTCAAGAAGCTTACACTCTAGTAGGAGGAAAGAGGGGTGGATCTTTGAATGAACTTGGTAAAGTGAGGCAGAATGGGAATGTAGTATAGAGAAGTATGAGCTGTTTGACTAGAGTATAAGCAGTGACCAGAACTCCAAGGAAAGGACTTTAAACAATTCTTTTATCCTTGTTCCATCCCAGACAAATACAGAAGAAGCTTTGGGAATAGAGGTGAAGGCACCAGTGTATCTAGGCTAATTCTGGTTATTCCAACATGCAGAGTTAAGAACTACTGGCCAGGGGCTGGGAATATGGCCTAGCGGCAAGAGTGCTTGCCTCCTACACATGAAGCTCTCGGTTCGATTCCCCAGCACCACATATATGGAAAACGGCCAGAAGGGGCGCTGTGGCTCAGGTGGCAGAGTGCTAGCCTTGAGCAAGAAGAAGCCAGGGACAGTGCTCAGGCCCTGAGTCCAAGGCCCAGGACTGGCCAAAAAAATAAAAAATAAAAAAAGAACTACTGGCCAAAAGAAGATTATGGCCCATTCTAATTCTAGGTGGCTCAGTAGGGAGGGGAAGGGGGGGGCCTCTGTGTCCATCCGTTTCTGCACCTGCCTTTATGTTTCATATTAGACTGTGATAACTTCCCATTTTAATGTAGATAGGGAACTTGTATATAATTAGTATACACACTCCCTATTTATTTGTTGTTAGATGAACACATACTTTTAAAGTGCCCCCTTTTTATTAAGTGAATATTAATGACACTTAGGGGTTTCATTGTGGTAGTTTCATGCATGTGTATAATGTGTTGATCATACTCGTCCCCTCAGTTTCTCTTTCTGTTCCCTCTTTGTCCCTCATTTATTTTTATAGCTTTAAAGGACTTTATTTTGATATTTTCTTGCATACACATAATGAATTTTGATCATGTTTCACTCTCACATCACCTTCTCCTCTCCTCTCCACCTCTTCTTCCAGTTCCATGCCATGTCTTCTCTTTGGAAGGCCTAGATTCCCAACATGAGAGAAAATATGTGACACTTGTATTTCTGAATCAGGCTTGTTTCTCTTGAATGGTGATCTCCAGTTCAATTTCATGCAAATTACACCATTTTATTCTTCTCCATGGCTGAATAATATAATAATAGTGTACATATACCACATTTTCTTTATTCATTCATCTGTTGATGGGCACCTCAGCTTATTCAATAACTTGGCTTTTATGAATAATGCCATGATAAATATGAGTGTGCAGGTATCTTTATTGAACACTGACATGTATCCCTTCAGACTATACATATATATGCATATGCATGTAATATATACAGTAGCTGCATAGAAGAATCATATATTTTTAAAGCTAACATTTATTGACTACCTACTATATGGTAAGCACTACACTGAGTGGTAAAGTTAGAGCAGGAAGCACAATTATGTCTCTGCAGGAGTATCCAGTGTTTCCTGCACAGTGCTTTTCTTTCCTTCACCAAAACTGTCTGGGGAATCTGTTAACAGGATCACGGGTCCCTCCCCATAGTACTGATGGAATCTTTGAGGATGAACTCTTGAAATATTCTCTGAAGAGGAGGTTGCTAGATGTTTCCTGTGCACAGGAAAGTCTGAAATCACAAACCAGTGGCCCATACCAAGCCACTAGGACAGGCCACATCTGGGTAATGAGCACTTTGGGTGCCATGTTGGAGAAACTAACCTGGGGAACCAGGAAAGGGTTCTGAGAAGAGGAAGCCTCTGAGGAGATGACAGTTTGTGAGTGGTGAGGGAATGGGGGAAGGTGGTTCAGACAAAAGGAAGACACCATGTCAAATCACGGAGAGTAGCACAAAGATGGCAGCTTGAGATTGAAGCTAGATTGCAAGAGGACATTTGGTTACTTTTAGCTAATAACTCTTCATTGATTGGCTGCAAATCAATGTATCCATGTGAACAAAGAGGACAAGAAGCTGCTCAAAGAACAGGGAGGGTAGAGGGTTTTCCGGGCTAGCTCCCAGCCCTTGCTTTTTCCAAGAGAGCAGTGTCAAGTTCTGAGTCTCTCAAGAGCAGATAGGCTAGATTGACAGTTACAAAGCCACATTCTCATGTATGTGTCTGCAAGTAAGGCACAGAGATCTAGCTTGTATAGCCAGGAGTTCATCCCTTGGTACAACCCTGCAAGGTAGAATAGGGTGCTAGAGTCTAGAAGGAGGTAGTAGAGTTTGAGAGGGTGGGATGGGAATTCGTGAGATCCTCTAGCTACTGACCTTGTTATATTGTCTTAAAAAAATCTTTACCAGGCTATTTACATTATAATTAGGATAATTCTGGTAACCTAACTTGCCACTCTAAACACTTTGTCCAATGAAAAGAGGAAACTGGACTCAGTAAACCAAATTTGTTTGAGCAAGAATAAGTATTTATTGACTGCTTGCTAGGCACCTAGCCTCAAATGCACCCAGCTTTGCATTGACTTCTCATTATACTCATTTGCCTTTCTCAACAGTCCCCAGAGATCGGCAATATCACTGTGTCCGTTTTCCAGAGCTGGAGTTTGAACCAAGTATTGAGCCTACCTGCTAGGCCACTTTGGGAGTATGGCTTTTTCTTACATTGATTATTTTCTCTACCTTCTTACTTTACATAAATATAACTCACAGTTTATAGAGAGGCTCTGTGCAATAGTCAAGGGAGAAGAAATTTAAAACGAATCAAATACCCCAGAATAAATAGGAAGACGGCTATGATAAGATATAAAGCTCTTGCTTCTATCCTGCAATGCTCACTGCTAGACACAAAATCCTTTTTCCTGAGCCCTTTAGCTTGAGAATACCAGATAGAAAGTTAAGAAAATGTAAATCTATGCAGTTCGGTAGGAGTTTCCACTAAGATTCAGACCCAGATTATTCTGCTAGGGGAGTATTTTCAAGATGGAAGGACTGCGGACTGATTCTGTCTGCAAAACAATATGTGGAAGAGGAGAGTGCATTCCGTTGAGTTATGAGAATACATGCTGTGATTTATTAAGTGCCTTCCTTTTTTCACCTAATTTCCCCTGATATGTAAGAGAGCTACCAGGGGCTAGAATTACTTTCTGCACTCTGTCAACCTGGAAGGAGGGGATCCTTCATCCTTCACTTCTGTAAGCTCTGCTTGCAGATGTTGGCTCCAGGAGGCAAATATAGAGACTCACTTTGCTTTTTGTTTTTGTTTCATTTGGTGTCAGTGTTGGGGCTTGAACTCAGGGCCTGGGCACTGTCCCTGAACTTCTATGTTCAAGGCTAGTACTCTACTACTTTGAGTCACAGCTTCATTTCCAGCTTTTGGATGGTTAATTGTACATGAGTCTCATAGATTTTCTTGCCCAGTCTGGCTTCAAATTACAATCCTTAGATCTCAGCCTCCACAGTAGCTATGATTTCAGGCATGAGCCACCAACCAGCACCTGGCTAATACATTTGCAAGAAATTATAGTTCAAATATGCAAAAAGGAAAAACTGCAAAATCAGACTTGCTTCTTAATGATCTGGAATCTCAGTAATATTCAATTATAGTTTACTTTCCTTTTATTAAAAGATTTAATTATTAACACCTTTGCAGTTTTATGCAGCACTTGACATTCCATCCAGTTGTTTTATGTTTATGTTCTGGATATCTCAACATGTTCTTTCTTCCCTAACTGTTACTAATCTTTATAGTCTTTTGATATAATTCAGTTATACTGTATTACTTACACACTAGTGAATACTCTATGTAATAAACATTGTACTTGTAACCTTTTAATTGCATGTAATAACTTCAGAAACCAAGGGGTTAACCAGGTGCTACATAATTGTTAGAAACTTCAAACTATTTATAGGGAAGATATAAATTTACATGATCTCTTAGTAAAAAGAAATTAATTGAGCTCATGCTGTGAAACTAAATAAATCAGTGGGAAGAGAACTGGTAGGATTTACTAGTGGAAGTCATTAGATCAAAGATTTTCTGTTGTACTAAGTTGCTTCTGTTTGTTTCTGAATGGCTGCTAATGTTTAAATCTCGGGGCTGACAGATTTTTTTTTTACTATTTTGCCAACAACATTTTTCTCTATTCCAAATGTTACTGGAAAACTAATCAGATGCAGTATTTGATTTAACAACAGAATGATTCAATACTGGCAATCTCTCCTTTTGTATAAATTTGTAAGGTAGACTGCCAATGTATAGATCTTCCTAGAATAGCTAAGAAGATCTTTGCTCCCTTAGAAAGAAGAGTTCTCTGCTCAGATTTGTTTTGGGGCGGAATGTCTCTTTTCCAGAAACCTGTCCTGGAGTACAACCACGGTCCTTTCTGACCACTCAATTGAGTCTCTCTGAAGAAGGTGAAAACCACACAGTAATTACATAGCTGCTCCAAACTGCAAATACCAAAGCAAGGAAACCTGGATAAATCACCATGTCCAGTGCCCTTTAAATGTCCAGTAGTAGAAGATGAGTAGTTGCCTGTTGCTAGGATAAAGAATGATATTTTGCTTTTTGGAGCCTTCTTTTTAGCAGACTTGCCTGCCTCGACCCCTAGCAGTATCTCTAATGGACAACTTGGTTCTTCCTCAAGTAGGCAGGCATGTGTTGTATGAGATAAAGGTTAGATGAGACAGAGGTGATTTATGGATAGACAGATAATAAAATATAGTCATGGGTATATGCATACACACACACACACACACATGCGCGCGCGCACACTCCCCCTTAGTGACCAGAGAAAGGGCAAAATAGGCATGCAAATGAAGACTTCAAGTCAACATTGGAAGTCTCTTCAAACACTCCCAGGTGTTGACTGTGACACAGGGCTGAAGGTGAGGGAAAGGATGAGGTTTACTGAGTACCACCATGGAGAGCCTCCAACTGCGTTCACCCCTGCTTCGAGAACTTACCTTCTTTATTGATGCCTGGGTAATTGGCAGCTACCTTCAACATCAGGAATTAAACCTTTATTTTATTTCCATGTATAAAAGCCAACTCACAATGGATAAAAGACTTTCCTTCTAAGGAACTGAATTCAAACTATAAAACTATGAGAAGAAGACATAGTTCTTGGATATTGGCCTGGGCTTTTTTAACCTTAGCCATGATATTCATGTCAGACTCCTTGAGTTTCATTCACTTACCAAGAACAATAACAGACTTAGGGAAACAGTTTATTCACACAGCATGGATGTATGAATGGCCAGGTGAAGACGTGTGTAAAGGAGGTGCAGAACTAATCTACAGAGGGGCCTTCGTGTGGGGCCTTCTTGGCACCTCTGCAGTCCAGACCAGCCACACAGACATTCTCTGAGCCCTGTTCTTTTAGGGGCTCTGTAGAGGCTTCATTTCAGAGGCTCATTTGATGACATCATTGACCACCGGGATTATTCCTCCTTGGAGGTTCAAGGGTGGCACTCAAAATTTAACTCTGTAATCCTGCCTTGGTCTTCCTGGTGGTCAACTTTCATCTTGGATTTATCTTGGGGTTCCCAAGCCCCAACCAGGTGTTACATATTCAAAAGATATCTATAATCTGAAGATTCTAAAGGCTTTAGGAGCTGTGTATGGGACTCAGAGACAGAGACTCTATATATTATACTAATATAACATTACTAATATATTAATATATTGTGCTATAATAAGAAATATATTCCAAACTATATATATGTATAACTTCAAACAATATGTTTAAATTAATTTTCTTCCTATTATAGCCTTAGGCATATTTTCTCCTTGGGGTTAACTAAAATCACTATAAGGCGGTGGGGAAGATTAGATGATTGAAGCTATTTAAAGTGCTTCACCCTAGCACGTGTGTGTTCGTTCATTGACTTGGCGGATATTCTGGGAAGGCAGTTGGCCATCCTTGCCTCCATCCACTTACCACCTTCCCAGAACACCTTGCTTGAGTCAGCAGAGTGTGACTTTCCCACGATTAATGCTTTCTTTGCTCACTTTCTCAACTGCAGCTTTTCTCGTTAACAAGCAAGGAGTAGGAAGGACTTGCTAATTCCGAGGTTCACCCTTTATGTGGGTGTCCTGGCTCCTGGGTAGCTGAGCATGGAGTCACATACGCAGACACTCCCTTCCGGTCCTTTGATTACTGTATGCTCTAAGTCTGCAGCACATTCCTGCAGTGTTTCCTTCTGCTGGTCCAACTCCCTGATTTTCATTTTTATGTAACAATCTTTGAAAAAAATCTCTCCTCTCTCTCGTGCTAAGTTCAAATCTTGTGGCAGCTTTGCTCGTAATGAAAAAGAAAATGATAGAAGTCAATTGCCAATGGACTGTTGCTTTCTTTAGCTTATTTGGTTTATTGTCTGGAAGCTTTAGGATCACATTCTGCTTGGTGCGCAATGAAATTCTTTCCTTTGTGTAGCTTATGTGTATTTTCTTTTTTTAATTTTTAAAATTATCTAAGTCATTGTACAAAGGAGTTGCCAGTTAACAAAGTTTATGAAGACAATATATTTTGATCGGTGTCACCCCTTTCAACATTCTCACCCAACCCTCCCATACTGACCCCGTCGCTCACTCTTCATTTTGTAGGATGTACACTGCATTCTTGACTATATTATTTTCCTCTTCTCTTCATGCGTCCACCCACTTTGCCTTGATCCCACTCCATCACTTTCAGGCACCCACTTCCAGGTGTTTATTTTGCTGAACTTTGATTTTTTTCCTAAGGACTTATACTGTTGGGAGTTCTCCCTTGAATCTACTGTATTTCAGTTAATACATGTATACACTTGGACAACAATGTATTTACTTATAAGTTTATAAGCTAAATCTAACTTCTGTATATAAGAGAAAACATGCATCTGTTGTCTCACTGGGCCTAATTTACTTCACTTAGTATAATTTTGACCTAGCTTACATGTATTTTCTTTCCTGCAGATTGCTTTTGAGGGGGCAGCGTGTAACTGTGTAACTGCCCTAGCCTCACGTTGAGCTCTGGGATAATAGGTGGACATTATCATGCCTGGCAATGCTCTTTCTTAAACTCTACATGTTTCCATCAGGTCTAATTTTTTTGTCTACTTGTATCCATCCTGACACCTGAATTTTATCATGTACTGCAGATGACGTTGGCTTCTTTACTACCATAATAACTGACTTAAAGGAAAATAGAATCATACTTTGAATATATATGAACCTATTCTTGTTTTACTTAATATAGTAAACATGATAGTAAAATACTTCTGCTAATATGTGCTCTTTTAATGGTGTGGTGCCCATTGGATCCCATGAAGGGTACTAATTAGGATTTGACGTTATGGCTATTCCTTTAATTGTATATTTTTTCAGTGTGTGCTTTTTAAAAATTATTCTTGGTTTTCCCTTTTCTCTCTTAAATAAACTGGGATCAATTCCTATTTAGATAGGAAGATCTAGGCTGGTATTTTGTGACAGACAGCTGGTATAGACAACCTCTTATGTGTTTTTGTGTGTGTGTCCTGGAGCTTGAACTCAGGGTCCGGGTGCTGTTGCTGAGCTTTATCGCTGAAGGCTAGCACTCTGCCACTTAAACTCCATTTTGGGCTTTTGGGTGGTTAATTGGAGATATGAGTTTCATTGACTTTCCTGCCTGGGCTAGCTTTAAACCTCAGTCCTCAGATCTCAGCCTTTGAGAAGCTAGGATTCTATGCATCTGCCTTCATGGTTTTCCAACAAAATGATCTCCACGTTGAAGGAGTTCAGTGGAAATCAGCAGGAAGTTTAGGATGACAGTCTTGATGTAAGAATGGTTAAAGAGCAAGGAAATGGACTCTACCTGTGTCCTTTAACTTTATCCTCACGTTCCAATATAAGGACCTTAACTCCCTCCCCTGCCTTGTCAGGAGCCTAGCATTTCCTTGAGAAGACAGCAAGGAGGATGGGCATCTTTTCTGGAGAAGCTATAGGATCAATTTCCTTGCAGAATTTCTCCCTTGTCTTTCTTCATCTCCCAAATGCAGATCAGAGCTGGAGTTAACCTTCCCTCCAACTTAAAGATCCCATGGAGGTATATGTGTCACAATTCCCTGGTACATTTTATTATACAGAAAACTTTCAAAGGCAGGTTTCTAATCATACTAAGCTCTAAAATGGCTGTGGAAAGTGGTTTGACTAAATGTTTTGTGGCAAGCTTCTATTCTTTGAACACAGTTCACCTTTGTCTGCATAAAAGTAAATGTTACGGGGTTAGAAATGTTACCGGGTTCCAGGGAGGGGAGTCCTTGTCCCTCCAAGAGTCCATCACTCAAGATAGTCTCAAGCAAAAAGATGGATTTGTTGGGGAAGCAAAAAGCGAACTGAACAGCCAGGGATGCAGCACAGACTCGGGAGCTGAAACTGCGCCGGTGAAAAGCAGGCTGACCAGCCAGGGACACAGTGCAGACTCAGGACATAGGGACATAGTACAGACTCGGGAGCTGCCACCGTGACCCCGAGTAGTCCTCAAATTGGGGTTAAGGTAAAAGCATAGTACAGATGTAGGAGGTTGACACAGCGGGTAAAGCAATAAATAAGCAAGCAAGCCATTTACAGACGCAGAATTTTGGGGTCAGGTTGACCTAATATACTCCCCCCAACATTTCCTACCATGTTTCCCTAATCAAAATGGAGTCAGCACTGCTCCCTACAACATCCCCCCTTTTCTTTCAGCCTAGTCAAACCCTTGAGTTATTTCATTAACATTGAGGCATGTGTACTGGATGCGTAGGACCATCAGTTTTATGGCCCCAATTCTTTGTACACATGGGCCATTTCAGTTTCCTGTGCTTTTAAGCGCCTACAGTTGGCCAGTGATATCTGTGAGGTCCACCCCCAGGAGGGCTCCAGGCAGGTGCTCTCGCTTATTTAAATCTCCATCCAGTTACCTAGGTACCTGGCACACCTGGAGGCAGTTACTTCCCTCCCTTCTGAGGTCACACCCCAATCCATCTGGATACACCCTAATACACTTGGACACACCTCCCACCCCAGGCATTGCCTGGGAGTGACTCTCTAACCTGCCACATGTGCTTTATCCAATTTTTTTGATAGAGCTAGTCAACTCCAGTCAACTCAGAGTGGGAAGCTCACCCCAGAAAGAATGTGCCCCCCAAATCTTAGTTTCAGCAGACCCAAAGCAGCTTTCCAGCAGGAATCAGCTGTGTGTGATGGAGTCCCATTTGTTTTCACCACAGTAGAGGTACTCAGGGTGAAGATGTAGTTTCCTCCAGATGTCTGTCAGGCCATCCTTGATCTCAACCCAAATGGAATGGGCAGAGGACGTGGCGGCAGCAGGCAGCAGTGTCTCCCAGTGGCTCCGGCATGTCACACCCTCTGCTGGGTTGCCTGTAGCTTTCTGCATAGACTGGTCAAAGAAACATCTCTCACCAGTGCAAGTCCCCATTCTTGTACATTTGTTACCCCTGTTTTGCATGCTTCTAGTTTATCCTGCCTCATCTTCCCAAAAATGACTCTGGTACTTTGATCTTAAGGGGAGCTGCTGGGCGAAGATCATTCATCTTCTGTTAACTTCAGGCTGGCTCAGGGATAACGACCTTTCCTAGCCAGGAACTTATAACCGTACTTAGCCTACTTTGCCAAGAGGTTGCCAGTATCAAATGTCCATTAGGAGCTTTCCTCCAGACTGGAAATGACATACAGCAGTCAACTTTTAACAACTGCACAGATCTCTTCTTGGGCTACAACATTGTAGTCTTTTAGCACTCGGGTTTACAGGAGCATTTTTCTGACTGGCTGAGGAAACTGATCTCTGATGACCTAACAATGCCTAAATTACCTTTGCAGGCCTTAGACAGATCTCAATAAAGACACGATTTCAGGTCCACAAGCTTCGCTTCCCTTCCTGAACAGATAAGCCAGCTCAAAATTTACTTAGGGCTTTGAGCAGATGCAGGGGATTGGGATTTTACACTGTACCCCCATTTGACAAACTTAGCTTTGCTACCCGCTATCACAGATGACTGGCAAGTTCCCGCCCAATTAGACAGACATGGGCATTAGAAAGGCATGCTTATAAATTATTCTCCTAGGACCTCCTGGCTCGAATTAACTTTTGAAAGGCCAAGCACAAGTGACTCTAGGATCTGACACCATCTCAGCCATCCCAGCAGTGGCTTACTGCCTCTGGATGCTCCACCACTTCTGTCCCAGGAGTGACTTTTCCACTTTTACCATCACTGGACTTGAGTTCAGGGCCTGAGTGCTGTCCCTCAGCTCTCCAGGCTCAAGGCTAGCATTCTGCCACTCTGAGCTCCACACAACTCACAACTCTGTTTCCAGCATTCTGCTGGCTGATTAGAGATGAAGACTCTCACAGGGACCTTTCTCTGCCTGGGCTGGCTTCGAAGTGTAGATTTCAGATCAATGAGTCTTTACAAAAGGCCACTTTACTCCAATTAAAAGCAACAAGGTGGTCCACACAGAAGTAGTTTTTAAGCATGATCTTACCTGGAACTTAGGGTCAAAGTTACATCTGACAAACTTGTAGGAATCGTCTGTCCTCTGTGGCCTGTCTGCAATTTTTACAGAAAACCTGCAAGGCAAACTGGAGTAGCAATTAAACAGTCATTATGGTAGCCCTAATTTTTCCTTTATCCAATTTTAAACAAGCATTTAGGACAAGTTTTACTTCCAAATTTTTATATCTAGAAATCCATTCTTGATTTTAAAAGCTTTTTACTAACCTCTGCCTCAACACTTAGACTTTGGCTTTCACTTGCATTTGAAGATCTCTGAAGCCTAGAGGCTCAGGGCTGCTTGTTTTAAAAGGGCCATTCGTTTTCCTTCCATCTAAATTACTGCCTAGAACATCTGAACTCGATTGTGGTTTTCCTTAATGCAAGAATTACAAATACCAGAATTACAAGCATAAGAATCTTGACTTAGCATCTTCACTTTTAAATACATCCAAATTGCAAAACAGCACAGTTGCATCATACAAATAAACTTTTTTTTAACACTCCTTTAAATTTTCCAATTTTAATCCATCCTATGGGGCAATTTTAGAAATATCAATCAAATCATTTTTACCCTCAGGTTTCCAGTGTTTATCTGAGAACAAAAGAGACAGGATGAAGAAAAGCCTCCATTGCCCAGTCCTACAGAATGGGCATATACTCATCTGACTTCTTAGAGCTTGATGAACTGCCTTGGTGCCGGCTTACCCTCCTCCACCATGCATGGGCGCCCCCTATGGCCTGTCCCACCATTCGTGGACTCCCCACTCGGGCCTATCCCACCACGTGTGGACTAGCTAAGCTATACCTTTGCCAGATCACCCCTCACTCCTGAGGATAGGCACACAGGCCTGCCCCAGGTTTTTCCTGTCCTTTCCTATTGATGTCCGACTGAGCCCCAAGCAGTTCTTGAACAGTGATAATCAAACATGAATATCCAAATTTCTAACATCTAGTCCCAAATTTTAACAGTGGAAATAAGTTAAATTCCCAATGCCTTTTTGCTAAACCAGATAACTTGATGACAGTCTTATGCATTAAGATACCAAAAAAAAAAATTTTTTTTTTGGCCAGTCCTGGGCCTTGGACTCAGGGCCTGAGCACTGCCCCTGGCTTCTTTTTGCTCAAGGATAGCACTCTGCCACTTGAGCCACAGCGCCGCTTCTGGCCGTTTTCTGTATATGTGGTGCTGGGGAATTGAACCCAGGGCCTCATGTATGGGAGGCAAGCTCTGTTGCCACTAGGCCATATCCCCAGCCCCAAGATACCAAATTTTTCAACCACAAATTAGAGAAATCTTTTTAACTGTTGTTTCTCTTTAAAACAATGCAATATCCTTTTAGACTTTAGGTAATGCCCAAAACCTTTTTGAAACTCACCCATTCTTACATCATGCTGACGGTTTTTCATCTTGAACATATTCACACTCACACATGCTCATGCAATAAGATCTTAAAGAGCACGAAAATTAACATTAGGCTATTCATTTTCAGTGGCAAGAGATATTTTGCCAATCTTGTACTTGCAGGTGATCAAGATATAAGATAAAAGCTTTTTAACAAAGCACTTTACTGGGCCCTATTTTTCCAGGGCTTCCTAGTGTTAGCAAGGCATTTTAGCTTCAAATGCTTTTCTGCTGAAGATAGTGGGAAGGGGGTTCCCTGGACTAAGACTCGGCCCACCCTGTACTTTAGTCTCAGAACATTTTACATATCAATTGACCCTTGAAGTACCTTCAGTTGGAAGAAGGGCACTTACCTGAGGCTGGTCGCTTAGCCTACCAGGTAGCCTGACTATCTTAGGCCAGTTTTAGCCAGGAGCACTTCACAATTTCAATTTGTTAACTTTAGCTAGTTGTTAGTACAATGTCCTCAGCTGCCTGCACACTCCCAACTGCCTCAATGCAGAAGGAGACCCAGAAGGCTCTTTATTTCCTCTATAGAGACACAAGACTGAACACCACAAGACTCAAGACTAAGGCAAACACAGAATTCAGAAAAAACATAACAAAACAGAACAGAGACATACAAAAGATTTAAAGCTGCTGCTAAAGAATTCATAGAGAAGATAGACTACAATTGCACTGACCCTGCTACTTCCTCTTTCCTCCTCTGGTCTCCTCTCACAAGGCTCCAGCTTTTTGGCTTCCCAGAGAATCCAGCCTTTCTCTTTAGTGGTGAATAGACTGTCTAGGAGTTGCAGGACATTGGCCCAGGTGGGTCGATGAATCAGAAAAAGAGTAGCAAGCAAAAGCAGAATCGAGAACAGGTGCAGATAGACATGACCGTACACAATGAGGAACAACATCAACATACATGTCCTCCAGTACGAGGACCTTCACCAAGGGGTCAAGGCGTCCCTTGACCACCCCGGCCTTAGAGAGCTCCTACGTCCAGCTTCTCTCTGTCTGAGGCCCACGAACAGTGCACTTTTCCACACAAACAGATACAGAAACAGATTGGTTTACCAAATTCAGACACACACTTACACCCCCAGAGGTTTCTTTTCTCTGGCACCTTCCTCCCCACCTCCCAAAAAAATAACGTGGTTAGGGACTCTTCCCCGTCAGGCAACCAATGTTAAGGGGTTAGAAATGTTACCAGGTTTGAGGGAGGGGAGTCCCCGTCCCTCCAAAAGTCCACCACTCAGTCTCAAGCAGAAAGATGGACTTATTGGGGAAGCAAAAAGTGAATGGACCAGCCAGGGATGCAGCACAGACTTGGGAGCTGAAACTACGCCAATGAAAAGTGGGCTGACCGGCCAGGGGACACAGGGTAGGCTCGGGGACCGTGACCCTGAGCAGTCATCAAATTGGGGTTTATAAAGGTGAAAGCGTGGCACAGATGTAGGGGGTTGATGCAGGGGGTGGAGCAACAAACAAGTTAAGCAAGCCATTTACAGAAGCAGAATTTTGGGGTCAGGTTGACCTAATCTACTCCCCCCAATATTTCCTGCCATATTTCCCTAATCAAAATGGAGTCAGCTGTGCTCCCTATAACAGTTAAGTCTTCTGTCAAATTCTGCTCTGCTGGGCTGGGGATATGGCCTAGTGGCAAGAGTGCTTGCCTCGTGTACATGAGGCCCTGGGTTCAATTCCCTAGCACCACATATACAGAAAACGGCCAGAAGCGGCGCTGTGGCTCAAGTGGCAGAGTGCTAGCCTTGAGCGGGAAGAAGCCAGGGACAGTGTTCAGGCCCTGAGTCCAAGCCCCAGGACTGGCCAAAAAAAAAGAAAAAAAAAAAACAGTTTCTCATTTAGGGGCTGGGGATATAGCCTAGTGGCAAGAGTGCCTGCCTCGGATACACGAGGCCCTAGGTTCGATTCCCCAGCACCACATATACAGAAAACGGCCAGAAGCGGCGCTGTGGCTCAAGTGGCAGAGTGCTAGCCTTGAGCGGGAAGAAGCCAGGGACAGTGCTCAGGCCCTGAGTCCAAGGCCCAGGACTGGCCAAAAAAAAAAAAAAAAAAAAAAATTCTGCTCTGCTGAGTTGTAAGAGAAGCCAGGAAATATTCTTGGTCCTCTGCAGATATTTTAGAACAAAAGTGATTCTGGATTATTTTTTAACCAGATAGATATGTGGAATCCCTGTTTATGGCCACTAATTCTTTGAAAAGTAACAGTTTGAAAAACATTCATGAAATATAAAAACTTAATTTTGGAGATCATGTTACAAAGGTCCAAATGATTATAGACTTTTTGTTTGTTTGTTTTCACAGTACTGGGGCTTGAACTCTGGGCCTGTGTGCTTTCTGTCCCTGAGCTTTTTTGCTCAAGGCTAGTGCTCTCTACCACTTGGAACTCTCCAGCTCTTCTTCTGGCTTTTTGGTGGTTAATTGGAGATAAGAATCCCACAAACTCTCTTACCTGAGTTAGCTTAGAACCATGATCTTCAGATCTCAGTCTTCTGAGTAGCGTCACTAGCTCCCAGCATCAAATAATTATAGACTTTTTAATTTGCATGTTGTAGACTATGAGTGTTGTGGTCTGGATGGTCACGTCCCCACAAAGTTTATATGTTGAAATCCCAACCTTACAGGTCATAGAATTTGGAGGTGGGACTTGAGGGAGTTGATAGTCTTAGGGTGAGGCACTCAGGTGTAGGATTAGGACTCTAGAAAAGGAGATCAGGGTGGGCACCTGTGGCTCATGCCTTTAATCCTAGCTACTCAGGAGACTGAGTTCTGAAGATCTTGGTTCGAAGTCAGCCTGGGCAGGAAAGTTCATGACATTCTTATTTTCAATTAGTCACAGAAAAAGCTATAAATGGTGCTGTGGCTCAAGTAGTAGAGCAATAGCCTTGAGCAAAAGGACCTCAGGGACAGTATCCAGGCCCAGAGTTCAAGCCTCAGGACCGGCAAAAAAAAAAAAAAAAAAAAAAAAGCAGGGACTGGGGAAATAACTTAATGGAAGGCCCTTGCCCAGCATTCATGAAGTTGTAGGTTTGGTCCTCAGTACTGTGAAAAGAGAGTGAAGCATCAAAGATGTTTCTCACCCTATCTACCATGTAAGTTCACAACAGGTAGGAACAGGTAGGTGTCATTTGTAACCCTCCTCTAATTCCTACTCTGCCAGCCTTGGGTTCACCAGACTCTAGAACAGTAAGGAATAAACTTCTGTTATTTATAAGCTATGCAGTCAATGGTATTTTGTTATAACAGCACAAACAGATCCCCAGGCTAGAAAACAAGTGAAGCTATATTAATTAAAATATGATGTTTCCAAATTTGAAAAAATATTCCTAATTACTATTTGTATTCACAAAAAGCAAGTATTGACTTCCAAAAGAACTGCCAGGGGCAGAAAGAAGTAAGAAATAATTTTGGATTACTTTTACATTCTCTCTTGAATTAACTCCCCTGGGGACTAGTAAATGGCTTGTGTGTGGGTATTTAGAAGGAGTCTAGGGAAATGTCAGGAAGTTACAAGAATTCAATGGTAGGTAAACTATTAAAATTTGTTTTTAAAGTTCTAGTCGTAGAAATGACAGTTCCAGAAAATTATGTTATTAAAAAATCTTAGGCGCAATTTCCTCAATGAATGAAACTGGGTATAGAATTTTAACCAAGATAAAGGGAGGAATATTAAAATGGCAAGAAATGCTAGAATTGAAGTAATATATTTTTACATAGTGGTTATTATTCTTATTAGGTGATTCTACTACACCTTGTGAAAACCATGTGCTTTTTAAAAAACATATATTTATATATATAGTCAGTACTAAGACTTGACCTCAGGGCCTTAGTGCTGTCTCTTTCTTTTTCACTCAAGGCTGACACTATACCACTTGAGCAACTGCCTCACTTCAGGCTTTTTTAATTGAAGATAAGATTCTGACAGATTTTCCTGCCTGGTTTGGCTGTGAGTGGCACTTCTCAGATCTCAGCCTCCTGTGTAGTTAAGATTACAAGTATGAGCCACCAATGCCCTGCTAATTTTTTAAAAATTAAAAAAAAATATATTGTGAAAGTGATGTAGAGAGGAGTTACAGTTATATAAGTCAGGTAATGAGTACATTTCTTTTCAAACAGTGTCACCCTTCCCTCATTTTCTCCCAGTTCTGACTTTTTAAAATATACTATATACTGACTTTATAAAATATACTTTGGACCCCCAAATTTATAATCACTTGGACAGAAAGCTCCATTCAAACTTTAGAATTCAGGACAGTGTAAATATAAAATTTGGTAACTGAAAAAGCCACACTGAATCCTAAGAGACTGAAATATTTAAACTATATCAACACTTGAATTTTATTATTAAAACATAATCAGTTATGTAGTTCATGTTTATGTGCAGAGAGTCAAATCACAGCTAGCTGATGCACACGGGGGTATATGTCAAGGTTTGCCATGAGTTCCCAGTCACTGGAAAGGAGGAGGACAGAATGGTGGTCAACTCTGGTTCCACAGGTGATGTTGAGCACACCTCAACGGAGGGCCCGGGTGCTCCAGGACTATGGGGCTACAAGGACGAAACTCTGCTCTCCACTGAGTTGCTCTTGCTCTGGATCGAATGTGGCTTTGCTTTATTTCCTAAGTTTTCTCTGTGTTTTTGGCTTTATTCTACATGACAATTTAAGTGCATATGAAAGTCTAAGTAAATTGTTCCTTAGCATTTGGAGTCCATCACTCCTGAACTCTTTTGTTGGTGATAAAAACATTCAAGTATTATATGCTTCACATCATAATAATCTATTCTTCCTTGACCTTTTTTTCCTACTGCAATATATGCCTCTCTGGTTTGGGATTTATATTTACTTCACTTTTTTATATTCTGGTTCTATTTTGTTGTTATGTGTTTCTGTAATTCTTAGAAATTTTTACCTACTCAATTCACAAATACTAATTATGGCCTGTCCCGAACTTTTGGAATTTCTATTAGATAAATGACACAAATGTTTGGGCTGTGCCTGTTTGCAAACATTGTTTTATTTGAAATCTCTATTTTAAATATTTTTCTATTATGTCACAGTAGATCTTTTCAAAATCTATTCTAGTTATTTTATTGCCAACTCTTTGGTTTATAGTGGTTATGTATAGCTTATGTATAAAGAATTTGTATGGTTTTAAAATCTTTACCAATTTCTTCAAACATCACATTAAGTTCGTGTGTGTGTGTGTGTGTGTGTGTGTGCGCCTGTGTGTGTGTGTGTGTAGTTTTAGGGCTTGAACTGAGGACTTAGGCACTGTCTCAGAGCTTTTTTATTCAAGACTAGCACTTTACCACTTTGAGCCACAGCTCCACTTCTGGCTTTTGGGCTGGTTAATTGGAGATAAAAGTCCCACAGACTGCTTGGGCTGGCTTTGAACTGCTATCCTCAGATCTTAGTCTCCTGAGTGGCTAAGATTATAGGCATAGCCAACCTCCCCCATTCCCCACTAAGGTCTTCTTTTCAATAGACTGTACCATAAAAATAACTGAGCTATAGAGAGTTCATGTTCCATCTTTTCTTTTGTATTTTAGAATTTAGGCGTGTGGACTCATTTTGAGTGGGGATTTTGTTTTTATTTTGTTTATAAAGCTTCTGATCAATGATAATACTAAAACATAGAAAATACACTTGTGCTCAATTCCTGGTCCCAAGACTTTCCCCTCCTGCATGCCTGCTGATGCGCCACTACTTCCAGTCAAGCTTCGAGCATTGTAGTCATCCATCCACTTTTTATTGTTTCTTGTGTTCTCGGTGTACTTAGGCACTATTATAAGTGCTAGGGACTCATGGATAAACAAAGAATTCATGAGCTAACATTTTAGTGGGATGAACAGTTAACATATAAGGTCAAAGAAGACCATAAGTATGGTGAGGGAAAATGAACAAGGACAGGAGATTGAAGAGTGGAGGTAGTATTGCATAAAATGATCAGGGAGTCTCCACTGGAAAAGCAAAGGGCTAGTGTGATTGGAATGGAGAAGACATTTCATCTGATAGCTTCTAGAGAAAGCAATAGAGGCGCTGAGAGTAGGAGCTTGAGGATAAAACTAAATAGATACCATGTAGAATATGATAGAAAAGACTGAAGAATAGTTCCAATGCCTGTGCTCTGGAGAAAGAGAAGTGCCAGGAAGGGACAGAGAATAAAAGTTCAGTTGGTGGTGGTGGTGGTACTGGGGCTTGAACTTGGGGCTTCATGCTCTCCCTTGGCTTGTTCTCTCAAGGAAACCCCTGAGACATACTTCTACTTCCTTCTTTTGGATGAGTAATTGGAGATCAGAGTTTCATGGGCTTTTTTGCCTGCACTGGCTTTCAAACTGGGATCCTCAGATTCGAACCTCCTGACTAGCTAGGATTATAGCTGTGAGACACCAGTCCCTGGCACATAATTCAGTTTTAAAACAATTCATTTGAAATGCCTACTGGGTACCCAACTAGGGCAGAAAGTTGAGTAGTATAGATCTGGATTGTCCTCTAAATGCTTGATCCTCAGATGGGTGCTATGGAGAGATGATGGGACCCTCGAGAAAGTGGGGACTAGTGGATGGCTTCAATGGCTGAAGGTCCCCAAGGAAGCACTCTGTGTTTGACCCTTCTCTGTTTTCTCAGAAGTCCTCTGCCGGTTTCTAGGTCCTTCCACCCATCACTCATCAAGCTCTCAAGCCTCAATAGCCTATAAATCCATTCTTCAGACTGCTGTGAATTTTTTAGATTATGCTGTGTTCTCAAACCAGGAGGATATTTTTAAACATAATTTTCAAATTGGACTTTGGAAAATGAGGTGGGCCAAATTCTAACATTTTCCACAAATAAATGCCTGCAAGTTCAATCCATTAAGGAGTTTTTAATTAAAAAGAACAACCCACAGGTGCCTCGTTGTTCAAGCATGCTGGATCATTCAACAGCCTTTGGAGGAAACAGAATAGTTCACTCTATGGTTAACATCCTCTAGACAAAATTAACCCTCACACAAGAGTGGAGCTGCCCATTAGAGGCTCAGGTAATTTTGTTTGAAGTGCTAAGAGTACCTCAATTTAATTTCTTGAAGTCTCCCAGAATAGCACAGGAAGCGGTACAACTCATGGCCTAGATTCTCTCATTCTCTCCTAACACCATCATTTTCATATGAATTTTAAAGAATGATGGCTGGCAATACCACTGTAGGGGAAAACTATCAGCCATGTAAACAAGGAGAGGATCATTTTGCTCTTCACTATGAAACTGCAGTAGAAGGATTCATACACCTTTTTAGGCACAAACCAATATGGATATTCTGTAGAACACAGTTGCTTCCAATGACAGTTTGTGGGATGCAGTTTGCATAAAATTTCACAATGCTTTCAATTAACGAACTTTATCATCTCAGGAAATCTCCATGCTTTCTTAACTTAGGATGGATTTCAGAAGTTGGTAAATATTATTCCTCAGGCTACGAGACTCTACTTTGTCACCTTTTCAGAGCTTCTGATCAAACATAGTTGATTGGGTCACTTTGTTTATTAGAGATGAAAGGACAGGACTAAGAGGTAATACAAAAAAGAGCAGATACCAAGAAATGTACTCACTACCTTACATATGTAACTGTAACCCTTCTGTACATCACCTTGACAATAAAATTAAAATAAAAAAAAACTGATATCAAATAGCCAGATAAAGAAAGCAATTGCTAGAAGCAAAGCTCTATCCTTAAAAATAATTATTCTTAGCTCTAATTAAAATACAGTTGTAAGTTTGTTCATACCTCTGTATACCTTGCAGTGGAGTGCCTCTAGCTTCTGAATCAGAACCACCTGCCACGTGATTTTCCCCACCTTAAAAGTATTGCTCAGGGTCTGATGCAAGAGGATTTGTCTAGCATGTGCAAGGTTCTGGGCTCAAGTCCTAGCACTGCAAGAAAACAAAAATGTGGTGGTCTAAGAGATTTACATTTATGGTTAACAGTTTACTTGTTTGTGAAGTACCTAGGAACTGATGATTCTTCTCAAGAATTTTGCAAAGAATTGAATTGAGAATAGTGGTACCCATCTGTAATTCCACATTTTGGGGGGGGTGGTAAGTGGGGGGAACATGACTCAAGGCCATCTCAGGCAAGAAGTTAGCAAGAACTCATCTTGACAAATAAACCAGACATGATAGCACATGTCTACAATCCCAGCTATATGGGAGGCATAGGTTAGGAGGATTACAGTCTGAGAGTAGCCCCAGACAAAAAAAATTGAGACCCTATGTGGAAAAATAACTAAAGCAATAAAAGACTGGAATGTGTCTTAAGTGGTAGAGCACCTGACTAGCAAGCATGTGGACCTGAGTTAAAACTCTAGGACACTGGGTGCTCCTGCTCACACCTGTAATCCTACTTACTCAGGAGGCTCAGATCTGAGGACTGCAGTTCAAAGACAGCTGGGCATAAGAGTCTATGAGACTCTTTATCTCCAACAAACTACTCAGAGAAAGCCAGAAGTGGTGCTGTGGTCAAGTGGTAGCAGGCTAGCCTTGAGCACAAAGAGGCTCAGGGACAGCACACAGGCCCTGAGTTCAAACCCCATAACCAAAAAAACACAAACAAACAACTCTAGTACAGAAAAGGAAAAAAGAAAGGAGGAGAGGAGTTTATGAAAAATCATATATCAGAAAAGCCACTTGAACTATGTACACATTGATATGTGTTTGTTTATACATGTGTATTTACCAGGAAATTACAGATATGAAAAAGATTCATTCTTGTTTTTGGTGTTTGTTTGTTTGTTTTTGCCAGTCCTGGGCTTTGGACTCAGGGCCTGAGCACTGTCCCTGGCTTCTTTTTGCTCAAGGCTAGCACTGTACCACTTGAGCCCCAGCGCCACTTCTGGCCACTTTCTATATATGTGGTGCTAGGGGATCGAATCCAGGGCTTCATGTATCTGAGGCAAGCACTCTTGCCACTAGGCCATATTCCCAGCCCCAAAGATTCATTCTTATTAAAAAGCAAAGGCCAATTAAAACATTTAAGCATGGGCTGGGGATATAGCCTAGTGGCAAGAGTGCCTGCCTCGGATACACGAGGCCCTAGGTTCGATTCCCCAGCACCACATATACAGAAAACGGCCAGAAGCAGCGCTGTGGCTCAAGTGGGCAGAGTGCTAGCCTTGAGCAGGAAGAAGCCAGGGACAGTGCTCAGGCCCTGAGTCCAAGGCCCAGGACTGGCCAAAAAAAAAAACAAACAAAACAAAACATTTAAGCACACATCAAAACCATTTGGAGCATTTAATTTGAGAAGAAAGGGAGCAATGAACAGACCTCAGGCAGAGGAGAGATTATGACACTATGATACCTGAAACTTCTTTTCAAGGCCAAATTCCTTACTTCTCCTGGTTCCACAGTGGGTACTGTCACAGCTGAGGCTGAGTCTTACCACGCCTCAATTTCATACCCTGAAAGATAAACCAAATAGAGAGAGTGAAAAGCTTATGAGACTCGCTACCCATTTGTAGCTCCCCTGTTGTCATAACAACCTAATCCTGTGGATTAGGAATCTCTGGATTCTAGGATCTCTGCAATCTTTTGCATTGCCAATGCTAAATGCTTCTGGGATGACTTTACCTTCAGCATGGACCTTGACTACAAACTTTTGCAATCTACATCATCTGAAAGTAGGCATTAAAGTCCCTAGAAGTAATGACAAGAGCAACTTGGGATGGACTCATCATTGTTGATTAACTGATTGGTTTTCTGACCTGGGGTGAAATAAAAGCATCTTCAGTGTCATATTTGGAAAAGTAATAATGGCACAAGGTCTCACTAACTGCATACCTTGAACATCTTTTGCGCTGGGTACCAGAGGTTAACCACAAATCTATAGCTGCCAGCCTGTGGCTAAGGTGACGTGTTGGGTTTTTATACACGTAACGAGTTGTGTATGTTTATAGTTGAACCCCATTACTTTTCCCATCATTATGTTGCAAGGCTTCTAACAAAGAATAAGTCTACCAATATGCTAGAAAAGAATTTCTAAGCACACAAACTTGCACCATTATAAGATATAAAAATTATTTACTTTGCATTTCCATGAGTGTTTATGGATGTGACCATCTCTCCATTTATTTATTAATCTTCTGCACTTAATTTTGTGAATTGTGTTTTGAGATTTGAATAATATTTCTTGCTTCTATAAATTAAATTCTATCCTTTTTTCTTAAGTTATATGTTACAGAATTTAACTCTGAATTTCTCATGCAAATGTTTTTCCAGTCATTAATTTATGTTTTAATATTGTTTTTGAAATCATTTAACAATTTACACTTAAGAAAAATTTCTGCTGGTCCTGAGGCTTGCACTCAGGACCTGGGCACTGTCTCTCAGCTTATATGCTCAAGGCTAGCATTCTATCACTTGATCCACAGCTCTGCTTCTGGCTTTTTGGTGGCTAATTGGTGATAAGAGGCTTATGGACTTTCCTGCTTTGGAATGAGATCCTCAAATCTCAGCATCCTGAGTAGCTATGATTATAGTCTTGAGTGACTGGCACCCAGCTTAGAAAACAAAACAAAACAAAAAAACAAAAAAACTTTTTTTATATTCCGAACTTTATAGTGTTAGTGACTCATGTTTTCATGTCTTCCTCATTTTGGCTTTAAGCATCTTTAAAAAATTCTAATATTTTATTAGATTAATAGAATTAATTTTTGGATTCAATTTGGGATCCCCAAAATGATTTGTCAGTGGTGCTAGAAAAATTTACTAAACCTTATCAAGTTTGAATTTAGAAAAGACAAAATAAGTCATCCTTCCTCCTATAAATTTAAAGATTACTTTGTCACATGTTAATCCAGTGGGTCCTTAGATCTTTACTTGATTCTCTCTTGATCCATTTGTCTGCTCTGATGCTGGTTTGATGAAAGAAAATTTAAGTAAAGAGGAAGTTTTATAGATGACAACACTTCCTGACAACCCCTTTTAAGTCTCTTAAGGATTTAGTTTTGTGTGCAAACATCATCTTATTTCACATAGTTCCAAAAGTAAAGTAAAGAATTTAGGTGGTACCAAGGCAAACATATAGCTCTGTAAGATTCTCCTGTAATTACATTGTATCATGCTTCATCTAGAAGAGACACAGTGCTATCTATCTCATAGTGAATCTCCCTGGTCAATAGAAGCTGCTTATTTGCTCAACAATGATCATAACTTATGTGGTTGTTTCAAGTTGATTAAACCTTAAGGAAAAGTCCCCAACCTGGTCTGGATAATTCTATTGTATTATTGTACTAAATTAAGCTGGATGTACTGGAACATACCATACCTGTAATTCCAGTGACTTGGGAGTCACAAGTGGAAAGATGATGTTCTGAGGCCATACCGGAAAAAGCCAGAAAGTGTACCAGGAAACAAAACAACCGCAAAGGGACTTGGGTGTGTGTGTGGCTTAAATGGAAGAACACCTGCCTACAGTAGGGCCTGGGTAAAATTCCAGTAGTGCTGAAAAAGAAATGGAGTGAAAATAAATGAGAAAGTTCGTAATTTCTCAAGTCTCTTTCTTTTTTAAAGATACAATGCTTTCTAGTGGTGTTCCACTCTTTATTATGCCAAAGAGCAAAGAGCGCCTTTCCTAACAGGAACCCAGATCAAGGGTGAGGATTGAGTCTTGCTGGGTTCCTGGGACAGCTCTGCACTCTGCTCAAGCTTGAGAGGGAAGGTGGCAGGCAACTTTCTCTGCTGCTCTCCTGGCTATTGGCCTGCTAATCCTGGCCTGGCAACACTACTTCCAAGCCCTTGTGATTCATAGGCCCCAAAGCCTTGCGCCATGTGCCACCACCAAGGTGACAGACTCGAGCCTGGCACTGCAATGCTCTCGTCCTTGGCTCAATCCCAGGATGCACTTTAATGCTTTTCTTCCTTTCCCTGTGGTTCAGGCCTGTTAGCTCCTGTGTCGCTTTTTCCTTCCTTCAATCTATACCATAAGTCCTGACCACATGGTTTTCTTTGTGGCTGGGAAAGCAGCCCAGATGCCCGGTTGCTTGGTTAAGCCAGGCTTGGCATGAAGGATGAGAAGACAGAGCAGCAAACAGGCTGAACACAGCATCCGCAAAGATTGCTTTGACCCAAGGGCATGGTGACCCTCCATTCACTGCTCATATTATGCTCGGGGCTCTAGGAAGAATGGGGCAGGAAAGGATTTGCTGGACTCTTCTGTATAACTCTTTGTATGGGAATTTGAAAAAAAAAATTCTCCATCTGTTACCAGATCAGAAATGTCCTGGCTGTGTGCCTGGGTCAAGATGCATTGGACAGTTGCTTGTTCTGTTTGAAGGCTGACATTTTCCAACATCTGTAGCCTAGATATTGAGCAAATGAATGGCTGTCAATTCACTCAGGGAGAAGAGCCTTTGTTTCTTTTGTGACCCATGTGAGATCTTATGATCGGGCCCACACTGTCTTCTTAGCAGGAGATCCCATGTCTGAGGCCTCCTTAATTGGATGTAATGGTCAATTCTTTAAAAAGTGATTATTTGATATCACAAGTTGAAGCTCTACTTTCTGGCCATATTTTTGAATAATTTCTGAAAGAAAATTCTCTCCCCTGTGGAAAAGCTAGAATGTCTCTTATAAAAATAGACCTGTTCTAATGTCAATTTTTCTGCCTGAATAAAAGTGAATGAATATTAAACATGGCTTCAGGCTGTCTTGTCGTTGGAATTAAAGATTCTCTGCTATAATAAATAGTTCTATAAAAACACAAATTTCACCTAGGCACAGTGGTGAGCCTCTTTTATTGGGGAGGGGAGGGTAAATGTCTGTTCAGTCCTTGAGATGTTGATGTTGGCTTTAGAATCATTCTCAAGTGTTTTTTCAAGGTGGTATAGCCACCTACCTGTGAAAAGTGTCCAGTCACTAAATGGGAACTAAATGACTCTTCCTAGTGGGAAGATGGTATATGTCTTAGAGGAAAAGGGAGTCACATTTAGCACTACTAAGTTGTTATTCTCTTAACTCACATATTAGGGAGTGCTATGGAATCTTGGTGTGTAAAAGGAGCCCTAGACTAGGCAGCGGACTGGGTTGCTAGTGGGTGGCTCTGCGGCTGCTTGCCAGCTGCCTGGCCTTCAGCAAGGTATCTGCACTCTCAGAGAAAGCTCCACCTTTATAGGCCATAAAGGGACAGATCAGACGAACTGGGATTTGCATACTGTCATATCACACCGTGATGTGTCTTAATTGATGTGAGGTAGCTAAAAGTTGCTACTGGAAGTAACATCCTGACATTTTTAATTGGCATTTGGGCTGTAGCTAAGTTTACCCCTGTGATGCCATTCTCAACACTCAGCACCTGGTGTGGTTTCTTGCCTGGGGGATGGGGGATAAAGAAAGAATATGAGGGGGCTGGGGATATAGCCTAGTGGCAAGAGTGCCTGCCTCGGATACACGAGGCCCTAGGTTCGATTCCCCAGCACCACATATACAGAAAACGGCCAGAAGCGGCGCTGTGGCTCAAGTGGCAGAGTGCTAGCCTTGAGCGGGAAGAAGCCAGGGACAGTGCTCAGGCCCTGAGTCCAAGGTCCAGGACTGGCCAAAAAAAAAAAAAAAAAAAGAAAGAATATGAAGCCAAGTGCCCATGGCTCACACATGTAATCCTAGCTACTCAGAAGGCTGAGATCTGAGGATCACAGTTCAAAGCCAGCCTGGATAGGAAAGTCCAGGAGACTCTTATCTTTGATTAACCACCAGAAAACCAGAAGTGATAGAGCACTGGCCTTGAGCTGAATTGCTCAGGGACAATGACCAGGCCCACAGTTCAAGCCCCATAACTGATGAAAAGAAAGAAAGAAAGAAAGAAAGAAAGAAAGAAAGAAAGAAAGAAAGAAAAAGAAAGAAAGAAAGAAAGAAAGAAAGAAAGAAAGAGAAAGAGAGAAAGAAAGAGAAAAGAGAGAGAGAAAGAAAGAAAAAGGGGAGGGAGGGAAGGAAAAAGGAAAGAGTTATGATTGTATGGTTGTCTTACTCCTTGCAACTTCAAGTTGTATTTAGAACATATTTCAAACACACAAATATGGCCTTTGATAAATGATCAGTGTCCTTCATAGCTAAGACAAGTGCCACTGTCATCTAGAATTTCAAATGACCAATTCTATTATTTATGTACTTATAAAATGTTTTTATGAGTCAGGCGCCAGTGGCTCACGCTTTGTAACCCTAGCTATACAGGAGGCTAGTATCTGATGATCTTGGTAAAAAGCCAACCCAGGCAGACAAATCCAAGAGACTCTCATCTCCAGTTGGCAAACAGCTAGAAATGAAGGTAGGTTTCCAGTGGTAGAGTGCCAGCTTTGAATTAAATTTAAGGAACATCACGCAGGCACTGAGTTCAAGCCCTTGTAGTGACACACATTTACAAAGAAAAATGTTTCATGGATACCATTTCTAGCCAGTTTCTAGTTATTTCCTTTACTTTGAAAGGAAATGCATATTGTTACAAGTACATATTGTTACATACTGTTTGTTAATATTTTGTTGCTATTTGGGAATACCTTGAAGAAAGAATTAGTTCTTAAATATGGCCCTGTGTGAATGGACTTCTGAGCTAATCTTCCCTAGCTTTCCTTCTGGTTAGTTATCTGTCTGCAGTGACAAAGGGGCTTCTTCCATGTCCCCCGTAAGATGGCTGAAGGTTACATAATGATATATCCAGGGAGAGATGTGTGTGTGTGTGTGTGTACACAGAGATCTCTCTGGAGTATCTCTGTGGTCATCCTGAGTTTGTTTATTTTTGCTTTTATTTTTGTTTTTGTGCAGTCCTGGGGCTTGAACGCAAGGCCTTGGCACTGTCCCTGAGCTTTTTTGCGCAAAGCTAGTGTTCTACCACTTGAGCCACAGCTCCATTTCAGGCGTTTTTAGTGCTTAACCAGAGGTAAGTGTTTCATGGCTCCCTTTTTGGGCTGGCTTCCAGTCCTGATCCTCAGGTTTCAGCCTCCTGAGTAGCTAGGGTTACAGGCATGAGCCACAGGTGCCAGGCCCAGTCTGTTTTTGCTTCTCATTCCTTAGCCATGGACATTGGTTTCCTGGGATTTGAGGAATTTGAGTTTTCAGCTCCACCTTGTTATATTCTAGATCTCCTTTGCCTCAATGCTTTTTAACAAAGGTACACATGTTGAGTCAAGCTGTAATGAATTCAAACCTTCTGCTCCTACCA
The DNA here is from genome assembly GCF_023159225.1 of Perognathus longimembris pacificus. Lineage (NCBI taxonomy): Eukaryota > Metazoa > Chordata > Mammalia > Rodentia > Heteromyidae > Perognathus > Perognathus longimembris. Next base: position 25,210,899 of record NC_063178.1, on the reverse strand, counting down.
CCAAACACCCATGCTTAAAGAAATACCAGTGCTGATTGTGATGGTGCAGGCCTGTAGTGCCAGCATGCCTGTAATCCCAGCACGCCAGTAATCCCAGCACTGGGGAGGCTGAGAGGGTAATAATGAGTTTGGGGAAAACTATATCAAAAAAAGAAGAAAGGAAAGAAGGAAGGGAAAGAAAGGAGGGATGGAGAGGAGAGAAGGGAGGGTTGGGAAGGGAAAAGAAGGGGAAAACCACCTACTTGCCACTGTTACACATCATTTTCTGTATAGTCAAAGAACTGGATACAAATGAATGTAAAATAATCTTCCAAAATTTTCAGAAAAGGTTATTTGTCCTGTTGGAAGTTTTCATCCATGGTGAGGAGTCTTTTTCTACTTCCTTTATTACTATTGTCATAATTTCATCAAGCTTCAGGTTTTGAATAGATACAGTAAGCTCACTGGCTTTCTGTTTCGAACGTACAGTCTAAGTAGGAGAGACTGTCTATCTCTCCAGCTTTCTAGACCCTCTAAGGGACTAACCAACAGGTGTGCCAGCAAGCTCCTCCCTTCTTCCATCTGGAGCCAATCAAAATCAAGCCTGACAGCTGCCCTCTTCCTGCTCACCCAGAAGTAGAGTGTAGCCTTGCTCTAGCTATAACCCCAGGCAGCTCCCTGAGCTGCAGTGCCCTTTCCAATTCCTACCTGTGACCAGGCATAAGGTTAAAATTTGCCATACATTCAAGCTTTTGATAGAATGGTGTCTTTGTTCTTTGGTCCCTGAACAGCCATCAGCACAGTGCACACTGCCTGACCTCCAGTCACTGGTTGACATGAAACCTAAACATCTGTTTCCTCACCCACCCCTGAAATGGATCAGTTACTGTTAGCAGGACTTCCTAAGTGTCTGATTTGGGGGAAATGGTCAATTGCTACTTCTTCAGTGGGAGCATCTTTTCAAGGATTTCATACCTACTATGAACACCCAGGAGCAATCCATAACCCCTGCCAATAGATAGCATCGAGAAGAAAGGTAACACCAGGGGCTGGTGCCTCAGCCTGTAGTCCTAACTACTCAGGAGGTTGAGATCTGAGGACCATGGCTCAAAGACAGCAGGGGAAGGAAAAATCTATGGAATGCTTATCTCCAATTGACCTCCAAAAATCTAGAAGTAGAGCTGTGACTCTAGTAATATAGCACTACCTTTGAGCAAAAAAGCTCAGGGACAGTGCCCAGTCCCTGAATTTAAGGCCCAGGATCAGCACCCTTTTTTAAGAAGGGAAGGGAAGGACATCACTAATGAGTTGTTTTCCATTTCCCATACACAATAATGTGGCAGGTTCTGTGCCAGATTCCAGGATCATGTCCACAGGACGGCAGTCTGGTAGTCCTCCTCCTGACAGACGGACATTCCGGAGCGCCAGTGTCAGTCAGCTTTTCTTTAATAGTCAATTGGCTTAAATGTATCCAGATTTTTTTTCCTTTTAACAGTACTGGGGGTTGAAAAACAAGGCTTTTTGATCTCTAGGTAGGCATTCTATGGCTTGAGCCATGCCTCCAACCCCTCCCACTTTTTGCTGTGTTTATTTTTGAAGTAAGCTCTCATTTTTGCCCAGACCAACCTGGACCACAGTACTCCTATTTATGCTTCCCATTGTACCTGGGATAGAAGTTTGGGGCCACCACACAGCTTTTTCTGTTGAGATAAGGATCTCAAGACCTTCTTTCTGCCCTGGCTGGCCTCAAACTGTGATCCACTTGAGCTCATCCACCGGGGTAGCTAGGATTATAGACAGGAGCCACAGTACCTGGCTTGTTTCCAGATGTGTATATGATGTATTGGCTTCTACTAAGAAGGAGTGGACAGCTCCCAAAGCATAACACAGAAGAGATATTCCAAGTACTTGGTGTCCAGAACTTACTGGAGCAGTGGAGTGAAACCAGGAACCTTAGGAAATACTAGCTGAATAGAAATAAAGTCAGCATTGTCACCTTCCAAGAGGCAAAGGCTTCACAGGAGTAGATGGAAGAGAATGCTCATGGGCTGAGTCTTGGCAGGAGAAATAGATTTCCAAGTACTGGAGACATCGATTAAAAAAAAAAAGTTTGCATGTTACTGCTAAGTCTCATTCTCAGCTCTTAGGAGAAAAAGTTTGCATTTAAATTCTGGAAGGCAAAGGAAGCTGCAGAGGCTGACTCTGCTGTTTGTATCTCTGGAACAATTTTCCCCACCCAAGATTGTCTTTCAATTGCCTTGCCAAGACTGCAAAGAGCTTCATTTACCAATGCAAAGTATCTCTACTGGCTGGTGCACACATTAAGGGAAACAATTAACACATTAATGAATTGTTTTTCCTTGCTTTTCTATTTTCACATTGGCTTTGCCTTAGCCCAAGAACTTTCATAAATTCACTGAACATGCTTCCTGGGTTTTGTTTTGTTTTGCCAATCCTGAGCCTTGGACTCAGGGCCTGAGCATTATCTCTGGCTTCTTTTTGTTCAAGGCTAGCACTCTACCACTTGAGCCACAGCGCCACTCCTGGCTTTTTCTGTATATGTGGTGCTAAGGATTTGAAACCAGGGCTTCATGTATGTGAGGCAAGCGCTCTACCACTAGGCCATATTCCCAGCCTCACTTCCTGGTTTTCAAGTGTGAGGTTGAGAAGCTAGAACATTTCAAAGCTGGGCACGATGGTCCATGCGTATAATCCCTCACATTAAGGAGAGTGAGGCAGGAAGATTGATAGTTCAGGGACAGCCTGGACTATAAAAACTCATCTCAGAGAACATAATAATAACCAAATTACATATCATTTCAGAAAATCACACCAGCTAAGGGTTTCATTTCTAATGAAATTAGGATGTGGTATAGATGATCTTTGCACATCTATGCACATTTAATTTTTAGACTAGAATGGAACTGTCTTTCCATTTTTCCTGGTATTTCTCAAAATCCAAATCACTGCTCACCATTTAGAGATGAGATTCCTGTCATTTTCAGAATGAAATAAACCCAAGTTTGTCCCATTCTGGGCAAATAAACAACCTGAAACGGAGTACCCATAAGTCACAAAAAAGTGTGTTACAAAACTTGTTCATTTTGCTCAGAAATATAGAGTTCCTTAAGGACTCGAACACGTATAAAAAAAATCAAAGCAAGCTGAGCACCATTGGCTCACATCTGCAATCCTAGCACTCAGGAGATGAGCTCTAGAGGTGTGTGGTTTTAAGCCAGGTCAGACAGAAAAATTCATGAGACTCAACCCCCAGTTAACTAGCCAAAAACCATGCTGAAGGTATGGCCCAAGTAGTAGATCCCTCTGTAGGACAAAGGGAGAAAAAGGTCAGGGAGCTGAGAGGAAAAGGGCAGTTCACAGCAGAGGAATTAGAATTGCTTTGTGAGAATGTTATGAAGGAGCTGTAATATTTTAGGTGTAGAACACAACCCTTTCCAAATTTGGCTGATTCAATTTTACATTACTCAAGGACAAGAGTGATTGGTCTCCGTTTGAACTATGGTTTCAACTTGTTTCAACTTTATTTCCCCCATAAGAGCACACTTCTAGTCTTATTTTTTCTCTATTTTGTTTAATTTTTAGATAAGGTCTCACTGTATTGCCCAGGAGGGCCTCAAACTTGTGATCCTCCTGCTGCATCTCCCAAGTGCTGGAATTACAGGTGTGAACTACCATACCCAGCTATACTGCTAATTTTATAAGGCACAGTATTAGGTATACCTTACACTTTATGATTATTCAATATTGCTATATGGTGCTGTTCCCAAACATGACCATGCAGATAGATACCTGTAATAATTCCCTCTTGGCATGCCACAGTGCACATCGTCATTCTCATACCTCTTTGCCTCCTTAGAAAGTACCTTCTACAGATAAATTGGAATCATGCTTTTTTCCTTTGATATGTCAGCTATATCTTGCTTCGAGTAGAAAAGAAAAAAGTTAGATTTAAAGAAATATGTGCTTAGGCCAGAGATTGCTATGAAATTCCCTTGCTCTCTTTGATAGCATTAAGAAAAGATGACTTATGAAGGGTTATGTTTGGGGTGAGAGGAAGCAGATGGAGTGGAAAGGACACTGGATTATGGGAGCCTTGCTCCGTTGCTAAATGATTTGATCCCATCAACCCCCTAACTTTTCAAAGTCCACCACTTTAAAAACTGGAATGAGGGAATGTGACAAGACTATTTTGTGTCCCCTTTAGCAGTGAGTGCCTATAGTTTGAAGCTCATGTGCCACCAGCTGCCTTTTTCTTTGCCTAACAAAGGAGTGCCTGTCCCAATAGCCTCTTAAAATGACTCTGAAGTTTCTAACACTGTTACAGGTCTTACCTGGAAGGTAGGAATTTGGGCAAAGAAGCCCCAGCCATCTGACTGCAGCTGTGTGATGGTTGACTTTAGAGTTCAATAAGATTTTCTACTTCTATATTCTTTATATACTCTGCTGTATGAACATCTGTTTATCATTTTTAAACTTTTCTAGGTCTGTTCCCTTGGAGCCACAGTTTAACATCTTCCATCCATGAGTGAAAGTCTTTCCATGGCGAGAAACAGTGAACATGGTTAGTAAGTGAGACAATTCTGTTATTGACGTGTCTCAATGAACAGTGTGTCTGCCTAGGTGTCTCGAGAACTTAATATATTTTTTGTGTTAAGTAATTACAGTTTCCTTATGAGAATATTTATAGGTTTCTGTGGGCCATGTATCTTTGGCAGTGTGAGATATGCACAAAATTGTGTCTTTAAAAATCAAGAAGCTAATTCTCTCTGATAACTTCTGAATAAATGCTTACTTTCACAGGCTCCAACATTAGATATAAATTGACACTTGAATATAAAACAGGCTTTTGAAATCTATTGTTTCCCTTGGCTTGCATCTGTCTTAGTAGGTACTGAATAAGCACAGGTGTGTGTGTGTGTGTGTGTGTGTGTGTGTGTGTGTGTGTATCAAAGATTTATATGTGACCAATTTTGATGCACAGCAAGAGGGGTTTATGGACTCAGGGAGAAAAATCTTGATTTGCAGCCACATCAAGGCTTTGGTTTTCTGTCACACTCCTGCAGGGACACCACAGGGGCAGATTGTCCGGGCACGTGATTCAATTGCAGCAACAGCCAGTGCAGATGCAGAATGTCACAGTAGAGAGTTACAAATGCTCCCTGCTTTAGTTCTCAGCAAGAAGGCTCTGAAACAGAAAGACCAGTTAGCAGAAGACATTGAGTCAGGTCAATGCATGAGAAAAGGTTAAACCAACGCTGTACTTGTTTAAATTTTTTTCAAGGGATTGGGGGCAAACATACTTATACACATATTTTTTATATGTGTGCTGATAGGGGGGTTTGAACTCAGGGCCCATGTGCTGTCCCTTAGCTTTGTCGCTCAAGGCAGGGTCTGGAACTCTAGCCATAACTCTACTTCTAGCTTTTTTTGTGGTAATTGGAGCTAAGAGTCTCTTAGACGTTTCTACCTAGGCTGGCATCCAGCTGTCATCTTCAGATCTCAGCCTCCTGAGTATCGAGGATCCCAGATGTGAGCCACAGGCACCTGACCCCACATTCTATTTTAATAGTACTTTCTAATCAGTAGATGGGATGAAACACTGATATTCTGACTACAGCTTTGGCCAGCTCTTCTTTCTTATGTAAAATGATCAGACTCTTTCTCTTTTCATTTCCATAATTTTATTTCCAGTGGGATTTATTGCCTCCGATATATGAATCAATCATGCACTCAGTAAATATTTCGTGGACATCTTCTGGGTTATAGGTTCTATTTTAGAGGTGAGTCAGGCATTCTCAAGTCTGCATGCTATGGCAGAAACAGAACTAATAAAGAAGTGGGGTTGGGTGGGCTGGGATGTAGCTCAGTGGCAAAGTGCTTGCCTAGCAAGTGCAACGTCCTGGGTTCGATCCCCAGTACCAAAAAAAAAGAAAAGAAAAAAAATACAGTTAAAAAAGAAGTGGGGTTGGGACATAGCACAGTGATAGAGCACTTGCCTAGCATACACAGAGCCCTGGTTCTATCTCCAGCACTGTAATGAAAAATAAAAACAAACAACAAAACACAAATCCATGAAAAGTGTGGTGTGCCAGATGGTAATAAGTGCAATAAAATAAAACTGGGAATGAGTTTCTGATGTGTAGTGATGGGGCACTATTTTAAATAGAGCAGTCAAAGCCCCAGTATTGGGGCTTAAAATCAGGGTCATGAGTTCTTGCTCAGCTTTTTCGCTCATAGCTGTACTCTATGAACTACACCTCCAACCTGACTCTGCTGGTTATTTTGGAAATAGAGTCTCAAGGTCTTTTCCGCCCAGGCTAACTTTGAACCATAATCCTCCAGGTCTCAGCTTCGTAAGTAGCTAGGATTACAGATGTGAGCCACTGGCACCCAGCTAAATGAGCCTTTTATAGGTTAATCCCTCTGGCATTTTGCAATAGTAATGTGAAACTGAGTCATGCATACACATCAGGAAAATGAATGCTTAAACAGACTGGGAAATGCAGTGTTAGTGAGCAGCTTGAGGTCATGGCTTTCATGTTGCATCAGCTGCTCTGTGTGTGTGTGTGTGTGTGTGTGGTGTGGTGTGTGTGTGTGTGTGTGTGTGTGTGTGCATGTGCGCACATGCACCCATGCGCATGCATGCTTGTCTGGTGTAGAGGACCTGGACAGACAGATGTAACAAGAGAAGCTTTTCTCCCAGGTGAATGGAATGGAGGAGGGATAAGCCACAGGCTGAAACTGTGCAGTGTGATTAGAATAATGAGGCCAGCCGCACATGCTAGATTTGGAGGGGGAGAGGGCATGAGAGAGAGGTGAGATCAGAGAGAACATGGTGAGAGTGGCCATTTGAAAGTCCCCCAGGGTCAAAACTTGCTGATCATCCACTCTAGAACTTCATTTTGGCCTGAGCCAATTGTCTGTTTTGATGAAAGGTAAGCATATTCATTTCTGAAACTGATTTCACTTTGAATGTACATAATTAAGTTTTCACCCATTAAAATTAGTTAAGTTATGCAAAAAAAGACCATAGCTTTGAACATTAGTATGCATTCTTTCACTTGCAATTATGAAATGAATATATTAGTGTATAATCTAAAAACAATTAGTGGTTGCTAGACTACATCTCAGTAATCTGTCTCTTGTAAAGTAATAAATTGCCAAAGACGGAACTCAAGCATCCTGAGCACTTTTTAAATATTTATGCTTTTTTTTGCAACCCCAGTGGTTTGAAGAAATGATGACAAACAACCTAATGTATGTCTCTGCCTATTTTGTAAATCACTTTAATTTTGCTAAATTGCTGAAAAGGGATTTGCTGTGGTTAAGAAACTTTGGGAAAATCTAATTGATAAAATTGCATTATGTAAGACTGATGCTAGAGCTATAAAATATTTGACTTCGATAATATTTTGTCTGTTATACTTGGAAAATTGCTACTCGTGAGTGTAGAATCAGATGCTCGCACCCGCGCTAGTCATCTCCCAGTCTTTCTTGAATATCTTATTATAATCCCTGGCATTGTTAAACAAACTTGTGGGCAGCCATGAATGTGGACTGGATACTTACATTGGGTCTAACAGCCAAACCAGTATAAAGTTTAATCCCAGTAACGGATTTTGGCTAGTTGCAGAAGGCCCTTTAGCCAAATTTAAAAAACACTATAACCATCAATTGACTAAGCTGTAGTCAAATTAAGTTATTCCTATTGCCTCACTTTTATTTTTCTATGAATTCTCTTGGATAACATTGTTGGCTGAAGTTTTATTCTGTTTCTGGAAGTTACCCAGTTCACAAATTCTGTTTTGGTTTGTTCTTCACTCAGACGAGCTCTCCTTAGTTTAATGGGTCTAAGGAATTTTCCTTTCAGTGGTCTCATCCAAGTTAAGACTTTGTATAAATTTTAAAATGCATTTTACAAGGAAAGAGGAAAGAGGAGAATGGGGGCAAGAATTTATTGTATATACCACAGAACTGAGAAATACAAGGAAAGGGGAGGTCAAAGGGGGTGAAGATGTTGAAGCAGCAACACAGATCAAGATGCACTGTACACATAATTGCTTTGCTAAATTGCAAAAGAAATTCAGTACATAACCTAAAATTAAGATAAGTAAGGGAAGGAGTGGGTCGGGGGGGGGCAGTGAGAATGTTGGAAGGGGTGACATTGATCAATGACAACTCCCTTGTATAATTACTAAAGATAATGAAGGTATTTTCTTTAAATAGGAAAAGAGTAAAGAAAATGTTGTAAAGAAAAAAACACGTTTAAAAAGCTCTGTGATTTGTGGGTTTTCTGAGTTCCTGGTAACATTGAAAAGACTACATGTTTGCATGTGTTGATGTTTGGGAAGTTTGGAGCCATGATCTTCTCTGTATGTATAGCATGTGTTCGAGATTAAGTTAAAAGCATCTTAACCTGTCAACTTCAATTCCCTTGCCTTCAAATGAGATTTAGTCTGGAGCCTAAGTGAGCCTATTTTGTTTGTGCTGCGGGGTTCTGTTATTCAGCTACTCCTGTGCAGACTGCTGGAATTTCTACCTCGATACTGTGGAGAATGTGTGTATGTGATATACAGCACATTGCTTTTCTGTTTGCATTAGAGCAAAACAAAGCTACATACCATCCTCTGGTTTTTCACATCATATGCCCCTAAAAATGTAAATCAAATGTGGGGAAAAAAAACAAGATATGTTACAAGGGACGTGTGTGTGTGTGTGTGTGTGTGTGTGTGTGTGTGTGCATGTATGTGTGTCAGTACTGTGGATTGAACTCAGGACCTGGGTGTTGTCCTTCAGCTTCTTTTGCTCAAGGCTAGTACTCTACAGTCTCCATAGCTCCACTTCCAACATTATTGTGGTGAATTGGAGATAAAGAGTCTCGTGGACTTTCCTACCTGGGCTGGCTTTGAACCACAATCCTCTGATTTCAATCTCCTGAGAAATTAAGATTACAGGTGTGAGTCACCAGCACCCAACAGAATTCCTATTTCTGAAGAGAAAAAAATCAAATCCTTTATCTATAATGTTCAGTGATACAGCTTTAATCTTCAGTGCCATTCATTCTTCATAATTCTGTTTTGTTTATATAAAATAATACATATGGAAGCCAGATGCCAGTGGCTCCTGTCTGTAATCCTAGTTACTCAGGAGCCTGAGATCTGAGGATTTGTGTTCAAGCTGTGCCAGGCAGGAATATCCATGAGACTCTTATCTCCAGTTAACTATCAAATAGCTGCAAGTAGAGCTGTGGCTTAGAGAGTAGAGTCCGAGCCTTGAGCAATGAAGCCAAATGAGAATGTCTAGGTTTTGAATTCAAGCCCCAGTACAGCACACACATGCAAAAATTAATAGAATTAATGGAATGCTATACTATATTCACCTGCTCACAGCTACCTCACAGTATGGCAGACAGCAGTATCTAAGCCATTGTCACTGAAGAGCTAAGTATGGTGGTCAATATCAGATGATCAATTTTAGATAATGAATGCTTCCAGAAAAAGAAGACATTTCTCACCAAGGTAGAATTACCTATTTTATTTCTAAAGCAGATCATGAAAATAAGCCGGGGGGTTGGTGGTGGAGTCAAAGGGAACTGGGACACTGTGGCTGGTAAAGATAGTGGAATAGTGCCTGACTTTCAAAATGCACCTTAAAGCCAGATGCCAGTGGCTCATGCCTGTAATCCTAGCTACTGAGGAAGGCTGAGATCTGAGCATCACGGATTGAAGCCAGCCTGGGCAGCAAAGTCCATGAGACTCTTGTCTTCAGTAAATTACTCATAAAAAGCTGAAAGTGGCACTGTGGATCAAGAGATAGTGGGCTATCCTTGAAGAGGCTCAGGGACAGTGCCCAGGCCCTGAATTCAAGCCCTAGGACTGGCAAAAACAGCAACAACAACATAAACCCATTACAAGTAAGTTCATTGAATGGTAATTTGAAAACATGCCTCGATCCAACGGTCTTTTTTTTTTTCTTTCTTTTTTTTGGCCAGTCCTGGGGCTTGGACTCAGGGCCTGAGCACCATCCCTGGCTTCTTCCTGCTCAAGGCTAGCACTCTGCCACCTGAGCCACGGCGCCCCTTCTGGCAGTTTTCCATATATGTGGTGTTGGGGAATCGAACCGAGAGCTTCATGTGTAGGAGGCAAGCACTCTTGCCACTAGGCCATATTCCCAGCCCCCCAACGGTCTTTTCTTGAGTTTGGAATATCATCTGGTGACAATTCAGGTCCATTGGATGGATATATGCTCATGTATGGAAATTGACTGATGGATTGATTTCAAATTGAAAGACCAGTTGTCATAACAATAACAAAACTTGGACTTAGGTTCACCACTCAAGGCAGAAAATGGACTGTGCCCTTGGAGTGACGTTCTACGGCACTGCTCACGCTAAGTGATGAGGTCTGGAATGTCTGCCACTTTCCTCTGGACTAAGAACTGCTTATAAATCCTATTGTTCATGAAGTATCATAGAGATTGCAAAATGGTTGTATGATTCATTGTGAAATGGGTTAAAGGTTTAAGAATGTGGTAAATGCTATAATAAATTAATTGCAAAATAATTCTTCTACTGGTGGGCAGAGATGAGACTTCTCATTATGGAGTAATCTTTACATTCTTACATTCAACTATATTAAAGAGAAGTTATCTTCTTCTTCTGCTTTGATTGCTTACATTACAGCAATGGCTGCTTGAGCTCATGCTCTTTTAACAAAAAAGGGGATCAAAGGCAGATGTAAATATAATCCTTGAGTTATGGGTTATTTCAAGACCCAGTCAAATAATAAAGTCAGGCACTATATGACAATGATTCAGTCAGTGATGGGCCTCATATATGAAAACTGTTATTAAGAGGATAATGGGGCTAAAAGAAACTCCATTATATCCCATGATGTTGAAGTCCCTTAATGTAATTTACAGAATGATATGTCACTCATGTCTGTGATTGTGCTGGTGTGGACAAACCTGTGCTTCCATCACTTTAGCGTGTAATACAATTATGTGCAATATGTAGTACCATACTTTTCATTGCATTTAGATAGTATTCCTACTTATACAAAGTCTAAAGCTATTTACTCCAACCTCATGTAGAGTTGATTGTCTCTTGATTATGTGAGAGGCCACACTGAATGATTGGCTTTGTCTAAACACACATTAAGATCTATGTCCAATGACAAATCACCTAGCTCAGACTGAATCTTGGCTTTTAAGTCATCCATGGCTATTTTATCCTTTGCTGAAATTGCATTTCCTTGAAATAAAATTGTAATAATACACTGGCCTGCAGGAGAAGAATTAAGTTCTAGATGCATTCACTCTTCTTCTTAGATATATATAACCTAAAGGAAAGGCATGACACTAGAAACTCAGATTTTTAGGTTTCAAAATTTAAATTTTAAGGGGGCCAAATATGATGGCCAATGCCTGTAATTCCAGCTATGGAGGAGAAAGTAAGACGATTGCAGTTGGGGCTGTCCCAGGCAAAAGCATGAGACCCTGTCTGGAAACATAAAGTAAAAGCCAAAAAGGGCTAGGGGTGTGGCTTAATAGTTACAGAACTTGCCTAGCAAGTACAAGACCCTGAGTTCAAGCTTTAGTATCACCATCCCTCCCCCAAATTTAAAACTAAGATGAAGGATGAGATGAAAGTGACTACTTTTGTCTGTTACTTTAAAAAATTAATGAAAATAATTGCAACTGAGTGTTGGTTCCTAAGTATAAAAGAAAACCATCTATTGACTTTCTCATTAATTTCATTTTTCTGAGCAGTTGTAGGCTCCTGACTGAACCAAGCAGCATGTAGAAAGGATTTGTATAGAGCTCCTTTGTCCTCCAATGTACACTGCCTCCCCCATTTTCCACATCTCCCACCACAGTGGTACCTTTGTGACTATCAGTGAGCCTGCATCTATACATCTTTATCTCCCAGGGTCCATAGCCTCCTTTGGGGTTTGCTCTTGGTATTACATATTCTGGAAGTTTTTACAAAAGTAAAATGACAGGCATCCACCACTGCAGTTTCCTATGGAGTAGCTTCATTGCCCTTAACCTTCCCTATTCACCTTCTCTCTCCCAGCAGCCATGCAGTCACTGATCCATTTACTTCTCCATAGTTTTGCCTTTTCTAGGATGTCATGAGGTTGGAATCACACAGCACATAGCCTTTTATGATTGGCTTCTTAGTGATAGGCATGTAAGTTTCTTATTTTTTTTTCCATGAGTTGATTTCATGAGCTCATTTCTTTTTAGTGCCGAATAAGTTTCCATCATGTGCATCTATCCCGGATTATCCATTCAGCTACTGAAGACATCTTCCACAGTTTGGCTATTACAAATAGAGCTGCTATAAATACCCATGTGTAGATTCTTATAGGGCCGTAAGTTTTCAATTCCTGAGAGTAAATGCTAAGGAGTGTGATAGTTCAGTTCTGTAAGAAATTAACAAACTGTTTCCCACAGTGGTTGTGCCATTTTTTTATTCTCCCCAGAAACAAATAGGAGTTCCCATTTTCTAAACCCTCACTAGCGTTTGGTACTGACAATGTTCTGCATTTTGGCTATTCTAGTAGGTATATTTATTGTCATGCTTCCTTGTTGATTTAACTTGTGTTTCCTTGACAACATAGGATATGGTCAGTATACTTGATTATACATTCTAGATTTCTTTGTGGATGTTCCTAGCTACCCAACCATAAAACATGCCAATAACAGGCACAGGAAGTTTACTCAGCCTTGTGACTGCAGCTTGTCCCTTGTCAGAAAAGCAAATGGGAAAGTCATGGCCTTAGTTCATGTCCTTTTTATCTTTTAAACCAGTCTAGCCTTTACTGTACTGTCAGCTCAGTAATCTCAAGAGTGAAATTGTTTTAGAAAGTGAGGTAGTCTGTCTCTCATGGGCAACCAGACTGTTATCCAGGGAACAATGAAAATTGGCCACCACAATACTCCGTTTCTTTTGCTTTTCCACCTGCCTCTCCAATTACCCTGTCCAGGGACAGACATGTGGTGGAATTACAGGAGTTAAACCTGTGGGCTCATCCTTCATTGCTGGCTGCAGGCTTATCCTCAGCAACTGGAGTGTTCGCTCCCTGTTTTGGGGAACAGTACCAGCTGCTGGTCCCCAGATCTGTAACAATCACCATGTTCTGCACTTACCCTGAACTGCAGTGCTTGTGATTCCTGACTCATGACCTGGAAGTTTAACTTAAAACAGAACTTCCCCTGCCTCCTCTCCTCCTTTCCCGTCTGCTTGAGCTCACATTATTCTCTCTTAGTGGCTTACATTTTTGCTTCTATAGGGAAGCATTTCCACTTCCTCCAGCTGAGGAAGCCAAATGTTTTCTGAGTTTTATAGTTCTCAGTATATATATTTTCACTTCTCATTTTTATAATAAGTACAGATTTAGCATACATGAAGTGATGTTTATATATGTATATATATATATATGTATGTATTTGTATAGTGTAAGGTATTGCCATAGTGAAGATAATTAGTATGTGTTGGAAACATGATCTGTCTTAGCAAATTTCAAGTGTACATTACAATACTGCTTACTACAGATATCATACTCTTCATTGGGTCACTAGAACTGACACATTGCACCCTTTGCTCAACCTTTCTCCATTAAGTCACTTACGCTGAAATCTCAAGAAAGGGACAGGGCTGGAGGGCGGATCTGGAGAGAAGAATCTCACCCAGGAAGAATCTCAGAACAAAGCACTCCAAGGAGTACATTGGAATGACATATGTTCTCACCAGCTCATTTGTAGACTTGACCTCTGTAAGTCCATGCAAAGAGGCTCATTCATTGTTTTAGCTTCATGTAGCTCTTGGGAGGTACTTGACAAATATTTGTAGAGCTAAGTAGGACAGAGTCACACACAGTTGAACTAGAGAAATGTGCCCATCAGCTGGTGACTGAGCACAATTAATGATGGATGGAGAAAGGATGAAGAAAATAGATTTCACCATTCATTTCTTCTCAGACATCTCTCTGTGGCATCCCTGTTTGTTGCTGTGTGCTTATATAACACGTAGCCCTATCAGTTTGAAACTGAGCTGTCTTTTAAATCATTGGCATAGGGAGATAACTGGTTTGCCTATGTTTAGGAGATTCATTGTGAAAATGAAGATGTCGGGAACATGTCATAAAATGTGCTCACCCTGGGTGTGGTGTAGGTGAAGACTGTTGTGTTCAGGGTAACCAAAGATATAACATTCTTTTGATGTCAACTCTAGTGTCCACCTTCTGTTCTTTACAAATAATAATAAGTCCCTCCTTGGATTCTAGCAGTTTCTAGCCCTCTTATTGTTCCCTTTGGAGTGGATAAAAAGGATATCTTTACGTTTGGACTAGGAAACACCTTTTTTTTTTCTTCTAAAACTGCTTTTCTTCGAAGGTGACCCATGTAGACATATACATGACTCTCCTGGAGAGTTGTTTTTCATTGCAAACCAAAAGCATGCTAAGCATGCTTATTGGTGAGGAAATGAATGATGGCAGATAAAGCCTCAGCCATCGGAGGCCATCAGGAAGTCCTTGCAGATGAGGGGATGGACTGAGAGACCTGCTGGGTGATGGGGAACGTGTTTCATTTGGTACATGCTCACTAGGGTCCAGTGGAGAGAGGCGCTGTGTGTGTCCTGGGAGGTTGATGCTCTTCACCCTGGAAACCCACAGAACTATCCTAAATCAAGGGGAGCTGAATGGAGACATGTCAAACCCAGGTTCAGGTTCATTTGTGCACCTGTTCATTCTCTGTAAAGACATGGCTTCTGTCATTTACTTGTCCTTTCTTAGACTAGGTGATGTTGCTCTTCATTAGGTTTTATTTTATATTCACAGCAATGTGATTTGAAGACAATTTATAAGTTATTAAGGGTCCAGGAGGTAGGAACTCATTTGATTGAATTTTTAAACTTGAATTCTTTTTTTATAGTAATTTTTTAAATTTAATTTATTTATTAATTGAACACAAATTTTTTGACAAGGTGTTGTGCAAAAAGGGTACAGTTACATAGTAGGGCAGTGTGTACATTTCTTGTGATATCTTACGCCCTGTTTTTCTATCCCTTCTCTAGGTCAGGTAGACATATATACAATACACAATGTACCAAGAACATATACAGTAGCCACATGGCCAAGCCCAAGAAAATTCGCCTAGGGCTTTAAATGTAATGTCGATATTACACCATATGTCGACAGTAGTCTTATATGAACATACATACATAGCTTTTGAGCTATTGTATTCCACTGAGAGGTCAATTTTTGACCTTTATATGTTGAATAGTTGTCTGGTTTTAGTTACATACTGTTGGGTCGCTGCCCCAATCCTGTGGGAAATACCACTTGACAAGCAGCTTTTGGCTTCACAGACCTGGTCTCTACTGTCTCTCCGTCTCCCTTTCTTAACAGTCATATATCAGGGAGATCATGTCCCTTTGTTTTCTGTGTTCTAGGCTTGTCTCACTCAACATTATTTGTTCGAGTTCTGACCATTTCCCTGCGAATAACAATATTTCACCATTCCTAATCGCTATGTAGTATTCCATTGTATATAGGTACTATATTTTTGGGATCCATTCATTTGTGGAGGGGCATCTGGGTTGTTTCCATATTTTTGCTATTGTGAATTGTGCCACGATAAACATGGAAGTACAAATGTCTTTTTGATATCTTGGGACTTGCTGTTCAGGATAGATGCCTAGGAGTGGTATGGCTGGGTCATAGGGTAGGTCTATATTGAGCTTTTTGAGAAACTTTCATACTGTTCTCCAAAGTGGTTGTACTAATTTGCACTCCCACCAACAATGGAGAAGGGTTCCGCTTTCCCCGCACCCCCTCCAGCATTTGTTGTTGCCTGAGTTCAGAGTATAGGCCATTCTAACTGGGGTGAGGTGGTATCTCAGGGTTGTTTTTATTTGCATTTCCTTTACTACCAGGGATGTTGAACATTTCCTCAAATGTTTCTTTGCCATTTTTATTTCTTCTCTTGTGAAGTCTCTCTTTAGCTCCTTTGCCCATTTCCTAATTGGTTTATTGGGCTTGGAGGGGCTTAGTTTTTTGAGTTCTCTGTAGATGACAGATATTAGGCCTTTGTTGCTGTGCTGGTAAAGATCCTTTCCCATATGGTTGGCTGTCTTTCTGTTTTGGTGGCTATGTCCTTAGCTGTGCAGAAACTTTTTAATTTGTAGTAGTCCCATTTGTCGAGTCTTTCCCCTATTTGTTGTCCCCCTAGGACTCTATTCAGGAAGTTCCTTCCTGTGCCTATAAGTTCTAGCATCTTTCCTACTCTGTCCTTCAGTAGTTTCAAGGATTCAGGTCTGATATTGAGGTCCTTGATCCATTTTGAGTTGATCTTGGTGCATGGTGATAGGCTTGGGTCTACTTTGAGTTTTCTGCATATGGCTGCCCAGTTCTCCCAGCACCAGTAGTTGAGGAGGCTATGTTTATTCCATTGTATGTCTTTAGCTCCTTTGTCGAATATCAGCTGACTGTAAGAGTGCGGTTTTATTTCTGGATTTTCAATTCTAATCCATTGGTCTTCCGATCTGTTTTTATACCAATACCAGGCTGTTTTTGTTAGGATGGCCCTGTAGTAGAGCTTGAAGTCTGGTATTGTGATACCTCCTGCACTGCTTCTTTTTGCCTAGAATTGCTTTGGCTATTCTAGGTCTTTTGCTGTTCCATATGAATTTATGGATTGCTTTCTCTATTTCAGTGAAGAATGTGACTGGGATTTTGATAGGGATTGCATTGAATTTGTATAACAATTTGGGCAATATGGCTATTTTCACTATATTGATTGTGCCTACCCATGAGCATGGGAGGTCTTTCCATCTCCTTGTGTCTTCTTTGATTTCCCTTATTAGATTTTTATAGTTTTCATTAAATAGGTCCTTCACGTCCTTGGTTAAGTTGATCCCTAGGTACTTTATTCTTTTTTTGGCTACTGTAAATGGAATTGTTTCCATACTTTCCTTTTCTGTTTGTATATTGCTGGTGTACAGAAAAGCTGCTGACTTTTGTGGATTGATTTTGTATCCTGATACTTTGCCAAAATGGTTTATTAGGTGTAGGAGTTTGGGGACTGAGTTTTTTGGATCCTTCAGATATAAGATCATGTCATCTGCGAATAGGGATAACTTGATTTCTTCCTTGCTGATGTGGATCCCTTTGATGCCCTCCTCTTGCCTTATTGCTATGGCTAGGGATTCCAGCACTATGTTGAAAAGAAGTGGGGAGAGTGGGCATCCTTGTCTTGTTCCTGAGTTTAGGGGGAATGATTTAAGTTTCTCTCCATTTAATATGATGTTAGCAGTTGGTCTGTTGTATATGGCTTTTATTGTTTTGAGGAATGTTCCATCTATTCCTGTTCTCTCCAAAGCTTTCTTTTTCTTTTTTTTTTTTTTTTTTTTTTTTTTGGCCAGTCCTGGGCCTTGGACTCAGGGCTTGAGCACCATCCCTGGCTTCTTCCCGCTCAAGGCTAGCACTCTGCCACCTGAGCCACAGCGCCACTTCTGGCCGTTTTCCATATATGTGGTGCTGGGGAATTGAACCCAGAGCTTCATGTGTAGGAGGCAAGCACTCTTGCCACTAGGCCATATTCCCAGCCCTCTCCATAGCTTTTAATAAGTATGGATGTTGTATTTCGTCAAAGGCTTTTTGGGAATCAGCTGAGATAACAATGTGATTCTTGATTTTAGTTCTGTTTATGTGGTGAATTACGTTGATTGATTTACGGATGTTGAACCATCCTTGTGACTGAGGGATGAAGCCTACTTGGTCATGATGTATAATTTTCTTGATCAGTTTCTGGATCCTGTTAGCTAATATTTTATTGAGGAGCTTTGCGTCTGTGTTCATTAATGATATTGGTCTGTAGTTCTCTTTTTTTGTTGGGTCTTTGCCTGGTTTGGGAATGAGTATGATATTAGCTTCGTAGAATGAGTTTGGGATTTCTCCCTCTGTTTCTATTTCGCGGAAGAGTTTGAGGAGTATTGGTATTAGCTCCTCACTAAAGGTTTTGTAGAATTCATTGGTGAATCCATCTGGGCCTGGGCTTTTCTTTGTTGGGAGGTTCTTGATTACCTCCTGTATCTCACTGTAAGTTATTGGTTTATTTAGTTGATTTATTTCTTCTTAGTTCAGTTTGGGCAGTTTATACTTCTCTAAGAATTGATCCATTTCTGTAAAATTATTGTTTTTTACTGAATAGAGGTTCTGGAAATAGCTCCTTATGATTGTTTGAATATCGTGTGTACTTGTTGTCATTTTTCCGGTGGAGTCCCTGATTTTACGTATATGAATCTCTTCTCTTCTTTTTTTGTAAGTGGTCTGTCAATTTTATTTATTTTCTCAAAGAACCAGCTTTTAGTCTTATTTATTTGTTGAATTAGCTTTCCATTTTCAATCAGATTTATCTCTTCTGTAATCTTTGTGATCTCTCTCCTCCTAGTCATTTTAGATTTGGTCATTTCTTGTTTCTCCAGTTGTTTTAGTTTCATCGTGAGGTTATTCACCTGCTCTGCTTCCATTCTTTTAATGTGAGTGCTGAGGGCAATGATCTTGCCCCTCAGTACTGCCTTAGCTGTGTCCCATAGGTTTCTTTGTGATGTGTTTTCATTGTCATTGTGGCTTATGAATTCGTTGATTTCATCTTTAATTTGGTCTGTGGCCCATGTGTTGGATAACAGTGTGGGGTTTGGACTCCAAGAATGTGTATAGCCACTGTGGTAACCGTTGTTATTGAGGGTTACCTTTAATCCACTGTGATCAGATATAATACATGGGATGACGTCAATACTTTTGTATTTGCTGAGGTTCTTTGTGTGGGCTTTGGAGTATGATCCATGGCCTCTGAGAAGAAGGTGTACTGGGTCTCTGTAGGGTGGAAGATTCTGTATAGATCTGTCAGATTCATTTGGGCTATGGTGTTACTTAGGTCCTCAGCTCCCTTGCTGATCCTCTGGGTGTTGGATTTGTCTCTTGGATTGAGTGGGGTATTAAAGTCTCCCACTATGATTGTGTTTGCGTCTATCTTGTTCTGTAATTCTGTGAGAATTTGCTTGACATACGTGGGGCCTCTTTTGTTCGGTGAGTATACATTTATCACCGTGATGTCTTGATTCTGGATTTTTTCTTGTATTAAAATGTATTGTCCTTCTTTGTCTTTTTTAGTTGATTTTAATGAAAAGTCCAGCTGGTCTGAGATCAGGATGGCTACACCTGCCGTTTTGGTAGGTGTGTTTGCTTGGAAGATCTTGCTCTGTCCTTTCATTAGGAGCCTGTTTTTGTCCCTTGCTGTAAGGTGGGTCTCTTGTAGACAACAGATGCCAACTTTTTGTTTGCGGATCCATTCTGCCAGTCTGCTCCTCTTTATCGGAGAGTTTATACCATTTATATTCAAAGAGATCAAGGATAAGAGTTTTTTCTCCTTCCATTTCCTTGTTGGGCTGTTTTTTCCTCTTTTTTTTTTCTTGTATTTGAGCTGCTCTTTCTCTTTCTGTTTCTGTCTGTGTGTTCTGTACGATCTCTATTGGGTGGGATTACCCTCTTAGAATTCGCTGTAGGGCTGGCTTTTTATTCACATACTCCTTTAGATCCTCTTTGTCATGGAAAGATCTGGTTTTCCCTTTGAATGTGAACTCCAATTTTGCTGGATATTTGATCCGAGGTTGCATATAGTTTGCCTTAAGTACTTGGATGGTGTTCTTCCACTCACTTTGTGCTTGGTAGGTTTGTGTGGAGAGGTCTGCTGTTATTCGGATCCTCTTCCCATTGTAGAAAATTTCTTTCTTTGTTTTGGCTGCATTCAGAATTTGCTCTTTATTCTTGAGATCTGAAGTCTTGAATATTATGTGCCTTGCAGTGGCTTTTCTGGGGTCTGGGCTGCCAGGTGTCCTATAGGCTTCGGTTACCTGGATGGGGTCCCTTGTGAGATTGGGGGAGTTTTCTGCAATAACTTTATTGAAAATATGATGAAGCCCTCTGCTCTGGTATTCGGCTCCTTCTTCTATTCCAATTATGCGCAGATTATATCTCTTGTCTTTGTCCATTAGTTCCTGGATTAGTCTGCCCTGAAGCTTCATGGTTTCTTGGAGTGTGGTAATTTTCTGGTTGTTGTCAGCTGCTTCATCGTCTGAGAGAGATTCTGGATTCCATATGGTCAATTCTTTGTGCTGTGGATTCAATTGGGGAGTTTATGGATGTCAGAGAGCTATTTATGGTTGTCAGATCAGCTCTGATCGTGTAAATTTCTTCCTTTAAAGAGTTGTATTTTAAATCAATTTTTTTCATGCATTTCACTTCTCAGGATTTCAAGGTCTTCTTTAACGGAGGTTTGCATTGTATCCATTTTTGCTTCCATTTCTTTCTTGGCTTCCTGGATGTCCTTTGAGACTTCCATTCTAAACTCCTGGAATTGTTTAATGATTTCGTTTCTGACACTTTCCATCATTTCTGGTAACATGGCCTCATTTGCTTTTTTATTCTCCATCTCCTCTTTAGTCGTGCTGCTTTTTGGAGCTGGCGAGTTGGCTTGCCCTTTGATGAACTGTGTTATATTTCTTTGTGATTTGCGCATCTGGAGATCTGTGGGTGGCTTCCCTGGTTTGGCTTTGTGCTGGCTCCCGCTGGTCTGTCAGTGGGAGTCTTGTGCCCTGGTGTCCTGGCTCTGGGTTTGGGTTTGGCTGTTGAACCTTGCTGCCCAATGGGTGAGCGTGACCTTCTCGGTTGTTGCTGAGGTGGTCACTCTCCCTGCACTTGGGGGCCGGAAGGTTCTGTGTCTTTCTCTGCGGGACAGTGTCCTGCCGCTGTGCTGTGCTGACCCTAGCGTGCCCCTGGTGGGGGTTTGCTGGTCGCTGGTTCAGCGTGGCGTGGAGGCTTTTGTCTTCTTTGGTTCTTTTTTCCACTCTGTATCTTGGTCAGAGGAGCTCACCTCTCAGGCGGTTAGCCTTCCTGTGTGGACCGCTCTGGGGCCGCTGTTGTTGAGGGACGGCCCACCCACTTGTGCAAGATGCGCCAAACTGAGTGGGCACAGGCTGATGGAGAGCTCTGCCCTCCTGTGTGGGCATGCCTACCAGAGTGGGCGCTGCCGCTGTGGCCCCGCCCACCTGAGCGGGGTACGCCTACCAGAGTGAGCCCCGGTTGTTGGGTTGTGCTTGCGCCCTCCCACGAGTCCGCTGTGGGGGGCGGTATATGTGGGGCACAGTGGGATCAACTGTCCGGGTGCTGGTTAGCGCCCTCAGATCTCACCTCCGCTGCGAGGGGGGCGTGTGATCAGGCCCAGGTGTCCCTGCTGTGCTGGTATTGCCCACCAGCGCCTGTGATTTTAGTTGTAAAGGTTCGCGAGGTCCAGGCGCCTCTCATGGGGCTTGCACTGCCGGCCGCCCCCGGCCCCTGTTGGGAAGGGGGCGGGGCCAGTGCAGCCAGTTCAAGCTCCTGTGCGGCCTTGGGGCTGCTCCGCCCTTCCCCTGCTAAACTCCTGTGGCTTCCCAGCGCCTAATGGGAGCTTCCTGCCTGCTTTGGGGGTTCTTTGTTCCCTCGAGGTGGGGAGGGAGAGGGAGGGAAATCTAGCTTCTTTGTAGGGCTTGGGTCTCTGATCGCTGGTCTACCGTTGGGGGAGGGGGCAATGGGGGACTCACTGGTCCTAGATTGTGTGTGTGTCCCGCGCCGCCGTTCTTCGGGTGTGGCAAAAGGTCATGGTGGCATCCCCGGCTCTCCCCTACTGCACCGCTGGGTTCCCCAGCTGCTTACATCCGTTCCAGGTGTGGACCTGAACTTCCCGTCGCCACCGTTACCGTGTGTCTTGGTCCGCATTCTCCCTGGTGTCCATGAAGTCCCGCTGTCTGGACTCTGCGCTCCCGGCAGTGGGTCTGCTGATTGCCGGGTCCCCTTTCCCAGCCTGGCCCTGTTCGGGGGTCGGCTGGTGGGGGGAGGGTGCCCTGGAGATTCTCCGGCTCCGTGTAGGTTTTCAGCTCTTCTTTTTTGCTCCTTTTTGTTTTCCTGCGCTTCTCCACTGCTTCTGGCTGCTGGTTTTGCTGGGTTCTTGATGGGGTGTTGGGTGCTGGAGTTCCCAGCTTGCTATTCAGTTGGAGCGAGTTGGGGTGCCTCCCTACTGTGGCAGCGCCATCTTCTCCATCTGTCACTTTAATTCTTTTAACTTTGTAAACACATACCACTGAAATGTAACTCACTTTGAAATTTAGAGTCCAATTCTCCAGCTGTCTTAGTGGGACAGAATATTTCCCCACTCTATTTTTTGTAAGCCTGTCAGTGATGAAAAAGACTTGAGGCCCCTTTTAGTAATTATTTGGGTCATCAGGAAAAATGACCAAGATATTATTATATATGTATCATCATACATGTTGATGTCTGTGTGCGCACATGCACATTTGTGATGGTTACTTTGGAGATGGAGTCTGGTGGACTTTTCTGTTTTGTCTGGCTTCATAACCTGATCCTCTAGATCTCAGCCTCCTGGGTAGCTGGAGTTATGGGTGTGAACTACCACTGAGACCCTGTAGGTTTTGGATACACAGTTGGCTGAACCTATAGATGCAGACCCCAGAGCTCTGGTAGCCCAGCTGTATTTGATAGGGAAATAGGTTCAGTCAGAAATTGCTCTAACCCATGTCTAGCTTTCTCACCCTGGGGACATCATTTAGCCTCTCTGAACTTCACTTTTGTCAGTTGTAAAAAGTAAAAGGATTATATCATCTAACAGCTTTAGTGATCCTATGCCATAAACTATGTCAGAGTATTTCTAAAAAATTTAAAATGTTATATAAGTGTTTTATGTTTAAGACATGATAGAAATGCAGAAAATGGATCGTATAAATGCTGGAGGGAGATGGGTGATAGTTTTTAATCTCTAAATCATATTTGTTTGAAATGTTTACCATTACTGATGGTTCATAACAACTCTTTGTTATAGTAGAGTTGTTGTGTTTTGTTTTTTAAAGAAAGAACAGCTGTAGGCGACCATTAGTATAAGTTAGAAGATATGTCTAAAGAATGGAAGTGTCACAGCTCTGTCCGGAGGGGCTCAGTGTCTGTAGGCACAGGGAAAACAGAACTCTATCTGTGAATATAAACTAGCCCTGACATTCTCTAAGCTGGCTGTGATCACACTGCAATAATGCTCAGCCTTCATTGTCTCTTCATTGTCACATTTTCTTGATTTCTTCTAAAATAATTTTTTGACATTGGGCCTTTAGATTTACTTGCCTTATGAAAGAAACAAAAGTTGGGAAACAAGAAATTTCACTCATAGCTTGTGTTTTATTTGCTTTTGGAAAATTTAAAATGAATATTATCTAGTTGTTGGCATATATATTAGGTACTGTATAGAATGTATTGTAATGTAATTATATAATTGTAATGTAGTATATGTAATATAAATATAATATGATGTAGATATTATATATATTCACATACATATACACGGGTACATCTTACAAAATAGTTCTCTTGGAATTTTGGGTAATTCTCAAGGATCTCTGGTACATTTCTTAGGATTTTTTTATTCATAGGCAAAACTGTTCTTTGTAAGTAAATAACAATGACCATTTTTGTAATATTTTTGAGCAGAATTTTACATGTGCAAAGCTGAAAACCTTCAAGTTTGAGGATGTTCAGAGGAGATCCCAGACATCTCCATTTCTTGAATTGGATGTCCAAACTAGCTGCAGATTCCCACCTGTATTTCATTAAAGCCTCAGGATTAAAGATCTAACATAAACCTAACCTTATTCTGAGCAGCTATCAGAAAGAAATCCAAGATTGCATTTAGATTGGACAGCTACTTGGACTGCTTTTCTCCTTTCTCCATTTTATCAATATTCTGCTATTTCGAGAGATGTTCTACTCTTGGATATATAAGTATATCCACAATTGTGCATCTGAAACTGCCTACCTGGATTTGAAATTTAGGAACAATATTGAATAGATTGTTTCACATTGTTTAACATCCTGCTGCATTTTTTCTTAGGATTTGAGCACAGAATGCCCAGATAATATACAAAGACACAGCTGTGAAGGAGAAGACTTACCCTAGTATTTCTTTAAGTATAATAAAGAGTTTTAAGTAGCCTTTGTGTTACACTTGTTTTTGAACTTTCTTTGCAAAACTAGTTCTGCTAAGTGTATATCCGTTTATGCTTGGAATATTTTAGTAAACATTATTAATGTTTAGCTTACATAGTAAATACATTACTTAAAGTGTAGAAATAAGAGGCATGCAAAATATGTCAATTGTATTGGTAATAACTAAATCAAATTATAGATTTCCTCTTTCAATTTTATCTCTGTTTAAGTTTAGTAACCTACTTTATTTCTTCCCTTTCCACTGTGCTATGCATTTTTCCTTTAGTAAGTTTTTTCAGTTTTGCTCATTACATTGCTTAATTCAGGAATTACACACACACAAAAAGAATTACCTTCCATACATAATTTTGATTTCTGATACTACTCCTTGGTTGACTGTTAAGGACTATCATTTCCTGATGTTTTTGAATATGTTTATTAAAACTGCTATGAAGTCTTTGCTAATTCCAATATGTCTCTATTAACTTTTTTTCTTAGCTATAGAAGAGTTTTACATTTCACCATAGGAACAGAAAATTGTGATGCATATTAGAAATCAAGAATTATATGCTGTAGAAACTAGATTTTTTCAAAGTATGTCAATTTTTTGCCTTATATGAAGTTCAAACTCCAACTATATCAAACTTATATTAGCCTGTTCTTTTTATTTTTCCCTCCCTCCCTTTCTCTTTCCCTTTCCCTTTCTCTTCCTCTTTCCTTTTTCCTTTCTCTTTCTTTCCCTTTCCCTTTCTCTTCCTTTCCCTTTCCCTTTCTCTTTGTTTCCCTTGCTCTTTCTCTGATTCTTTCTTTCTTCCTTTATCTCTCGTTCTTTCTTTTCTTAATTCTACAGCGTAAACACAGAGCCTCAGATATGCTTGGCCGGCATTCTATGACTGAGTTTTATCCTCAATTTCGTGGTGATGGTGGTCATCCTCCTCCTCCCCTAACCCCCCATCTAACACCACCACTTCCTTCTATGTAGGAATTGAACTCAAGGCCTCAGACTTGCTAGGCAAAGTGTTTGAGCCACACCTTCAGCCTTTTTGGTTTTAGTTTCTCAGACTGGGTTTCACACTTAGCTGACCTCCACTAGTGATTCCCTTGTCTCTGATTCCTGATGTATTAAGCTTTTTTTTTAAAATTTAATTTTATTGTCAAGGTGATGTACAAGGGGGTTACAGTTACATACATAGGTAGTAATTACTTTTTTAATTCTTTGTTAAACTCAAGGGCTTTCTAAACTTCCAGATTTCTCATTCTTCCTCTCCTGTTGTATACTTGAACATAATCAAGGCCGTTCTCACCTGATTGAGCAAGAACTCAAGTCTCCCACAACTGCTTGACTTCAGTATTTCATTGGCTCTCATCCCAGTAGCAGCAACTTTCTGGCTAGCCTTGTGTCTTGCTCTGCACATGGATGGCCTGTGCAGACTCTTGTGTGCAGTACATATTCAGATCCCAAGTCTGTTTCCCCATGCCTTGACCGCTCCAGGACCCAGCTGTCCAGGTATCAGCATCTTCAACTGTCTCACTCTCTGACCTTTGCCTGCTCAGGTCAGCAGAAGTGCTTTGCTTTGCTTGGACTTCAACCCTCTGTGCCAGTCAAGAAAACATCACTAGGCAGAATTCCAAGGTAATAATGGGCCTCACCTCTTGAGTTTCTCTTCTGGCAGGGGGTACATTATTGTACTTCTTGTTGGGCTTTGCCTAGAAATTACTGCTCCATATATTTTGGCTTGTTGTTTATGGAAGAAGCCTAGTCCAGTGGCAGTACCTAAAGTGTTTGCACACACACACACACACACACACACACACACACACACACACACACACACCCCAGTTCTAGAACTTGAACTCAGAGCCCAGATGCTGTCCCTAATCATTTTTGCTCAGGCTACCACTTGAGCCACAGCTATAATCCGTGGGTATTTTTTTGGGGGGGCGGGGCAGTTAAATGGAGATAAGAGTCTCAAAATTTTTCTGCCCAGGCTGCTTCAAACCACTATCCTCAGGCATGCTTAAGGCATGAGCCACCAGCACTTGGTTCTAAATTCTTTTATTAAATTCCTCTATCTCCCTTTTCCCTGATACTGCAGTGTTAATTTGCTCTTATTTGTTGGTTTTCTACTCAGAGTTATGGATTTTTATTCTTCTTAATTAAAATTTTTATTTCCTTCTTTGATTTAAAAACTGAAAACCACAGAAAGTATTCATGTAAAATAAGTGCTTTTGTGTTTGGCAAAGACAAATCATTTATGGTGTTGATATAAGATAAGTTACTCTGGGCACTTTTGCATACATTTCTTCTGCTAACTCTTGGAAAGGTGAAGGCAAGACTGAATTTGACAACAGCCTAGGCTAGATAGCAAGTTTCTATTTTATTTAAAAAGAGAGAGAGAGAAGCAAACAGCATCAGCTACTTCAACTTACAAATCTCTGAAGGTTATTGGTACTGTTTCCCAATGCACATGCCAATTTTCTCCCAAATTTATATCTAATATTCATGTGCATGTATTTGCATGAATTTAAAACTTGTATATTCACATGGATACATATTATATGTTTGTTACTTTGGTAACAAAAAACAGCAAATATGTATTTTGCATAACAGATACTTTTTGTTTCTTGGTTGTTGAATGTCTTGAAGGTAATCTTATTTCCTCCAGCAAACCATTAATCAAAATCTAAAAAAGAGAGAAAAAAAACATAGTTAAAGGCTGTAATAGCTGATTGATTTGGTAGCTTTTAAATCTTGGTTGACAGATACTATGTGAAAATCTTTTTATGAAAATGTGAGAGTAATGTTTAAACAAGCAATCCTTTTTATGAGATTTTCCTTTCGTCTACTTTGTTTCCTAACTAATGGGGACACAATGACTACAGTAAGCTAGGGAGCTATTTCTGGTCCTCCGTGGCATGTGTTAGGAAGTTGTGCTGAGTTTTGTGGTCCATCTGGCATAAGTCATCTATTTGAACATGGTCCAGTGTCTGCTTGCCTTGGGACTAGAAGTCTACTGCTGACTGGCCTTGGCCTCCCAAGTGACAGAAATCAGCCTTTGAATTGAGAGTTATTAATGACATTCATTAAGCATCATTTCCTCCCAGGAGGAGAGATCTCATGGGCAATTTGCTGAGTGTACCTCATTTATTGTGTTAAGTGTCTCTTAATTATGAGGATTTTTCAATTTTGTTCAAGATTCATAAATTTGCAAGGGTCATTCATTTTATATTATAAACAAAAGAAATTATGCCTTGGTAAAGAACTTTGATACCACCAAAACCAAAACACAAGTTAAAATATGTAAGAGTATCCTTACCAAACCATGATATGAAGGTAAAGAAAATGCTGTATGCTTCCCCCTGGCTGATTGATGATACAGAAATACAAGAGCATTAAATTCTATTTGAAATGTAGAATAATCAATGGTAGATGGCTTTGTATTTTCATACTACAGTTAAAAGCTCATTTCTATCCATTTTATAAATTACTTTTTGGTTCTCTTTTTTAATTCTGTATTCTAATGATATCCCACTGTGTGGTTAGCTTCTGCCTTCCAGTCTCACATGACCCATGACACCGTCACCGGACGCTGAGCTTCAGGTCTGGTTGGAGATCTTGATGCTGACCACTGGCCACTCCGGGGCCCATTCACTCTTCAGTAGGTCACAGCCAAATTCCCATTTGGCCTCTGGCCTCTCATATGCTTGGCTTATGTGTGATGAAGAACATTTCAAAAAAGAATCTTAAAACAAATCCATGTGTTGCTGCTTTGGTAGGTTATATGACGAAAAGATACCTCTAAGCTTGGATGCTGCTGAGGAAAATATCTTGGGTAGCAAGACCTGTTATATTTTTGTTTGTTTGCAAAGAAGGTATCTCATGCAGAAGTTCTATACCTTCTAAGTTGAAACATCTTGTAACTTGAGTTGTTTTCCATTATCAATTATGTTTAAATTCTTGAGATTTTTCTAAGGCCTACTTTTGGTTCATTTGTGCATTTGCACAAAGTTGAGTCAAGTGAAAATAGACTGCTTTTTAACAGTTGAAGATGTGCTTAAGGCCCTTCAGAGATTTCTCAGGTCTAGAGGTTGCACACTCTCCGGAGTCTCACAGCTTTCAGTGGTTGGCTAGCCTTTCTCCATTTGGAGACAGTTGTGGCAGATCTGGAATAGAAAGCAACACTTCTGCATTTGCTTAGCAACATTTTTCGGAGGTAAATGGTGAATATCCGGAAGGAAAAATATTCAAGACCCTAGCTGTTTATGTAGTTAAAGTTTTTATCAGATTGGGTTTCTGAATAGCTCATTGGTAGTGTATTGATCTGGTGTAACAAATTCCATTTTCTAGTGACTCACAGGCCGGAAGTGACTTCGTCAGCTCACCAAATCAGGCATGTGACGATGGGACTTCAGCAACTCTCCCCACTCCTTTTCCTTATAAATAAAACTGAAATCTCTTTGTTCCTTCATCAGAGATGTAGCTCCCCATTGTCTCGGGCATCACTTGAATGGTTCCAATACCCCCACCTACTTTGCTCTTTCCCTCTGTCTTGCCTTTCTGCTCATAGCTCCAGGCTTTATTGACACTCACTGAGACCAGAAGAGACAAATCGCTTAAGGTTCAGCAAATGGAGCTGAGGTTGGAAACAGAATGTCCTTGGATTTAGCTAGTCGTAGAACAAGGCTGCTTGGTGGATCCCAGACACTTCTGGGTTAAAAGTGTTTCTAGTCAGGCCACGGGGAACGGTGCAAAACTGAGAGAAATAAATGTTACCTGGCAGCTAGGAGCCTCGTGTGCTCATCAACCTTCATTGAACTTGCAGTGATAGTTGGGCAACACTATTTCAGATTTTCTTTGACCTGAGTCCAAATCACTTCCCCATGGAGGACCAAAAAGTTTATCATATATATAACCTTCAAATACTTGTACATATAAATTTCAATTTAACATGTCTATTTATATATACAACACATTTTAAATCTTTAAGTAACCGGACAACGGAGTTTCAACTCAGCAAATTAGTTTTTAAGTAAAATGCACCTTGATCAGTGGTGTCACTATTCCCCACCCATCCTCTCATTTCCTAGCTCTAGTTTCACGTGTATACATTGAGTATTATCATCATTTCTACCCATCATTCCCCTCTCCATTCAACCTGGTGTGACATAATGTATGTAAGAGTAAATCATTTTAAATGGTTTCCAAAACAAGCTCTCCCTTGGCTCTTCCATCCCCCTTTATCTACAAGCAGAACCTTAGTTTGGGTTAGGCTAATCATGAGTGGTCAGGGAGAAAGTGCCAGTGAATCTGTGACCTGCCTATTTTTCTTTGGTGCCAGTGTCTAGCTGTTGCTAAGAAATCTACGAAAGGGACTACTCATATTTTCTTGACCAGGCTGCATTCAGTTCTGACCCTAGCCAGACTGGATACTTGATTGTAAGGCAGAAGCAATTTCTACCTGAGACATTAGTTCCCTATCATCCACATCATTGATTTCAGTTCTGTCATTCAGATCACAGTTTGGAGGCATGAAAAACAATTATATATTTATAAGATCTTTATTATTTATGTACAAACATCAAATTATATCCAACACCTAATTGAAGATTAGAATGTAAGCATCGTCTCTTTTCTGTTTCATGACATTGCCTTGATCTTTTTTTTGTTGTTGTTTTATTTTTGTTTTTGTTTTGCCAGTCCTGGGCCTTGGACTCAGGGCCTGAGCACTGTCCCTGGCTTCTTTTTGCTCAAGGCTAGCACTCTGCCAACTTGAGCCACAGCGCCACTTCTGGCTTTTTCTATATATGTGGTGCTGAGGACTCGAACCCAGGGCTTCAAGTATACGAGGCAAGCACTCTTGCCACTAGACCATGTTCCCAGGCCCATTGCCTTGATCTTTAGTATAACATTACCATGTTCGTATCTCTAAAAATTTTGTCTGGAAGATTTGTTGAGATGTATGATTCATAAAAATATAACAAACCCTGTATATTCTTCTATAATTTTTAGTTTAAAATTTTTGATTTCGGAAAAATGCATGAAATTTACCACTGAACAAAATTGACCAGAAAATTTAACATAAAATAATGTAAAATTGTATGGTGCCTGTGGCTTATACTTATAATTCTATTGTATGTAAAACTACCCAGGAAGGTGAGATCTGAATATCTTGATTTGAAGTCAGCCTAGATAGGAAAGCTGTTATCCTCAATTAACCACCAAAAAGCTGGAAATGGAGGGGTATGTGTGTGTTTGTGTGTGTGTGTGCACGTGTGTGTGTAAAACAGATACAACATAATGAAATAAAACTTTCATAAAACTCCTCTTAGATTTACTAGTTTGGTCATTTTTATTTTAATTCTGGCCTTCTTTCTCTTTTTGTGCTTTTCACTTATTTCTTTGTTTTCTCTTTTTCCTTCTTTCCTTTCTTCCTTTCTTTTCTTTGTTTCTCCCTCCCTTCTTCTTTCCCCCTTCTCCCCCTTCCTTCTTCCTTCCTTCCTTCTCTCCCTTCTTTTTTTCCCTCCTTCCTTCCTTTTCTCGTCCCCTTATTTTTCTTCCTCCTTTGCCTCCTTTCTTACTATCCGATCACCACTGACTAAATTGATTTCACAATCCACATATGTGATCAAGAAAAAATAATGTATCCAGGCAGTATTTTGGGTATTTGTGAGGATTCTTGGCACTTACTGGCTAGAGATGAGTCAGAAATATGAAATGTGAGACAGTCTCAGACAATCAAGAACTACTTCCTATATCACAGAACATTCAGTATTGATCATTGGATGTTCATGTAGATTTTCTGCAGCACCAAACCCTGGGAACTTCCTTTTCCAGAGTATATTGTATAGAATATACAACATGCACTTGTATTGTGTTGTAGCAGTCTTTCATCAGTGCCACTGGCACTGAAGTATCAGGACTTCTCTTTCTTTTACACACACATACACACACACCTGTCTGTTTCACCTACACATAAACACACAGATAGACACACACCCTACACACAATCAAGTCATTTCTCATATTAGTATGTTCCTAAGTCTCCCTTACTCATTACTTTCTTAGAATAACAGATGTGAAATAGAATGTACTTAGCAAATGAGAAGTGAACAAAGCAATTGTTTTTGTAGATGCTTAAGGTTTTGATTGCTGTATGTAATTTTAGTATCTTATTTTGAGAAAAAAATCTTAATTAGAGTGAATTCTTTGATTTATGCAAAGTACTCTCCGTTATCAAAAATATTTCAGTAGCTTTCCAGCTTGCAATTTTTTAAGTCAAATTGTGTGGAAAATAGTCTGTGAGCACTAAAGATAATTAAGTATCTAGGCTGGGCACCAGGGGCCAAGCCTATAACACCAGGTGTCATGAGGTGGGGATTGTGAGGATTGTAGTTTGAGGCCAGCCCGGGCAAAAGCCCCATATCACCTGGGGCTTGGTGGGCCTGGTGGTTTGCACTGTCATGCCAGCCATAAAGGTGGTGTATCTAGAAGGAATCTGATCTAAGCCCAGGCAAAAACATAGGACCCTACAAGCATAAAGGCTGGCCTGGCATCAGTGGCTCATGAATAGCATTCTAGCTACTCGGGAGACTGAGATGTGGGAATTGGGGTTTGAGGCCAGTCCTGGAAGACAATTCTTTGAGACTTTTATCTCCAATCAACCTGCAAAAAACTAGAAGCAGAAGTATGGCTGAAGTGGTAGAGTGCAAGTCATGAGTGACAAAGATAAGGGAGAATGTGGTGCTCTGAGTTCAAGCCCCAGTACCAGAGGGGGAAAAAAGCAGAATAAGCTAGCAGTAGGCCCTGAGTTCAAATCATAGTTCCATGAAAAGGAAAAAAAATGAGTTTATTAGACTAAAGGCTCCATGAGCCTGAGTAAGGAGAACCATTTGTAAATGAAGAAAAGCAGTACTGCAGCTGTAGCTATGGGTTCTTGCAGCTTGGTGACATGGAAAAAAGAACAGAAGAGTCTTGCTGTTGGGTATCACAGAATCCCCTCTATCCTAGATAAACTTCTTGGCAATTAGAGATGCTGCTGACCACTGCTACTAGTCCAGAATCCTCTTGCTATAGAAATATCTTTTTGCGAATGTATGCAATTTCCTGGGCAGGGAATGCTTATGATAAAATTCCTTTTTCAATGACTGAAAGATTTATGTGTATATGAAGCTGTCTGAGACAAGTAAAGTCTCCATGGATTTCTATATCTAAATAATTGAGACCAGCACACCATTCTCTCATGTCTTTTTTTTTTAGGGACCTAAAGACCTTTATCAGGCTACTGCTCTGCTTGAGTTGCCCAACAAATAAGCTGTATGTGTGTTCTTGTCTTCCTCTTTGCTTTTCTCCTTACCTTGTCCCTTCTTCCTTCCACTTTTTGGAGAGAGAGAGAAAGAGAGAGAGAGAGAGAGAGAGAGAGAGAGGTAGCTAGAGGAAGGACAAAAAGTGGTGACATAAGGAGAAAAAAGAGATGGCAGGCCGTGTAATTATCTCTGCTAAGAAATTTGGATTGGACAGTCTGCTGACAGCTGGGCGTGGTGGTGCACACATATGCTTCCAGCTACTTGGAAGGCAGAGATAGGAGGATCATCATTTAAGATTGGCCCCAGCAAAAGCTCAAAAGCCTTTGTGACAATTAAACTAAGGACTGGAGATGTAGTTCATATGGTGAACTAGATAAGAACAGGATTCTAGTCTAGTGAAATAGAATGGAATACTCTGAGACAGAAAGTTAAATCCTGGGTGAGAGAATCTGAAGTGTGGTAGCAACAGGGCAGAGGAAGCAGCCAAAGTGGGGTTTGCTCTTTTTGTTTTCTAAAGGACTTGATCCATCTACCTCCTTGTACCATCTACCCCCAGGCCTTGACAGTGGCAAACTCTGAGCAGCAGAGGAGAGAAAAACATAGGCCTGATATGAGCAAAAAACGTTCGGGCCTGGTGGGTCTACCTGAAACATTGGCAAATTGTGGACTCCCAGGCTTCTCCAGGGGTCTGTTGTTCTCTCCCTATTCAGGACTGGGACCAGCATTGAACAGAACCCAGATCGTCAATGACATGGATAGCCACCCTGGTCCCCAACCCAATTGACAGTTAACCAGAACCTTAATGAGGATCGACACTGTACTTTTTTTTATGATGCTAGGACTTGAACACAGGGCCTCATGTATGCTGAACATACACTCTACCACTGAGCTACACCCCAACCTTCATATATTTAAAACAATGTATAATAAAGAAGTTAGTTGCATGCTGATGTAAGTAGAAGAACAGACGTTAGTCAGGTGCACGCTGATGTAATTTGAAGAATGGAAGTCACATTCCAGCAGGAAGTGGCAGGAGTGGAGAGCGAGTCTCCAGGTGCTGGCAGCCAGGGGAGACGGGGGCGCCAATGACTCCGTCCCACTCCACTGTCCTGTGTAGCTACAGTGACACCATCTCAGCCTGCTCAGGCCCCACGGTCACTGATGCTTTCTTTGGGATGTCAGTTCCTTCTCCAGAATTGTTTTAAGTTGCATTCAGCCTAGCTCTGATGGCAGCAGAAAACTAAAAGCCAAGTTTATTTTCATTCATTTAGCCTTGGGAACAAAGGTCACCCCCCTGCTAACTGTCCTTCACCAACAGACTGAGTTCAAAGTGACTCCTGACAGTCAGCCCAGACTTAATGCACACCTCCCTTTGACAGAGAATTCCCCCGGGTTCTGCATTAACCTCCTTATTGCAGGGCCCTGGCAGTGCTCAGGGAGTCTTTGGCGATAAAGAAGTTGTCATACTGAATCAATCTGTGAGAACAGACATCCTGTGAAGCATATGAATTTATATTGGCAAAGAAGACTATCATGGTTTGTTGTACTGTTTGTGAGATTTTCTTTATTTAACCAAGTAGTTTTCTGTTCAATAAAGAGAAAAAGCAAAGGAAAGAAAGCAGAGCTGGGCACTAGTGGTTTGTGCCTGTCATCTTAGCTACTGAGGAGTCTAAGGTCCAGAGAATCACAGTTCAGAGCCAGCCTAGACAGCAGCCTGCAAGCAAGCCTCCGTCTCCAAAATAACTACAAAAACACAGACCTGGAGGCATGACTCAAGGGGTAGATGCCAGCTGAATACGTTAGCAAACTAGCACAAAGCCCTGAGTTCAAACCTTGGTACTGGCAAAAACAAATAGCTAGGCATGGTTCACACCTCTAATTTGAGCTGCTCAGGAGGCTGAAATCTAAGGAATGCAGTTTGAAGCCAATTTGAAAGTCTATGAAACCCTTATCTCCAATTAATCATCCAAAATCTAGTAGAATATCAGCTTTGAGCAAAAGAGCTAAGGGACAGTGTCAAAGCCTTGAGTTCAAGTCCCAGTGCCAGCAAAATAATAAAAAGTCCAGAGGCAAGCATTCTCTCTAGTAATAGTAAATCACACCCCATAACTTGTTGCATGAACTTCAATGGGGGTCTGTGGGTTCTTAGGGATGAGTGTGAGCAGAAATGAAGAGAATATAAGTGATGAGACTTGTTAACTTACAGGGCAAGTGTTAGAATAATGACCCATGAAGGGAGTACCCCATAGCTACTAGAAAATTCCAGGTTGGTGGTGAATCACACGACAAGCTGCCAGGGGAATTCCTGCTCCCAAAATAATGCTGGCACTCTGGCTTGGCAAGAAGAGAGAAAATGCCAGCCAGACCTTTTAAATAAAACTAATAAAACTCTGTCTTCTCTTCTTTGTTTGAATCTAGCTTTGTACTTTGTGAAGCAGACACTTCGTGGGTTGAGGGGGTGGATGGCTGGAGAGAGCAGGTAGCTACTTCCTGGACCTTTGACCTTTGACCTG
The DNA here is from genome assembly GCF_023159225.1 of Perognathus longimembris pacificus. NCBI lineage: Eukaryota > Metazoa > Chordata > Mammalia > Rodentia > Heteromyidae > Perognathus > Perognathus longimembris. The sequence goes on along the minus strand of NC_063178.1, from coordinate 25,175,993 downwards.
TCCTTCTACCTGCAAGCTCTTCACTCATACAGTTTCCATCTTGAAGCAGTGTTTATTGGGACCATCTAGCTATAGACACATTAAATGCTGGGGAGCTGCTGTTATTCACACCAGTGAGTTGTCATAGTATCCGAGGCAAATGACAACTCAGTTCGTTATCTCTCATAGTACAGAAAGAGAGAGAGAGAGAGAGAGAGAGAGAGAGAGAGAGAGAGAGAGAGAGAGAAGAGGCAGCAGCGTGGAAGGTGGGACAGAGCTTGGTGCGGGTAGCAGGGGATTGGAGTTTGAGTCTGCAGATAGCGTTTCCCAGAGCTTGTCTGTTGCAGACAAGAGTGCGAAAGAAAGTGAGGAGGCTGCTCAGGACTCTTCCCAAATGATGCCTGTGCTTCCCCCTCCCCACCACACACACAGTGCATCCTAAGCATTGAATGTGATCATTCTAGAAACCTGAGCACTCAGACTATGGATTGTGGCTGTGAAAAGCCGTGATTCTGTTCCTTTGGGAAAGGTTTGATCATTTGAGTAGTTTGTTTTTGGCCTTGCGACATGTATTATGCATATCTGCATGGATGTATGTAAATAACGAGCTAGATCACTTGTAACTTAAATGCATTTAAATAGGATTCATATTTTTAGTTGAGAGAGACAACACAGTTTTCTTAGGAAAAACAGAGGCTCATGAGAAATCGGCTTATCTGATCCATGTGAAAAATAATTGGAAAACCTGCTAGTCACAAATGGATTGTGTCCAGTTAATATCACCTAATTTGACCCTCGACCGGCCCACCGGGGAAGCTGTTTTTAGCCTTAATAACCTTAGCAAGAGACTTGCTACAGTGCCAGGTCATGGCTGACATCTCTAGGAAATACCACTGTTCCCACAGTGACTTTAGCAGGAAGGCTCCTGTGCACCTTTGACCTGCCACCAACATCCTGCTGATGCCCAGATGGTGTGCAGGACAAAATCAGCCAGTCCTGTAGGCATCATGGGGGCTGGAAGAGAAACTTCACATTGCTTGGGTGGCAGCCCTGTTACATTCTTTAAACATTAACGAAAATGACAGCACATTCCTTTGCCTCCAAAGCAAATTTGGGAAATGCATATGTTAGGACAGTTGTCTTGGTGCCCGTGGGGCTGCTCCAAAGCAAAATTTGGCTGTCAAGGCCACAAGCACAGGTCTTAAACATGCAGCTGGGGATGCAGCCATATCTCTGAGCATAAGGGAGGGAAACAGATGCTACAACAAGGTGCAGGTGACAAGCGTAAGTCACAGATACACCTGCCAGTGACAGTTTGTGGTGTTGAGAGGACCAGAAAGGATTCCCTCTGCCAGTGGCTCAGTATTCAGTCTGCATAGTCATTGGCTGGGGGCAATCTGTGTGAAAACTTGAGTAGCAATCTATGGGAGTCTATAAGAAGGAAAGTAACAAATGTCAAATGATAGCCGTGTAAGTTTGAATCCAAGTCACAGTCTTGGAATAAGTTATATATTCCTCTTGGCTATAACCAGTAAATGCCTAATAACTATGATCCACGAATGCCCTAAAAGACCATAGTTATGCAGAAAGTGATTCATTCATCCATTCTTCCAGAAGTGTTTATTCATACTTATTGTGCACTTAGGCATGGTCCTATGCCCTGGGTAGAGATAATCATGTTTATGAACCCAAGACTTTCTCCCAAACCCTATTTTTCTGATGTTGGCCAAAAAAAAGTTGACCAAAATCTAGAGGAGCCTCTTTGACTGGACTAGAAGACCCACATGTTCTGTCCATGCTTTCTTAATTACCGTGGATTCTCTGGGAAAGAATGACACCTCAGAAACAAAGGATTGCAGGGGACATGATCCAGAAAGAAAAACCCTCGCAAGAAGGACCAGTCTAAGAAGCAGCTCTCCAGGGGAAGATTCCAAAACAAGTGACCTTCAAGAGACCTTGCCATCTGGAGGCAGAAGTCCTTAACCCTAGGCTCCATACCCAGCCCACTCTTGAACAGAAGGCTCTTAGCTTTGATCCCTGATCTTGCCAGTGTTTCTTCCAACACACACTTTTATTTTTGAGACTCAGCATACCTTAGGAGGGGTGAGGCAAGAGAGCCTCAGCCCCTTCTTCAGAGCTCCATGTGGGGGCAGCCTCACAGCTGCAGACGGAGAGGATACCAGGCACATTTCCCCAGCTCTAGCCCTCTCCTTTCAGAGGGTCTCTGAGTGGCTAGATTGATCAGCCAGTGTTGTATTTCCTGGGCATCTGGGATTGATTATTGGGAGAAAGCAGAATTCGCTGGTCTCTCTGAGATCTTCCAGGCTGGTTCTGTAGGCTGAAACATCAACCCACTACAGGCATGGCCTTAAAATAACTGCATATCAAGTTTTCAGGACCTTTGAGGATCTGAAGGATGATCCCCTCTCCCTATTTATCACTTACATCCCCTCTGCCACCAACAGAGGTTGCCCAGCTCCCTTTTGAACAGAGATTGGAACCTCTCCATCTCTAAATGGATACCTTAGTCTGTTCTCTAATGAGTAAATTGCAAATAACAATAGCTTATTCAGATTACATCATAGGAGTCCAAACTCAAGGGGCTACATCCGGTGAGCATCTTCTTAGGGACTTGGGACTCTGTTGCAGCTAATGCAGTCTGGGCCATTTCATGGTGAGGCAGACCAGACACACTCCTTTTCCTCTTTTAAAGCCACTAATATCACTGTGGAGGCCCCACCCCAATGACCTCATCTGAACCTAATCACCACCCCCCAAAGGACTGACCTCCAAATGTTCTTAACATGTAACTTTGGAAATTAAGTTCCCAATACAAGTACTCCAGCCACACACCTACGCCGTAGTGAGGGCCCAGCTCACTGATAGCCACAATGACAGAGCGCTCTGCTCCATGAACCAGGCTTCAGGCTATACTGTTGTTTCCATTTACAGTCAAAGCATCATGTTCTTTCTGTAGGACAATTTTAACAACCAGCAGCTCTGTCTTTTGTCAAGTTGTGTGCACTGGGATTGTGATATCCAATAGGAAATGAGGGACTAGGTCAAAGGGGTAAACACTCCTCAATTGCCACTAGAGTCTGCACAGGACAATTGTGGGCTCCTGTGGCTCTGTTTTGTCTCCATTGAGCAGATTCCATCAGCGAGAGCCCTGATGGTGTCATCAACTTGATTGATGGAGTTTAAGATTCCAGCACATTGTAGTCACTTCATCCTCTTGCGGCTGCAGTTGTACTGCCCATTTATTTGCTCTTACATACATGTTTCATACAGGATGCAAAGATTTGTTAAACTTTGCCAGGGAAATCAGCATGCAATCTCCAGAAGGCTTAAATAGCCCCTGTTGAAAATGGGCAATACAGTTCCTTGAGAGGAGGCTCAGCATATTGTTTCCTGGGTGGGCTAGTGGTTTGCTTCTGGGAGAGTGTTCAGGCAGGAGCAGGTTTTTTCCAAGGGCTGTCTGAGGGGGGTTAAACATCTGCTGCTCCTGAAGAGAAATCCAATGTGTGTGGCCTTAGCACCTAGCTTAACTCATTATTAGCGACAATGCTATTTTCTCTGTGTCATACACAACTCTTCCTGACTTTGTATATCTTGACAGATTAAGAAACATATTTTGTCCTGGTCTCTGATATAAAGGCTTCTTAAGTCCTTTGGAATTTCTGACACTGGATTGATATGTTGTTGTTGTTGTTTTCTGGTATCAGGATTTGAACTCAAGGCCTCAGGCTTACTTGACTTGCTTACTACTTTCTTTCTCAGGTGATACTCTACCACTTGAACCATGCCTCCAGCCTAGCTATTTGATGGATATTTTCTTTCTTTTCTTTTTTTTTTTTTGCCAGTCCTGGGGCTTGAACTCAGGGCCTGTGCGCTGTCCCTGGCTTCTTTTTGCTCAAGGCTAGCACTCTACCACTTGAGCCACAGCGCCACTTCTGGTCTTTTGTATATATGTGGTGCTGGGGAATCGAACCCAGGGCTTCATGTATACGAGGCGAGCACTTTACCACTAGGCCATATTCCCAGCCCAGATTTTAGAGTTGGAGTTTCAAAGACTTTTCTGCCAAGGCTGGCTTTGAGTCAGGATCCTCCAGGTCTCAGCTTCCTGAGAACTAGGATTATAGGCCTGAGCCACCAGCACTAATGACTGGGGATTCATTTCCTATATAGATAGGTTTAGGAAGGGGGACCAGCCATGCAAGTAAACTACTGCAACTTTCAGTACCCACCCAACTCTAGTGAAGGGAGAACAAGCAAGAGATTGAATTTCAATCATCAAAGGCCTGTGATGTAATCAATTATACCACATAGTGTGACTGCCATACAAACACATAAACACTTGGATTCAGAGAGTTTCTGGGGTGGTACATACACTAAAGGGGGGTGATGGAGGTGTACTCAGAAAGAGCAGGAAAGTGGTACACCATCTCCCATATCTCACCCTACACCTCGGTCTTCATTCTTCTTTGTATATCCTCTAATAAACCAGTAGATGTTAATGCAGCCCTCCTGGAGGTCTGTGAGATGTTACACAAATTACCTAAACTGGGGAAGCAGTTGTAGGAAATCCAAATTTGTAATCAAATTAGACAGTAGTGTGGGTAACCAAATGATCCTGTATTTAAGACTCCATTGAGTCCTTTGAGATTTAGCTCTTAGCCTGTGGGGTCTCTGTTAACTCCAGATAGCATTGCAGTGGATCTAATCTGATCCCTGTTTCTTTCAGCTCTGTGACCTTAGAAAAGTAAGTGAATTCTCTAGCCTAAGGTTTGGAACTTGAAAGGTCCCAATTAAAAAAAAATACCTCTTTTCCTGTAGGTTTTAATCAACTGAGAATTGAGGTAAGTAGAAAGCAACAGAGAGTTAAAGCAACTGACATCGATCAAGATGCATTATACTCATAAACTGACATGTTGAATTGAAACCCATTTGTGCAACTTCTTTAGGATTATTATTATTATTAATCATAATAATGCAACAGCTGTGGTCCTAACAAAGTATTTGACTATGTCTGCCAACCTGCCAACTTCCCCATATTGCATTTCAGAATGTGCATCCCACATCCCACTGTGGTTCTAGGCTGAGCTAGACCTCCCCATACTGGGCAGAGCTTGCTCCAGGAGAAATGGGTCAATATCAATTCAGGCGCATTGGTTGTCAAGAAGAAGGAGACTCTTGATCTCTTTTCTGCCACGTAGACTAATCTCTTCTCCCCAGGGGCAGGGTGTATTTCACCTTTACAATAAAAAAGAAATAAAGTTAACAAAAACGCACAAGATGAGGATTACAGAGAACAGCCTGTATCCAGGTCCCAGAGAAATTATTACCTACCTCCCACTTTTCTCCCTAATCTCTTGAGGAAGTAATATGGGATGGCAGTCTATCCTGTTTATGTTAATTGCCTAAAAACGTTTACTACAAGCCTGGTAAGTTCTAGAAATGGTAGCATGGTTTCTCACCTAGCACTCCCTAGCAAGTCATCCCAAATGTGTGTGTACACAGATGTGTGTGTCTTCAAATATGATGTTTTCTGTAGGCTAAGGTTCTCCTGTTTTCAGTGCTACTGGTACTTATTTAAACTATAATATGGAATAAGCTGAGAAGTAATGCTACCTAAAACTGATTAATTAGGGACTGGATTTTGAAAACTCAAAATTAAATTTTATTATCCTATAAAAAGAGAGCTGGTATCGTGCCTTCAGATGCTCATATGTGATATAAAATGATTATGTTAATGAGTCCATGCAAGTAAAATCTTGAGGAATGTAGAATGATTGTAAGCTTTTGGTCAAAGACTTTTCAGGGTGGGACTTATAAGCCCTTGGTCTTTCACCGCAGATTAATGTTTCCAAGTATTTTCTTGCTTTGAGCTCCTGGAATCCCCACCCCCTGGTTTGGGTACCAGACATTCTGTAGCAGATTTCTGTGTCAACAGATGTGCTAGCCAGGCCTCCAGAGGCAGTGAGATTCTTTTTCTGATTTTGCTCTGAGGCTGGTGTGCCAGAAACCAAATGTCACATTGAACGTAAGATTTGAGAGGGAAGCTACACAATGAAGCAGTTCATTAAATGGGCAAACCAGTAGATTAACCACCAACCTCTAAGCCCCTCACCCACTGACGGATCCTTCCAAACCTTAGGTCAGAAGCAAGTTGTCCCAACAGCAGAATAGCCACCAGGAGCTCCTGGCACAGCATCTCATCCTCTGTTTAAGAGCACAGCTTAAAAGAGGAGAAATGGTTAATTTGACTACCTCGTTGGTTGGCTTGCTTTTGTGTAGCTATCAAGCAATTCATTTCCTTCCGGAGATGCTATGCTTTTGTTATTGGAGAAGCAGGCCACATCTGGAAGCTCCTTCTGAGCTGGGACTCCTGGGGGTTGTTTAGACTTGATGTGGCAGGTCCCAGCGCAGACCTGTGCTGGCAAGTGGAGGCCATGTGCTTCCTGGCTGTTCATTGTGGAAGCAAATAACACAACCTAGTGGGAAAGACTGCTTTTAAAACCGCTTACCAGGGAAAGTAGCTTCCCAGAAAAGCCAATTTTACTGTTAGGATCATCCATGGTAATTCTTTCTCATTACCATATGTGCAATTTGTTTGCTTATTTATAGTAGTATTTGAACAAGAGCAATGTCCACATTCATTCTGGCTCTTCCTCTGTGCTCTCAATTCTACAGCATGTGTTTTCTCACCGCTCAATGTTTCTGAAATTGTTTTGCGTCTTACAATAAGACGCACGTGTATTATACTACCAAAATATACAGAGACTTTCAGAAGCTGCAGTTTCATCATCTTTCCGGGAAAGGGCAATATGAGAATTGAGCTATTTACAATCTCAGCAGACTCCTGAGGTAGAAAAGTGGATTTTCCTAGTGTGCTCATGACTCCTTGGGAAGGTACGAGCTGTTTAAGGATTCACTGCCTTTATCTCCATTGCGCTGCAGTTCTGTCAGATTTGCTGAAGTTAACTCCTGGGTGCCACCTCCTCCACTGTGTTTCAGAGCCATCAGGCTCCCTTGGGATTGAGCCTGTCACCTGGTGCCTCCCAGTGGAGCTGCGAGACAACTTTATGGAACTTTCCAATTAAAGGACATAGGGCATGACTTCAGACTGGTGGTAATTTCAAGGTCATATGTATTTTAAGAATCAAATAATTTTCTATAGTTTTCTATAGTCTCTCTGTCCCAGCTATCCATCTATCACATGTTATTTAGAATAATGACCAGCATTTATGCAGTGTTTTTGAAGGCCAAGAAGTGTGGTGACTTTTTTTTTGGTGGGGGGGGGGTCGTTCATGGGGCTTGAACTCAAGGCCTGGGCACTGCCTCTAAGCTATTTCATATAAGGCTAGCATTCTACCACTTTGAGCCATGGAACCACTTTCAGTTGTCTGGTGGTTAATTGGAGATAAGAGTCTCATGGGGACTTACTGACTGGGCTGGCTTTGAACTGAGATCCTCAGATCTCAGCCTTCTGTGTAGCTAGGATTAAAGGCAGGAGCCACAAGCACCTGGTGCATAGTGGATTCTTTACCTGGATGTCATATGTAATTTCCACAGCACTACAGTGCCACAGGCATTGGCAGTGATGTATTCATGTCATAGCTAAACTGAGCCTAAGAGTCATAGCTAAACAAACTGAGCCTAAGAGTAGCTTGTCTTGGGTCAGGTCACATCACCAGGAAATGGAAAGGTCAGGACTTGAACCTAGGCCATTATAGCATTGTTCCCCACTCATTTATGTACCTCCCCTAACTCCTGTAGTTAAGTGGATCTGCAAAAAGAAAACTCAGTTCCAGGCCACAGCATGTAACACAGAGCTGCATCCTGCCTTGTACTGATTAAAGTTTCCCTACTCATTGGAGATTGCTATGATTTGGATCGTTAAGGAGGCTTAGACCTCAGCTTGGCACTATTGAGAGGTGGTAGAGGCTTTCAAAAGTGGGCTTAGTGGGAGGTATTCAGGTCATTGGGTATGCTTTTGTAGGCTTGTGGGACCTTTTCTCCTCCTGTCTTCTCTCCTTTCTGGCCATGAGGTAAATGGTTTTGCCCTACTGTGTGCTTCTTGTCATATTGTGCGGTCTCTAAGGCAATGAAGCAACCTATCATGGACTGAAATTTTTAAAACCGTGAGCCAAAATATATCTTTTCTTTTTATAAGTTGTTGCAGGTATCTATTATAGTAATGGAAAGCTAACACAATGATGTTAAGATTTGTCTTCATATTTTATTAAAATGTATGAAAGATATAGAACTTCTCATAACATCTGTGTATCAGTCAGAGTTCCTGGCAGGAAACAAATGGTTCACTTAATCCACAGAGTTGAGAAGCATCTCACAAAGGGACTGTGTGTGTAAAAATGCAGCCAGTAAGGGATCGTGCTGCCCCATAGATGCAGGAATTGTCACCACCACTTGACCTGGAGGAAAAGAGGAGGAGAGAATCAGCTGCTGAACTCTGGAAAGTAGCCAAATGGAGAGAAGCAGCTGGCAAAAGCTGTGGCCATTGGTTCAAAAACCCAAACCATAGCCTCCCTCCAGGCAGGGAGCAGAAACAAACAAACAAACAAATACCTAAGCTACCTTGTTTCTTTCTTCGTTTCTGCCAGGATCTGCTATTGGCCAAAGGTAGCTGGAAGCTGAGGGGGCAAGGAAGCTTAGATGGAGTCCTAAAATCCTCTTCTGGGCACAGATGGAGTGGAGAAGGACAAAGAAGGCATCTGGTGAAGGAAGCACATGATAATTCAGCACAGCTTGAGGAAAGCTGAGACTGTAGCCTGTATAGTTCAAAAATGAAATGAATGAAAATAGCATTGCTCTCACCGACTCAGTACAATTTCCCTTCATTCAGCTCTCTGTGGAAGGTCTCCTATGTGCCAGACAGACTCTGTGAATTCAGCCAGATTCTTCTAGTTGTTAAGAAAGTACAACTTCAGAGAATCTTGGAAAACACTCACTCTTTTTGAAAGATACTTGGGCAACACGATACATCATCCAATCTGAGGGCCTTGCAAACATCATTGAAGAAATATATTTATGGGGACTTTTGGAAAACTAGTGAAAATTTGGCCCACATAACACTTTTTCAAAGAGCATTGAACCTTAACCTCAGGGAGAATTTTTATTAAGATTTTTTTAGATACTAATATTTTTATATCACATGACCTTATACCATTGACATCATAATTTGAGCTTTTTTTATTTCTAAAAAATAACTTGAGTTCTGAAGTACTTCGGTGTTGCTGTAGTATGGATGTGAAATGTGCTCCCAAAAGGCTCTTATATTGAGGGCTTATTCCCAACTGGTGGTTCCTGTGACAGGTGATTGGATCATAAGGTGCTTAACTTCACCCATTGGTTAATCTATTGAGTTTACGCTGAATGGACTTTCAGATGGTGGGATCCATTTAAAAGAAGTAGGTTACTAGGGGTGTGCCTTTTTGAAGGGCAGAAGGTTAGATCTGGTCCCTGAATCTCTCTCACTCTCCTTCTTTCGCTCTTCCTTTCCCCTGCACCGTTCCTCTCTCTCCCCCTCCCTCGTCCCTTCTTCTCTCCCTTCTTCCTGGCCACTATACCCTCCCCATTGTGATGTTCTGTGTCACTTTGGCCCCCAAAGCAATAAACCTCTGAAACTGTGAGCTAGTATAAATCATTTTACCTTTAAGTTGAACTATTTGAGGGTATTTTTGTCAAGGCCATGAAAATCTAACACAGGATTTATCTCTTTAAAGCAGTGGAATTAATAGTTGCCTCTTACTTGTGCTTTAGAAGTTTTGGTTATCCATGGTCCAAAATTATTAAGATTTGCACTGACTTTCAACAGAAATAGCAGAAATAAGAGAGATAATTACTTTGGTTGCAGTGTATTTTATAATTTTTCTATTTTGTTTATGTTCTTAGTCTCCATGTATAAATTGATATGTTAAACCTTATCAGAGGAATGTTGTAGAAGTAAAGACATAGCATACATAGAATCAGCACTGTTTTTAGTTTTCACTTACCCTCTGAGAGTCTTGGAACATATCCTCTACAGATAAAGTAAGACTAATATAATAGAACCATTTGCATAACTATATCATTTTCCCCTAGAGTGTCTTGGCCTAAATTAATGTTTAGAATAATGGGGAAGCAAAAAGAAATAAATGAATCAATTTGCTTAGGAGAATTAATCAATGCAAAGGTAAAATTGGAGCCATTTACAAGTGCAATCCTTGTGTGTAGGTTTTTATTTTGGCAGGCAAATTAAATACCCTATGAGCCTGTTATGAACAATTATTTTGTTGATTAGCTATAACTGGGTATGTGTAATATTGGAGCCATGGAGATATTGCAACATTGCCTATGACTGCCTTTATTTTGCTTGTTTCACTTTCTATATAATCATATCAGACTATTTTCTGATAAGCATTGTATACTTCTGTTTATACACATCCTGTCTTTACAGAGTGATGAAAGATGATAGAATTTCAGGATAGTAATGGATATCCTTTGAAAAGTCTCAAAGGACAGTGCCATCTTGATGAGCTAATCACCCTTCTTTAGGACTTAGGAACCCAGGATGGGTTCTGGAGACTCAGGCTGTGTATCCTGCTAGATGACCAACCCCTTACCTCCAGGAAGGCTCTTGCCCCTCTAAACTTGCCATTTCTTCCTTGTAAAGTCATTGCACTTGCTTTTCATGTACACCAAGCTTCTTTCCAGCTCTATAATTTCATGATTTTCTGCAAACTAAATATTAAGTGGTCTTACATTTTAAGATATACTTTGGGATAAAAACTCAAAACAAATACACATAAGCTTATCCAATCTCCAATGTTAAAGTGAATGTTGACCACAGGGCAGAACTGAAGACCCCAGTGATTTGTAGACTATTTATATCCTTCTCCACCACTAGGGGAGTTTCTAGCTACCTGAGATCTTTGTTTTAAAGAAAATTAATGAAAGAGAGGGGAAAAAATTTAAAAGATGGCAACTTTACGGCAGTCCTTAGGCTGAAAAGGAAAAAAAAATGGCATAGGAAGCATAGAATGACCATGAGTTTGTTGTTAGTTATTACACTAACTACACGGCAATATAAATTGACATGTTTATCCGAATGTCAGACTTCTTTCGATCGCAGACTGCCAAGAAAGAAAACCTAAACATTTGGTGTTGCTGCCAGCAACAATCTTCATGAAAGCCATGTTATTTATTCCATCGGTACTCACTCAGAAGTGACTCTCTCTGATTTAGCCTGAAATTCTCAATCTTACATGCAGTGTAACTTGAAATTGATCATCTAAATGATTGGTCTATCAAGACAAAGCCTACTAGCAATGAGCCAGGAATCAAGAGGGAGGAAATACTTAGAAATACACATAATAGGGGCTGGGGATATAGCCTAGTGGCAAGAGTGCCTGCCTTGGATACACGAGGCCCTAGGTTCGATTCCCCAGCACCACATATACAGAAAACGGCCAGAAGCGGCGCTGTGGCTCAAGTGGCAGAGTGCTAGCCTTGAGCGGGAAGAAGCCAGGGACAGTGCTCAGGCCCTGAGTCCAAGGCCCAGGACTGGCCAAAAAAAAAAAAAAAAAAAAGAAATACACATAATAATGACAATAAGTTTCAGAGCCTGCACGTGGGTAATAGATAAAACCAATGAAAGGTAGAGCGAACATTGTATATTAATATTTATAGTAAAATGTCTATATCATTAATTATATATTAAGTTATTTGCACCAGTGTATGTTAAAGAAGTAGTGCATAATATTCTCTCTAACGGTTCTCTTAAGATGGGGCATTAAGAGATGATCTACAAACCTATTTAATTGTCTCTTTAGAAGAACTGAAGCCCATCTAATAGTGGATAAATGTCAGGGTCCCAACAGGAAACAGATGGCATGCATAAATTAGGGTACTTCTATAATGTAATCATTAATAAAGAACTGATTATAAAGGATACTGGAAGATAGATTGCAGGAAGCCCATGGCACAAAGGATGTGAGGAAGAGTTTACTGGAATCAGGAATGTGACAGTAAAATACAGTGGGCATCCTAATGGCTTCCTGTCAAGTCCTACAGCAATGTTGGGGTTACCTAACTAAATTTTCAGATCTCACTCTTCTTTGCCTCTCCAAACTCCTCCTGAAGCTACATATCTTCTGAACACTGGAAGCTGGAAGCTATGGCTGTGAGAGTGGTAGGGTATGAAGGTACAAAGGGAGATAATAGGAACCCCATTGTGTTAGGTTGAATGATGTCTGCCCATCTCCTACCCCTGGTACCTGTGAATGTGAAACTCAGACTTTACAAAAATAAATGTGTTCATATGAAGTCATGCTGGATTGGTGAGCTCCGATTCAGTGATTGGTGTCTTTAGAAGGGGATGTAGAGGGAAATTTGGACAGAAACACAGAGTCTATGCACTAGAAATAATGAGGCTACATGGTAGTATGGGAAGCGTTGGAGTGGTACTGCCATAAGCCAAGGTAGAGCAAGGATCACCAGCAACCATGAGAACCTTGGAAAAGCAAGGAAGAGTTTGTCCCTATGGTGTTCAGAAGGAATGTGGACCCGACGACCCCTAGATTTTAGATTTCTAGTCCTCCAAGCTGTGTTAGAATGTATTTTTGTCGTTTCAAGCACATGACAGCCCTAGACGACTACCACACAGGCATGATGTCCAGTACCATTATAATACAGATACAGCTTAATTCTCCTTCATCTGGTTGTGTCATTTTTTGGTTTGAGCAAGCAACACTACAAAAGCAGATTAAATGTGACACAATCATGGGATTGGAGGTGTGTAGAAGTCAGGGAGGAGGGTGCCTAGTAGGACTAACAAATGGTGCTCAAATAGCTCCCTTGCCTGGCTCCTCTGTGGCACAGTGACTCTCCAGACTTCCCCAGTTCACCTGGAATTCATTCCTAGTACTTGTCCTCCCAACACCCTGTAAGCTAGCTGGTATGAGTTGTCACCGTTGTAGATGTGACTCCGTGTCACCATATACACCGGGCAGTACTGCTTCCCTTGACAGCAGTCTGTGCCTTCCTGGGGTACACCCTCCAAAGTGTCTTATGCTGCTTTCACAATCACAAAATAAAGCAGCTGGGTGTGATGACACACACCTGCAATCCCAGGAAGAGCCATAGAGCAAACTTTGCTTCCCTAAAGTATCCTGCTTAACTTTGCTTCTATGCTAGAAAAGAACTTTTGCTTTAATAACAAGACCCCGGGTTTCCTTCTCACACAAGCCAATTAATGGACTAGGGGGACACAGAAACAACGTCTGGGGCAGCAGACACCCAGCAGCAGACAATGGAAGACAGGGACTCTAGAGACAGAGCAGGCAAATGAGATAAGCCCTGCAATGACTCCAGTGTATTTCCTAGGAGTGGAGTTCCAGACTCAGGCAGAGAAAGAGGAAATGAGACAGAGCTCAAAGGGAGGGATCATTGAGTTGAGACTACTGAGCTGGGAATTCAGCAAAGCATCTGGTGTTCACCCACAGAGAAGTCGTTGAATCTGAAAAGAGAGCCACGGGGGAGGAAATAAGAAGCATTGTGTGTCTGGACAGGGTCTTTCCCAAGTAATATCCCAAGGTCACCGGCATGTGTGTGATAACCACTTAAGCCTGGTAAAGGAAACCCTCAGAGTGATATTGATATGTGTGTGTAAAATATATATTACAATATATACTACATATGTATATACATAACATATAATACACACATATATTATACAGTAGAGTGGCACACAAGTGTAATACACTTTTTTAGTGTATGTGTTGCTGAAGCAAGCACTATAACACATTTTTAAGTAAAGGCTATAAAATAGATAGCAATAAATTTGACAGAAGTAATACCTGTTTATTGAAAATTAGAAAAAATTGCTGAGGGAATTTGCAGATATAAATAAGTGGTAAGATGAACCATACTCAGGTAATAGGAAGTTAACATTGAGAGATACTATTTCTCCCGAAAACATATCCACAGATTCAATGCAATTCTGATAAAAATCACCACTTGGCATGACAAATTGATTCTATATGGATTCTATATTGAAAACCAAAGGATAACTACTACTTTACAACATCACAAAGAAGCCAGGCACTGCTGGCTTGCACCTGTAATCCTAGCTACTCAGGAAGCTAAGATCTGAGGATAGTGGTTCAAAGCCAGACCGGCAGGACAGTTTGTGAGTCCCTGATCTCCAATAAACTACTCAGAAAAAACCAGAAGTGCCGCTGTGGCTCAACGTGGTAGAACACTAGCTTTGAGCAAAAGCACTCAAGGACAGCACTCAGGCCCTGAGTTCAAGCCCCATGGCCAACAAAAAATAAAAATAAAAAACATCATAAAGAACAACGTGGGAGATCACACTACTACTACCAGGCATCAAGACTTCTATGAGGCAAGCACTCTTGCTACTAGGCCATATTCCCAGCCCCTCATCAAGACTTCTAGTCAAGCCAGTATAGCAATGTGGTAAGGATAAACATGCAAAGAATGGAATGGTACAGTCTAGAAGTAGAATGTGTGTGTGTGTGTGTGTGTGTGTGTATGTGTGTGTGTGTGTGTGTGATCAGTGTTGTACCAAGGCAATTCGATAAAATCTTGCCCACCTCTTATGTCGGAGAAAACAGATACATAATAAAAAAATCAATAAATGTTGGCATCTACTTCATTCCACACAGAGAAATTAATATTGCAGGAGCCTAAGTTAAAAGTTCAAAGTCTGAAGTGTCTGGAGATAAGTAAGCCTAGGTCAATCTCCTCACCACTTTGGTTAGGCAAAGATTTCTTTAGAAAGGATATCAAAAGCTCTAAATGTAAAGAAAATCCCCAGACAACTTGGACTTTATCAGAATCAAAGAAAAAGAACCGACAAGTTGGACTTTATCAGAATTAAAACTTCTTTCCAACAACACATCCAATGGAAAAGTTGAGGCTGGGAGTGTGGCTCAAGTTGTAGAACGCTGCTCAGCAAGCATGAGGTACTGTGTGTTAACCACACAGCTGCAAGTAGCTAACTGGCAATAAATAAATAAATACATTTTGGCGAAGACTTGTGCACACGCTTCACCCCTGTGTACAAATGACCCATACAGTATATGAATGTGGTCATCATAACTGGTCATCAGGATAATGCTACATAATCTCATGATGAGCTGTTATAATACATCAACTAGAATAAGTACAGTGACATCAACTATCAGTGAGACTATGGAGATTTTACTGCTGATTGAGAGAGATATACATTGGACAGCAGTTTGGTAATTTGTTATAAAGTTAAACATGAATCTACTCTAATGGAATAAACCCACTACTAAGCATTTAGCCAAGTATTTCTATGCACATGCACACATGTAGATATCTACAACCATCTCCATAGAAAGCCCTTCTCCTACAAGAAAGGGCATTCTAGATTTATTTGTAATAATACCTATATGGACATAACACAATCTTAATTAACAGGAAGATGGATGGGCAAATTGTACTACATTCATGCAATAGAGCATGACTCAGAAATAAAAGGAATGACTTATTGATACCTGCAGTTAATAAGCAAAAGAAGCCAGACATGCCAGGGATGCTGTTATTTCATTAGAATGAAATTAAAAAGAGACAAAGTCAATTTTGGTGATGGAGACCAGAGCAGTGACTGCCTATGGAGGGGCGGAGGGAGGGGAGATCTGGCGGGGAGGGGTAGAAAGGAATTGGGGATAGATGGATATGTTCTGTATTTCCATGGAGGGAGAGGTGGTCACGGGCGTGTGTGTGCTCATCAAAACCCAATGAAATTTACATACAGGCTCTGGGAAATGTAAATTTTATCCTCCTTTCTTCTCCTTATACCAAAAATCCTCAGGAAACTTTCAAGGGGTTATGCAAATTCTTTTATTACACAGGAGGGACTTTGAAATCTTTTAGGAGATAAAATAAGTGGAGCATTCATGGAACTCGGAAACTTCTGTCCGGTATTGAGCTCCTGGTAGTAGTGATAGGTAGTGCTTCGGAAGAAGCCTGTAGACCTCAGGACAACAAGCTCATTCAGAAGAAAGAAGCAGAAATCTGTGCTGACACAGGGAGGCCATTTACAACTGCCCAGGGCTTTGCAAATCCTTGTGTGTATTTCCCAGCATAGCTAATTTTAAAGACTGGATTTTATACCCTGAGGATATTTGACCATTGGTCTTAATCTACTTTAAAGCTCTGGTAGATAATAGGAATAAAGTAAGCCAAATTCTTTTTTACTTTTTTCTCTAGGGTTTCAATTCAACGTGTCAGTTTATGAGTATAAAGCATCTTAATCATTGTTACTGCTTTCGTAATTTCTTCCCCATCTCTCCCAACCCCATAAACAGAATTTTTTGGATATATTTAGTTGACCATTTGGGAAGCTTTTCTTCTGCCAAAGGAACATGTGCATAAACTGTGTGCTTCTGATCTCTTTTTTGCATAAACTTTTTTTTGGTTGGTTGTGGGGCTTGAACTCTAGACTTGGGTGCAGTCCCTGAGTTCTTCAGCTTCAGGCTAGCCCTCTACCACTTGAGCCACAGCACCACTTCCATTTTTACATAAATTAATATACTGTTTAGCATATTAGAAAAAAATTCTAGGGTAAAGCAATTAAAATCTCATTTGGGATCCCTGATTTATATCAGGGGCTCGGTCTATATGTTTCTTTAGTTATATATGTACTTACAGTTCATATTTTTTTTTTTTTTTTGGCCAGTCCTGGGCCTTGGACTCAGGGCCTGAGCACTGTCCCTGGCTTCTTCCCGCTCAAGGCTAGCACTCTGCCACTTGAGCCACAGCGCCGCTTCTGGCCGTTTTCTGTATATGTGGTGCTGGGGAATCGAACCTAGGGCCTCGTGTATCCGAGGCAGGCACTCTTGCCACTAGGCTATATCCCCAGCCCTACAGTTCATATTTTGTACATGCTCAGAACCTATGTTGAATTGAAGTTCACCTACTTATAACAAGAAATTTTCAAGAAAATAACATTGATGTCTCCCAGGTGTATACAGAAACTTAGACTTCAGTGGGTAGAAATGACCACTGCGAAGAGTTGTTCTTATATTTTTCATTTTAATTATTTTAATACTTATCTACAGGACAATTTTACTATCACCCAACATCTCATATCCACTCTGTGTGTGTGTGTGTGTGTGTGTGTGGGTGCATGTGTGTGTGTGTGTGTGTGCTAGTACTGGAGCTTGAACCCAGGACTTGGGAGCTGTCCCTTAGCTTTTTCACTCAAAGTTAGTACTCTACCACTTGAGCCACAGTTCCACTTTTGGCTTTGGGGTAGTAATTTGGAGATAAGAGTTTCACAGACTTTCCTTCCTGGTCTGGCTTTGAACCTTGTCAGATCTCAGGCTCCTGAGTAGTGAGAACTACAGGTCTGAGCCAATACTGCCTAGCTAACTCCACATTTTAAGAGCCCATATGAACTCATCTTTCTGATGATAGAACATTTTGACAATTTTCTGGCTTGAGAAGATGAGAAAAGGAGGAACATGGGTGTTCCACTCTATACTTAGTAGAATTTAAATATAAGAACCAAATAAGTGGGTATGATATGAAAAAGGATATATTCATCTCTAATAAAACATACACAGAACTCTAAGAAGAGATAGTTGTATAGTCAAATGGCTTCATAAGAGTCAAGATTATGACTTCTCATCAATGAGCATTGATCTCATTAGCTAATTCTCCATTTCTATGACTTGTAATTGAAATAATTACATTATGTGCCATCCACAGATAAACATTCTAAGCTCTTCTTTTAGCCAATTCTATACATTTCATTCCATGAAAAGAGTGAAAAATGATAAATTTACCACTCATTCTTTTCATTGGTTCCATGGCTTCTGAGTGCCAAACTTGATGGCAGGCCCTGTTCCCAGCATTGAGATTCAATAGAAAGAAAGATGGAAGTAGATTTTGAACAAGGACCCAGACAATGAACAGGGTTAGTATGCACATGACATCATCAATAGTGTGCATGTGGCATCAATGACATGCATATGACATCATGGGCAGTGATAAGTAAGAAGAGAAAACTGGGGAAAGCATCTAGGTAAGGGGACTGTTAGTACGTACTGAGCTGCCATGATCTCCCCACCCTTTGTCCAAGCAGATTCTGTCCTTCAACTCATGGATTCAGATTCCACCAGTGCCGGTCATTTGCTCAAGGATCAGAGAGACTCTTCTGTGAGTTAGGGTATCTGCATTCATATGGATGACCTCTATGCATAGTTTCAATTCATTTGCCATCCTGAGTCTCACTGGACTGGGTATTTGTTGCTGGCAGCAGTGAACATCCATAGAAACATGGTGAGTTCATCTGTTTATTAGGTAAAGGCATCAACTTGGTTCAAACTCAGCTCTTACCAACTCTGTGCCTCTCAGGAAGCTCCTCACCCTCTTTGTGCTTCACTCTTGAAAGCTCAGGAGTAGGAAGTCTACCCCTCTCCTAGCGTTGTTGTGTTAAAGTCTGTCTGTACAGAGCATTGGGGGTCAGCGTGGTAGTACTGTCCTTTGAACTCAGGGCCTTGTGCTTACTAGGAAGGTATGCCGTTGCTCTACCACTTGAACCATACCACCAACCTTCGGTGGAACACTTTTTTCAACATATATGCAAAGAACAATGGCTGGAAAATTATTAAATAAAATAATACAAAGAAAATTGCCTTGAGCACTTATATAGCAAGTTTAAAATGAAGTTAGATTGGTTATCTCCGGCACCACTCACACAAACAGTGAAGATGAGGCTCCTCCTTTAAATGGCTTGACATGATCATGGATTTTGTGGAGTTTTCTCTGAGGTTTCAAAGGTGATGAAACACTCTGTCTACTTATTACTCGCTTTGAAAATTGAGTTCTGCATATCAGAAAGTGTACATCTGTTATGTATTCTTTATTGTTATTTTTCCTCATTGAGCGGTAAACTTTATGAGGAAAGGATCTTTTGGGTTTTTCTTTTGTTTTGTTTTTTAGACAGGGTCTATCTTTGTAGCCCATTTGGCCTTGAATTCATGATCGTCTTGCCTCAATCTTCTAATTGCTGAGATTACAAGTGTATACCACCATGCCAGGCTTTGTGGTTTTGTTTTTTTGCTTTTGTTTTTCCTGTACTGAGGATTGAACTCACGACCTTGTACTTGGTAGGCAGATACTCTACCATTTGAGTTATAGCTCCAGCTCATTTTTGCATCTGGTAGAATCAAGGCAGGGTCTTGTCTAGGTCAGCCTGGGTATCAGTGCCCTTACTTATGCTTTGTGTTCCGGGGATGGCAGGCACACATCCCTGCATCCAACATTGGCCTTCCCTGTAGCTGGCATAATAGGCAAGCACCACCGTGCCCAGTCATTTGTTGGGATGGAGCCTCACAAATTTATTTTTACCCAAACTAACTTCAGACCAGGATCTCCATTTCTGATGTAGCTAGTATAACAAGCTTGAGCCACTGTAACTGACTTGGTCTTTGTTTTTAATTTTGTTTGTTTTGATTGTTCACATATGTCTAGAATAGTATTTGGCATATAATAGGCATACAGAATATTGGATAACTAAGTAAAAAAATCAATAAGCAAATGAAGGAGTGAAAAATTACAACCTAAAAAGAAGTTGGAGAGACTAGGTTAATTCTGGCATAGTAGCTGACCCTCAATAGGACTCGAATGTTTGTCTGCCTTGTGAATTTATAAAATGTATTCAAATGTGCACTGAATGTTAATATGTGTAAGCTATTCTGTGAGTCCTTAAAAAGTTCACAGACTGGCAATGCAGACATGAAAGTTACAAATAAATAATGGAAGTCAGGAAGATGGAAGTACTTTGCAAAGAAAAATGAGAGAGAGAAAGAGAGAGAGAGAAAGAGAGAGTTGGGAGGACCTCTTACCCTTGGTAGATATTTGAGTTGACTCATATTATTCTTTTTACATAAGTCTTTGGAAATTTGAGATGTGTGTCCAGTTCTCAAGCTCTGAACACCTGTCTGTGTACCGGAGTTCCGGTAAACACAGGTGTCCTTAGGTAGAAAGCAGAGCGACAGGGGAAAGGGGAAGCTACTTCCGGGGAAACCTGACAAGAGTTTATAAAGTTTGATTCTTCTTTACTGGATTCACAGCTATTTGCACTTCCAGTTGTTCTGTAACTTTGCTCAAGAGTTATTTATGTTATTTAATTTGTAGATATACACAAGATTGTGTGACATATGCCTAGTGAGAATTTGTTTTTCTGACAGTGATGACTTATCTTTGTGCGGAATGACATTTCAAATGCATTAAATCCGCATACCCAAGAGAAATTGCAGCCATAAATTTTATTTTCCAAAAATGTACTATTCCTTTATTTTCTTAACTTCTTTTGGAATTTCAGCTTTATGATATTGAAAAAAAAGACTGCAAACAGTTTTTAAAGCAACTGTATGAGGAGTCATTTATGATCATAATAATGCAGTTCCTGGAATGAATTTTTTATTTTAAAAAGTTGAAGAACATTCCATTTTGTACATTTAGAGTAACCGGGAAACATCACGATGAGAATTTGATAGCTTTCTTATAATTAAATTCTCTAGTTTGTTTGCTAGACCATCTTCCGCTGAAGTATGAAATGAATGAGGTGGTATGATTTTACAGTCACATATTGGAATAATAGCAGCCAACAGTTAATGGGTACTTTCTGTATCCACTTAGACATTATTCTACCTAGGCCTTTATGTAAGTCATTGGATCCTTACAAGAACACTGAGTTGGAGATTTTATTATCCAATCACAGACTGATAAATTGAATGACAGGTATCTGAAGGGTAATATCTTTCAGGACCTATAAGTGGCAGAGCAAAACCTGGGCCTAAAATTCCTGCACCTGAATAACCCATAATGACCTTCTTCTGTTGTGGTGACCCACCTTAAAAATTATGATTTCCTCGTGGTTGTGATTGAGGCAATTATCTTGATTCTGCCTGCAAGATTTGGGACACTTTCCCCTATAAAACTATTAGGATTTCTTTGTAGTCATTACACTGAAGAGCTGTGAGAGTTCTCTGCCTACTACAGATAGATTTCAAATGGTGAATGTCAGCATCTTTTAGCCTTTGTTCTTTTGTATTTTTCTGACTGTTAAGTTTAGATTGCATTTCTGATCCACTGAAGTTGTAGACAGAAATGATCGGACTCTATAAAATAGTAATAAGTGATCGGATTCAGTCATAAGAAATGGAGGTGGAAGAAACATTTATTAAGCACATACGTGGATCAGTCCTATACGGGGACTTCACTGGGGTTCACTAAGATAAAACACAAAATGACTTACTTATTCATTGGGCATGGTGATAGAGATGAATATCAGGTTGGAGATGTCTGGGTAAAAGGGAATGAGAAACTGGGTCAGACTAAGCTTTGGCCCAAAGATGAGAATTTAGACAGATATGACACTGTAGATATTTTACCTCTATCTGACAAACTATAGATTTGACCTATTTGTTTACTGTCTGTTTTACTGTTTTTCTTACTCTTGGAGTCCAGTGTTTAGCCCAAGGCCTAGCATGTACTGAGTATGAATACTTGCTACACAAATAAGTGAATGGAGGAATGAATCCTGTTATAGGTGGAACACTGAGGCGGCACCTCAGTCTCTTTCTCACCACTGGGTCCATAGTGACAGACATTGCCCTTGCTCTTCACATACTTCCAGTCTATCAAGGATAGTCTGTCAAGGATAACAGATGATGAATAAATGAACCCAAAGTTTCTGTTTGATGTGAAAGCTGCTGCTACTGTGAATACAGGAATTCAAGAAGCACCTGTGTGAGCTGTGGACTCAGCCCAGCCCTGCGGGTGGGGGTGGGGAATTTGGAGACCAAGCAGCTTTTCTGGAATACCTAGGCATATCTAAGCTGAGACCAAAGCAAGAAAGGGGTCAACAGACAACTACTGGGGATATTCCCATCAAAGGGAAGCAGTAAGAAAAGGATGATAGAGAGGCATAGCAAGAACTCACTAAGAAAACTCTAAAGTGGCTTGTCATGTCCATGTTTTGAGAAAACTGAGTCTAAAACTGGCCAACAGTCAGACCTCATCTGGAATCGACCTCAGTTCCCTGGGCATCTGATGCAGCTTTTCTACCATCTCTCTTGGTACTGGGCATGACTCAGATGAGAGAGGGCCCTTTGTGTTTGTGGTGGTTGCTGTTTTTGTTTTTCACATGTAGGAACAAATCTGAGACAAATCTGAGGTTAAACTTTGGATTTACAGTGAGGAATTCCTTAGTCACCTTTAGCCTCTGTTTCCTAATATGTGAAATGGGAATAACAACTATGGGCCTGTATATTCACAGTGTTCACAGGAACAAATACAATAACATGCAACAAATATTCATAAACTATTACACATAGATTGACCTACACATGGGTATTTTCATTTCCACCATGACAAACCATCATTTCAAGCATGGGGACTTGGCCCAGATGATGTAGAAACACATAGCTGAGTTCTAGCACCACTCAAGCCACTTGGACTGACTTTGTTAATAAAAGTGAAGAAAGGCAACAACACTGAATACAGACATTTGTCATGACACATTCTATCAGGGTCATGTCCATCTACTTCCTGAGACGACAGTTGAACCATCCTATAATCCTACACAGTGATACCTCAAGTATTTTTAGAACCAAAATGTGAAATACAAGGCAAGTGGTCCAGAAGGTATAACAACGGTTAAGAGTTTGACCTCTGGAGTCAGCCTGGCATTCTAACATGGGATTTTATATGGCAGTTGATGCCAATTTATCCTGAAAGAGCAATGCTCTAACATAACTGTGTATTTCTCTTTTATGAAAATCTTCCTTCCAATGTATCCAAAAATCCAGGTTCCACTGGACCTAAGGCATTGTGATATGCCTTCCAAACTGATTCCAGCATGAGAAAAGGTTGTGCAAAATCGACACATGAACTCTTAAATGCCTTAGTCTGAAGGTTGCACCTCTATTTCTCATGCATGTCTCGTTAGCTTTACCTAAATTCCAGAGTCTTGGGGTATAGTCTTCTCACATTATCAGGAAGGAGGGGAGTCTGTTTAGCCTGTCACCAAACCAAATATATTTAGGCAAATTGCTTTTCTTCTGTATAAAACAGGAATGGTTCCTACCTTATATAGCTATTATATAGATAAAATGGTAAGGTGTGTGATACTAGTGCATGATAAATGCTTAGTGTTATTTCGTTATTGTCCTAGTTGTTCATTGTAATAGGGATTGATGAGCTGACCTCTTAATTACTTGGAGATCCTGCGGTTTCATTTCTAGAAGGCTTTTGAGGTTTTTTGTTTGTTTGTTTTTTTAATTCAACAGCAGTTGAAGCTACGGGTTTTGTTTGTTTGTTTTAATGGAGATTGAATTGAGCCTTATACTGCTACACAGGTGCTCTATCACTTGATCCATGCCCCCATCCTTTGGGTTTTGTTATTGTTGTTTGTTTAGTTTATTTTCTTCACATAAAATGTAATGGCCAGACACTGGTGGTTCGTGCCTATAATCCTAGCTATTTAGGAGGCTAAACTCTGAGGATCACAGCTCATAGCCAATCTGGGCAGGAAAGTGCAGGAGACTTTTATCTCTGGTTAACCACCAAAAAGCTGGAAGCAGAGCTGGGGGTGACTCAGGTGGCAAAAGAGCTCAGGGACTGTGTCTAGGCTCTGACATAAGGTCTCATGCTAATTTTAGCCATGTGGGCTTCAAACTGTGATCCTCCTACCTGTGCCTCTTCAAGAACCACCTCTTCAAGAATTGTCATTTTCTGCATCCATTGAACAAGATCATGCTTGGATTTTTTTCCAGGCAGTTGCTGTGGTTGTTTTTAGAGCCATTGGGAGATTTCTTCCTCTACTAAGTCATGTACGAGAGACTAAAGCAGCCACTGCCATTAGAAGGACAATTCTTGGCCTCTGATTTAAGGCCCTCGGTGAAGAGAGAGGACATTGGTTTATGCTGATCACCTACCCCATGCTAGCACTTGACCGTCACTTCATTTAGTCCTCAGAACAAATCTGGGAGATTGATCCTATTCCTTAGTAGACACATGGTAAAAGTCTCAAAGGACCAAGTAACTGGCCCAAGGTTTCAAGATAGTAAAAGTCAGCATTTGGATTTGAACTATGCTTTTGCTCAGGGTTCAAGAAAAGGTGTAATGGAAAGCTGAGGTTGAATCCTGGCTTTGCTATTTACTAATATGATGTCTAGATGGGGTTATTGAATCCACTTAGTCTATCTGTAAAAATGAAAATAATAATAGTGATAGTAGCAACTTAAACAGGCATTATGAGCAAGAGTTTTCTCTTTTTTAAAAATAGGGCTTACAGTGCTAAGCTTCTTGTTTTGTTTCTATTATTATTATTATTATTATTATTATTATTATTATTATTATTATTATTGTAGTGAGGTTTCTAATTTCCAGGCAAGTGTTGTACTACATGAGCAATGCCTCCAGCCCATTTTGCTTGTTATTTTTCAGATAGGAGCTTGTGCTTTTTGTGTGTGTGTTGGTACTAGGGCTTGAATTCCAGGTGTAATTAGTCTTTTTGCTCAAGGCTAGTACTCTACCACTTGGGCAATAGCTCCTCTTCTGTCATTTTGGTTGCTAATTGGTGATAAGAGTCTCAGGCTTTCCTTCCTGGGCTAGCTTTGAACTGTAATCCTCAGCTTTCTGAGTAGCTAAGATTACAGGTATGAGTTACGGGCACAGGCCAAGGATCAGGTGCTTTGGATTGGGAGGGAATGCCATTGTCCCTGCTTTGCAGAAAACAGAGGACACTCAGCTGATGATCAGGACAGTATAATTTCAAACCAAGCTTCAGGCCCCAGAGTCTAACTCCTTTGTTCTTTGCAGAACAAAGGGGAGTACATACAGTACAGGAGGAGTGGCTCAGACATGAGGCCCTGAGTTCAAACCCCGTTCCCAAACAACAAAACCTGAAATGGTAGCTGCAAAGAGTATCTTCCACCTTAGGGATGATCTAACCTTCTGATGCTGAGCACTGGCGCAGCTTGAGTGACCCTTCATTCCTTTCCCCATTAAAACCTTTCTCTCCCATCTTTGCTAATGTCCTGGGTCTGGCCTTCTGGGGATCAGGCAGTTGCAATTTCTCTCATCTGAAGGAAATTTAAAGAATAGTTTGGGACCTCCTGACCTGCACTCTTCTCTAGTGGGTAGGTTATCTGCCTATCAGAGGCCCAGGGTGACAAGATACTGAGGGATGAGGAATTCAATGATGGCCATCCGTCAAATGGTGAGTTAGTATGAGCAGAAGATTGCTCAGAGATTGTTCTTGCAGATTTGGTTCATTGCTAATGGACAGCTTAACTATAATCCTCTTAAACTGATTAGCCATCATTCCTGTTGTTAGATCAAGTGGCCTAATGAGAAAATTTGTTCATCTCAGTTCATTTTATCACAGGAATCTCAGAGCTAAAGGGAAGTTCCACTTGCACAGGGACAATTGAGTGGCGGAGAAAGTTGTAGAAAGAGCCTTCAAGATGCCCAAAGTTTTTACATCATATCCAGAATCTGGTGTGTGTGGAGGAAACGGAGTGAGGTTCACTACCTCACCTGGGGGATGCTAAGTCCCAGGGCCCGCAGGGAGAAGTCACCGTGAATGACTATGGGAATATTTCCAACCTCCAGGAAAAAGACAAATAACTCAGAGCGCTTTCAGTGGGAAAATCCACAAGGAAGAAACAACTTAGCAGCTGACTCTAATGGTTCTCAGTTCATCTTCCTTCCTAACCCTGAAGAAAACACTAGAAAAGTCAGGATTGTAAGTGAGAGAATGGCCTTTCGTGTTAGCTTTGTATTCTTATGTCTTTCTCAGGTTTTCCCCTCAAGTGAAATAGATAGAATATGTATAGTATACACTCCCCCACCCCACACATGCACACACACACACAGGCACACGCAAATGCACACACATGCTCACTTTAGTTTTATTGTAGGTCATATGAATACTCACTGTCCTTAGGAACATTCCACTAGTGATTCCACATACATAACTGAAAACCTAGTACATTCCAGGCAGTAGGTTAATGACTTCCACGCATTGGAAAAGATGTTTGCAGCAGTCTTCTAGCCCCACTACACCAGCTACCAAATCTATTGATTCTATAGCAAGGACCCTCCCTTCCCTACCCCTCTGCCTGCAGCCCTGGTGTCCATTCTTCTCTCTTCCTCAGTCTTCTCAGACTTTTCCACCCTCCTTTGGACACAGTCTGTTCCTTAAGTATAACTCATACCCCCAGACAGACAGTTCCATTGAGAACTCCTCCCTGGTTCTCAGCCATGCTAGGCACAATGATTGCCCCACCTCCTACTTTAGAGAGCCCTGGGCTTTAGCCCTTTGGCCCAACCCATCCCTACATGCTCTTCCCAGATGTACACTATCCAGTCACCTGAGGTCGGCCAGCTGCCCTTCCTGTCCTTAGCTTTCGTACTCTATTATTTTCATCTGTCCAGTGCTCCACACTGGCTGACACCAGTCACTCTTCAAGTCCTTGGTTTAAATATTATTTTCTCCAAAGCAGAAAAGCTTGCCACATCCATTCTTCCCTCCCTTCCTCATTATCTGGATTATACTTGTTTTGGGCTTTACTTTCCTCATCTAGTATTGTAGTGTGTTTGCATAGTTGCATAATTGATTGGTAGTTCCCAGAAAAACAAAGCAATAAGCCTGCATGAGGAGGTGATTGGCAGTTGCATAATCAAGGTCTAACCCAGTTCTTCACGCATAAGAGGTGCTAAATATGCTACATTTTTTAAGGTGCTAATTTTTTTCCTTTATTGTCAAAGTGGAGTACAGAGGGGTTACAGTTTCATATGTAAGGCAGTGAGTACATTTCTTGTTCAACTTGGTACCTCCTCCCTCGTTCCTCCTGCCCTCCCCCCCCCGCCTCCATCCCCCCACCGCTAAATGTTTTCTGAATGAATAAATCCTCCAGTCATCCCTATGGTATGGATGTGGCTGGGGTGTGTCCACCTGGAGATTTCATGGGCTGAAAGTTTGGTCCCAGTGTGCTCTGCTGGGTGGAGGCTGGTGGTTAGGACATGAAACACAATTGCACTTGCAGAGGGATTCATGCCAATCTCTTGGGGTGAGTTGGTTTCTTCAGACAGGGTTATTTTTTTAAAAGAGTAAATCTGGCCCCTTGTGGTCTCTTGCTTTCTCTCTCTCCCTGTGAGCTTTCCTATATGTGCACATGCCTGTGGCAAAATGCTCCCACCTCCCTGCCAGGACTGTCACATAGTCCTGACCAGGGGAAAACAGATGGAGTTACCTCATCTTGGGTTGTCAGCACCCAAAACTTGTGAGCTAAACAGATGTCTTTTCTGTATAAAATACCCAGCATTGGGGTGTAATGGGACCCAGTCTTGGGTCCTTCCCAAAATGGACTAAAGACATTTGTCTCTTGTCATCTCTGAGGATCTGCTTCCAGAACATCCCATGGATACTAAAATCCATGGATGCTCAATTCTCTTGTAAAACGGCATCTCATATTACATTGAATCTGTAATCTAAATCTGTTTTGTAAAAAAGACCTAAATCATCTCTAGAGATCTAAATCATCCCTACATTAAACTTAATAACTAAAAATGCAGAAGTTATACAAATAATTGCTTAGGGAATATGAATAAGAGGGGAAGTCGGTAGATATTCAATACAGATTCAGCAGCCCATCACCCCAGAAATAACTATACAGTCCACATCAGTGGAACATTTTCTAGTCATGCTTGGGCAAATCTGCTGGCGTGGAACCTGAGGATACAGATGATGGACTGTATTGTCTGTAAGAAAGACGGGGCTGGGAATATGGCCTAGTGGTCATATACATGAAGCCCTGGGTTCCATTCCCCAGCACCACATATATAGAAAACGGCCAGAAGTGGCGCTGTGGCTCAAGTGGCAGAGTGCTAGCCTTGAGCAAAGAGAAGCCAGGGACAGTGCTCAGGCCCTGAGTTCAAGGCCTAGGACTGGCAAATAAATAAATAAATAATTTTTTTAAAAAAAGAACGAGAATATTTGTAAGTCAGCTAGTATAAGATAGACAGAAGGAATGCTGTGAGCATGCACAGGAGACAGCCTTTAATTAGTAGCTAGGCCAAAGAAATCTCCATCCCTTTAAAATGGACTTTTGAGGGTAGGAAGAAGTAGGCAATGTAAGCTGGAAGGAAAGTCCTGCCCATTCAGTGACAGGCACTTGGCCAGTGGTGGGTACTGTTGAGTCCACACTGAAGGGGTGATGGCGCAGAGGGGCAGGTGGCTGGGTGGATTGAGAGACGACTTTGAATGCCACACTGAGGGTTGGCAGGCATGTGGAGAGGAGGCGGTTTCTACAGCCTGGTGAGGAAGGGTGTCACAATCATGCAGGGAGCAGCGCCTGAGAGGGCGAGAGTCATGCAGGAGGAAACTGGTGAAAGCCTGAAGGAGACTAATGGGAAAGGACTGAGAACAGGGAACGGACTCAAGAGACAGTGCAAGGAGCGAGGTGGTTTTCCCGCACTGAAATTACATATAAGCATTGTTTTTATTCATTATTTCACTTTTTCTCTTTGTATACTAATCGCCTCATTATTGTTTCAGTGGGAGCTCTCATTCAATTACTTTTGAATACGCCAGAGAAACAAAAAATACAAAATATATTTACATCATTTCAAACAGAAAGAAAAGATTAGACTTATAAGACGGCAAGAGTAAACCACTATTCCAGCACCTCCTGCCTGTAATCCATGCTATGCAGGAACCTGACATCCCTAGGTTTGCAGCTTGTAGCCAACCAAGGCAAAAACAACAACAACAAACCCTGCAAGTTTCTGTCTCTAAAATAACCAACAAAAATCAGAACTGAAGACATGGCCCAAGTGATAGAGGACCAGCCAAGTAAGCCAGGCAGGCATGAGGCCCTGAGTTCCAACCCTACTACAAGCAAACTAACTAAATAGTTAATTAAAGAGAAAACATAAAGACACTGCTTTATCCCTAAAAGCCAAATAAATTTTGTTTGGATATTACATGAGTAAAGTAAACTAGGTAGTCAAGTATTACTAATTCCAATTTTTGTGGTGAGCCAACATTTAAAAACTTGGGTACCTGGAGGCAACAAGGTTGATCTATGAGGGATAGAACACTGCCCTGCATATTGTAGTATCTCAGGAAAACCGGATCAAGTAAGCGAGTTCTCATTTTCAATCAGTACTGTGGACCTTTTAAAACATAATTGGCAATGTTCTTTCCAGTGAAATCTTCTTTTGAGCACAGATTACAGAAAAGAGAAAATGCGGACTTGCTCTCATTAAAGCTGTAGTGTGTGGAGAGGGTGGAGGCTCCCAGAGCCCTACTCGCTGTACCTTCCTTAACCACATGGCAGCTCTCAGACGAGGATGTGAGATCCGAAGGGCTCATGAAATAGAAAACCACCTTAAACAGGCACAGTAGTTCATGTCTGTTATCCCAGCTACTTTAGAGATTTGGAAGGTTGTAATTTGAGGCCAGCCCAGGAAGAAAAGACGGTAGAACCCCATCTCAATCCAAAGTCTGAGCATAACATCATACAACTGTCATCACAGCTACATGAGGGACTGGAGGTAGGACGATTGTGTTCTATGACAAACCTCCCCACCCCCTGGGCAAAACCACATACCATACTATGAAAAAAATAACTAAATGTCCATCCTTTCCTTGATTTGTAGCATTTCTAGGTCTTTGTTAAGGAAGTTCCGTCCTGCGCCAAGGAGCCCAAGTGTTTCTCCTACTTCTTTTAGTGTTTTCAGGGTATCTGTTTTGATTTCAAGGTCTTTAATCCATTCGGAATTGATTTTGGTGCAGGGTGATATATAAGGATCTAGTTTTAGTTTGTTGCAGGTGTTGAACCAGTTTTGCCAGCACCATTTGTTAAAGAGGCTACTTTCTTCGATCCTATTTTTTTTAGCTCCTTTGTCAAAGATTAAGTGGGCATAGTTCTGTGGGTTCTTTTCTGGGTTTTCAATTCTGTTCCATTGGTCTTCAGGCCTGTTCCAGTGCCAATACCAAGCTGTTTTTATTACTATAGCTTTATAATACAGCTTGAAGTTGGGTATTGTAATTCCTGCATCAAACTGCAGAGCTTCTGCACGGCAAAGGACATAGCTCGCAAGATAAACAGAAAGCCCACAGATTGGGAAAAGATCTTTACCGGCCATACAACGGATAAAGGCCTCATATCTAAAATATATGCAGAACTAAAAAAATTAAATTCCTCCAAAACAAAATCGCAAAGAACCAACAGCCCCCTCAACAAGTGGGCTAAAGACTTAAAAAGAGTCTTCTCTGGTAAGGAAATGAGAATGGCCAAGAGACATATGAAAAAGTGCTCTACATCACTTGCCATAAAAGAAATGCAAATCAAAACAACATTGAGATTGCATCTTACCCCAGTAAGAATGTCCTATATCAAGAAAACTAACAAAGACAAATGTTGGAGGGGATGTGGCCAAAAGGGAACCCTACTTCATTGTTGGTGGGAATGTAAACTGGTTCAGCCACTCTGGCAAGTGGTATGGAGATTCCTCAGAAGGCTAAACATAGAGCTCCCCTATGACCCAGCAGCCCCACTTTTGGGCATCTACCCATAAGACCACACAACAAAATCACATTAAAGCCACCAGCACAACAATGTTCATCGCAGCACAATTTGTCATAGCTAGAATTTGGAACCAACCCAGATGCCCCTCAGTAGACGAATGGATCAGGAAAATGTGGTATGTATACACAATGGAATTTTATGCCTCTATCAGAAAGAATGGCATTGCCCCATTCGTAAGGAAATGGAAGGACTTGGAAAAAATTATACTAAGTGAATTATACTAATTATACTATGGTCTCCCTCATAGGGAATAATTAGCACAGGTTTAGGCAAGTCACAGCAGAGGATCACAAGAGCCTAATAGCTATGCCCCTATGAATGCATAAGATAATGCTAGTGAAATGAACTCCATGTTATGGAAACAAGTGTTATATCACTGTTGTAATTACTTTCAACATGACATGTGAGACCGTAGCTTCTATTGTTGATGATCCTCTTGTATTCCCTTCCTGTGGTTGTACCCGCTCTATCACTGTATCTTATCTGAGTACATTGAAAACTGTATATACTGGTATTAGAACTAGGAAAGTGAAAGGGAACACCAAAATCGAGAGACAAAGGATAAAAAGACAAATGACTACAAAAGCAATACTTGCAAAACTGTTTGGTGTTAACTAACTGAACAACTCATGGGGGGAGAGGGCAAGGGGGAGGAGGGAAGGGGGAGTGAGGGAGGAGGTAACCAACAGTACAAGAAATGTACCCAGTGCCTAACGTATGAAACTGTAACCTCTCTGTACATCACTTTGACAATAAATAAGAAAAAAAATAACTAAATGCAAAAATAAGGCTGGGAACATAGCTCAAATAGTAGAGCAACTTCCTAGCAAGAATGAGGCCGAGTTCAAACCCTAGTACTGCCAACTGGTCAATCATTTAATCAATTAATTAATCATAAAGCTAATGCTAAATCATGTTAAATGAGGTAAGAGAAGCTCAGAGACAAACAACATACATTCTCTCTGATATGCGGAAATTAGGTCTAAAATACGACATGAGCAATTATACAGGATTCTAGATAGTCACACAAAAGAAGACAGTCTTAGCTGAAAGAAACACAAAAGTGCAATGCCTAAGCACCTCTTCATATACATACTGAAATAAACTTCAAAATATGAAAACAAGAGACTTCCCTTATTTCCCTTTCTTTCTTAGTTTCTTCTTTACCTTATGGCTGGTGTATCCAGAAAGGTCTTCTTCAGAAAGGTTGGGTGGCGAGTAGAGAACTCCAGGGAAAATGGTTGAAAAAGTGCATCAGTGGAGCTCACTGGACACTGATGAAAAGTAAACTACACAACTCATGGGTGGAGATGGGAGAGAGGGACTGAGAGAAAACAAGAGAACACAAGACATGGGACAAAAGGAAATGTACACATTACTTGACTCGAGTAATTGTAATCCCTCTGTACATCACCTCTATAATAACTAAATAAATTAATTTTAAAAACTACTGCTTTCAGCTATTCTTTCCCAGATCTTAATACTTTGTCTCCCCCCTACATTCCTTTTTCACCTTAGCCAACTGACTGGAACAAGTGACTCTGCTCACATAGACAGACAGTGGGGACAGGAAGAGGAAAAGATGAGGTAGTAGTTTGTTAAAATTCCCTCAACCATGATGAGAAAGAAGGCCAAGGTCAAGGTGTCAGAGGGGTCAAATACAAATAGAAATCTGAAAAACAGCTATGACTTTGCCCCCTATGAACAATCCATTTATGTGAAACAACACTTTCCAACATTTTTTCTAGGAGGGGAGTAAAGGAGAAAGATCCTTGATTGTTTCAGTTGTGATGGAAAGCTTTCAAATTTAACCAAACCAGCCTAGGCAACATGGAGGAAAGTATTGGTCGTGGTACAGAGGAAGATGGGTTTGATGTTGAAGGTTCTTTGTATTTCTGACCATCTTTCCTCCCTGTTTTGCTTAGGGGAGCAAACAGATTCTTTCTGAGCTCTTCCTAGCAAAATTCTTGAAATGCTTCAGGTTGAAGATCTCTAATCTGAAAATCACAAATCCAAAATGTTCCAAAAGTGTCACATTTTTGAGAACCAATGTAGCTCTGTGCCTGACCTCAATATGACAGTCACACTTAAAATACAGGTGCAGTGACAAGATGTACAAAATTGGGGCTGGGGATGTGGCTTATTGGTAGAATGCTTGCCTAGCATGCACAAAGCCCTGGGTTCAATTCCTCAGTACCACATAGACAGAAAAAGCCGAAGTGGGACTGTGGCTCAAGTGGTATAGCGCTAGCCTGGAGAGATGAAGAACTCAACGACAGAGCCCAGGTCCCTGAGTTCAAGCCTTGGGATTGGAAAAAAAAAAAAAAGATGTACAAAATTGCCTTGAGGCTACATGAACAGGCACCTATGAAACACAAAGTCCACATTTATGCTTGGGTTCCATCTCCAAGATATCTCATTATGTGTACACAAACACCATAAATGTTTAAATATTTCTGGTCCCAAGCATTTTGGATAACTGTATTAGAAAAGATTATAGGTAGCTCACACCTATAATCCTCACTACTCAAGAGGCTGGACTGTGGACCACGGTTTGAAGCCAGCCTAGGCAGAAAAATCTGAGAGACTCTCCCTGATTAACCAGCAAATTGCCAGGCTAGAAGCATGGGCAAAATGGTGGAGTACCAGCTGGAAGCAAACAAGCTGAGTGAAAGGCCCTATATTCAAGCCCCTGTACACACACACACACACACACACACACACACACACACACACACACACAGAGAGAGAGAGAGAGAGAGAGAGAGAGAGAGAGAGAGAGAGAGAGAGACAAAGACAGAGAGAGAGAGAGAGAGAGAGAGAAACTCCTAAAGAAGGACTCTTAGTAATCTGTTAGGGTTCCCCATCCTCCCAGGGCCCAAGACCTGGGACCTGCACCAGCAATTCAACCAGCATCACAGGACTGATGGTGTCAGTGGGTCTGGACCTCTAAATAAAAAGGGTTCCATTGTAGAAAGATGGAAATGGGTCGGCTAAGTCAAACTGTGGATTCCTACTACACACCCATGACCGCAGTGCATACCATGGACCTACTTCAGCCATGCAGACTACCATAGTTGGGGGCCACAGCTTAGCACAGTGTGGGGGAAAAATGTATTCTTTTTTCACCCATTCCTAGGTTTATAACTGAGAACCTTATAGCAAGAGACAGGCTAGCAAGGAGAAAACAAATTTTATGTGACACTGGAGCCTTCAGAAACAGAGACAGAAAAGGAAGGCAAGCGTGTGTTTTTATGCTAAGTTTGGGGAACGGGAGCCATCCTCAGGTTTGATGAGGCAGTGGGGTTGTGATGGCCGAATGGTAGTAAATGGGGCGGGGCAACTTCGCAAGGCCTGCCAGTTCGGATTCTTCCTGGCCCCTCTGTGGCTCTGGGGACAGGGGAAGTTTTTCATTTCCTCTGGTGTGTGGTAGTCAGCTCCAGATTAGATGTATTATGCCCGCAGAGAGGGAAAGGGGAAGAATTCCTCCATGGCTGCTTCAAGAGGAAAGGAAAGATCGGAAAGACCTTCCTGCTCCTGCTCTTTTCTCAAGTGCCACGGTGTCATATTTTCAAGTATCCTGCCCTGGACACGTACTTCAGTGTCTTTTTCTGGTACTCACTCACTTGTATCATAACTCAGAATCCTTTTCAAAAATCCTCTGCTTGGGATCTGGAGAAATTAGGAAGTCTCTCTCCCTTCCTCCATCTTTTCCTCCCCCTTTTCCTTTCTCCCCCTCCTGCCCATTCTCATTTGGAAACTGTATTTTGCCTTTGATGAACTTGGAGATCACTCTTCCACAAATAGAAGAATATTTGTGTATAAAAGGAAGTAGCTGAACATGGTATTTTTGCTTCTCCTGATTTTACTTTGCTTCATAATTGAATACTGTCCTAGATAGCTAGAGGAAAATAAATAAATGGAACCAATATTTCCCTTAAGAAATTTAAACAAAGCAAAACAAATATCCATGGTTATTTCCAGAAATCTAACCCAATTTGACACACCCTGATTCACCGAGCCTTTATTCTCTATGTCAATTCAAAATAATCCATTTTTAATACCCATAAGAGATGAATATGGCTAATTTCTTAATAGTTCATCTTTTAGTTCATGTAATAACTCCTACGTATTTATTTTATAGTAGTAAAAATAGAGGCTGACAGCAGTGAGCTTGAGCACCCCTATCCAAAGTCAGATAATTTAAAACATATTATACTTAAAAAGAGATATCTTGATATTCCTTGCAAATCAAAGTCAGTAAAATATGAAATTAAGCTACACTGAGAATGTTCAAATTGTATTTTTATGGATTATAAATTAGAAAATTTTTATAAAGCCCCCAGAGAATGTTAGAATTTGTGTTGAAAGCCATTCTGTGGAATTCCATAAAACACTTTAAAGAGAGGAATTTTCACAGGTCATGAAGGAGCCCCATAAAAGTGAAATTTCCATAAAATATTGTGCTAATACATTTCCAGTTTGTTTATCTTTGTGATTTTCATCTAGCTGTAGCCTTGTCATCATCCCACCCTTTCCTTTTTATGTTACTTTTTAGGGTTGTCCAAATGTAAATCTGTACCTTCATTATATTTCCTATGCCCTTTGGAGAGCCCTTTTATCCAAAACTAATATTTGAAATAGTGTGCTGAGAAACATTTTTTGTGAAGCCATCAGCCAACACTGCCACACATTGAGAGCAGATCAAAACAAGAGACTTTCAAATTTTTCTTTTAAAAAAGTTATTGTAGCCCATGAATTTCAAAATAGCTTTTGCAACTGGAGAAAAAATTATTCAGCAATCATTGCAATCATGGTTGTCCCTGGTTCTCTCTGTGTGGACTGTGGTTGTCTGCCAACGGCTCAACTAACTTTAAAATAACACACCAAGCTTTCTTAATATGATAAATAGACCTCATGAAGCCTAGGAAAACTATTGTTTTGGTAGCAGAAGAGAAAGGACTGCATATGAGATTATTAAAGGTGCCATAACAAAGTGCCCCAGTTGAGCAACTTAAACAGGAACGCACCCTCTCTCAGTTCAGAAGGTTGGGAGGACAAATTCTATTGAAGGCTAGGAGCGAAAGACCTACTCAGGCTTCTGTCATTGGCTTATAGACAGTTTCTGAAGTCATTGTATTACTAAGGTTTTTTTTGTCACTATTATGAATTCCTGACAAATACTGATTTATTTGTAAACCCTTAACTGGGTTGTAATTTTGGAGGTTCCAGTCCATTCATTGCTTTTGAACCTGTGGTGAGGCAGCACCACATGACAGGAAGTGTGTGGCACAGCCAAAGCACTCTTACAAGCCAATAAGCAGAAAGAAAGGGGAAGGAGCCAGGGTTATGAAGTCCTCTTCAAGGGCACACCCCCAATAGCCTAAGTACCTCCCGTGAAGTTCTGCCTCTTAAAGATTCCATCTCCTAATAGCATCACTCTGAGAACCAAGCCTGTAACACATGGGCGTTGTGGGACCTCACATAGTCTTAGTTTCCATATCTGTAATATTGCAGCATGAAAAACATTTGAGACTTCCATGATATGCTTCAATGAAAATGTGTAGTAACTAAACATATCTACTTAAGTAGGAAGCTTCTTCTAATGTCTCCTGTCATTAAGTTGTCTGCTTTTGGGACTGTTGCTCTCCTTCATTATAACTTTTCCATTAAAATATCTCGTGTATGTGGTAACAACAACAAAAAATATCTCTAGGATATTCTTTTTTTTTTTTTTTTTTTTTGGCCAGTCCTGGGCCTTGGACTCAGGGCCTGAGCACTGTCCCTGGCTTCTTCCCGCTCAAGGCTAGCACTCTGCCACTTGAGCCACAGCGCCACTTCTGGCCGTTTTCTGTATATGTGGTGCTGGGGAATCGAACCTAGGGCCTCATGTATCCGAGGCAGGCACTCTTGCCACTAGGCTATATCCCCAGCCCTCTAGGATATTCTGTATAGTCATTCCCTCACTGTCCTTGACAGGTTGGTCCAAGAACCCTCTTGGATAATAACAATTACAGATGTTCGAGTGCCTTGAGTAGAATAGCATAAAACACAAGTATAATCTACTCACATCTTCCTGTATACCCTAAATTATTTCTAGCTGACTTACCATATGTAAAACAATGTAAATACTGGATGAGTAGTTATTATGTCATATTGTATAGGAAGTAAGGAAAAAGTCTGTGCAGATTCACAAAAATACTTTTAATCCTTGATTGGTTAAACCCAAAGGTATATTACCCATCAATCTGAATGGTCAGCTGCATTTATAGCTGTAGTGCACTTTGAATGAAAGGCACCACACACATACAATGATTATAATTAAGAAATTAGTGACTGATAAAATAATTCCTATCATACTCCAGGATAAACATTAAAAAATTGTGAGCCAGGTGCCAGTGGCTCACACCTGTAATCCTAGCTACTCAGGAGGCTGAAGTCTGAGGATCACAGTTTGAAGCCAGTCTATGCAGGAAAGTCTATAAGGCCACCAAAGTGGACCTGTGGCTCAAGTGGTAGAGTTCAAGCCTTGAGGGAAAAAGTCCAGGGACAGTGTCAGGCCTCAATTTCAAGCACCAGCATCAGCACACCCCCTATGCCTACACACAAACACACCCACATACACACGTCTGATTTCCTTTACACCTTGGAAATTATTTTGCACACATAAAACTGGATGTTAGACTAGAAATTCTATTCAGTCAACTTCCTGTACAACCACCTCTCTGTGCCAAGCATATACTCTATCTGCTATTTTTATAGTGCTATATAAAAGAGGTTTATGACTTGAGGTCAATATTTTATAATTGCTAAAATGAACCCAATGCAGTCCCCCTCCTTGGGGCTGCCTGTCACGTGGCAGAGCAGAGGAAGTGGTGAGCGTCTAGCCTCTGATCTTCTTTTTTTTTTTTTTACACTAGGCATTGGATACATTTATTGTACTGTTTGTTACCTCGTCCCTCATTCTTCACTCCCCCCTCCCCCTTTCCCTTCCCCCCGCCATGAGTTGTTCAGTTGTTCAGTTCATTTACACCAAACAGTTTTGCAAGTATTGCTTTTGTAGTTGTTTGTCTTTTTTACCCTGTGTCTCTCGATTTTGGTATTCCCTTTCAATTCCCTAGTTCTAATACCAGTATACACGGTTTCCAATATACTCAGATAAGACACAGAGATAGTGTAGGTACAACCAAAAGAAGGTGATACAGGAAGATCATCAATAATAGAGGCTACAGTTACATATGGCACGTTGAAAGTAGTTACAACTGTGATATAACAATCGTTTCCATAACATGGAGTTCATTTCACTTAACATTATCTTATGTGTTCATAAGGGTATAGCTATTGGGCTCTTGTAATCCTTTGCTGTGACTTGCCTAAACCTGTGCTAATTATTCTCTATGAGGGAGACCATAGAGTCCATGTTTCTTTGGGTCTGGCTCACTTCACTTAGTATAACTTTTTCCAAGTCCTTCCATTTCCTTACAAGTGGGCAATGTCATTCTTTCTGGTAGAGGCATAAAATTCCATTGTGTATATGTACCACATTTTCCTGATCCACTCGTCTACTGAGGGGCATCTGGGTTGGTTCCAAATTCTAGCTATGACAAATTGTGCTGCGATGAACATTGTTGTGCTGGTGGCTTTAGTGTGTTCTTGTTTGTGGTCTTTTGGGTAGATGTCCAAAAGTGGGGCTGCTGGGTCATAGGGGAGCTCTATGTTTAGCCTTCTGAGGAATCTCCATACCACTTGCCAGAGTGGCTGAACCAGTTTACATTCCCACCAACAATGAAGTAGGGTTCCCTTTTGGCCACATTCCCTCCAACAGTTGTTATTGTTAGTTTTCTTGATATAGGACATTCTTACTGGGGTGAGATGGAATCTCAATGTTGTTTTGATTTGCATTTCTTTTATGGCCAGTGATGTAGTGCACTTTTTCATATGTCTCTTGGCCATTCTCATTTCCTCATCGGAGAAGTTTCTTTTTAAGTCTCTAGCCCACTTGATGAGGGGGCTATTGGTTCTTTGCAGTTTTGTTTTGGAGGAAGGTAATTTTTTTAGTTCTGCATATATTTTAGAAATGAGGCCTTTATCCGTTGTATGGCCGGTAAAGATCTTTTCCCAATCTGTGGGCTTTCTGTTTATCTTGCGAGCTATGTCCTTTGCCATGCAGAAGCTCTGCAGTTTGATGCAGTCCCATTTGTCCAACCTTTCTTTGATTTGTAGCCTTTCTGGGTCTTTGTTGAGGAAGTTCCATCCTGTGCCAAGGAGCCCAAGTGTTTTTCCTACTCCTTCCTTTAGTGTTTTCAGGGTGTCTGTTTTGATTTCGAGGTCTTTGATCCATTTGGAATTGATTTTGGTGCAGGGTGATATATAAGGATCTAGTTTTAGTTTTTTGCATGTGTTGAACCAGTTTTGCCAGCTCCATTTGTTAAAGATAGCCTCTGATCTTGTTTCATCTGTGCAGAGATGTGTTTGGTTTGGTTTCTATTATAATTCCTTTTCTGAATTTTTAATATAAAAATATATTGTGAAAATATAAACATCTCTAAAGAAAATAGAGAGGTGTGCAGTCCCTGGTCATGATCTTCATTCAAGTATTAGGGTAAAGTGCAGTTAAACTGACACGACTGACTTCTTTTTTGCAGTGTTGGGGTTTGAACTCAGGCTCTTGTGCTTGGTAGAGAG
This sequence comes from Perognathus longimembris pacificus, assembly GCF_023159225.1. Classification (NCBI taxonomy): domain Eukaryota; kingdom Metazoa; phylum Chordata; class Mammalia; order Rodentia; family Heteromyidae; genus Perognathus; species Perognathus longimembris. Next base: position 25,136,658 of record NC_063178.1, on the reverse strand, counting down.
GTGCTCCACCACGGGGCCACTCCTCCAGCCCTTTTCTCTTACACTGGTTGTTTCTGCTATAAGTATCACTCCTTCACAGGCATACAAATTTTGTCATTTAAACCTCAGTAAATTGGGAAGAAAATTCTGTTGGAAGTGAAAAGCCTCACTTGGAACGGCAGGTTCCCATCACTGTAAGATGGTGATGTCACTTTGGCACCAATTCTTGTGAGTCCCAAGGTTTCTTTTTGCATCCCCATTGTTCAGATGCATGTGTGTGTAAGGGAAAGTGGCTCTTGAGAGTGAAAGGGAACACTACCAAAGAATCTGATGCTGACCACTGTAATCCTAGCTACTGCTTCTCATGCACTTACTCTGTACTAGGTGTTATGATTCCATCTTACAAACAAACACCTGCTTTCCAGATTCAGAATCTGTGCCAGGGAAGATCAAGCACTTCCCCAAGGTGATGGTAATGGTAGCTCTGGGAATCCAAGCCAGAGACCGCTGACCTCCCATTCTTGCTCTGGCTCCCATTCTGAGTGAAATCAAGATGAAATTTTTTTAATGCCATAGACTAGAAAAGACACAGCTTTGCACAGATAATTATGCTGCCCACAACAATGGAGACCAGTTAGCAAATTCCTAACTTAGTGAATGTATATGAGTATACCTGAAACAAGTACTTTGTTCCTACCTTGAAGAGCTGGTGCTGGCTTCTTCACAGGCGATCACACATCCATGGAAAAGCGTGCTGGGAGGCTTCTCTCAAGTCATCGACTTCACACTAAATTTGGCCAGACCCCTCTTTTTTTTTGCCTATAGAACCATTTCTGATCATAGATGAAAATACAACTTGGAAAAAGGAAAAAGAAATCTCTCATCCTACCACTGGAAGGAAATACAACATGTCCCCTGTGTTACCTGTCCCGTGCTGGAAAAATCCTAGAATCAGAGGCCTCTGAATACATAAATAATTGAAAACAAAAGAAATAGGACTATTACAGAACACCATTTGGGTTAATTTTTTCACAAAAAAAGCATTTGCATGGGTTGGGAATTTATTCCAGATTGAAACCAAAGAAAGGCCTATCCCTTCAAGTCAAAACATCCATAAAACATGATGTATGAGAAAGGTTTCCCTGTTGGTACAAGTGTAAAGACTATGCCCAGAACTCCTATGTGTCACACACCCAAAGTCCTCTAATGCCAGTCTCCTTATCTATAAAATGGGGATGTAATAACAACTCTCTCAACTGATAAACAGACAGACAGGTCAGTGTTGTTTAAGGTTTTTCTACTTATTCAAGCCAGAGTTCAAATCCTGCTTCCTTCTCTTAAGAACTGGGTGATATTGGGCATATAAGTGTCCTTTTTGAAGCTTAGTTTTCCCTTCTATAAATGAGCTTGAATACAAAGGATTTATGAGACATAAGTAAGCAAACACACAACGAGAACATAAAGTTGAGTGTGCCTTCTCTGTTTGCTAAATGATACATCACCCCTTGCTTACTATCACTAGTATTGCTACTTGAGGTAGTGATGGTCTAATGTCCACCATGAAGCAAGATCTCAGAGTTCATTAGTCTCTTTGTTCTCCCTTTACAATTAGATGGGATATGCATGAGTTTAATGACTGCTCTCTTTCTATGGCCAAGCAGTAGCTCTCTGGCTATGATATAACTGTAGAAAACGTTTCACGAGTTCTGGTATTATTTCTTTCTCCTTGGTGGTTAGCTTGGGGGGAGTTTTTTCATTTGTCAAAGCCTCCTGTAGACAGTAGGCTTTCACTGGGTCAGCATTCCCAGAGTAAATACAGACAGCAGTCAGGATGGTGGGAGATGGCCTGCCAGTTCCCCAGCTCCTTACGTGGAAAATGTACATTTTCAATTTAGAAGCACCATGGAAGCCACTGGCCCCAGGGGTGGAGCTATTTTTATCAGAAGAGGCTGGCCCCTCCGACTTTGTTTGCCAGCTGATTTTACGGCATCCTGGCTTCTGTTGTCTGACTCCCCACTCCTCTGACTGGAAGTGAGATCAAGTTGCAGGGAAATGCTTGCCTGGCTGGCAGGCAGGACATGTTTTATAAAAAGCAAGTATCTGAAATTGAGATGTGGACCTGCTGTCCCAGCAGCAGTATCGTCCAAAAATTTTGCTTTCTACCCTGAAACTAAATTAGAAACACCAGAAATGTCTTTGCAAATAAGAAATTAAAAAATTAAGCACTTCCTGAATTCTCAGCAAAAGGCACAAGCCAGGGTTTCCTCACCTTCCTAGATATGATTTTAAAGGAACTCAATGAGAGTAAGTCCAAGGAGAGACTAGGGTTGCAGTGACTTTCTGTCTCAGGCAATTTTGGTGAAAAAGACATGAAGGTTAACTAATCATGAGGGTGTAGCTTTTCTATCAAGTATACTCAATGCCTCACACATTTTACAAAGACCCTTTGCTACCGCTGAATACATCTCTCTGTTATTTTTTATAGTCTTTATCTTTTATTTATTTTTATTTATTGTCAAAGTGATGTACAGAGGTTACAGTTTCATATGTTAGGCCTTGGGTACATTTCTTGTACTATATGTTACCTCCTCCCTCATTTCCCCCCCCCCCATTATATTTGGGATCTTAGAGGAAGGACTTGTCTTTTGCTTTTCTTCTACTTCAAAATAGCACAATAGACCCCTTTGGTGTGAATCGTTTTTCTGGTAGCAGAGACAGCTCCATAGTGATTGTGATAGTCCCATTCTTTTTTGACCCATTACTCCATGTTCCAGACAACTTACTGGGCCACTTCAATGCTACAGTTCACCAGTCCCTGAGGATTCCGTGTCTGCCTCTCTACCCACCATCCCCAAATCCAGAATGAATTCAGAGGCCCTCAGCTCACTGTCAGCATCCCACAAAACTCAGTGGGCCAGACTGTTCCATTCACTCAGGTTTAGATGAAGAATTAAATGGTATCTGCGGGAGATAAAGTGATTTTACCATAGATGCCCAAACATCTTGTAGCAAAATTGGGATCATGCTTTTAGACTGTCCTTCTTTCTGTCACTTAACTTTGGCAATTTACTGAGCTTGGCTGGACAAACTGTTCTGCTATAAGATTATAAATGGCCGGTTCTTAAATGAGATGCAGCAATTAACTTGTTCCTAGCAATCCAGGCACATTAAAATATGATCATCTGTACCCACAGGTACAACTTCTATTTATAGACAGAGGACAAACACACACCTATACCAAAATTCTCCCTCGATACAAGCTCACAGAATATTTTGTATACAAGGTAATATCCCTCCATACTTAATCAGTACAGACAAAGTACTCCCTGTACTCTCAAAGTGGTGGTAGACAAGAAGAAGGGAAATCATTGCTGAAGAATGAAGATGTAGAGGAAATTCGGAAAGAAAGGAGTTCAAAGATTCTGTGTCCTGCATCCTGAAAGGTATCAATGGCTCTTGATGGGCAGAAGGAAAAGGAAATCTTCTGTGAGGCCCTACTAAAGATAAGATTGAGAGAAACTCTTGATTCTTCTAGATGGAATATACACTCCTTTGCTTAAACAAGAACTTGGTATATGTATTTTAACTTGCGCTTCAGGAATACAGGGACAAAGTCATTTGCAGTCACAGAGCTAATAACACCCCACACAGTGATGCATTGTCGCTTAGCAGAATAATATTGAAAAGTCAAAGATGATTATGACTTAGTCTACAAGTCTTTCTGCTGACGGAGATCTTTGTCAGGTGTGTTTTATATCTAAATGGAACAATGAGTATCCTTGAAAAAAATGTTGTCTTACAAGTAGGTTTTTCTCAGTCCCATAAGAATAATTTGTGACCTAAGATTTGAAAAGCACTTTGACTTAGTTTTGAGAAGAAAAGTCTGATTGGAATAATTTTAAACTTTGCCAAACTTCTGATTAAAGTGATCTTCTGTCCTTAGGTTTTTTTGGAATGTTATAAATGTATTTAACTCTGAAGTTCATAAAGTACTTTCATATCTCTGCTCAGAGCAGAAGGCAGGACGAACGTCATTACCTTCATGTTACAGATGAAGAACTTCAGAGAGGTTAAGTAACTTGCCCAAGGTTAGGCAGCTAATAGGAAGCAGAGATAGACAAGAGATGAAGTCTTCACAGATTTCACCAGATGGATTTTTTTTCTGTCACAATCTGATGGCCTCAAGTTAGAATGAAGAAAAGGGAAGGAAAATAGAAAAGAGAAGCAACTGATAGATATTCACCAGAGTAATCCAGTTTCCCATAAAGTAAGTCAGGAAAGCAAACCTTGTCTGCTTTTCTGTACTTTGAAGTCCTCAGTAGTGTTATATAAAATGTAAGATGAATCAACACCTGTAAAAGGTTTCATTGCCCAGATCTCTGGGGCCACAATTTAAAGTTAACGTTATTTCCTATATTAATAGCTCTCCCCAACGATGTTTTCTTGTTGAATTAATGCACACATCAGGCAATTTGGGAGAAGCCAAATAGACCTAGAGGAATAGTGCAGATTGCTCACTCAGCAACGCTCTAATTGGAAGAGAGCATTTCAAGGGTGGGTACCCCCATTGGGATCTTGACTGGGGTCATTAGATGTCTACCACTTACTACTTAAGAGGCACATCTCTTATTTTGTATCCTTCAGGAAAGCCCACAGCCCCTTATCATTGTAGAGTAGAAGCGCATTAGCATTATCCTTCCGCTGAGGTTTTTTTTTCTTTCTCAAACATTATCCTTAAGCATGGCAGTTTGCCTCTTCACCCACCAGCGTCAGATGGCACATACAGCTTGTATAATGGCAATGACCATCATCATGGAAACTTGGTGAGGTATTCAGAGATCCCTACAAGTTCTATGAATTACCAAAGTACAAAGGGGCTTCAACTCAACATATCAATTTATGAATACAATGCACCTTAATCAGTGTCAGCCCTTCCATCATTCTTCGTCTTTCCTAACCACGCCCATTAAGTTCTGTGTTTAATCTGGAAGAATTTAGGCTGCCCTAGCTTGGACCCTTGACCTTACCTCACTCACACCAGGGAGCCATGCGAAGGCTCCTGGGTTTCTTGCTGCTTGTTTTTTCTTAGCTCTTCTCATTGGACATATAGTTATTTCTCTGACCAGTATACAGAGGGACTAGATGAATATCCTTTCTCACATTTGTTTAAAGATGTCCAATAAATAACCTAAGTTGGAGCGGAATTTCTCGAGTATGGGGAATATTTCATGTTGAGTTTACATCAGGTCTTTTGGTGTGTGCCTAGACCTTTCCTGCCATTTCTCAGTCTTCTTTGGAGTCACATTATGGAGAATTAATAGAATATTGTAGAATTAATGGACCCCACCTAAACACTGTAGAGATACTGTGTAGATATGTGTGTGTCTGTGTGTGTGTCTGTGTGTGTGTGTGTGTGTGTTCAAGAACCACTCCACAAATATAGACAAGTTGAACATCCCTAATCCTGAAAAAGCCTGGAATTCTCTGTTTTGGAGGCATGAAGTAGAGCACCAACCACAAGCAAAGAAAGTCAAATGAATATAAAGTCTTGAGTTCATAGGGCCAATTATTCAAAGTTGCATGTAATTTAAAAATAATACTATATTTAGACAAAGAGATAAATTTTAGTTAACATGTCCATACAATATTTAAAAAAGAATTTTTGCAGGCTCAGGTCACAGTGATTTTTAAAATATCCAAGACATTTATTCATCATATTGCTCTAAGATTTGTTGATTCAGGTATCCGTCTCAAATTATAGCATGTTAGATTGTCTTTCTTTTAGGGAATGTTTTCCTGAAATGACTTTTGGGAAGCTTGAACAAGTTCATCTGAGTGGCAACTATGGTCTTCAGTTATAGAAAGCATCTACTAGATTTTCTCTGGTAAAACCTTATCTCATGGCTTTGCTCAATGTACACAGATTGTGAACCTCCCTATTCTGGTACATAAAATGCTATTTGTGATCTTTAATCCAAATGTTAATTTTATCCTGCAAGGCTTTGTCACATCTAACATGTAGGTGAGGGTAATTTTCAGGACAGATAAGAACATAATAAGCTCTTTTTTTTTCACTCTTCAAGGACTCCAACATTCATTTTTTTGTAGTCAGAACAACGGGACTGGTCATTCAAGCTGAACTCATTAATTTTCCCACTGGAAATGTGTAAATTTCTTCACACACAGTAGGACCAGCCTTATTTATGGACAAATTCTACTCTGAGAACAATTTTGAAGGTCTTCCAGCCCAGCAGAGAACTACACCTAGATCTCAGCTTAGGTTTGATCATAAATATCCCATTGAAAAGTGTCAGTAGGTACAAAACTAGTAATACTTTCAGCCATTTCTGTTGTGGGAAAATTTAAATAGAGGAGGGGAAGGCCCAGCTCACACCACTCAGCTGGAGGGGGGATAAGAGAAGGTAGGAAGCTCTCAATACTCAGGATGAAGGCAGTTGCCTGGAGCCGTGAGAACCTCTTCTCTAGAATAATTCACATAGGCCTGAAGTCAGGCCACAGATCCCTTAATAACAATAGCCTCCCAGTTATACAGACCAGCACTTTAAAAAAAATACATTGGTGTGGTTATACAAAGGAATTGCTATTGAACAAAGCAGGTTATGAAAACAATATATCCTGATTGGTGTCATCCTTTCAATATTATCACCCACTTCTCCAGAGCCACCCCTTCCCTTTTCTTAATTTTGTAGGAAATACACTGATTTTTGTTTGCATTTTATCCCCTTTTTCTCTTCATTTTTCTATCCCACTTCTCTTGGTCCCATCCCAAATCTTACAGGTACCCATTTCCTGGGCTTATTGTGTTGGGCTTTGACTTGGCCTTTCTAAGGAATTGCACTATTTGAGTTCTTCCTTGGATCTACCAACTCACCACTCAACTTGTTTACTTATAGGTTTATAGGCTAATTCTAGCTTCCACATATGTGAGAATCCATGCAACCTTTGTTTTCCAAGTCTTTCCATTTCTTTACAAATGGCATAATATCATTCTTCCTAATAGATGATATACTACATTTGCTTGCTCCATTGTCCATTGAGGGGCATCTGGGCTGATTCCATACCTTGACTATGGTGAATAGTAATGCAATTAACATGGTTGTACTGGTGGCTTTCTATAACTTGATTTGTTACCTTTTGAATAAATGCCCAGGAGTAGAATTGCAGGGTCATAGAGTAGTTTAGTTTTTGGATAAACTGCCTTACTGCTTTCTGGAGTGATTGAACCAGGTTACATTCTCACCAACAATGTAGTGGGGCTCCCTTTTGGCCACATCCTCACATCATTTTTAACTGTTTTCATTTCCATTATCTTCTTTCCTTTCCTCTCAATAACCCTGTGGATTCTGTGAAATGGGAGACAAAGTACAATTTATAAAGAAGGAAATTAGGTACTAGAAAAACAGTATGAAATTCCCAAGATTACAGAACTGGTAATAAATAAGTAGCAGGATCAGCATGAACAGTTTACTGGTTTTTGTCTGGAGTTTTTTGCTGGACAGTGTTTTCCACACAACCACGTAGACAGCAGTCTATGAGTTCAGAAGGTATAGTCTCAAGAGACCGCTCAAGACTTAAGTCTTGCGGAGAATTTGTATTTCCCCTGTACTGGCCCAGTGTTTTTTTTCTATCAAACAAAAATCTCGTCTTCCATGAATCTATGGGTGACCCTGACTACATAGACTTGGCTGAGATTTTCTGGCCTTGATTTCAAGCATGTGTTGAGTTCAGGTCTGCTTCATGTCTTCTTATTCCCCATGGACCATCAGTGACATAGGCCATGCTGGACTCATTAAAGATCAGCAAGAAGAGACAGGCCATGCCCTTTAGACAGACATCACTTCCAACTTCCTCCCACTGGCCAAGGCATATCATACAGCTAAGCCCAAAGTCAGCACAACAGGATCTGAATTTTGCTTGCTTTACTGTCCTTCAGAGTCCCAAAGCAAAGGAAGTAAAGAATTCAGACAAGTAGTCCAGTCCCCAACTGCCTTCCCCTTTGCCCACAAGTATTCATCTGTGCACTCCCATGCTCAGGCTTCCAGAGCTTTATCTAATCTTAATGTCAAGCTGCAGGCCTGAATCTCACTCTCTACAAAGTATAGATGAAGTAGCTCTTGAGGTGAAGGATTAGAAAGTAAAAAGACAAGTCCCTTGCCCCATACTCTACCTCAGTGCTCATACATACATCATTACATACCTCAGAGAGGCGGAAGAGGTGGACGTCAGATGCAGAGAACACTGTCATTTTAAAAAGATCAGGAATGGGATGCATGTAGCCATCACTAGTCCACTACAGTTCCAAAATCTGACTGCAAAAATGTAGCCACATCACAGGTAAAGGGATGTTGTTTGATTGGACCACCTCCAGTACATCATTCTCCATGTTCTTGGCTGTACATACACAGAGGGAGCTCCTTCCTTTTCCATCATCTTTCCCAGCCACTTCTGCTAAGAGGGCTCTGGTGAATCCAACCTCCCATCACAGCCTACATAGTGTTCTTTGCCTCTTCTTACCTAGGGACTGTTGGTGGCCTTTAGGTCTTTGTATAGCCAGCCACAATCTCTTTTAACTGAGGCTGGAAGTACTCTTCCCAATATAATTATCTCTGAATTTTGACCATTTTCCCTGTGTTTGATTCCAGTCAAGTCCATGTCTGAGCCATACCTACAATTCTTTTAGGACAAGGTAGGTACTCTACAGATTTAAAGAAGTCCTTGGAGCAGAATGGCCTTCTCAAGGACCCCATCCTCAACCTGGGAAGAAGTACTTTTCCCACTAAAACCTTCTACCGAGGCCACTCTGATTTTGTCATAGATATGAATACCACAGTCATTGCTTTGCATTGACTTGTGGCTCTGTTTTAATGACAGCCGTTGGATGTAGGTTTGTTTTTCTTTCTTAGACTGTCTTAATGGAAACACCTTTTGTTTGATAAAAAGCAATTTCTTAGTACCTGCCTAGAAACCAAGAGATCCTGAGTTCAAACTCCATGACTGCCAAATGAGGGGGGAAAATAAAGAAAAGGAATCTTTTTTTTTTTTTTGGAGGGGAAGAGGGGGTATGGGTCTACTCAGCAAATGCCACAATTGCAGTGCTCTCTTGCAATTTGGTGTTTCCAGGGTTCATCACATTCTTTTTAATGTATATATAATTATTTTATTTATTTATTTTTATCTTATGATAGCTTACTAAAGAAGGCAGCTCACTCTGCCAACCTTCTGTCTCTAAGGATTCTCATCCAACACAAGTTATTATCTATATTTTATTTTGTATTACCACAGAAGGTGGTATTACCAAATGGCTTCTCAACTATGTATCTACTTTTCCATTCTCCTTCAGTGATTTCCCTATGGTGTGTAAGCTGATCTCAAGTTTATGCTGCATATTAAATGTCTATTATAGCCTCTTTCTGTTTCCAAGTACCAATTTCTATGTTAGTCAATGTTACATACATAATCTAAATAAAAATCTCAATGGCTGTGTCTTTCTTGGGTCTTTGGAATTGTTGGTATGGAACCAGGATTTAGGTTGTATTCAAGTCTATTATGTGTATTTCCTCATTCTCTTTGAACTGGTGATCACCCAAAACATAATTACCTTGGGGGGGGGGGTCACAAGAGAGGTGCCACCTTGCAAAGCCTAAGGTCAAAAGGGGGTCACTGTCACTTCTGCCCTATTCCATTTTCCATGGAATAGCATGTGAATAAACTCCCAATCGGTGGGTAGCTTCCTGAGTAGCTAGGCTTACTGGCATATGGTTGCTGGAGTTATTTTTGATAGGGTTTTGTATTTATGCCCTGGCTAGCCTGAACCATGATTCTTCTATATACACTTCCTGCCTAGCTGTGACAACAAGCAAGTGCCACTGCACCCAGCTTTTCTTCTTGATTCAGATAGAGTCTCTCAAATTCTTTGCCCAGGATGAACAGCTAGGATTATAGGCATGATCCATCACACCCTGCTTCAGTTAAAGATTTTTTTTTATTCAGACAAAGTATATGATGTTTAGGGGGAAAAATCTGGTATCAGAGTTACCTCCAAAGAACTGTAAGCTACATGCACCTTCCTTGTTATAGGCACTTGAAGAAGCAGAGTATAGATGCAAGGACACGTGATGCTGGTAGATACACAAGTAACTGCAAGATGCCTGGCCTTCAAGCTTTACTTCCTCTTCAGCAAGGAAGAAGGGGAAAGAAAGACTGTAGTGGGGAATAATGAATGCCAAAAACAAATGCCAAGTGCCATGATTGGTAGAAATACAGAATCAATACCTAAAAATAGTCATTACTTCACATGTCTGCCTAGGACAACAGGACAAACTGTGAGACTAAGTTGGTCCTCTATCACTCTTTCTATTTAGTCAGACATAAAGCAGTTTAGAAATGTGAAGGAGCTGGCTACGTTGCGAAATCATCTCTGGGATTAATGAATTGGTTGTAAGCAATTGAGAAGGGAGGAAGGAATCACCTGATTAAGTGGTTTGCTTCCTTCCCTCAAAGGTAAATTATGATGTGTATTTTCCAACTAAGCTTGTGCTATAAAAACACCATGACAAAGGAATTAGGTTTCCATCTTGTTATTTGTCAACTGTGCTTAAATCTTTCCCATTTGTACTTTCTTTCATAATGGCCTTAAAATCATTTCTAGTAAACAACACAATATACTTCTCCAATAGCTTATTAATATTAATAGCTTTTTAAAATGAGATGGACTTTTTATTCATACTGATTTAGAGGAATCCGCATTTTCCTAAGTCAGCTTCTGTGAGGGACTCTCCATTCTTCTAATTTTCAGTCTTATCTATTGCTAGAAAAAGAAAAGTGGTACCAAGTATATATATTTTTGCACATACAATTTTCTGTTTTTCCCGCAAAGGAGATTCACCTGTTTAAGGTACCACTAGCTTTATGAGAACAAAATATTGTAGGAAGAAAGTTGGAGCTGAAGAAATTGTGTTGTAATCCATTTTAAGCTGCGTCTCCATAATATTTTTGTGTATGTTTGCACATACTGGGGCTTGAATTCAGGGCATGGGTGCTTTCCCTTAGCTTTTCTGCTCAGAGCTTACAATCTCCCACTAAAGCCACAGTTCTGCCAAGGCTCTCTTCAAAACATGCCCCTCAGTTCTCAGCCTCCTGAATAGCTAGGATAACAGGCATGAACCACCAGTGCCCAGCTCTATAATATTTTTGTAAGTGGTTTAATTAACAAATAAATTGACTGCCATTTTACCTGGTAGCAGCAGGTGTTTCTGGATCATAGACTGATGATTAGGGTGAAAGCCAGAGAATGGGGAAAGAGTATGGAGGAAGGAATAAATTTCAGGGGCATTGGATGCTAGAAGTGGAAGAATCCTGGAGCATGATCTAATTGTGTTACTCAGCTTTCTGTACTGTAACAACATACCTGAGAAATTTTAATAAGAGGAGAGGTGTAGGGGCTGGGAATATGGCCTAGTGGCAAGATTGCTTGCCTTGTATACATGAAGCCCTGGGTTCGATTCCCAAGCACCACATATATAGAAACAACCAGAAGTGGCGCTATAGCTCTAGTGGAGGAGTGCTAGCCTTGAGAAAAAAAAAAAAAAGAAGCCAGGGACAGTGCTCAGGCCCTGAGTCCAAGGCCCAGGACTGGCAAAAAAAAAAAAAAGAGAGAGGTGTATTTTAGCTCACAGTTTCAGAGGTTTAGATCTATCATTCTTGGCACTGTTGTTGTGTCCTCCAGAGAGTCAGAATGTCATCTAAGGAGCACATGGCAGAGAAAGCCTGACTACTTCAAGGCAGCAGCAAAGAAAGAGACAGAAAAGGACAAGATTCTCAAGAGCCCCTTTAAGGGCACACTTCAAATGACCTAACTTCCTTTCGCTAGAGCCTGCCTCCTAAGGTGCACACCACTTCCCAATTGTGTCCACAGTCTGGGGATCAAACCGTGGAGATGAGCTCTAAGGAACGTTCAGGATCAAACTGTAGCACTAATCTCCCACATGCCTCATTTTATAAGTGAAGGAATTGCAGGAAAGTCAGATCAAGTAACAACAATAATAAAAACCTGAGACCTTGTCCCTGGAAAAGCAAGACTTGCCTGTGATGGGGCATAAAAAATCAAGTGTGAAATGAAGTCTTTCTGTGCTTAAATTAGGTTGCAAACCAGAGAATTGTCAAGTTTTGCAGTCTATGTTGATTGGTTCACCAAACTAAGGATATTTTCCTAAGGTCGACTAACAGCTGCGCTTTGCAAACCCATCTCTATGTCTACAGGCAAGGAAAGGTCAGAATTTGTTCTCCTGAGGCTATCTGGACAGCTTTTCATACCACACACATTGTTGCTCAGTTCCAGAATGAAAAACTAATTGTCCTGCAGTTGTGTTTATATTGGCTTCTCTGCTATTCTGTCTGTTAATTAATCAGCTATTGATGAAGTACTTAAGATTTTTACTGTCCTTGGTTAAGTGCTTAGTGAGAATATAAAGGTTCATGACCAGGTCCTTAATGAATTTATTATCTATTTAGGAAAAAAGTAGATGGATGAAGGTCATGTGCCTGTGAATATTAGATCAAATACCTTCAAATGTAATATAACCAGTACTCTGGAGCAAAGTAATAACTTCATATACTATCCTGGGTTTGGACTGGACCATGAAATGTGGATGAGTTTAAGATATATGAGTATGCAGAACACATGCATAAGTGAGACATATATGTTAATATTAACTGAAATATGTCATATACCTATATATTCATACAGATCAATTCATAGGGCCTACATATATTCATATTATCTATAAATCATATATATGAAATGTGGGTAAGTACTAGATATATGAATACATGTGATATATGGATATCCTGTATGTGTATGTATATACTAATGAGATATAGCATCAGTATATACAAGAAGCGGGGATCTGCATTTTCAGATAGGAAATAGAATGCATACACACTTGGGCCTGGTAATAAACACCACATACATGGACAGAGTAAGAAAATAGTCTGTTGGGGTTGGGAGATGCATGATAGGGAATAGTTGGCTAGGCATATTTTAGAAAAATTTGAATACTAAGCTGAAGATTTGATATTTATCTTATTTAATAGGACAGTACTACCTATCCACTACAATCCTATGACTAAGTAAATTCTTCATGGCAAAAATGAGAGAAGATAACTGCTTTGTGATCCATTATAATAATGATAGGAAATCGAGTGGTCTGATTCCCAACACCACTATCATTTTATGAGCTCTCCTCTGGTAAAATTAGTTTCCTAACCCTGTAATAGGAAAGAGTACTCTCCAAACCACAATACTAAACCAGCTAGATGGTTTTGATTTTTCTTTTTGTTCTGCTTCCCTTGTGTATTTATACCTTCTCTTCAGTGCTCTTTCATTGCAAAAGTTATTTTGACCAATATGCACTCAGAACTACATTCAAATAAGGAAGTGCTCACTAAGTAAACCAGCTTAAATAGATCGCACAGAAAGACATATCCATGTTTCATGTAATTGATCTAGAGGAGGTGAAGTACCCTACCTGCCCCATTGCACCTTCAGAGGCTCAGCCATGTGACCCAAGAGACACAGGAAAGTGATGGAAACCTTTACAGGCAGTTGGAGGACCTTACTTCAAATAGGCTCATCTCCTGATTGGACGTTGATGACCTACCAGGTCACAGGATATTCTGCATAAGACATGTTTCTTTGGCATAAAATAAGGCCAAGGCAATCAATTCAATTGATTTTTCTTGGAGGATCTCATGATGGGCTAAGGAAAAAAAATGTGTTCTAGACAGGGGATTGTAGAAGGAACTTTTGCTCTTAGTGTATGGGAGACAAAGCCTGAACGATGTAGACCTGTACCATCGTGTCACCATGGTGAAGCAAGGCATCCCTGCTGGCACCTACAAATGGTCCAGGAGAGTTTTATTGAGTTGCAGTTGGATCACAAAGTTTACCCTCCTCTGCTGAGCCTGCAACTTGAGAAGGGCAGATGCCTAGTTCAGCTCCTGAGCTACCGAGAACAAAGAAACAATCCTAAGGTATAAAGTCCTTCTGCTTCTCTCCATCGTACCAAGTCCTAAGTGCTCCAACTCATGAGCAGAGGGAAAAGGAAGAATGGGAGCACCATCAATCACCTTTGGTCTAATCTGGTAATGACCCTGCTGCCTTCCTGATCTTATGCAGACCAGGAGGACCCTCATGTTAGAAAGATTTCTTGACTTCTATACCACAAGCTTATGGTTATTGAAGCTAAATGTGACTACAGTGATCATTCAGTTATACAATTCCTTGGTTAATTGGGGTCTTGAGATGCAGTTTGGATAGCTTGGGACACAAGATGTCTGATGTACAGGAAACGTCTTTTGTTCTGATGTTAGGCCCTAGTCTATTGCCTTCCAGTACATGGACCTGCTGAGGTGGCTAAGTTAGAATACTAACTCCCCCTTGAAAGTAGTCTACCTTCCTCTCTGCTTCCCAGGTCAAGCCCTGCAGAAATGAAACAGATGCAGCATTGGGGGTAAATTGTATAACCCTAGTCTATGCCTAGGCTTGACTCTAGCATTGATTGAAGTTTCTGAGCACAGTTGAGCATGACACCACCAGGGGGCAGTACGAAGCTGTGTCCACTACTCATCACTTCTCTCTTGACCCAAATCAAACTGAACCCACCCCTTTTCTGTCTCTGGCATGTCAGATCTGAGGCAGAATTGAAACTTGAAAGTTGTATAGACATTAAGTAGACCTGGAAGCATTGTTAGATGTAAGTTGGGTTTTCTCTTCATAACCAGCGCCACATTCAATTCTACTGGGAGCTTCTCATTAATTTTGTCTAAAATGGCTATTTTTTCAGAGATTGCAAGATCTGAAGTAAGAATGTCACATTAACATGTATGTAGCATCTCCATTTGAAGCTATAAAAAGGAGAACTTGTTTTCCTGTACCTTTTTAAAATTTTTCTTTACGTAATTGTACAAAGGAGTTGCCATTCAACCGAGTCCTGAACCTTTTAAAGCTTTACCTCCAACCCATGTTATTAAAATACTGTGTCCAAGAGATATTCACACCAAGATCAATTTTTCTTCAGTTCTTACCATGTATCAAGCATTTCCTTGGAGCCAGAGGTATAGAGATGGCACCTGCCCTCAGGAGCTTTCATTCTCCTAGGAGAGTCTCTAAAAAAAATCACAGAAAGGCCAGTTCCTGGAGCTCTGGCATATGCATTGTTTGGCATTGTTTTTAGGAAAGCATTTTAGTTTGGAAATTGGAAGGAAAAAATAGAATCATTTCCAGAACTACAACTCAAGAACCTAACATGGTCTTAATCATGGGGCTTGGGATAAAACACTTCAAGAGAAGTGCTATTCCATTGCAACTGCTTATAGCATGCAGTATCTATACATCTTTATACAACACACATAGTGTAAATGATTCCTCTTTATTATGACAACATTTCTTTCTTTAACTGGAGTTTTCATCATCTTTCAAGCAATGTTGAGTGAGGGGTCAGCAATTTTGCAAATAGATGGTACCTGGGGATAGATACAGGTTGAAATGGTAATCCGGGGACTATCCTCCTTGAAATGATAAGTTGGGAAGAACATTGAGTTTTTAGTTTGAAATAACAATAAAATGATGTTACTGTCTTATGAGCCAGGATCAGCCTTCTTCTCTACTGTGGTGCAATCTTAATTAAGCAGCTAAATGGCACCCTGGCGTTCTTGGCAAGGTTAAGTATGTGGTTGAATGTGTTTAGCACATGGTAGGGAATTGCAGCTTCTGAATCCTGGTCCCTTGGCTAGTATTGACTTTGGGAAAGTCATTTAACCTCTTGTTTCTTATTTCTGTTGAGGAGAATGGAATTCATAAAATGGCCTGCCTCAATGGGGTGCTGTGATTGATGTGATAAATGATGAAAGAATTTTTCATGTGAAAATTGGTATTGAAATGCTCCTCCTATCCCCCTCCCAGCAAAGGGACAGAACCTGTTTTCTAGACAAGGAGTTCTCTGCTTTCCTCTTCCTACCGTTTCTATCCTCTGGATAAGTCCAAAAACTCCAAGAACATCATTCAGCCCTCCTTGCCTTCAAGTGAAGCAGAGTCATTTCAAAGACTTTGGAATGGTAACTTCATGTTTATTTCAAAGCAGGGGTGGCAAAAGCCAGATTGTTTTTGTTGCTTTGTGCCTTTCTTGTCCTGGCCTCATGGGAAAGGAATAGGGAGGCTTTGGAGACCATGGGAACAAGATGCGGTTATTGCATAGGGAGGAGACACCTCCTTCTTGTGGAAGGGAGCATTGCCCCAGTATACATGGCAAAATTTGGTACATGCAGTGGAAAATATGAAAGCCAGAACAAGGCCACTAATTTCTTTTCAACCCTGTATCCAATGACTGTCAAGTGCTTGGTACAGAGTGGGCATCCATAGTCAATGCTGGGTGAGAGAATGATTGGGAAAATCAGTTGGTTGGCTTGAAAGTGCTAATTGTCAACCCCAAAATACTTTTACAATTATCATGTAGATCCAAGTCACAAACTAACCACAAAGTACTATAAACTAATATTAATCAATTTAAATATCGATTTATGTTTTCAATTACAATACATTCAAGAGTGGGCTTTATACAAATGAATTCCAATTTTAATCTTCCTTGTTTTTTTAAATCATGTATTATTATCTTTAAGTAGTTGTATAAAGGGTTTCAATTAGGCATGTCAGTTTATGATCAATGTATCTTGATCAGTGTCACCCTTCTCTTCATTGTTTTGGTCAGTATGCTTTTATCCAAAACCTGAGTGTCCAGAATGCAACACAATAGCCATCTAGACTACTTTGAATGTCTAGTGGAGAATTTCTAACTACATCTCAATTGCTTACATGGGATAAGGTAATTTCTATGAGCCAGATTTGATTCTTACTGGGTCTTAAGCATCCAAGATATTTCCAAATGTAAAGAGAGAAAGGGAATGGATGCAAATGCCTTCAAAAGCCCCTAGAATCTCTTAGAAGCTGTGTTATCTGAGAATTGAAAGCCAGCGGAACCAACTGGTCTAACCTTGCTCAGAGCTGACTCCCAAGCCTCTCCTACAAATGATTTGTTCTGGGATTTCAGTAGTTTGTTCTTTCAGAGCTGTTTGAGGAAGACGCAGCCACATTTCAAAATCCTGCCAACTTACAGAAAGTTCTACCATAAAAGCAAAAACAGGAAAAGAAGTGTTTTTCCACAAAAAAAAAAAGAGAGTTCTATTCTCCTAGATTACCGCATGGCCCTAAAAAATTGTCACACACACAAAAAAAGGGAAAACTGATTACTGCCCAAAAGAAAATATAGGTTCAAAGCCATTTTGTAAAAGAAATACTTGATTTTGTTTCCTAATTGCTTAGACACATATTCAATAAAGAGCTTTGCTAATCATTTTTTCCTAATTACTTTGGCTAACTCATATTCGATGAAAAACTATATTGTGAAAATGGTAGAGAAGTATAAGTTGCTCTCCCATGTAATTAATTTGTCCGGGCTCATTTTATTACAGAAATCATTTGTGGCAGGTAGCTGTAAGAGCGAGGCTGCACTGGAGTGCTGCAGGGTGGTGTTAGCTGAGTGGAAACATTCTCCACCATGACAGCTCGTTCCAGCGTGCACCATGCATCCAAGGAAAGCATACACACTCCACAGTTCAGGCCGCAGCTGTCTCCACACATCCCGGTGACAGGCTATCCACGGAGGGCATTAAATGCTTTGGCTGGCAGCAGCCATGTGTTTTCTACCCTATTTTTTTTATGGTGCTTAGGTTTGAACTCAGGACCTCAGACTTGGCTAGGCAGGTACTCTATCCCTTCCACCACACCCCTAGCCCTTTTGGTTTTAGTTATTTCTTCAGGTAGGGTCTCACACTTTGTGCTCAGGGCCCACTTCAGACCACTCATCTGCCTTTTTCATAGTTGAGATTACAGGCATGCATGTCTTGATTGTTCTTTGAATGGGGTCTCACTAACTTTGCTTTGCCAAGGCTAGCCTCAAGATGTGATTCTCCCAGTTTCTGCCTCCAAAGTAGCTGATAGTACAGATGGAATCTCCATACTGAGTCTCAGAGACCCTATTTCTTTAACCCTGTCTCTCTCCTTCTTCCTTTCTCCCAATACCAATTCAGTTACATGGGGGGTATAGACAATGGTGAAGGAGGAAAAAGAGCAAAGCCATGCCCAGCCCTAGCATGGTTTCTGTTGGTGGTGTTTGTTGTTTCCTGAAGCCAGAAGGAAAAGGGAAGGATTCGTTTTCTTTTCTATAACTGACCTCTCTGCTTCTGAGCTAGAATTCATCATGCTAATCCCCTTGCAGCTTCCTTGCAATTATTTTCAATTTTATCATCATTTTGCTCTTTTTCTTTTGCTGTCAGACATGAGTAAAATTCATTTGTATTTTGAAAAGGGAATGTGAAAAAGAAAGAACAAAAAAATTAATAAAGACTTCCCCTTAGCAAAGTCTTCAAACAAATGTTCTTCCCCTGGGGGCCTTTCTTCCTTTGTGATCCACTTCCTGACTTTTATGTACATTACAGTCAGAGCCAATCCATGAAATATCTTTATTTCTAAAATTCTAACTCAGTGAAATCAAACACTGATGCAGAAAAGAACCCAAAGAAATGATCTGGTCTTTGAAACTTCAGGCATCAATGGGCATGTGTTTCCCCCAGAGAATTGAGTCCCAGGGCTCTCTTCCTTCTTCTCTTTTGCCCCCAGAGAGTACTAGAAGGCAGATGGAGGTACTGGACTGCTGAGCCTGAGTGATTCCCTAACTTATTGACACACCATCTGGAGGATACTATGTCTGGATAAATCTTACTGTTTGTACCTAGTCTTCAATCTTGGTTGTATTTGACACAGAGAAAGGCCAGGTGGCTTTCAGTGACACTGTTCTGAACTGAGTCTGAATGGCAGAGAATGACCATGGAACATCTCATAATTACATGTGTGTACATATATGTGTGTACACACACACACACACACACACACATATATAATGAACTCTCCTACGCTCTTTCTATTACTCTGAAAAAATACCAGCATGATTCTAATCAAGAAAGGTTATTGATTTTTTTAAATTGAAACAGTATTTTCCATATTTAATGTTTGGTTCTAATCCCTTTAGGCTCTGGAAATATTGCTAAAAGAAAAGGAAGGTGTTGATAACATTACGTGAGAATATTATATATCATTTCAATATGCATTAAAATATTCAAAACTGGAGTCAAATTGGATTAGAGTTATGTTCATATTTCCAAGAATTGCTTTATTGGTTAAAAATAGCCATATGTAATATTTCCTGTCTTTTCTACTTTCCTTCTGCCCACTGACACTAAATGGTTGTTAAAGAAACTGGGATGCATCTTAAAACAGAATACAGAAAGAGTGGGTTGTGTTGTCTTATGAATTTGGTGGTGGTTGCTTTGTGTAGTCTGTTGGTTGATTTGAATAGAAAGCGCAACAGGACTAAGGCTGTATGTTCACCCTAGGGTGGGTTCCTAATTACAGGAATCAGAAGTTGGTCTTGACCAGTAACCTGGGGGGGTCAAAGACTGAAAGGCCAGCCTTGACTACCAACAGAACCAGAGTGGACTCTGACTGATAATGAAGCATATGTACAATGTAGCCCCTTCCATCTCTTGCTCCAAAATATTCCCACACTACCCTCCCCCCCACACTACTTCTGTCCTCATTGTCTTTGAGTCACTGTCATTAGGGGTCTAGAATGGAGCCCATATTATCTGCTAGGCTAGTGAAAGTGAGAAATGGAGAGGGAAAGATCTAGGAAAGGTCTTACCCTTTTACTGCTAAGAAAAGCATATTTTAGAACTGAGTAACAGTGGCTCACCCTGTAATTTTAACTACTCAGGAGGCTGAGCTCTGAGGATCACAGTTCAAAGCCAGCCCAGGAAGGAATCTGTGAGCTTAGGGACAGTGTCCAGGCCCTGACTTCAAGATCCAGGACCAGCACACACACACAAGTATATTTTAAGTGAAAAACTAGCCTATTTAAATAATAGAGGTCAGATGAAACAATACAGTCATGACCTTTACATAATTGACAGAGCTACTTATATAACATTTTCATGAACACATCTATGTTTGTCACTGAGCTGAGTGTCCATCAAAAAGCAGTTTGTGCATTATTACTGAATGAATGCCTAAAACGTGTACCGAGTATCATTTCTGTCATGAGAAACAGAAGTAAATAATCAGATCCTCCATAATAGAGTTCATGCTGTAGTGGAGAAAATAGAAAATAAATATTTGAGAGAGTTATGATGTGCTGTGAGAGGTGTATGAGATTTCTTGATTTCCCACCATTGAAGGCAAAGTTGGCTCTCAAGTACTTGGTGATTAAGACAACTAAATGCCATACATGTATTTGATTGTTGCTGTTATGATTTCCATTTTACAGATGAGGAAATTGTCTTTGAAAGACTTGCTCAGGCCTGCCTTTGATATAGAAAGTGGTGACTTGAATAGGAAGATTCAGAAGGACAAGGTGGAGGCTGGTTTGCCTGGAGAATGTTCCTGGTCGAGAAAAAGAACTTGTCCTAAGCTGGGAGAGAGGCAAACTTCAAACTGGACTACAGACAGATTGTCTGCACACTCTGTTCTTTAGTAAGGATCTGGTAGGAGATTTTTTGACAGATAATGAACATTCCAGACAGACAAGAGCCACAGAGGGTAGTCTGTATTCCTGAGAGAATGGAGTTCAATGGGCAACCACAAGGAGTTCAGTCGTGATGTGGACATTGTATGAGGGATGAGGGTGGAGATGAGGCTGGAAGAAGAAACAAGAGGCAAGATGTTGATCTTTATGATCTTCTCAAGAAAGAGTCTGCAAAGAGCAAACAGACTTTAGCCCTCACTCAGTGCACCTTACTACTGACAGCATCAAGTTGGAACCCCATTTATTCACAGGTCCTTCCATTTCATTCTTCATCTTCTTCCTGGAGCTCATGCAGGGGTCAGCTGGCTTTAGATTGTACTACCTCTGCCCACTTCCCTCCTTCCTTGCTACTCCGGCTCTCTTTCGTGGTGTAGCCTCTGCTACACTGAGCTTCCCACATCATCCTTTACTTGAAAGAGCAAAGACTAACAACGGTTAAGGTGCTGTCTGTGACAGGAACTCCATAAACAAACAAACAAACAACCCTCCCTTTCACTTAGCATTCAACTTCTACTTAGTGCTTCTTCTCCCATTGTGTCTCAGTTGGGAGTCATCCCATTTTACATGCCTGCATTGCTATCTATTCAGTCAGGTCGGATTTCTCAAAGGAGAAAATCTGACTAGTAGCCAGTAGACTGGAGGAAGAGATTCTGTCATAAAAATGGAATGAGTTCTCTTAAATATTGTTCTGGCGCGGGATACCCCATTGAGGATTAGCCTGTTACTCTGAGTTGTGAGATGTCTATGTATGTGCTACTACAGTAATTTGCACTAGTCAGCACTGAAATTCCCTTTTTGTAGACTGGTTTTCATTGTCCTTGTATTTTAAAGTCTCAAAGTTTTAAAATAATTTGGAGTTTAGCTAGTTTGAAGTTAATATTTACCAAGTAAACACTGACTTTCTAAATCTTATAAACATGGTAACATTATTCAAACTGTTTCATAGGGTCTTTTTATTTTATTTAAAAAGCAAGTTTTTTTATTAAACCAAGTACTTTTGATGTCTTATTTATGTTTTTAGAAAATAAATTGCAACTATTCTTATTAGTTATTAAAAAAATCCATCAGGACTTCCAGTTGGCCCTTTTTAGTATTGAAACTGAAGTTACTCTGTTGGTACAAATGCAGTAAAACTATATTTAGAAATATACTGGAATATACTTTTCAATTACCTCCTGCAATTAGTCTGAATTCTCCAGACTTGACCCTGGAGAATTTATTTACTACAAAGATAATTAAACAATGGATTATTATTATTAATTACTTCCCAACAAGACCCTGTGACCAACCAATAATTCCAGGACACATTTGCCTGTCATGTTATTGTAATACCTGCCGTGTGTATGCATAATTCACCTGTTCTCTCATAAATATAACTTTTTTGGAGCCATAGTCTTCTCTCTCACAGGGGTATGAACAGGAGGGGAATAGAAGAGCAAAACTGGGGTCCCTGGGGCAAAGATTTATGGAAGAGGAACAGGAAAGATGAATAAGAATGGAATTCTGGAAATCCAGTGGGAGGGAAGGGCCACGAGCAATGTGTAGTATCAGGGGAGGCAGATGATGAGATTCGTGAAAAAGAGAGGGATGGTGGGAACAGCTTGGGACTATTTGTTCCCCCCAAATGGCAAATTATTGCCAACACAGAAACATAGCAGCTGCTGTGAGGTAGTTCCCCTGGTGAGCTTGGATCTGAGATCAGATTCTGAAACTTAGGATGCAATTTAGACAATTTGTCCAACCTCAGCAGGTTCATCTGCAAATGTCTCCAATGGTGTCCAGTACTTAGGGTTCTAGGGGGGGTTGCAGCAAGAGTGTGTTGGAAGTAATAACTGTACTCTATACACTTATTGTCTCCTTGTTGATATATTTTTCACTTACCCCTAGTTAGAATTCCCCAGATTTCACCCTAAAGAACTTCATTGTGCAAAGATATCCAAGCCAAAAAAGAAAAAAAAAAGAGATATCCAAGCAATAGGTGATTATTCCAGTAATACTTAGAAGCAAACCAGTAGCTATATTTAAGATGCTTTATGAAGTAAGATAACCCCTCCTTGACATTTGTCCGTGGTTAATTAAGTGGAAGACTCAATTCTTCAAAGTTATATCAACCTGAGTCCAAATTCTGGACCCATTACTTACCAAAAATATTTTTAAAATCCAGATACTTTCATTTATGGATTGGGTGTTGAATGTCCCTCAGAGATGCATGTGTTAAAGGATGCTAAAGGGAGGTGGCAGAACCTTGAAGAGTTGGAGCCCAGTGAGAGGAAGTTAGGTCATTGATGGGATGCCCTTGAAGGGGAAATGGAGACTCCAGCTCCTTCCTGACTCTAGTTTCCTAGCAAACAGACCTCCTTTGCCTTGAATGCTATGACACCTACCTTGGTCTGCTGTGCTGCCTCAGGCCCAAAGCAACAGAGCCAAGCAACCAGAGACTGAAACCTCCGAAGCCATCAGCCCAAACTATTAGTCTTGATAAGTTTGACGTACACATTCTTTTCTTGTTAGTAATGTGGCATCAAATCTACCTTTCTAGAGAGCTGTTAGGATTAGAAGCAATAGTAATGGGGCTTACTATGGTATCTTGTTAAAGTGCCAGCCAGTTGGGATATTTTTCATTTTCCAGATTTGTCTCCCCCCACCCCACACACACACCCTCCCCCCCACCTCTCACCCTGTTTGGCCTGAAACTAAGTAGCTTACTTGGTCTCTATCTTATGATCTTCCTACTTCAGTCTACTAAATGCTGGGATTCCAGGTGGGTGCCACCATACCCAGCTAATATTTCACAATCTTGATGTCCCTTATTGTCCAGAGGAACTTCACATGGAGACAAATTGAAATGGTATGACAATTATTAAATAAAGCCAAGAGTGGGTAAGAATGAACATAAAGTCATGTAATAAAGTTACTATGGGATCAACACTAGCACCTGTTCCTGGTAGTCTAAGGTTGTGTAGCTCAATGGTAAAGAAACAGCCCAGGTACTGGATGGCTCTCCCAGAACATCAAGTTCAGGTTTCATGATATGTGGACCCCCATCTGTCTTGGGCTACTTTGAAGGCCAAAGGAGAATTTTTAACCAAACTCAGCACAAGAAATCTAAATTGCAGTAATACCTCCAATATCTTAGAAGTTCATGAAGTGTTTTTGGAGGTCAAAACTCAATAATGATTGTGCTACATACTTTAATATTGATTAATAATCTTTTTTCTCTGGATTCCAAGGAGGATTTGTAGAGATGAATGTTCTAAACAGCTTTCCTGTTCTCTGTGTAACTTACAAGTTTGGCATCCACGGAATCTCCCCAGCTTCTAGTAGCTTTGAAATCCAGTGACTTTCAGGAGGATTCTGATGTCAAATTCAGTTTTCCTGGGATCGTCAGTGAACCTGGGACCTCCCCCCCCAGAAGAGGTGCCATCATCTTCTATAATTTGAAGGTCTCTAAGCTTTGGGAATTCTATTTAGAGGGAATTCTTTGTGTCAGGTTATTGGTGGCCAGTGGGTCCAGTTTTTATTTGGCCTGGCTGGTAGGATGCAGGCATAACTGGGCAGCAGGCTCTTTCGAGTGACAAAACCACAGCAACTCCCCGTCATCCCCAGCAAAGGAAGCCAAGAGGCCAGTCATATAGGGTGCAGCTTTCCATTTGGCCTTTCTGATCCTCAGTTGGCCTCTCCTGATTTTTTTCCACTCTCAATTACAGAAGCCCATTCTAATTTTCATGGTTGGTCTGGTTTAATGTGTTTATCTTCCTTCGCTGTATCCAACTTATGTTTTGGAGGAAACTGGGAGTTAAAACCTCTTAACTTTGAGTAGCTATATAAGAGCGTGTGATTCCAGTGTTTCCTGTTCTACTTATCATAAAGACATTTTATTCTTTGTTCTTCCTGCATTCCTAAATCATCACAAGGTTCTAATTATTCAGTTAGCAACTACATGGTGGAAACAATTACTTTCTTATTCGTATTTTACAGATGGAGCTGCTGGGGTCCTAAATTTGTAGCAGGTTACACTGTGCCCTGGAAACAAAGAGCTACAACCCAGAGCCCCTGACTCTGTGGATGTGTCCTCCTCATTTTCTTTTTTGGTAAGTCCTGTCTTTTTATTAAATTATAAAATGAGTGCCCATAATCTTGACAGTGAATAGATTCAAGAGAAGTGCTTATCTATAAAACTCAGCTTCTTTGAATTCCTCCTTTGACCTGAGTGAAACAAAATGTCTGTATTGGACCATTTTGTCTTCCCACAGGTATTCTTCCTGAGGTGCAGCCATTTTATTCCTTTAAACCTTTCTTTCTCTGATCTTGCAGGCAATGTCATTGACATATGTGTTACTTTTTTAGGCCATGGATAATATTCACTTATGTGCCTGTCTTTGTGTTCAGACTCTGGCTGAAAGCCATCATAGGAAAATGCTCAGAGCTGAACTTTTGAGAGACAATTGGGGGATCTATGTAGGTATCTGATACCTTTGTGCTTATGAAGTAAACAGAATAGACCAAAAATAAAAATCCCCTTTAGGCATACCCAGTTCTATGACTTTGATTAAAGCCAGGATCCCACAGTAGTAGCAAAATTAATTTGCCAGTTTCAACAAGGTCTTTTTTGTTGTTGTTTTTGATGAATCTTCCCACACGGGTGACCTTGAATGTCTAGGACAGTGAGATGACCCAACACACCCCTGACTTTAGCTGGATTCATTCAGGCTAAATGTTGATCATAAATCCATCTCTGTCCAGTGTGTCATATGAGTAAAAGATGAATTTATGTTCGTTTTGAGTTTTCACTTTTTACACACAGACCATCTCTTTATATCTCTCACCATTCTAACTCCTAAGTTGTTCCATTTTGATGTCTGACCATGAAGAAGATAACAAATAAACTAGACAGAGCTTGCTACTATACCATCATTTTTTGGGGGGAGGGTGGTGGGTTATTGGGGCTTGAACTCAAGGCATTGTGTTCTTGCTTGGCTTTTACACTAAAGGCTGGTCTCTACCACTTGAGCCGAACTTCTAGTTATGGCTTTTTTTGCTGATTAATTGAAGATTCTCTCAGATTTGCCTTCCAGGGTGGCTTTGAACGGTGATCCTTAGATCTCAGTCGACTGGGCAGCTAGGATTATAGGCATGAGCCACCTTTGCCAAGCTTGTACCATCTTTAATTTGGTTTTTGTTCTAGTGAGCTGCGTGAACAAACACTCAGCTACATCAGCGAGCACTTAATATAGACAGGTTTCAGACATCATGATTCTAGAATCACTCACCATCAAGCAGTCATTAGACTGAGCTTCTGTAGGGTTAGAAACAGAAGTTCATGGCCCCTATGTTTGTACCAGCTCTGACACAGGACATTCAGTGAGTAAGGGCAACAGCCAGGCTTGTAAAATAGCACCTGACCAAGGGACCAAAGAGGCTGTTAACCTTTCTTTCTGTGAAGCAACGTGAGGGTAGAACCTCATCAGATACAGGCATGGATGTTAGCTTTTGTGCAGCTAAGGACCTGAGTGGTAGGTCCCGCTTACACT
Source organism: Perognathus longimembris pacificus (assembly GCF_023159225.1). NCBI lineage: Eukaryota > Metazoa > Chordata > Mammalia > Rodentia > Heteromyidae > Perognathus > Perognathus longimembris. The sequence continues at coordinate 25,110,437 of NC_063178.1, read as the reverse complement.
CTGCCGGAAGCCAATAGGCCTCAGAAAAGGAGTTCAAGTGTCTCCTTGGCTCCTGGTGATTTACTCTGATTCCCCTTTGTAGACATATGGAGTCTATTTCCTACTGTCTCCATAAATACTGTTGTCACTGTCTCTGCCAAACCCTGCTACCTTTCTCACCCCAGGGAAAAGCGAGAGATCAGACATTCCTACTCCCCAGTTAGGCTTCCATGCTGTAAGGGGAGGGTGGTGTCTGTGGTCAAAATGATGTGTGTATTTGAATCTTTTAAAGAGCCAGGCTAAACTTAGAGTCAAGGGGCCGCCATAAATAACCTGTGTCTGTCTCTCTTTGTGTGGTTGGGACTGGAATGCCTTTCTCTTTAGAGTTATACAAGCAGCAGAGATCAAAGAGTCAAGCGTTTATGGATGCGTAGTTCATTACAAAGCCACCGCACACAGTGGGAGAAGGCTGGCAGAAGCACCAGCCATCTCTCAGTGACTGTTTTGTTTGCGTGAGGGGGCGGGAGGGCACTCAAAGAACTTGTAATTACTTTAAATTATTTTTTGTAAAAAAAAATAAAAATTAAAAAATGGAAGTTCACTTTCAAAGGAGAGTTAAAACCTAATTGGCATCTTCTTAGGCTCTGGAATGTGGTAGGGGGGAAGAGGAAGTGGAGAAATTGACCCCTTACCACAAGGAATGTGGTTCAAGCAGAATAATAGGAAGGGAACAGTATTGGGAGTAATTCACTTACCCTTGGGTAAGCATTATAGAGAGCCTTTGATAAGCAGAGCAGAACATACACAGAGATTTTTTTTTGAAAGCCTAAACTAGATAATGTATTTGAAAAACAGGCTTTGAACTACTTTGCTAGACTATAAAGACTAAATAAATGTGTTTCAAATTATAGCATCGGTGATGTTACAATCCCAGGATTGTAGATAATCACAGTGCTACAAAATAATAACTACTATTTATTTGGTGTCTGCTGTGTGCCACATGCAGCCCAGTGTGTGTGATACCTTTTAATCCTCCCAATCAGCATATAGAGACTATGTTATCACCGCTCTGCACACAGGCCAATGGGAGTCCATGGAACTGAAGTGCTTTGCTCAAGGTCACACCATCACTAGTGAGGAGTTCCAGACTTGGACTGAACTAGACTACCAAAATGTCGACCACTGACTCAATGTCTATGGAGACTGTTGCTGCTGCTGCTTTCTGCTTCTTCTTCCTCCCTCCCTCCCTCCCTCCCTCCTCCCTCCCTCCCTCCCTTCCTTCTTCCTTCCTCCTCCTCCTCCTCCTCCTCCTCCTCCTCCTCCTCCTCCTCCTCCTTCTCCTCCTCTTCCTCCTCCTTCTCCTCCTCTTCCTCCTCCTCCTCCTCCTCCTCCTTCTTCCTCCTCTTCTTCCTCTTCCTATTCCTCTGCTTCTCCTCCTGCTTCTTCTACTTCTCCTCCTCCTCCTCCCCCTTTCCCTTTTCCCCTCTCCCCCTCCCCCTTCTCCTCTCCCCCCTTTTCTGGTCTCTCACAGTAGGAAGTACATGAGGGCTTTTTTACTCTCTGAGCTTGAGAGCTTAGCTGTGAAAGAGCGACTTGAATCTAACATTGCAGTTGTCCAGACCCAAACAGTGTCCACCATCTGGGCCTTCCCATTGTTCCTGCACACATGCTCCACCAAAACTTGTGGAACTGCTACAGATCTCAGGCAAGTTTCCCACTCAGCAAACATTTCTAGAAGAAACCACGTTAAGGGAAGGATTTTATCAAGCCTCTTGCCCTTCTCAGGGGCAATAAAAGACCCTTTAGACCCTGTTGAACATCCTGTTGAATCACACATCCTGTCATGTGTAAAATACTTCCAATGAGAGAAACCTCAAGACCTTGGATGTGAATGTCTACATGGGTGGCCTGTTCCTGTGGTTGCTCTTCAGCAGACTTAACCACTAACATCTTATTACAACATGTTGCATACAGAAAGTCCTTGATCTGCTGCTTTCTACATGATTGTTAGAGACCAATGTCTTATGCACGAACACCTGTTATAGGCTTGACAGTAAAGCCAAAGACCCATTTCCTCAAATGTATTCCTTGAGCAAGAATCAGGTTCTCGTTTCTCATTCTTTATACTACTTTAGTTTTAATCAGAGTTGAACTGTGTGAACGCTTTTTACAATAGCATACAGTCCAGTAGAAAGAACTCAATGACTAGAGTCAATATAGTCTCACTGGCGATGTAATCTCTGAGTGCTTTTGTCCTGGTCACAGATAAAACCTGAATCTGGGGATACCACAAGATCAAATGATTAAGATGATTGGAAAACTGCAGCTCTTCACAAAAGTTACCTTCTTTCCTTTCTTTGGAGTGATTTTACCTTTTGCTCAATCCATCTCCTCATATTACTTCTTTCTTTTTAAAGAAGTTTTGAAAGGTCAGAAATAGAAGCAGAGAATCCATCAATTCTCTTTTTAACTTGAGTTAATAGCAACTGAGAGCACCATCGGAAATCCTGTGGCTCTTCCCTCCTCCAGGTTTTCTTGCAATGTTTCACACGTGCAGGGGGAGAAGTTGCGAGTCAGCCTCCTCCAGCCCTGACTTTCAGAGCTGCAGAAAGCATCTGCCAGGCAGCACATATGTTCTCAGTTCCACTAGAGGAAGAAAACACATTTGCTGAAAAGCAATGGAAACTTAAAAAAAAAATACAGTGAGTTATGAGGAAGACACTTTGCATTTTGCGAACTTATTTTCCTCTCTGGTGCCTGAGGGTTTTTTTTCCAGGCCCTGGGTAGGTTCTAGTGCTCACAGACGTCTGTCACTCTGCCTATCTCCTCCCCGGGATGGGGGCTGCCACTCGCCATGGAAGGGAGACATGGAAAATACAGAATGACCGCAAGGTAGAATTAGGAGGGAGAAGTTATACATCAACAGCGGTCATATTTTTTAAAGCAAGCCACCAGAAGTATAAGATGGTTTGCTTCTTCAGGCCCGGTAACTTCTAAGGTAACTGGTAATTAACTCGTTGCTAGTTAGGGAGACCTGGCCTCCCATGTGGTCCAGGTACAGAGCTCCTGTCCCAGGTAGAGATGGAAACCCAAGTCGGCAGTGGGGGCATTCCCTTTACAGGCATAGCTCATGTATGCAATGTGGGGAATGTTAGAAGGGTATCTTTTCATCTGGGAAATGGTCTTTTAGAAAAGCCTGGGGAGAATCCTCTCTTGTTCTAAAGGGACATACTGCTAGTGAATATGATTGTCTCCATGTTAGCATCATGCGAACCAGATTCAAATGAGTCGTGGGTTTCTCTGGAAGCCAAAGGAATCAATTACAAACAAAAGGAAACTCTGGTTTGTGCCATAAACTCGTTTTGTGATGCTTTGCCCTTCGCGCCTCATTCAAGGCATTGTGTTCCTTATAGGTGGGATTTGGTTGTTCTAGGAAGTTGTTTTGACTCATAACAGTATGTAAATGAAAATGGTTGTGCTAGAATGGCTGTGGCCTCGGCCACAGAACAAAGGCTTTTCTAAACCAGAATCTGTTCCATCACGTCTGGGTTTTCAGTCCTTACGTGTCCTGTGGCACAATTCCCTTTTAGAAGGAATTGATGGTGGCATTTCATTTGGCCAAGAAGAAAAGGAACGGAAGAAATATTTCTCCATTTATCAGAACCTAAAAGCAACTTGGAAGACCTTTGAAAGGCGATTTCCATTCCACGATCTGAAGCAGACCCAAGGTAGATCCGCACACGGGTGCTGCCTGTCGCAATGCAGCCGAGCCTTGTGAAATGGATTATGTGGACCTGCTCAGAATATTTCAGGATTTATCATCACACACTACTATGAAGTAGTGCATTTTTTTGAAACTACCATAAAAATGGCTCACTATATAAATCCTAAAGAGAAAGCCAAGCCAGGGAGACCTAAAATTTTTCTTGGCTCTATGTCAGACTCAAAAATGTGAAAGCCCAAGCCATTCCCCCAAAAGCCTCCTGCCATTAGTTAGAATCCACTCGACCCAGTGGCCTTCTGGATCCCAGTAAAACTTAGCCAAGAAGCAAAAGCTCAGTGCGTGTCATGTTGCCTAAGTCTACTAAGCAGACTAAAGAGAAAGCAGCAGGTCATAGAAACCAGGATATTTGATGATAGGATAGAAGCTTCTCCCATTAGGATCAGTGGGTAACATTCTCCCTTGGGCTTTTGAATGAGGGATTTCCCTAAACACCACACCAAACTGTGTTTCTTTGCATCCCTGAAGACCAGAGATTAAAGATGTCAGAACATTCAGGGGAAGTCAGTTATAAACTTCCTAAAGTGATCTGAAATTTAAAAGCCCAGTGTAGAGGTAGACAAGAGAAGTCAAAGTTTTAAACACAGCTTTAACAAACATTTAAACCTCACTTGAATTAAGCTATTCGCTGCCTTTTGAAAACTAAAAAATCTTTTTTGGTCACTGATTTCATCTTAACATATAATGTTTTCATGTCTTAAATACAGTTGATGTTCATTATCTGTGGATTTACTACTTGCAAATTCACATTTCCAGGAAAATTTACCTGCAAGCTCCAAACCAGTTCTAATAGTGCTTTTGTAGTCACTTGCAGGCCAACACCTAAATTTAAGTTACCCAAAGTGTACTGTAAACAAAATTTTTTCATGGTCTGTTTAGTGCTGTGTTCTTAAAGTTTTTTGGGTTGGGGTTTTCTGTTTGTTTGCTTGCTTGCTTTTTTCATTTTCCTGTATTTTTTGGTGAGCTCATAGTTTAAAATGGTGCTTAAGATTAGTATGGAATTTCAGTATAATATAGAAACATATATATAGCTTTGTCCAGGCATCAAAGTGCTTTGGGCTATGAGGTCAATGTTCATCAATCAATAATACACATTGAATAAAGTGTCTTTCACCTGAAATACACATAAAACAAGGGTATGTGTTGGTCAGTCGACAACACCTTCACTAGGAGCTTGTAGGAGTTGAAACCTGCATTTTTCTCTGGGCACATTGGTCAGCATTCACCAGTGCAGTTGGTATTAATGTGCTGTGGCTACTGAGCTTGTTCTGTATCTCACTGATAGCTCTGTGCCATGTAGTTATTCGAGTGGCTCTGTTACGTGTTTATAGTTTCCATTTATCTTTTCAAACATGACTAAAATCAACCCATTAGGCTTAGGACCAGATTTCAGATAATTTAGACACTAGGCAGGCTAGATGAGAATCATACAAACCTGAGACTGAAAAGAAGTGTGGTAGTGCACTGTAGACAGAAGGGAAACTTGGCTGTGAGGACGACTGTGAGATGGAAAGGGAAGCGGTGATGGGGGAACAAAGCTGAGGACAGGGAGCCAGAGCAGCCACCATGCGAGACAGTGCTACTGATTGTGGGGTATGGCTCTGTCCAGAAGTATGTGATACCATTCCGGAAAATCAATGTGTGCAAAATGGCACAAGTTACACTCTCTTGCACAGTAGTAGATAAGATATCAACACATTTCACAGCTCCTAATAACATTGCTTTATGTAAACCAGCCCTGTTTGCTTGTTTGCTTCCTTTCTAGCTTGCTTCCTTGTTTTTCCAACTCATGGAAGTTCATGGCTTTGTTGATGGCTACTGGAATGGACACCTTGATTTTTAATGAATGTATCTATATTAATGTTTCTCTTCGAGGGCATTTAAATGGAATTTAAGTGAACAGAATTTAATAACTTAATATACTACTATGACCACAGAGATTTTTACTAGTCAGTGCAGAGAAACCACATGTTTTCATATTCATGCATAAAGTAATTTGTTTCATAGGCACAAAATAGCACTGACAGTTTGAAATAATCATTGCTTTAAGTAGTGTAGGAGAAAGTATATTATTTCATAAATAATTGCTGTTTACATGCCTTTGCTGGTAGGAAACAATAGACTGAAATGAGAGCGCCTCTATCATTAGCCTGTTATGTGAGGAAATGAGAACTTCGGTACAGAAGCCCAGAGCAGCAGAGGGAATTTCCCATCATGCCTTTGGACATGATAAATTGTACTATTTTGCCACTTAAATAGTATATTAGTTCAATACAGCAACTAACTCCTGAACTTCAGTTAGAAATTTCAAATCTGATGGAAAAGTATTTTTGTAGTATCTCAGGAAAGATTCTCAAAACTTTAGAAAAAAAAGTTCATGAAATATGGCCAAATTACATCTTCACACATGAAAAATGTACTACATTTATTCTCTTAGGAGTTTGAAGATTTTGTGAAGTAAAAGTTTCTAAGATCAGTGTTTAAAGCCACATTACATTGCTGTTAGAGAATAATACTCAAACCATTTCATATGGGGATTTCTTAGAATTGAACAAAATAAAGTACATACAATGAAAATTAACATAATTTCTTCAATAAGTACAAGGTATTATAATGATATTGCTATTACAGTAAATGGTGATCCTAAAACATTCAAAATTGTTCTACATCAAGTATCTTTTAAAAAACCATTGACATAGCATACCATTCTTAACTCTCAGAACTACAAAGTAATAAAAAACAATTAGACAATGAGGTTAAAAGTATATTTTCCTGAATCGTCCAAGAGATTCCTTTCCTCCCTCCCCTTCTATCTCTCCCTCCTAATCCCCCTCCCCCTCTCCTCTTTTTCTTTGTTCCCATACTGAAACATGAACTTGGCTTCACACTCTCACTCAAGCTTTCTTACTTACAGCTGATACTCTACAACTTGAACCATGTCTGCAGTCTGGCTTTTTGCTGATTAATTGGAGACGGAGTCTCAAATACTTTACAGAGTAGGATGGCTTCAAACTGTGCTCTTCAGTCATGAGTCACTGGTGCCTGGCTTCCTCTAAGATATTTCTTGTAAGACTATAGCTTTGTTTGCTCTACACTGATATCCACTTTGTTGGTAATTAAAACGAACTGCTGTAATCAGCTATCTTAGAATATGGATGGCTTTTGGAGTCGTTGCAAAACCATTGGTGTAAGCCAACTGAACAACTCATGGGGGGGAGAGGGAAGGGGGGAGGAGGGACGGGGGAATGAGGGAGGAGGTAACAAACCTTACAAGAAATGTACCCAACGCCTAATGTATGAAATTGTAACCTCTCTGTACATCACTTTGACAATAAATAAAAAAATAAAAGAATATGGATGGCTTAAACAAATAATGTTGTATTTATGGCTAATGTAGAAGTTATGTAACAATCCAGTGGTTCTTCTAGAGGGTCTTCTTTCAATAGTTTCTTCCATCCCATGGCCTCCCCAGTCTTGGAGAAAGTTTGTAGTTTAGTTGTGGAGGCTTGTGGCCAGGCTTCAACATTTCAACTCCTTTCACATTCTTTAGACCACAATGGAATCTCAAAGCCAAAATGTAGCTTCAAGATATGCCAGCAATGCTGGCTTCCTCTTTGCCTGGGGGTAAGAAACAGGATGATCTTTCTTGGTTCCCATGGGTAAAGGTTTGAACTTTTCATAATGCTCCATTTATTTCTAAGCATGCCATTAAATGAGGTTAAAATTACTGTAAAAAGGCGGGGGGCAACATTTGACACCATAATTTAATGGAACTCTCCATGCAGTCAGGTCTTTAATGGGTGCCAAAGTTACAAGCCTTCTTCCAGGCTTTTCTCTTATTTGTTGGCAGTACTGGGTTTGAACTCAAGGCTTTGTGTTTGAAAGGCAGGTATTTGACGCATACTCCCAGGCCTCTGTCCTTTTTGCAAGCTTTATAATGTGTAGGTGGGGATCAGAGGAAAAATTTGGAGAGAGCGAGGGAAGGGGTGACATTGTCCAACAAGAAATGTCCTCTCTACCTGAGTTATGTAACTGTAACCCACTGGACATCACCTTTATAACAATAATTTACCCACACACACACAATAAACATGACTCATTCATTGTCAGGCCTGCACTGATAAGCTATATAAAGCATCCAGTTCAGTTAGACTTTCAGATACATATAGTGAGCCCTCAATTATTAGTACAATCAAGAATTTCCAAAAAAAAAAAAAGAATTTCCAGTTTCTTTTCTTTTCTTTTTTTTTTTTTTTGCCAGTCCTGGGCCTTGGACTCAGGGCCTGAGCACTGTCCCTGGCTTCTTTTTGCTCAAGGCTAGCACTCTGCCACTTGAGCCACAGCGCCACTTCTGGCCGTTTTCTGTATATGTGGTGCTGGGGAATCGAACCCAGGGCCTCATGTGTACGAGGCAAGCTCTCTCGCCACTAGGCCATATCCTCAGCCCCCCAGTTTATTTTCTTGAATCCTCAATTGTAGTTAGCAAATGATCGCTAACACAGTTTACTAAAAGGAACAATGAATATTTTTGGCCATGAATGTAGAAAAAAACACTCCACTTTAATATAAAGGAGATTCTAAAGAATTTTTTCACAATGTATTTTCTTCAGTTCCACATAAGTTTCAAGATTAATTAAGATCTAGTGTGTGAAAATGAAAATAAATCTGCAAAAGTGATATATTGGCTTAAATTCACATTATTCTTTTAAGTAATGCATGCACTGAGCTTCAAGTGAGATGCCTCCTAGTTTGAGCATGCATAAAAGCTAGGTAAAACACAAATCTAATAGTAGCGATACTCCTAAAAGGCTAGCATTTCATGAAAGCACCCTTGCAGAGAAACATGGGCATTTACCTGAGGAGTTAAACTGATCCTTAGGGCACAGAACCCAGATTCCAGTATTCTCACATGCAGGATTAAAGAACAGACTATAGGAGAAGAGAGTGGAAAGAATTATTTAGAGACATGGATTAAAAGTGAGAAGTGGACATGGTATAAAAGCAAGCACATATCCTCAGAGAATTATTATAGAAAATGGCTGCTCCTTCTACACTCAGGGAAGACCAAGAAAATAAAACTTTCAGGCTTCAAAGTACCTAACCACAACCCTTTGTAGCACTCCAACCATCCTTTGTAGCACCCCAAAGGGCAAAACTTGATTCCAAATGGTCTCAAATTGATAATGTACCAAGTATTTGACAGAAGAAATGCATCTCAATCAAGAAGGCCTAAAAAATTAAGTCTCAAAAGGAAAGTGAAAGATCTGAACAAATATATCACCAAGGAAGACAAAGAAGTGACCAAGAATAATATGATGTATGAAATTGTGTGTCAATGGGGAATTAACATTTAAACAGCAATGAGAAACTATTGTGAGCCTCTTAGAATGGCATCCAATACACTGACCCATAAAAGAAAACACTGGCAAGAATGTGGAGCAACAAGAAGTCCCACTTGCTTCTGGAGACACCTCAGCAGTTACGTACAAACTCTCAGATACTCACTGACCATGCGATGTGGCCGCCATACTCCTAGCTATGTACCCAAATGAACTGATAACATACGTTCCAGCACAGGAGTCTTTGTGGAAGCTTTGTTCTTCTTAGAATTATCAAAATCTGGAAAGAATGAAGGGTCCTCCAATAGATGAATGAGTAAATAAATCATAGTACATCTACCCAATGACAAATAATTTGCAATATTAAGAAATCAACTCTTAAGTAATACACATGGGGAAAACTACACGTGTATTTCTAAGTAGAAGGTTGTGAATTATATGATTCTATCAATGGCATTCAGGGATGGGCAAAACTAAGGAGATGGTCAAAAGTTAGTGATTTCCATGTGAAAGAGGGCTGTATGGAGATAGATTCAGCACGAGGTGGGGGAGGGCTAGGACAGAGAAATAATTCTGTATTACACAGCACTGGCAGCTATGTGAGAGTATGCTTCTGTCAAAACCCATAAACATAACTCGTGCCAGTGACTCACTCTTTTAACCCTAGCTAACGAGAGCTAAGAGCTGAGAATTGAGTTGTTAAGCCAGCTTATGTAGGAAAGTCTGTGAGACTCTTATGTCCACCAATTAACAAGCCGAAAGAGCAAAGTGGAGCTGTGGCTCACGTGGTATGGTGCCAGCCTTGAACAAAAACAGCTAAGGAAAAGTACCTAGCCTCAGAGTTCAAGCTCCAGTACTGACACAAAACTAAAAATAAATAAATAAATAGATGTTGTACTCAACACCGAGAATGAATGAATGTAATATAAACTTTAGTTGAGTATAATGTAGACTTTAGTTGATAATCATGTCTCATTACTGTTTTGTCAGACGCACTAATGCAAGATATTATTTGCAGAGGAGATGGTTAATGAAAGTGTCTCTACTTTCTGTGCAATTTTCTTTAAACCTCAAAGTTCCCTAAGAGAGAAAATCTGTTATAAACATTTTCTCAGAGCTCTTCCTTACAAAACAGCAATTGATTACATCTGTTATCTTACTAACAGTGAGAGCTTGATAGAGTGGAATAATATGTTTCATGATCTAAGGGGAAATTCCTGTGATGCTGGACAAGAATGCGAATGAAAGGAAGGCTCTGTTCAACACCAGGACACCTAACAACACATCATACCAACAGACACTCGCTCCGTATGCCCTGCGAGGAAGACTGGAGAGAGTATTTTCTTAATTTCCTATGTACGGATTCTTCCGTAACTTTTAAAAGTCAATTACATTTTAACAACAAATAAAACTACAATTTGAAGGGCAATCAGAATAGGACACCTAGGAAAATATATAACAAAAGCTGCATAATCTGTATAATTTTAAAAACATGATTAAACAACTTTAAGTCTTAAGTACACATGGCTAGCAATTGAACTGATGGTGATGTCTAACTTGTAAAATTTAACCAAAAAAAAAAAAAGGAAAAATTAAATCTTATACCCTATTAGCACATAGGAAAGGTGATTGAAATAATGTTTTCTGGAATCCTTGCAATTATTCTGAAGAACGAGAAAAGGGAAACACTAATTATTATCTTTATAATTTTTTAAGATAAACATTTAAACTTAATCCTATAAGGTGAATATAAAAATATGAAATATATCTTTCTAAGTTATAGAAGGGAAAAATGCAAGAAATGAGGAGAAAGTTCAAGTGAAGGGAAGAAAGACAAGCAAGCTAAATAAAAAGGACAAAATATGAGAAAAGAGGAAAAAAGTAACTGTAAACAAAATCAATGTGCTCTTTCTTAGTCTAGATCACTAACAGTATGGACAAGAAAAACTATATGATTATCCTCAAATTCTAAAACAAAAATATTAAAAGCTTATGATTTTAAAAAATCAACAACCATTCAGCTATTAACAACTTTTTGCTAGTAAGCTTAATTAAAAGTAAACTGTTAAAATCACTTTAAACTATTATGCTTACTTAAACGAGGAAAATTATACCTACAAAAACAACTTACAGCTGGACAATGATGGATCCCAGCTGTAATCCTAGCTTCTCAGGAGGCTGAGATCTGAAGACCAACATTTAAAACCAGCCCTGGCAGCTCCATTTCTGGATTTTTGTTGGTCAATTGGAGATCACAGTTCAAGGACATGGACACATCATCAAGGGTCAGGAACTCTGACCTATGGGATGCACTGAAGGGATTTCAAAGCCTTCCAACAGTTGTTTCCATAGCTAAGTTCATGTTCCAGTTTGTTCTTTGAATTGTTTTTATATTTACATTTTAGTATGCATCTCTTAGATTTTCTGTATTGAAAAATATCTAAGGAGAACCAAAAACTATAAAGAATTATTATTTGTATAAGTGCTGTGTTTGATATTTTCAGTTTTAACACTGTGAGATAATCTTGTTATTTTACACATACACACACACACACACACACACACACACACACACACACACACACCCATGGGGATCCTTCCAGAATGCACACTCCAGTGGGTAGGGATTAGAGGACTAGGGATCTCTGAAGGACAGGAAAAGAGATTTCCAGGCAGAAGTACAAGGTGCTGAGAGCAAGAAAATAGTATTAAAATATAATGGAAAATCAATTTAGAGTTTTGAAGTTACCCATAGTGGATAAATTTTTTGTATATGAATTTTTTAAAGAAGAAAAAAATGCAATCACCTGAATTATATTAACTGAAATTGGAGACGCAAGGCATGTCAAAAAGAGACCTTAAGGGGCTGGGGATATAGCCTAGTGGCAAGAGTGCCTGCCTCGGATACACGAGGCCCTAGGTTCGATTCCCCAGCACCACATATACAGAAAAAACGGCCAGAAGCGGTGCTGTGGCTCACGTGGCAGAGTGCTAGCCTTGAGCAGGAAGAAGCCAGGGACAGTGCTCAGGCCCTGAGTCCAAGGCCCAGGACTGGCCAAAAAAAAAAAAAAAAAAAAAAAGAGACCTTAAGGCTCTCATACAGGTTATAATTAAAAATGTCTGGAAGGTGGACTACCAAAGCTCTGTAAGATGCATATGAAGCAGTGTAATTTGGGAGTTTCTAGAATATAATTGAGGGTAGAGTTTGGAAGGTTGGAACTAAAGGATTTGCTAGCAAGTATTTTGAGGTGATGGGAGAAACTCCCTCTTCATTTTGAATAGGATTTTCTACACTTCTCAGGAAAGAACTATGTCCAAAGGAAGAATAAGTTCAAGGCCTGGGAATCAAGGAGCTGGGAGACAAGGTCTGCCAAGGGGTTTCCAGGGGCTCAATGATGGAGGGAAAGTGATGTCTGGACTATCAATCTGATTGGACTGAGGAAGCAGAGAGCTTAGTGAAGTCCACCTCGGGTGTTTCTGTGAGGATATTCTCAGAGACAGTTCACTAAGGGATAGAGGACCATTGGAATGTGGAAAATACCACCCCATACTCTGGATAGAAAAAGGAGAAATCCAGCACAGATGAGAGCATCTCTTCTAGTCCCTGCTTGCTCTGCTTTTGAGTATGAACTCGGGAATGGCATTACTGACCCATGGTACCTCAACGTACAATTCTTTGAAAAACCGCCCTAGTATTTCTCACAGTGACTGCAGCGTTTTTCCATCCTCCTCCCTCCTGCATGGTGCAGGTATTCATTTTTCTACCCAGCACTTGTTACTTCCTGTGGTTGTTTGCTTTCATATTTATCCTAGTGAGTGTGAAGTGGTACCTCATTATGATTTTGAGTTGTATTTCCTTAATAATTAGTAACGATGAGCACTTTTTCACATGTTCATAGTCCCTGAGGAAGTTGTAAAGTTGTATAATTTCATGTTCCCAGAAGAGAACCATTTCTCAGGCAGTGCATGTTATCCTAACGACTCAGGAGGTTAAGATCTGAGTGAAGATCATGGTCCAGACCCAACCAAGGAAGAAAAGTCCTTCAGATTCTTATCTCGCAGCAAAAAGCTGGGAGTGGAGCTGTGGCTCAAGAGGTAGAGCACTAGCCTGAACACCATCCTCAGTTTGAGCCCCAATAGTGGCTCACACACGTACGCACGCATGCACATGAACACAGTTTCTCTTCTCCTTTTCTCTCCTCTCCTCCCTCTTCTCCCACCCTTCCTTCCTTCCCTGTCCTCTTTTCTTCCTTCCTTCCTTTCTTGTTTTCACTGTGTAGTCCACACTAGCTTTGAATTCTCCTGCCTCATATCTCTGTCTTCAAAGTGCTAAGATTACAGACATGTACTTTCAAGCCTAATAATGACTCCTTAGTCATTTCTTAATTTTACTCCCTATACATGTATTTGATTTAATTTATATATACAAATTTATGTGGTATGAATATGAAGAGAGAGGAAATATAATCTTTAACCATATCCAAAAACATTCCTTCCCATCATGATTAATCACACTCAATCCCTACCATTAAATTAGAGCATTTGAACACCTGTGGAACTCGGAAAGTCTAGATACCTCAAAAAGGCAGATTTTATTGCTGTTGAGTTCAACATATTAATGCAAATGTCATTTGGAAATTCCATAGTGAAATATGGTTACAAAATAAAATCTCGCTATTTTTCTTTTATAAGAAAATTTGGATCAGACTGGGTGCCTAAGCCTCATGCCTGTAATCCTAGCTACTTAGGAGGCTGAGATCTAAAGATTGTGGTTCCAAGCCAGCCTGGTCAGGAAAGTCTGTAAGACTTCAATTAAGCACCCCAAAAGCCAGAAGTGGAGCTGTGACTCAAGCAGTAGAGTGCTAGTCTTGAACTAATCACACACACACACACACACACACACACACACACACACATTTGGATCATACTAACATGGAAAATTCTCCTTTTTTCTCATATTTTTGTCAGTATCAATGAGTTGCACAAAGAGGTTTCAAGTGGCATGTCCATATGTGCATAAGATGTACCTTGATCATGCTTAACTCCCTCTGTCACATTCCCTCTCCCCTCTTTCCATTCTTCCCAGACTAGCTCAGCAAGCATCACTGTTCCATTTCACATGGGACGTAAGCGTTCTGACCACACCCACCCTTCTCCACCCTCTGCCCTCGAAACACTGCCCTCACCATGAACACGGCCTGTTACATTTCTAATGTTTTTTAGTGCATGGCAATTGTACAAAGGGATTTTGCCTAAGTATTTCACACATGCAAAAACAGTATTTTAATCAGATTGACCCCCTCATTCTGTTTCCCCTTCCCTGCTTACCCCTCATATTTCAACAGCTCTCAGTGAGTTGTGTTCCATTGCCTTTATTCACAGACGAATGTCTTTCAATGTCATTTACTTTCTAAGCATCCACTCTTGCTCCTCCTCTAATCCCCCAAAGAGTCCCACAATTAAAAACACTATTCAATGTATTGGAAAATTCAGTGTATTGTAATACAGTAATGCATTGTATTTCAGTGTACTGTAATAACCAAAGGCCAACATAATTGGAAATTACACAAATGCAGCCCAGCAGCTTCTTAGGTTGCAGTGAAACAATTAATCAGCCCACCCACATGCCAAGTTATCATTGTCATGGTGTATACTTTCTTTAAGTCTTCAAAAATCTTTTTCCTCTCTTGTTTTCTTTCTCAGAACTATTTAGCACTAATTACGAAGGGGGATAGAGCAGGGCCTTCTAGTCACTGTTGACTCACTTGCATTTTAGAGTGAAAGATCAAAGATCATGCTCATTGGTTAGAATCCCAAGTATTTAAAACTTCTGAATACAGTAGTATCACTAAGAACTAATAACTTTTACATGACTCAATATGTTCAGATTGCTCTATTTTAAATTATACCTTCAATAATACAACTGATAACCCATCTAATTGATCAAGATGCATTGTATACATGAACTGACAGGCCCATTATTGACCCCTTTGTACAACTAATTCAGGATAGTAATAATAATGTTTAAAAAATAATAGCTTCATCTTTACTTCAGGAATTCTGCTCTGAAATGCAGAAATTTAACTTGCACTTAAAACCAAGATAGTTCTTAAAATGGTACATGAGAAACTGTCTGAGACTAGAGGGTTGCAGCCTCTATCCCAAACTGGCTGTCTAACACATTTTTGAACAATCCTTCAAGCTGCTTCCAGCTCTACTTGTTGGTTCAGATAAGTTGTTCAGAATCCTACGGATGAGAGGGTTTCAGGAAAAAAAACAAAAAACATTCCTCTTGGCATTGACAATTTTTATAGCAGAATGAAGCCTATTCTAAATCATTTTTAAGATTCTTTTACAATTTTGAAGCACAGATGGGTGACATCATGGTGTAAAGCAACTTCTACCGAAATCATTAAAAAATGCTTTTTAAAGAATTCTTAGAAATTAGTGATTAAATCAAGAACTCTGTAGCATTTAACTAGGATATTGAAGAATTTCAACTCATAAGCCCGTGTCTTGAAGCTAGGCAACAGAAAATATTTTTCATGATCAGCTCAGAACACAGATTCAATATTCACATACTCAAACAAAGCATATCTATATTCTGTAGCCTATGCAAATTAACTATTAGCATAAAATGTCAATATATGATATTAGCCTGGTAGCTAAAGAGGTGAACATCAGTCCTGTTCACTGTATTTTGTAATTACTTGTTTGTGTTGGTACTGAGACTTGAACTCAGGGCCTAGACACTATCCTTTAGCTTCATCACTCAAGGCTGGAGCTCTCCCATTTAAGCCACAAATCAACTTCCATCTTTTTGATAGTTAATTGGAGATAAGAGTCTCATAGACTTTCCTGCTTTAGCTGGCTTTGAACCTTGATCCTCAGATCTCAGCCTCATGAGAGCTAGGATCACAAGCATGAGCCACCGGCACCCAGCTTGTATTTTATAATTCAGTTAGAATCGATATTGGCTGTGAAGACTATCATGAGACTTACCTTGACTCTCTGACCCTGAGAAATGGCCAAACGTTAGAGATAAGTAAATGAGAGAAATCGTTTATTCCTGGGTTTGGAGCCAGAAGTCCTTACCGCCGGTACTATTCCAGGGAACAGGAAGCAGAATGATGTCATCATTCATAGATGGTGTCAGGCGGCTACCTCGGAATGGATCTCAGCCAAGAACAGATAAATCCGTGCAGCCATCTCTTTCTATAAATCCTCATTGGAACACAGCCTTGTTCATTCATTTCCATTGTGTCTCGGGCCGTTTTCGTGCTCCCCTGACAAAGTAGAATTGTTGATAAGAGACCATATGGTTCATAAAGCTGAAAGTATTTCCTATCTGGCTCTTTACAGAAAAAAATTTGCTAACCCCACAGTGGCGCATTCTGCTAAGATAGAAGGCCTGCATTTAGGCAGAAGAAAACACAAAAACTGGTATTAAGCTAGAACCAAATGGGAAATTAGTGTTTTATAATCATCTAAGTTATGACTTTGGATTTGTGTGTTATCTTCCAATTATCTACATTTTTCTTTTTTTTTGGTCAAGGCTTAAACTCAGGGCCTGGGTACTCTCCCTGGGCATTTTTGCTCAAGGCTAGCTCTTTACCACTTCAGCCACAGTTCTACTTGCAGAGTTTTGGTGGTTAATTGGAGATAAGAGCCTCACAGACTTCCCTGCCCGGACTGGCTTTGAACTGTGATCTCAGATCTCAGACTCCCAAGTAGCTAGGATTACAGGCGTGAGGCACCGGTGCCCGGCTGAATTATCCACTGATTTTGTATTCATCGCTTCCCTGGGATGCTGAAGCATCTGAGACTTAAGCAGAGTCAGCACCATAACATGTTACTTCAAGGTGATTTGGCCCTGAGGGCTGACGTGACTGCTGTAGGTTCATAGCAGGTTGAGGTCAGAAGTCAGACAAATATGGCCAAGTGATTTTTCTTGAAAGTAGGTCAGAGAAGAGTAGGGGTAAAAAAGATCAGAAACATTTGGGGAACACAGCTACTTAGACCTTTCTTTTTCCTCTTTCTTCTGTCCTTTTCCCCCTTCCCATTCTCCTTCCATCCCTCCCTCCTTTCTTCCCCTTTTCTCCCATTCTTCTTTCTCTCATTCTTTCTCCTCTCCCTCTCTCCCACCTCTCCCCTCCCTCTCTTTATTACATTTGCTTCTGCCAGAGCTGGTCTTTGCCCTGGGTTAACCCACAATTCAAACAAGATCCTTGTGATTCAATAGCTACATTTTTTAAATCTTTATAATCTAATTAATGATAACATATCATAGACTGCACAGTCTACTCTTTCCCTTTTTGATTTGGTACTAGGATGTTCAAAACCCTTCTTTTCGTGGGCTGGGGATATAGCCTAGTGGCAAGAGTGCCTGCCTCGGATACACGAGGCCCTAGGTTCGATTCCCCAGCACCACATATACAGAAAACGGCCAGAAGCGGCGCTGTGGCTCAAGTGGCGGAGTGCTAGCCTTGAGCGGGAAGAAGCCAGGGACAGTGCTCAGGCCCTGGGTCCAAGGCCCAGGACTGGCCAAAAAAAAAAAAAAAAAAAAACACACAAAACCCTTCTTTTCCTTTAATCTCATTGTTTTCTTACGTTGACTACACACCAAATTTACTTTAGTGTGCTTTAAGATAAACATGAGAAGCCAAACTCAGATATTTTTTAGGAATAAGGTAAGGATTTTTTAAGTAATAAAATATCTTCATCTATTTTTGTCTTTCCTAAACATATCTGGGTTTTGCTTCTGTGTTGTTTTTTTCCATCTAGAATAAAAATGTCCCAGGCATGTTGAGCAGAGGGTTTGTGACGTCATGTTGACTGAGGGTTATACACTGAGTGACAAAGGTTCTTAAGAAACTTCCAGTGAGTGAAAAGGAAAAAATCATGAAATGCATGGCAATCAAGCCTTCACCTTGAGCATGAGTGGGCCTTATTCCAACGCATGCATGAATTCGGGTACAGATGGGGAAAGTCTACCTAGTGCCAGGAGTATATTTACCCCAAGTATTGCAGCTCAGCCCAAGCGTGCTCACTGAAGCTGCTATATGACCAGTGCTGTGAGCTTGGTGTCCCCAGACAGCTGTCCTACGACCTTCACCAGGGTGCACCACACCCCCAGCCACAGTAGAGAATGTCTACAAAACACAGGAACCAGAACAAGCAAGTGACCCTGTCATGAGAGGCCATCAACAGGGCAGCCAAGAAATGTCCAGTGGGGCCCCTTAGAACCAGGCACAGGGACACGGGAGCCACTCAGACCTCCAAGGCCCAAAGTCCACTAAGCAAGAACCGCTGGAGAACTGCTTCTGCCATGTGCTGGGAGCCTGTCTTAGGTTCTTCTTAGAAACTTTAGTTCACTGAGCCTAAGATGGATCCCAGAACTATTCCATTTTAGCGATTCCTGAGCGATTCTCTGGCCCATTGGGCTTGAAAGAAACCTCATGGATGAGAGACAGCTGCCCCGGCTTCATCTACCCCAGATAACCAGGCACCCATGTCAGGCAAACATATTTATCCTATCCATGCATATATGCATGTGTACATACATATATTATGCATTATAAAGCCTACTGGACACACATACACAGGTATATGTGTGTGCCCACTAGTAGGAGATAGTGTACGTGTGTATATTTGTACACAGTATATTACATATACAGATATACACAGCATACAGCATATACATATATATGCACCCATAGTACATACATAGTATATACCTCGTATATACTATGGGTATATATACTATGTATAAATATGCATAATATAATGCATATATACCTATTAATACTATATGTATGTATATCTACATAGTGTATATATGTGTATATTATATATGCTACATATATGTGCATATACATATATAGTGTGCATTTACATAAATAAATATATTTGTATATATCCAATGTATATACGTGTGTGTGTGTGTGTGTGTGTAGTGTACTAGAGATCTGATTGAGATACACCCCCACACACCTCCTGCTGGTTGTTTCTCTAGAGAATCTTAGGATAGTGTCTTCAACTCTACATGGCCCATTTCTTAATCCCTTTGGGCTTTTACCCTCTCCTTCATAACATGGGTTTAATCAGCCTTGGCTGGAACAGGAAAGTCTGATCTAAGGAGATGGAATTCTACTCTTATGAAACTCTTTCCTCCACGTTGAATGGGGAAAGCACCTGCTTCAAATAGTATCAAGATGGAGCCACACTTTCCTGGCTCTGATCCTTCTAGCAGCTTCCCCAACTAAGGTCCACTGCCAAGGGCACAGGTGTCAGCAGTCACATGATTCATACACCTGGGGCCCACACTGGGCCCCTGGCAGCCCTTGCTTGGAGGCCTGGTGTGCCTGGCCTTCGTCATGGTCACCTGGCTGGCGAGTGGACACTGTTGACCCTGGGCACTGACATCCGTGCTCAGCTCTGATGCTCCATCTGGCAGCACGTGAAGGTGTCAACACTGCATGCTTTGCAAAGTCGGTCCCTAAATGGCAAGCAGCCTGCTGGTAAAATGGTAGAAAGGAAGAAACTAGAAAAATGCTAGGGAAGCTCCCTTCTCAAGTAGACATAAAAGATAATATGGTTACATTAAAGTCTGGACTACTTTATGGAGACAGAATTACCAAGAGTAAAGAGGTCACTTAAATTTCATACTTCACTATTTAATGGGGTGGATTTTTATGATGCAGCAATACTTGTGAGCACCGTGGCTCATTACAGCCACAGGATACTTGTCCCCTAATAATAGGGTTTATTTCCACATTCCTTCCTCCAGCTGTGTAGGATTGGGATCTTGAATGTGATTCTGCAGACAACTGTGTCATCTCAATAGGGAGTAAAGCTTCTAACTCTGGCATTTTTTTATGAGTAGGCTCCATTTGTGAAGGATCGCTAAAACCTTGAGTACTGGCAAGAATGGGGTTAAGACAGGTGTATTTGTTAATGCAACACCATACCAGACAAGGAGGCAACTCTGTGATCTCAGTTGATCTGTATTGTAACATGAGTAACTAATGATTACTGTCCTAATTTTATTAAGGAAAAGTTGGAAAAAGTAGCTTGTTCAGTGTTGGGCTTGCCTGTCAAGTTAGAATTAAGTCTGTTCCAATTGATTCTAAAATTTAGATGCTTCCTAGCCCAGAATTCCACATCTGACAAAGTGCTAAGTAGCTCTAGTGGAGCTGTGAGATCACAAATTCCCAGAGCTTGCTGTCGTTCGCAGAGCATTTGTGTAGGCTCTCCTTCAGGGAACTCAGAATAACTGAGGTTGGAGACAGCCTAACCCCTGAGTCATAAACATCACTGACATGGGAAACGAAGACGGAAAAATGGTTACTCCTATTTGAGAAGGGGTTAGGTGCTTCTGATAGTGGTAAAGGGAATGATTTCAACATATATATGTATACATAGATACGTCTATATGTGTGTATGTATATACCTACTCTTTCCACATCATGGTAATCACGTGTTCATATGCTCAGTAGAATAAACTTCCAGCTCTTTAAAATGAATGTATGTTTACAGACTCTCTCTCATACATACATACATACAATACACACTCATTCACACACTTCATCCAACAGACACACAATTTCTCTCCTTATTTATTAGTAGATACCTACCCAATGGCATCCCAAAGAAGTATGGGAATTACATTCTTCTGTTTTCTTTTTTTTCACAATGCTATGTGTGTTCCATAACAGCAGGAGAAGTATTTATGTAGGTAAGCATTCATTACATGGTCTACTCTTGGACTATAATGCAAGAATGTGCTAAGACAGGGAAACATTTGCTTGCACTAGTGGCTGAAATCAGATCATGGCATGAGCTTTATAGTGATCTAAACCACACATGCATCTGGCTCATTTTCCCTTATTGCACCTGGCTGGGTAGAGTTGTATTTACATTCATTTTCCATTCTGGCTGTCCGAGGTCTAATCTGAACTTGCTAGGGAGGTGGGTGTGTGTGTGTGTGTGTGTGTGTGTGTGTGTGTGTGTGTGTGTGTGTCCATATTACTCATTCTCTCCTCCAGAATCTGCTGTTCCCTGAAGCTGGAGCTTTTACCATCGCAAACCTGTCACTGGCATCTTTGAAACACACATTTACATTCCACAGGTCCCATAAATGAGCGATGTGGCTCGGAGATGCTTTTTGTTTAAAAAGACATTCAAGTGGCAGGCAGTCCAGCACTTTCTATCCAGCTGCACTTCATGCTGCCACCGAGACTGCTGAAAGTGAGGCTCAAAGGATCTTTCTTTCTTTTCTTCTTCTTTTTCTTTCTTTCTTTCTTTTTTCAAGCAAGTAACATTCTGACATTGGTTCAGATTTTTCTTCTTCTACTGTTCAAAATGTCTAAACCTCGCTCGGCTAGACCTTTCTTCTCCAACGCAGCTTCTAAGCTGCAGTCCTTTAGGAAGGATGACTTAAGCAGCAAGCAGAAAAAAGGCAGCTTAGGTGAGAAGACTGGGAGAACTAGAGGTGAGGCAAACTTGGTGGGGGCACCGCAGGTACAGTCGGCCGCAGCTCCTGCCCCCGGGAAGGCATCCACTCACAAAGGTAACATTGCAAACCAGCTGCTCTTGTCTGCGTCTGCCTACAAATTTCTGCTTAATAATACTGCCAGGTAACTTGCATGAAAGAGGCTTTTATGGGTTCACAACGTGTGTGTGTGTGTGTGTGTGTGTGTGTGTGTGTGTGTGTGCATGCATGCATGTGTGCTTATGTGTTTCATTTTCTAAACTCCTGGAATGCCCTACTGAAATCACCAACAATTTGTGAATGGAAGCAATACAGCTATCTGTCATTAATTAAGAGATGGTTTAAGGGGGGGAAAACGGATGGCCTTTACTTCTTTTTAGAATAGTCAATTGGATTGCCAGTTCTGTCTGAAAGTCTTTATCTAATCATACTTATACCAAGTTTGGTGTTGCTTGTCTTAAAAGAGGAAAAAATTCTTACAAAATTACAGCATGTAATTAGCAGAGGGATTTTTGCATGCTTGTTTGCAATCTCTGTTCAAAATAATCTGTATACAAAATACTAATGATAAGGTTCTTTACCAAACATGACCAAAATTCTTGCTAGCCTTATTACCTGGGTTATTTAAATCAGTCTTTCCGGGTGAGTGTCAAAATGCTTCACTCTGCAAGGATATTGCTAAATATTTGACCATCATAAAGGGGGCTGTTATTTTAGTATATAGCAGTCACTGAGGGTATTTAAATCATAGCTAAAATTATAATAGTTAATTTCCTCCATTTTACCAAGAACTACATAGTAAATCTCTAAGAAATATTTTATAATCCTTATTTTAATGTATTTTGAGCTCTCTACTAAAAAGTTTAATATTGGGTCCTGTGATTTTATAGTAAAATAAAAAATTGTCTTAATATTTGCATGCTTACAACTGGAAGTGGTTAATTTATAGAAAAAGCCCATTTTATAATCTTAATTCTCTTCTCTTCTAAAACCTGTTACAAGTGAACTTTCATTTGTACATGAGTATTGGTATACGAATAAGAAATATATGGCTAAGTTTTTATGCCATATACTATCTCAAAGATACAAACATCTGTCTGAAAAAAAAAGTATTTTCCCTTAGCTCTACTACATTGCTCTGCCCACTTGATTAATGAACTGTTTGCACAAAAACTAAGACCCAAATATTTTATAAAAGGCACCTATGACAAACTCTGAAGGACTTTGGAAGTATAGATAGAAGTTGATGGATAGACAGTATTTTGGAGCTTGAAAGGCAAGTTTCTTTGATAGGAAAATATGTGTAAAATCAGAAATATTCTTACAAAAGGAATAGCAACTATCTCAACCTAAAAAATGTCCCAGCATTTATACAGGGCACTGACCTGGGTATGGTACACAAGGTGATAGATTTCCCCACAAATAAAAAAGCTTGATGCTTATTCCAGTAATTACTAACAATGCTGACCTTCTTTTAGTCAGCTATATATCTATACCTGAATAGACTTGGTGAGCAAGGATAGATAGATTCTGAGCAGGGATTTATTAAAAGAGATCTGAAACCAACTTTTTAAAAATCAAATTCTAAGGCAAGTACAAATAAGACAAGTTTTTGAAAATAAAAAGAAAACAGGGAGATTATAAATTAATAAAATGGTGTTGCCTTTGTGTCTCTCTGAGAGGAAAACTGTTCTGCCACAAGAATTTCAAAATCAACAGCAGGACTAGATTATTTTAAAAGATATTGTTAGAATGTATGTTTTTAGTTATGAAGAAAATCAGAATTCTTTTCCATAGTAATCTGTGAAACATTTAATTGTTGAAGGATAGGAGTAACTGTTGTTTCGAGATTTTAATTAAAATGATTGTTAGGAGATTAAGAAATTTAAGTGCAAGAAGTATAGCTCAGCTATGGAAAGTTTCCTAGCAGATGTGAGACCCCAGGTTTAACACTTGGAATACAGGTGAGAGGAGAAAGGAAAGGAAAGGGAGAGAAGGGAAAGAAAAGGAAAGGAAGGGACCTATCTGTTATCTTGCTAGCTATGTCCTTTGCCATGCAGAAGCTCTGCAATTTACGGCAACCCATTTCTGACTGTCACTTTCTTAAGTCTGTAGTTCAAATTATTCTCTCTATGGGTGTCTCTGGTTACTTGTTGAGTCTACTACATCAATTCTCTGATATTTATCATTTCCTTACCCTTTTAAATTCTTATCTTTTTACAACCTCAAGAAGGTTTTCTTGCCAGGTACCACTGGTTGCCTGTAATTCCAGCTACCCATGAGGCTTAGATCCTGGTTTCAAGCCAGGTTGGGCAGACAAATTAGAGGGATTCATCTCCAGTTAACCAGCAAAAAGCTGGAACTGGAGATGAAACTCAAATGGTTCAGTGCTAGGTTTGAGCAAAAAAGCCAACTGAGGACACAAGGTCTTAAGTTCAAGTCCCAGTACCAGCATAGACCACACACACACACACACACACACACACACACACACACACACACACACACACACACACAACTTCTTGTTTTTATTTTTAAACTTTTTTTCTAACTTTGATCATCAATACATTTTGAATTTCTCAAGGGCTCTTTTTTAATGATTTTGAGATGAGTGCACAGTCTTATTTTCATGTGCAAACAGAATGCAGTGTGTTTTATTTGCTTTTGTTATCATTTTCTGTTCCAGCTTGAGGGCCCCATACACACAGATTTAACGACACAACAGAACACACCATTGTAGTGTGGTGTGCCTTTCATTCTGAACCAATGTTCTAGACCAACCCCAGGGACAGAGGAGCTTAGTCACCACCAGCCCTTAGGATAGCAGCATTAACAATTAATTGTTATCTAACTTCATGATGAAAACTCACCAAATAGAATATGAATGACGTATAACTCTTAGGAACCAATAGTTGTATTCAAGATTGGGATATGAGTCAGTGTCTAAGAATGTGGCCTTTTTACTGAGCTTTTGGATTCCCCTGATTTCTAAGTACATATCTCTCCATGGTCTTATCCTGATTTAATTAACTAGTTCATTGGTATTTATATATTTATTTAGTGGGGCTGTGGACTAAACCTACAGCCTAGTTTTTGCTAGGTAATTACTCTACCTAATATGATACTAACAAGCTTGGTTTGCATGACTACTTTCTCTTGTATTTTTGTGATGATGATAATAATAGTGATGGTCAAGAGAAGGATATCGAACCTCTACTGGTCTCTTATTATATGGCCAGAACATTTCTGAGTACATTGTAAATACGTTGTCTAATTCGGTCCTCACAATAAAACTGAGACTTAGTTTATTACTGTCCTTCATTTGCAGATAAGAAAACTGAGACAAAAATCACTGGGATAGGGAGGGATAGAAATGGAATTGTAACTCCCTCAGTTTTAAAACTCTTGAGCTTGCATACTTCAGTGCTATACCAAGGAGCATTTCTATACAGAAAAGCAATTTGCTCATCAAAGAAACTAATAAGATGAATCACACTTTGTGGTTGGTTAGTCTAGCCCCTGAAAAAGACATTTTGGTGACATTCTGTAATTCAGAAAAAATTCTTCTGTTTTCATACTTTCTCATTTTCCCAGGGTAGCTCTTTTTTGGATAGAACAAAGAAATGGAAAAGAAAAAGAACAAATCTCAGAGTTAATAAATGTATCATTGTATATTTTCATAATACTTAAATAACAAAGAATATATTGGATACAGAACCTTGTTAACCTAAATCTCCATATTGCCTGCAGATTTGAGTACACACACACACGCACACACACACACCATATACTACATATACTTTTTTTTTTTAAGAAAGCTCTTCTCAGTCCACATGACCTGGTGGCCAAGTATAAGCCTGAAGGCCAAAAATCACTCAAGTCTAATTCTGCTCTGTCACAAGGCCCTCTTTGTGGCCTTGAGCGAGGCAATTATCCTTCCTGACTGGGTTTTGTCAACCATTAAACAATAATAATATGTGGTTTATGGGGAGAGGTCTTGGTGAGGATTAGTGACTTAGTTAATGTGTGCCTACTGCTTTGAAGAGTCCATGAATACTCTTAAGTCAAGCACAATGGGGCCTCTGTTTACCTCCAATTGCTGAGGAAGGTAAAATCTTACTCTGTTAGAAATATTGTGCATGTATGCACAGCAGGAAATTTTTATATTAAATTCCTAGTTGCATGCCCTGCACTATCTTTTATGTCCAAGGGGACCAGCTTCCATGCATCCCATTTACTGCAGTACCTACTGACTGAGATCGCCTTTGGCTACCTGGAGCCTAAGGTTGCCCTCCTTGTATATCCCTAGAGCACACAATGCATGGCTCCTCTCTAGAGGAGAGGAGAGGAATTCACTTTGGATCCCACTAATGACTCTAGTGCCATTAGACCCTCCTTGCACAGTGAAGTATCTTGGAAGGTGGCCATGGTAATGGGCAGATAGTATCACTAAAGTATTCGCAATGTAATATTTTTACTTTTAACATCAGAAAAAGCTTACATGCAGTTACCACCCACTAAAAGGGCCTGTATAAATATTTTCCAGATAAATCATGTGTAGACCAGTTATGTGTATTTCTTTTCTGTTTTTATTTTATTTTTATTATAAAGGTGATGAGCAGGTGGGTTACAGTTATATAAGTAAGGCAATGCGTACATCTCTTTTAAATTACAGTTACCAAATCTCCCACTTACCCCTCTACACTCCCCGCCCCACCCCTGCACCCAAATTGTAAGGCTCATATCCCACATAGTGTCAAGTGAGTATCAAAGTTGCGTTGGTTCATCCTTTGTCCTGCTGTTCCTGAGATTCCCTTTCCCTTCCTCATATCGAGTAATCTTACATACAAGACACAAGGTACAGAAAACTAAGAGAAATGGAAAAAAAAACAAAAACTACATACAGGACAAGATAAGAACCTTTTGTTTCCATATCTTGGAGTTCATGTTGGTCCACTTCATTATGTATGGTCCCATGCACAAAACAATTGGGTTATTGAGATTCCCCTATTAAGAATATCATAGACATATTCTAGTTCTTACAAATGAGGGATATCATGCAACCTACTTTTCTTTGGGTCTGGCTTACTTCACTTAATATAATCTTTTCCAAGTCTTTCCATTTCCTTACAAATGGGCAATGTTGTTCTTTCTGATGGAAGCCTAGAACTCCATTGTGTATATGTACCACATCTTCTTGATCCATTCATCTACTGAGGGGCATCTGGGTTAGTTCCATATGTTAACTATGGTAAGTAGTGCTGCAATGAACATAGTTGTGCTGGTAGCTTTAGTGTGCCTTGCTTGTGGTCATTTGGGTAAATGCTCATGAATAGGGTTTCTGGATCATAAGGGAGCTCTAGGTTCAGTCTTTTGAGGAACCTCCATACTGCTTTCCAGAGTGGTTAGGCAAGTTTGCACTCCCACCAACAGTGTGGTAGTGTTCCCCTTTGGCCACATGCCTGCCAGCATCGGTTGTTACCAGTTTTCTTAATGATGGCCATTCTAGATGGTGTAAGGTAGAATCTCAGTGTTGTTTTGATTTGATTTTGTTTTCTAGTCAGAGATGTTGAGCATTTCTTTATAAGTCTATTGGCCATCCTTATTTTCTCTTCAGAGAAGTCCCTCTTAAAGTCTTTAGCCCACTTTTTCTTCTTTTTTTTTTCTAGTCGTGGAGCTTGAACTCAGGGCCTGAGCACTATCTCTGGCTTCTTTTTGTTCAAGTCTAGCATTCTACCACTTGAGCCACAGCGCCACTTCTGGCTTTTTACATATATGTGGTACTGAGGAATCAAACCCAGGGCTTCATGTATACAAGGTAAGAACTCTACCACTAGGCCATATTCCCAGTCCCTTTAGCCCACTTTTTAATGGAGTGGTTGTTTCTTTGGGAGTTTGTTTTTAGGAATTTAATTTCTTGAGCTGTAGGTATATTTTAGATATGAGGCCCTTGTCTTTTGTATGGCTAGTGAAGATCTTCTCTCAGTCTGTGGGATTTCTATATATCTTGCTCGCTATGTCCTTTGCCATGCAGAAGCTCTGTGTATTTCTTTATCTAATTGCCTTTGGAATCAACATTTGGGAATATCTTGCCACTGGTGACTTATAACTATAATCCTAGCTGTTCAGGAGACTGCAATCTGAGTATCAAGGTTTGAAGCCAGCCACTTGGCTTATTCTGAGTAGTTTATTGGAGATAAAAATCTCACAGACTTTCCTGTTCAGGCTGGCTTCAAACCACAATCCTCAAATCTCAGACTCCTTGAGTAGCTAGATTTATAGGAGTGAACCGCTGGTGCCCAGCAACACCAGAGTTTTTGCTCATTATCAATGCCAGTCACTCAAGAGCCATGTGTTACATATTTGGATAAACCAATAAATATGTCCCCATCTTATTAGTATGACTTGATATGGAAAGTTATTTATTCAGTCAAAATTAGACTTACTGTTACCACTTTCTCATGCTAGTTTTTCTCCACCAAGAGAACAACCCATGACTATGTGAATCTTGAAAATGGCTCCTATTTCCAGAGTTCTACTTACTTTCCTCAACTAAATTTATCTCTATTTCTCCCTAGTAGTAGTTTGAAATAAGAAACATAAATAATTCTTTTTCCCATATTTCACTTGCTTCCCTGAGTCTGTTGAAACTGAACATGTCAGAAAAGGAGTATGAGATCACATCTTCAAAATAATCTGGGTTTTTGTTGGGCTAGTCTCTCGTCTTGTGTAATGTGACATAGCCTACTTGGGTTATCAGAAAGTATACACATGTGGGTTACAAAAGCACAGGTCACTGTGGAGAAGAGAATTAAAGATCTCGGGATTTTGGAGTTGGATTAAACACTTAAAGATTGTTCAATTCACCTCTCTTTTGTAGCACATGTAAAAGGTCACTTCAAGTGATCAAGTACAGAGATGTCAACCAATGTCTTCGGACAGTACATTTTTCTATCCATATATGCTAAGCACAAAGGGTAAATGAAACAAAACACATCTGTTAGAACACCTCCATTTCCTCCTTCCCTGGATTTCTTTCGACCTTAGATTCACAAAGTCTCCTATACTATGTAGCTTACAGCCCTAACTCTGCTGTTGTTTGCTCCAATTTCAAGATGAGTAGGCATTGGTCAGGATGGGTATGCTCACATTTTATTGGATTTTTATGCAACTGAGTTTTAATTTTGGTTCACCTAATGCTGAAAAGTTGAAGCAAATTATATGGTCATTTATTTCTAATGAACTTAATAAATATATTTCTTGGTTTGATAAAGTTAAAAAAAGCTGTCAGATAATTTTCTGTTCCTAATTTAACTAGAGTTGAAAACTAAAGTTTAAAAACACTGTATTTTTCAAAGACATAAAAAAAATCTATTTTCTAAACCTGTATTATTTAGTACCTCCTCAAATTTGCAAGTGTCTCAGTGAAATTCTTTTTCTGTAAAGACCTGAAGAGATTGTATATAAACCAAATTTTCCCAATTCCAGTAGCATATTTTCTTAGCTGAACTGTTTTCATTTTAACTCCCCCTACTGACTCTTGTCTTTGTATGTATAGTCCATCCAGCCTTACCTTTTCAATTGTCATGAGCCACAAAATACTCTTACTCTATTAGATTCATGTAAACAATCTGTACATGGCTATTTGAAAAACAAATCAGAATTAGCATACAATGAGTATGTGATTACTATTATTTGTTAAACCTATAAAAAATTTTCCCAAGCACATAAATCATATCCTTATATCATTGTATGCTGTCTATACTCTGAAGTATAGTTTTCTATTGGCTATTTAAGATTCTTATCTTCCTGTCAAGTTAACTAACTAATCAGCTCTATAATCACTTAATGCCGTATTCTTAACTTGTGTCCACATATAGGTAAGATAAATGTCTAAGAATTTCAAAAATTAGACACAATAAGAACCTTTTTCTTAATGATGCTGCCCTACCAAGTTAACCATTATGTTTCTTTGAGTTAATGATCTCTGCAGTCTTATGTTTGGCCAAAAGTCTACCTGTCTGGTTTTCTTGAAATTTTTTTATTCAAATGGATTCAAGTTCATTTTACTTTTGGTGTTTCCAAAGTGTACTGTTACATTAGCAAAATAAACTAGAGAAAACCACAAATAAGTAAGAATCTCTTTTTTATATATAAAAGAAACATCCACTAAATTATGTCAGGAATGTAGACATTTTTGTTATACTTTCTACTTCTTGGCAAATCATAGTCATAAATTCAATACACAAGTTAGACTTTAAAGAGGTTCATTGTTTAAGCACAATTATTTATTCAGGCTTTGGAATACTATGCTTATAACTAAGTTGTCATGTGTAGTATGGATGTACACAATATCCTGGTATGTGGAATTTCATATATTATTTTTATACTCATAAGCTTAAGATGTTCCATTTTTAATATATGATATATAGAGAGATAGAGAGAGAGATATGTACACACATATATATTAGATCCACTTTTCTTGGACCAGGGTTTCAAGAGTAGATACTTCTGGTTAGGTTTTTCCTACATCCTAATCCCCACAATTCCTTTTTCACTCAAAAATAAAGAATAAACGCTGTATTAACTCTGTAATCTGTAACTATCATTTTGTGCTAAATACTAGAAGACTTGCAAAAACAAATACAGAAGTAAACAATGTTTTGCCCCTGAGGAGCGTTATATAACAGCTGAGATATTTAGGAGGCCAAAAATAGAAGATTTCAGTATAAGTTTCTGTGCAACTATGAGTGCACAGAAATAGAGCAGGCTCTTCCCCCAGTAGTATGAATTTCACAGGTGAGAGGAGAAAGAGGGCATCATAACCCATCCTGCTGTACTTAGGAAATGGCAAATCAACCATGTGGCTAGAGAAAGAGAAACAGAGGGAAAACATGGAAAAGAGAGCTGTTTGAAATTGTTTCAGAAGACAGGATTCCCTTTTCTAGGTCATCAATGACTATTTATGAGGCTATACTGTAAGTCAGACATTGTTCTAGACTCTAACCATATCCTTCAGCTCCTGGGTCCCTAGGGCGGAAGGACATGTTCTTTGACATAGTAGAGAGCAGTGGGAATTAAGGAAGTTGCCCAAGTTTTGAAAACTGAGAAAGCTGAAGGTTCAATTTGTGCTATCAGTGTGGTTGGTAGGAAGGAGCCAAGAGGAGGTGTCTAATTGGAAGCTGAATACCTAGATTTTAGAGATCGGGGCAAGGTGGAGCTGTGGTTATAAATAAATAGATCATTACTATAGAAGTGCTAGTGAAGGCCATAAAGTTGAAGGAACACCTGAGAAGAGGGAAGGACTAGAAAAGACAAAATGGACCCAGCTGAAGAGAGAAAGTAGCCTGGCATCCAGGACCATGCCAGTGTTTAGAGGTCCAGGTATTAGATTAGATCTAAGAATTTGTGCTTTGTACACCAATTGGAAAACTTCCTTTTAAAACCCTGGGTCAGTATAATATTAAAAATAAAATCACATCTCAACACAAACAGATGCATTCATATTCCTTCTGTGGTTGCAAACAAATACTCCAAATAGGAATTTTTTCCTGATGGGCCTGCGGGTCAAGTGTTATTGCACTTGCCTAGCAAGTATGAGGCCTTGAATTCAATCCCCAGTACTGCTAAAAGAATAAGTAAAATTAGATGATACAAGGCTTATAGTCTAACCTGTCATATTGTGTTTAACTTCATTTTGATCCTTTTTAACTGAATTGCTGTCAGAATTAAAATGTTTCCTGCCATGTTCATGGTATAGGTTCAAGTGTACCCCAAACCCAGTTACCTATGCTCAAGGTTCTCCTCTCCAGGTGAAGCAGAGAGACTCAGCAATAAGGAGCCATTGAGAGACATCCTTCTTGCTTTCCTTTCTTGTCATTTTTGTCACATAATTATTTGTCATCATTTGTTTGGATGGCCTTCATCTATCCCTGAGAACAGTTTTCTGCTTTTGATTTTGAACTTCTCTATAAGAAAGTGAGGACTGATTTGCTACTTCAATTTCTACCCAATGCAATGTCATTTTTTATGGTGCAACTTCTATTTATGCTCTTGTAAAGAAGCATCTTGAATATTTAAAGATAATACACTAGGAAAAAAGTCTCTATTCTGTGTGTGCCCTACTTATTAAAGTTATTTCACAAAGATTTTTGAATAGCTCTAACTAGAGGCATCATCAACAAATAGTAGTAGAAATAGTACATAATAAAGCCTTCCCAGAGGACCAAAGCTGAAAAACGTGATTTTTTTGTAAAAAAAAAAATATATACCACAAATACCTTTTGCAATGTCTAGTTGTGCTGGCAGGAAAGTGCAGAAATTCCTCTGGGAAAAAATCAACAAGCATGCTTCAATGCAGAGGGAAATGTGAAACGCAGAGCCAGCATTTGCTGTATGGTAGGAGTCTCTGTGACCTAGGGACTTGTGATAGACACATTCAGTGAGCACTGAGTATGAGCGTCTCATAGTGTTGGCGTCATTAGGGGAGACAGAGCTAGTTAAAAAAAAAAATCACGCCTTCCTCAAAGAAGGAGACTTTGGAGAATCCTCTGGATGTAGCCTCATTTCTGAGTTAGAAAATAAAAGACGTGCACAGAAAATGTCTGACCTCATTTCTTCACTCACATGGTCAGGGAGATCAAAGGTATAGGACAGCGAGAAAAACACTAAATGCCAAGATGCCAAAATATTGCTTAGCAGTCTACATTGGCAATGTCCCCAGCTGCAAGCAGGTGGGAAGATGAAATCCTCTTAGAAAGAATATAGTTGAGGCAGGCAAAAATTCCCACGGATGAAAGTTCAAAGGCATGAACTTGCAGTAAAACTCTGGATGCCACGTTTTTGGTTTTCTTGCTTACTTGCTCTGGCTAGGACTTTCAGTACTGACTAAACAGAGTGCTGGCATCCTGTCTTGTTCCTGATCTCAGAGGAAAAGTTCTCAGCTTCTCACCATTGAGTCAGATGTTAGGTGTAAGTTGATCGATCATATATGGCCTGTATTTATTATAATGTGTTAGTATCAGTTTATCCCTAGTTTGCTGAGGGTTTTTCTTGTGAAACCTTCTAATTTTATCAAATAATCTTCCTTCATCTATTGAGAAGATCATCCTTTGATGATTATCTGTGAATTTTGTCCATCATTATATTATCTATCATTATATTTATATTTATTCATCACATTAATTAAATCTCCTATGTTCAAACAAACCTCCCGTGGATAAATCTCACTAGATTATGGTGTCTAATTGTTTTAATGCATGGTTGAATTTGGTTTGCTGCTACTTTTCTTTAAAGATTTTGACATCAGTGTTTATCAGGGATATTGGCATTTTTTTTTTTTAGTATTCATATCCCAAATTGGCATAGAGGTAATGATAGCCTTATTGAGTTTTAAAGATTAAAAAGACTAATAGGGTTAGCATTAATTCTTTTTTTTAACCCTTTTGTTTAATTCACCCATAAAGCTACTTGCTCCGGGGTATTTCTTTATTTGGCGGTTTTCCCCTGTTATACTATCTTTAATATTGTAAATATATACTGACTTTCCATCTTATTTTTTGTTTTTTAAAAATTATTTATTTTGTTTTGTTTGGTGGTGGTACTGAGTTTGAATTCAGGACCTTTCATTTGCAAGGGAAATGCTCTACTGGTTATTTTCCAGATAGGATTATGGTTTTCTTTACTATTTTTTTATTGTTGTTGTAAAGGTGATATACAGAGGGCTTGCAATTACATAGTTCAGGTAATAAATGCATTTTGTTTGAACAGTGTCACATTTTCTCTCATTTTCTTCCAGTTTTTCCTTCCCAATCTCCTTACCCCACAAGTTGTATAGTTCATTTTCAACATAGTGTTTAGTGAATATCACTGAAAGAATTTGTTCACCCTTTGTCCAACCATTTCTGGCTCCCCTTACCCTCCCCCAAACAGATAAACTTACAAGACAAAATGTACAGAAATTTAAAAAGCAACAAGGAGGAAAACAAATCCCAAAAAGCAAAAATAACAAAAAATCTCTTGTTTCTGTTTCTTTGAATTCATTTCAATAAACATTATTTTATATGATCATATGCGCATAATTACCAAGCCTTTATGATCCTCTCCTAAGAATAGCCTTTGGTCTAACTGCTGACTGTTTATAGTCTTGTTTAATTTCTTATGTCCAAGTGTATTATTTTGTCTTTAACCATCCAGTGTGTTTATTTGTAGATTTATAGGCATATTCTAGTTACCACAAATGAGGGAAACCATGAAATCTATGTCTCTTTGGGTCTGGCTTATTTCACTTAATATATTTTTTTCCAAGTCTTTCCATTCCCTCACACATGGTGATATCATTCTTTCTCATGGAAGCATAGAATTCGGTTGTGTATATATACCACATTTTCTTGATCCATTCATCCACTGAAGGGCAACTAGGTTGTTTCCATATCTTGGCAATGGTAACATAGAGCTTCCCTATGACCTAGCAAATCCAATCCTGGGCATTTGTCCAATAGACCACAAACAAGGCCACACAAAAGCAACCAGAACAATCATGTTCATTGCACCATTGGTTACCATTGCCAAGATATGGAATCAACCCAGGAGCGTACTGTTTTTTGTTTTTTTTGGTACTATCAGACTTCATTCCTTCCTCCTATGCCTCCCACATAGCTGGGAGTCACCTTTCCCAGATTCAGACTTTCTGTTTCTTCCTGACTCAGTCCTGGTAGATTATGTATTGCCAAGAATTTATCCATGACACCTACATTATCCAGTTTATTGGCATGAAACCTGTTTGTGGTAGTCTGTTACAGTCTATTCTTATGGCATTGATTGAAATGTTTACTCTTTTGTTATTTCATTTATCTGAATCTTCTTTTTCTCTTAGTCTAATTAAAGTTCTGTCACTTTTCTTCTTTGTTTAAAAAAAATCAACCTTTGAGGGGCTGGGGATATAGCCTAGTGGCAAGAGTGCCTGCCTCGGATACACGAGGCCCTAGGTTCGATTCCCCAGCACCACATATACAGAAAATGGCCAGAAGCGGCGCTGTGGCTCAAGTGGCGGAGTGCTAGCCTTGAGCGGGAAGAAGCCAGGGACAGTGCTCAGGCCCGGAGTCCAAGGCCCAGGATTGGCCAAAAAAAAAAAAAAAAAAAAAAAAATCAACCTTTGAAGGGCAAGCAAACAGGGGGAATGAAGATGAATATGGCCAGTGTAGTTTGTTTGTATATATGAAAACAGAACGGTGAAACTGAAATTGTCTTAAGAAGGGACAGTATGATGGGAAAGAATAAAAATGATAAAACAAGGTAAGGCTAATTGGGATACATTGTGTATATGTGTGGAAATGTCACAATTACACTCCTTTTTATAACAAAAGTATGACAATAAAATTATTAAAAATCAACTCTTTTTTTCATTGATTTTTTTTCCTGCTTTTACAATTTTCTATTTCATTCACTTCTGCTCTAATTTTTATTTTTCCTTCTGGTAACATTGGACTTAGTGTTTCCTTCTTTTGTGAGTTCCTTGAGATATATTTAGATTTTGCATCTTCTTTCTCTTTTAGTTTATAGTTAACAGTATGGACTTTCCTCCTAGTAGTGCCTCACTCAGCACATTGTGCTTTTCAGTTGTGTTTGTCTCCTAATATTTTCTCTTTTTTGCATGAAAAAAATAATGTAGCATTTATTTTTAATTTATTTTTGAATGTATTTATTTATTTTAATTGTCAAAGTGATGTACAGGGGAGTTACAGTTTCATACATAAGGCAGTGAGCACATTTCTTACTACACTTTTTACCTCCTCCTTTGTTTTTCTCCCACCTTCTCCCCTCCCCAGTTCCCGCCCACCCTCCCCCGACTTGTACAGTTGTTTTACAGCATATTCTCTTCTAAGAATTGCTGTTGCATTGATTAGCCTTTTACCCTTTTTCTTTTCCCTAGTTTTGATAAACGTACATACAATACCCGTTGTACCAAAATCAGTTACAGTGACATTTTCTAATTTAAGGTCTGATACTTTCTTTGGTCCACAGATTGTTCAAAAGCATATGGTTTACAGCTAAAGACATAGCCACCAAA
The DNA here is from genome assembly GCF_023159225.1 of Perognathus longimembris pacificus. Lineage (NCBI taxonomy): Eukaryota > Metazoa > Chordata > Mammalia > Rodentia > Heteromyidae > Perognathus > Perognathus longimembris. Next base: position 25,074,777 of record NC_063178.1, on the reverse strand, counting down.
CTAGAAAGACAGCCAACCATATGGGAAAGGATCTTCACCAGCACAGCAACAGACAAAGGCCTAATATACATCATCTACAGAGAACTAAAAAAACTAACCCCCTCCAAACCCAGTAAACCAATTATTAAATGGGCAAAGGAGCTAAAGAGAGACTTCACAGGAGAAGAGATAAAAATGGCAAAGAAACATATGAGGAAATGTTCAACATCCCTGGCAGTAAAGGAAATGCAAATAAAAACAACCCTGAGATACCACCTCACTCCAGTTAGAATGGCCTATACTCTGAACTCAGGCAACAACGAATGCTTGAGAGGATGCAGGAAAAGAGGAACCCTTCTCCACTGTTGGTGGGAGTGCAAATTAGTACAACCACTTTGGAGAACAGTATGGAGGTTCCTCAAAAAGCTCAGCATAGACATACCCTATGACCCAGCCATATCACTCCTAGGCATCTATCCTGAACAACAGGTCTCAGGATACCACAAAGACATCTGCACATCCATGTTTATCGCTGCACAATTCACAATAGCCAAAATATGGAAACAACCCAGATGCCCCACTACAGATGAATGAATACAAAAAATGTGGTACCTGTACACAATGGAATACTACATAGCGATTAGAAATGGTAAAATATTGGTATTCGCAAGGAAATGGTCAGAACTTGAACAAATAATGCTGAGCAAGACAAGCCTAGAACACAGAGAACAAAGGGACATGGCCTCCTTGATATATGACTGTTGGTGGTGGTGGTGGGGGGAACAGTAGAGACCAGGTCTGCAAAACAACAAACTTCTTTTCAAATGCTATTTCCACAGTTTTGGGTCAGCAACCTTACATTATGTATCTAAAACCAAGCAACTACTAAACATAAAAAGGTCCAGAATAGACCTATCAGTGGATCACAATAGCTCAACAGCTATGTACACATGATCATATAAGACAAGGATAAGCAAAAACAACTTCAAGAGAAGGACACAGGAGGATTCTATTGTTGACGTTACATTTAAAGTTCTAGGTGAATTTCCTTTGGTGTACCCTACGTGGTTACTGTATATGATGTTGGTACACTGGATATTGTATATATGCTTACCTGATCTAGGGAAGGGAAAGAAAAATGAGGGTGTAAGAGATCACAAGAAATGTACACACTGCCCTATTATGTAACTGTACCCCTTTTGCACAACACCTTGTCAACAAAATTTAATTAATAAAATTTTTTTAAGTATGTGGTTTAAATTTCCACCGGTTTTTCAATTTTCTAGTTTTCCTGGCACTATTGATCTCCAGTTTTATTTTATTGTATTTGAAAAAGATCTTTGACTTGTTTTCAGTCTTTTTGAATTTAAGACTTGGTTTGTGACCTAACATTGACCTTTCTTGGTAAATGTTCTGTGTGCCCTGGAGAAGAATGCATGTTTTGTTGCTGAGGTACTGTGTGCTTGTGTATTTATTTTCTCTGTGATGTTGCTCAAGTTCACTCTCTTTGTTGAGTTTTTGACTCATTAGTCTATCCATGATTGAAAGTAGGCAGTGATCCTATTGTCATTATGACTCTTATGTCTCCATTTTTAACTGTTTGCTCTACATGGGAGCTCTTCTATTAGATCCATTTTGTTGGTAATTGTTCTGGCTTCTTGATGAATTTTCTCATAATGTTATTGTCTTTTCTTGGTGAATTGCCTTCCTGATTTATTTAGGAATTTATGGTTTTAAGATTGTCCAGGAAGTATCTGGAATAACTCTAGCCAGTCATGCATTATAGATTGACCAGCATGTGACAGGCAGGTCAGCAGCACTCTGAGTCAGGTGAAGACACTGTCAGGTCATACCTGCAAACACTGAAAGTGTTGTTCAGATATTTACCTCCTCAGAAAGAAGCAAGGACCTGGTGATCTCTTCCCAATCGGCAAAGCCCTGTGCTGTGAATAAGGGTTACAGTGTCGGTGTCTCCAGATTTCCTGCCAGTTTCAATTTGTCTAGTTTCATATTTGGTTAAAGTAGAGGAGCTTCTAAGCTACATTCTGGTGTTTTCCAGTTTTCTTTGTTAGTGTGTGTGTGTGTGTGTGTGTGTGTGTGTGTGTGTGTGTGTGTGTTTAACAGAACTAACTTATTACTGTTGAATCAGTGTATACAAAGGAGCAAGTCCTGGGTTTCTTCTTCTTCCACCATTTGCTTATGTCACTCCAAAGTATTTTAATTTTCTGCTAATGAAGCTTGGGAGAAAAAGTTACAGGAAATGTGAATAGTGGAATAAAACATATAACCCATGAAGTCAAGCTCCAGTGGCTCACAGCTATAATCTTTTTGTTGTTGTTGTTTGTTACCAGTCCCTGGAGTTGAATTCAGAGCCTGAGCACTGTCCCTGAGATTTTGGCTCAACTCTGGCTCTCTATCACTTGAGCCACACCTCCATTTTCAGCTTTTTGGTGGTTAGTTGGAGTTAAGAGTCTCGTGGACTTTTTGCCCAAGATTGCTTTGAACCATGGTCTTCCGCTCTCAGCATTCTTAGTAGCTAATATTATAGGCATGAGCCACAGGTACCTGGCTCACAGCTATAATTTTAGTTGCTCAGGAGGCTGAGATAGATGGAGTGAGGTTTAAATCCAGAATTATCAATTAACCAGCATAATGTTGGAGCTGAAATCATGTTTTAAGTGATGTCAAAGCACCACTAGGAAAAAAGTTAAGCCAGAGCTCAAGGCCCTGAATTCAAGTCTATCAAACAATATTCAATAGTTCACAGATTTTTATTAAATGTGTATTATCTATGGACATGTCTTTGTATAATAAATGATTACATAAATCAGTTATTGGTTGTGATATGGCTGAGTCAAATATCTTGGAAAGTAGTGTGATTATTAGCAATATCTTGTTTTACGAAACAACTCAAAGCACAGTAAATAAAACTTTCAAGCTTAATAGCTATCACCTCTTTTCCCATCTGCCGGGAAAAGAGAGAGTTAGTCAGTTTTTGTTGAAAGTGTTTTCAACTAATACTCATTTGCATATTATCAGTTCAAAAAAAGTTGAAAAAAAGGGGGGCTTCGTAGAGAATAATTCAGTGTGTGTATCTGTGCCACTGAAATTTTTTCTCTGTAGGACTCAAGGAGTTTTCAGGTTGCTTAGATGGTATTATAGCCTCTTAAATATTTTAAGGGTATTTTTGCAACCATCATTTCTTGAATATTCATGAAAATAGATAGCACATAAACTAAATAAATCACTACATCTTTAACATATCTAATGATACCAATTAAAGGGAACATTGTGGCATCATTAGGGAAATTAGAGTCTTCCCTAATTGATAATCCCCGATTTATTAAAGATAATATTAAGCTTGCCTCTTTTTTAGTTTTCTATCAACACAGCTAGAAATTAAAAAAAAGTGTGCAGATAGTTACATAACCCTCTTCTTTATAAGTATATCAGAAGTTGACACAACAGTTCAAGTTTTCTTTGATTATAAAAAAATGACTTGATAAGTACCTTTGCACTTACTGGCTTATTTATCATTTTTGTTTTTCCTAAGAGAATTTGAACTCAGAACCTCAGGCTTACTTACCTGGTACTCTCTCATTTGAACCACACATCTTCAATCCTGCATTTGGGGGTTACTGTCGATAACATGTTGAGAATGTTTCTGCCCAAGGTGTCTTTGAATGATAGGTATGACCAACAGTGCCTTGCACATTTGTATTTTTGTTCAGCTGAAGCTGATGCATGAACACTTGACATCGAGTATCCTTTTGACTTTCAGCTTCCCAGTGATACTCAGAGAATCTTGGTATTTCTTCAGATCTCGGCCTTCATTGCTCTATAAAGTCAGGAGAAGAAAAAAGAGGGCTAGTAGTTTTTAAATAGTTGTACAAAGGGATTTTAATTCAACAAGTCAAATTATGAGTACAATACATCTTTTAAAAAGTCTTTTGTGGGGCTGGGGATATAGCCTAGTGGCAAGAGTGCCTGCCTCGGATACACGAGGCCCTAGGTTCGATTCCCCAGCACCACATATACAGAAAACGGCCAGAAGCGGCGCTGTGGCTCACGTGGCGGAGTGCTAGCCTTGAGCGGGAAGAAGCCAGGGACAGTGCTCAGGCCCTGAGTCCAAGGCCCAGGACTGGCCAAAAAAAAAAAAAAAAAAAAAAAAGTCTTTTGTGGGAACCCTACTTCATTGTTGGTGGGAATGTAAACTGGTTCAGCCACTCTGGCAAGTGGTATGGAGATTCCTCAGAAGGCTAAATATAGAACTCCCCTATGACCCAGCAACCCCACCTTTGGGTATCTATCCAAAAGACCACAAACAAAATCACACTAAAGCCAGCAGCACAACAATGTTCATCGCAGCTCAATTTGTCATAGCTAGAATCTGGAACCAACCCAGATGCCCCTCAGTAGATGAATGGATCAGGAAAATGTGGTACATATACACAATGGAATTTTTTGCCTCTATCAGAAAGAATGACAGTGCCCCATTTGTAAGGATATGGAAAGACTTGGAAAAAATTATACTAAGTGAAGTGAGCCAGACCCAAAGAAACATGGACTCTATGGTCTCCCTTATTGGGAATAATTAGCACAGGTTTAGGCAAGTCACAGCAGAGGATCACAAGAGCCCAATAGCTATACCCTTATGATCACATAAGATGATGCTAAGTGAAATGAACTCCATGTTATAGAAACGATTGTTATATCACAGTTGTAACTACTTTCAATGTCGCATGTGTATCTGTAGCTTCTACTATTGATGATGCTCTTGTATCACCTTCGTGTGGTTGTATCTACATTATCTCTGTAATCTTATCTGAGTATATTGGAAACCGTGTATACTGGTATTAGAACTAGGAAATTGAAAGGGAATACCAAAATTGAGAGACACGGGGTAAAAAAAGAAAAACAACTACAAAAGCAATACTTGCAAAACTGTTTGGTGTAAGTGAACTGAACACCTCATGGGGGAAAAGGGAAAGGGGAATGAGGGATGAGGTAACAAAAAGTACAAGAAATGTATCCAATGCCTAACATATGAAACTGTAACCTCTCTGCACATCAGTTTGATAATAAAAATTTGAAAAAAATAAAATTTAAAAAAATGAAAAGCGCTTATCTTAAAAAAAAAAAAAAAGTCTTTTGTACCAGTGCCGGGGCTTGAACTCAGGGCACATGCATCATCGCTGAGTTTTTGTGCCAAAGGCTATCACTCTACCATTTGAGCTACAGCTCCACTTCCAGCTTTTTTTAGTGTCTAATTTGAAATAGGAGTCTCCAAAACTTTCCTTCTCAGTCTAGTTTCTAACTGCGATCCTCAGATCGCAGCCTCCTGAGTAGCTAGAATTCCAGGTGTGAGCCCCCAGCACCCAGAAGTACAAGGCATCTTGGTCAGCATCACCTTCCCCCATCCTCCTCCCCCATCTTTCCCAATTCCATCCATAGCCTTAAGAGGGTTAGTTTTATTTTTAATCTTTCTTTATAACTGAATAGTTACTTAAACAGTCAGTATGTGGAGTGATTTCTGCTTTTCCTGTTTACGTGCTGGGAAGTCAGGTGTCTGGTATAGGGTTTCTTATAATACTAAATGGTGAGTGGGAGATCAAATCCAGCCCAGTGTGGACTTCTGCCAGATAAATAATGTATTTTACATCATGTTCGATGCTTACCTAAACACCATTGGTTACCCCATGATCACAGTGATGCTATGTCACTGCATCGATGACCCATTACCCGTTAATACCCATCGCTGTCAGAAAAGTACAAGAAAACTCCAGTGCAGAGATCCAAATGGGAAGAGAGAAGATAGGTTTTAAACATATTCGGAAAATGACCAAAATTAATATATTTTTCTTATTTACCTTCTTTTAACTTGGCCATTTTTGATTAGGAAGTGATTCCTCAGCATTTTTTTTTACGAATGTTACTGAAAAGCATAAAGGAAAAAATGTTCTAGTTTAAAAATAAAATTGCAGTTCCCAGAGGAAAGAGGTCTTGAATCTAGTGAAATCACCTTAAATTTAACATAGGTCAATTGACTAAAGAAGAGGAAACATATTTTATTGCTCTTCCCTAAAGTGTGATGTAAATAATAATAAATATGATCATTTCAGGTTATTATTTAGATGATTTAACTCAAGTTCTCAGTAAAGTGTTACCCTCATATGCTCCACTGAAGGGAAATGAGTATTGCCTTAAAGATGTAGTCACAGAGCTTCAAGGTCATTGAGTCCTTCAAAGATCAAGTGACAAGTATCATTGTGTGGTACACAGATGCTTAGAACATTGGTAATCTGGCAAACCTTTGAAGAGCAGGGGGTAGAATGACATGATCAGCTGAATAAGATCAACTTGTTAGCAGTCTGGAGGATGAGGAAGTGCGGAATAAGGGTCCAGGCAGAGAGGAGATACCCCTAAAACAGAGGGGTGGCAACCTGCCGGAAGCACACATTAAGTCCTCAAACACCTCACCAAAAGTCAAACATGCTATGTCATAAACTTCTAGCAAGGACCTACATTAAGCAATTCTGAATTGATCAGGGCTGGAGAAGAAAAAATATGGAGGACGCATAGTGGACATAATCAGACAACAGTAGATTGAAAGAAGTGAGAGTGAGAGCATTTCATACAAGATCTGGGGTGACAGTGTGGGTAGGGAGCCAGGGAGCACAAGGTGATAATAGCTTTGTAGAGGAAAGTGCTAGAAAACTTTAGGAGCATAATGAGATTGAAGTGGCTGCGGAATATCCAAGCACAGGTCTGGAATGCAAGAACTATCAGCTTTTACAGGCTTTGTCTATAAGTAAAGCTGCCCAGAAAGCATGTCAAAGACTGCTATGAATTGGATGTTGAGTATCTCCCGGTCTGTGTGTTCAGCAGTCCCCAAGGCAGCACTGTCAGAGGTTGAAGAATCTTTCAAAGCTGAGGGAACGGTGGGAGGCCTTTGGGCCACTCACAGGGCGATGGGAATCTCCAGCCATCTTCTTTCATAGCTCCCTGGCTTCTGATGAGATGAGTGATTTTGCTGCACCTTGCTCTTCCACCGTGGTGTGCTGCCTTGCCACAGGCCTAGGACAATGGGACCCATTGATGTAGACTAGAACCCGCAACACTGGGGACCAGAATAACCTTTTTCTCTTTATATGCTTATCACCTTAAGTATTTCCTTACAGTGATGGAAAGCTGATTAACACAGAGCGGAAGAGTAATACCTGGAAATTTGAGATGGTCTTCATCTAGTTGCTACATTTCTGAAAAGATAATGATCGACTGTGACAACATTAGGACCTGAGAACTGGGGTTAAAAACCAGGCGCTGACCCAACAGAATAAGCAAAGGCTCCTGGAGACTTCCAGCGGAGAGCTGGGACCAAAGAGGAGAAGTTAAATGGTGGTTTTCAATTTAATTTAAATGGAGCCTTTGAATTTCTCCTTTATAGAATTTAATACAAAAGAGAAAATAACAAGAGCTCCACCAAAGATAGCCCAAGAAGCACAGATGCTGTGACATTAGACCACATGGAGGTGGAGGGGAAGCAGAGGTCTTGCTAAGGTGGCAGCAGACTTAAGTGACTTTTCCTTCTTCAGTGCTGAGATTCAGCATCAACTATGTGCTATAGTAAAGTGAGATGCAGAAAAATCCCAGTGTGAAAGAAAGTAACCAAACTGCCCTTGTAGATGAAGGTTTTCAGAAACGAACTTTCAAATATGCTCTTGGTATCATACATATTTTCGTTGTGGGTTTATACTGATCTCTATTTTCCTTATTCCTCCTCTTCTCCTTTCCCCTCATGGGGTCCTCTGTAAGAACACGTCAATGACATAGTTATTGTCACATAAAAGAATGTCAAAGGAAGCAAACAGAATAGGGAAGAACAGGCGAGGCCAGCCATACGGCAGTTCTTTGAAGGCAGTGTCTCCATTTCTCTTTCTCTTCTTATTATCTGGAATTCTTACTTTATGTCCTTCATGCCTTGTCACTATTGTATTTCATACCTTCCTCTCAGCTTTTGTATAGTTGTCTATCCCTCCTGGGGCACACACACACACACACACACACACACTCCTCACAGACACAGCAAGACCTGAACATCCTTCCCTGAACCAAGGCACATCCCTCTGTAAGAACACACACTACCCTACACCTCAGAGCCCTCATTCTAAACTAACCAAGGTCTTGCTGAACTAGTGGGAAGGGACTTTACAACTCTTATTTTTTACGTAGTGATACGAAGAGGAGTGGACTTTACAGATCTTTGACAGCTTCTTTTACAGAGGGGATGAAACAAGGATGTTGTGCCATAACTGGGGGAGGGGGCGCTGCTGCCACTGAACTCAGGGAGACCAGAGCTCTCTGTTGTGCCCATCTGGCCTTCAATGCCATCACTGGGTGACTTGGGACACTTTTGTGTCTGCTAAAAAGGCATGTTGCCAATGTTTTTTTTTAACCACATCTATTGAGTTTACCACATCTATCTGTTTTTTGTTTCTAGCTTCAATTGTCTCGGTGGTGATTGATTTCACTCAGTGGTATGTTATTTATGTCGTTTGAACAATGAAAGTTTCCGGACCTGATTGTTTTCTGTGTATATTGTCTCCCCCATGGCTTCCCTAGTGATCTGAAGATGTTTGCTTCCCCCGCCCCCCAAATCTAAAAGCTTTTCAGACATTCCTATTATGATGCTTCTTAACGAACCCCAATTTAAAAATTAGTATTATTATTATTTTAGCTGGTGTTTCATTCCAAGCTGCTCAGGAGGCAGAGACTGGAGGAGCTCATTTCAAAACAAGCCTGAGCAGAAAAATCCAAGAGAGTCTATCTCCAATCAACAAGCAAAAAGCCAGGCAGGAAGCATGGCTCAAGTGGTAGAGTGCCAGCCATAAGTAAGATAGTCTAGCCTCGAAGAGAAGCCTTAGAATTATTCTCTTATTCTAGTAGGCATGACCGACAGTGGAGAGAAGCCACAGGGAGCTTGGTTGAGATTAGTGTCTGTCTCCTGTTGCCTTGAGGAGCTTAATATACCAGTTCATGGGGCAGTTTTCCAGTTGACAAAAGATTGATTCTGAGCAGCTATGTCAGGTTTAATATCAAGAAGTCAGTGCGTGGTGCTTAGAGAATGCACTGCCATTAAGTAGAGTGGAGAGAGCAATGGTGGCAGCTCCAGCACCTGGCAATGAGTTTGTCTTAGACAAGAACAGGTGCTTTGCATGGTCGTCTTCAAGACCAGGCACATACCCTAAGGATCTGTTGTCTGGATCACTCCCAGGGATCCAGTGAGCTCTTCCTTGCGTTCTTGGATCTTGAATTTGAAAATCTTGGTATTGACCACTTATGGTGGGTCATACCTGTAATCCCAGCAGCTACTCAGGAGGTAGAGACAGGAGGATAGTGGTTTGAAGCCAGCCCAAGCTAAAGGTTAGTGAGACGCTATCTAAAAAAAAAAAACAAGCTAGACATAGTGGTACATGTCTGTCATCCCAACTACTTGGGAGGTACAGGTAGGAGGATTATGGTTTGAAGCCAATTCTAGGAAGAAAAGCTTGAGACCCTAGCTGAAAAGTAACTAAAGACTAAAAAGCCAATGACATGGTTGAAGTGATAGAGTTCCTGCCTAGTGCATATGAAGCCCTGAGTTCAGACCTCAGTACTGCCAAATAAAGAGTCTCAAGTGGCAGATGGATCCTTCATTTCACTTTGCTAAGAAGCAGAGACTCCCTGTTCCTGTCGCCTGCGGACTCCAGGAACCACATTTCCTCCACGTGCACACATTCTCTCTTTCCCTCTGTACAACAACCACATTTACAGCATGAGAACTGAAACCCAGCGAAGGGAAGGGCCTTTTCCTAGGGCCTCACAACAGCAGAGCTGCAACCCAAACTCATCTTCCTGTTTCCAGAGTCCATGTTCTCCCTGTCCTGACAAAAACATACAACTCATAAAAGGCTCTTTTCTCATTTTTATTCTAAGAGCATACTAGAGAACGAGGTAAAGAGATTTAAGTTCTTATGAGATCATAAATCTTTGAAGAAAAAAAATGTTGTGATACTCCTGGCCCAAATCACCTAAAACTACAGCTTAATAACTAATAATTAAAGAACTATTTAAAGGAAATTCAAATGTGATGTATTATATGGGAGTTAAGAGAAGAAATATTCTGGGAAGGATTTAAGTAGGTCTTGGGCTTCAGCAGAGGCTTTGGGGAAACTAACCACTGCAGCAAAGAGCTAAGCCAGGACGATGCAGAGCCAGAGCCCTGAGGACCTTGAGACATCAGGAGAGGCGGACATGGGTGACTGATGAGGAGAAACCTTGCTTTAACTTATACTGGCAATCTCCAAATCCATTAGCTTTAACGCAGCGCTCTGTTCTCTGCACTGAGCATTGATACCCAGCAGGGCTGATTGGGATCAAGCACTGGGCTCTGACCTTAGGCACTAGTCTTCTGCTGGTAGGTGTGTGGATGTTTTCCCTTATAAAAATGAAGGAACGGCACACAGTAGCTAATTGATTTTGAAGTAGTGGAATCAATTTCATGATTCCCATGAAATATTGGTATGTTCATTCTGTGGCCTGAGAACATACTGGCAACTTGCATTGGCCTACTTCACCCTCCCTTGCTGGACTGACTCCAGGAAAGATTTACCAAGTGTCGCCCCACAAAAGTTCAGGAAGAAACAACTGTTAATGAGGCTCTGAGTTCGAGCCCTGGTACCAGCACAAAACGGAACCAAACCAAATGCTGACCTAGAGGAGGAGGCATCTGTGAGATGTGCTATAATGTAGAGAAGAGGCAAGGGCTTGGCAATGGGACAGCTCTCCTCATCTGTACCCTCGAGCAGGGTAAAGCTATTATAGGGCCAGGAGCCTTGTCTGGGAAGCCTAGTTTGTTTTGGGCATGGTCTACCATTAGCTTTCCTGGTAAGCAGCTTACCAAGTGGCCACCTCTCCACCTTTTATCATTCTCTCTGTATGAGCAGAATAGCAATCTCCATTTCTCTTAGGAAAGAAACATGACAATACCACATGCTTCTTAGTGGTATTATATTGTTGCAAAAAGGAAATAAGATAAGCCAACTTAAATGTAAATAAGATATCTTATCATCCTCATTCCTTTGAAATATTGAAGCCCACTCCCTATAAAATGTCTTTGGTTAATCCTGAGTAAGAAATTACCCATTTCATGAAGCAACATCTCTTTATATATCTAGAAATTGGTCATTTTCAAAAGGGAAGGACAGGGGCTGGGAATATGGCCTAGTGGCAAGAGTGCTTGCCTCGTATACATGAGGCCCTGGGTTCGATTCCTCAGCACCACATATACAGAAAATGGCCAGAAGTGGCGCTGTGGCTCAAGTGGCAGAGTGCTAGCCTTGAGCAAAAAGAAGCCAGGGACAGTGCTCAGGCCCTGAGTTCACGGCCCAGGACTGGCCAAAAAAAAAAGGGAAGGACACCCTGGTGATAGTTATAGCTGAATCTGGAGATAATGGCACCATTCACGACTTTGCCTTTCTCATGCACCCCCAAGGCTATGCAGAAATTAATGTATTCTCAATGCCAGGCACAACTGAATTGAAATCCTGATGTAGCAGAACGTAGAAAAACATGGATGGTATCTGAGAGTCATGAGGGAATTGCTATAGGTACTTCAACCAGAAAATCTTGGCACATGCAAGTGTATCTCAGTACATAATCAAGGAAAGATGGTTTATAAGTAGGAGGAAAAAGAGAGATAGAGAAAGACAGAGACAGACAGAAGGAAAGATAGCAAAAAAGACAGGGAAAGAGAGTCAGGAAGAGATAGAAAAACAGAGAGACAGAGACAAAGAGACAAGTGACTAAGTCTAGACTCTACTCTGGCTCAACTGTGGTTTCTTTCCTAATGTTATTCCCGACATTCCCATCTCCTTTAAGTCCTCCTTGTTCGATCTAGTACAAGTTGAGTTTCTATTACTTAGAACCCAAGAATCTCTAATTAAAGCCACCCCAATTTTCAAGGGATTCTTTTTCTGTCCCCTTTTTTCTTTGCGAGATGTTTCTTAGAAGCATGTCAAATCTGGTGAGCTCTAAACAGAGTGAGGCAGTAAAGTGAGCCTCTTCTAGTGGAAGAATGTCTGGTTGTGCTGTCCTTGCATAGCCTTGTTTATGCAGGGCTCCGGGGGCAGTGTTTGTCCTTGGTTTTATTCAAGAGAATGGAGGAGGAAGAAGGGACCCTCTGTCCTTGGCATGACCAGGACTGTTCAGGGCACATCTGTTTGCCCAAGTCATTAATGGATCCTTCCGGAAGCAGCTGATCCTATCTGGAGCATTAAGTTAGCAATCCTGATTGGAACTGGCATCAAGCACCCATGAAACTAGAAGCTTCCCTTGCAATTTATTATGACAATATAATGTCACTAATTACCTATCATTAGGAGGAAAGGCTCCTCTCAAATGTAAGATTCTCAAAGAAGGATCATTCTACTTTCCTCCTTCCTCCAACTTTGTCCAGTGAATTCAATTAGGCTCTCCAAGTATATTTGACTTAATATGTAAAGAAAAATTATTTCTGAAACAGCACATCAACCTCACATGTGCATTTTTAGTATGCAAATGATCTTCAAGGAACAGTGTGTCCTTTCCGGCAAGCAATAAAACATTCTTAGATTTCTTAATAGTTTAGCAAGTGCTTTTTCTCTCATTGAAAACATAGTGATTAACTTAATCTTAACACTTGTCAGAGCACTTGTCAGAATTATTTTAAAACAAGTAGGCCCTAAGTTACAGAAATCATTGTCCTTTTTTCATTGACATGATATTGATTAGAGGAGTGAATGGTGATAAGTTCAAGTGTCGTGCCAACATGTCTTGCAGCTTTCTTTATCCTCAATAGGATTTAACATTCCAGCTGAAAACAGAGCTCATTGAGAGCTAGGCACCAGTGGCTTGCATCCATAATCCTAGCAGCTCAGGAAGCTGAGATCTGAGTATGGTGGTTAGAAGCCAACCTAAGAAGTAAAGTCAGTGAGACTCATCTCCAGGTAACCAGCAAAATGCCAGAAGTGGAGCTGTGGCTCAAGTGGTAGAATGCTAGCCTTGGGTGCAAAAAAGGGAAGCAAGAGTGTGAGAGATTGAATTCAGGCCCCAGTAGCAGCACAAAAATTAGAAGAAAAAAAGAAAGAAAGAAAGAAAAGGAACGGAAACGGAAAGAAACCCAGAGTGAATTTATTTTAAGAACCTACTGAGATGATTGTGTCCCAAACAAGCTGTAGATCACTTTTCCTGCATATGTGATAATGCAGTGGTATTTACACCATGGTTTTAATTTACAAAGAGACAGGGGCAAAAGCAAATACAGGCCTGGGATAAGATGTTAGGTAGTCATTTCTGATTATTTATTTTCTGTTTTTAAAGACTAAAGAAGATGGACTGAGCAGCCCAGGTTAATAATGTGAATAGAAAAATCTGAAACAACTTCTTAATTTCAATTGTGAAGAAATGTGTGGTCAGCACACAGGGAAGAATTTGGGGTTGTTTTCCTCGGAAAACCCCTGCTGAGCATCCCAAGGGCCATTCTCTTCCAGTTTTGTCCTTCTGCCTTCCTGTGCATTGGCTGTATTCAGTTTCCTGCCTGCTTGTTATTGTTTCTTTGTTTTAGTGACAGTACTCCTGCTGGTCCGTGAACTCGGGGCCTGGGTGCTATTCCTTAGCTTTTTTGCTCAAGGCTGATAGTATACTACTTGGACCACACCTCCACTAAAAACCAGTCTCAAGGGCTTTTTGCCTGGGCAGCCTTTGAACCTTGATCCTCAGATCTCAGCTTCCTGATTGGAGAGGATTGCATGTGTGAGCCTTGTTTTGGACTCAAGCCACTAACATGGTCTAGTAAGTTAGAGCTGGAAAACAGAGGCAGGTTATTACAGGGAGATGAAACTCTACATTCTGGTGTCTGTCTCTGTGGAAGCTGCAGCCTTTCCTAGCTGGATCTAGCATGCATCTCTGACTTCATGAGGACAAGTCTACAAAGGTCACAGCCTTAGCAAAAGTCTTAACCAATTCAGATGGGACTAAATGTGGTACTCAGATTGCCAGAGTTCCCAAAGGACATTGGAAAGAAGCTTTCTGTTATAGGACACAGAGGTCCCCTCTGGCATCCAGCCTCTGGTTAGGGAAGAATGAGCTATGGGTACCTTCACCTCTGCGGAAGTCATTGGGCTTGCTTTGTACTGATTGGGTGCCATGGCTCAGGGGACAGTGCTCTGGCAGATTACTTACCTTTCTAGAGGCCGTGGCTTTGTAAAAACTACAATTAAATAACGAAAGATGCCCAATAATTGCTAGGCAGCATCATGACGTAAACTGTAAGGTGATCTGTGAGTTTTTAGAGACCCTGGAAAATAACTACCTCCACCTTAGTTACAATTTCTTCCCAAATGAGAAATTGCAAATTAAATCTCAGAGTTTCTTAGCCATACATTTCTAAATATTTTCCCCATTTCCTTCAGGTCTTTGCTCAAAATGTCATCTTGGCAGTAAGACTCCCATGACCGTCCAGTCTGAAATGGCACGTGCCTTCCACCCGGGCATTACTTGCTTACCTTCTCTGAATTGTCTTTTTCTCCCATTGTACACAGCTACTGTTGCACAACTTATTTACTTTTACTTCTGTATTTTGTTAATAATGGCCCACCTATTCACATGTAAGGTCCAACGGACAGGGATAGTGTGTGTTCTTCTCCCAATCAGCCAGATTGGTGCCTGAGACACAGGATTGTTTGATAGGTAACTGTTAGGTGAGAGGGTGAGCAAAAGCATCTCTTAAATTCCCTCTTAGATTAGCAGAGTATACAATCTTAGCAAAATGCAGCTTAGGGCAAGATGCTCAGTGATTCCCAATAACATCCGAAGAGGAAAAATGGCCAAATGAAATATCAGCCCCCTGTGCCAAACTTGTAACTCATTCTGCTCCATCCAGTCCAATTGGAAAGAATCGGTACTTTGAAAATCATGGAAGAGTTGTGAAAGCCTGTGAAGATCAGTTGTGCCGGCTTGGCATTCTGGTCCTCAGCACAAATCAGAAGCCCTTTCAGAAAGGTTGACTTCTAGCTCCTTGTCACCAAGCTTGCCCCATGTGAGTGACTCAGGTACTTTGTGCTTCGCTCAGCCACAGCTGTGATTATCTGGGCTGAAGCATAGAAAAATCAGCAGTGGTTTCCAAGGACTCTCCTGGAAATTCTTCAGCATCCATTGGCTTCCCCAACCCATGTCACAGGTGATTATACAGTTATATGACCTCAGTCAAAAGAGACATTTGCATCTGGGCATGGTACAGACCTAAAAATCCCAGTACTCAGTCGGCCAAGGCTGTAGGATCATGAAGTCAAGACATAGCAAGACCTGGTGTCCAAAAGCAAGAACAACTACAACAAAGACATATTGCTATGCCACCTGAGACAAATCCCTGGCTGTGGTTCCTCAGCCTCCTATTTAGAAATCCCAGAGCCATCACTGAGCAGCTGAGATTCACCGTGTTATGTGCTTGATCTTCATTGATAACTAAGACTTTAATGAAAGATTACTAAAACCAGAGTGGAATGACTCGGGCCTCACAAGGAAAGTTTCTTCCAAGACTGGTTCTGCCTTTGGCAATTGAGTAAATTAAGCAGTTCCTATTGCTTCTGACAGTAGTTGAAGCTTGGGTAGCCTCCCTGTGTCCAGACACCCATTCATTATCAGACTAACATTAGCCAGAAAATTTTAATGTCAACAAAGACATGTGAATGCTTGTTGGCCTAATTACTTCTCATATCCCCTTTGGAAGTTGCTGTGTTTATAAAAGTTTAAATGAGAAATATTTCCAGATTGATTTTTGTTGTTGTTCTTGTAAGAATCCTGTAGTTTATCAAGACTACAGTCTAAGTGAACTTGGAATAAAGCATGTATTTCACATTTGGCTAATGTTATAACTTGGCTTTTTAATGGTGTGTGTGTGTGTGTGTGTGTGTGTGTGTGTGTGTGTGTGTTAAATGGATATGCCAAACATTAATGAAGGGAAAAAGACACTGAGAAATGTCATCTCAAGCTCAAAATAAACAAATTACAATAAAAATAGAAGTTTCTTTATCAGAGGAAGGGAGATAGAGATGTTAAAACAAGCCTGCTGTGGTCATAGTCCCAGTATCTCATGATGGATTTGCATAGTAACCTTGACTCTGTGGCTCTGCCTCCTGGAGTCCTTTTCCTCCCTGTGCTGAGTCAGGACCACAGCTCACATGCCTGGGTGATGCTGAGATTCCTAGCTGACACCGTCTATTTTAACAGTCCCAGGGAAGACATGGCCATAGCAATCTTCATCCCAAAAATTGTCCAGTAGGACTCTCGGTAGAAGCCTTCATCTAATTTGAAGACTCCTGGGTGATATTTCTGGTATTCAAATTCAGCAAATTTATTAATCCTTCAATGAAAAGCTGCTCTGCAGGCGATGGCTTAACACCAACTAGGGTGGAAGCAAAGGCCTGATTTTTGTTGGAAGCATGAAATCAGAAAAAGTTTAAGAAATGTAGTTTTAATACTTTGAAAAACTTGTAGTAACTAATATTAGGTTAAACCCCAGCCTAATGGCAGTTTCTCAAAAATGACTTTAAGACATCTTGGAGAATGATCTGTTTTGGATGAGCTGTGTTTTGGTGCCTCTGGATCTGATGAAGCTCTAAAGGCTCCTGTATTACAGTCGTGGTCCTCCATGTAGCAATGTTCAGAGGTGGGACATCCTCACCAAAGGACGAACCCACTTGTGAGTTCATAATTTGATGGAAGGTAGTGAAAACTTGGCGCCTAGATGAAGAAAATTGGTCCTTGCTAGCATTCCCTTACTATCCTATCCCCGGCTCGTTCCTTTCTATTTCTTCCTCCACCCTGTGTACCACAAGGAGAACAGCTTGCTTTACCACATTCTCTACCATACCACAGACCCAGAAGCAATGGAGACAGGTGGTCATGGATTGAGATCTCTGAAACTATAAGCCAGAGTAAACCTATTTAAGTTGACTTTTTTCCCCTCAGGTATTTTGTCACAATAACAGAAAGCTAATACATTTGGTATTCCATAATCTAAGCATTCTTCTACACTGCCATCTCTGCTCTTCATTGGTTCACTAAGAGCATGTCAGGGTTAGATTCTACATTGCTTCTAAACTTCTTCGCTAAAGGATTCTATTATAAGGGCTTCTTCTCTGTTTAGCAAATATAATACATGTTTGAGCAAATGACTCAGTGACTGAATAGCCAAAGGCCCTAGCTAGCACTCATTTGCCTTAGTTGGCCTCACATTATTCTATGTGCAGAGACAGAATTGCTAATCCTGGACCTCCATTTAATGCCATTTGCAAAGACCAGATCTGCAATCTAGGTTATAAGAAAGCCTCCACATCAGTCTCCTCTCTACTCAGGATGAGAGATCTTAACACACTTTTAACATCTATATAGTTATTGGAAGGAGTTAGTGATCTTGCATGTTTTTAGCTGTAGAGGAATTATAGTATGTTATGAGCACAGTTGTACCCCCACCCACAGGGGGAATGTTCAAGGCCTCCCAATGGAGGCCTGAAATCACAGATGGTACTAAATCTTATCATTTAATGTTTTCTCCTTCTCAACGAAGCACTTACCATTCACCCTGGGCATAATTTTTCAGTTCGTGTTATAATAGCACAGCCAGCATGGATTTCTTTTTTCTGCTTTACAACTTAAGAGGTAGAAAAGGGATTCTCACTATAGATCATAAAAACTTCATCAAATGAGGAACTCTCTTTCCTTACTAATTCAAAAACTTTCACATTTCACTTTAGAGAAATATTGTACTGCAGCTTATTTGACATATCTGCATTGCCACTGTCAGTACCCTTGTACTCTGAGACCTTTATTAAGTAAGAATGGCTTGGACACAATCCCTAGACACCACAATTGGTAACCTGGATGGCTATCAAATGATTAATGAGAAGGTAGTGTATACAGCATGGATTCACTGGCCAAAGAGAGGATTCGTATTCTAGCGAGACAAAACAAGTCAACATCAGTTTCATCGATCTATTGAGAACAGAGAACAGGATAAGTCATATGAACTGTGATTTTAATGCCCATTTCTGAAATTTTCCATTTAATGCTTTTGGACTGAAACCATGGGTACAGTACCTTGGGTAACTGAAAGCCTGGAAAGCTAAACTGGATACAGAGGAATGGCTGCCATTTCCTCTTTCTATCAGAGCTATGTCAGGCTCTGGAGTTCCCATGATGAGATGCAAATGAAACAGGTCATCCATCAAGACGTAAACCGTTGGCTGTTGACAAAATCACTCACACAACACTTTGTCTGGGCTTGCGGTTTCAGTCATTCCCCTTCACAGCAGTACTGCAATAAGTGATCCTGAGAAGGATAAACTCCAAGGATTAGGTCGAGAACAATTTCTCTTTAAGGAAGAGAAATAGTTTGGCCTGTAACTAAATTGACCCCCTGTTTGGTTCTATTGAGAGGTGGTAGAAACCTAGTGAGAGATTTGAAGCCCTTGGGAATGTCGCTCCGAGGGGTTTTGGGGATACTGGCTTCTTCCTCGTTTACTGTTACTTCCGGGCCATGAAGTGAGCCCCTTGTTCTGCCACGTGCTCCCACCATGATCTACGGCCTCACCACAGGTCCAAAAGCAACAGAGCCAACTGACCATGGGCAGAAACCTCTCAAATTGTCAGCCAACATATTTTCTAACTTCTCAAGAGTGAGCACTACCACAAGAGTGATGACTTCAGAAGTCAAGATGCCCTTGGTGAGCACATAGCTATCCAATCAGGCTCCACAGTGCATTTAAATCCATGAGCTCCAAGTCCCTGTAAGTGTGGATGTTGACTATTGTGCTTTTGCCTTGCTCTCCTCTGCTTCCCAAATTGGGGAGATACCTCTCATTTGCCAAGATTCAGCAAATGCAGAATGCTCTTTCAAACATTATCTTCTCCAAGTTTCTAAACAAAGCTAATCTTTCCTTTCCTGGGCTCTCAATGACACAAATCATAGCATAGTCTTTGTTTCTGGATGTCTCCAAAAGAGTACTTGGGAGGAGAGATTGTGAGCATTTTGACAGGGAGGAACTACCTCGAATCCATAGTGGAGCCTCAGTCCCACAAATCTAGTGCCTGCCCTGCAGAGGACTTTTAGTCAAAAATCAAGCCAGTGTGTTCTCAGCCCTGACATGAATGTGCTCAATTCTAGAAGGATTTTCTCAAAAGTGCAGCGATTTGATGAATACTCTGGCATCCCTGCAATATATAACATTATATAGCTGAGAAAGCCATTAAGACACTAGTCACCTGTATATCATATTGTATGATTCACAGCCCAAGTCTCCATCAGCAGAATTCTTCCCCAATTATATTATGCCTATGACCCTATCGAAGCCTTTTCCAAAAAGAAGAAATCATCTTTCCTGACTTAAGACCCCTAACATTTTCAGTTACATTGAGATGAGAGTCTGTTTCATTGTACAGAACTATTCTACAAAAACCATGGATTGGTTACTTCGGATTTCTAAGGTATTAAATCT
Source organism: Perognathus longimembris pacificus (assembly GCF_023159225.1). Lineage (NCBI taxonomy): Eukaryota > Metazoa > Chordata > Mammalia > Rodentia > Heteromyidae > Perognathus > Perognathus longimembris. The sequence goes on along the minus strand of NC_063178.1, from coordinate 25,055,227 downwards.
GATCTCCAGCAACTGTGTTATGATCAGTCTTGGCTCACAAACTGCTCACCTACCTCTCAGAACTGGCACAATTGACTGAAGTTGTTTCAGATATTTCCCAGAAGATCTTAAAACTAATTTCCTTAAGCAAGATGCCCCAAAGCCTTACATCCTCGTCATCATCTTCAACACAAATACTGTTTTTCTTATCATGTCGTTGTAAGTTTTAGCTTGAAGAGTATGAGGAAAGCACAGAGCCTGTTTTACTCATTAATACGTTAGAGGGAAAGTATGACTGCTTGTAATGATCAGGAGTCAATGTCGGGATTTCTAGTAAGGAAACATGGCCATGTTATCAAGCCAGTTAGAAAATATTTCATGTCTGTGTCTCTGTTCCTGTGCATACACAGGACTGTGGCTTGAAAGCAATTTGAGGAGCTAAGTAATTACCTCAAACTTAAATATATACTAATACTTTTTCTTTGGTTTGTGCTGGTCTTGGGGCTTGAACTTGAGCATCGCATCCTGAGCTGTTTTGCTCAAGGCTGACATTCTACTAGTGAGCTATACTTCTATTCACAGCTTTTTACTGATTAGTTGGAGATAAGACTATCTTGAATTTATCTGCCTGGAATGCCTTTAAACCAGAATGCTCAGATTTCAGAATCCTAAGTAGTTATGGTTACAGGTGTGAGCCACGAGTGCCTGCCCCCCCACTCCCCGCTTTTTTTTTGAGACAAGGTAGGTGTATGTTCCAGAATAGCTTTGAACTCATGATCCTCTACCTCTGCTTCTTCAGTGATGGTATTATAGGTATCTGCTGCAGCTCCTAGCCCAGAGCTAATAATTATTTTTGGACAGTAATGACCTCCTTTCCACCAGGGAAGCTGACTAATCCATAGCTTTCCTGCATTCAGCACTGGGACACTCCCACCCCCATCCTGCCCCACTTTTCCTCTGCCCTCACCTTCCAGGCAGACCCATGGGGGGGTGGGGGTTGCATAGTGGGTGGTCCAGATGATGCACATCTGATCTGAATCATCTACTCATAGGATGCCTTCCAGTTCTGCAGATCCCAAGAACAAAGAGTGTTGGCCTTGTCCCAGCAGCCCTCACTCCACGAAGCACGGGAGGGAGCAGGAGCTGCCCCCAAGGCCCTCGTGCGGGTCACTCAATTCCTGGTAATGATTGTGAAGCTACTTTGGACCGCAATGTCCAAAGTTAAACTCAACGGTCTAGATCTTCCTCAAACCTATACTGGCTTCCTCTTCTGGGTCCAAACTCAGTAAACCCAACCATTCTCCTTGGTTGTTCGTGTGAAAACTTGGACATGATGTTAATGTTCCCCTGGGCCTCTTCTGTCTGCTTCTCTTCCTCAGTGCCGATCATCAGGCCTCGCGCTCTGTTTTATGTTGTTTACTTACAGTGGAACTGGAAGAGGGAGTTGCTAACTCAGGGTCCTCCTGTCTCAAGCCTCTCAAGAGCTAGGATTGCAGATGTGTACTTCCATGCCTGTCTTTCGTTTTCTGTTGACTCTATTGTTATCTACTCTCACTTCAGCAACCTCACTCTAACCCATTGTCACCACCATCTTTTATCAGCACAACTCTATATGGTCCCCCAACAGCCTCTTCCATCCTCCTCCATTTTTTGCTGAGCTGATCTGTTTAAAAAGCAGGGTAGAGCTTGCAGTAGAGCTTGGCCGTTTTGTATACCCCATAACTCTGAAGCAGTTGCTTGAGCAAACAACATGTAGAATAGACTGACCAAAGTGGTTTACGTTTTTGGTTGTTTTTTTTTTTTTAACTAGGTTGTTTATATTGTATTTTTGAACCACTTGGCTGATAAATTCATAAACACTTTGAGTAAAGGAAGCTAAGAATCATAACTGCTTTTTGGTACTACATGCATTAGAAAAAGGTTTTGTTTTGTTCTCCACTGAATTACTATTTAACATCTCAAAAAAAAATAAATAAAATTTGCATGTTCTGTAGTATAGTATTAAGTCAGTCATTTTGTATGCACTGTATCAAGTACAGATGGGCAGTTGGCTGGTGTCTGGTAGTACTAACACACCCCTCTGCGGTTTCAGACTGGGATCTGCAGAGTTCTGATACCACACCCAGTTTCCCCTCACCTGCTAGAGCTAGCCTGGCCGGCACAGAGGAGTAGGAGGGCAGTGCAGTGTGTGAAAGCCACAAAACTTCATGTCTGTCCCCAGATAATGGACTGAAAATTTATATGGACTTAATCGATTTTTTAAACTTCACCTGAGCTGCTGTTTCCATCCATGCAATATTGTATAGAAGAAGCTGGTGAGAGTGTCCTCCTACATAAATGAGCAGTTTGCAGTGTTTTGCATGCAAATTTTTAAAAAATTTAAATCGTTCTGATTCTATTTTGTAAATGGAGGAACAATCATATCTTTCTAAGCAGTAACAGGAAGACTAGTGCTTTGTGCATTTTGATATATTTCAGTTCATTTTTCCACAATGTCATACTTTTGACACAATTGAGTTTCTCATAAATATCCTAGTTCATGTACTTCCGAATGCTAAATAATACTGTGTTTAAGTTTTGTGTTGCAAGAACAAATGGAATAAACTTGAATTGTGCTACAGCTAAAATAAATAAATAAATAAATGAAAATGAAAAAATAAAAAGCAGGGTACATTATTACATTCCTCTGTTTCAAGCCTGCTGTGGCTTCCCATTGTTTTGATAATAAAGCCAGAATTTCTATCATGTCCCACCAACTGCTGCATGGTCTGGCTCTTGACAACCTCATGCCTGAATCCCCCCTTCCCAGTGTGTTCCTTATTTCTCCTCCAGCCTCCCCTCCCCCCTATGAATCCGGGTCTTTCCCAGGTCAGACCCTTTACGTCTACGGTCCCCTTCACTCCGACTTGTCTCTTTCATGAGCCACCATTCAGCTCTCTGATGAGATGTTACTCCTGCAGAGGCCTCCCATGATCCCACACGGGAGATTTGCATCCCTTATTACATGCTTTTATAGCGCTTCCTTCTGGGCATTTATCTCTATCATCAACCTCCTTCTCTCAAAGGCAAGGAGGAAATGGGCCTGGCTTGTTCAGTGCTGTCTCTCTAGGGCCAATGATGGTGCGCAACACACTGCAGACACCGAATCCATATCTCTTGGAAAGAAATAAAAATCAAGGTAATAAGTTGGGTAATGCACAGTACAATTATTGTATATAGGTCATGGTGAGCCATTAAAGGCATCTGTGCATGGTAGAGAAAGAGGGAAATGTGGGAAATGGCATTAATCTGGCAATCATGTACAGGAGAGGCTGAGCAAGCCAAAAATACACGAGTTAGACTGTAATAGTCCAGAGATGGAGTGGTGAGCAATAGGCTTAGATTAGAATGGTGACCAAAAAATGGGCAAGTGAAAATTATAGGATTAGATGATGAGTTTCATTTGGAATGGCAGAAAGGAAAAGTAGATTCTGAAATTAGAGTGTAGTCATTTTTTTTTAATAAAAAGGGATGATGAAATCAGAATTGGGTTTCAGAGGAAGCTAATTATTTCAGATTAATAAGTTGTCTCAGGGATGGTGAGACTGATAATGAATTCCAAGTGGCCTACAAGGCAGAAGCCATGTTTCAAATGCTGTCTGCCTACCTTTTCCAAATGAGGACCATCTGCAAGGAAAGCTCCGGTGATATTGTTATTTATAGAGATAATTTTCTCTGCAGGTGGTCCCTTTCCTTCAGGCTGAATTGTGCTGAGCCCAGATCACATTCTTGTTCAGTAATAACCATATTACACTATTGAGGAGTTACCTGCATGTTTCCCGGAAAACCGCCTAGAACTGGGAACTTCAGGTCTGCACACTGTAGAAGCATTGTATCTTCCTCCCTGCTCACGTTCTCCCTACCCACTTCAGCTGCCACCAATCCTTGTGGTGATCTACAAGGCCCATGGTACTGTCGATAATGAATGCAGGGTCCTTAAAGTATGTGGGCTGTAGACCCTGCACACTTTTGTTTTCTGACAAAAGCAGAGGAGCAGATGTCTTAAGGCACAAGGGATTGCCTGAGTGGGCATTCAAGGTGTGAAGGAGCTTTGAAAGACCTGCTGGTGGCTAAGCACCTCACCTATGCAGGAAAGGATGCCTCTGATATGTCTACTTTAAAGGAAGAACAGTGGTTTTGGACTCTTGAGAGGATGAAAATTCTGAAATATGGAACTGGAGTTTTCAAAATCCGACCTAAACCCTGGAGTTATTGCTCAGAGTGCTTGCCTGGCATGCATAAAGCACTGGATTTGAACCCCAATACTTCCCATTGAGTGGAGAAGGTTCAGCTGGGCTTTCTCTACAGAAACTAGGGGCCAAAAACAAAGGCTGCAGGCACTCAGTGCAGAATGAGCTCAGTTTCTCTGAGCAATGGGGGCAGGTGGAGAAGTGTATTTAAAATGGCTCCGTAGCCTTTGCTCAGACCCCAGACTATTTGACTATCTGATAGAGAGTACCTTGTAACTCCAGTTGGAGAAAGACAGACAGACAGCTGAGACAAAGCATCTATCAAAGGGCCCAACTTTGCTGCCACAGATCAGATTGTGCTCACCTTCACCACTGTAGGCAAAGTAACAGCAAAGAAAGCTCCTAGTTTCCCCTCTCATCCTGCTCCTTGACGCTTACCCTTATGTAAGCAAACCCATTTACAGGCTCCTAAGGAAGGGAACCCCTTCAATCCTGGGAAGTGGATTGTTTGATAGTTCTGCTATGGAAATTGTTACTGCCATTTCTATCACTGCCTCCTTCACCTGCCTCAAATGGAGACTAGATTTGATGTCCTTGTGTTTTCGTTACATCCTGAAAAGGGTACACGTGCTAGTAATCTGGGCACAGCCCTTTAATGTGTCCTCTCCTTCACCTACCTCCACTCCAGCAAGTCTTTGTTTCTTATTTCAGAGCTCTTCAAAACTTCTAGTGGTTTTGTTTCCCTATTGACTCCCCAGGAAACTGAGGTCTGAGGCTGCTATGATGATAGTTATGTTGGTAACCAGCCTGAGGTGTTACTCTCCCTGGTCAATAATGTGCATGCATAGCAGGTAGCACATCTGTTTCACTAAGAATCAAAGGGTCCCCTGCAGATAGCCACCCCTTACATGGAAGTCTCGTGGCTTCTCGAGGATCTGGACCCTCTGTTACTTTGAGTGCAGAAGCTGGGAGACAGTAATCATACAGCTTGGGTGTGGAAATGCTCACAAAAGAATGACAATAACACCCAAACAACTAAACCTTGCCCAAACCACATTATTCTCTTGAGTCTTGTCTCCTGATCCTCAACTTTCTCCATAAACAGGATGGAATTTTTTACTCTGCATCTTCTGTAAGGCAGAACTAATATATAAAGTGAATATTGCTTTGCTATAGCAACGCTGTTATTTTGTTTGTGTCCTGGCCCAGTTTAGAGAGTTGCCTTAAAGGCAAGAAATATCTTTAACTCTTCCCTTTCCTTTCTGCAAGGCTATCAGTCTTCATGATCCGGGTTATTTTTCTCATCTGAGTGTGACTCCTCGTGTTTAGGGTTAAATATTCTGCCTATTTCTTTTCCTTTCCGGGTCATTCTTCGGGAAATTGTTTTTTAACAGTTTCCTCATATAGTTGAATAAGAGAAAAAAATCAGCTGTATAACCAGCTGGTGGTGGCTCATGCCTGTAATCCCAACTACTCAAGAGACTGAGATCTGAGGATCTCAATTCAAACCAACCAGGCAGGAAAGTCTGTGAGACTCTTTTCTCTCATTATCCATCAAAGAGCTGAGAGTGGAGCTATGGCTCCAGTGGTAGAGTGTTAGCCTTGAGCAAATAAAGCTAAGGAGCTCCTCCTAGGCTCAGAGTTCAAGCCCTGGTGCCAGCACACACATGCAGCTCCATAACCTTGCTACTAGTGGCACAAATAATACAGGCAAAATTATGTCCAAAGGACTTGGGGTGACTGTTTAGTATTAAGAACTTTATAGCCCTTCTAACAAATTCTTTAAGCTTTTTTTATTGTATCTTTCTTTCCTTTCTTTTCCTTCTCTTGTTCTCTTTTTTTTCTACAACAATAAACTACAGCTTATCACATCTAATCAAATTATAATATAATAACAGTCAAAATTAAAATGTAGTCCCAGCTTGGTTAAATATTTGGTATCAAGAGTGCCCCTGCATGAACAGCCTATTAATGCAGAAACCCAACCATAAGGCGTCCAAGGTACTCATTAGCAATGAGCCAATAGTGACATCATCCCACAGTTGCTCTCTAATTATTAGCATAGTTGTATAATATGTTTATCAATTATTTATGAGATTAGCTAGCTAGCTTGAAAACTGTAAAATAAGTTTTTCTGCATGAAAATAGTTGGAGCTTCTTTCTCTGTGTGTTTAGATACTACCCAGGTACCCAGTGCTGACGTCTTCTGTTAGCACTGAAGATTTGAATGAGACTTCAATGTTTCCAAATTTAGTTTATTCATGTTTTGTAAGCATATTATTGTTAGCATATTAAGAGCAGACTTTAAGTTAAATTCAAAGCTGTGGTCTTCAAAGTGTTTGGAGAAACACATGGTTCATATACACTAAGGCAAATATGAGATGGAATCATCTATAAATCATTTTGCCTATAAAAATGACAGTGGCAGAAACGCTAGCCTCCTGTTTTCCCTAGAAAATCAGTCATATTGTATTCTCAATTGATATTTTTCTGTCGCCTTTTCCTTTTGTACTTTGAAATTTTTGTAAAAAAAAGTTTAATTTTTGTAAGTGTTGGGTTTTTGGAGGAGTGACAGCTCATACATCCAGGAAGTAAGATTCCAATGTGATGATAAGTGGATGTAGGTTTGTTTTTAAAGAACACTGAAAATGGATTGTAATTAAACAGTTGTGATGTTTATATAGTTTTGTGGCTGGACAAAAATCACTGAATTATACATTTTAAAGTGAACAGCTTTAGGACATGTGAACTTTATTACAATCAAAAAGTTATCCACAGGGTTACAGCCCAGGATGGAAAAAGTCCACCAATCTTTCTTTGAAGATGACGTGGCAGAAAGCTGAAAGAACTAACAAAAAGTTTCCAGAGCTAAAAAGCATTGCTACTAAGGTTGCAGGATACACAAGCCTAACATATAAAAGTCAGTTGCTTTCTCCTTAAGGGCCAGGGTACCTCCAGCCCTCAGAATCATTTGGTACACAATGGGACAGACATATTCTTCTCAATGGTTGCCATTGGCCCATTTGCCTGTACTAATAATTTATTGTGGCCCATAATTGTGTTATAAATATCCAAATGTCTCTTGGCAGAAAAAAGATTCCCCATTCTGGAAATGAAATATAAAACAGAGTAGAACCAAGAAACTGGAATCCATAGGCATAAATCTAATAAATTACATACAAAAATCAGCATGAAGAAAGCTACAAGGCTCTGGTAAAAGATTAAAAAACAGGACTTAATAAAATGAGATATCCCATGTGCATGGATAGGCAGACTCAATATTGTCAAAACAGTCATTCTTCTCAATGAAATCACCAATTCCAATCAAACTCAGCCAAACTACTTTGTAGATATCAATAAACTACTTTTAAAGTTCATATGGATAATCAGTAAGACCCCCAAAAGCCAAAAAACTGTTAAAAATTTTAAAAGTTGGGAGACTGACATTACCCAACCTTGACTTACTGTAGAATTAAAATGGACTTATTTTTTTCCTCTTTTTTTTTTTTGGGGGGGGGGGGGGGGCGGGGGTGCTAGTTCTGGGTCTTGAACCCAGGGCCTGGGTACTGTCCCTGAGCTTTTCTGCTCAAGACTAGTGCTCTACGCTCTACCACTTGAGCTATAGCTCCACTTACAGCTTTTTGTGGTTAATTGGAGATACGTGTCTCATGGACTTTTGTGCCTTGGGCTGGCTTCAGACTGCAATCTTCAGATTGTAGCCTCCTGAGTAGATAGAATTACAGGCCTCCAGTGCCTAGCCTGCAGTCCTGATTTTTACTGCTTATTTTGGAGATGTAGTCTAGCAAACTTTTCTGTCTCAGCTGGCCTTGAACCACCATCCTCTAGATCTCAAGGAACATAGGAATATAGGCAGGTCCAGCACCCAGTCCCTTTGCTACTTTACAACTGGAATCATTATTGATGAACTGCAATAGTTCTTTTCATGTTGTGAGTGTAAGTCCCTTTACCACATTGATGGTTTTTCAGATACGCTTGTCTTATTCCATAGATAGATTTTTCACTTTCTTGAAAAATAAAAAGTTTTAAAATTTCACATGAAGCTGTCACCTGTGCTTTTGGTATTAAAGAAACCACTGTTTAATTCATGGCTATAAAAAAAAAAAAAAGACTAGTGCTCTAGCACTCAAGCCACCACTCCCCTTCTAGCTTTTTGGTGGTTAATTGGAGGTAAGAGTCTCATGGATTTTCCTATCAGGGCTGGATTTGAACCATGATCCTTAGATCCCAACCTCCTTAGTAGCTAGGATTACAGGTGTGAACTAGCAGGAACTGGCTATCAATTGACTTTTTTTTTTTTTTTGGCCAGTCCTGGGCCATGAACTCAGGGCCTGAGCACTGTCCCTGGCTTCTTTTTGCTCAAGGCTACCACTTGAGCCACAGCACTACTTCTGGCCGTTTTCTATATATGTGAACCCAGGGCTTCATGTATATGAGGCAAGCACTCTTGCCACTAGGCCATATTCCTAGCCTATTGCTTGACTTTTTATAAAGTGCCTGACAAGAATGCAGAGAGAAAAGGAGAGAGAGTCTTTCCAATAAGCAGAACAGTAGATTTGAAAGGTATAGCTCAGGTGTAAAAACGCTTTTCCACACAGATGTGATCAAGGAAATACAAATTAAAATAATAATGAGCCAGAACTAGACACCTATTTGAACAACCAATACCTGGAGCCCTGACAATATTGGCAGAATTGCTATACTGTCAGCTACACATCCTTTTTAGGTCTTTATGGAACTGCAAAATGAATGACTGAACAAATTAGTGGCTTGAGCCCTTTTCTCTGTGATTGGTATGTCAAAGCAAAGGCAACCCCGGGGGTTCATCAGAAAGAGGATTCATAGGCACCCAGAAGCCATCAGACATCAAGGAGAAAAAGAGAGAATAAACAGGAAAGTTCCAGAAATTTGCCTGTGTCCAATTTGACCTCTCATCCTCAGGCAGGCTATTTTGTTTATCTATCCGTTGTGAGCCACTGTGCAACCATAGGGATTGTTTATAGTAGAAGGAAATCACATATCTTTAGAAAAAAAATTCTGACTTCATTTGAGACAGAAACAGAAATGCTAGCCTGCCTCAAAACAGATAAAGATACTTGATACTCATGTTATCAACTAGAATTCGATGGAGTCTAGTACAAGGCCAGTCCCAAGGGAGAAATCAAACCAACAACAGCAGCAAAAAATCCACATACACACACCAACCATGGAGCCCTACATGACAAAAAACTGAAGCAAGGAAGGGGACAGGGTCAGGCACCAGGCTTACGCCTTTAACCCTACTATTCAAGAAGCTGAGGTGTGAGGATTCCAAAGCCAGCCTGGGCAGCAAAGTCTATGAGACTCTTACCTCCAATTAACCACTGAAAAACTTAAAGTGGGCCTGTAGCTCAAGTGGCAGAGCTCTGGCCTTCAGCGAGAGAGAGAGAGAGAGAGAGAGAGAGAGAGAGAGAGAGAGAGAGAGAGAGAGAGTGTCTGTATATGCACACATAATGTATGTTTATGTGTCTATATCCCTTATATGTACATAGATAGATATATAAGTGGTAGAAAAGATACAAAAAAAGTCATAGTTATCAAAATGATCTAGCAGACTAATCAAGTATTTGGTTTTAGAATTATTGAAATTTGGAATGAAAATTCTGTTTGAATATCACTGGGAAGCCATGGGGTATTTGGAGTGTTTTCATTCAGTTTTTTACATACCCATTAAGTGCAAAAAGTACTACTTGAGCTGTGGGTGAGAATTGGATTCAGGACAGTTTTGCTTGCATTTGTACATCAACTCGTCTATATCTTCAAATGAAGTCAGAACCTCAGAGACCTTTCTATATCCGTATGAGACAATTATTATGAGAATTATTACAAGAATCTATTCTGTGATCTAATTCAAGGCCTGTGGGAACTCATAAAAAGAATACAAATATGAAAATTCATTCTTCCAAAGGAGATTGTGTGCGTTATTAATTGCTATGATTGAACAATAAAAACATACACATTTATGGTATCTGCTACTCTTTTTATGGTATGATTTTTCTTCACTAGCCACATAATTTTGCAATTATAATTTTACAGTTATATGGCTAGTGAAGAAAATATATGTAGATTGAGTCATACTTATGCAAATTTCAGACTAATAATCTTTCCTGTAAAATCCTATTGCTCTGATTCTTTCTGAGGACCTGCAATAAAATTTCAAGATATTTTTGTCCTAATTTCTCTACCTAACACAAGTGGATCATGAGGCCTTATTTAAAAAGTGTGATGCTGGGGCTGGGGATATGGCCTAGTGGCACAAGTGCCTGCCTCATATACATGAGGCCCTGGGTTCGATTCCCCAGCACCACATATACAGAAAATGGCCAGAAGTGGCGCTGTGGCTCAAGTGGCAGAGTGTTAGCCTTGAGCAAAAAGAAGCCAGGGACAGTGCTCAGGCCCTGAGTCCAAGCCCCAGGACTGGCCAAAAAAAAAAAAAAAAGTGTGATGAGAAATAATTCATAATTATTCATAATATTAGTGAATAATTATTAATAAGTATTTGACATAGATGTGAAATGTGAATAATCATTATTCGCAAATATTTGACATAAATGTGAAATGTTGCCAAATGGCAAGATGACATATTTTAAGGGCCCATTATGCCAGTGTTGTTTCTGCCTTGTAAATTTAGATTTTTAGGTTACAAAGGAAAAAATGATTAGGTTGGAGCAATGCACGTTTTCATTTCAATATGCATATAAACAGCTAGCCACCAAAATCATTTTGACCTTAATTTCTCAAAGATGACATATCTTAGTAATGTTTTCTTTGTGCATTTTATCAGTTAAATATATAGTTTACATCTACATATTTTCAGTGACATATTAATGTATTCCAGGAATGACTGTGCTGGGTGGTTTGTTTACACCAGTAGTTATCGTTGATGTTAGCTATTTGATACAAAATACAATTCTTACATGTTATGGGAACATAAACTTTATTGCCATCTCATTACTATGCAGAAACCAAAGATGAGCAAAAGAATAGTCCCTTGTATTAATCTTCCAAACATTGGCTTTGGGTGACCCAAGTGATTGTGTAGAGTTTAATTATTGGAATAGAAAGTGAATAAATGCCACTAATGCTGCCTAATAAATGTGATTCTCTCATAGCAAGATATGTACAGTAAAATGTGATAAAAGAATTCAAAGGGAATGGCTTTTTGTCTACTTGAATAATGTAATCTTCTTTTCTCTGCTTATAAAAAAGATACTTCCATCCTAAGGCTATATTTTGTAGTGTCATTTTAGGTACTCATTTTTAGGAGGAAAATTCTTGCTTCTTCAGCTTTAAGGAATTAGATCTCATTGAACTAGAAAGAAGTATCTGAAATGGCTTAAATTATTCTTTGATTTGTGAAACATAAAAAAGTCCTCTCAGTGGATGACTGAAGTCATATTAGTTTTTGTGACTTTGCCTGACCTTTTTTCTCCTCCAAACAAACACTTGTCTTTTGCTGATGGTTCTGTGTGAATTCCTGTAGGCTAACAAGTCAAAGATGTGCATTGTGGGAAATAAATTTCTATGAGGAGATTTGCATTGTTAAATGCTTACTTTAGGTTAATTTTCTGTAACTGTTTTCTAAGGGCAAAGGCGTTGGAGAAAAATTCAGCATCCCATACATGATATGTTACCATGAGTGGTAAGGGGTACTTTTGAAGGTAAAATAAACTACAACTAGATCAACTTCCTTCCATGAAAAATAGCTTACCATTAAGGCCTTCTAAGACACAGCTGATTGGCTTGGCCGATGAGGTACACTCAGGATGGCAATATGTTTGACTTCTCTCCAAAATGCTTGGCTCAGTTGTATTTTACAGACACAAATTTATACCCTGATGTGGTGGGTGCAATAATGTCCTTCAAAATTTATGTCCACATAGCACAATAGAATGAGGCCTTATTTGGAGATTGTGAGGGTTGTTTTGCAGGTGTAATGCTCAAGTAGGGTTGATTCCCAAATCTGATGACTGTGTTTTTATAAGAAGAGAAGAGTTGAAGTTGAAAGCTTTTGGTCTAAGACCAGACTGGACAAAATTTGGCAAGACTCTCAAAAACAAGTTGAATGTGGTAGCATAATGTCATCTTAGTTACTCATGAGGTGGAGGAGGGAGGAAAAATGTCTGGAGCCAATCTAGGCAAAGTTAGCATTAAATGATTCTATTGAGAAAACCAAATAAAACAAACAAAAAACCAGCTGAAAGGGCTGGAGGCATTGCTCAAATGGTAGAACACTTCCCTAGGAAGTACAAGGCCCTAAATCCAATCCCAATACTAATTAAATAAACAAGCAAACAAATAAGAGAGTTTAGGAGAGATTAGAGTGAGGACTGTCAGGGCTTGCTGGCAGTCACCATACATGAGGAGAAAAACACAAAACAGATTCTTCTTCATGTCTCCAAAAGAATCACCCCTCATCTCTAATAAGTAGGCAACAGCTCAGGCTTGCCACCCAGTGAGGATCAGCACCAGAGCACAGAACCTCGAAAGTAACAGTAATGACAAAGTAGTAGAAAAGTTCTTTAGGGCAAAGCTCTTGCCCCAGGAGAATAACCTTGATTCGGGATGAAGATTGTTGAAGATAACAACATCAAATCTGGTTTAGCTTGAGTGGGTTTAGGTTTGATTTTTTTTTTGTTTTTTGAGACAGAGTCTTACTATGTTGACCAAGGCATGTCCCATCTTACCCAGCCAATCCAATCTATTTTCAGTAGGAAGAGAATGTTGCTCACATACTCACTAGCAAGGCTAGACATACAGGATCCATGCTGGGATTCCATAAAGGGTCCCTGAAACAGTATCTCTGAGTAGAGCTGGCCACAGGGAAACTATACCCCCAATTGCTCTTAATCATGTGTACTAAAGTCAGGAATTTCATTTCCCAGGTATTGATGCCTGTGTCTTGCTTTATGAGTCAGTACCAGGGAACTGAAAACAGCTGCCTTGCCTGCTGGCTATTGAGAACAAATGGCCTTCAGGGTGGAGGAAGCTGATACCAGAACTATTGGCAAGGCCTGTTACATGATTTGTGTGGCCCAATGTGAAATGAAAATATACTGCCTCTGTTCAACATATTAAGAGTAAAGACATTTTCAACAGGACTTAAGATCAAGGGTGTCCTTCTAAGCAAGGAGTCCCTTCTGCCTGTTCTGTCAGAGCCCATGAAGCCAGCTTCAGTTGTTGGCTTCAAAGCCATGTTGACCTGCTAATCCATACTTGAAAAATGGATGCATCTTGTACCTGTCACTGATCCTAAATTAAGCCAGCACCAAATTTAAGTCTGTGAAAATGTGTAATACTAGTAGGATCCTAGCTGCAAAGGAGTCCAGTCATGTGTTTCTAGCTGATTACCTGGTTCCACCTGACTATTCCAATTCCAGAAGAAAAGGTAATTTTTTTTTTCCTGAGGCAAGTGTTGTCTCATACAGAACTGCCTTGCTACACCCACAGATGTTTACTCCCAAATATTTCCACAGAATTACAGTACTCCTGCTGTGCCCTGACCAAATGCTAGGTGCTAGGGTATGAAAGTGACTGAAGAAGATGGCATTCCTGTCTTCTTGGTTTCCTTCACATGGTGAAAATACAAAGTTGACAAGTAAACAACTAAATGAGATCATTTCAGATGGTGATTGCTGTGGGCAGTCATCCTCTCAGTAAAATATCTCAAAACCATTCTGTCCCCTCAAACATCATTTTAGTGCATTAACACCTAACCTTGAGCTGATCTTCTCACAAGAGCTGGAGCTCAGAGGTAGAGTACTTTCTCATCTTGTTCAAGTCCATAAGTTCCATCTCTAGAACCATGAAGTAAGATAAATAAATAATAATCTGATCTCACCGTCCTGTCACCTGCCTCTACTCCAGTCTCAACAACAGAGCTAAAGAAATCCTTTTGAAAGCAGATATCAGATTGCACACATGTCTCTGGTCAGATATCTGCCATAGTTTTGCTTTGCTTGCTCTTGGAAAAAATCCAATCCTCTTCATCATTCCTGTCAAGAGCATATACCATCTGCTCTCTGACTATTGCTCACCCTGTCTCATATGCCCACTGAGCCACACCAAGGTGTATTTATTCTGGTTTGGACCACATGCCAAGTTCCTTCCTACCTCTGCCTATGAACTTGAGCTCTCCTAGCTCATTACATGTCTTGCTCCTCTTTGACTTCAGCAGTAAGCTAAAATGCCACCTTCTCAGGGAAGTTCTGTCTGATCACCCTTATCACTTTGACTAATATATGATCCTAGTTCCTCTGTGCTAAATCATTTTGCTGGTTTCTTTCAAAGGACTTCTCCCATTCTGAACCTATCCTGGGTGTGGGCGGGTGGGTGTGTTTATATGCTTATGTTTTTGTGCCCTGCTCTTTCCTGTCCACAAGGTTAGAGGTCTTCCCTACCTGCCTCAGTACTAGACACCAGGCTCAGCACTGGTCCCCAAAGAAATATTCACTGATGAGATAGCTGACTGACAGATCAATGGATAGACACATAGCTATGTTCATAGGTCCTATAAAGTCAGTGCAGCAGTCAGCAGTGAGGTTAGAGAAACTAAACAATGACAGCATTATTTGGGATGTCTATGGATTTTGAAAAGTACAAAGCAGAGAATTCAAAGCAATGAGCCATCATCATGTCACACAGATCAGCAGTTCTAGGGAAAACAGAATTGTAAGCTGGTTTTGGAGTGAAAAGGCCAGTCTAATCATCTATACTACTGGCTCCTTAGCATAGGTGTTCACCCTTGTCTACAGCATGTTGTTCTTGTCCACACAGAGTGCCCCTGAAATTTGATCACTTGTTCACTGACAGAAAGAGCCTTCTTTCTCCAGCAGCTCTCATTGCCCCCTATAATGCCAACCTGGCTGCCTGTTTCTTGTCTGAAATTTCTAGAAATGGAAAGTTCTAAGAAAGTAAGCATCCAATGTAACAATGATTGCTCAAACTCTTAGTTCCACCTATTTGTCTAGCCAATTTGCACTTAGATCTTGATTGTACACAGTCCTTTATCTTCATTCTTTCATTGATGGCTTCATTGTGCCTCTCCATCTTCTAGCCTTGCCACACTGACTTATCCTAATTGCTCCTTTGATTCCATAACTCCACTATATCATTCTATAATACCACTACATGACCTTGGTCTTGTCTCCTGGGAGCTTAGGGTTTCCCACCCCCATGCTCTAAGAGGTTCTTCCTGCCACATCTTCCTGGGAATTTTTTGGTGGGGGAAGACAATTGGGCCTCTAACATTGTTCCTAAATGCAGTTATATATAATATATTTCTGAGCACACACCTCAGAAAACAGCCAATGGATCGACTGGTTCTTCTTGTGATCCCTTAACATTTAGAGAGAAATCTTCACTCGTGGTCTTCTGAAGGGCCACATGGATTAAAATGGCAGTCCACGTAGTGTCTGCTGTCACTCATCACCACTGTTACTGTGGCATAAAAAGAAGCTTTAGGCAAAGCAACAACAAATAGGTGTGCTTGTATGCCAGTAAATTTTTATTTATAAATATAGGTAGTTGGGCCAAATTTGGTCTGGAAGCCAACTCTTGTTATAGCACTTTCTTCTAGATAGTTCCAAAAGGGTTCTAGGATTTGAACTCGAGATCTCATACTTACTGGAGCTCTAGCACTTAAACTACACTTCCAACCCTGTATCTTTTGTTGATTATTTTTGAGATAGGGTCATGCTTCCTGCGTAGGTACAAGCCTGTTCATGATCACTCTACTTTAGACAACTTGCCACTGCTGGGATAGCAGGCATATTCCACCTTGTCCAGCTTTCCTTTGTGAAGATGAAGTCTCATCGACTTTTCTGCACAGGCTAGCCTCACACTGAGATCCTTTGAATCTGAGCCTCCCTAGTAGGTAGGATCATAGATTTGAGCCACAGACACCTTGCTGGAAATTATTTTATTAAACCTACAAAAGTTCTCTTTTGTCTTCACCACAATGATAGTCCATAGGCTCTCTATTCAACATACACATCTTCGTCACACCTCTCTTTTAATCATTTACTCTATCTTTCACCTTGGTTTGTAGGCACAAAAATGTATTCTGCACCAAGACATTGACACAGAAAAAAATGTTTATTAGTTTCATATTTTAGAGGGATGTTTGGCAAAAGATGATAATAAACAGATGGATATGGAGTTGGGTGTTACATTGGGATTGTTGAGATCAATTCATGGTTGGTGCTTTGTTAAAGAGTTAGACTCACGGGAGAAAGCCCCTCTGATAGGTAATATTGTCTTCACTCTTGGTGACAGAGATGGAAATAACTCCAAATAGTGTTTTAAAGGTAAATTTAGGCCAAGTGCTGGTGTTTCTTACCTGTAATCCTATCTACTCAGGAGGCAGAGATCTGCAGATCAAGATTTTATACTAGACTGGGCAGACACATCCATGAGACTCTTATCTCCAGTTAGCTACCAAAAAGCTGAAAATGGTAGAGGACCAACCTTAAGTGAAAGAGCTAATGGACAGCACCATGGCTCTGAATTCAAACCCCAGTATTAGCACCAAGTAAATAAACTTAGGAGTATTAGCTGTTTGTTTTTCAAACTAGACAGTGCTAACCTGAGAGAATGACTCTGCAGCTGTAAAGTCTTGATTTCCCTATTTAATAATAATCCTGAGCCAACCAAAACCTTCATAACGTATTTTAGAATGTACTGAGTTTAGAATGCACTTTCATAGGGAAGTAAAATGGAAAAAAAAACCCAACCTTGGTAATACTTAAAAAATCATTTTTTAGAATATTGTTACAACATGCACATACCTGGAGGTTGCTAATAACAGAAATGAGCATGAAATTGGAAAGAAGACAGGAATGAAAAAAAGAATATTCCAGCAGAATGTCCTTAAATACCTTCATCTGGTCCTGGAATAAAATGAGATTACGAAAGGGGAAATGACAAAGAGCGTTCAGTACTAAGCTCCTGCCGACCAGCTTCCTTCATTCAGTCAGTGCTGCTGGTAGAATTGCCTGGTGGACAGGCAGAGTTGTCTTCAGCATGAAGCAGCATGCGTGAACTCTTCCTAGCTCATGTTGCTGATCCCAGAAATCTGAGAGCCTTAACAAGTCAGCTCCACACCCCCTCGAATGTGTGCCTCAGTAGGGAGTCCTCGGCAGGAAATCCTCCATCTGTTTTCCTTAACTAGAAGGAACTTCAGAGAATGAGTTCATTACTCTTCTAACATCCTCATGTTGGTGTAAAACAGCTCTGCACTGAGTATGAGAGATGTCACATGGAATGGCCAAGGACGCCTTCAAAGGGGGACAGCCAGCTGGACACTTACACATCTGAACTTGATTCTAGTTTTAGACAGTTTATTTTTCTTCCTTGCTTATATTCTGATTTTGCTTTCTTTTTATCTTCTTTTAAGGCCAGTCTTTTATTTTTTAAATGACTTCTGAATACAACTTGGATATTTGAAGAAGTAAATATAAAAAGAAGATTTCAAAAAAGATTTGTTCTGTGGATTAACAGAATATATTTGAGGATGAAAGGATTATAGCTAGATTGGTCTTTTTGAACAAACAAACAAACAAACAAACAAACAAGAAAGGCCTAATTTGAAATTCAGGATCACTTTTAAAGTATCACTCCAAGTAAGTACTTTGTTTTTTCTCTCTTCTTCCTTTTAATTCCCTAATAAGCTTTTTTTTTTGCATAATGTTATCTCAATGAAGTTCTCAGTTGGACTCTTAATAGAAGTAAAATGATTTGTCAACCCATAAGTTAATTACACGATGAGGTAGTGAGTTTTCTGTACACTATTTACTAGGTAGCAGGTAATATTTATACTCATGTTTATGTTTTTAGTGTTGACAATTATTTAATTTCATTAGCATTTCAAGTGAATATCTTTTGCTTCATTTCCTCTAGGCATATGAGTTATATTTTAAATAAAAAAGTAAGTGAGTTTAAAAAAAGAAAAAGAAATCTCTGAGAAAAACAGCATTGTTACCCCTATCAAGCAAATGAAGCTCTGTCAATTTTCCTGGAATAGGTAGATTTTCTGAAGAACCTGTAACTCTAGAGTAAAATGAGCTAAAGGTCTGACTTTTGCAACTCCTCTCCCTATGAAAATGCAGGTGTTGGGGGAGAAAAGCTCTTTAGCAAAAGAGCTCTAAGATATTAGTAAGTGCACTGGTGTCACCCCTCAGAGGTTGCACCGTGAGCTTGAGCTATAGCTGGAGCCTCTGGGGAGACTAGAATCTAGAATGGTGACACAAATGCAGCTTGATGTACTTAGATCATTCATAGACCACCAAGAGAGAATCTTGGCTCCTACCTGGGAGAAATCTCTCTTTGGGTTCCTACCTTCTCCTACCCATGCCTCATCCTGTGTAATAGCTGTCAATCACAAGAGTGCTGCTGGAAAGACTCAGCTGTTGGAGAGACCTCAGTGCTCTTGAAGATAAGACACAAAGGCTTGGATGAAATGTCTGATAGATACCAGGGCAAGAATGGTGTAAGAATGTGTGTATATGTAATGCTTCTCCTTGTCTCAGGTTCCTCATGTCACCGCCTTACCTGTACCATGGCTTACAGACCATGGTATGAAAGGAGTATTCAAAAGAAAGATGAGTGAGATCTACTTCAGCAGTAGAGTCTGGCGTTCTTCTCTCCAACTTCCCTACCCTTGAAGTGTTACCTGCCTCGGCCTCTAAGAATCATGATTCTTATTCAAATTCTGTTTTCAAAGCCAAATGTTCTCAGGACCAGCCTTGTTATCCTTGAGTTCAAGATCATTATCTGCAAGGCCATCTGTTATTTTCACTTTGCACAGTGTATTATTTCAAGTCTATAGGTGTTCTTTAAATTTTCCCCTATATGGTGGGCAGAGGCTAGATGCGATCCAAGTGCAAAGTCCTGCTGTGAACCACAGGTACCTGTGTTCCACTTTTGTGAGCATTTGTGTCAATGTATAATCATGGATAGCCACACACACACACACACCCTTAGAGGAGAGGAACTGTTGTCTAGGAACTGCGAATAATGAAACAAGATGGGAACATGATCTTTGCCAACCAGAATGGCCATTGCTTTTACAACTATTACCTGTTTTCTGATGTACTTGTAATTAAGGATTCATGCTTCTTTCCATGGGGCAGTGTTACCTAGCAACAACCCTAGTGGATACTGGCTACCCATCCACCATGCTCGCCTCAAAGCCCTTATAGCTGAGTGGTAGAGCATTTGCCTAGCCTAGCATATGAAAGGCCCAGGATACATTTTTTAAATATAAGTTTTCCTATTTGTCATGATTCTCTTTCTCCAGTTAAGAGAATTCTTAGTAGATTTTACCTTTTAGTATCCTGCTACACGTACAAAATGAGGACAAGTCTAATGATTTCTTTTTCCCTCAACAAAAATTATATGGCTGGATTTCAAAAGACATTTTGGCCAGCTTTCTTTTGTGAGGAAAGTGAGTTGCTTTGAGTAGCTCTTTTATAAACATATAGTCTGGAGAAACTTGAAGGACCATGTCCTGTATAATGAGAGATGATGGTGACGATGGTGATGATAATGATAGTAACAATGATATTAACACGGATTGCCTGCCATCCATTACTAGGTATGATATACAATATTTTCTGGTACATCACATTTCATCTTTAATACCTTTTCTGAAATGCAAGAAATGTAGTCAGCATCCTTGACATGCTGAACCTAGAAAGTTCCCATTAACCATTATTCTGATTCTGAGTGTGTGTGTGTGTGTGTGAGCGAGTGTGAATTATTGCTGTCTTTTCTTTCATCCAGCTGCCTAACTCTTAAGGTTGTGGATTGTCTTGGCTTCCTTCTGTATTGTTTTAATTCATGGATAGTATTTCTCGCCAAAAAAACAAAAAACAATGGTAGCCAAGAGTAGGTAGCTGACTAGGATGAGGTAGAGTAGAAGGAAAATGAGACTTCCGCATTGAGCTTTTGTTGCCTGTCTTGGAAATAGATTTCAGTTCTCTCTGCTCTCCATTAACATCTGTACAGACTGTGACTTCACCCTATGGCCTGTGGTTCTGAGCTTCGGTTTCTGCAGGGTTGTGGGGATAATTAATGCTGTTGGCTAAAAACATAATTCTTAGAAAACAGCACATTAGTATAGCAAATGTGCTGTAGTTGTTTGATTTGAGCCAGTCTCTCATTATGAGCAAATAACACATTTAGATGAAATGGAGTCTTTCAAATTACTGGAGAGGGAAAGGTGGGATTTTTTTTTTGCTATCATAAAATGTATTTTAAAGTAAAATATACTTTAACATTTACTGTTATAAAAATAGTTAATATGTGACAAGCAGTAAAAGAAGCTGGTTTGTAAATAAGCATTCAAGACAAAAAACATGATATAATGGATAGAAAAGTGAATAAACTAAATGTATTACCTTGGGAATAGAAGCTATTAAGCATTGAGTAGTAATTTTCTTTGTGTTCATATTGTTCCTAATCTGAAATATTTTAAGCTAATTAACCACTCTGAGTATACCATTGATTCAAAGATGATTTATTGAATGTCTTCAGGGTATTAATTTTAGGATAGTCCATCACTGCATCTGAGAACAAATGTACTGCCCACGAAGTGAGCTGCAGTGTACTTGGAAGATGGTATCCATGGAAAGTGAAAAACTAAATTCAGAAATTCCATCCTCTGCCAGGTGCCAATGGTCCATGCCTGTAATCCTAGCTACTCAGGAGGCTGGGGTCTGAGGATCAATGTTTGAAGCCACCCAGGGCAGATGAATCCAACAGATTCTTACCTCCAATTCACCACACACACACACACACACACACACACACACACACAAAAACAGATATGGAGCTGTAGCTGAAGTGGTAGAGCACTGGCCTTAAGTGAAAAAGCTAATTAACAAATGCAAGAGTGCAAGGCCCTGAGTTCAAGCTCTAGTACTGGCACCAAAAAAGGGGTGGGGGGGGTAAGAGTGGGGGGAAGGAAGGCATGATTCTGTCCTCTAACAAGTTTAGACTCATAAACATAAAATAAAGAAGGGTTAGGATCGTATCTAATCCCTTTCACTTGGTGTATAAGGGAAGTGAAGGCACTGTAGTAATATTATTTATTCAATATCATTAACTAACTGCAGACCCAAGACAAGAATTCTAACCTTCGAGTTCTTCAGTATTTTATTTTTAATTTTTAGTTGTTATATTTTTGAAATATTAGTTTTATAACAATTAGAAATAATGAAGAAATACCCCCACAATCATACCAATCATGTTGCTCTTTGAAATATTATATTCTAAAATGATCTCCAACACATGAAATTCATATAATACTTATCTGCAAACCCACCACCAGGATTAAATGTATTATAATGCCATTGTGAATTCAGATAACTTGCAAAATAAAATGAAGCTAATTCCAAGTGCAGCTAAAGCATTACCCTTTCCAGATATAATTGTAAAATAGTTGCATGTCATTCTCATGTGTATTTGGTATTTTTTTTTTTTTTTTTTTTTTTTTTTTTTTTGGCCAGTCGTGGGCCTTGGACTCAGGGCCTGAGCACTGTCCCTGGCTTCTTCCCGCTCAAGGCTAGCACTCTGCCACTTGAGCCACAGCGCCGCTTCTGGCCGTTTTCTGTATATGTGGTGCTGGGGAATCGAACCTAGGGCCTCGTGTGTGTCCGAGGCAGGCACTCTTGCCACTAGGCTATATCCCCAGCCCTGTATTTGGTATTTTTAAAACACTTTCTGGCTGGGAATATGGCCTAGTGGCAAGAGGGGCTGCCTCATATACATGATCATAGCCTTGGGTTCGATTCCCCAGCACCACATATATAGAAAACAACCAGAAGTGGTGCTGTGGCTCAAGTGGCAGAGTGCTAGCCTTGAGCAAAAAGAAGCCAGGGACAGTTCTTGGGCCCCGAGTCCAAGCCCCAGGACTGGCCAAACACACACACACACACACACACACACACACACACACACACACACACACACACACACTTTCTATCCTATCAGTCACATATTAGCAGTAAAGATCACGAGTAGCATCCAAAACTGAAGTGACATGAAAGACAGAGTCAATTGCAGAATTAAATACTGAGAAAAGACTCTTCTTTCCTTTTTATTAAGTACTGGTTTTGAACTGAGAACCTCAGTTACTAGGCAAGTGCTCTACATTTCAGCTATGTCCCAGCTCAATTATAAATTGACATAGCATCAATTGACCATTGTGCTACGTTTGCAAATGCATTCACATCAAGTTCTTGTTGATATTTCCTTCTTTAAAAACTGCTTTACCTGTAGTTATCACTTTTTAAAAGTCATACTGAGGAGCTGGGAATATGGCCTAGTGGCAAGAGTGCTTATCTTGTATACATGAAGCCCTGGGTTTGATTCCCCAGCACTACATATATAGAAAACTGCCAGAAGTGGCGTTGTGGTTCAAGTGGTAGAGTGTTAGCCTTGAGCAAAAAGGAAGCCAGGGACAGTGCTCAGGCCCTGGGTTCAAGGCCTAGGACTGGCCAAAAAAAAAAAAAAAGCCTCACTGACTTTCCTGCCCAGGCTGGCTGTGAACCTCAATCCTCCTATCTCAGCCTCAGGTCTACTTTAAAAAATCTTACTGAGATAATCATTTCAGATTTGCTTTATTTTGATAACATTTTAAATCACTTTTTTGCAAAAAAAAAAAAAAGCTGGATTTTTATAGGAATTTATTTTTAGTTTCCAACTCTGTCAATGAATAGCAACTACCTCCCACAGTGAATCAAAATTTTAATTGAGAATATTATTCTACACTCGCAGTTCCTGTCTCTCACCCATTTAGGATTCTCGTGGGCTTTCTAGTCATTACTTTTACAGTTAAGGATTCTCCTGTTGTGTTATTGTTCTACCCTGGTAGGTAGTTTGTCTTTCCTCTCTCTTGCTGTTAAAATCAATTTTGTCTCTTTTCTTTAGCACTTGCACTATGGAGTAGATCACTGTGAATTTGTCTTATTTATCTTGATTTCTTCTTAACTCAGAGTAATTGTATATTTGATCAACTTTGGGAAATATATAAGCACACATATCTTTGCACATTTCCTCTTCCTAATTCTACATTCTTTCAGATTCATAGACATGTTCAATTTTGTCTTCATTCTCTGCTCCCTGTATTTTGGCTGACATTTGACCCACTCATTGTGCTGCTTTCTGAGCTCGTTCCTTTCATCTGTCTTCCAGGCCACTGAGTATGTCTTCACCTATGTCCACAAAGCTAGTTCACCTACTCATTGAGTTTTTCACTCAGCTGTGATAGTTTTAATTTCTAGTCCATCTATCTAACTATTAATACTGCATTTCCATATTATATTCTCTTTCCATCTTAGTCATTCAAAAATCTAGATTAAATAATCTATTATTTTATTAATTTATCCAAAGTTCTTAGTTTGCAAATTCTATTTATTGTGTCTGGTGATCTGATAGTTTACATGATGATTGACACTGTGAAACAATAAATTCATCTTCAGTAGGAAATGCTACATAAACACATGTAGCCGGAGTGGGTATAGCCAGCCTTTCAGGAAGTATGTTGCATTTGTTTTTGAATCCTATTCTAAGCTATTTTCTTAGTTACGAATTTGGAATGAATACTGACTTTCCTGTCACTTGGCATCTAGATAGAGCCGGATGGTCATCATTGGTATGCCCATTTGTTGTGACACTTTCCCCTAAACCTTACTCCCTATTCCTACATAGGAGTTTAAATCTAAGTGTCTAGTTATAGATATCTTTAATTCCTAGGGCTGGGGATATGGCCCAGTGGTAAAGTGCTCGCCTCGTATAGATGAAGCCCTGGGTTCGATTCCTCAGCACCACATATATAGAAAATGGCCAGAAGTGGCGTTGTG
Source organism: Perognathus longimembris pacificus (assembly GCF_023159225.1). Taxonomy (NCBI): domain Eukaryota; kingdom Metazoa; phylum Chordata; class Mammalia; order Rodentia; family Heteromyidae; genus Perognathus; species Perognathus longimembris. The sequence goes on along the minus strand of NC_063178.1, from coordinate 25,031,097 downwards.
GCTCAAGTGGTAGAATGCTAGCCTTGAGCAAAAAGAAGCCAGGGACAGTGCTCAGGCCCTCAGTCCACGCCCCAGCACTGGCAACAAAAACAGAACAAATAAAAATTTCTTTAATTCCTTTTATCACAAACTAGCCTGCTTCCTTTCTACATAGCTCTTTAGTATTCAGGTCTCTCTCCCCTGCTCAGTCTTTTTGCAAGCTCAGTAACATGTTTGAAAGAACAATGTCTTTTACCTGTTATTTCTAAGTGTTTGTAGTGGAAATGGTTTCAAGGTTTAATGAGGGGGAAAATGCAGAACAAGAAGTTCTACTTTGTTGTGTTGTTTTTTTTCTGCCAGTCCTGGGGCCTAGGCTCTGTCTCTGAGACAGGGCTAGTGCTCTACCACTTGAGCCACAGCACTATTTCCAACTTTTTCTAAGTAGTTTGCTGGAGATAAGAGTCTCATAGACTTTCTCACTGGGGCTGGCTTTGAACTGCAATCCTCAGATCTCAGCCTCCTTAGTAGGTAGGATTGTAGGTATGAGTCACCGGTACCCAACTACTTCGACTGTTTGACAGGAGAAAAGAAAAAGGTCTAAGAATTTTGCAAAGCATATTCTTCATGCAAAGTTTTCTTTCTGACTTTTGTAGAAATGTAGGCTATCCAAAAATCAGATTGAAGATGATGAACGTAATATTACCCTGGAGTATTATCAAATAATCTCTGGGGAGGCACATTCCTTTGAACTTCTACAATAAACGCAGTCCCGGCCAGTTGTGTTGAAAATTCTGGGAGGGACTTCAGGAGGGTATGTTCTATTCTGAGAAAACATTTTGGGAGTGGACTGTAGAGGAACAGATAATATTTTCCAAAACAATGAAAATGGGTTGTTGGGATTTTTTTTTTTGTCGTTCTTCTTCTTTATTGGGAGAGTAGTACATACTTTTAAAGGGATGTAATGGAAACTCTAAAGCCCTTTCTACCTTTAAATTTTTATGATTTTTCTACTACCTTGACACATTTTCCTGACAAATTGTTTTACAGACTGCATATAGCTTGAAAACCAAATCCTAGTTACCAGCATTGTCCAGTCTTCTCAAAACACATTCTACTCAAAACACAACTACCCAAAGCTGTCATATTCTTATTTTTGTGCTGTTGCTAAATCTCTGTGATTGCCTATCTATCATCATTTCGACACACAAAAATTATTAACCCACTAGTTATTTTTATTAGCCAATGAAGTATTATTTGTCATTACCAAACAACATAATTGTTAGATTTTTTTAAAAAATAACAGCCAGGTGCTTGCGGCTCACACCTGTAATCCTAGCTACACAGGAGGCTTTGAACTGAGGATTGCAGTTCAAAGCCAGCCAGGCAGAAAAGTCCTTGACACTCTTACCTCCAATAAACTACTCAGAAAAAAATGGAAGTGGTACTGTGGCTCAAGTGGTAAAGCACTGGCCTTGAGCACCAAGAGGTTCAGGGACAGGACATAGGCCAAGAGTTCAAGCCCCAGGTCTTGCAAAAGATAAAAAACAACACCAATTATTGAATGCTGCCTGAACATGACATACTCCCCAATAAACATGCTTAATTCCATTGCACTTGCTGTAATTCTGAGACATCTCTCCCCATCATTTTTTGTTTGGGAGCAACAAGTTAGTAATAACTCAGTCAGAAGATACAATTTAAAATAAAAACAAGAGGACTCATATAAAAATAGCAAATACTTCTTTCCACCCTTGGTACCCAAAGTTCTTTCTGAAGCTTCAGTGTGTTATTTGAGACTAAGTACCTACAGCAAATCATTACAAAAATAAATCTATCTGTGTGCTGAGTTTTGGTATGTGCTAGGAACAAGGTGGAGTCTGCTTAGGCCAGAGGGGAGTCTGAATCGTTTTATTGTTTTAATTACGAAACTAACATTTCAAGCCCTAGTCTGTGGTTTACTGGGGCCACAATCCCTCCCCACAGCGTTGTTACTCTAGATCCTGAGTGGGTTTCCAGAATGTTCACCTCCCCTTAACCCCTCATGGTTACAAGGAGGGGTCTGCAAAGGTCAGTGACCATTGCTAGAGAATTGTCAAGCCTGGGCTACACCCTGGATTATGTAACTAACTTTACAAATAATGATAATGTGTTTGTCATTTTAAATAACTGGGATCAGCAAGGCTAATGAAAATGTTTAAATCCTTATCCGTTGGAATGAAAAGGACTGACCCCAGAGAATGCTGACTTCCAAATTTTTGTGCTGCTTGTGTTGATCCTGTCTGTGGGTGCAGGGGCCGGCTGGTGTGCGCCTGGGCTTGTCACGAGGCTCAGTCACCCGTGCTGTCTGGGAAAGGACCTCTCCAAGGGCTGCGGCACATTCCTCTAGTTCTCTAACAAAGCTTCTAATTGGCCACTGTGACTAATGAGCAGGAAGCCCCTCAGATGAGCTCCTAGCTCTGGGTCTGTCTTGAGCCATGGAGATGCCATGGTCAGATTCGTACAATGAACAGTAAATAATAGCTTCACAAACCTTCATAAGCTGGCATTAATAATTCCTAGCTAAAGTACCCCACCTTTTAAGTGCTGTTAACCTGCATTGGCCATAAAAGGGCCCCATCCCTCTTTTCAAGAGAATCTCACTCCCATTTAAGCTGAAGTGTAGACGGAGTGGATTTCCATAAGGAAAGAAATGCTCGCCCTTTGTGTAACCTAGCAATCCTGTTCTGCCTGCGATCCAGTGGGGTGCAGCAGTAATGCAGTGACCATACCGAGCTGGTAACAAAGAAGCCTCCCTCCTATTGTGTCTGGAGAACACTGAGGCAGCTATTTCTGCCCTGAGATGTTCGTCCTTTGGAGGTTGAGTTTGTAGCCTTTCTGGGCCTTGCTATGGAACAATAGATGCATGGGGGTGGGAAGGACAGTAATAAAGGAAATATAGAACAAAGAGCTCAGTCCTTACCTGCTGTTTCTTATATGGAGTTAAGGACCTTTCCAAGAACTAGACATTAGTGTATGCAAACACACTTGTCACACTCATTTGGTCATTGGTATATTGTAGACTTTATCCCTCTGGGAGGTATGAGTGTGAATACATCTTCAATAAAAACAATCTCAATGTCTCCAAGTATATAATCATAAGCTTTTAATACTTTAATTCCATAACTTGCAAGACTTTTCCTCTTTTGCATGGTTGATTTTGATGTGAAGCTGCACTCTCTTTATCTTGTGTCTCTACAGTCTCTTGACCTATCTATGTGTAAACTCTTATTTCTACGTAGCTGCTTCCCTTACTTTACAGCCCCTTTTATTCAGCTCTGAAAGCTTGATTGGAACTTCCTTCTTCCGGTCTGTATTGCCCATCCAGACCCCAATTTCTGTTAGAGATTCTTCTTTTTCCTTTTGTGACGTTTCATTGGCTCATTATTGCTGTGGTGAAGGTTCATGATCTTAGCCTGTCATGATGATGCATGGATAGAATCTTAGCTATTCAGGAGGTATCCATCAGGAGGATTGTGGTTTGAGGCTTGTCCCGGTGAAAACTTTACCAGGCCCTATCTTAACCAATACAAAAGCTGGATGTGGTCACTAGCACCTGTCATCTTAGCTACAGGGGAAACACAAATAGGGGGACCATGCTCCCTGGTCCAAGCCCACCTGGCATAAATGCAAAACTCTATTCCAGCAGTAGAACTCAAGTGGCAAAGCACCTAATTGGGGAGCATGAGGCCCTAAATTCAAACCTCACTACAACCAAAACGGAAGACATATATATATATATTTTCCTAGTCTCATGTGTCTTTCAGAAGCAAGATCTATATTCATAATCACAGGCTTCACGTGTCTCTGCCCAGATCTCCATCCCATGATGCCTTTGATTCTCAGTGCTTCTTCCTCCCCGTTAATGAGGCCTGTATGTTAATATCTGCAGACTGCTTGGGAGTCTTACTGAGCATTCTCTTCTGCCATCTCCTACAGTAAAAAATAAAACCGAGTTCTTCTATTCAAAGCCTTTCTTCCTTCTGTATATAAATTGTACCTTTTTACATTAGGGACTTATTGAAGTCTTTCTTGCTTCAAAGATGTGCTATAACTTGAGCAGCTCTTTCCTTCATGTGTGATAGCATATATTGGGACAGCAAGGTTTTACTAGTCTCTGGACCCAGATTAGAGGTTATAATAAAACAATAATCAAGTTTTCTGTTCTTTAGCCTCTTGTGAGACTCTATTAGTCTTTCACTTGCATAATCTATACCATTGCAGTCAGTGATGGTGGTGCTACCCTGTTTCATATATAAAATGAATTTCTAGCAAGTGTGTGTCTAGAACATGGAGAATACATCTTTCTCTTCACTTTTCTGAAAGAATAAAAACATTAAAGATTGCCAATAATGGCTCATGGTTATAGTCTTAGCTACACAGCAATGTGAGATCTGGAGGATTGCAGTTTGAAGGCAGCCTGATCAGAAAACCCACAAGACTTTTTCTCAGAAATAACTGGCAAAAAGCCAGGCTGGAATCATGGCTAGAGTTGTGACTGGAGTAGTGGTAGAACACAAGTAGTGATAGAATACTAGCTAAGCAAGCAAGTAGATTGAGCCATGTGGCCCTGAGTTCAAACTTTAGGACTAACAAAAAAGAAAAAGATTGAGACAATAGTAACAATTCTTCTCATGGAGAAATAACATATATGGCTTGAATTATTATGTAATGATTGTATTAAAATTTAAAGAATATTATAGTTCAAGCCATCATAGTAGTATACACCTGTAATTCCAACTATCCAGGCAGGAGAAACACAAGTCTGAGCTTAGCCCAAGTTAAGTTAGCAAGACATTATCTTAAAAACAAGATAGAAAGACAAAGGGTTAGAGATGTAACTCAAGTGATAATGTGCTTGCTTGGCATTCATGAAGCCATGGGTTCCAATTCCCAGTACCAAAAAGTCTTTTAAGAATATTATAGTTTTCTGTTATTGAATATTGCAACATAATCACTCAATAATATAAAAATATTTTCTTTATGTTTATCAAAATTAGGATTACCATATTAATATTCAAGATGGCTTTGGAGAATTTTAAGCCCTACAGACCTGGAATTTCGCATGTGCCAATAATAGCTTTTCTGTCCTTTGATTACTTGGTGTTGATTTTGAGATATTTTTACTTGTGAACACTGAAGTGAAGATGTTCAAATGCAACCTTGGCGTTTCATACATCATGTCTCTCGCCAGAGACATTTATCAAGCCTGTGTTATTTAAAGGCCAAGTGGAACTGCTATGGGGAAAGCCTGAAAAGAATGTCAGAACACACACAGTGCAGAGAACAGAGCTTCACAGAAATAATGGTTCCAAGTGCTGTCATCCCATTTATGTGGCTGAACAAACTTGTCTTTCTCCTGCTCCCAAAGCCCAGCCTACCACTTCCTGAACTGCAGCCCTGCAGAAAAGCAGCCAAATCGCCAAGTTAGCCTTCCGTGGTTATGCCACGCTCCACCTTCAGACCAATCATCATTTTTAATTAAAAATTAATTTTAAGTCCGCAAGCCTGAGAAAATGATAGATGAAGGAAAGAATTGCGCTATATATCTTTGAACTAAAAATGAAATCATTTAATCTAAAAATAAGTGATGAGACATATTTTAGATGTGTGAGCTGTCACGTTAAAAAAAAATAGAGCAAGTGGGCAATAGTGAGGTATGCCTGTAATCCCAGCTACTCACGAAGTTGAGGCAGAAGGATTGTCGAGTTCAAAGCCATCCAGGCAAATTTAGCAAGACCCTGGCTTAATAGTGAATTTTAAAAAGAGTTGAAATGATAGAATATTTGCCTAGCAAGCACAGAGCCTTGAGTTCAATACCCAGTACTACAATAAAAGAATGCATTGCATTATCTAAACCTGAAGGAAATAGTTTTAACATTTTCCAGGGAGAATTTTTTTAAAGTGTCTAAGAGAATTTACTTAGATTGTATTTATTAAAAATTAGCCCTCTCCATTACCAGGTATTAGTTTGCATTGGAAATATCCCCCCGAAACCCATGTGTTGATTTCCAGAGCAGCAGGTTTTGAGGTGGGGGTTTGGGGAGGGTTGGATTGTGAGGGCACGGACTTCATCAAGGGATGAATTCATCCATTGACAGATCAATTACTGAGAGGGGGTGGGAACTTTAGGAGGTACCTTCCTTGGGGGATACTGGTCCCTGGAGGACTTCCCTAGAAAGGTATAGCTTGTCACCAGCCCTTCTTTGCTCTCTCTTCTTCTTTATGGCTGCCATGATATCCTCAGCTGTCATCTGCCGTGCGTTTTCACCATGATGAACTGCCTCAACATAGGGCTCAAGGCCTACAGCAGAAACCACAAGCCTAAATAAACCTTTCCTCCTTCAAGTTGGTTTTCTCAGCTATTTTGTCCCAATGACAGAACACAGACTAGTGACTGTTTCATCAGGTGTAACCCTAACAGCAATCTCCACATTTCCAGAGCTTTTCTCTTTAAAGGTGTAGTTACTGTTCATAACACTGTCCAGTGCTGTGCGGCTGAAGACAGGGCAAGGCTCTGCACTAGTCACTCATTGAGAAACCCCTGCTACTTACAATGCACGGCTTTGCTTTGTTCACGGTCCTCTTCCTCCCCTGCCTTTGGCCCTACAATGGGAGACAAGCATGTTGGATGCCACAGGGAGTCTTCTGGGGCCACCCTTGAAAGTGGTATGTGTCACTTTTTCCCTCATTTCATTGGCTGGAACTTAGTTACTCAGCTCCAGCTACCTGCAAGGGAGGCTGGGAAATTAACCTGGCTGGGGGAAAGGGGAGGGGCAAAAAAGAATCCTAGTAGCTATAAGAAAATGAAAAACCAAGCAAGTCCATTCCAGGAAGCTCTGACTATGCATTGCCTTGTTAGGGAGTGTGCTTAATTTTTGGTGCTATAAGAGATAAAATTTGGGTCAGACATGGTCTCTGACCTCAGGCAGCAGACATTCTTCCATTTGCATAGGTATGTGGTAGATGCACTATGAAATTAGAAAATTCTACTGTGTCTTCTAATTTTAATAGCTGTGAAATTCTAAAGGGAGATACCAGATCAAGGTGCCAGTCTTCAAAGGAAAATTAAGAATGGGTTCCCTAAAGTAAAACCTCAGCTGTAGAAAGGATACTACAGGCTTCCAGTAGTGAAAGTTGAAAGATTTTATGAAAAGGATTTGTACTTCTTAAGTTCTGGGTTTTCACTGCCCTCCTTATGCAGAGTAGGGGGAGGAAGCTGGGGCTCTCTGTCCTTTCATCTAAAGTTTATTGTGACTAGCTAACTTTTGGAGAAGTTGACACCGGGACTGAAAAATGGGAGCTATAGGTCAGTGGTTCAAACCTGAAATATCCAGAGGTAAATACCCATTGACAAGTTGTCCAGATGGCAGGGCCATGGAAAGATGTTGATGGCTTAAGATCAACCTGTCCTCCAGTATTTGTTCCCCAAAAGGGTGAGGATGCATCCAATATGGCCACCTAGGCAGGCAGTGGAACCTCATCAGAGAGAAGCTGGGGGTGAACTGCTGGAGCCCGGGTGGGTGAGAACGGAGCACCTAGCTGATTCTACTACATCGGAGATGTCCAAGATGAGAAGGCAAAGGCAGAAAGGACCAGATTTAAGTGTTGGCTAACCTCTTTTATGAGTCTCAAGAAAGCTCTTCACCAGCACTGGTGGCTCACTCCTGTAATCCTAGCTACCCAGAAGGCTGAGAGCTGAGATTCACAGTTCAAAGCCAACCTTAGCAAGAAAGTCTGTAAGATCTTCATCTCCACTAAAATCTACTAAAAAAGCCAGAAACAGTGATAGCAGGGGTAAAACCATGAGAAAGGAATACGAGAGAAAAAAAGGGTACTGTTTCACATGGCATGTTGAAAATAACTACAACAATGATACACCACTTGTTTCCACAACATGGAGTTCATTTCACTTAGCATCATGTGTTTATATGGGCATAGTTATTGGGTTATTGTGATCTTCTGCTATGACTAACCTAAACATGTACTAATTATTTCCTATGAGGGAAACCATAGAGTCCATGTTTCTTTGGGTCTGGCTCACTTCACTTAGTATGAGTTTTTCCAAGTCCTTCCATTTTTTTTATGACTGGGACAGTGTCGTTCTTTGTGATAGAAGCATAGAATTCCATTGTGTATATGTACCACATTTTCTTGATCCACTCGTCTACTGAGGGGCATCTGGGTTGGTTCCATATTTTAGCAATGACAAATTGTGCTGTGATGAACATAGTTGTGTTGGTGGCTTTAGTGTGGTCTTGCTTGTAATCTTTTGTGTATATGCCCAAAAGTGGAGCTGCTAGATAATAGGGGAGCTCTACGTTTAGCCTCCACTGCTTTCCAGAGTGGTTGAACAAGTTTACATTCCCATACTTGTATAAGAACTAGGGAAGGGAAAGGGAATACCAAAATTGAGAGGCAAAGGATAAAAAGACAAACCATTCCAAAAGCAATACTTACTAAACCATTTGGTGTAAACAACTGTACAACTTGTGGGGGGGGAGAGGGGAATGGAGAGGGGGAAGCCAAGGGAAAAATGAGGGAGGAAGTAACAAGTTGGATAAGAAATGTACTCACTGCCTTCCATATGAAACTGTAACCCCTCTGTACTTCACTTTGACAATAAAATAAAATAAAAAGTCAGAAACAGAGCTATGGCTCAAGAAGTAGTAGAGCTCTAGCCTTGAGCAAAAGAATCTCAGGGATAGACCTGAGTTCTAGCCCCAGGATTGGCACACACACACACACACACACACACACACACACACACACACACACCCCTCTTCTTGCCTCTCTTATTTCTGATCCTTACAACATTGGGGATGGAAGTTGGTCAGACACCACATTCAGGGAGTGAGGAAAGATGGAGAAGGATGAAGACAGCCCAATGTTTCCTTTCTGTGGGAGGCAGAGCTTGCCTGTAAGCAGCCTCAGCCAGAAAGGGAGGCAGAGTGACCCTGCGAGTGCTAAGTATTGGGCTGGATCTTCTGATTTCTGGGTCGAGGCTGTTTGGTACCTATTGTGGATGTAGACCTTTTTCTAAAGAACGACTGCAAAGTGAAGAGTTTGCCTCAGTTACCTCCAGGCAAAAGAAAGCTAATCCCTCATCAGGCGTAGAGGTCCAGTAATAGTAATAGAAAAGAAAAAAGAGGGGGGGGAAGGAAAGGAAAGATATAACAATGTGCAAAACCAAATAACAATGGGAAATGTAAATGATATGCTAGTTAAATAAAACAGCAGAGTATTAAGAAAAAAGAAAGAGAAAAGAAAATGACCTTTTATGACTAGCCAACTTAGCTGATTTTTTTTTGCTGTATCATTTACATATGGAATTTATGAAGTACTGAGGGGAAGTACAAATAGAGAGTGCTTAAGCACCTGGAGTGGAAATGTGTGGAAAAAAGCCTTCATAGGAAAGATATATATTCCAGACCCAAGCAATAACGTTATTTGGATAGGCAGAGATTTGAGATGGGCTGGGCCAGGACAGGTGGCTGATAGAGCACTGTTGAAGGCGTTTCAAGCAGAGCAAACACCAGGGAGATAGAAAAACATAACAGCTGCATAAAAAATAGCAATTAGTTCCATTTGGCTGAAGCCAAGCATGAGCCATAATGGAAAGAAGCTGGAAGGTGTCTGCTTCCAGCTTGGCTCCCAAGCAGGGTGTATGCAGAAAAGGCAAGATGGCAGGGCAAGGCAGGAAACCTGGCAACGTTGAAAGCCTTGGAGTAGAGCTGACCTTCATGGTAGGTAGCCAAATGCCTACCTTACAGTGAGCAATGATGTACAGGGTGTTAATTTTTATCTACACCAGGTTGGTTGATGCTCAAGAGGGGGGCTAATGGGACAAGTAGTGAGTGAAAAGAAATTGTAGGCAGTGGGAAAATAATTTCAGTAAATTGTCTTACAGGTTGTGTTCCCAGCTTTGAGTGTCTAGATAGGAAAAGTTGCTTTTCGGATGCCCAGCAATAATGTATTAGGGTCTCTAATAAGTTTCCTTATCGATGAAATGATAGCAGCAATAAAGAGTAATATAAGCTGAGCACCAGAGGCTCATAATCCTAGCTACTCAGGAGGCTGAGATCTGAGGAGGCTGGTTTGAAGCCAGCCTGGGAAAGAAAGTCCATGAGACTATTGTTTCCAATAAACTGCTCAGAAACAGCTGGAAGTGATGCTGTGGCTCTTGTGAATGAGTGCTAGCTTTGAGCAAAAGAAGCTCAGAGACAGTGCTCAGGCCCTGAGTTCAAGCCCCATGAAGGACAAAAACAAACAAACAAACAAAAAACTATTATAAGCTAGGCACCAGAGGCTCACACCTGTAATTCTAGCTACTCAGAAGGCAAGAATCTGAGGATTGAGGTCTGAAGTCTTGGCCAGACAAATCTAAGAGACTCATATCTCCAATTAACAAGCAAAAAGCTAGAAATAGAGATATGGCCCAAGTGGTAGAGCGCCAGCCTTCAGTGAAAAAAAAACCAAAACAAGTGAGAGTGCAAGGCCTGTGTTCAAGCCCCAGTGCTGGCAAATACACACAACAAAAAAGCAATACAGTGAAGCAACCCACATACATGTCATCCAGGGAATCTTTTTGGTGGCCAAATGGGGAAGATGAAGTTGCTAAGGAGACTGCAGCTCTCAAAGAGGCATGGAGATGGCGCCTAACTGCCGTTTCTGGGGCAAAGGTATCACTAGGAGCTGGGGACAGGCTCTCGATCAATGGGTTTTAGATCTTCCAAAGATTGATCTTGGGGAAATAAGTATTCACTCCACATGGGAGTTGAGTTATCTGGCCTGGACAAGATTGACTTGGAGACTGAGTGGGACTTAGTTTCCAGGGCAAGAATCCTCTCTATCTAAAATCACTAAGAGAGAAATAAGACAGATAATGGTGATAAAATATACAAGTCAAGGGGTCTGAATCTTCTTATAGTGCAGGCTTTTCCAGATGGCAGAGCTAGCAGAGAGGATATGTCCATGCGGGGACCCATGGGGGGCAGAGCGACCACTGGACGTGGCACCCAGATTGTAAACATAACATGGCCCCAGAATTGGAGCCAGAAAGGAATGGCAAGAAGAAGGAAACAGGCTACTGCCGTAGCTCTACCTCAGAACTTTCTGAACCTTGGTTTCTCTCCGATCAAAGGGGCTCTGAGTAGTGATCAGAAGTCTCATCCACCCAATGTTGAGCCACATGTAAATAGACAGTCAGTGGAGAGGTTATTGCAGCCTTCAGGCTGTAAACACGAGGTGGAGATCCTCTCCAGATTCCTCCTCTTTGAGACATAAGTATAATCTCCATCTTAGGAAGGCTTGTGTTTTCAGTGTATGCTCATTAGAAGTCATCCTTCTATTTTCGTTGATGATACATTATAAGGATTGACCCCAGGACCTCACACATGCTAAGCACTCACTGAGCTACACCCAAAGACTCCACACCTTGGACTTTGGAATCCTGATCTTTTCCTGTACCAGCTCTATGATATTCAGTCCTGAGTCTGGGTATCAGCAGTGGCATTGAGTCACAGCTCCTGGTTTGCCATGTGATCACAAGGGACACACGGAGTATGCTGCTAAGCTATGATTGCTGAGGATGCTCTCTCCACACTTTGTAGATGCTGCCTGCAACCTACATTGACTTCACCAGAACACCACTCCACTTATCCCACTGTAAATCCAGGGGCCTCTGTGTGTACTGGGCTTGGACCCCATTTTAGTACATTTGACCTTTGGTGATTCTCCAAGAGAGGGCAATTTGGAAATATCTAAGGGAAAATATGGAAATATGGAGTATGTGACTCATGCATGTGACTAGAAGCACACAGTGTGAAGAGTCAACTATAAGAAGATATAAGTAACCACAGGAGTTGGGTTTTTTTTTAATAGCAGGATGGAGCCATTCAGGGTAGGCACCAAAAATGCACACATCTCCAGATGCTCTGTGAATCTCTCCATATTATTCCTATAGTTTTTGGAGTCTCCATCATATAATGAGTGATTGTGTTTGCAAGGGCAGTTCTGACTCATCAAGAAATGGATAAATTATTTCGAGCAGCCTCTTTTGTAAAAGAGACAGTGGAAGGAAATAATAGTTTTAAGTTCTTTCACAATTATAAAATTGGGCCGGGCACAATGACTCCCACCTGCAATCGTAGCTACTCAAGAGGCTGAAATCACGAGGAATGTGTTTTCAAGCCAGCCCAGGAAGAAAAGTCCATCTCCAAAATAATCAGCAAAAAAGCAGGGCTAGCACGTGGTTCGAGTGGTAGAACACCAGATTATCAAGGACAAGACCCTGAATTCAAGCCCTAGTGATGACAAAAAGAATTATAAAATTTAATTAGGCTGCAAGTTATGGATGTATGAGAATGTCATAATGAAACCGTCCTGTGCAATAATTGTAAGCTAATTATTCAAAACTATTCAAAGAAACATTTATTTGTTTTGTTTTTGTTGCCAGTCCTGGGGCTTGGACTCAGGTCCTGAGCACTGTCCCTGGCTTCTTTTTGCTCAAGGCTAGCACCTGAACTACAGCGCCACTTCTGTCCTTTTCTATATATGTGGTGCTGAGGAATCGAACCCAGGGCCTCATGTGTACAAGGCAAGCATTCTACCAGTAGGCCATATTTCCAGAAACAAGAATTTATAAAGTATTAAATACTGAGTTTTTACAGTGGGTGGACACAAAAAATATATTCATTATGTGAAGATTCAACTAGCCAATATTTATCTTATATAGTTCACATTATTTTGGGGTGTGTGTGTGTGTGTGTGTGTGTGTGTGTGTGTGCCAGTACTACAGCTTGAACTCAAGAACCTGGGTGCTGTCCCTTAGCATTTTTGCTCAAGGTTAGTGCTTTACCACTTAAGCCACAGCTCCACTTTCAGCTTTTGGGTGGTTAATTGGAGATAATGGTCACACGGTCTTTCCTTCCCAGGCTAGCTTTGAACCAAGATCATCAGATCTCAATCTCCTGAGTACCTAGGATTACAGGCATGAGTCACCAGGGCCAGGCTTATTAATCCCCTTTTAAAAGGAAAAAATATTGCCACTGCCATTATCATGGTGCAGACTACCCAAGTGCCTGAAGGCTGCCAGAGACTCAGACTTGCCTTCTCAGTCAGTGAAAATTCTCTTTGTTTACAGGTAGCCAGATGTGATAATGGCCAACCACCCCCTGCCTAGATCCCAGTGCCCAAAAGTCAGCATATTAGAACCCTCTCAAAATCAGCTGCTCTAGGCCCTCGGCGACCATCTCAAAATCGTGACTCAGAATAGAGAATGTCATTTTTCAAACACCCATTTCTTCTGGCATACCTCCACCTTCTTTGGAAGTTCACACAATGCTTGAGCAAATCTGTTTGGTTTTTTTTTTTTTTTTCATGAAAGTCTTAGCACCATTAAGGTAGGCCAAGTACTAAGATTCTTTGCTACGACTTGTTTTTTTTTTTTTCAATTGTTACACCTGAATCCAGTTTTTTGCATGTACTTAAATATTAGAGCAAAAATCATATTATTACATAAAGTATTAGAAGCCATTTATAACTCTAGTAAGGTATGCCATGCCTGAACTCGAAGACTGTAAAGAAGGAGGTTGTATGTGGGAGGTTTGAGCATTATAAAATGACCTATCTATTCTAAAGACTAAGCAATAAGACTTACTTGTCTGTCCATTTTCTCTTTAAGCTGATGCCATAGCCCTTTATTTAAGCACGCTCCTTTTTTTTAATATGTAGTCTTCAAAACCAAGGTTTAAGTTGATGTATAATGTCATTTCACGTTCAGCAGTTCTTTCAAATGGACAAATAACTCTAGGGGATTTTTAAGCACATAGTACATTGTTTTGCTTTAAATTATTATACATTAAAGAACACATTGAAATATTACCTAAGTATTTAAAGCATAAACATTTTATGCATTGAACATATTATGCCTGAAATATTTGTGCAATATTTAAACATACAATGCTTAAGAACACATTAAAATATAAAACTGGTGTATTTTTATGGTAGATTTTAAAATAGAAAGGAGTTAAAAGAAAAATTAAGCATAAGCACTGTCAACACTAGCCTTTTGCTTAAGAGAGAATAGCAAATCTGCTTTTAGCCAGATACAGTTTTCTTTTGGACTTCTAACTTAATTAGTTGGGTTTTTTTTTGGGGGGGGGGCTAGTACTTTTTAATTCAGTCCTGGGGATTGAACTTGAGTGCACATGTGCTAGGTAGGCGTTCGACCATCTAAGCCCTATCACTAGATGCTTTTCTCACTCATGCTACTCAAGATAGTGTCTCTCTCTGCCCAGGCTGGCCTAAGCTATGATCTTCGTACTTGATTTTCCCCATATCACAGGGCCAGCCACTGAAGCAGGGTTAACAGACATGCACCACTAGGCCCACTTATCTATTTTTTTAATATACTGGGAATACTGAGAGCTTGAGTGTAAAGCCTATAAACAATAGACCCATGTGGTAAGAAACCTGAACCAGGGGCTCTGATAAGTACTTAAGATGTTCAATGAAGGAAAATAATAATTTGAGCTGTTCTTTTTTTAAGTCAAGGCAATATTTATTCAAGTTCCTTGTTCCTATTATCTAAGGCATCCTCCGTAGTTATTTGGAAAGTACCAGCTTCCTTTAAGGCCTTGTACTATTGGGCTTTCATTCAGGATAGCGCATTAGGCTGGGCAGATTTGAGAGTGTCCATCTATGGCAGGAGCTACTTTCTGGCAATGCGTTTTGCCTCATTAAGGCTTGCTCAAACCTGGTCTCTAGTTTAGTGGCAGGGTGTGGCAGAGTGGCAGTTGTTTTTCTATGGCCTGGCCAAGTGTGGGGCACAGTGATTTCTTACACCTCCTCAGCCATTCTTGATTGGACTGCTAGCTTGTTTTACATCTTTTAAGCCATAACATCTTTTCATAAATGTGGAATAAGATATTAGTATGCAAAAACCTGAGGAAATAGAAGTGAAGTGAGTGAAGTTACGGAAGTCGCCTGAAAATAAAGCATAAAATTCAAAGTGTGAAAAGGAGCTATGCTCTTTCAGGTCTTCTCTGAATGTCAGGAAGAGTTACAGCAGGTCACCATGGCCAGTTCTGCCCTACAACCACAAAGCTGTGGATTTTGTCACAAAAGAGGAATGCAGCTTTCCAAAAGAAAACTTGTAAAATTTTCCAAACAAAACCCAATGAAAGCAAAGATAAAGAAATCATAAAAAAGATAAAGATAAATCAACTGAAATTAAAAATAGAATGGGAATAAATAAACGAATAGTCAA
Organism: Perognathus longimembris pacificus; assembly: GCF_023159225.1. Classification (NCBI taxonomy): domain Eukaryota; kingdom Metazoa; phylum Chordata; class Mammalia; order Rodentia; family Heteromyidae; genus Perognathus; species Perognathus longimembris. Next base: position 25,015,811 of record NC_063178.1, on the reverse strand, counting down.
AAGCTAGATCATTTCGTCTTAAAAAATGCTAGTAAAGTTGATAAAAAAAATTCTAGCAAGATTGACAAGTAAAACCAGAGATAAGACCCCAACTACAAAAATTACCAATTAAAAAAGGATTCCAGGTTCTACATACTTTGTGGGATGAATGAACTCTTTACATGCACATTGGATTAATTGCATAAAATGGACCAATTCGACCCTGCCACGTGATAAAAATAATAGCCTCTTATTCAAAACTTGAAAAATGTTCCAAATAAGCATACTCTATACCCAAATGATTTCGCTGGGAATTTCTACCAACTAATATAAAGAAGAAATAATGTTTTTTCTTCATGATCCCCTCCAGGAAAAAGAGGCGTGCATTTCCTGCTCCATAATGAGACTAGCATTACTCTAATATAAAATATGAAGGGTATTGGTGACTTGCACCTGTAACTCTAGGTATGTACAAGGCTGAGTGAGATCTGAGGTTCAAGGTTCAAAGACTGCCTGGGCAAGAAAGTGTGTGAGACTGTGAGACTCTGAAGCGGCTGCACAAAGACGTTTCAATTCTCTGTACCATTTTCTCAGTACAGTGCATCTTGATCAATGTCACCTGTTTATAATTCTCTCTGCCTTAAAAAAAAATCTATTTGCTCTGGGAAACAAGTCACTTTCCTTTTTTCATGTACTATACATCTAAAATTTGTGTTCCGTTGACATATTTGTGAGTTTAAACATTTGCCCAAAGTCCATTCCCCAAATCTAAACTTCCCCTCAAAAAAACTGCCCATTTCTGAAGTTAGAAAAGTCTCCAGGATTTAAAGGCCAAAGCAACTCCGAGAAGGCTGCACAATTCCCCCTTACTAAGTCCTGCAGCCTGGAAATCCCTTCACAGAGGTTCAGAACACCCTTTCCTACCTAAGCTGGCAAGAAAACCTCATTAATTCAGTTTAAGAATGTGAATAATTCACTCAGTCTTGTGTGGATCTTTCTCTCCCTCCCACAATTTTTGCTCTAGGCCATTTTGTTCCATGCAGGCAAGATTATTCCTCGGCACAGTGAAATTCCTGGACATTGAATGAGATGTTCTTTGACCCAAATATTTTGTGTGCCTTTCCAATGGATAGTTTCCCATACATATCTCAGTAAGCTGGAGAAAGAATGTGTTAGCATTGTTCTTAACCCTCAGATGACTGCAGGCGGGCAGGGTTGAATCGTGATTCCTGAGTATCTCCACTGAGTTCTGAGCCCCCTTACTGACGTGACAGCTGTAATCTATAATTACATTCACACATTACTATTCCTTGCTCAGCCAACGTGTATCCAGGACTTGACAAACTCGTCATAGCAAAAAGACATAGGTGGAAAAAAAAAATTGAATCCTGTCTTTACTTTTGACCATTTTGGAAGGAACCAGATAAGATACACAGACACATAGTACAAGCTTACAGATCTATTTTGTACATTTATAAAATGCAATTTTAATTGACTTACTGCAACTTGGTACAAAATGACCCATACATTTTTGTTAATATAAATAATGATCACATTCTTAGGCAGACTTTGAGCATCTATTTAATTCACAAGAAAACTGGTTTGTGGACATCACACACAATTTTATTTCTCCATGAAAATGATTTTTAATTTCAGACACGAAAAAGTAGGCATATACTTTTCCAACCAGGCACCTATAGAAAGGTCCCTTTCCCATTTCATTGGATCATCTGTCAGGAAAAGTGAACATTTCCTAAGGATAATTACAAAACAGAAACACTCAAACCTCTTTTTTAAATGAATTGATCTAAATATTTCATCTACCTATGTGTATTTGGTATAAATATTTAAGGCATTCGGGAGAAAATCAGAACGCTGTTGCACTTTCTTCACTAATAGTGCTCATTTTATATTGAAATAGAGAAAGATCACTAGGGGACTAAAGGAACTTCAGAGGTCTGGTCTTCACCAGAAATTCATCTGGTACTGCGTCTCCCCTCCCCTCTCCCTCCTCAGTTGCCTCCATGTTTGCCCCTGGCAATAGCACCTGAACCTAGGTGTTATTTCCTCAGGAGCTAAAACAAGTGTTCTCTGCTATGGCAGAGAAGGTTTGATGGCTAGGAGGCAGGGCTGGGAACAGGGTACCCGTCAGTGGTTTCTGCTCTGTGGTACTTGCATGGATTCCAGTGGTAGTGGCAATAACAGGACATAGGTAGCACCTCGTGAGCTTGCCTGGTTCAACAAAGGCTCTACCTCCCAGACATGATGTACCCCATATTCTCCCAGATTGTGTGAACATCTGAGAAATCAGGAGTGTATGAGCCATTGTTGTGTCTGCCTTTACATTAAGGGAAGAGATTCTTTTTTTTTTTTCCAGCCTTGGTTCTTTCTTTCTTCTGAGCATTCTTTTTTTTTTAATTATCAAACTGAATTACAGAGAGGTTACAGTTTCATACATTAGGCATTGGATACATTTCTTGTACTCTTTACCTCGTCCCTCATTCCCCCCTCCCCCTCCCTCTTTCCCTTTCCTCTCCCCCCTCCCCCACGAGTTGTTCCATTGTTCAGTTCATTTTCATCAAACAGTTTGTAAGTATTGCTTTTGTAGTTGTTTGTCTTTTTTTACCCTGTGTCTCTCGATTTTGGTATTCTCTTCCAGTTTCCTAGTTCTAATACCAGTATACACGGTTTCCAATATACTCAGATAAGATACAGAGTGTAGGTACAACCCCAGGAAGGTGATAGAGGAATATCATCAATAATAGAGGCTACAGTTACATATGGCATGTTGAAAGTATTTACAACTGTGATATAACAATCGTTTCCATAACATGGAGTTCATTTCACTTAGCATCATCTTATGTGTTCATAAGGGTATAGCTATTGGGCTCTTGTGATCCTCTGCTGTGACTTGCCTAAACCTGTGCTAATTATAAGGGAAGAGATTCAATAGTGAGAAATGACCAAATGACAAAATGAGGCTGGATGCAGATGATTAGGAGAAGTATAGGAGATGGGAGCCAAAATAAAGTTGATTGCACTTGAGGAAGGAGAAGTACTGGGGTTTGCACCCTAAGTGTCTTGTAATCTGAGTTTTATCCAAGGCTAATGTTCTACCACTTAAGCCACACCTTCATTTCTGGCGTTTTTCTGCTGATTAATTGGAGATATGAGTCTCATGGATTTGTCTGCCTGGCTGGCATCAAATCCCAGTCCTTAGCTCTCAGCCTTATAAGTAGCTAGGATTATAAGCATGAGCCCCTGGTCGCTGGCTTGAAATTAAGTTGTGACTATAATGAGTGTATTTTTCCATTTCTCATGGCTGGGAAACAGAAAAGTTTCTATCTGGACCAGGTAGACCTAGAATACATTGAGCCTACCTCTCTCATCTAGACCAGTATTGTCTAATAGAAATAAGTTGCCAGCCACATATGTAATTAAAACTTCCAGCTAACCACATTTAAAAAGCAAAGAGAAATCAATGAAGCTAACTTTAAAAATGCATATGTGTATATGTATACATATACACATATGTATTTTTGAAATATATATATATAAAAATTCTATGGTACCCCCCCAAGTCTCATCTTAGAATGTAATAATATGATGGTTTGGAGATGTGGGTCTTCTGGAAGGTGATTAGGTTGTGAGGGTGGAGTCCTCATGAATGAGATCAGTACCCTTATAAAGGAGGTCCCAGAGATCTGCCTTGAGTCACCTACCATATGAAGACCAATGGAAGGTTTCCTCTGTAAATCAGGAAACAAGTCCTCACCAAACACCAAACATGCCTATCCCTTGTGCTTGCTCCCCCAAACCTCCAGAAGTATGAAGAATGAGTTGCTTATATACTTCCCAGTCTGTGACATTTTGTTATTGCAACTCACTGTCAGATGCCACTGTATCAAAATGTTAGTTCAGCATCTATATAATCAATATGAAGAAAAATATTGAGACAGTTTCTGTACTTTTTTCTGAGTCTTCAAAATTATGTATTTATATACCTACCACATCATTCAATTGACATTACGGTTTCACCAGAAATGCCTGGTATCATTTTTTTCATGAATTTTAAAACTAGAAAAGTTCATTCACTTTCTCAGATTGTTTTAAACCTACCTAAACATTGTTAAGAAGAAAATATCTTAGATCAGTTAAATCTAGCAGAGTTTTTCGCTAATTGGGCAGTTGGTCAAACCAGAGCAGGTTCTGAAAGCTCCAACGGACAGCCAGATCAGAAAGCATTATTGGGAGAAGAATGCGATTGCTACAGCCTCAGCAACTAACAAGCCAGTTTGTTCTAGCTTAACTGTTGAGTTGTTTAAAGCTTCATTCCTTAGTTGCCTAGAGTGACTTCTACAACAACCAACCAAATCTCCGTAATCATGTATTGATATGGTCTCTTGGGCCAATTTCTATTGACCAGTCCAAAACTTCTTTTACATGCAAAATTTTATCTAATAATTAAATAAAGCATGTTGCTATATTGAGGGGCTTTAATGGACTGGTATCCTTTTGGTAGAATAAAAGTTATCATTATTAAGCATAGATTTCATATAGATTTGAAAGAGTCAGCCAGGTACCACTGGGTCACATTTGTAATTCTAGCTACTCAGGAAGCTAAGATTAGAAGTTTGAAGCTAGTCTTAGCAGAAAAGTCCTTGAGACAACATCTCCAAAATAGCTAGCAAAAAGCAGGGCTGGCGGCAGGACTCATATGGTAGAGTACCAGCCAAAAGTGAGCAAATTTCCCGAGAAGCAAAGTGTTACTTAGATACAGATGAGATGATCTACATAAATGAGGACAGTAACAAGTGAGGACTTACAAGTACTAGACAAAGAATGAAGGAGGCAATGAAAGTGCTCGGGGCTATTTTTGCAGACAACAAGGCAGAGTGAATGTTAGCCACAAACACTGTGGGAAACATCCCTGTGGATTTAGCACCAACTATGACTTAAAAAACTATCTGAGGGCTGCTCTTGATACTAAAATGTCATGCAATGTAGAAGACAGGAGAAAGGGATTTATTATTAGTGTCAAAGACCAAATCTCTGCAGCAGGAATCAACACATGAATCCATATTGCACTGAAATTGTTTTTACCACTGTGCAAAAGTAACAGGATGGAGAGGAAAAGCCGCAGTGAGAAAATAGTGATTGTGTCAGGCAGAGCCTTTAGGGATTCAAGGAACAGAGGGACGATGTGCTACCTTACTGGAAGAAAGCGTGGTGGAGAGGACCCCCGAGGCAGCCGGGAATCACACGGGACAGACAGGAAAGCCACTCAGAATGCGGCTGTGGAGCAGAAACCTCAGCTACAGTCATTTGCTCTCATCAGCCCCTAGGTGCCAAGCACCCATTTCTCCCAAACTTAGGCCCTACTAAAATAGTACTTCCCAAATGGGAACTCGGTTACCGGTGTCTGCTTCTGCTCATTTTGCTGCTATAGCTTACTAATGAACTAACTTCCAAATGTGTTCGAAGTTCAGTCTCGGTAAGAGCTGACATCAAATGCGTTCTGACCACGAGATAAGGCAGGCACATGTGTGCTGACATGCTAGCAACATATCTCGAATCAGGACCCGATCAAACAGCTCTGGCTGGCAGGACAGCAGATGGTGTGGTGTCCAGTACTTGACCTAGAGGTCCTCACATCAGAGGAGAGGCTCTGGCATTGCGAACTTATCAGGCAATTTATGGTGACGTTTGGAATCCTACTCTACAAAAAGTAATGAATGTATTCATTATCTGCAATATTAGACTGGAAATTTACATAATCTGGATAAAAAGATCCCTACAATAAAGAAGATAAATGTAATTAAATTGATTTTAAAAGCTTAGTGACGTTGAAGGTTTTTGTTTTTATTCCTACATTCATTCGAATGTTAGAGTTGATTTTCAAAAATCAAACTGAGGCTAAGCCAAGTGCTGGTAGTTCAGAGCTGTAATCCTAGCTACTGAGGAGGCGGAGATCTTGATCGTGATTCAGGCAAAAAGTCTGTGAGATTCTTACCTTTGATTAACCAGTAAAAAGCTGGAAGTGGAGATCTAGCTCAAATGGTAAGAGTGTCAGTCTTGAGCATAAAGGCCAGACAGAGCATGAGCCCTGAGTTCAAGTCCCAATACTGGCACCTCTCCAAATAAAATGTGAGCCTGAAGTTTTGAACTTGATTTTTATTTTACTAAGCATCTAAAACACATCAACCCTTCTGAAGCCTTTAACTGATTAACGTTAGAAAAACTGAGCAAGAAAAATATATTTCCATGACATCCTTGGTAAGGCAAAAACAGAAATCATGCATCTGTTCTGCCTTTGTTTCTATGACTGATTGCAAAAACAGAAATAACCTACCATGCAACTGGTATTTTAACATGAGAAAGTAAGAAATAGTGGTGAAACAGGATGTGTACCTTTGCTGAACAGATAGGAAAGGAATGAAGTATTTTTAGAATATGCCTTTTTATAGACGCAGACTTGCAATGGCAGGATTTAGAGTACAATGGCAGATGGAGTATCTTCAGGACAGTTTCCTATGGTCCTGCTATTTTGGGGTGTTTGATGCGCATTTCTTCCTTCGGTCCTCCTGGCCTACCCTGTGAGGTTCTCCCAGCTAGGCATTGTATGTGCTCTGCCCCCTCGGCCCCACCTCTGTCCTTCCTTGCTCACATTCCTTCGAATGTAGATATCCGGTTTCTCTGCCCAACTTTGCAACCCTAGACAAAGAGTTCGTCCAGCAGCCAAACCGTCACAATGGTTTTGTAAACAGGGAACTTACTTGAGTTCATGATTATCATCTTATTTGGGTTTTCATTATAGATCAAAGAACACTTTGGAATTTGATTTCATCTATGATTGAAATTTTAGAAGCTCTATTTTGGAGCTGCACAGAGAAGAGAATACAACCTTTTTCTCCCTATGAGCCGACGCTTGCTCCAAGAGCCCAGAGGCGTCGTTTTCCCTTCTATCTGCCACTCAGCTCCAGCAGCTACACAAACAGCTGTGGAACTTCTGGGGGCATCAGTAGATGAACTGTAAGCACTGTGGACAAGGAGAAGGGACGTGCTCTTCCTGTCTCATTGCATTGTGACTTTGATGCTTTGCTCACAAACACATCCAGATGCTGATTGTGGAGATTACAGTCCCAGGCTTAAATTAGAAAATTATAATTAAGCATTAAACACATCTCTGCATACATAGCTCTTACAAGAGCTAGTCTGGCAATTAATTACTATGAAAGAGTCAGTCAGTTCTCCAAGAAAAACACCAGAGAAATAAGTGAATTTCTTGGATTTATGTTTGGTTTGTAAGACATTTCATATGTACTTGATAAAAGTAAGAAAGTGTCTACTTATATAAAGAAGAGCTATTATATATTGCATTTGTAACGTGCTCAGGAAAGACACAGGCTACAAAGCATCACATAATAGTCCTCCCAAACATACATTTTATTTTATTTTATTTCTTAGCTTATAAATAGCAGAAATTTATTTCTCTTGTTCTGCAGTTCTGAATGTTAGTGAGACCAAGGGCAATAGCAGGACAATAGCGTGCTAGGGCTCAATGAAGGGTTTCTTTCAAATTGTAAGTAGATTAGTGTGTGTGTATGTGTGTGTGTGCGTGTGTATGTGTGTGTATGTGTGTGTGTTGGAACTTTAACTCAGGACCTTGCATTCTCCCTTCATTTTCTTTACCACTTTACCACTTGAGCCATGACGCCATTACCAGCTTTTGGGGGGTTAATTGGAGATAAGAGTCCCATGGACTTTTCTGCCTGGGCTGGCTTCAAATTGTGACCCTCGGCTCTCAGCCTCCTGAGTAGCTAGGATTACAGGGGTGAGCCACCAGCACTCAGCAGGTAGTCACTCCTTTCTTGCAGGGTCTTTACATGGGGAAGGATAAAACTATAATATGAGCCTCTGTTATAACAACCCCTTTCAGCATCTTTCCAGTAAGTTGTAGTTTCAAAGACATTCAGAAGTTGCCTGTTCTCAATGCCTGTTTCTAAGTCATGTGAAGTATAAAGTTAAGCCTGCCTTTTATTACACTTAGGGTTGGGGTGTGTGTGTGTGTGTGTGTGTGTGTGTGTACATCTTAAGTACTTGTACAAAGAGGCTTTAACTCAACATGTTGGTTTGTGAGTAGAATGTGTTTGATCAATGTCCCCCTTTCCCCCCACCTCTCCCAAGACCACCCATCTGCTTCACTCCATGTTGACCAACCATGGTCAAAACCAATCAATCACAGAAGAAAATTTCCAAACCAAAAAGTGTTCAATCCTCCCCAGCCCCCCACCCCCACGCCTAGGCCTGTCCCACAGCTCAGTGGATATGGCGACGGATCACATTATGTCCCACATTATCATCAAGTGAGTTGAAGTCGTGTGTCACCTGCTGAGTGTTTCCCTGCCTCGCATTGTGTGAAAATCTCCCTCCCCAAAAAAGCAAAAGCAAATGGTGCCTCAGAAGTGAGGTAAAAGTGAATGTGCTAATTTAAGTGATGAAGTGACAGTGTTAGAGCTGTTTGAAGGACTTACGCCTTTCACAGAATTGGAGCAGCATTCTGGGGGAAATGAGTCAAGCATCCCGAGTGCAGGGCAGAGCTCGAAGGGAGCATCCTGAGCACGTACGGGTTTCCCTCAGCGTCTGGCTCTCTGGAGCCTTGTGCCCTGGGAACCACGTCCCCCTGGTTACCAAGTCTCCACTGTCTAAGACGTTTTGACCTCATAGAATTCTGTATAAAACTTGATATCAAGATGAGAGTCCCGGTCCCTCTGCAAGACCCAGATCCTTGACTGGATGCAATCTAATCATTTCAACCATTCAACCCCCGATTGTCCTGTCCAACAACAACTACAGCCACAAACACATGCACCATGTCTAATCCTTGTTAATGGAAGTCTGGTGGAAAGAGAGAGGGGAGGATGGTCTACTTTTAATCTTCCAAATGTCCCCAACTACATCTCCCCTAAGTGGAAGGACAAAGGAGTCACAAAACATCTCTGTCACACAGAAAGTGGCTTGGAAGATACGTGGTGTGTCCGGAGGGACATGTAGGTGACTCCATCTGTGAGATCACATGCGTGCGCTTACAGATTTGGGTCCTACCAAACCCTCTCTTAGTGTGTTTTTATTTTAATTCTCAGATTCTAGTTGAGAATCAAAACTCAAATGATGAAGTGAGACCTGTGAAGGTGGAGCATTAGTTATCGTCTTCGTCATTCAGGAAGACCAGGGGAGCAGCTGCTGGATAAATGTGGTGTACATAACGTTTCATTGCAGAGATCAAGTCATTACTCTTGGCTTCTTTCTGGCAGTTGGACATTTTTTTAACTTTCATTTCTGTAATTCAATGGGGATGAAGAAGGATGAAGGGTAGATTGTATTATTTCCCAAAGCACACTTTTGGTTCCAAGAAAATAGTCCTTTGGAGCGCTCTTCATTGGCAGTTCTTAGAGAACCTCTCTAGTCTTGGAAAGCACTGTCGTGGGAAATCTCTGAGGGGTACTTGCAGTACATGTGAATGTTAGAGCCCAGCTGATGGGCTGTGACTCAACAATGGTGAAATAGACATAATGCCAGGAGCAGTATGGGTTAGAATCATTTAGTCGTTTGTGCATGAATTTTCTACTGTATTCCTTGAGTCACAATTTCAATTGTATATTTTAGAAAAGACAAAATTAAGCCTATTAAGTTTAAAACATGGGGGCTAGAGACGAAGCTCAGGGGCAGAACACTTGCCCAATATGCACAAGGTCCTGGATTTGACCTTAAAACCTGTAAAAATCAAGACCAAATGAACAGGCAAGCATAGAAGTGCACACCTCTAATTCCAAATACTTGGAAGAGGAGGTAGGAATAGCTCAAGTTCAAGATTGATCTAGGCAAAGGTAGTGGCAAGACCTTGTCTCAAAAAGAAAAAGGAGAGAACAAAAGGGTTGGGTGTGTAGGTCAAGAGGCAGAAAGTTTACCTATCATGCAGCAGATCCTGGGTTGTTAAAATATCAAATAAAATGAATAAAATACACCCAGAGGTATACATACATACATATACATAAAGTTAAGTATTATTTTAAATAGAGACATTCTTGTGCATATAAGTAAAAAAGAGCTAACAGCTTTTTTTGTCTTGTTTCCTAAAAATATGTTGCCTTTGCATAAAAACCATATATGGACTAGTTATCCCCCAAGGAGACTTCTTTTTCTCCTTGGTTTTAAATTTTTAAAACTATTTTGCATTCTTAATGACAGCATTCATTCCTATGAATAGATTTACCATTTTACTTGTACCAATTTGAGAAGCAGAATTTTCTGGAACACTGTTGAGTATGAGGTAGAGTTGCTGCCTCCCCATGCTGATGTTTTACGTTCAAATAGAAAAGCTCAGTTCCCTACAACTGCAAAAGAAAAAGTGAAAAATAAAGTTTAACTAGTCCCCACATACTCGTATGTAATTGTTCTGAGAAAAGACATCCATTTTTATTTAAGTATGTATTTTTCTTCCTATAAAATGGTCATTTTTGACCTTCAGTTCTTCATCCATTTTTAATATCTTGAAATACTATGGATAATTCAGGAAGCATGTTTATTTTTGTAGGCAGTTCACCATGTTCTGTGTGCGGTGAGAGTCTGGGAGCGCTGCGTGTACCGTCCTTCTACCTGACATCTCATTCCCAGGGAATCAGAGTTAAAGTGTCCTGAATTTTACAGAAATCCAATAGGAATCATTTCATAAAGCTTCCACTTTGCAAGAGAGCAGATCAACAATGTTTTCCTTCCTCAGGGCAGTAAGAAATTAGAATGAGCCAGGCACCAGCTCCTCGGGCTTATAATCCTAGCTACTCAGGAAGCTGAGATTTGAGGATCACAGTTTGAAGCCAGATTGCACAGGAAAATCTATGAGACTCTAATAAACTACCAAAAAAGCCACAGTAGGGCTGTGGTTTAAGTGGTAGAATGCTAGCATTGAGCAAAAAAAGTTCAGGGACAATGGCCAGGCCTTGCATTCAAATTCAGCAAGTTTTGTGTATATGTATTTGAAGAGTCTGAAGATAGGAGAACAATGATGGGCAGGTCTGAAAGATGCTTTATATTTTTCTAAGCTATCCATAAGCACTTTTGTAGATGGGAGTAAGGTACCTACCCCCAAACCAGTGTGTCCCTAGTTAAGAAGAGAGCCAACAGTGAGGAGTTAAGAGGACAGTCAAGTCTAACTCCCAGGACTACCTGAATTCTCTCTCCCCGGGGAAGCTGGCCAGGCCAGGGAAGAGCTGCTGGGAGAGAAGGGCTTGTCTCCAAATAAGTTGAATTTCCAGGAATGGAGTTACAGAGACTTGAATGGTTAAGCAATAAAATAGCTGAGGAGTTGTGTCTTTGGGAGTGCAAACTTGTAACCCAGGCTCTGCATCGTGAATGTGAGAGCAGGAAGATCATGAATTTGAGGCCAGCCAGGGCTACTAGATAGACCTTGGTTCAAAAATCAAAACAAAACTAACTAAAATAAAGCTAATGAAATAAATAAAATTCAAAGGAATATATAGCATCAAACATGGCTGTATCCAGAGTCCTCGTAGGTATCAGTGGGACTCTCTCACCCTCTCTCAGCTGGTTCCTTTCTTATAAAGTATCTTCATTCTCAGAAACTGAAGCAAGGATAGAGCTAAAGTTTATAATTGGATATCACTTTGCCATGAGAGTCTCAATTACTGGACCTAAAGAGAGCTATCATTCCCTAAGCGACAGAGGCCACACTGGCCTAGTGGGAGGAACATCTGGAAGAACTACAGCGCAGGAATGCCACATGTTTTTCAGTCTCTTGCTTTCGATTGTAGAGGGTGGCAGGAAGAAGTTAACGAAGACAGACACCACATACTAAACCTAATTCCCCAGGAGTCCAGGCCATTCAGATGGAATTTTATATTTTATCTCATGGAGTCTTTATAAAAACTTTAGTTAGCAACTGCACTGAGGATAAAGTTTCTGGGATTTGGAAATGCTAAAAAGACCCAGGTATTGTGGCACACAGCTATGATCCCAACACTGCATGCCGAGATGTGTGGAGCCCAAGTGTGAGGCCAACCTGGGCCGTATACCAAGGCCTCTCAGAAAAGATTAAGAATATCCAGCACTGATGACTCACACCTGTAATCCTAGCTAAAATCAGCATACACAAGTCCAAAGGATCATGGTTTGAAGTCAGCCTGGGCAAGAAAGTCAGAGATTCCATCACCAAAGTAAGCATCAAAAAGCTGGTCTACAGGCATGGTTCAAGTGGTAGAGTACCAGCCAAACAACTAAAGCCAAAAAAATAAATGTGAGGCCCAGAGTTCAAACTGTAGTACCAGAAAAAAAAAAAAGACTAAGAAATTTGCCTTGGCCACAGGTCATAAGCAGGCTTAGAATCAGGCAAGAGGAGAGGTTTTCCTAGAGGTGATTCATTGAGTATCAAGATTTTATGGAAGAATGTTCAACTAATACACTGAAAGAATACATAAAGTTCTACTGAATACACAGAGTTCGTGTCATTGCAGTGTGGACTTCTGGCTTGACTGACAAGAAGTTAGGATTTATGGACTTAGAGATCTGGATAGCTCCTGCCATCTTATCTCACAAAAGAATATGTCTGTCTTTCTCAGTTTCACTGAGTGGCATTCTGAAACCTTTTGCTAAAGTAATCCTGATTCTTGTGTTGGTTGCTTCAGAGAATCATAGTTCTTCACAGACCCAAGAATGATTTTACCCAGTGTACCCATTAGGAAGTAAGGGCCAGAAAGGATGCATAGCAATATTAAGACTTGAATCAAATTCCAGGTCTTGTATTCTTGCATACTAGCCCCAAACACTTAAATTTTATGCTCAGATATCTAAACAGGAGTTCCTTATGTCACCAAATTAATTGATGTGTGTTTTTGTTTGTTTGTTTTTGCTAGTCCTGGGGCTTAAAACTCTGTTCCTAAGTGCTTTCCCTGAATTTCTTTGGCTCAAGGATAGCACTATACCACTTGAGCCACAATTCCACTTCCAGCTTTTTCTGAGTAGTTTTTTTTTTTTTTTTTTTGGAGATAAGAGTCTCACAGACTTTCCTGCCCCAGGCTAGCTTCAAACCACAATCCTCAGATCTCGGCTTCCTGAGTAGCTAGCATTACAAGTATGTGTTACCAACGCCCTGCATTACTTGAGTTTTATGATCATAGGCCAGATATAATATTTTAGGTAGAATAGTTTTCTTTCCTCCCTCTCTTTGCCCACAGTTGTTTGAAAAATGCTTTGGCTCTTAAGTATGGGCAATGATATCTAGTTATCTGTTTATCTATGTGTGTGTGTATGTATGTATGCATCTCATTCTTTCTCTCTCTGTCTCCTCTTTCTCGCTCTGATGTCGTGTAAAAAGTGTATGATTCTATTCTGATGTGGTTTTATGTATTTAAAGCCTGGGTTTGACTAGTCTACATTTGCTGCCCATGCTCACATAGTAATCGGTCGTGAGGCACTATAAAAGTAGAATGTTCTTATTATAGCAAATATCACACACCAAGAATGTTCATGCATTTCCAACCATTTCCTTTCCTTCTCATTTACCGCTTAAGTACTTAGCCCTTTAAAAACCATTCCAAGCAAATCAGCATATAAAATATTTGCTATGTGTCCAAAGTGAAAGTTAATGAATTACAAAAAAATATAGCTTGTAAAATAGCATTTTATGTCTCTTTATGCATGAAGTACACCAGAAACAGACCCCTGGCTTCAAGGATAGCGAAGATCTTCACAAAGCAGAGATTATATTACTTCTGAGAGATTTCTAAGTCTCCTTCTCCAACCAGGACATAGCTCTTTCTTTGGACTAAATAAGGCAGCACCTATTATGCTTTAAAAAAAATCTATTATCTAGCAGTTAAATAAAACTTTACTAGCTTGTACTTTCTATTCCTTCAGAAAAATGTGAAGTTCTCTTTGGACAGGAAAAAAAATCGCACTTATTTATTTTCTAAGCAGTGCTAAATCTTTAAACAAGAAAAGAAGACTTGAAGGTTGGAGTTTTGTTCTCATTAAAAACAAACTGATGCTAGAAATGAATAAATAAGTGTCCAATGACTGATATAAAAGAGGAATGCAATTTGCTGGTTCTGGAGTTAAGAATAAATCTAAGAATAGTTTTGTTATGTCAAAAAAAAATCTTTGTCTGCGAGGCAACATTACTGAGAAGTAAGCCTGCTGGGTAGAAGCCCCTGGATGTCAGGCCCAGGGCTACTGTCTGGGAGCTGTCAGCCTTGGCTTTACCCCTCTGGTCCTTTCATCCTCTCTGCCGTGGAGTCGGGCTGTGGGGCTGTCTGGTTCACTCTGGGGTTGATTGACTACAGCTGGTCTTGAGAGCAGCTATCTCTCCATATCACATTGAGATTCCCAAATTCCTACCCCCCGGGATCCGCCCACAGCTGAAGCAGCAGCGGGGAATGGGGTAGTTTATGCTTTTGAGGGTAAGAACACCACTTGTGGTCATGTCTGTCTGCATTCTGTGTTTTCTGGAGATGTTTGGCCCTAAACACTGGAAATAATGGAAACATGTTCTTTGGTTACATGGGGCTGGACTTCATGCAGAAGGGACATGAAACTTTCCCCTTTCTAGCTATCTCATTTTACTTCATCTTGGCTTTCAGAATGAAGTAATATAAACACATGCATGCCACGTGTGTACATACACACTCACACATGCACACCATTTCTAGGGGTGCAGAAACTCAGCCACTAAGAATTTCAGTGACCTTTTATAATCCACTCAAGACATAGGTGAATCACTTCCTCTCCTCCCCTCTCTCCTCTTCTGATACCTGGGCTTGCACTCAGGGCTTGGCTTTTGCTACTCAAGATTAATGCTCTGTCACTTGAGCCGTAGCTCCATGTCTGTCTTTTTACTAGTTAATTGGAGATAAGGACCTACTGGACTTCTCTGCCTGATCTGGCTTCAAATTTCAATCCTCAGATCTCAGCCTGTTGAGTAGCTAGGATTACAGGCATGAGCCACCAGTGTCTAGCTTCCCACTTACTTCTTTATTCTTCAACTTCTGTTCTGTTTACTAGGTCACTGGTTTCTCATTAAATGCATTTTTCCCTGGTTCCAGAAATGCAAAGATCTGGGTTTTAGAAGATATTGACCCTGTTTCTCTCCTGGGCTAATGACCTTTTTAGTTGTGTGATTCTATGATCCTTACTTAAAGCCTTAATTGTTCCTATTTTGTGGTTGTCTTTGTTTCCTTTTCTTAAGAAGAATTCCTACTTCCTGACTTATTGGCGGGATTAATTTCATATAAAAGCGCTTACTGTGTTGTATGAGGCTACTTATTAGAAGTACCTGGAGTAGTCAAACTCACAGAGATAGAAAGCAGAATGCTGGTAATCAGGGGCTTGGGGATTACAGAACGAGAGTTCATGTTTAATGCACACAGAGGTTTAGCTTTGCAAGGGGCTAAAGCTCTGGAATTGGATGGTAGTGATAATTGCATAGCAATGTGGAAATAATGCCACCAAACTGCACAATTCAAAATGCTTCAGATGAAAAAGTTTATGGTACATGTGTTTTACCAAAATAAAGAAAAGACTAACACACAGTATGCAGCTAGGCCATGTGGTTATCCTGTCTCCTTTCCTTGCCTTCTACGTCCTGAATAAATGAACAAGGCCAGGCCTAGCAATGCACACTTTGAATCTCAACACTTGGGAGACAGAGGCAGGAAGATCACATGTTTGAGGGCAGCCTGAGCTATGAAATGAGATTTTATCTTTAAAACAAAATCCAATTGGGTGCTGGGTGTCAGTTGTTCACATCCATACATTTTTAGTCATAGATATTCAGTACATTGAGCCAGGCTGGAAAGAAAACTTAGTAAGACTAGCTCCAGAATAGCCATCAAAAAGCTGAACTAGATATGTGGCTCAAGTGGTAGAGCACCAGGCTTCAGCAAGGAAGCTCAAGTGAGAGCAAGAGGCCCTGGGTTAAAAACAAAACTGACTAACTCTGTACCACACACAATGAAGACATGTGACTGACAGTCACTGGGGACTTGGTGGGAGGTTACCAGAAACCCTCTGAGCAGGGCGGAACAGATAGCTTTCTATAACCCTGAGCAGTGGGACTGGCTCCACTGTGTGCAAGTTCAAAACTACAAATTTTCAGGGATGTCAAGCCCTCAGCGAATACACGTCCCATATGTACTCAAGAAAACAGATGTGGGGGAATTCAGTGCTTTTACCAAAATGACACAGCTTCAGTTTGTCTACCCAGAAAGCTTGATCTGCACTGTCCCTGAGGGTCACACGGTTCATGCTGTGACCTCCAAATGGGGTAAGGGGGCTGGGAATGTGGCCTAGCGGTAGAGTGCTTGCCTAGCATGCATGAAGCCCTGGGTTCGATTCCTCAGCACCACATAAACAGAAAAAGCTGGAAGTGGCACTGTGGCTCAAGTGGTAGTGGACAGTGCTCAGGCCCTGAGTTCAAGCCCCAGGAGTGGTGGGAGGTGGGGGAGAAGACCCAATGGGGTAAGGGTTTTCTGTCCTTTGATATGGTGACAGCAGAGACTGGTCTATAAAACAATCCTTGGACAGCCAGTTGTTTCCAACAGCTTTCCTGAGGTCACTGCACACATTTAAATTGTACCACTTGAAGCCTTGATGTACCTGTATATTATGAATCTATCACCACAATCAACATAAGAACATGTTATCACCTCAAGAGTTTTCTTCTGACACTTTAATATTTCAGTCGATCCCACTCCGTCAACAATGAATTATCTGAATTATTTGTTACTACAAATAGTACATTTTTTTAAATAAATGGAAGCAAACGTATTTCATCTTGATCACCTTTTGTTGTGTGGCAGTACAGGGCTTGGAGTCAACTTTAAGCTCTTCCTTATTAGCTTTTTCCTCTCAAAACTGGTGCACCACCATTTGAGCCACACTTTCACTCCAGGTTTTTACTGGTTAACTAGAGACAAGAGTCTCTTAGATTTGTCTACCTGAACTGGCTTCAACCCATTATCCTTAGATCTCAGTCTCCTGAGTAGCTAAGATTACAGGTGTGATCACCAGTGCCTGGCTGTATCATCTTCTTTCAACCTGCATGGTTATTTTGAGCTTTATCTTTGTTGTTGGACATACAAATGATTCATTCTTGTTTTGCTGAGTAAAAAACAGTGCATTACATATAATCACAGACTGCACACAACCTTCTATTATCCAGATTCTTCATTTACAGATTCAATTATAAATCAAACAGATTTGAAAAACAATGAATGGATACTGGGCCTATGTACTGTGTCTTATGGTTATTCTCTAACCACTATAGTATAACAACTATTCACAAGCAATTGCATTGTGTCAGGTGTTGTTAAGTAAAGAGAATTTAAAGTATATGAAAGGACATGTATAGGCTACATGTAAAGAGTACATCCTTTTAAATAAGAAGCAGGAGCATCTGCGTATTTGGGTATCTGCTGGGGATACTGGAACCCAAACCCGACAAGTACTGAGGGGTAACTCCCACATCCCTGCAACTGTTTACCTGTTGACATATATGTGGGTTGTTTCCAGTTTGGGATGATTACAAATGAAGTTGATCTGGACACTTACATGGAAAAGTCACATGAAGATCTTTTATGGAGATAAACTTTTCTGGTGTCTTGGCCTCTGAGTTCTCACTGATCTTGGGGAAATTTCCTCTCCCAAGGGGTTAGCTAGTTCCTACAAGTAGCAAAACACGCTCCCACAGCATAACTTTCATCCCCATAACTAACAAGTCCAGAGTCCATACCCCTTTTCACCTGCATCTTATACTTGAGCTACTGTCCACATTGCTTCATTACTCTACACCCAAGCATCCAAGTGTGGCCCTAATATTCCAGATGCCACTCATCTGTTCAAACTAGCCCATCCTCAACCTGCTGGTCATGCTTATCCTGCTTCATCCATTCCTGCCTGCAAAATCCACGAGAAAGGCTTTCACCCACACCTCCCTTCTATCCCTTTGTCTCTTGCCCAGCCCTGATGCTTCCCTGTGCAGCCCCTCTCTATGGCAGAGTAGGCCTCCTATGTCTGGGGAGCACTTTGGAAAACTTCTTCCTTCAGGACATTCACATCTGTGGCTGCTTCTCTGGTCTTACCTGATAAAGCAAGTCCAGGCATATTAAAAGTATTCAGTCTTCCTGAGCAGATTCTAGCAGAATAGCAAATTCTACACTGTCTTGATTACTACAGATTTATTATAATTCATAAAATCACATATTGGCCATCTTCCAACTTTGTTATTCTTCAAGGTTGTTTTGGCCATTTTGGGGCGTTCTCCATCTCACAAAGGATTTAGATTCATCATGACATTTTCTACAAATCATCTTGTTTTTCTGTCTAGAATGAAGCCTCTGGAAAGTTGGTAGAATGCACCGGTGTGGCAAAAATTAACATGTAACACAGTACCAACCCTTCCAATCTAAGAGTATACACAATATACATACCTACATTCTTATTCCGTCCTCTATAATTTTTCTGAGCAGTGTTTTATGACTTACAATGTACATGTTTTATCCATCTTTTGTGAAATTTACCCTACAGTATTTCAAATTTTCATGCTCTATAAGTGGTACTCTTTTCCTAATTTTAATTTTCAATTGGGAAGAAAAAAAAAGAATCTTGAGGCATCAAATTTGACTGCTCCGTTTCCATAGAGAGCAGAGAAACAATAGTTTCCCTGTTCTATTTTGGCCCCTATCTGTCCAAAGAAGAAGTTCTACAAATGGATTTTCCTCTCAGCCTTTCAAACTAAAGGCCAAGTATCCTGTAATGAGGCTGAATGGAACCATATTTTCTCAGAAGGAGCTCACAGTGCTGTCCTTTTTTTCTTTTCTTTTAGAAAGCAGCTCAGCAAACTGAGCATATTAAAGACACAAATTCCTGGGGCTTCTGAAGAGGATTCTGTTAAGAATGCATAAATGGAGATGAATTATTCTGGCTAGTAGAGCATCAACTTTTGCACTTCCTCCCTTTGCTGTAGCTAAAATGGAAATACTAAAATGGTATGCCCCAAAGTGCTTGAATTGAGTAGCATTAATTACATGCCTCACAAATCTATATGTTCTTATTGGAAAAAATTCAGCTATACTTCCTGGGAGGGCTTCACTTTTAGTTCTCAATCTGTAAACTCTTCAAAAAGCAAATGATCCCATGTTTGACGAGGAGTCCTAATGAAAAAGGGGTTAGCAGTTTTGCTGCCAAAAGAGATAGCTGTGCCCTAGAGAAGTTACCTGGTTTAAATTTAGCTGCGTTTTAGCCCCTTCTGCACTATAAAACTTGTGTTCTTGCAGTCTCAAGAAACTGTGTTCTAGGAAATTTCTTCAGCATAAAGTATTAAAAACCAGTGCAAGTTAACAACTTTGAGATTGTTTCAAAGGACTAAAATTCTAAACTGGGCTCTGGTGGTAGCGCACACCTATAGATCCTAGCTACTTAGGAGGCTGAGATCTGAGGATCAAATTTGAAACCAGCCCAGGCAAGAAAGTCCATGAGACTCCTGTCTCCAAATAATCACACACACAAAACAACAACAACAACAAAAAAAGCACCCTAAAAATGGAGTTGTGGCTCATGTGCTAGCCTTGAGCTGAAAAAGCTCAGGGACCACACCTAGGTCCTATGTTCAAGCACAGGACAGGTTCAAGAAAGGAAGGAAGAAAGAAAGAAAGAAAGAAAGAAAGAAAGAAAGAAAGAAAGAAAGAAAGAAAGAAAGAAAGAAAGAAAGAAAGAAAGAAAGAAAGAAAGAAAGAAGAAAGAAGAAAGAGGCAGGCAGGAAGGATATAACTGTAATGCAAAGTCATTTATTTTAACAGTGGATTTGGGACATTATGAGAAGGAAAGATACAGAGATCTGATCTAGCTTTCACCTTTGACTACACTAAGACTGAACCTCAAATACATTATTAATATACAGACTTCTTGTCTTAAATTTTACCAGCTGTGCAGTAGCAAGTCAAGGACATTTTGAAGTTTCCCCATAGGGAGAGTTGATCTGCAGAACTACTCCAAAGCAAGTTCCTGTCCAGGTTGAGTGGCTGCTGTTTCCCTTAACCACCCCTTTCCTCACCACACCAGCTTCTCACACATGGCCATTAGTTCACCCCATTTATTAGGTTCCCACTACTCTATGCCTCATTTCAGAGAATCAAGCTGGGGAGCCAAGAAGGATACCCACAGAAGTAAGAGGAACCAAGAGACAAACTTAGCTCTGTCTGTGCATGAACCATAATAATATGAAAGGATGGCTAAAACTAAAGTGACACTAACCACATAGAATTGCTTTACATAGGATTGCAAATCCAATGAGCTCAAACTTAAGCACAAAAAAAGAAATACTGATCTAGCAGAGAAACCTGGGTGCCAAATAATATCTTTAAACACACAAGGCAAACACACACACACACACACACACACACACACACACACACACACACACAGCACAAGTATATCCCATGCACCACATTGCATCCACTGAGATCTCTAGAAATCTTTTCTTTTTTTTTTTTTTTTTTTTTTTTTTGGCCAGTCCTGGGGCTTGGACTCAGGGCCTGAGCACTGTCCCTGGCTTCTTTTTGCTCAAGGCTAGCACTCTGCCACTTGAGCCACAGTGCCACTTCGGGCCATTTTCTGCATATGTGGTGCTGGGGAATTGAACCCAGGGCCTCATGTATACGAGGCAAGCACTCTTGCCACTAGGCCATATCCCCAGCCCTAGAAATCTTTTCTATCAATCCCAGAACTATCTTATTCTATGGCAGCAAAAGAATGGCCTCTGAGAATCTCCAAAGCATGAAAATAACAGCAAGAGATCATGTCTATCTAAAGCAGTTCTACAGATGCTGGAGTCTGATAGCTCATACCTGTCTGTAATGCTACCTACTTTGAGGCTGAGAATAGGAGGATTGTGGTTTAAGGCCAGGCCCCTTCCCACCTCATAGCTAAGAACACTGGCATGTGCCTGTGATCAGAAACTATATGCAAGGCTGCAATTGAGAGAATCATGGAAGTTCTATGGAGGGAAATTGAATGTGGTGGTATGTGCCTATCATCCTAGCAACAACAAGAAGTCTAAAAGTAGGCAGATTATGCCATAGGCATGTGCTTAGGTGGGAATCAAGACACAGTTCTAAAAGTAACCTGTGAGAAGCAGGGCTGGAGAGGTGGCTTAACAGTACATCACCAGCCTGGCAAGCATAAAAGCCCAGAGTTCAAACCCCAGTACTACCAAAAGCATAAAATGACTTTTAAAAAGGATTGTGTTTTGAACATCAAGCCACTGCCATGACTTAAGCAGAACTTCTATCCTCAACTTACACCTACCATGAATTGTGTTTACAAAAGCATTATTGACATTTGGCAGGACCATTAAACTTTCTTCATCCCCAGGGCAGAGACTGAGCTTAGGTGGGTTTTTGGGTAGAGTATGTGTCTATCTCCACCCTGCATGAGAAAAAGAAAGAAGATTGGAGTTACCACTGAGATGTGTAGCTCATCCTGTGGTACCCAGCTCGTAAAGGAAAAAGCATGATGCCTGTACTGATTATCTAACACACACACACACACACATACACACACACACACACAACTCCCCCCATAGTACAAGAAATGTACCCAAGGCCTAACATATGAAACTGTAGCCTCTCTGTACTTCACTTTGACAATAAATAGAAGAAAAAAAAGTCCCCCCATATACCAGCCTGGACAATAAATACTTCTTTTTTTCAAAGTTTCTCTGTGGTCAGAATCTTTGGAGCATCTTAGTTGAGTGGTTCCAACTCAGATTTCTGGTGAGCTTTCTGTTGGGGAGGGCTGTCATTACAAGAGGCTGGACAGACTGCTTCTATGTTTGCTGATGGATGTTGCCAAGACTCAGCTTCTTGTTGGCTGTTGGTCGAGTATCTCAGGATTTTGCCATGTGGATCTTTCCAGAGGCTGCCTTAGAATCTTGCCCACATGGGAGCTTGCTTTCCCTTGGAGAACATGATCCAAGGACCAAGGTCAATCCGGAAGCCCCAATCTTTGACAACCTGTGAGAGAAGCGGCATAGTAATCCTTCTGCCATAGTTTCCTGGTTATACAGACCAATCTTGGCATAGCGTAAGAAGTAAACTAGCAAGAGGCAAGACTCATTGGGTTCATCAAGATGCCAAGTGGGCAGGAATCCTGGCTTTCCTCGGCCGCTTACCACAACACTAATAATCTAATAGTGCTGATATCACAACTGGCTCTGGTATTGGACATAACAGTATGGGTTTAAAGGTGTAACAGTGGCTTGTGCTAGAGGTTTGAATGTGAGTTCAACGTCACCATTATAGATACTATATGACCTTGGTGTGCTGCTTTACCTTTGTGGATACCATTATTTCATCTGTAAAATGAAATTTTTGTTATAAATCACCTCAAATATCTCTCTCACATCTGAAATTCTGTGCCACAAAGAAATATATTATTTCACGCAGGAATGATAAGAAGGCAATTTGTTTAACAAAATGAGTAATTTTCCAATGAGATTTTTATTTCCCAAAGTAATGAACCAGCTAGAGAAATAGCACTATAAAGTTTTCTTAGATCTTGTTTCCTTTCTGGTCATTATCAATTCTTTTTTTTTTTTTTTTTTGCCAGTCCTGGGGCTTGGACTCAGTGCCTGAGCACTGTCCCTGGCTTCTTTTTGCTCAAGGCTAGCACTCTGCCACTTGAGCCACAGTGCCACTTCTGGCTGTTCTCTGTATATGTGGTGCTGAGGAATCGAACCCAGGGCTTCATGTACACGAGGCAAGCACTCTTGCCACTAGGCCATATTCCCAGCCCCATCTGGTCATTATCAATTCTTTATTCCAGAAAGAAAGATTCACATTAACACATGTTTGCTTTTACAATATCTTCAGGTTATGGTTAGGTTATGTAGTGTCACACACACACCCCCAAAAGGTTCATGTGTTAAGGGTTAGTTCCTACTTGGAAGCTGTTTTGGGAAGTGCTGAAATCTTTAGGAGATGGGACCTAGCCATATGAAGTAGACAAGTGGGGTGTGTCCTTGTGAACATCTTGTCCCTGACCCCCTCTCCCTCCCCCTCTCTCTCTGCTTCACCACTAGGGGAGCAGACTTTCCTCCACAGGTTCCCATCACCAGGATTTTTACTTCACCATAGGCCCCTAGCAATGGATGATGGACTGAGATCCCTGAAGCCATGAGCCAAAATAAGTGATTCCTTTCTTTTAAGTTCGCTTGGGTATTTCTGTCACAGCTATAGAAAGCTAACTAACAGAAGGTATAACACAGATTTTACATTTCCAAGTGACTCATCCCTGAACCCTGTTAGAAGAATATTTGGCATGATGTCCTGGGTTCCTACCATTGCTAGTAGCTGAAATTTACATGGATTCCAACCACCGGATGTGGTCCCCCTCTAAAGATAAGCTCTAATGATCTAATAAGGTACAGAGTGGACTAGGACTAGAGTGAACCATGGACCTCTTCACTAATTGACTCACCCAGAATAAGCAGAGGATAGGGGGAAAGATCTTAGAAGGATTACCTTCTAAGATGGCTATAGGAAAACTATCCACTTGTTTTCTTTCTGTCTTGGACATGCGGACATGTTGGACAGGGATTAGGAATCAAGGGCTAGGGTGGCTTGTCTAACACATATGAGACCCTGGAACCTAGGAGTTCAAGATCAAGGAAGTGTGTCTGGAGAGGACCTGCTTGCAGCATCGTAGTGCAGTGGAAGGCATTTCATGGTGAGAGAATGTTGGGAATGTCCCATATCAGTTCTCTCCTCTTCTGATAAAGCCAGTGATAGCCTCATAGGGGTCCCATCTTCCTGATCTTATCTAATCCCAATTACCTCCCCCAAATCCCACCTTCAAATGCCATGAATATATTAATTTGGGTGCCATGTCTCTAGTGCATGAATCATAGCTTCTAGAAACTGTGTGGAACATACAAGCAGAATACTGAGTCAGGCTTCTGAGAACCACATTTGTGTGCTTGACACAGCATAAATGCTCAGAGCTTATCAGTGTTGACATAAGCAAAGAAAATCACCTAGAGACAATTTACTGAATTTCTCCTCCCCAAACGATGGAAAAGCCTGAGTTGGAATGAAAGTAGGGGAGTAGGTATCGAGAGGTGGACTGGATATATCTCCATATGTTGAGCCACACCAGCTGCACTGGGAAAGGGAAGGAGACAAGATGAAGTTGGTTATAAGGGTGGAGCTTTAAGCTGGCCTGGACTTTTTATAGTTAAAGTGACCAGAAATTATAGAATGCCATACAGATATCACTAAGGGACAGAAAATGGTATGTGGAAAAGGCAGTCCTGGAAATATAGAAATGAATAAAGCCATTTCTTGTGTTCATCACTGAGTTTGAGCTATATCCCATCATCTGCTTACAAAAGGTCAAAGGCAGCTTGTTCAAGTTTTTCTAAGACAGTTTCAAGCATTTGATTTTTCTTTGGGTGAACTGTTGCTAGGCTCTGTAAAATAGCAAGGTAACAGAACATTTTATAAAAATTCAAATTCATCACACAGAGACACATAAACACACACATATGCATCCTCTCTCTCTCTCTCGCTCTCTCTCTCTCCTCGAGGCTCTGATCTCCATTATTTATACATTGGAACCTTTTCCACCCTCCCCCTTGATTTTATGGCTTGAAAGGTAGATACTAAAATCTACTTTTTTTTTTTTTTTTTTTTTTGGCCAGTCCTGGGCCTTGGACTCAGGGCCTGAGCGCTGTCCCTGGCTTCTTCCCGCTCAAGGCTAGCACTTCGCCATTTGAGCCACAGCGCCGCTTCTGGCCGTTTTCTGTATATGTGGTGCTGGGGAATCGAACCCAGGGCCTCGTGTATCCGAGGCAGGCACTCTTGCCACTAGGCTATATCCCCAGCCCCTAAAATCTACTTTTTGATGATCACTTTCCTCCAACCTCAAAGATTTTTTAGACCTTTAGGCAAATCATTTATACATTTTGAAGATAGGTGTTTTTTTTTTCCTTTTTACTAAAAACTGAGTAGCTGGATTAAATGAAAATGCCCACCCACTCTCAATCCCTCTTTCCCTGACCAGAGAACCTCTGTCAGGCTGAGAATGGGAGGACCTGCTGGGAAGGCATCTCCTTGGGCTTCTGGTATGAGTCTCAGAGAAGTCTCACTGCAGTCCATGTTAAGAGCAGCTTCAGACAGAGGCTCGGGATGTGGGCCAGTGGTAGAGTGCTGCCTGGGTTCCACTCCAGCACTATAGACAAAAGCCTTGCCCCAAGGAGAGACAGGTATACCAGTTGTTGATAGCTAGAGAAGAAAGTTGTGTTTGGAAAGGATTGATAGTTGAATAAGTTAAAAGTTAAGCATATCTTTGAATTTTACATACCCCATTTGAAAAGGAAAGTACATTTCTATTCTCTTTCTTTTCCTTTGTATTTTGTGGCAAGCAGTCCAGGACTTATGTCACAGCCTTTATGTCACAGTCTTTTTGCCCTTCTCCTGCTTTGACTTTCACCACTGCACTGGAAATTCTTTGTTTAGTGTTTGCCATCAGAAAGCTTCCTCTGTGAGGATAAAGTGTGTGTTTTGTTCTGAATGCCTCAGAGATTTTCAATAAAACAAAACATCATTGACTTAATCTGTTTTGTAACTCTAACAAAATGCCTGGTACTGGATAATTTATAAGGAAAAGAAATTTATTTAGCCTACATTTCAAGAGCTGCCCCAAGAGCATGATACCCAGAGCTCAGAGCTTACCATGGTGGAGGTGTCACAAGATGAAATAGAATAAGTCTACCAGCTTAGGTCTCCTCCTCCTCCTCCTCCTCCTCCTTCCTCCTCCTCCTCCCCCTCCTCCTCCTCCTCCTCCCCCCTCCTCCTCCTCCTCCTCCTCCTCCTCCTCCTCCTCCTCTTCCTCCTCCTCCTCCTCCTCCTCCTCTTCCTCCTCCTCCTCCTCCTCCTCCTCCTCCTCCTCCTCCTCCTCCTCCTCCTCCTCCTCCTCCTCCTCCTCCTTCTCCATCTATTACTACTAATACCATTATTGGGTCCTATCCTTATAACCTCATCTAATCTTCATTATCTCCCAAAAGCCATACTGTCAAATATAGTTGATCTGTTTCTACACATCAATTTTGAAGGACCACATTCAAGATTATAGCAGTAATGAGTGAATGAAGTACAGATCTAGGAGAGATGGGGGTATCCACTCGGCACATCCATCAGATTTTACTATTTAATCTGCTCGGGATCCATTTCCCTAGGGTCTGTATAGTCATCAAACACCCTAAGTTGTCAGGGCTCTTCCAGTCTCAGTGTCTTCTTGTTACCATGGCAGCTCATACCTACGCCATCTGATCCTGAGCAACTTAAAGGAAATAAAATACTTTTGCTCTCATAAAATAGATTTATAAAACAAAACAAAACAAAAAAAACTATGAAATAATGATTTTGCAAGACTATGAATAGTAGACAGGCTTTAGGGATTTTTTTTTCAAAAAGCAGGCTACATTTTATAACACTCGTTGACCATAACATGTCCACCTCTCTGTAACCCTGGAAGGTATAGATTTTGTGCTACTATAGAGACCAATGGGTGTGATTATCTACATGTATCCATGGTTTCTGGAAAAAAATTAACAATAAAAATTTCCAATACTAGCTTGTTTTTACCCTAATTCAGTAGTGCAGGAAGTCTATTTTACGTTTGATGTTTTACAGCAGTTGCTGGACTAGGCTTTATGGCCACTAGGACTGCAGAAAGGGAAATAAATAATAAATAGACATGCTCCTGAAAGGAGAAGAGGATGATGGGACTCCCAGGGGAATCTGGCCTTTGTATCTGATGAATGAAGTCTTTCTCAGGTTATCTCCATTGTGTGGTTGATAAAAGCAACAGAGATACTACTCGCTTAACTGTCCCTAAGTTCACTGTGTGCAATTCACCTCGCTTGGGGATTGCATTATTTTTCTGGCTGTGAAATGCAGTCAGTAGGTTTTGCAGGGATTCCTGGAGCCTCCCAGGGGAGGCTCTGCTTTGGCAGCTTCCCTTCTGTAATAATCTAAGGACAAGTGCTCGGTGAAGAAGGCATAACAGAGAGAGGACAAAGGCAGTGGTGGATGGGTAGGATGGTCAAAAGACCCTGTGCCTGAGTCTTCTAGGTTTTGTTTTTCTTTTCTTGAGATGAGGTTCATTCTGTAACCCATGTTGGCCTTCAATTCCAGATCTTTCTCCCTCAGCCTTCAGGGTACTGGGATTACAGGTGTACCCTATATATAAACATTTATAAATGTTTATTCACCACCCTTTCTGCCAGCCATGTAATAAAAGACTTAAGTCGATACCATCTATTTCTATTCTGAGTTGATATGAATGTTACAAATCTAAACAGATGTCCTATAAACTTGAAGAAAAGCCACTGTAGAGAGAAAGTTAGAAACATACAAAACAGTACTCATTATACTGGAAGATATTTCCCTAGGAACTGCCTTTTGAGCGCATAGACACACGTCTTCCAGGTGCTCTGGAAATGAAATCGCCCTGAGGGATCCCCACATGGGCAATGTCTGCCTCGTAATGCCTGATGGGAAAGCAAAGTTCCAATAAACATTCTCCTCTGAATGGCATCAGCAAATGCGAGCCGAACTAATCCATTTGGGGCAGCTGAAAGCTTAGATTGGCAGGAGCATAACACAGTTCATTCACCTGGAGATACAAGAACCCGAATTCTCCCTAGGCAAACCAGTAGTGTCAAAACATCATCATCATTACCTCCACATCGTCTTCATGTCCGCTTATATAAGGAATTTATAATATCCAAATACACATATCCACAAGAAAAGATAGAAGAAATGTTTTCATGGCAAAGGCCTCCCAAAGAGAGGACATTATGTGACAGGAAGGAGTTCTGCTAACCTACATTGTGTGTGTGTGTGTGTGTGTGTGTGTGTGTGTGTGTGTGTGTGTGTGTGTGATTTTTGTTATTTCCCATTTACCCAGGAGGAAAAAGAGGCTTGAAAAGGTCGAAAACCGCTGAACAAAAGTCATGCAACTGGCCAGGCACTGGTGGCTCAAGCCTATAATCCTTGTTACTCAGGAGACTGTGATCTGAGGATCATAGTTTAAAGCCAGCCAAGGCAGGAAAGTCTATGAGACTCTTATTTCCAATTAACCACCAAAACCTTGGAAGTGGAGCTGTGGCTGCCTACAGAGTGCTAGCCTTGAGCAGAAAAACTCAGGGACAGTGCCCACTGAGTTCAAGCCCAAGAACTAGCACCTACGCCCGCACGCGCACGCACACACACACACACACACACACACACACACACACACTGGCAAATCATGGAACAGCATTTATTTCATCCTGTATTACAGAGAAGTATAGAAAATAGTTGAATAGATAAATAAATTTGAAATTCTGGGTTTCTTTGGGGTAGGGGGATTTTTTTCAGTCTGGGGTACTCTACCAGTTGAGATCTGCTTGAGTCATTCTTCCATCCCTTTTTAGCCTTAATTAGTTTTCAGGTAGAGTTTTACATTTTTGTTCAGAGCTAGCTTCAGACTAAAGTCCTCCTATTTATCTGTCTTCCTCCTAACTGGGATTACATCACATACTACTTTGCCCATCTTTCTTATTGTTGGAGTTCTGCTAATGGTTTGTCCCAGACTGTCCTCCCAATCTTTGCCTTTAATAGTTTGGATTACAGCTGTTAACCACTGCATTTGGATCTTTCTTTCTTTCCTTCCATCCTTTATTCCTTTCTTTCTCTTTCTGTCTTTCTTTTTCTTTCTTTCCCTTCCTTCCTTCCTTCCTTCCTTTCTTTTTTTCCTTTCTTTCTTTCTGTTTGTTAGTTACTCTGGCCTAACTAACATTTGAGATTTGAATTTGAGATTTTCTTCCTTAGTTAGTTCAGGCTGGCCTTGAGCTTGTGATCTTCCTGTCCCAGGGTCTCTAATGCTGAGATTACAAGTGTGCACCTCTACACCAGGTAGAATTCTGGGATTCTATCAAAACAGCAAACATGTGAATGGAAATAAAGAGTTTGTTCTGTCTTTCCCTAAAGTGTCCGAAGAGGAGAAAGACTGAAAGGAAACATCATCAAATCATTGCTCACACCTAGAGGAAGTGTCTTACTACCACCACTGTGTCAAGATAATTTTTCACACTCAAATTTATAGGGACAGAATAAATAGGCCACTCCAGGAACCTGGCAGGAAAAAACATCTCGGGTGATATAATGCCTAGGATCATAAACCTGGGCACCAAAGTCTCTGGGTTCAGAGCCTGGCCTCTGTGTGAAAGAACTCTGTGACCAACACATAGGAAAGTTAGTTTGCCTCTTTGGACCTCCATTTTCTAATCTGTAAAACTGGCATAACAACGGCTCCTACTTCACTGAGCCATGGTAAGATTTAAATGAGTTAGTAATTCCTGGCACACAGTGACTGCTATGTGAATGTTGGCTATGTCCACATGGGTTTGAGAGCTGAAGAACACAGTTTACCAAGGAGGTCAGTGTTGTTAGTGACTGTATGCCTGTTCACAAGTTCAAGCTCAGTGCTTGGGATCTGATGTGATTTGATCTGAAGTGTTGCCCAAAGGCTTGCCAAAGGCTTTGTCTTCACTGTAGCACTATTGAGAGAGGGTGGAAACTATAAGAGGTGAAGCCCAGGAGATTCTCAAGTCATTGGGAGAGGTTTCCTTGAAGGGTTGGGACCCTAGTCTCATCTTTTTCACTTTTTACTTACTGGCCTTAAATAAAGGTTGCTGGGCCACGAACTCACCACCATGATGTGCAAACTCTCAAGCAACAGGTCAGCCAGTCATGGACTGCAACTTCTAAAACTGTGAGCTAAGTAAAATCCTTTTCTCTTTACAAATCTTTCATAGAGTGTATCATGCAATGCTATTCTTAGGAAAAAAAAAAAAAAAGAATACCCCCTAGATAATTCTAGAACAATAGCTTAGAATACAGCCTTGTCCATAATGCTTAATAGTTGTGAGCCACATCGTAAATATTGGCATTAGCATTAGTTTGAATGACCCAAATATTACCTCTGGAGCCTGTGACTATAAAAGTCCATGTCTGGGGCTGGGGATTGGCCTAGTGGCAAGAGTGCTTGCCTCGTATACATGAGGCCCTGGGTTCAATTCCCCAGCACCACATATACAGAAAATGGCCAGAAGTGGCGCTGTGGCTCAAGTAGCTGAGTGCTAGCCTTGAGCAAAGAGAAGCCAGGGACAGTGCTCAAGCCCTGAGTCCAAGCCCCAGGACTGGCCAAAAAAAAAAAAAAAAAGTCCATGTCTATTTCCTTTGCTTTCCTGGTTCTGATTCTCTGTTTGTTCTATGTGGTGCTGGGGTTGGATCCTATTTTCTTACACATGCTAGGCAAGTGTTTGGTCACTGAGCCTACATTATCGTCCATCCAGATTCCACAATCTGAGCGTCTGAGCTTCCTATGTCTCACGTAACATTTCACCATCTGTCTGATAATAACATCTCACCATTTCTGAAGATCCCCCAGGGCCTCTTTTGCACCTTCAGACAGTGGCATGTTATCCTAAGGCCTCTCGGCTTTGGTAGTCTGCCATAGAAATGTCTACCACCATTCAAACTCTAGAGAAGAGACTCAAGGAGCAGGACCTCAGTGTGGGTGGAGACAGGCTTTTCTGTCCATCAACTGGCAGTGGGATGTTAAGAGCCATTGTTCCTGCCTTATGTGACTCAGAGCCCACATATACCAGCTGTGCAGTGTCTGTCTAGCTTTTGGCTTACTGCCTTATGACCTAGCCAGCTGGCCTTTCATTTCAGGTGTGGCCAGGTAGCTGCACAACTGAGTCCACCTCGGGAGACGAAAGCATTCCCCACACCTACTGTATGCATGATATACATGCTTTCTCTCTTTCTGTCACACACACACACACACACACACACACACACACACACACACACACACAGCTAAACCTTTAACCCTATTGAAAAATGAGACAATTTCCTTAAACAACACCTCCTCATAAGAGAATTGGTCTTGTTTTGTGCTCCCTTTCCACCTCCCACCAAATTATGTAGGAACATTTAGAAGTCACAGGTAGCTCAGCTTCAGTACTCAAGTCATGTGATCAGCCCTCAGGCCCCCTCCCTGAGAAATGGCTGAGTT
The DNA here is from genome assembly GCF_023159225.1 of Perognathus longimembris pacificus. NCBI lineage: Eukaryota > Metazoa > Chordata > Mammalia > Rodentia > Heteromyidae > Perognathus > Perognathus longimembris. The sequence continues at coordinate 24,984,635 of NC_063178.1, read as the reverse complement.
TGGGCACTGTTTTAGCACATTTTTATGTCTCCCTTGCTTACATTGTTATGATTAAAAAGACCCATTTTCTGCCTGAAGGTTGAATTCAAGTCTCCCCTCCAAGGAGCTATACCCTGTTTCTAACTGTAATTGATTAAATTAATTTAGTTTTTAAAGCTCAGGGAACAGCCACAGGGATTCTCCATAGGAAAGACAAATATGTCAAATCTCTAGCCATCCCCTAGGCTCCAGCTCTGCCTAGGCCACACACACAGAATGAGTAAATTAAGAGAGAAGATTGATGATTTGACATGATATCCTGCAAAAAAAAATAGTTTCCAAAAATTTTTAAGAAAAGAGCTACTAGGTGGGCTGGTGTGTGGCTCAGTAGTTGAAATCTGGCCTACCTTTTGTGAGCCCCTTGATTTAATCCTTCATACTTAAAAATTAAAACTAAAACCCTCAAGATCATCATAAACTTCTTCCTGAAGAGACATCTTAGCAGCCCATCTACCAGTTTAGATGAGAGCAGAAGATAAAAGTGGGGGCAATGAGGTGAAAGAGAAATATCTAGAATATATTTCTAAGGTAAAATAAAAAAGACTTATCTAAATTGACATGGGGAGTAAGAATAAAATATGACTTTTGACCTGAGTGGACTTAGGAACAGGGGTACTATGGCCCAATGTGGGGCTCAGAGGAGGAAGACTGTTTTCAGGAGAGAAGGAGGTGGGGAGTAGTAAATCAGAAGCTTTGTTGTATACACATTAATTTTCAGGAGCTGCTACAGTTGGAATCTTAACTGTTTCCCCAAAGGCCCCTGTGTTAATGGCTTGAGTCTCCAGCCTGGTGCTACTCAGAAGAGGAGCCTTGAAGAGGCAGAGCTGAGTGGGAAGTTTTAGGTCATTCATTGAGGGTGTTCTTGAAGGGGATTGTGGGCCTTAGGTCTTCTCCTCAACTCTCTTTTCCATTCACCATGTGGAGCACAGCTTTGCTACACCATATAGTCTCTGCTATACCAAAGGTAAAGGCAACAGGGACTGGAGCCTCCAATTCATGAGCCTAAACTTTTCTCTATCTGGAGAGGTGATTCTGGAGATTGAACTCAGGGCCGGGGTACAAGCTAAGTACACATCTGCAACCCCAAACACTTCTCTTTTTTAGTTGAATATCTCAGGTGAGGCTGAATAACACCATGGCATATGGATCCCAAGTGGACATGCTCAAAAGGCAGAAATGGAAGACTGGAGCTCAAAGGCCAAGTGGAGGATAGGATCGAGGTACTTAGCCAGGGCCACCTATGAGGAGGAGACCAGGAAGGGGGGTGGCCAGATGCCTAGTAAAGAAATCCCTTAGGAAAAACAGGTGAACTGTCATCTCAACTGCTGGGAAAGACCAAGTTGGATCAGGCCAGTTGACAAGGTGAGAAATTCTGAGAGTTGTTTCAGTGGAGGGAGAGAGCCTCAGACCTATGAAGAACAAATGTTGACCTGTGGTGTCTTTCTTAGTCTTCTAACTTCCAAGTAAGTCAGAATTGTGAACTCATTCTGATTCCTAGCCCTCCATAATCCTAGTCTTCTCTAATGTGTGTGTCACTTAAACATCACATAGCCAAGATTCTGTGGTTGGTATTAAAACACATAAAACCCACTTTAAAAAGAAATACTGGACGTGAACATCATCACTGAAATTATAGAATTGAATGAGAACCAGCAAGGGTGCGATTACTCCTCAACACCAAACCCTCAATCACTGGGGTAAAACTTGAGAAGGCAATCTCCACATTTGGGATCCACACTCCTCTCCATTACCCTCCTGACCTGACAGGGTCTGGAAGCTCACCTCACATAGGAAGGAGCTGAACGTCCCACTCCTCCAAGAGGCTGCCTGACCTAGAGCACTGAGGTGGAGCTGGGATTTCCCCCATCAGAGGACAGCATCCCAGAGGCAAATGTGAAGACAAATTGGAGGGAAAGCATGGTGCTAAGGATTATGAAATCCAAAGTGCCCTAGGAGAGAAGTAGACTAGAAAACAAAATGGGAGATAAGGAGAAAAGATTTGGAGGTAAAGGGTGCATGCATGAGCTATTGTTTGCATGGCCAAATGGCCCCATTTATAGGGACCCAAAGAGGACAATCACCTACAGAAATCCTCCACATGCTTTAGGGGATCATCTCATGGGATTGAATAGGCACTGTTGGCAGCTGTTTTGAAAAGTTATGTTAAAGTCCTAATCCCCAGTGTCCATGTCTGTGACTCTGTTTGGAAGTAGGGTCTTTGGAGGTGCCATCAGGTTAAAAAAAACTGTCCACACTTGAGTAGAGTAGACTATTTCAATATCACTACTGTACCTATAATGGGGAAAAATTGATACCGATTTTTTTTAAAGGGAAGACAGCTGTGGAAAGATAAACGATTTCAGTGTTATGGGCATATCCGGGAATGGTCCAGGGTAACTAACCATGAACTAGAAAAGCCCAGGAAGAAAATTCCCCTCCGAGATGTTAGAGAGAGCTTGGCTCTGCTACAACTGGATTTCTCTCCAGGATGGTAAGATGATGAGAGAATAGATTTCTATGGTCCGAAGTTACCCTGTTTATGGTACTTTGCTTTGGCACTGGAAACTAATATAGGATCTATAGATATAGAATTCCTTTCTTTCACTTGAACAAATAATGTTGAGCGAGACAAGCCTAGAACACAGAAAACAAAGGGGCATGATCTCCCTGATATATGACTGTTAAGAAAGGGAGACGGAGAGACAGTAGAGACCAGGTCTGTGAAACCAAAAACTGCTTGTCAAATGGTATTTCCCACAGGATTGGGGCAGCGACCGAACAGTATGTAACTAAAACCAAACAACTACTCAACACATAAAGGTCAAAAATTGACCTCTCAGTGGAATACAATAGCTCAAAAGCTATGTATGTACGTCCATATAAGACTACTGTCGACATATTGTCTAATATCGACATTACATTTAAAGCCCTAGGCGAATTTTCAATTTTCTTGGGCCTGGCTGCGTGGCTACTGTATATGTTCTTGATACATTGTATATTGTATATATGTCTACCTGAGCTAGAGAAGGGAAAGAAAAACAGGGCGTAAGATATCACAAGAAATGTACACACTGCCATACTATGTAACTGTACCCTTTTTGCACAACACCTTTTCAAAAAACTTTGTGTTCAATTAATAAATAAATTAAAATAAAAGAATTCCTTTCTTTCCCCTCTCCTTCCCTTTCTTCCTCCCTTCCTCCCTCCATTCCTCTCTCTTTCCCTCCTTCTCTCCCTCCTTCCCTACCTCCTTTCCAAACGTTCTCTTCCCTTCCTCTCCTGGGGATGAAATGCCTTGTGTATTGTAGGCAAGTGCTGCTACTAAACCACATCCCAGTCCTCTAAACAGTTTTTTTTACTTGCGATTTCTGTAAATCTATATAATAAAGGTATGCCAAAACTCACAAATATCTACAACCATGGCATTTTAAAAAATCTCAACTTGGGGGGAAAACATGCCCCCAAGTTGAAACCAATGCCTGTGATTTTTCTCCCATGTAATTAAACCAACTGACGGTGGGAAGAGGACGCCGGCTTCCCTTGATTTCCAGTGAATAGAGTTGATGAGTCAGGACCACTACGTTTCTCAGAAAATGCTCTGTAAAAAAGCAAAATCGAGAGTTGTGTTTACTAAAGTGATACCATATGTTGGTTGATTAACAAGTTGTCAGGATATTAGGCATTCTTGGCTGATTGCATGAAGGAGCATCTGTTTGCTGTATCCTTTATCTAATGTGTGCACAGATATTGTCAGTTTGGGCCCTTCTCCTAAATATCAGATATAAATTCTCAAGTATTTAGTCTTTAGAGAGTAATGCCACTGTTCTTCTGAAATGTAAGATGTTTATTCTCAGGAAAGTAAATGAAGTAAGGCCAGCTAACAAAAAATAAGTGTACATATGAGTGTGTTTGTACAATTCAGACCTGTTTATCCATTATACCTGACATCATTTACTACAACGAATGTTTATTTGAATGTCACTTGCATAGTTATTTAAGGGGGAAAAAAGAAAAATGTAGCTCTCTTTTACAGCTATTTGTTGCTTCATAGCCATTGGTACATTTTAATAATAGCATGTATTTGTAACATGATGTACAATTCACAAATTACACTACATTGTACTCTCACAAATGATGAGGAATCTTACCACCGCCACCCCCCACCCACTCACAAATAGAGACTACAACTGAGGGCTGGGGCAGGGACCAGTACCGACCATGAGCTCAGCATGCGCAAGGCACTGGGCTCCACGTGGAGCCAGATCTTCTGAGCTCCATCTCTGACTACCTGAAAACTCCATTAGTAGAAGTTTAGGAATGAGTATAAGGGTTATGTAGGGACCTAGTTAGGGGGAAATGCTAGAATTTTCCTTTGCACTTTTTAATATCTTACGTTTGATAATAGTCAACCACCATAAATACGTTAGATTGGGCCATTTGTGCAATCCATGGGCACATGAATGTCTTCCACTGCTCATCAAAGTGGACAAGAAATAAGTGAGGAAGAAGGGGACCCACCCTCTGTTGCTCAAGTTCAAGGTTACCCTGATGCTTCCACTGTTGCTTTTCCCTTGAAGTTTCTCAGCACCCGTGGTTTGAACCTCTGTGGGTGACATTCAGATCATGCTTTACTTTAGCAGGTGGTTCTGGGTGTGTGCTTGTGTATGACTGTGTATGTGTGTGTTAATTCCATATTTTTACAATATACAGCAAATCCATGTTGTGGAGAAGTCTTTTAAGATTTCAGAGAAATGAAACTTTACACAAGCTAGAATATTTATTTTAAGTATTCCAAAGTTTAGCCCCTTATTTAAATCACAAACATAATGTTACATCTGGGCATGTTTCCCCCTTTGTTTAATATAGAGGAGGGGCAAAAATCTTTCCTTGTACCTCCAGATTTTGCTTGAAGCCCCTTCAAGCCTTGATCATCCTGTCTCAGTCTCCTGAGGATTTGAATTCTAGGTGTACCCCACCACACCCAGCTATGATACTATGCTTTTAAATTCATCTTTAAAAGTGATTGTGCTCTCCAAAGAGGTTCTGTTGCATTTGTAGACTTGTTTTTAGTTTGTTTTGTTTAGCAAGTGACTTAGGAGCTAATGTTTTCTACTCAGCTGCTTTGTTTGAGGCAGGCTTAGCTTAGTGGATGTGTGGATATTGTTTAATCTATAAACAGGTTGTGTTCTTTAAATACAGTGTATTAATGAGTTATGATTAGCTCAGAGCCACTAAAACACATAACAGAATGTCCATGTAGACAACAGGTGTCGGGGTCTCTGAGGACCCCTTTTCCTCTACCTCCCGGGGAAAATGCCTGAACCCCAAAAACTATGAAAGAGCACTCGGCCTTGTCTTCCGCCAGCAGAAGGCAAAAGCATACTCTCATAGATTATGCTAAGTTGAGGAAAGGTGAGGCTGGGGATATGGCCTAGTGGCAAGAGCGCTTGCCTCGTATACTTGAAGCCCTGGGTTCGATTCCCCAGCACCACATATACAGAAAATGGCCAGAAGTGGCGCCGTGGCTCAAGTGGCAGAGTGCTCGCCTTGAGCAAAAAGAAGCCAGGGACAGTGCTCAGGCCCTGAGTTGAGGAAAGGTTGCCAAAGCCTTCTTTCCCCCGCTCCCCTCATGTGTCAGGAGCAGCAGCAGGAAGAGAGACATCAGGGAGACACCTTGATGGTTGAATGGGTCTCAGCCACCCAGAGGGCAGGGAGAAGGATTTATTGTGATGACAAAGGAAGGGGAAGGACTTGGGGTGACTGACTGATTGGCTGACTGGGATGTCCATCAGGTGATGTCATGAACCTTCCCCTGTGGGCGGGGATTACAGCCCCCCAAGAGCTAAGTCTCTGTAGAAGTCCCCGCCATGATGGCACACACGTGTTCACCCAGGGGCCAGGGGGCTTCTCTTCCTGTTACAGACAGAAGGGGAGGGGACAAGCTAAAGCCAACTGTGGCCTCTTAAAGGCACAGCTGTCCCCAACAAACAGGTAAAAGCAAGAACACTTTATTTTGTACTAAAATTGTCATGTGGCTGGTGAAATTACATCTGGTGAGGAATTTTTGGAGTGTACTTACAAAAGCAAATAAGGCTTTGATGAAAGTGCATTCTAGTCATTTCCATTTAACTGAGCTAGTCAATTATTGCCTCATCCTAAAGAAAACAGGAGCTGGAAATCCATGGATCTTTCTTCTAATTCATTCTCCTCTGAATTTCTTTCCCCTCTCTCTGGTCATTATCTGCCTCAAGAAAGAGAAGAAGAAATCATTTGTTTTATTTTGTTTTGTTTTAAGTGGGTCTAAATTGCTGTGTTTTTAAAGATGATTTCCTCAAATCATTATTCTTCACATTTTGAAAATTGTATAAAAGGCATGAGTGATAAGAAATAAAAGTAGGTTCTTGGCTGATTTCCATGCACTCCAGTCGAAGGTACTCCTCTCCAAACGCCTAGTGGAGTCTCTAATTGGTTATTCATAGCAGCAGGGAGCTCCCTCTCTATTTTTAGGAATAAACCAATTTTTTAAACCAAGTCCAATTAGAGAAAATATCTTCTCTATAATGAATCAGAATGAGCCTGCTCGTTGACACTCGTGCTCACCCCATAGAACACAGAATAAATCTACTTTGTATCCTTCATGACAGAATTTCAAATAGATTGAAGGCAACCACTGTGTCTCTCCAAGCTCCAAGTCTCTCAGCGACATTTCTTAATTTATGTACGTACGTACATATGTATATATCTATGTATGTTTTCGATATATGAGGTACTGGGGCTTCAACATAGGGCTTGGGCACTGTCTCTTAGCTCTTTTGCCCAAAGCTGACACTTGAGCCACAGCTCCACTTCTCCGCTGTTGGCTGGTTACTTGGAGATAAGAGTTGGACTATTGGACTATCTTGCCCACACTAGCTTCAAACTGAAGTCCTTCGACAGCAGTCCCCTAAGTAGCTAGGATTATAGTCCTGAGCCACACTGGTGGTACCTGGCAGTGCGTTGGAAATGTCATGTGATGAGAGCAGGGTAGAACTTTGTGGGAACCTATCCCGACATATGCCTGAGGACTGCACCCTTGGAAAGTACTGCAGCAGCGTGGGTGACAGCCTCAAAGTACTGTACAAATGGTACCATTTGCATTAGAAAAGGTCTAGGGCTTTCAAAAACATCTTTTCATAGAAAGGATTTTGCTAGGTATACTAAGATTAAAAAAAAAAGTGATACCATCTAAACAGAACATCTGTTACAGCAGCTGCTCCTAAAAGCAGATTCAGGTACAACTGCCACATAAAGAGTGAGAGAAAGCCTTCTTCCTGTTTTATTTTATCTATGTCCCAATGCAATTGAAAACTCCTCCTGTTTATTATTCAGTTATTCCTCTTGGATTCAGCATATTGTCAGTCCCACAGGTGAATAAATCCTTTTGGTATAATCCAGCTGTAAACTCCCTTCTACCTTGAAAGATGTGTGTGTGTGTGTGTGTGTGTGTGTGTGTGTGTGTGTGCGCGCACGCGCACATGCATGCCTGCGTGTTGGTACCAGGGCTTAAATTCAGGGCCTTGCACTCTTGGTTTTTGCACTCATGACTGGCACTGTACCACTTGAACCATGCTTCCAGACTGGCTTTTAGCTTGTTAATTAGAACTAGAGTTTCTATCTTCTGACCTTAGTCTCCTAATACATAGAATTACAGGTATGAACCACCAATGAGTGCCTGACAATGCCTTGGACTTTTTTAAGACAACCTACAACCCTAAGTGTCTACTCTGTTCTCTGTTCACAATTGAAGTGTTTGTTATGAAAAATAAAGAATAAGAGGCAGCTGTCCTGGTAGTACAGCTCAGAGTGTTATTGTCCATTGAAAGGCCCAGAGGAGACACTGTTCTGTGAAGATGGCAGAAACTGGGTCTGACTACCTCATTGGAAATGTAAGCCAGGGCCAGGCACCAGTGGCTCATGCCCATAATCCTTAGCTACTCAGGAAGCTGAGGTCTGAGGATGACAGTTCAAAGCCTGGCTGGACAGGAAAGTCTGTGGGACGCCTATTTCCAATTAAGGACCAGAAAACCAGAAATGCCATTGTAGATCAAAGTGGCAGGGCACTAGCCTTGAGCCAAAGAGCTCAGGGATCAAAGATCAAGCTCCAGTGGACAAGAGAGAGGGGGGGGGAGGGGGAGAAGAAGAAAGAGGAGGAGGAGGAGGAGGAGGAGGGAGGGAGGGAAGGAGGGAAGGAGGGAGGGAAGGAGGGAAGGAGGCGAAGGAGGGAAGGAGGGAAGGAGGGAGGAAAGCCAAATCCCAGTAGGTAGCTCATATGAAATCCTAGCTACTTGAGATCTGAGGATCATGGTTCAAGCCAGGCCAGGCAGGGGAGTCTGTAAGACTCTTACCTCTAATTAACCAGCAAAAAGCTGAAAATAGAGCTGTGACTCAAGTGGTAAAGCACAAGCCTTGAGTGGAAAAGCTAAGAGACAGTGCCCAGGCCCTGAGTTCATGCCTTAGTACCAGCATACAGAATAAAAGGACATTGCAACCATGCTAGTGAACCCTGCCCGTTGTACAGGGACAAAAATCATATTATTACCTGTAGGATATATCAATATGTGAAACTTTTGTAAGATATAAATCTCTATATATAAAAGGAAAATGATACATAGGCTAATGTTTAATTAATTTACTTTATTGCTATTATAGAGGTGATGTACAGAGGGATTACAATTACCTGAGTCAGGTAATGAGTACATTTCCTTTCGTACAGTGTCTTCTGTTCCTCCCTTCTTCCCAGTCCCTCCCTCCTGTTTCCACCCACGAGTTATATAGTTCACCTTCATCATGCCCAGTGAGCTCTACTGCTGCACTGTTTTACTCTTTTTCCCTGAGTTCTGTCCCCTCCCCCAAACCCTCCAAGAAGATCAGAATCACTGAATTTTGTTTCTCAAATATTGATGTGCAGCCTTGCCTTGAAATGACACGGGACACCCTCAGGATAAGGTTCTACACCCGAGTCTCTGTAGCCCATTTATCTGTGATGCTAAAGGCTGAACTCATAGAATCTCCATCTCCCCAACAGACATTGTTATGGAAGGCCTCACCCTTCCACTGTGGACTTGGTACAGCCGCAGTCCCGATGCGCGAGGTGGAGTGAGTCTCCCGACACTGCGCAGACACTGCTTAATCACTGCCCTCTCCACATGATTGTCTCCAGCAGTCCCCTGGCAAGTCCTCGAGTTCTTCCTTCACTGTAAATATTCTTTCTTTTTTTAAAAAATTTTTAAGGGGATCATCTGCGGCAGATTCTCATTGCTGTTTAATTTTTTTTTTAGAACTATTTCAAAACATAGATTTAAGCCTTTTAGTTCGGTAATTCCTTTAAATTATTTTTTGATACAGAATCTCTTCTTATTACTTGATTTTTCTCCAGAGACACCTATTATTTAGAAGCTGGGTCATCTATGTTTGTCTATAATTATCATGCTTTACTTCTTCTGCCTTGTCCATTCTGTTTCCTCAACTGTACTCCCTAACTTAGACTATATAGTCAGCGTTGTCCTTTCGTTTCCTGTCCCAGTGCTGTCTTCTTGCTAAGATGCTCCTCTGCTCAATGCCTTGACCTGCTAGCCTGTCCATCATCCTTAGCTCATGAACAGTTTCTGAGAGCTTAACTATGGATCTAAAACTTCTATGGAATTTTCTCTGACTTGAGTCTTCTTTCTTGGCCTCTAAGTCATGGGTTCCCTAAGCTCTTTCTCTTGTCCTTTTCTTTCTGTATTTGCCCACACAGTCTTTGCAGCCATCTGAGCTAACAGTAATTAAGCTCCTCATAATTTCTTTCTCTTCCTGACTTGGGGGCCATCTATTTCTTCTCTCAGAGCACCGAGTTCAGCTTCTCAAAAATGTCATGGATTTGTCCTTCTTCATTTCCCTTTACTAATTAAGATGTTCTGTACTTTCTAGTCATTTCTATCTAGTTATGAAATATTGTAACTCTCAACAGAAAGGAGATCAACACCCTTGGGAACTCAAGGATGAAGCCTCAGGCACACAATTCCATTGCAATCAAGTACTGTATCTCTATAGGCAATGTTTGTTGGTTTGTTGTTTGTTTTCTGCCATTAGAGGGGCTTGAACTCAGAGTCCCAAACCTATTCTGTGTGCTTAGCTGCTGCTCTGTTACTTGAGCCACACCTTCAGCCTAGCTTGTTGTTCGTTATTTTGGAGATTGGAGTTTCACAAACTTTTCTGCCTGGGCTGGCTCTAAATTGTGATCCTCAAGATTCTCAGCCTCCTGAGCAGCTAGGATTATAGGTGGTAAATGAACAATGTTTTAATTCAATTTACAATGGCTGTGGGTTTTTTTTTAATGTGTTGGTTTAATTGCTCTAATTAACCTATTAAGTGACTGAATTTCAGCGCATACCTTAAATCTTTGCACAAAATTAAAGCTACAAAGATACAAGCTGTAATAATAATTGTATTCCATATGCATGCCATTGGTGAGGCTACGCATAGGAGTCAAAGTCACAAACTGTGTGTTAAAGAGGGCCCCCCATTTGCCTCTTCCAATCTCTGACCACTGGCACAACGCCAGGTATACGCTTGGCATTTAGTAATCATTTGTGCAATTGACCATAATTAAAATCCTGAACTTTCTTCTTTATTTTATTTAATAGGTTGTTGTTTGTTTTAGCTTGTTCTTGGTGCATTCTAACTAAAATAGAACTGGTGTTTGTACTGAAAGAAAAATGAAAGAATTAAGAATTTGTAACTTAAAGAATTAAGTATAAAACCAGGTGCCAGTGGCTCGTGGTTGAAATCCTAAGGACTCAAGAGGCTGAGATCTGCATCTCACAATCTAAAGGCAGCCGGACAGAAAGCTGGAAGGCAGCTGGAAGGCAGGATAGTCCATGAGACACTTATGTCCAATTAGCCAGCAAAATGCTGGAAGGAGAGCTTTGGATCAAGTGGTAAAGTACTAGCCTTGAGCAGATAAAGGAAGGGACAGCACCCTGGCCCTGAGTTCAAGCCTCAGTACTAGCACATGCACACCAAAAAAAAATGAAGGGAACAGAGAGGAAAGAAAGGGAGAAAGAAAGAAAAGAATCAAGTTCGGTCATCCTCAGTATCCCTAGAGGACTGGTTCTAAGATTCCCTGTGGATATAACAATGCACAGACGCTTGCGTCCCTTATGTAAAATGGCATAGTCTTTGCATATAACCCATGCACTTCTCTTTTGTCCCCTTTTAGATGACTTGCAATACCCAATGCAAGGTAAATGCCGTGTAAACAGTTGTTATGGTGCACGGTGTAGGGCGTAATGACCAAAAAATATCTGTCCTTGTTCAGGACTGATGCAGGTTTGGTTTTTTCCTCTGAATATTTTTGTTCAACACTTGGGTGAATCTGAGGAGGCAGCTTCTATGGAATCCTTGGATGGAGTGGGCTAATTGTATAAGAAGAACTTCTACTTTGATTTCAGGAGGCAATTATCCAAATTGGCATTTTTGTGGTCATGCTTCTAGGGACAAGGACATTGGACAGAGTCCTCGAGCCTTGTGTCCATGGGCTTGTGGTTTGACCAGACAAAGCTTCATTTTGTAATGTGGGGATGATCAAAAAGTATGTATTCATACATAGAATGTCTCCAAGTATGTATTCATTGTATTATAGCTGTGTTGAACAATTACAGATCATGCCATCAGCCTATCTCATTTTGTTCAAAAATATTTTTGTGCCAGTATGGTGGCACACACCTCTCATACCAGCACTCAGTAGACAAAAGGATTGTGCGTTTGAGACCAGCCTAGACTACATAGCAAGATCCTATCTCAAAATTTAAAAAAAAATTAGTTTTGAAAATGTGACCTAGGGAATAGCTTTATACAGTAATTTAAGCGAGATGCCAGTGGCTCATGCTTGTCATTCTAGCTATTCAGGAAGCTGAGATCCGAGGACTGAGGCTCGAAACTTGCCTGGGCAAATTCAAAAGACTCTTAATTTCAGTTAGTCAACAAAAAGCTGGAAGTAAAAGAATGACTCAACTGGTAGAGCACCAGGCTTGAGTGAAAAAGCCATGAATACAAGATCTGAATTCAGGGGCTGGGGATATGGCCTAGTGGCAAGAGTGCTCGCCTCGTATACATGAAGCCCTGGGTTCGATTCCCCAGCACCACATATACAGAAAATGGCCAGAAGTGGCGCTGTGGCTCAAGTGGCAGAGTGCTAGCCTTGAGCAAAAGGAAGCCAGGGACAGTGCTCAGGCCCTGAGTCCAAGGCAAAAAAAAAAAAAACAAGATCTGAATTCAAGCTCCAGTACTGGACCCCAAAGAACAACAACAATGAACCTGTGTTCACCCTCTTACCTCTGTAGAAGAGGAAAAGGAGCTTTGCTTCACCTATACCATGGTTATGGCTAACATTCCATGAACAAAGACATTTCATAAAAAATGACAACCAACTAGAGGAAAAGCATTGCAAATTTATTTAACCAAAGTTTTACGTGAAAAGAAGACCCAAAGACCAAGTAAAACTGTGTATTCCTCTTAAGTTTTGCAGAATGGACCTCATGAAGAAGTGCAATTGGACAGAAAGGGTCTAACTGAAGGTAACTGTAAGACCCATCAAGGTCTGTTGGTTCAGATTCTCCTTGGCCTTTCCTCTGTGGCGAGGACAGGACAATTGTCACATTAGGGTCTTTGACCCATTTTCAGGAAAAATGGCTCAGAACAACCCTTTATGAGATCTTCTCCCAGAAAGTCAAGGCAAATCATGGGAGAACAGCTAGAATGCTATATTTTAGGGCATCATCTTCTGTGCCCCCTAATACCCAGTAGTAAAATAGCAAACCAAGATACATTTTACATATGGATTCCATGCTGTGGCCATTTCTAATCCTGACTTTTAGTGCAAGAACTTCCCCCAAACAGCCTGGTATGCATGGGGAGCTGACCACGGGCCTTCCTAAGTTGGAAGAACGTTAAGCAGCTCTGAGCTTCTTTGGGCTGTAGAAGTTAGCTGTGGAGATTTCTCAGGACAGAATTGCCCTGAGTGACGAACACGGGAAGTCCAGAAATTTCTCCTACCCATAGATTTCCCCATATGTCTTGGGAGAGCCCAGAGATGTCCAGGAACTCCAGATTTAGAAGCTGTGGAGGATATCACATTGAGGGTAGACAGGCTGCTGACCAGTTATTTTCTTAACACCTTCCCATTTCTTGGAATCTACTCCAGGAAATGTCAGACAAAATTCTCCAATTAGCTACCATATGGAGATGCTCTATAAGAAGACAATGCATAATCCACACCTGTTAAGTACTCTGGTGAACAGATGATTTCAAGAGAAGAATGACATGGACTTGGTTCTGCCATACTGTCCTCTTAAGGCCTCAGACTTGACATACCATAGTGCCAGTGTGATTAGAAGAACCCAAATTTTTACCCTATCAATTTTGTCAAAAGAATAAGAAAACTCCCTATTCCACTGAGTTATTGGTGGCTTTGAAATTACTGAAGACCTAGATAGCTCAGTGTTAGAGTACCAGCACCACCATAAACAAAAAAAAAGAAAGAAAGAAAAAGAGGCAGAGAGGGAAGGAGGGAGAGAGGGAGGGAAGAAGGAAAGAAGGAAGGCAGGAAGGGAGGGAGGAAGGGAGGGAGGGAGGCAGGGAGAAAGGGAGGGAGGGAGGCAAGGAAGGAGGCAAGGAGGGAAGAAGGAAATTACGGCCAAAAATCCAGAAAAGATCGAAGATGGAATCAATGAAACTGTAATGAAGGAGTGGTTTCTTTCTTCCATTCCGTGCTAGGGTCAAGGCACAGGTGATTCAGATCAGTAATTCTAGCTCCTCAAGAGGCTGAGATCTGAGCATGATAGGTCGAAGCCAGCCCAGGCAGGAAATGTACGAGACTCTTTATCTCCAATTAAACAGTAGAGACTCAGCTCCGGTAGTAGAACACTAGCCCTGAGCTAAAGACTGCAAAGCCCTGAATTCAAGCCCCAGTACCAGCACACACACACACACACACACACACACACACACACACACACACACACGGGCGGGGAGGCGGGGGAGAAGCCTTCTTTTGAAAAAGGCAAATCCATACAAATTTGTTTAACATAAATTGTAAAGGATATGAGAGCTTTTGGAGATGATGACCTAAAGAAACAGGTGCACTTGTGTATTTGTCTAGCTTAGGTTTGGTAAAGCAGGGACAGTGAGGCAGATGTCTGATTGGAGGACAGAAAGGACGTACTTAATGGTGATGGACTGGGGGAGCGGGGGTCACACAGCAGGCCTGTTTGTTCAGATTCTTCCCTGGGTCCCTCTGACCGAGAGGCAAGGAGTTCCTCTGACCCAGGTATGGGGAGAGCACCTCTCATGTGTCATAATTAGATCTTTTTTTGGTGGTGAGGTGTTGTTGCAGTACTAGAACTTGAACTCAGAGCTTGGACACGGTTTCTTAACTTTTTCACTCAAGGCTTAACACTCCACCATACATGCTTCTACTTCTGGATTGTGTGCCGTTAATTAGAGCTAAGAGTTGAAGATTTGTATCGGGGCTGGCCGGAAGCCTTGATCTTCCCATCTCAGCCTCCTGAATAGGTGGGATTACAGGTGTGAACTTCCCATGCCCAGCTTGGGATACCTGTCATGATCTCCACAAAAACAAGTTCGCCAAAGAAGCATAACTGTGACAGATGGCCTGGGACCAGGAGAGCCTTCTAATCTGAGCTAAAGGCAACTGGAGAAAAGCACAAGACTCAGAGCTCATTCTGTACCTATGGCCAGACGTGCCATTTCCGATGGCTGAGCTGGGGGAGGAGGGGGGCAGTGCCCAGAAGACGAGACCAGAAGCAGCTACAGAGGAAAATGGCTGAAACTCTCAGATTTCTAAACCACCTCAGGTCACTTTTCATTCACCTCCAGCAAATCCTCTAGCTCTGGCTTTGTAAGAGTCCTGCAGACTTATATCAACATGCTATGAAGAAGTCGATGTCTGATATATGGTGAGGCATAATGTAAATAACCACTTGGTTAGTATTCTGCCATGTTCCCCATCACTGAGCCCTGTGCAGACAATAGAACTGAACTACAATATCTCTGGCCATCTGTCCTGCTGAGTTCTAAATGCCACACTCCCTACTCTTTCTTCTTCCTCCCTGTGGTCAGAACAGAGAGTACTCGTCTTCCTTTATCTACCAGGGAGAGTGCTCTCAATTGTTGCTATCTAACCTGAGTAAGATAGATAACTTGAGCTGCTTCTCCCTGAGGAAATAAGTGAGTTGCTAGACAAGCACTGGGCACTCGCCCAGATAACTCTGTGTCAGCCGAGATGAGGAAACTCTTCACCTGCTAACATTTGACTTGTGAGAGCAGGGATCCGCTGTCAAGGGTCCGAGAATTGGAGCTTTAAGTATTTTCCTTCTTTAGTTTTGTTTTCTAGTTGAGGTTTTCGTTTTGTGCCATTTCTAAAGCAGAGTTATGTCCATGTTTGTTGACTATAAAAATAACTTAGAACCAGGTGCTGATGGCTCATGCCTATAATCCTAGCTGCTCAAGAGCCTGAGACCTAAGGATGACAGTTTGAAGCCAAGCTGAGCAGGAAAGGGCATGGAACTCTTATCTCCAATTAACCACCAATAAGCCAAAAGTGGAGCTGTGGCTCAGTTGGCACCAGCCTTGAGCATTAAACAAACTATGGGACAGAGCCCATGCCCTGAGTTCAATCCCCAGTACCAGCGCATACAAGCACACAAAAACTTGGGACCAAGGCGTGGCTTGATGGTATAGTCCTTGCCTAGCATATGTAAAGTCTGGTTTCAATCCCCATTGCTACAAATAATAACTTTAAATAACTTGGAGGGGATAAAAAAATTATACCACAAAAAAGCCAGGAGGACACCTCAAAGTAATTTCTACAATCTATATCCAGACTGAGTTTAAACTTTGTGTTTTAAGAACATCTTCCTCCCCTACCCAGCCATGTAAGGCCATGTAATTCATTTTCCCTACCCAAATTCTTCACAGATGAAGAGGAAAACAAAGAAGAACTAGAAAGAGACTGAATGATTAGCATGGTTTCTTGGAGGGTGCTAAAAATACAGTGTAGGGTTAGGCGTTGTATGAGTCACTTATCACTATGACAAAATACCTGAGAAAAATCAGCTTCAAGGGAGGAGAGATTTATTTTGGCTCAGTTTCTGCGGTTTTAGTCTCTGGTCAGTTCCATTGCTTTGGAGACTGTGGTAAGACAGAATATCACAGGGCAGGGTATGTGTGGTGGAACAGAGCTGCTCATTTTGTGGAGCTAGGAAGGAATGAGTTGGGCCTGTAGTCTTGTTACCTTCTAAGCTCATGCCCCTGTGACTTAACTTTCCTCCTCCAGGCCACACCTCCTTGAGGTTCCACCAGACTTCCAATAGTGCCACAGACTAGCAACCAAGCCATGGACCTTTTCAGTTGAGATCCACACTCTAACAGAGCTCTTCCCCAGATAAAGCCAGCTTCCCTACTAGAGGCCTCTTAATCTTGGGAGGAAGAAAGCAGAGGGAACAAAGGGAAGGAAGGGAGAGGAGAAAGAGAAGGGAAGGGAGAGGGAAGGGGAGAGATTGTATTATCAAGCAAGCTGAACTAGATATGCCCTGTTGTTCTCTAGAGAAGATTAAGTGGTAAGAGGCCCAGAGCATTAGGGGAAAATCCCAACCATAAAAAGCCAAGAAATGAGAGCCACCTTTCTGTCAGAGTGATTGATCAGTGTGAGAAATTATTAAATCATAGATATTTCATGCTTAACTCACGTCATTCTGTCCTTGACCTGGGTTATAGGATGTCCTCAATAAATGCTTCTGACAGAGTGAACGGAGCGCTAATGCAGTTTGATATTAGCTGAGGCACTGATGGCTCACACCTGTAATCCTAGCTACTCAAGAGGCTGAGGTCTGAGAATCACAGTTCAAAGCCAGATCTGTCATTTGTTTCTACAAAGAATGGGAGCTTTTTGCTTGTGTGTATATGTGTGTGTATGTGTGTGTACACATATATATGTGATACTTACATATATACATGTATAATAGATGTAAATATCATTTTTATTTATTATTTTTGAGGGTCCTGGGATCAGACACTTTGTCACACAAGTTAAGCCCATACTCCAATTCCACCACAGAGATACAGCCCTGGCTGTGCACTGAGGAGTTTCACTGTTGAAAGAATATATGCCTGTTGGGATTTCTGCTAGGAGCCAGTGACAGTCCTGGGTACTGAGAGGCACAAAAGGAAATTGACAAGCGTAGCTAGGCCCTGGCCTGATGAAATTTCTAGTCTTGTTTGTACTCTGTATGTGGAGATATCTAAAATCATCTCTAATCCTGTGAACTCCACCTCCGTCCCCTTCCTTAGAGCCCCCCCCCCCCCCCCCCCCCGTGGATCACCAATGACATACACCAGGGCCTGCTCCCTGGAGTACCAGGCCACCACACATACTACAGCCATAGCCCTCCGTGAGTATCAGCGAGCAAACAAGGGGAGACCGCTTGGGCCAGACTAGAACAGTGACTAGGTAGTTAGGTAAAATGCATAGAGGAAAAACACTCCAGGCATGGAGGGTTCTATGAGCTAAGACAGAAGAGTTACATCTGGTGTCTGGAGAAGAGCAAGCTTGCCACAATAAATAGTAAAAACAACAAATTGCCCACATGTTGAGGCATACTTACACATTTTTTAAGTTGTGCGGTGTCTTTCTGAAATTCAAATTTAACCAGACATCCCATGTTCTCCTTGGTAACAAGGAGTCCTTTACAGTGCATCTGGCCTAGAAAAACACACCGCATTTGAGTCATAGCACCGAGGGCAGCTCAGAGCAATGGGCAGTTTGGGGAAACTTTTCTGATTAAAGCTTGGTTTTGTTTTCTTAATTATGATTCAAACAAGAAAGGAAAGGAAGGGAAGGAGAAGGAAGCAGGGGCGAAGCTGGACATTTCGAGCTGCTCGGGGGTAAGGCATGATTCCCGATCGCTGCTGCTCTAAGAATTAAAGGCAATTCATTACAAAAAGAACGCCGTGTCGCCCTGACTAGGAGCAATGGTCTACCGGGAGGGCAGCGCCGGCTGGCAGAGTAGACTTTGGACGCTCGTGCCCTCTAGTGGCCGAATGCCTACACTGGGACTTGAGCATTGCTGGAACTGTAGAGGTAACTGAGAAGCTGGTCTGGGAAGATCCAGAGCCCTAAAGCTAGGCTGTGAGGGGCAGATACCAAGCCGAGGCCATCATGGGGCACAGTCCCCCTACAACCTCCTGCTTTTTTGGGGGGTCCATGGCTCAGAAGGGAGAGCCTGGTTGGGGCCTGGGAGTTAAGTCTGTACACCTTTGTTTTCATTTGTTTATCCGGTGAGTATTTCTAGAGAACATACTACGCCTTGGACACTGATGTCTCACACCTGTAATCTTAGCTACTCGGGAGGCTGAGCCCTAAGGATCTCATTTCAAAGCCAGCCCAGGCAGGAGAGTCTGTAGAGCTGTGGCTCAAGGAGCCGAGCACTAGTCCTGAGCAGAAAAGCTCAAGGACAATACCCAGGCCCTGAGTTCAGTCTCCAGAACTGGAAAAACAAAAAAACATGTGACCTTCAAGATCCAGGCATCACGTGTGGGGGAGGACACCTAACATTTCTCTCTGATTGGGAGCTAAAGCAGAGGATACAGAGGCCTAGGATTTACACCCAAGGTAAATTGAACACATGGCTAGGCACAAGAGGATCTGTAAAGGATCTACATAGTAATGTCTTAGTAGTGGAGTTGTTTTTTTCTTACCATAATCTTTCTTAAAATTCATGCATACAGCCAGGCTGGCAAATGTCATTTAACTGGGCAGGGCTTACTAGATCTACTCTTGATATTTCTATTATGTCCAAATTACCGAGGTCACTGCATTTTTATTTTCATTCAGAACACCACAGGCATCGAAGAAATGTGCCAAAACTAATTCCCTGTGAAGCAGAGCAGAGTAGCTGTCCACATCGCTGTGTAAGAGTGAGTTCTGAATCCTAAGGGGTCTGGCTGTTTTACCTAATAATGTCACTGTCACTTTGACCCTGCAGTTCTGGTCATGTGTTTGGCTCTCTTAGGAATCCTGACCCATATTTGGCTGATTGCCTCTGTGATGATCTGCTGTGGCCAAGACTGGGAGAATAGTTAGCATGGTGTCCTGATGATTCACTTCATGATTTCATGTGGTATTTAACATGCACCAGGCATTGTCAATTCTCCTTTGGTTCTTCCCACAATCCTGTGGGGGATTGATAGTTACCACTGCCACTGTATAGGTAGGCAAACTGAAACATGCGTCCAAGATTGGGCAGAGCCTGATCTTAACATGTGACTTTTTTTTCCTTTGGTATCAGTCCTGAGGCCTGGACTCAGGGCCTGGACTCAGGGTCTGGCTGAGCTTTTTCTTTCTTTTTTTTTTTTTGTTTGTTTTTTGCCAGTCCTGGGCCTTGGACTCAGGGCCTGAGCACTGTCCCTGGCTTCCTTTTGCTCAAGGCTAGCACTCTGCCACTTGAGCCACAGCGCCACTTCTGGCCGTTTTCGGTATACATGGTGCTGGGGAATCAACCCAGGGCCTCATGTATACAAGGCAAGCTCTCTTGCCACTAGGCCATATCCCCAGCCCCCTGGCTGAGCTTTTTCACTCAAGGCTAGCACTCTACCACTTGAGTCAGAGCTTTATTTCTGGCTTTTTGCTGCTTAGTGAGAGCTAAGAACGTGGGCTTTCCTGCAAGAGCTGGATTTGAACCATGATCCCCAGATCTCAGCCTCCTGAGTAGCTAAGATTACAGATGTGAGCCACTGACACTGTTGTAGAAACACACATAGCTCCTAGTGGCTAAAACCAACAACTCTTCTTGGTGTGCAGGGTAAGCTGTGCAAAGACCCATGTAAAGAACCCAGCGGTTGCCCTATTTGTAGAGGCAGCATTGAGAGAATAAAATATAGATGACCCTCTTTTCCCTTCTAGGCTGCTTGCACACGGAGGGAAGAGGCCCAGGCATGAGTTCTTACACATGGGCACTTGAATTCTGTGGAAGGGCTGTGGAGGATAATTGAAATCATATGTGATTTGAGAGGATGTCAGGTTTTATCCTTCACTTTATAGATCAGAGACGTTCCGAAAGGTCAGGCGACTTGGCGTGCGTGCTGGCAAGGCTCAGAGCAAGCACAGAGCTGCTGCTGGGTATGCTGAGGACTTGGATGAGCCAGCATATTGCTAACCAGTGTTCATCATGCCACATGGCTGTTCCTGATATTTTTACTCAGAATGGATTAGCACCGTTGCCAGTTTGAGAGTCAACACGATTTCTGTGGCCCAGTGACTTATAGCATGCATTTAATGGATAGACTCTGACTTAACAGAATATTGAAACCACAGTGGGCAGGTAGCTGGACACTTGCTCTTGCCAGTATGGGGAGAGTAATGAAGGCATTGGTGGATCACACTTGTAGTCCCAGCTACTCAGGAAGTTGAGATCTGGGGAGCTCAGTTGGAAGCTGGCTCAGGCACAAAAATCCCTGTGACTCTTATTTCCAACTCACCACCACAAAGTCAGAAGTTGGGCTGTGGTAGTTTGAGTGGTAGAGTACCTACCTTGAGCCTGAAGACCCTGAGTTCAAGCCCTAGTACTGGCAAAAAAAAAAAAAAGTGAAAAACAGGAGAAGGGGTCGCTGAAGAACATCGCCCATGACTCCCAAACACATAGGTGAAGAACTGGACACTTAGCATGGCTCTTCACACAGTTCCCTGCAGCCCATCTTTATTCCACAGCCCAGAGAAGACTCGCTCTTACAAAGTGCAGTATCAGGACTGGAGAACACAGTTGGAGTGCTGGGTTTCATTCCCAGCACTGCCAAAAAAAAAACCCATAACTAAACAAAAGAATCAAAGTTACAAAGTGGTTCACTCCTTCCTCATTGATGCACTTAAATTCTTCACTGAGATAAATTCAAGAGCCTCCCCCCAATTGGCCCTTGCCTAATTTATCAGTCTTCTGCTGATCTCTACCCACCCCACACTCTCCAACTGGCAAAATTTTTCTTTACTGTCTTCTATTGCTTGGCTCTCGTTTCATCCCTGCCTCTCCCTAAGACAGCACACCACAGTCAAGTTCTTTCACCACGTTGATTGTTGTTGCACTGGCTGGGGGAGAGGGGGAGAGAGCCAGGTGAACTTCTATTCATCCTTTGAGATCCCATGGCCTCCTCTCTCCCAAACCTTGCCTGTGTTTGCTCTATGTGGTTGCTCTTTCCTTCATGTTCTTTATTGACGTTGACCTCTCCAGTAGAACTTTCCTCTTCACTGATGAAGCGAATGTATGTATTGTTTTCTTAGTCTTCACAGTCCCATCATAATTGCACTCATTCCATCAAACAAAAATCATTTACTTGGCATGGCTAAGTGCCCAAGGCTGTAGTTTGAGCTGAGGATTCAAAGGCAGCAAAGCTCATTTTATTCCTTGAAGACGGATCGAGGTTCACACGGAAGCCTCTATCACACCGTGTGATGCGGTGAAATAGATACTCACACGCTTCTGCCTCCTCACCCATGTCAGCAGCCTCAGTGCCACCACTGGCAAGTTTGTGCTCCATCATGTTTCGAATAAATGAAGACCCAGTGGTTGGACTGTGGTTTGTCCCCATCCAAACGTATATTGAGGCTTTGATCCCACATGACGGTGATGTGAGGTTTGGGGGCCTTTAAGAGGCCTTTGGGTGTGCAGGTGGAGGGAAGCTGCATGAACTGGATGCCCTCTCTTGGCTTCTCCCCCTCGCTCCCCACTTCCGCCTCCATCCTGCCTGTATCGGTGGCGGCCACCTCCGTCCTCTTCCTGGATCTTTCTTGTTTTGACACCAAAATGTCCACATCCTAGGCAAAGTGGAGCCCCTGGGCTGCCTCATCTCTTCTATGTCTGTGTATTTCATACTGAAATTCCCTAAGAACAAAGGGAAAGAGCTGGCTGGGTGTACAGTCTCCCCTGCAGCCCAGGAGCCTTCCTTCTCTCCCTCCTTGCCCTTCTCTACTGATCCCTGCTGACTGGGCCAAGAAAGCCTTGGAGGGGGACACAAGGAAGCAGCCAAGCCTCTGAAGAGATTCGGGAGCAGAGCAAGCCCCATGAGAGAGTCATGCAGTGCATGCTGGGAAGTGGAGATGTGTGTGCCACGGGGCGGGGGGCGGGGGGTGGGGGGCGGTGCAGATAGAAAGAGTTTGGGTTTGGGGTCATTTCATCCTTTCCACTTTTAAGAATTGAATCATGCTATGTAAATGCGGCTTCGACACAGTGTTATTGATACAGAATCATTCCTGCTGTTGCTTTGGGTGGACAGAGACCACACAGCCCTTCTGACTGTGGTGGACAGGGATGCTAGGATTGCAGTCTTCTAACAGGTAGCATTGGCTTAGTGTTGCAGCTCAGTGCTGCTCCCTTAGTCTATGGAGGGTGACAGTGAAGAACAATATCCAGAAGTATCTTGCTTAAAGGCCACTGCTACTACTCTGTCTCTGTCTGTTCTTTCTGAGTCTAGGGGTTCCTATATCCTAAGCTGTGCTCTAATTGGTCACCCCATTTCAACTAGGTGTTTTGGAAGGAAAGAACTAACATTGTGGTTGGTTGTTAATTCCTAATCAGGTCCCTTCTGCAAATCTTCTCCTCAGGGTCATGGGAGGCTATGGAAACTAAAAGGGGCTAGGGAGGGGCAGAAGCAAAATGCTTTCAAGGTCTCTTTTGCATCTGGTTTCTACTTGCTAGGCCAAAATGCTATCCAGGGGCTTTGTGTCCTAACTAATTTATCCTTTCATTATGGAAATCCTAGCTCAATCTGTAATTAAATATTTTATTCCACTAAATTATGTCCAATTGAAAGACTGCTAAGTTTGCAAAAGCAGACCTTGCAAAAGGAAAAGTAAAATCTGGGAAATGAAGAGTTTTGAGCTCAAGCAGCATATAGAGAGTAACATAAAATTCACCTTGGCTTAAGGTCAGGGAACTGGAGCCGGGGAATCGTTTGTAAACTCAAGTTTGTAAATTCTTGCATAGTTTATCAATTCTCCCATGTCTCTCCGCCCCCCCCCCACCCCTGTTTCAGCAGTCTAAACTTGGCTCTCAAAATCAGTCCATTATTAAAACTGGCTTTAATAGTGAGCAGTCCCCCCTTGGCCTGCATCTAGTAACCCTCAGTTCTGCAAACTGAGATGCAGAGAGAAAACTAAAATCACTGCAAAGGTGCTGAATTTCTGCAGCACGTGGCTGGTTTAGGAGATTCTGTACAACTTAAGGCAGAGTAGACTGGTGGCTTATGCCTGAAAGCCTAGCTGTTCACCACTGAGATCTGAGGAATGTGGCCCAAAGACAACCCTGGCAGAACAAGTCTGTAGGACTTTTATTTCCAATTAACTAGCAAAGAAAATGGAAGGGAAGTGGTAGAGCACCAGGCTTGAGTGAAAAAGCCATATAAGAGCTCAGACCCTGAGTTCAAGCCCTAGTACTGGCACGTGCGCACACACAGAAAAAGAAGTGGAAGAGGAGGAGGTAGAGGAGGAGGAGGTAGAGGAGGAGGAGGGGGAGGAGGAGGTAGAGGAGAAGGAGGGGGAGGAGGAGGAGGAGGAGGGGGAGGAGGAGGAGGGGGAGGAGGAGGAGGAGGAGGAGGAGGAGGAGGAGGAGGAGGAGGAAGAAGAAGAAGAAGAAGAAGAAGAAGAAGAAGAAGAAGAAGAAGAAGAAGAAGAAGAAGAAGAAGAAGAAGAAGAAGAAGAAGAAAATGAACATGTGGCTGGAGCTTGAAGAAATTGAGCACTCCAGTCCTCTGATCACTGAGCTCCGGGAATGTTAGGGGGCACCCTAAAATCCTCAAGCACCCCAGCATTCCCAGTACCCTACACTTGGAGTGCCTCCAGCTCTCCTAGAAACTCTCAAATGCCAGAAGCCTCTGTGCTCTACCCCATCAACCCTCCTGAGCACCAGAGAGTACCTGCAGCTGCTGGGGACCCCATGGGCGCGGTGTGACTGCTCTCACCTGTGCCCTTCTTGGGAGAGAAATGGGAGAACTAGTGCTTGTCACTTCCTTCCACTGTTTTGTCTGTCTGTCCCTCAAAGTTGGTGGCTGTTGGCTTGGGGATGCAGCTCAGTGCTATTAGGAACAGGATACCAGGTACCTTCTCCAGCACCCCAGAAACAAGAGGGGTTGTGAATCTATCTCACTGAAGCTGGGATGTAAAGAAAAGGGAGTAGGGAAGCACAACCTAAACTATATCCACTATGGACACATTGGTCCATCAATGTTACCTATGCCCACTGCCCAGATAGAGAAAGTGAGGAAGTGGGAGTTATGGAAGTAGTGGGGTGGACAGAGGAAAGCAAAGGCCTGGGGGAGGGAGCCCAGAAGGACATGTCCCTGACCACAAGGACCCCTGGTACTTCCTAGCTGCTGTGTTATAGTGACCTCCAAGGCCCCCCCAATATTAGCCCATACTAATCCTGTTCCTCACCCCTTCCTCCAACAGCCTTCTTGGCCCGGAGGCTCTGACCTTATCCAGGTATCTCCTGCCATTTTGGATATGCATTACCAATCCCGATCTTACCTTCTACATCAATATTGCAAGGAGAATTAGAATAATCGAAGGGTCACTTCGCATAATTGTCTCTCGCTTGAGTGTGAGAAAGGATTTCTGGCTCTTTCACTCAAGGTTGGCACCCTACCCCTGAGTCCCATCACTACTTCCTGTTAACTGAAGGTAAGAGTCTCTCAGACTTTTCTGCCCTAGCTGGCTTCAAACCTTAATTCTTAGATCTCAGCTTCCCCAGTAGGTAGGATTGCAGGCATGAGCCATCCCAGCTAAGAAAGGACTTCTGGGACTTTTGTATTCAACAAGAATAACAGAGCTGAGGCTAAGTAGGAGCTCGGAAACAGAGGAAGAGATGAAAGCCAGATTCATGAGTCTCTAGGCCTCAGTTCCTGCAGCTGTAAAGTAGGAGGAAAGATGATAGATTGAAGTGAGTGTTCTAGTAGTTCTCCTTGGCCCTCTTCCCAGGTCACTACCACTTTGATGGCAGACAGAACATGGCCTAAGCAGGTCCCTTACCACCTGTCCCTCTCTGTTGAAAGGCAGATAAGGGTGCCATGAGAAAGGCAATGAAGTTAAAGGGGAGAGCATTCTACACACTGCAAGTTCCACTTTAAAATTGCCAACTAAACTGGGCACTGGTGGCTCATGCCTGTAATCCTAATTACTCGGGAAACTGAGATCTGAGTGATGGAGGTTCAAAACCAGCCATTGAGACTCTTTATCTCCAGCTAACCACCAAAAAGCCAGAAGTAGAGCTGTGGCTCAAGTGGTAGCACCAGCCTTGAGCAAAAAAATCCAACAAACAGTGCCCAGGTTCTATGTGTCAAGCTCTGGTACTGGTGCACACACATGCACGCGTGCACGCACGTGCACACACACACACACACACATACACACAAAAAAAGTTGCCACCTGGAATCCAGATCAGTCTGCAGTAACCACACAGCAGGACTGAAGGCCATTTTTTAGATGTGCAGCCCAGATGGCAGCTCCACACGGCTCTGTCTCCCAACTAAGGATAGATAAAAGAGCCCAGATAAAAATGAACATCAATGGATTCTTGAACAGAAAGCACATACCCTTTAAGTACTACCACATTGTATCTGGGTGCAGTTTTATATTATATAATCGTAGGAGGAAATTGTGGGGAGGGACTGGACAGTGCCAAGGCAAGCAGAGAGACCTGAGTTTGGGGGCGGAGCTCTGGAACACCTCCCTTAGTGGCTGGGGTTTTGAGGATGTCATGTAGGACTGGCTTCTCCTATCTGCAGAGAACAATGGAGGTAGAAGTGGTTACCTGGTTCTTGCCATCCACACAGGATGTGTGAAAATGAAGACTTTTAAGTAGAGAACACAGGATTTCCCAGTCCAGAGCAGGTGAGAGTTGATGGATGAATCATACATGCTTTAATTGGAACTTAAAATTATCTTCTTGGGCCAGGCACCACTGGCTCAGGCGTGTAATCCTAACTCTTCAGGAGGCTGAGATCTGAGGATTAAGGTTCAAAGCCAGTCTGAGCAGAAAGGCTGTGAGACACTTGTTTCCAATCACCCAGCAAAAGGCTGAAAGTAGAGTGCTAGCTTAAGTAGAAAAACTAAGCCAAAGTGTGGGGCCCCGAGATCAAACCTCACTATCATCATACATATACACCCAAATATATTCTCTTCTAGGATCATTATTGAGAAACTCCAAACAGCCTTACTATATTTATTTCATTTTTGGAAACCTGAGGATCACACAAGCCTCATCTTGGATCATACTGGTGAGCATCTATTGTCCAATTCTAATTATTAATAGCATCCCATGTCCTTCTCCCAGTGATTTATATTTAAGTCTCAGGTTGTCTCAGCCACCGGACCATTTTGCTGTCAAAACTAGGGTAAGAGAGCCTTTATCTCCATGTAGTGGAGAGGCCATAAAACAAATGTTTCCCCAGTTGTTAAATGTCCTTTCTTTCTGAATTACACAGGGACACCACAGCCTGTCTCCTGGAACCCTGGTGTGTAATATACATCCCACACCAGACTCTTCTTGCACATTCGTGTTGGCTTATTTTCCACTGTTCTCACAGTTATCCATGCCTTCCAGAGTCCTTTTAAGGACTTCAGCAAGCATTCATTATTTCTTTTGTGTCCTGATGTCAAGTTATTTTAAGCTATCTCTCTCATCACAGGATATAAAAAAAACAACAAAATTCAACACATATCTGGATAATTCTATTCAGTCTTTCAGTCGTAGCCATGTTTTCTCCTTTGAAAATATAAAGGATGGTGACATGATTTCTACTGAGATGAAATCATGAAAATGCTACTTAAAGTTACCTTATCCAAGTTAGCAATCTGGGCTGGAAGTGTGGCATAGTGGTAGAGTGCCTGCTTAATAAGCCTTCAGGCTCTGATTCAAACCTTAGTACTACCAAAAAGTAAAAAAGGAAAACCCAGTATGTTTAGTTCTGTAATAGACCAGCTATAACTGAAAAATTACCTTTACATTTTCTTTTATTACTTCGTTGTCTTTACTTTTCTTTTTTTTTTTTTTTTTTTTTTTTTTGGCCAGTCGTGGGCCTTGGACTCAGGGCCTGAGCACTGTCCCTGGCTTCTTCCCGCTCAAGGCTAGCACTCTGCCACTTGAGCCACAGCGCCGCTTCTGGCCGTTTTCTGTATATGTGGTGCTGGGGAATCGAACCTAGGGCCTCGTGTATCCGAGGCAGGCACTCTTGCCACTAGGCTATATCCCCAGCCCGTTGTCTTTACTTTTCGAAGACTGTGTGTGTGTGTGTGTGTGTGTGTGTGTGTGTGTGTGTGTGTGCCTGTGTTCACTTTAAGTCGTGAAATACATTATGTGTAGCCATTAGTGGAAGGATAGCCTTTCACCTTTGCCCTTTGAAGTTGAAAATGTAGCCCCCTGGTGTAGCTCTCTTTATATGATTGAAGGAAAAACAAAGTTCAAGTCCTTTCCCCTTTCCCAGAAACCTCAAAGGATGATACTAGGCAGATTTGAATGTGATAACTATATTTAAAGCCAGAAATCAAATAAAAAAGTACAATGAACTTCTCATATAAAGAGTGTTTATTTTGGAAGGAAGCGTATCTTTGCAGTAAAGAGCACTAACAATAATTAATCATTTTCATGAAGTTCTGAGGTGTCCGGTATAGGTAGATTTAAGAATACAGCTGCTATTTCCCAAAGAAGCTATTGATGAACAGTTCTCAGCAGCATATGTGCTTTAGGGAACAAGGCATCGTACAGTGGGCACTGTGCTTAAGGGGCCTTCTTTAAGTATTTTCAGTTCCTGTTCCGAAGGAAGAACAACAAAAGTCCCAAAACTTATACAGAAAATATTTTCCCTAAAGAATGGCCAGAAAGTTGGATCACTCAAGTGAATATGTTTTGGGGCCCCTCTCATCCCAGCTAGGATGGGAAGCTTAAAATAGGTGGATTACAGTCTAGAAGTAAGCCTGAGAAAAAAAACAAAATAACCATTGCAGAAAAGGGCTGGGAACTTGGCTCAAGTGGTAGGGTGTCAGTAGGAGGCATTGAGTTCAAACCCTAGTACTGTCAAAAAGACAGAGAGAGAAAAAAAGAGCAAGAAGCTGGGTGCCGGTAGCTCATGCCTATATTCCTAGCTCCTCAGGAGGGTGAGATCTGAAGATTGCTGTTCCAAGCCAGCCCAGGCAGAAAAGAACCCATGAGACTCAGCTCCAATTAACCACTCAAAAACCGCAAGTGGCACTGTGGCTCAAGTGGTAGAGCACTAGCCTTGAGCACAAAGAGGCTCAGGCCCAGGCCCAGGCCCTAAGTTCAAACCCCACAACTGGCAAAAGAGAGAGAGAGAGAGAGAGAGAGAGAGAATTTACTGTAAACATATGAGTTGATGTGCTGATATTGTGATTCTTGATGATCTATGTTAATTGTCTTTCTTAATATATCATTCTCAAAGAGCTTTGCTTTGTGGACTATCTATGTGCAGGTTGCATGAACACATAGACAGCTGAGGATGTCCATCTGCATGAGTTTCGATGTAGTGACCAGGAACTCCTCTCATCTTTCCCAATCCCAGGATCAACAGAGGCCTGAAAGCCTGCCCTGACACGGGTTTCCAAACTGCCCAGGATAGCACTTTCTGTATCTACAAATGGATCTTTGCTGTCTGGATTGAGCTAGTGAGGAAGACTGCTTTGTGCAGGCTGCTATTGTGATTGCTGGTGGCCCCT
Source organism: Perognathus longimembris pacificus (assembly GCF_023159225.1). Taxonomy (NCBI): domain Eukaryota; kingdom Metazoa; phylum Chordata; class Mammalia; order Rodentia; family Heteromyidae; genus Perognathus; species Perognathus longimembris. Next base: position 24,955,789 of record NC_063178.1, on the reverse strand, counting down.
ACAGACTACTATGTATATTTCCTTTTGAATCTGCAAGGTTTTGCTCCTGTACTGTGTCAAGTGTCAGGTGGGGGACTGATAACAGGGGGCTCTTCACACACATTGTAAGACATAGTAGGGGCAGAATGTCTCCTACCCCATCAATACGTGTTAATAGCCTGAAGACAAATGGACAACAGCTATCTGAAAATCAGGATCGTCTGGATCCCAGATCCTGTCTTTCTTCAGGAACATTTTGTACCTAAGGAAATAATATGAGTCCTGGGGTGTTTGCCACAGGGTACCAGCAGGCAACCTGTGTAAGGTCAGTTCCTCCTTTAAGCAAAATTGCCAGTTACTGTGTCTCAAAGTCATAGAGACCTTGAGTATTCTGCCTGGTAAACTCAATGGTGTGTATTTATGTTGCTGAGCCATGGCTTTACTTTTCTAGAACATTCATTGCATCTTCTTGGAGTTCAAGAAAAATCTGGTGAGGAGTCAAGGAGCCCTTTCTCATATAACCCACTCCTGTGCCGCCTCTCCTTCCCTTTGAGCCTCTCCTTTGTCCTTCATAGACTTCCGCATTTTTATGTCCGAAGTGGCCAAAATATGTCCCCTAGTGATTGCCAAAACATACAGGTGACTCAAGGTCAAACTCTGGCAGACAGGGCTGCTATTGTTCTGCACACATTCGTGATCTAAATCAAGGTAAAACTTGGCCTGGATGGGCCTGAAATTGGGTCAAGGTATGGCCAAGAGGCTGATGCTCCCCCTGGGTGATGTGGGGCCTCAGTGTTAAAACATCCCCCTCTTCCTCCCAGTTACCGTGTTCCATTGAGATCCCTGAAACAACAGGGCCAAAGTTGCCTAGATTATTTTCCCATCCTTTGCTATGGACATTGTGCCTCCTATTTTTCACTTTCTGGGAAATTTGCCAGTTTTTCAAGGACTGGGTAAAGAACAAAATAAATATTTGTAGGTGGCTTAAAAGGAGAATAAATATGTTGGATGTAAGTCTGCCTATCCAGAGGGGGAAAAAAAGCACTTTAATTGCCTTTCAGAGGTTTTAAAGTAATTAACTGGAGAGATTCAGGAGGTGGAAGTTACTAGGTCTGTGTGTGTGTGTGTGTGTGTGTGAGAGAGAGAGAGAGAGAGAGAGAGAGAGAGATCAAGATGTAAGGGCGTGGTGGGGGAGGGGAGGAGTCAGAAACTAAAGGGGAGTCAGTGAAAACTTTAAAAGATAAAAGAAATCCAAGCAAAGAGACTGAAATCCACTGTGTGGAAATCACAAAACCACTTCAGAGATGTTAATGGGTCCCTCAAAAGTTAGCGGGGGGGAGGGGACTATTTATTTGACACCATTCAAAACATTTTTGTTGCCCTTTAAAATAAATAAACCTAAACCCGTTTAAAGGCTTTTCTCCTAACGTGTGAAGGTTCCGCAGCAATTTATGCATAGGTAGATCCCTCTTGAGGAAGGCGCTTGCCCCTCAGATTCTAGAGGCCCCGGCTTGCTGCAAACGTCCCGGTCCCTAATCATGTGTGAAGTGCTGTTCTTCCTCGCTGGGTTTGCAGCCCAGCGAGGGAAGGCGGCCACCGGGGAGGGAAGCGGGCCGGCCGGGTCCTGGCGAGGACGGGCCGGTCACCTGTTGGGGCCTCCCCGGGAGCGCGCGCGCGCCGTGCGCTGGGGACCGCCCGGGCGCGGCGACCGCCACCACCTCGGGGACAGAGGCGGGGGAGGGGGGGCGCCCTGGAATCCCCAAGCCCCCAGGGACCGATCGGCGAGGGTGGACGGACAGACCGAGGGACAGGAGGACGGCGGGACGGGGACGAGCCAGGCCCCAGCGCTGGAATGCAGTGTTCTCCAGGCGGGGAGACTTTGCCCAGGAGTGGTTGACTCGTTCGGGGTGGGGTTTCCAGGGTCCCCTCCTCCCCACGCCTCCCCCCCCTACCCCCACCCCTCTCCCCAGGCCCCTTCCAGGCGCTTTCTGGGAGCTTTCAGAACTGCGTTCTGAAGTTTCCAAAGACAGACGGGAGAAGCCTGGGCGGCCGGCAGGGACAATGGAGGAAAATGAAAGCCAGCGAGGGGAGCCGAGCCTGCCTTCCCCGGCGGACGGCCGGGCGGTGCGGGGTGAGTAACGGCGCCCCTCGGGGACGCGCGTCCCTCCCTGCGTGCCTTTGCTTTTCCTAACCCAGCGCCCGGGCGCCGGGCACCGACCAAAAATAAATAAGTAAATGCATTGTAAAAAGCCTCTTCTTGGGAGGTGGTGCGTTTTCCAAACGCAGTGGGGAGCTGAGATTTCTTGGGCTTCACTTGATCTCTGGAAAGCTTTCTCTCAAGTAGCAAAAGAGATGGTTGGGTGTTGGCACATTTGTAGCCCTCTCGGTAGTCCATGACAAATAAAGCCCCCAAGCCGCTTCTTCACACTGTCCCCTCCCATGCAGCCCTGCCTGAGCTGCGGAGGGACTGGTTTGCATGACATGGTCTCTGGGAAGTAGCTTTGCCATTCATTGGTTGGGGGGAGTTGAATGGGAGTTGCAGTTTGGTCGTTTGGGTTGTTAAATCAGAGTTTAGAGGTGGTGTAGCTGCTGGAGGAGAGGACGCTTGGATTGCTTGCTCTTCTGTGGGGTAGATGGAGCCTGCCCTACTGTGTTCATTCAAAACTTTGAGCATGAAGGAGGCAATTTCAGTACTGTTTTCTCCAGGCAGTTTCCTTTTCATTGTGTGTTTATAATAGACTTGTCTTTTCCGTAGGGGATTTCCAGGAGCTTAGGTTGTTCCAAAGAAATCGTGCAGGGGGGGTGGGGCGGGGGGGGGGGTGGGGAGCAAGGCTGGGGGGTTCTCTGCCCCTGCAGAATCTGACGTTTGAGACTCCAGTGCCTACTATGGGATCTCTACAGGATGGGCAGAAGGTTCCCCCACGCTGCTGCTTCAACAGGGAGGGCCTCCCCATCTCCCCATCCTTCCCCAGGTTCAGCCAGGGGCCAGCGAGGAGCACAAAGATGTGCAGGAGTGTGTGTGGGAGTGAGGGTTGGGCCCAAGGGAAAAGGTGTGTGTGTGTGTGTGTGTGTGTGTGTGCAAAAAGGGAAGTAGCACATGATTCATGAAAATGCAAAACTCAGCCAGACAGCAGAAAGTGCCAGGAGGAGTGAGAAATCCCCAGCAAAACTCAAGAAGGCTTCAGCTTCCTAATGGTAGAAAAGACACCATGGGGTCTGCTTGTCCATCTGTTCTTGAAAGCAGAGCACTGTTTCTGAGGGTCCCCAGAGTCTTTGGGGTCCAGGAGATGATAAGTACCACTTCCACCCACACTGCAGTTCCTCTCTTCCTTGATTGAGACCAAGTCATACTGTAAGACTTCAACTACGAGGCCTGCCCTGAAATACCCCAGATTCTAGAGGGAACAATTCTAATAGGAGCAACTGAAGAAACGGCTTTCAAGCAACCAGAGCAATTCATTGACCTTCCTTCACTTATTTATTCATTCAAGGAATATTGAGCTTCTGTTGCTGTCTGAGCTGTTGAGGGATCCAGCATTTTGAAAAATCAGACTTAAGAAATACTTGCGTTTATTCTACATTTGTAGCCTAAGGACCAAATGGGAGTGGGGTGGTAGAAGCCAACGATATACAAATAAATAAAATTAAGCCATGAGTTGGTGCTCACACCTATAATTATAGCTACTCAGGAGGCTGAGATTTGAGGTTTGTGGTTCATAGCCAGCCTAGGCAGAAAAGTTCATGAAATTCTTATCTCCAATTAACCAGCAAAAAGCTGCAAGTGGCGCTGTGGCTCAAGTGATAGTGTCAGCCTTGAGCAAAAAAAACTAAGTGAGAGTATAAGGCCCTGAGTTCAAGACCCAGTACCAATACAAATATAAATAAGTAAGCAAATAAAATATAGATGGGGCTGGGAATGTGGCTTAGTGGTAGAGATGATTGCTTAGCATGCATGAAGCCCAGGGTACAATTCCTCAGTATCACATGCAAAGAAAAAGGCAGAAGCAGCGCTGTGGCTCAAGTGGTAGAGTGCTGGCCTTGAGCAAAAGAAGCTCAGGGACAGTGCCCAGGCCCTGAGTAAAAAAGCCTCAGGACTGGCAAAAATAAAATAAAATATAGAGCATATTTGGTTACAGGGAGGCCAGATTAAGCAAATAAAAATATAAAATACCCACTTTGATTTGAATTTCAAATAAATCGTTTAGCATAAATATATCCCAAATATTACTTAGGATATACTTATACCAAAAGAATGACTCATTATGTACATGAAATTCATGTTTCACTTGATGCCCCATATATATATATATATATGAAGATGGGAGGAAAAGATGTTCAGGGTATAATCCCAGGCCAGGTGTCAGGATTTGGGCTTTTATTTCAAGGGAGGTAAGGAGCTGCTAGCAGGGACTCGTCTTTCATTATAATTAATTAATTTTGCACTAGGGATAGAACCTAGAGCCTCACTTATGTTTGACAAGGGCCCTACCACTGAGCTACATCCTGCGCACCTGAACTTGTCTTCTCAAAGATGATTCTGGGTGACAGACGCAGCACCCCCAGGTGGGGCTGAGGGCGGGCAAGGAATGAGGCCCTTGCAGAAGGTTTTGAAGAAAAGCAGGCAGGGGCCAGCCTTAGTTTGGGCGAGGTGGTGATTAGCAGATTTTGACAAGAAGTCAGTTTCTAGATGTATATGGAAAGGTAAAGTCAAATGAATTGGCTAGCAGGGTCTTGGTGGCTCACACTTGCAATCCTAGCTACTCAGTAGGCTGAGATCTGAGGATCACAGTTCAAAGCCAGCTGGGGCAGGAAAGTCTGAGACACTTATCTCTAGCCACCAGAAAGGCCAGAAGTGAAGTTCTGGCTCAAGTGATAGAGTGCTAGCCTGGAACACAAACGCGTAGGGACAGCACCCAGGCCCTGAGTTCAAGCCCCAGAATTACCCGAAGAAAAATAATAATAATAATAAATTTTGTTAAAATATTGAGTATGAGGGGCTGTGAATGTAGTTTAGTGGTAGAGTGCTTGCCTAGCATGCATGGAGCCATGGGTTTGATTCCTTGGTACCATATAAATAAAATAAAACATTGAGTATGAGATGCTTAATAAAAGGAAGGGTCAGAGATAATGTATTTTTTGTTATATTTTGATCTAGGAGGCTGGGAGATGGGAAAGCATTTTAGAGCAGTGGATGGTATTTTACCTGAATGAAGCTTGAGAAGTTTGTCAGGTGTCAAGAGATGTTGGCTTCCATTTGGGTATTGATGATTGGCACTGAGCAAGGACTAGGGGCTGAGTGCAGAAGGACAAGCCTGAGGAATGTGCCTGGGACACCCCAGCATTTAGAGGCCAAGGAGATTAAGTTGGGGTGACTGGAAAGATGACAAGAATCCCAGTTAAGAGTTTCACGATCTGGTTCTGGGTGAATATGAGCTTGGAGGAACTTGGCTTCATTCTGCATTCAAGGAGGCCAGCATCACCGCTAATGCCTCGTCCGTATGTACCACTGTCCTCTGCCCGTGCATCCATTTCACCCAAGCACAGTGTGGTATTCCAAGGAAATGACCACAACTCACTCTCCCTTGTGTTCCTAGCACCTTCCAGAGCACCAGGCATATATAGAAGGCAGTCCTCAAAAACATTTGTTGAATGAGAAGCTAATTATACTTTGAGTTAATGGACCTACTATTGATAAAGATCCCTGGGGTGATCGTGTAACTCATGGAGAGGGGGCACCCTGGAGAGTGAAAGAGAACAGTATGAATAATTTCACTGGGCAACAGTTGTCACTCAGAGCAGTTTGGGCCAGCTGGTATATAGGACTCCTCAAGAAGAGTTCTAGCCTATAAGAGTTCCAAAGCTAGTTTGTAAATAACGACAGAAGTGTACCACTCGGTGCATTTGGCTGAGTAGGCACTTGGCAATTATTGGTGGAATTGCAATCTATCTCCTGTTCCCTTTCAAGGCCTTGGGCCCCTGGTGGTTCTGGGGAGTGTGCCTTCCTTGAGATGCCTCTGTGTGCACACTGAAGCCCTTCAATGTGGACTTTCGCCCTGGCCCCTAAGGTCTTGAAAGCTCTGTGCAAGTGGTCTTCCAGCTGCCTGCTTGCCCACGCCCTGTCTGGTGGCCTCCCAGCCCAGAGAATGACAGACATGCAGGTCTGCGCTCTAAAATAGCCTCATCCTTTTCTGTCCCCCTGTCCTCTTATTCACCAAAGCACTTGTCACCACCTGACATTTAGATTGAACATTATTTGTTTGTAGTCTCCTTCTAATGATTAAGTAGACTTCTGGATGGTGAAAGGGATTTCTGGATGATGTTTTGTTGGAGGCGGGTTCTCTCTGGAACTCCCCGTGTAACCCAGGCAAGCCCTGACTCTCAATCCTCCTGCCTGAGCTCCTATCTTTCCTTCCTTTCCTTTTTACTTTCTTTCCCCTCCCTCCTCCCTTCCTCCTTTCTCTTTCCCTCCCCTCCCCCTTTTCCTAGTACTTCCTTGAACTTAGGGCCTCAAGCTCTCTACTTTTTCTACTCATGGCTTTCATTCTACCACCTGAGCCACACCTCTAGTTCCAGTTTTTTTGCTGATTAATTGGTGATAAGAGTCCAAAGTTTGACTGCTCCAGCGGGCTCCAAATCCAGATCCTCAGATCTCAGCCTCCTGAGCAGCTAAGATTGTAGGTGTGAGCCACCAGCGCCAGGCAGCTCCGCATTTCTTCAGTGCTGGGATTACAGGCATATACTACCACTACCAGAGTTGAGTCACCCTGGTCATCACCCCAACACTCTGTTAGGACACTCTTTCAGTGGGTGGATCAGGCACTCCATAAATATATGTGTGAATGAATGAAGGAGTCCATTAACTTTAATCCATACATGCCCCAAGAATGCTTTTCTGAGTAAGGGCGAGACTTCTGCTTTACTAATGCTCTATACTAGGGATTGTGTCTATGATCAATTTCAGTTTTTAAGCTGAGAGGGATGTAGTGGTTTGGTTTCAGTTATAATTTCCACGCCCCTTTGTCTCTGATGGTGGTCTTCACAATCGTGACAAAGGAGCTGAGAAACAGACCCTGTGAGCATCGAACACATGTGTTTACTACACCACAATGAGTTGTAACAACGCTCAAATTTTGGTAGCTTTGCGTGGTCATGGTTAATTTCTTGTGCAAACCCAGGGGAGTCTTATGTTCCTGCCTTGGTGGGTTTCCCAGGCCACCCACCCAGGGTCCTCCTGTCTCATCCTGTCTCCAGCCCTCAGAAGGCTTCCTTCTACTGAATTCTTTGCATTCAGTTGGCCAAAGAGTAAAGAAAGAAAATGTGGAAGATTATTCAGGAGGTCTGGCAACTAAAGGCATCTCATATTACTTCTGCCCATGTGACTTGGACTGGAGTTAGTCTAAGGTCCAGAGAGATGGAAGGACTGGGGGTACAGACTCTGTTGTGTGAGGTGCAGGAGAATGTGATGATTTGGATGCATATACCAGGACTATCATGGTTAACCCAGAGTGATTGTACAGCTAGACAAAACCGGAGCTCTCCTTGGGCTAGGAAATCTCCACAGGCTTCAGACAGCTCCATCTCAGCTCCAACCACCAGGGTGTCTTCCTAAGAACTCTTTTATCCTGAGGTACAGATTATAATCCAGAGTCATATCTCAGAGTATAATCGGCATGCAGTGATAGGGCGTGTTTAGCTTATGCAAAGCCGTGAGCTCACTCCCCACCAGCACTTAAATAAGAGATCCCAGGTTGTGCCCTGTCATTGGCTTGCAGCAGGTGTGGGATGCCTGAATCAGGCTAAGCCCCAAGTCCCTGGGTCAACTGACCCAGACAGAGTAACCTGAGTAAAGTAAAGAAGCCAAGTAGGCAGCTCCTCCACTTGCCTGTCTGCATAGCTTGTGGTATGGGTGTCTTCTTTTGGATGTCCACTTTCCCATAATTCTCTGCTTGTTTGGTGCCCTTCCCCTTATTCCCCCTGCACTTTTAATTTCCAGAGCCTCCACATCCCAGAAGGAAAGCTCCTTGGATGGCTGAGAAGCGCCTCTACTGCCTTTCTGCTTTTTCTTCCCCTCTTGGGCTCTAGGGAATGTTTAAGGGGTTGTTTTCCATTTTCATCTACGGTTTGCTCTCTGCTCCACTCCATGTGACCTCGTAGGAAGACTTTAGGGCTCTGCAGAAGTTGGGAGGGGCAGGAAGAGGAAACAGAGCGCCTTTCTCATCTCTGAAGCCTTGTCTTCATGGGCCAGCTTATTTTGTTAGACCAGGATTCTCAAAATAGCAAACAGCAAGACACACCCATAGTAAAGTGTTAGCACCCAAAATGCATTTCAAATAAGAAATCGAATTGTATTTTTGTTTGGAAGACTTGGATCATTCACACTTGAGCTTTTCTCTGTTCATGAAGAACTGGCAGGACTTGGGTCTCTGACTCCATGGCTGTGGAATTGTGACAGCATGTCCAGTGTCCATTCCTTCTCTTTTTGTTTGTGATCCTGCTTGGTTTTTCTCCATAGCTAAAAGGCCACGTTCTTCCCCCAGTGGCTAGGTTGGTAGGTTTGAGACTTGTTGCCCAGGCGTGGGGTTGGCAGTTTTGAGGAGCAGAGGAAGAGGCTGACTGGGAAAGTGGGGGGTGAGGGGTCATTGTGGGGACCAGAAGTGTTGGGTGTTTGGGTGCTGGTGAAAGTGGAGCAGGTGCCTGCCGAGAAAGCCTGGGCTGGGAGCCCAAGGCAGGAGGGGGACCCAGAGGGAGGGAGTGGCTTCTGCCAGTGTTAGAGGTTTGCCCAGCGGTCCTGCCTGGAACCTCCCAGTCCTGTTAACTACTGGTGCTGTCTTTGCTTTCCTCCAATCACATGAAGCCTTGTTGAGCATCTAGTGACATGTTAGAAAAAAAATCCAGAACAAAGAGAAAAAGTGGAATAGCAGTGGAAGATTGATGAGCGGAACGTTAGAGATAAGAATGTGGGTTCAGAGGGTTTAGCAGGTTGGGGGGTGATCCAAAGGTTAACGTTGATACGAGATTGACAGTGACCTCCAAGCCCCCGCCCCCCTTTAAGGCTCTTTTCCCAAATTAAGGAAGAAAATGAGAAACTTTTTATGGTTTCCGAGAGACAGTTGTTCTTGCTGTCGCCACATCTTCTGTTCATCCTTGAATAAAAGAGTAGCTTCCAGGCCTGGGGCGGGGGTGTTAGGGTCAGGCAGAATGCAGCTTTCCACCAGTTAGGAGAAGAGTGGGTAGTCTGGACTTATTATCCACAGGGGCATGTAAGGATGTGTACGTTATGTCCGTGGAAAAATTTGCCTTGCCAAAGATTATATTCTGCTCATTAATCTAGCTGTCCTAGATAATTGGAGGGGAGGGGGAAGTACACTATTTTAATCATGTCAAAAGTAATCTTAAAAACCCACTTATGAGGCTGGGAATATGGCCTAGTGGTAGAGTGCTTGCCTCGTATACATGAAGCCCTGGGTTCAATTCCTCAGCACCACATATATAGGAAAAGCCACAAGTGGCGCTGTGGCTCAAGTGGCAGAGTGCTAGCCTTGAGCAAAGAGAAGCCAGAGGCAAAACAAAACAAAAACAAAAACAAAAACCCAAAGCGCTTAAGCTTGGCAACAGTGTCTTTACACCAGTAATCCTATCTACTCAGGAGCCTGAGACCTAGAGCATCATGGTTCAAAGCCAGATTTGGGAAATAAAAATCCATCTCTCATTAGCCAGAAAAATGTGAAGCTGGAGGTGGGGCTCAAAGCATAGAGCACTAATGGAGCAAATAAGCTGAGCAAGCAAGCCTGAAACCCGGTGCTCCAACTTCAATATGGGGGGGGGGGGGAAAGGCCAACGATATTAAATCAAGTATATAACGATTTTGGCTAATATAAAAATGCATGTATGGCCAGGCGCCAGTGGCTCACAACTGTAATCTTAGCTACTCAAGAGGCAGAGATCTGGGGATCGTGGTTCAAAGCCAGCCTAGGCAGAAAAGTACCTGTGAGACTCTTATCTCCAATTAACCACTCAAAAACAGGAAGGGGTGTTGTGGGCTCAGTTGGTAGAGTACTACTAGCCCGAGCACAAGAGTGTAGGGTCAGAACCTAGGCCCTGAATTCAAGCTCCATGACCAACCAAAAAATAAAAAATAAGGGAATGCTTGTATGGCACAAACTCAAAAAAGAGACAGAGATAAACCTCTTCAGTTTGCTCATATATTGATCAGAGCAAGATTCAGCTTTTTCTACATTTAGCTTTGTTTATTTAGTTATTTTTGTGGTGCCAGTGGTCAAACCCAGAGCTTTGGGTGCTTGGCTTAGCACTGAGCTACATCCTCAGCCCTGCCTCTTGCTTTATGCAGTATATTCTGTCACTTCTGTACATTGGGAGAGATCATTATAAAGGTGTGATAGGAGTTTGAATATTAAAAGGGCAAACTAAGTAAATGGAATTACAGTGAATACCATGGTATTTTTTTTTTTGCCAGTCCTGGGGCTTGAACTCAGGGCCTGAGCACTGTCCCTGGCTTCTTTTTGCTCAAGACTAGCACTCTACCACTTGAGCCACAGCACCACTTCTGGCCTTTTCTATATATGTGGTGCTGAAGAATCGAACCTAGGGCTTCATGTACACAAGGCAAGCACTCTTGCCACTAGGCCATATTCCCAGCCCCGTGGTATTATTTTTAAACAAGATTTCTCTCTCCTCCCTATCTACCTGTCTGTCTGTCTGTCTGTCTATTTGAATAGGGCTTGAACTCAGGGCTTGGATGCTGTCCTTTAACTTTTTCTGTTTGTGATACTATTCTCTTTCCTGCTTTTTGGTGGTTAACTGAAGATGAAACTGCTGGGTTTACTTACCCAGGCTGGCTTTTATTCATGATTCTTATGTCTCAGCCTCTGGAGTAGCTCAGGATTACAGGAGTGAGCACCACCACCACCCAGCTTTCTTCTCCCCTCTTAAACTTGCGGCTAAAAGTGCTCAACAGCAGGAGTACCAACTACCCTGGCTGTGTTTTTTCCTTCCTTTCTTCATCTGTGTCTGATAGAGATGCTATAGTTAGCAACGTAATGAGAAGTGAAGGGTAAATAAGAATGTCTCTCAGAATACACAGCTTTGGAAGACTGAAACAGGAAACCAGCCTGAGATGAACATATTTTCTAGGAATATAATTATTTTTTTTTGCCAGCCCCGGGGCTTGAACTCAGGGCCTGAGCACTGTCCCTGGCTTGTTCTTGCTCAAGGCTAGCACTCTGCCACTTAAGCCACAGCGCCACTTCTAGCCATTTTCTATATATGTGGGGCTGAGGACCGCTGTATACAAGGCGAGCACTCTTACCACTAGGCCATATTCCCAGCCCCTGAGATGAACATATTTTCTATGTCAAACTAATAGAGTCTTTACCTAGAGTCCTATAGGCAGTCATTTCTAGAAAAGAAGAAGCAAAGTGCATTGGTACCTTGGCTTTTAGGGGCTGGTTCATGCCTAAATTCTGGACACTTGTTATTTTATATCACTGCTGCCAAGTTTGAAGTCTGTTGATATGACATGTAGATGAGCAGAATTGTCACATGTAAAGATACAGTCTTGGAAATAAGCTGCTATTGGAAGCTTAGTATTTAAAGAAGAAAGAAAACAAGAAATTCAAAATAGATTCAAATGATTTATTTTTAAATTTTTATTTTTATTTTGTCAGTCCTGAGCCTTGAACTGAGGGCCTGGGCTCTGTCCCTGAGCCTCTTTGTGCTCAAGACTAGTGCTCTACCACTTGAGCCACAATGCCACTTCTGGCTTTTTCTGTTTCAAAGGATTCAGAGGTGGAAAGCTCTTGGCATTTCTAATGCTAGTTCAATCATCTCCATTTTATTAATAAAGAAAAATGAAGTGGAGAGAGGTCAAATTGTGTGACTTTCTGAATCTCGGATGAAAGCCAGGACTCCCAAGACCCAGCTTCTCAGGGAATTCACAGGACACGAACACATTTCTGTCCAACTTCTAAGCAGTTGCTCAGTGTTCTTTTTACTTTCTCCCTCTAGCCTGGCGCTTTAAAGATGTAACTAACTCCCTGTTCTCAGTTACCTGGAATATTCTCATTGGACAGCCCACTGGTGCATAGCTCTGATCCCAGCTACCCCAAAGGAAGATGGGACAGGAGGATCCAGAGAGTTTGAGGCCACCATTGCCCACAAGAGTGAGTGAGTAGGTGAGAGACAGAGGAAACAGACAGATGGAAAGACAGACAATTCTCCGTCCGAGTCCTGTTATCTAAGCACCAACCTTGTTGATCTCTCATGACCTAAGGAGAAACCAAGTTGGAGGCTGCTAGCTAGTTCAAGGCTGTCAAAACATTATAGCTCTTCCCTTTCTTTGTGTGCTTTACATAAAGCCCACTCGAAGTGGAATGTGCCTAAGCCTTTCCTTTATACTCTCCAGTTACCTCCGCTGCCTGCCTGCCCTTCCTCTCCTTGCTTGGCTCATGCTTACTGGAGAAGGAATCTGTGAGGGGTTCCCAGCTGTCTCTCTAGGATTGACACCTATGCAGGATGGTGACTGTTTGCTAGGTGATGAACACATGCTCAGAAACCACCTTCAGATGATAAAAATTATATAAAAGCATATTACACAGCTCTAATTAAAAATACAGAACTAATAAGAATCAGTCGTTAACTTTGTTATAATTACAGATAAGAGTAAAGGGTTACCTAATTGCCTACAAACAACTTGTCTCACCATGTGTTGTTTGGAATAAATGCAGGGACAGTCAGAAATAGCTAAAAATTTTCTACAACATCTTTTTTTTTTTTTTTTTTTTTTTTTGCCAGTCCTGGGCTTTGGACTCAGGGCCTGAGCACTGTCCCTGGCTTCTTTTTGCTCAAGACTAGCACTCTGCCACTTGAGCCACAGTACCACTTCTGGCATTTTTATATATGTGGTGCTGGGGAATCGAACCCAGGGCTTCATGTATACGAGGCAAACACTCTTGCCACTAGGCCATATTCCCAGCCCTCTACAACATCTTTTATTTCTAAAGTACAACTTTTTTTTTTTTTTTGGTCATTCATGGGGCTTGAACTCTGGGCCTGGGCACTGTCCCTGAGCTCTTCAGCTCAAGGCTAGAGCTTTACCCCTAAAGCCACAGCGCCACTTCCAGTTTTCTGGAGGTTATTTGGAGATAAGAGTCTCAAGGAGTTTCCTACCCAGGCTGGCTTTGAACTATGATCCTCTAGGATTACAGGCATGAACCATAACTGTGGAAGCAAAGAAGGAGGAGGGAAACAAGAAAGGAAAGAAGGAAGAAGAAGAAAAGACTGTTGGTGTTCTGTAACTGTGCTTTCTGGGTGAAATCATTAATTGTGGACTATATTTGTTTCATCTCGCAGAACAAGAGAAAGGCAATCTGCAGGTAACCTCACTGGAAGATGCAGAATGCCGAAGGACAAAGGAACGTCTTTCTAATGGAAACAACCGAGCTTCAACTTCCAAATCTGCTCGAAATATCCCAAGGAGACACACTCTAGGTGGACCCCGAAGTTCCAAGGAAATCCTGGGAATGCAAACATCTGAGATGGATAGGAAGAGAGAAGCTTTCCTGGAGCATCTGAAGCAGAAATACCCCCACCACGCCACTGCTATCATGGGTCACCAAGAAAGGCTGCGCGACCAGGTATGAATATGCTGCCGTTTCTGCTTACATAGCTCATTCTTCCATGAGGAGAGGAGAAGGCGAAGGAACCTCTGGCTTGAAAGAACAAAAATAGTTTTGTTTGTTTGCTTGGGTTTCATTTTGTACTAGAACTGGGGCTTGAACTCAGAGCTTCAGGCTCTCACTTAGCTCTTTCACTCAAGGCTAGTGTTCTACCACTTGAGCTACACAGCTCCACTACTGGCTTTTTGCTGGTTAATTGGAGACTCTTCTGACTGGCCTAGCTTTGAACCTTAGTCCTCAGATGTTAGCCTCCTGAGTACCTAGGATTATTATTGTAGTATACCAGTGCCCAGTATTCAAGATACTCATCTCCAATTAACTAGCAAAAAGCTGTATGAGCAAAGGAATGCCCAAATCCAAAAATCTACTGTTAAAGCAAAATAGAGTCTCAGAGGACAGACTTGTGATAAAAACCTTCCTTAAGCTGATATGAGGCTTTAGTTTCTGCCTTTTTTTCGCTCTCTCTTCTTTCTAATCCTAAATGTTTTCCTCTCTGCTGTCTCCAGATACCTGTTTTCTCTGGTTATCTTGACAACCAGAAAGATCACCCCAGTGAGCCTCAGGTTGTTTTTGTTGCCTTTCTAGCAGACTGAGTGGGCTTGGGGGTCAGGGGAGAGTGACCTCACTGTGGTGTTATCAGACTGACCTGTGAATTTGAGGAAGGTAGTTTAGAAGCAAGAGGCACTTAGCCTTTATAGGGCCTGGGTGAGGAGGGGCTGGGGACCAGAAACTCTTGCTTTCCACCCAAGCCAGAGACACTTGCTCAGTGCTTTCTGTGTGGTAAAATTCTTTATCTTCTGATCGACTCTATGGAGTTTTTATCAGACTGTCTAATGCTTTAGGTTTGGTTTTTTACCACATTGCCAAATGCTATGGAATCCCGTGGCTAGGGAAGGCTAATTCTTTAGTAATTTGGAAAAGAAAACTTATCTTATTATTTTAAGCAAGGAGTGTCACTGTGGATGTTAGTCATGGTTCTGTATCTCTTTTTGTCACTTTCCTGGGGAATACTACATTTTATCCTCTCTTCAGATGGAGGACATTCAAACACAGTACACAATTTGCCAAGAAAATGTTAGGATTTGCTGGGCACCTGTGAATCATGCCTATAAACCTAGCCAGTGAAAAGGCTGAGATCTGTAGATCACATAGTTTGAAGCCAGTTGGGCAGGAAAGTCTGTGAGACTCTCATCTCTAATTAGACACCAGAAAATCGGAAGTGGCTCTGTGGCTCAAGTGGTAGAGCCCAGGCCCAGAGTCCAAGCGCCATGACTGACAAAAACAAACAAACAAAAAAATATATATATATATGTATGTATACACACACACATACACACACACACACACACACGTAAGGTATAGCTAGGCATAGTGACACAAACCATTCATCTCAATACTCCCAGAGGCTGAGGCAGGAAGATTGAGTTATATAGGTTTCTCTGGGCTACATTCATAATGAAACCTTGCTGCAAAAAAAAAAAAAGCAATTACTGCTCTTATTCATAATTTCATATTACTGAGATGACATCGGCTTAGGATAAAATGATCATGTGAGGAGCTAATTGTAACCCAAAGTTGCAAGAGATACATGGTGGCAGAAGAAAGCAATATTGCCTGTGGTTTGGGAGCCTCCGCTTCACCATAGCGGAAGTCTGCTGCTGGGGCCGGTCAGCTCTCTTTTCTCTTAGTGCCTAAGAATAGATGCCACGTTTGCCTCTCTCTAAAGTTTGTATTTCATGTAGACCATCCAAAAGGGATGTTTTCATGTTTTTGTATTCTTTGCAAGTATGAATGTGTGTGTTTGTGTGTGTGTGTGTGTGTGTGTGTGTGTGTGTGTGTGTACCTGCACTGGGGCTTGAACTCAGGACATCTGGCTCTCCTTGGCCTTTCCTGCTCAGAACTGGTCCTCTACCATCTGAACCACCCTTCAATGTTGAGCTTTTTCCTAGCTGTTTGGAAATAAATACCTCATGGATTTGTGTGCCCAGACTGGCTCTGAATTGTGCTTCTCAGATCTTACTTAGCCTTCCAAGTAGCTAGGATTATATCAGTGTAAGCCATTGGTGCCCAGCTTGTATTTTTCGGTACTGGCATCCTGCTTGCTAGACTGGTGCTATACAGTTGAGCCATACTCTCAGCCCTGTTTTGCTTTCATTATTTTTAGATAGGGTCTTGGGCTACAGCCCTCCTCCTCGCTATACCGCCTTCGAAGCTGGATGACAGGTGCCAGCACCAAGTCTAGCTGTCACTGGTTCAGATGTGGGTGTGGGTGTGAACTTTTTGCCCAGGCTAGTCTCAAACCATGATCTTCCTAGTCTTTGTTTCCCAAGGATGACTGGTGTGAGCCACTTGGTTCACACAAATTTTGATACACAAATACATTTCAGTCTGCTGTGATGCTTTATTAAGCAAAACCTCAGCCAGCATTGTAAACAGTAGACATGAGCAATGCCATGGTGGATGGAATTCCTGCAAACACCACTTCATATTCTGGCTTCTCAAGTTTTTGATTCACAGTACCTTTATCCCCTTTTCTGTCCTTTCCTCCTTCCAGATTCTAAGGATCTAAATACCAACAGTCTCTCTTCTAGCTCGCTCTGGAGAAGAGAGGATAAGTATGTCTGGAGAAGAGAGGATAAGTATAAAAAGTATGTCTGTATCCCAAACCTTACTTAATATCTGAGTAGCAGGAAAATCTAAGAATCTTGGAGTTCTCTTTAGTCTAAACTATTGAAAAGCTAAATTTTACACCCTCCTGCACTCCTTAAAAAAATACAGATAAACCTTATTACTGACAAACACTTGTCTGCATAAGAGTGGCTGTACTAATTATGGCCTTCTTTCACATTCCTAAGCCCTTTTAATTGTGCCGGCAATCCCAAGTGATGGCCCCAGGCCTGAGAGCAGGCTGTAGAGTCCTGGGGTGGCTGGAATCCTGCCCTCATCATATGCTAATTGTATGAGCTAGGACTACTGATTTAACCTTTCTGAGTCTCGGTTCTCTCTGTTATGCAAGGACAATAGAATCTACATCAGAAAGCATAGAGAAAGGGCCCTTTTAACCTTTCTCAGGCCAGTGCTTAGCCTTACACCTTCCTGGCTGGTGATGTTGTCTCTAGAACACTCTTCAGAGGTTCTTATTTCAAAATCTCTATTTAAAATTCTTTTACCCAAGTTCCTAAGGGCTGGGAATGCGGCTCAGTGCTTGCCCAGCATGCATGTGGCCCTGAGTTCGATTCCTTGGTACCAAATAAACAATTTTTTTTTAAAAAGGCCCTAAGTACCTGATAAGGTTTGTCTCCCACTTTCACAAAGTAATTTAAGTATATTTCTGAAACTCATTTTTCTTGTGCTGAGCATTACACTAAGATTCCATTCCTTTCTTTGTTGAATATTTATCTACTTGGTGCCTCTCATGGGAAAGGCACCATGAGTAATATAAACTACAAGACATGGCCCTGTCTTCAAGTCAGTAAAAGTATTTGGTCATCCTTTAGAGAGATTAGGCCTTCTTTACCCTAGATACAGGACATGCCTGTAATCGCAGCATTGTAGAGATAGAGGCTTGAGGATCAAGAGTTTAGACCAGTCTGAGCTGCATAAGATGACAAACAGATCAGTCCTCTCTGATCCAGCCCACCTATCCCAGTTTCTGAGCTGGTCATAACACCTCCCAGACCTTACAGTACAGCAGCTACACTTTCTTACACTGGGGTATCTAATCATGATATGTTTCTTTATATTTGTTTCTGCTACCTCAAATAAGTTTTTGGAAAACAGGAACCTTGTTTTCTTCCCTTTCCTTTTCTTCTTTTTCCGTTTTGCGTGTTTGTTTTTGTGCTGGCCCTGCTTCAACTCAGGGCCTCATGCCTTTGCTTAGCTTTTTTTTGTGAATGAAGCTCTACCACTTGAGCCACAGCTCTACTTCCCACTTTTGGTTGGTGAATTGGAGTCTCATAGACTTTTCTGCCCAGGCTGGCTTTTGATAGTGATTCTCAGATTTCAACCTCCTGAAAAGCTAAGTAAGGTTACAGGTGTGAGTCTACTGTGTCTGGTGAATAGTGCTTTTTAAAAGAATTATTTCAGTCCAGGAAGGTCTGTTGTTCAGCAGTGATTCCCAGTCAAGGTCACTGAACAACTGTACAATTGACAAATTTACTTCTGTCATGTTTTCACTAATTAAAAAAAAAAAAAGCAAAACACCAGATTTCAGCCAGATGAAGTGGTTCACACCTTTAATTTTAACTCAAGAGGCTGAACTTGGGAGGTGAACCATCCAAGCCAACCCAGGGAGAGGAGAGGAGTTAGCAAGACAAAATCTGGCCATGGTGGTCTATGTTATGCCAAGTCGCCAGAAGACCACCAAGAAGGCCACCGAGACTCAGACGTTCCGAAATGCAAAAGCAAGGCAATGCTTTATTCAGGCGAGCTGCAACTCAGGCCTCGTCCTACCCACCGACACAGCGGAGGTTAGGAGGAAGCCCCAAGCTGCGATTGCACAGGGCTTATAAAGGCAAAAAACAAAGTTACAGCCATCAGGTGTTCAAGCAAGACAAAAAACAAAAGTTACAGCCATCAGGTGTTCAAGCAAGACAAAAAACAAAGTTACAGCCATCAGGTGTTCAAGCAAGACAAAAAACAACAGTTACAGCAATCAGGTGTTCAAGCAAGCAAGATTAGGACACGGGTACAAATCTGATTGGCTTAGGGCTCGAGGCATTCCAGGGGTGGTTAGAGTTAAGCATTCCCAGTCGTTAGAGTTCTTGACCGGCTGGGCCCTAATAAGCTTGTCCTGGGTTTGCTCACAGGGCCTGCTTTTCTCAGGTTCGCGTGGGAAAGTAGGGCCTGACTTCAAAATGGCTTTAGTCTGGCTCTTCAGTCTATACCTGTCATCCTAGCATACATCTAGGAAGCATAAGCAGGAGGATTGCAGTCTGGCTTAGCTGTGCAAAAAGTTCTTACACTATTTGAAAAAAAGAATGACAGCAAAATGGGCTAGAGACATGGCTCAAAGTGGCAGAGTACCTGCCTGGCAAATATAAGAAAATAGAAAGGAAAAGAGGTGAAGGAGGAAGAGGAAGGAGGAAAAGAAGGAAGGAGGGAGGGAGGGAGAGAGGGGAGAAGGAAGGAAGGAAGGAAGGAAGGAAGGAAGGAAGGAAGGAAGGAAGGAAGGAAGGAAGGAAGGTGAAAGCTGGCCCATGGTCTCTCATCTACAGAATACAGTTTTCTACTCTTACTCAGAAACCTTTCTGAAAAAAAAATTTTGTAATCTTTTTTCTTGGTTTTCCATAGAACTTCTAATTTACTCATAGGTATATTGTACCTTCCTTGTGGTTACAATTCTATGTGCGATATTTCTGCTTCAAAGTCTGATATATTCTTCAATTCAATACAAAGGAACAAAAAAGATGTAAAGGGAACTAGCACTTAACATGTCAGAAATGGGTGCTAACGTGAGTCTTGAGGCTGAGATTGGGTCAGCCCTGCCATTGCTGAGGCCTCCCTGGTATCGCTCACCTCAGCCTCCCCTTGGCTGCCCTGTTTGGAATGAATGTCCCTGACTAACTGGAGATGAGAATCCTCATGATTCTTCTGCTGGCCTGGCTTCAAATCCCCTGTCCTGAGATCTCTACCTCCTAGCCGCAGCCAGGATTACAGGCATGAACCATTGATGCCTGGCTTGGTTTTCTTAAGAGTCATGGAAAGTTAGAGCCAAAGAACAAGAGATGTTTTAATTGTAATTTGAATCAGAGCAGCAAGTCTACTTCACCTCTACTTCAAGTTGGTCAAATAAAGACAATCTTTAATCTCATAGAAAACAAGGAAAAGTATTTTAAAACACAGAGGTGGGAAAACAGCCTCTACATCTCAAATAAGATAGAGAATGGTCAGGACCGATGAACTGGCTTCAGAAGACAAGCATCTGTAACAATAAGTGGATTGGAAGGTGAGTCAAAGGAGGGATATGAGCTAACAACTCCCTGACCTTCCCCTGACTGTGACCCAGGAAGCTTTCCAGATGAAAAGCAGGCTTAATGGGAGGGAGGAAATCATTGCCAGATCGCATACTTCCTATCTCAGAAAGCCGATGAGGTAAAGGCCTTGCAGTGAGAGCCCCCAGACAATGCCACACACTCACAAGATAAACCAACTAATATGTTTTTGTATAGAGGGCATTTGAGGTCACAAGCCAGAGAAGAATGCACAGGCTGCCTCTGGCAATTTCTTTCTTCTGCACACTATTTTTTCATTACCAGTTGGCCCTATTCAAATACCAATTATATGGGGGAAAAGAAGGTAAAAGTATATGAATGCTAGTATATTGATAGGACCACAAACTGACGTACTGGTCAGGACGGGCTAGGTTGTGCTAGTTAATAATCCATGGCTCTTTTGTAATATTTTGTTGTATGACACAAAAGGCATTGTATTTTTCATACATATAAAGTTTGTTGTTTTGCCTGGGCAAGTCTCCAAAGAAGCTATCTTTATAATGATTTCATAATTCTGGCTCCTTTCATCTTGTACAGACGCCATCTTGATACATGGTTTGCTCTAGGGCAGTAAGTATGAGATTTAGTGGTGGTCCTAGAGTGAGTAAAGTACCAGCTTCCCACAATAATTTGGAGAAGAAAAGGAATTGGGCACTAAGGACGAAAATACTGGAGGAAACCGACAAAGGGTGACATTAGGGAAATGCTACTAGGGCCAGAGCTGTCCCAGCAAATGGAAGAATGATGGTGTCCTAACAGAAACAGAGCCTGTGGTCAGAGAACTGGTATATGGATGTGTTTGATGAAATACTAAGTCATGTGAGCACAGAATAAGAGGATTGGAAGAATCAATATAAAAACATTTCTGTCCTTAGAGAACTTCCAGACACTCTAGACTATGTATCAAGGAAATGAGTATGTGGTTAGAGATCAGATACAGTAGTCATGTGATTTTACACAAGATGAAAAGCAACAGGAAAAACATGAGAAAAGGAAGAATGTCTAGTATTTAAGAAAGGTGATGACACTCAAGGGAGGAAGGCTGGAAGTGTTTCCCAGAGGACTGACTTTTGGTTGTTGTTTTGTACTAGTCCTGGGGCTTGAACTCAGGGCTTTGTACTGCTGCTTAGCTTTTTCACTCAAGGCTCGCATACTACCATGTGAGTCATCCTTCCACTCTTTGTTGGCCAATTGGAGATAAGAGTAGCTCAGACTTGTCTGCCAAGGCTGGCTTTGAACCATGACCCTCAGATCGCGACCTCCTGAGTAGTAAGGATTACAGGCACAAGAGTCACCAGCACTCAGTTTAACAATGACATTTTGAATTGTGACTTGAAAGATTGTGGATAGAGCACTTATCTAACATGTGAGGCCCTGGGTTCAATGCCCACCCATCACCACTAAAAAAACAATAATAATTAATAATGAGAATGATGAGAAGGCCCGAGGGTGATTCTGCCATATTATTTGGACTATTGCACAGTAGGATATCTTGCTGTAGGCCTCAGCAACCGACAAAACGAAATCCAAGGATTGCAGTTTTACTTGCAAGTTGCCTTCTAGCTGACATTCATCCAGAATATAGAAAAATAGAAAAAGAATCCTCAATGGGGCCCGTTCTTAACACATGGCTTTTGGTCCATGTTTAATTAGTCGCCGCCAACCTCCCCGGTAGCTTTCATTTTAATTAGTGTTGTAGAACAGGAGAGAACGTCTTGAGAACACTGCTGTATTAGGAGTCCTGTGAAGCACCAGCATAAAGCTCTATTGGAGAACTTGCTAAAGGATGTCCACAGTCCATAGGAAAGCGAAAGGGAGACACAAGAAACAAAGGATAGCAGCGAGACACCTGGAAAGTGGTATTCAGTAAAACCAAGACCAAATGAAATGGGCATTTTTAGTAGTAACAGAGCTTTAAAAAAGCAAGCCTTATGCACGTCAGTCCAGTGCAGAGATGCAGAAGTCAGATCACACATATCCCCACTGCAGCAGATACCAATTACCTCCAAACTCTTCTCGTGGAGGGACAGGCATGGAAAGCCAGGGCCAGGAGACTTGGGCTTCCTGAAACGGTAGAAATGCCGACTTACAATGCTGTAGATCTGTTTCCAGAACCCTAGGCTTCAGGCTGTGAATACCCTGAGGAATGGAGAGAACCTTCCAAATGGGAGGAAAATTCTTGGCTAAGCAGTCAAATGAATTTCCACCCTTCAGGACTGGTGGAATCTTTGAGTGTGCTAATAATACCAGGCATAAATGTCAGGTGGAGGATGGGGGCAGATGGATGAGGAATGAGATATTGAGTGTTGGGAGTTGGGCATATGTATAGTTCACTGGTAGAGTGCTTGCTTGCCTAGCATGGGTAAGGCCATGGGTTTGAACCCCAGCACTTCATGGGTAAAATTGAGTTTCTCAAATCCATGTTACCCATTTTACTGTGTGGGCTTTTTGTTTTGTTTTGTTTTTATGTACTTGAACTCAGGGCTTAGCTTTTTCTGATCAAGGCTGGTACTGCCACTTGAGCCACAGCTCCACTTCTGGTTTTGTGATGGTTATTAGAGGTAAGAGTCTCATGGACTTTCTTGCCCAGGCTGGTCTCAGATCTCAGCCTCCTGAGTAGCAAGGATTATAGTTGTGAGCCATGAGCATCCAGTAAAATATCTGTTGTAAAGAGTCATATCCTATGGAGCATACAGTAGGAAATGGTAAGTTATTGCACAACCATGCTGTGGGTGGGGGTCAGAGCAGTGGGAAAAGAAGACTTAATGATGGGCAACACTTTAAATCCTGTCTTGGATGATGGCAGGCTCCTCTTTTCCTCATTATCTCCATCTCCCTAATGTCCCACACATTGTTTTAAAAGCCATTTGGCAGCCAGGCGTCAGTGGCTCACCGCTGTAATCCTAGTTATTCTAGAGACTGACATCTGAGGGCTGAGGTTCAAAGCCAGCCTGGGCAGGAAAATCCATGAAGACTCTTACTTCCAATTAAGTACCAAAAAGACGGAAATGCTCTAAGTGTTAGAGAACGGCTTGGGGCAAAAACAAGCTCTGGGACAGTACTCGGGCCCTGAATTCAAACCCTAGTTGTGGCGCACGCATGCATGCACGCACACGCGCGCACACACGCACGCACACACACACTACCAGTGGAAAAGATATTTGGTATCAGGATCTGCATGTAGACTGAAGGCATTGTGATGGAGGATGGAGAACTGGAGAGACAATAAGGAGACAAGAATTGAGGGGCCTCCTTCATGGCTGGTCTAAGGGAGGCAGAAATGGCCTTTGGAGAAAGGGGAAGTTGGTGAATACCAGCAGAAAGAAGCCAGATTGTGCTAGGGCTTGCACACCCACTAAAAGAGCAAGGATCAGCAAGCAGAAGGAGCCACAGTGTGCATACAGAAGTAGAGTAGAAGCCAAGGTAAAGGTTGGCTTTCAATGCAAGGTGGAAGGGATGCTGGGAAAGACCGGCCGCGATTGCGTAGTCCCCACCACCAAGATCAGGTCCTGATGGTGGATGTGGACTGGAGCTCAGCCAGAGTGCGTATTGACTGACACACTGAAGGAACAGACTGGAGAAAGACAAAGGTGTGCAAAGGGCTGTCTTCAGCATCACAGAAGAGGGCAGAGAACTCACTGGGGTGGCCAGGCCTGGGCTCTGGTTTCAGTGTGCCTTCTACTTGTGCTAGAATCTTCATGAAGGCTTGAAGCTCTGCGTGTCATCTGCCCAGGAAGCATGGGAAGTGCCATTGGCAACAGGCATCCGAGGAAGGCCAGGAAATAACACTGCAAGGTCAATCCTGGGGATCTGTTGATGGAGATAGAATTTGAGGGCAGGGTTTTGTGGTTGTTGTTCTTACACAAAAACCCCATAGCATCTTTCTTGTGCTGAGTTTCACAGGCTTGTTCTCTCAGACTCCCCGGGAGCACTGGAGTCTCCACACATGCGCATCTCAGCATCTTTGTCTTACCCGCTCTATTCTTTCTTCTTCCTGCTAGTTCCCTTATTGATCATTTCCAAGAGGTAGCTGAACATTCACCCAAGAGGGTGAGAGTCAATTATGAACACTGTTTTTGGAGCTGGAAGGTGGGGGGGGGGAGTAAGCAGATGAAATGATTTTCATTTTGCAGAGGGGGGTTGTACTTTGCTGAAGTAATAAGAAGTTGCACCAGAGCAGTATTGTTGCCATAGAAGATCGTGCGAAGACGGCTTGGGGAGCGTTTACTGACGTCACTGCCAGGGTAGTCAACAGTTCTATGTCCACAGCTCTACTATGCTGCGCGCAAAGTGGATGAATGGATGGCTTGAATGAGCTGTGTTTATGGCTGGCTGATTCCATATTTGGAGGCCCCCCCCTTCCTCTTCCTTTTGCTTCGATTTCTTTGTTCTTTCCTCTTTCCTTTTTGTTTTTAAACATTTCAATAGAAACACAATGTTCTCCTATACAAGTGTGCTGAGTATAAAATGCGCGAGAATCACTACTGTTCAAAGTCTGCCAAGTGTGCTGCTGATCTGCGATGTTTTCCTGCATGCTTCTTTTTCTTTTCTTTTACTTTTAATTCTAGCAGTAGGCAAAAGAGTTTTATTGAAAGATACAGACAGATAGAACTCCTGCATGAGAGGGCGACTCAGAAGGAGTGAACCCTAAGTCCTGTTTTTTCTACTGCAGTTTACTTCTAAATGCAGTATAATGAAGTAAGTCTTCCGCTGTAATTCCTAAGAGGTTTTGCATTACAGGATATTTTAAAGTTGCTTTGTCATTTGTTGCATACAATTCTGTCACAATCGTATCGCTTCATGAATTGTCTTTTAATATTAGTGTTTGGCAAATTTTCTTATTCTTATTACCTTTGGGTTGCTGATGTAGCTCAGTGGTAGAGCATGGAATTAGTATGTGTACAAGGCTCTGAGAGGTCCACCACAAAAAGTAAGTAAATAAATGAACACACGTGTACTTATATATGGATATATACATATATAATCACTTTTGCTTTATATTTGCTTGCACTTACCATCTGTTTTCAACTTTTCTGTACTAATGAGTGTATTTTTTGGAAATTGTATATAGTGTTGCTTTGCTCTTTTAGCTCAGTTGGTTAGTCTGTCTTTCACGGGAGGATTCAGTCTGTTGACATTGAGCGTAACAAACAATGGACTTGATTATTATCGTTTATCTTAATTTGCTAGCCAATTTGTCTATTCTTCTCTCATTAGATATGGTTCATGCTAGGTAAACACCCAGCAGTTGTGGAGTTTAGGTCTTGACAAGCTGTATTTGATATAACTATAGGTGCTGTAAGTGAAAATGACTGCTAGACAATTGATGGTAGAAGAGGAGGGAAACCAATGCTAGGAAACAAAAGACGACAGAGCAGACACAGACTGGAGTTTTCAGTGGCATTAGTCAGGGTTCTGCAGAGAAGCAGACCAATAGCCGAATCCCCTGTTCTTCAGCAAAGCTTGGTCCCTGCTCCTAAAGCCTTAGTCTGATTGAATTATAGAGGCTAATCTGCTTTCCTCAAAGCTTACCAACTTAAATGTTAATCACATCTAAAAAATACCTTCACAGCAATTTCTAGACCCATGTTTGACTAAACACCTGGACACCGTAGACTAGCCAAGTGACACGTGAAATTAAAAATCACCTCCAGAACCATCTCAACACTTGAAAAAATGCAAATGGATCATTTCTAAAATAAATAACTAGGGCTGGGAATATAGCCTAGTGGCAAGAGTACTTGCCTTGTATACATGAAGCCCAGGGTTCAATTCCCCAGCACCACATATACAGAAAATGGCCAGAAGTGGCGCTGTGGCTCAAGTGGCAGAGTGCTAGCCTTGAGCAAAAAAGAAGCCAGGGACAGTGCTCAGTCGCTAAGTCCACAAGGCCCAGAACTGGCAATAAATAAATAAGTAAAATAAATAAAATTAAATTAATTTTTTTAAAGCAGCCCCAAGACCAAGAGCTTAATATCAAGGAATTGCCTCTATGAGTTACAGTTATATTCAAAAGTCCAACTGTCCTTATTCTTGGGTGAAACCTAGAGTATGTTGTCAACTTATAAAATGTGTTTTTGTTACATGCTGGTGGTTCAAGCCTGTAATCCTAGCTACTCAGGAGGTTGAGATCTGAGAATCCCAGTTCAAAGTCAGCCCTGGCAGAAAAGTCCTCCTAAGATTCTTCTCTCCAATTAACCACTCAAAAACCGGAAGTGATTCTGTGGCTCAAGCACAAAGAGGCTCAGGGACAGTGCCCAGGCTCTGAGTTCAAGCCCTACACTGCTAAACAAAACCAAAACCAAAACCAAAAAGAACCGTGTTTTTCTTCGTTACTTTTCCTGAGACCAGAACTTCATGATGTAGATTGATCTAGAGAGCTTGGTGTTGCATTTACCATATCTGTGCCCTAGTGATTTACTCCCTTGGGGTTTGAAAGCTGAGCCCGGAGTTGTAATTCCTTACCCCAGCCTCACACAGTCCCAACTGGCCTGCATGCAGCCAGGAGCTAAATCAGTACTGCCTCCTCCCAGTTTCTATGGGGCTGGTAGTCCAGCCTCGTCTGGATGTTTCCAGAAGTTCTGAACTATATGTTGATCTTAAATATCTGTGGGAGATCTACAGAAGATGTATGTTTATCCTTTGCAAGCTCATATGTACTTCCGGCCAGTCTCCTTTTCAAGTTAAAATCCTTCTGAGGGGCTGGGAATGTGGCTTAGTGGTAGAGTGCTTGCCTAGCATGCATAAAGCCCTGGGTTTGATTCCTCAGCACCACATGAACTAAAAAAGCCTGGAAGTGGCGCTGTGGCTCAAGTGGCAGAGTGCTAGCCTTGAGCAAAAGGAAGCCAGGGACAGTGCTCAGGCCCCGAGTTCAAGCCCCAAGACTAATTTAGTTAGGATTTTAAAAAATAATTCCAATTATGAGAATTAAAAAAAATTAAGCCTATTGGTTTAGCACAAATGTATTGGGTTTCCATCTTGAGTCTACTGGATTGATTCACGTTGATATTTCATTATGTAGTAACCATCCAAGCCTTCTCAAATTACCTGAACGCGTTGAGGCTCACTTTCTCCATCTGCAAAATGGGAATGGTGTCATTCTTACATCACTAGGAGGTGAGATTTTTATGAAATATGGCTGTTTATTTTAATGATCAAACATTCTGTTTTTCAATTCAAAGAAACATTTCTTTTTCACATGATAGCTTCCAATTCATGGCCCTAAAGAAACATAAATTCAGGCCAAGTGTGGTTAAATCGAACCTCTTTTACAGGTTATTGGTATTATATTTTCAAGATTGTATGTGTGTAAGCACGTGCGCATGTGTGTGTGCAAGCACACATGCATGCCAGTACAGGGGCTTGAACTTAGAACCTTGTGCTCTTGCTTAGCTTTTTTTCCAATCCTGGCACTCTGCTACTTGAGCCACAGCTTCCCTTCTGGCTTTTTGCTGGTTAAATGGAGATAGGAGTCTCACAGATTGATTTGCTGGCTTCAACCTCTGATCCTCATTGCTCAGTCTCCTGAGTAGCCAGGATTACAAGCATGAGCCACCATCACCTGGCTAATTACTGCCTGAGTTACAAATACCTCCATATGAAGCCCAAGCTTCTGCTTTGCGCAGCGGGTCACCAATACATTGTGAATTAAACAAACAAGATAGAACCAGATCTCAATTTTCTTCCTGAAACTTGCAGATGTAGTGGATACCCAACTGAATTAAGAGTTGTTCCTCAAAGTTCCATTAGAGAGAAGAATATGTGACTTCACAAGTAGGGAGATGATGATGATGATGATGATGATTTTGCCAGTTCTGGGCCTTGAACTCAGGGCCTGAGCACTGTCCCTGGCTTCTTTTTGCTCAAGGCTAGCACTCTGCCTCTTGAGCCACAGCGCCACTTCTGGCCATTTTCTGTATATGTGGTGCTGAGGAATCGAACCCAGGGCTTCATGTATATGAGGTAAGCACTCTTGCCACTAGGCCATAGTCCCAGCCCAAATAGGGAGATTATAATGGACCAAGATTGGATTATTTAGGAAATGGTGATACGTCCGCTTTTGCTCACCAAAATCAAACTTAGGAAAGAGATGAAAGTGAATCAGAATGTGAAAAGCACATGGAGATAATCACAGAAATAATTCCAAGGTGAAAGGGACTCAGCCCATTCAAGGGCAGACAAGCAGAGGTAAATTCTGACCAAAGAATCTGTAACCAAGGATGACATCATTCTGATGATGTGGGAAAGTTGGGGAAGTTTCAGGCCATAACAATCCCAGCAGCAAGCTAACTGGAGAGGGCCAGTCTAATCCAGTCTTGGCACAGGTTTTGCCTATGGCAGCCAAATGAGGACAGCATCTAGATAGCGCTGCTTTTCACGGCATCATGACTTGTGTGACAAAGCATCATACTATATTCAGTCTCTGTATGGCAGGCATAGTTCTCTCTGCAGATAGGAGCCTGGGATTTCCCAGGTGTAGAGGTTGGTGTTTGCTCTGTAAACTTGTAGGTCAGATGCTGTTGAACTTCCTGAGCAAACTGCCGGGTCTGTGGTGATCTTGAAGCTCTTGCTGCTTCAGCACTGCAGTGGTGCTGTGGAAATTTGTCTACCTATTTGTACCAACAGTGAGAATTCTGTAAAATTTGAGATAGTGGGGGGGGGGGCAGGGGGAAGGAATGAATGAAAGATTGAATGTCATTTAGAGCCCATTGGCCATTGCTCAAAAGACAGTGATAGGCTAGGTTCAGGTCCCTGTTACTCAGGAAGCTGAAATCGGAAGTTCTTGGTCCAGAGCCAGCCAGGGCAGGAAAGTCTGTGAGGCTCTTGTCTTCAGTTAACCAGCAAAAAGTCAGAAGTGGAACTGTGACTCAAGTGATAGAATGCCAGCCTTGAGCAAAAAAAGCTAAGGGACAATGTCCAAGCCTAGTTTAAGGCCCAGTACTGGCAAAACTAATCTACACTGGGATAAGCATGCTAAAGGTAAGGTTTTGTCAGGAAAGAGTTAAAAAGTTTCTCCCACCTCTGCAACTACAGAGACCTAGGGAAAATGCACTAGCCTTCCACACACACACACACACACACACACACACACACACACACACTCAGGCAAGGAACCTGTTTTGCAAGTTTTGCCAGTGAAAAGTAGGTAGGGGGTTGCCAGGGCTGAGTAGGAATGCTTAGAAGTATCAATTGAAGCTTTTTACAAAACCTGAGTTTTCCAAGTAACTTCATCCTGCAGAGGGGGGCACACATGGGCCCCAGTAGTTTGTTTTTTGGTGTGTGTGTGTATGTGTGTGTGTGTTTAAATTTTCCTCCACCTATTAAGTGCATTGTTAGACAGGGAGGGGCAGATTAACGAATGCCTATAATTTTGATCATTGTTTTCTGCAAAACAGCTCAGGCTTTGAAAACGAAGCCATCGTTCTTGGCTAAGTTTCTGCCAGCGGCACAAATTACACCGTGCAGGGAGATCCAAGAGATCCTGAAAAGGTTTCATTAATGAACAATTTCAGACAATTGTTTAAGTCTTTGCCTGACAGGTAACGTTGGCATGGAGGCAGGTGGGGTTAGGGTTTCCATGGAGATGTATGATGTCATGCTTGAAAGAGCATGTCAAGACAGACAGTTGAACAAGTAGCTACTCAAAGAAGTCCTATAGGCTACAAGTAGGTTTTATGCAAATGACGAGTTTTGCTGGGGGGGAAACCCTGCAAAAGCCAATGGCGAGAACATGGAAGGGCTTTCACCTGACAGCACCGCGGGATAACTCGGAGCCCATTAGAAACTTGCAGAAGATGCATTAGATGTTCAGCTTTTACTGCCTTACCTGAGGAGTCTCGATCCAGGTAAATGTTCAGCTTGTTGTTTGTTGGTTTTTTTTAAAGTTATTTGCCCACATTTATCTGGAAGGAGTGTGGTTTGTTTCGGTGCATTGTTCTCTTGGCAGGAAGCACTGAGCTCTTCTCACGTGGAATGTTCAGGCTTTGGAGCTGTTTTAAGGGCTTTCTGTTGTTATTGTGGTTGAATGAACTAAGATTTTTGAAGAGCACTGCAAAATAAGTATTGCTTTCTTCATTGTGCTGTCCGTAGCCAGGGTGAATAACGATGGAAGAATGTTGCAGATAAGGATGTGGAGGACCGTCTGAGATGGAAGTGAGATCCTACAGGTCCCTGGTGATTATTTCCAGATGTATATGTGCTCTCCTTTTCCTCTACAGTCCAGACTTTGTATAGTTCTGTATTTTCACCTAATAAAATACAAACAAGTGAAATACATGGCCAATCATAGAAATCGTTTTGGATTGAGGAGTAAAGAACATGGTACTTTTGTGAAGATGTACCTGTATGTTTTTCTCATGGAAGCACTTTCTGGGGCTAGGAAAAAACAAACAACCCCTATTTGATATACTCAGTGCTGTAGTTGGGAAAACAAAGAGTTTGGGATTCCAAGAAGACAGAAACAGGTTTGGGGGGGAGTGGAGGGGGGCAGAAGGGAGCGTGGGTTATAAATGTAGCTTGCTAGAGCATGCTTTTAAGAAACAAAACCTGGCTACTTAGAGCAGGGGTGGGCTGTACTTGGGGCCAGCACAGGTGGGGGAAGGTAAACAGCCAGCCAGGAGGAGCAGCCCTCCCCATGTGGTCTTTCTGGTGGCCCAGAATAAGTGCATTTGCCAAAAAGAGCCCAGGCTTTGCTAGGCAGCTCCCCCATGCTTTGGAAGAGCACAAAGAAAACTCATTTGTCTCTGTGTACAATGCCAGGGGTTAAAACAGGGCTTCCAGATACCTGTGAAATGCGAACTTGAAAGTTTTGAAACAAAAACTACTTTTTAAAACTATCTGCTGTAGACTGCCCATGGCTCCTGCCTGTAACTTTAGCTGCTCAGGAGATTAAGATCTGAGACTGTGGTTCAAAGCCAGCCTGAGCAGAAAAATTCATGGATGCTTGTCTTTAACTAACCAGCAACAAAGTCAAAAGTGGAGTTGTGGCTCAAATGGTAGAGTGCTAGCCTTGAATGGAAAAAGCTAAAGGACAGAACCCAGGCTTTGAGTTCAAGCACCAGTAGTAACCACAACATAGGTTTGAGTCCTGGCGTTACCATCTGCAACTTCAGCCTATTTTCTCCTTCCTAAAGTGGATTTAACAATATTAGTGTGGTAGCCTAATTGTAAATCTTATGTTTCATGTTAGAGATTATAATTATTTGTTATATGTAAGACATTCAACTGTCTTACCAAGTTTTTGTTTGCCTAGTGGTTTGGTTTTTTTTTTTTTTTTTTTGGCTTAGTTTTATTTTCTGCCTTTTCATGTTATCATTATGACAGCTCAAGTAAGGTTTTCAGTCTTGTCAGCACACTTTATAAAAAAGAAGAATCTGGTCCAGAGAGCTACTAGAAAATAAACTAGCTTGCATTTTTGCATTTGTCTCATTTTGGGGCGGGGGGCCTAGGGAAAAAAAAATCCAAATGTTACTAAAGTAACTCTTAGCTCTGACAATAATTTCT
Source organism: Perognathus longimembris pacificus (assembly GCF_023159225.1). Taxonomy (NCBI): domain Eukaryota; kingdom Metazoa; phylum Chordata; class Mammalia; order Rodentia; family Heteromyidae; genus Perognathus; species Perognathus longimembris. The sequence continues at coordinate 24,924,621 of NC_063178.1, read as the reverse complement.
ACAAATTAATTAACAGGCAAAGTGTGTCACAGGGGCTGGGACATTCGTGTTTTTGCAAAATTAATTAATGTTCCTGTCACTTCTTTTGAGTACTCTGGAAGTATTAAATTATTTTATGCTGCACACAGTTACATCTTTAAGTCTTTCCTACCCCACATTATTTTCCTAGCCCTGCAAGAAAAGACTAGGGTTGAAGCTACAGGTGCTTGCTGGGTGGGAACTGGAGCCACGGAGGGGTTAAGGACGCCGCAGGACGCAGGCCCGAGCTGGGCTCCTTGTCTTGTACCCTCATTGTATTCCGGACGCTGGCACCTCCTCCCTTGTCTCTACTGTGGACACGGGCAGATCCACAGCCCGTAATTACATTCTGTAGCCATTGTGTAGAAGAGACAAATATGGTTTTCATTGTGTTATTTTTAGCAGTAGTGTCTCTAGCTAGGGAAAACACTGTTAGTTCCAGAGCTTTCCAATCAGTGTTTCATTTTTCCAGGTTTTCTGTATGATATTATTTAAAACTGTTCAGGCAGGCAAAAGTTGTTCAGGAGTGTGCAGTGGACTCATGGAGTGGAATTCTAGAGGTATTTGGGGGGAGGGAAGAGTAATTGGGACTTGAACTCAGAGCTTCATGTTCTTGCTTGGCTTTTCCCTTCATGATTAGTGCTCTACCATTTGAGTCACATTAATTAGAGATAAGAGTCTCTCAGATTGGTCTGTCTGGGCTGGCCTTAAACCTGGAACCTCAGCTCTTAACCTCCTAAGTGCCTTGGATACTGGGGTTTGAAGTCAAGGCCTGGTGCTGGTGAGTCAGGTGCTCTACCACTGAGCCACGCCTCCAGCCCTTGTTTGCACTGGTTATTTTAGAGGTAGGCGCTCTCTTTCTGCCTGGGTAGCCCTGTACTACCACTCTTCCTTCCCACTGAAGCTGAGATGGTAGCCATGTGTCATCGCACCCAGCTTCTTTTGAGATGGAGTCTCGTGGACATCTCTGCCTGGGCTGGTTTGGAATCATGAGTCTCTTGATTTCAGCCTCCCATGGAGTTAGGATTATAGTCACAGGCATCGCGCCAGCTATTGGTTGAGAACTTTTCTGCCTGAGGTAGCCTGGAACTGTGATCCTTCTCACTTCAACCTCCCAAGTAGCTAGGGTTACTGGTATAAGCAACTGGCACCAGGCCCCTGCTTTATAACTCCATGGAACCTCTTTCTCGCATTTCCGTATGGCAATCCTCAGTGACTATGGCCCCCGGAGTGTTTTGTACTGGATCAGGATTTGAAGAAGGCTTGTTTGATGGCAGGGCTGTCTGGATTTGAATCCTGCTCCATTATTCTCCCTAGTCCAGGGTTTCCACTGAAGAATTTATATTGGTTTGTTCCTGTGCCAAATAACAGCGAGTACCTGAATTTTAAAAGCCTCTTAAAAGGGAGTTAGTGATGGCTAAGTATATTATTCTCTCGTTAAAAAAAAAAAAACTTTTCTGGAAAGTATTTCTTCAAAAAGAAAATCTGTGAGTCTCCCTGTCCAGCACCTGGAGCTGGAAACCCATCTCGTCCAGCTGTGGAGAGACGGGGTTGCTCTGTGGAGGGAAGCTAGCCTAGAAGCCCATGATGGCTATTTATCAATTGAACATGATCAGAAACAGGCCACTTTTGCTCTTTTCTTGAGCTGGGATGGAACCCAGGACCTTGCACATGCTGGGTAAGTGCTCCACCACCAAATCTGAAGATGTTAGAAAATGTTTCCAAATCTCTCTCCCTCTCCTCTCTCTCTTTCTCTCCTCCTTCTCCTGTCTCCCTTCTACCTCTCTTTCCATCTTCCTCCTTTTCTTCCCCATCCTCTTCCCCCATCTCCCTATTTCCCCCCTCCTTCCCTCCCCTCATTCTGTCTCTCTCAACAGGATTTTATTGTATGTGAATAGACCAGGCTGACTGGGAATTCACAATCTTCCTGACCTCCTGTGCTGGGATTACAGCCATGCTTGCCTGCTCCAAAATCTCTTACTTTCAAAGGAAGTCATTTTGAAGGAAAAAAAAAAAGACAAAGGCTACTGTGCCTTTCTCCCTTCCGCTGTGTGGCACGGGTGCAGATCAGTGGGTGTGGGAGGGGTGTGTCAGTCCTGATGGATAATCTAACTTCCCCCTTGGTTTTATTTCTGCCTTACTCTACAGGTGAGGACATGATTTACCAGAGCTGACATTCCAGAGGGCCCAAGCGGGGGCTCTGCTCTGGTGGTGGGGGACCGGGGACGGGGGACGGGGGACGGGCGGCAGAGGGTGGGGGACGGGGAGGGGGAGGGAGAAGTGCACCTAGGAATCTGCCTAAGTGTTTGGGCCATTTCATTTTGGGGTTGCAATTTTCCTGTAGGGCATCCCTTCTAGTAAATTCCCCAACTTTTGCATTAACTTGAAATCAAGATGAGAAGGACTTTTGTTTTCCTTTTCAAACGGAGATATAAGATCAGAGTAGGAAAGATCTGAGTGCTAAAAATGCAACCAGGGCCTCACACATGTTAGGCAAACTTTCTACCACAGCTCTGTAGGCAGGATTCTGAGGTACCACATTTGCTCTTCCTTATAGTTTACCTGTCTGTCTGTCTGTCTATCTAGCTGTCTATTGCTGGTATTGAACCTTGAACTCAGGGCCTCCTCCTCACGCTTGACTTTGTTACTCACGGCTGGTGCTCTTCCACTTGACTCATGCCTCCAGTCCAGCTTTTGCTGGCTGGCTGTTTGGAGATGGAGTCTTGCAGACTTTTTTTTTTTTGTCTGAAATGGCTTCTAACTGTGATCTTCTAGATCTCAGTCTCCCAAGTGGCTAGGACTGCAGCTGTGAGCCACCAGAACTGAATGCCTCTTATAACCAAAATGATAAGCCTGGCTTGGTTCATGGTGACAAACTGTATGGCAACTGGGAGCCTTGTGTCTGTGTGTTGCAATAGAAAGAATGGAATCAGGACAGCCTTAATTGGAGAGAGACAAAAGGTGGAGGCGAAGGCCAGATTTATCCTCATGACAGGAAGCTATGTTGCCTTTGCTTCTGGACTACAGACCAGGCAGCAGCAAGAATGGTCTGGTCCCTGGATGTTTGAATTCCAAGAGCAAATGTAAAGCATAGCGTGGGAGAAGGCTTTCTCTGACTGGTTCCAGATGTGCGATTGACTAGGGGCTGGATGTCTGAGCTCCCTCAGTGCAGAGCCTGTCTAGGTGTCTGAACAACTGTGGGGTCTTCTGGCTGCAGAGTTCTACTTGGTGGTCTCATTCTCACCCTTCGAACTTGATTCTGGGATCTTCCATTCCTTTCTGTTTGTTTGTGATGAAGCAGCAGAAGTGATCATGGTGTTTCCCAGAGTGCACAATCACGTTGTCCCTATAAAACTGAGGGTGCATTCCTCAGAGCTGTAAGCTGCTCTAGGCTGTGTGTCCCTGCTCTGTGCTCAGTGATGGAGAAGCAAGGACTTTGAGAGAGATGTCTGTACCTGCCCTGTAGAGCTGGCCAAGGGGACTTTAGCCATTCTCCTGGCCGCTCAGTGAAGCAGGCTGGTCCCTCACAGTGAGTGCGGAGGGCTGAGGGAGCTCAGGATGCCTCGCCTTGTTCTCTTTGTCTTTTGGCAATGTTTATAGTCAGGCACAGAAGACGCGCCCCTATAATCCTAGCTACCCAGGGTGCTGAGACCTAGAGGTTTTGTGTGAAGCCAGCCCTGAAAGAAAAGCTCACATGACTGTTACCTCCAATGAACCAGTATAAAGCTGGACTGGAGGCATGGCTCAAGTGATGAGGCACAAGCCATGAGCGAGAAAAGCCCAGCAAGCCTGAGGCCCTGAGTTCAAACCTAGGACAGTGCTTATGAATACTTCTCAGCACATCCAGAGGGCAGTACATCTTGTTTTCCTAGTGAAGACAGCTCAGTTCCCAGCCTGTGACTGTCATGTGGTCTACTCTTCCAGAAGGTCACCTTGTTATAATAATTGTCTCTTTGAGTTTCTCTGAGAGCTGTCTGTATTTCCTTCTTTGGCTGTCATAATACTTGAGTCTTTTCTCACATTAAGTTGTTGTTGTTTTCCATGGTAGTGCCGGGGCCTGAACCAGGGCCTGAGCTCCATCCCTGAGCTTCTTTTGCTCAAGGATACTGCTCTACCACTTGAGCCACAGTGCTACTTCCAGCTTTTTCTGAGTAGTGTAGTGGAGATGAGAGTCTCACTGACTGTCCTGCCTGGGTTGGCTTTCATCCACGATCCTCAGATCTCAGCCTCCTGAGTAGCTAGGATTACAGGCATGAGTCACCAGCGCCTTTTCTCATTTATTCTTTTTTTCTGATCCTGGGGCTTGAACTCTGAGCCTGGGCACTGTCCCTAAGCTTTTTTGTGCTCAAGATTAGCACGCTACAACTTGAGCCACAGTTCCACTTTCAGCCTTTTATGGCTAATTAGAGATGAAAGTTACACTGCCTGACTTTCCTGCCTGGGCAGGCTTCAAACCACGATCTTCAGATCTCAGCCTTCAGAGCAGCTTACAGCCGTGAGCCATTGGCACCCAGCTCAGGCTATGTTTTAAGCCTATAATAAAAAAAAAAAAAGCCAGCTGCCTTATAAAGAACAACTTTGAGTTTCTCCTTTGTGGTCCTGTGTGCGGGTGTACGTGTGCCTCTGATAGCAAGAACAGTACAACTGATTTAAAACTATTCTCTCGTCAGAGCAATTATACTCATGGCCTCATAAGATATTAACTTGACCCCTCTTTAATTACTGTGTAGATTGCTTTTTTTCTGCTGGTATGAACAGTGCAGCAAGTGTGTCTGTGCCTATATCAGCACATCCAAAGGACAAATTCTTTCATGTCAAATTGGCTTACTAATGTGGAAAGACACTGTCCAGCTTTCTCTAAAACAGGCTCGCCAGTGTCTAAGGCTCTGGTATCACAGAAGATGGCTTAGCAACACATCTGTGTAGTCGCTGCTGTCCTGATAGTGTAGGAAATAGAAGTGAGATGCAGATATGGTAACACATAGAGTAAGTTATTAGAGAGCAATACAGATGGTGGGATCTCATTTATTGAAAAATGGGTGGGCTCTATTTGTATGGAAAAAAAGCATGTGTGTTTTCTGTGTATTTAGGTATTAAACATTTCTAGAATAATGGCTAAGAAATCAGTGAGAGGAACTAGCATGCGAACAAGAATAGAAATTTTGTTTTCAAATTTTCCGCACTTCTCTACCCTTTATTTTATTTATTTTTATTCTTTGCCAGTCCTGGGGCTTGAACTCAGGGCCTGAGCACTGTCCCTGGCTTCTTTTTGCTCTACCACTTGAGCCACAGCACCACTTTCGGCTTTTTCTGTTTATGTGGTGCTGAGGAATCGAACCCAGGGCTTTGTGCATGCTAGGCAAGCACTGTAGCACTAAGCCACACTCCCAGCCTCTATATTTTTAGTATATGTATATATTATGTGCATAGAATACTAATTTTAAATCTCAGATGCTCAGGATGTAGAGATAAGATAAAGTGATTCAAAGCCAACCTAGGCAAAATGTTTGTGAGACATACACCTCAACCAACAAGCTGAGCATGGTAGTTTGAGTCTGTAATCCCATCCACATGGGAGATGGAGATAGGAAGATTTCAGGCCAATGTTGGTCAAGGCAAAAGCACGAGACTCTATTAAACATGAAGTAAAAGCACAAAGGGCGTTGCTCAAGTAGTAGAGTACTTCCTAGACAAATGCGTTAGGCTCCGAGTTCAAGCCTCAGCACTGCCAATAAACAATAAAACAAACAATACCAATAGAGCCTCCACAAACAAACAGAGTACATCCATGCTTTGAATGTGGAGGCACTTGTGCTGGAAGAGTCACGCTCCCTGCTCTCCACACAATGCTCTTTGGGGTTTCTGAGCATCAGTTGCATTTGGTTTACATATTTTTAAGCTGCCTGGACTTTTTCCACAGCAGAAGTCAACTCACTTTTGTAAGGCAACCCATTGTATAAAACCAAATCTCATCTATCACCAGTATGTATCGCCAGCATGGAGGAGCAGGGGTGGAGGATGGGGTTTAGGTTTTTCAGAGGAAATCTGTAGCTATATACAGTGACTCAGTTTCCTAAGTGAAACAACAAATCCTGCTTTCATTCACAGACTATTTAGATTCACAAAGACTGCAAGTCGGGGCTGGGGATATAGCCTAGTGGCAAGAGTGCCTGCCTCGGATACACGAGGCCCTAGGTTCGATTCCCCAGCACCACATATACAGAAAACGGCCAGAAGCGGGGCTGTGGCTCAAGTGGCAGAGTGCTAGCCTTGAGCAAGAAGAAGCCAGGGACAGTGCTCAGGCCCTGAGTCCAAGGCCCAGGACTGGCAAAAAAAAAAAAAAGACTGCAAGAGCTTTGTTGTTGAGAGCAAGACATGTCAAGAACGGAAGGCACCACTTTGAAGAAAATGGGGAAAAAGGGGGGGGGAGAAATAACACATTTTCTCTCTACTCCCACATCACTGAAAGAAGCCTTGGTTGTGATGGTAAACTCTAACTCTTTTTTAATTCAGATGTGCGACGTGTACTCAAACTACAAGTGTGAAGGGTTGCCTTACAAGTTCAGTTTTTAGTGTAATTAGTCTCTTCTTTCTCTTCTCAAAAGCTTTGGAAACTTCATGTTTTCCCTATGTGTGTGTGTATGTGCGTGCATGCATGTGTGCACGTGCCACTACTTGGGCTTGAACTCAGGACCCAAGGCCTGTTCCCTTAGCTTTTTACTCAAGGTTTGTGCTCTACCATTTGAGCTACAGCTCCATTTCCAGATTTTTCTTGATTAACTGGAAATAAAAGTCTTATGGACTTTCCTGCCCACACTGGCTTCGAACCTTGATTCTCACATCTCAGTCTCCTGAGTCGCTAGAACCACTGCCATCCATCTCTGTGTAATTCTACATAACTTTTTTTCTCCATAAGAGATCAGAGATCTGCAGCTAACTGCAAATATTTGCAAAAGGAAAAAAATGTAAAATAAATGTGTCTTAATGTACTACTTTATGGATAGACCTATGCCTGACATTAGCTGGTTAATCTAAAAAATAATGAGAACCAACTTGGCTTAGAGGAAAAAAGGGGGGAAAATCAAGAGAAAGCTGTAATTTAAGCAATTTCATTAAGGAGAATATAATTACTGTAGCCCCAGGGAAGAGGTAGGCCGCTTTTAAGCCAAATGGAACCTTTTCTATATTATTGGAAAAATGGGCCAAGTTTGCTATATCATAAGGTAAACAGAATATTTTCTTTTTTCAGATATTAAATACCTCTGGCCTTTTAAGACATACGCATTCAGATCTCAAATATCTTTATGCATTCCAATATAATATAGTAAAAAGTTTCCCCATATGCTGGGCATGGTGATTAATGCCTGTAAAATAGCTAGCTTGGGAGACTGAGACTGGGAAGACTGGTTTCAAGCCAGCCCAGGGAAAACTTGGTGAGACCCCCATCTCAACAGAAAAAGCTTGGTGGTGCGTACCTCAAGTGTAAATGAGAAGATCATAGTCTAGGTCAATCTGGGCATAAACATAAACCTCTATCACACAGATAACCAGAGCTAAAAGGGCTGGATATATTTCTCAAGTGGTAGAGCACTTGCCTAGCAAGTGCAAGGCCCTGAGTTCAAATCTCAGCAGCACCACCACCAAAGAGAGAGAGTGTGTGTTTCCTATATACTTTCAAATATGTATAGGTACTAGAATTCCGACATGTATTTTTACAACAACAACAAACCAACCTCATATAAACAAGGCAACCAACGCTAAGAACAAAGTCTAAAGACTTTGACTCTTCAGGCAAGCCTCGAGCATTTTTCTGGAATTCTGGAGGTGGGCATTGGAGAAACAGTAGCTTGTTTTCTGAAGTTGGGTTTTTCAAATGTTATCATCAGGCCAAGGATGACTTACCTATGACCCCATGGCCTGAAGTTCTCTTTCCTCCCTCCTACTTTTTTTGTTTCTTTCTATTTTTCTCATGTTGGGCCTGAGACTTGAGCTCTGGGCACTCTCAGTAGCACCGTGGACTGACAGCGGATGCTCTTCGTTTGGAGCCATGCTTCCAGTTCTGGCTTTTGGCTGGTTAATTGGACATAAGAATCTCCTAGCTTATCTTCCCATGCTGGCTTTGAACCAGGATTCTCAGATCTCAGCCTCCTGAGTTGCTAAGATTATAGGTGTGAGCCACCAGTCCCAGGCTCTACCCCTGCTACTGATGAACCATGAGGACCTGGAGCAGCTGTCCTTTGCTACTTGTTTACGGAGATCTCCCAAAGTGCTGGGAGGGAAGTATGCTCTGCTCTAAGTGAAGCCTGGAGATCACCTGGCTGTCTGGAATGTCTAAAGCATTTATTATGCAATCTTCCCCTCGGCATTATGGGAAGAAATCCACATACACAGATCAAATCCCGTTCTTAGACACCTGCACTTTGTGGACAGGCTTAAGAATTTACCCCGAGAAAGAACATTTGGTGGATCCCTCTGCCAATGGTGCTGTTCGCATACTTGTACAAGGACCTCCGATCACACACTCCCAATCTCCCTGACCCCGAATCTCATTGCCAACATTTTCATGTGGGACTCCAGAAGTGCTCACTGGAATTGGAGAGACAAATTGGGCAACCCTGTGAGGTCAGAAATAAGAATAGATGAGAGGTACCTGGCCTAGGGCCAAGGTCTCTATAAAATTCTGAGAAGGACTTCTGCAAATGTTGGTAAATCATTAAAACGTGGCTCGGAATGTGGCTCAGTGGTACAATACGTGCTTTGAATGCCCCCCAACACTGCAAAACCCAGAAAAATAAGTACATAAAATATAATTAAACCACTAAGCCTTAGTAGAATCAGGTGTTTATGTTTTACTTAAAAATCAAACCTCTTATACCATGAAGAAAAGTAAATTTTGATCAGGAAACACTAGACTTAAATTCCTTTGCAAAGGCTTTGCTGGAATTGAATAGCAGGCACCTGGTAAGACAGGGGCAGGCATTACTGTCCGTCCCACTTACCTACTGAAGAAACTGTCCTTACCTACTGTGGAAACTTAACTCGTGTGTGTGTGTGTGTGTGCGCGCGCGCGCGCGCGCGTGTGTGTGTGTGTGTGTGTGTGCCCATCCTAGATCTTGAACTCAGAGCCTGGGTGCTGACCCTGAACTTTTTCTGCCTCAGCTTCCCCTGTGCTGGGATTACAGGCTTGTGTCACCACTTGACTTAATCTTACAGTTTTACATTTTTAACTACAGTGTGGTAAGGGGTGAGGAAGGTCACCTTTGTTGGTGAACAGTAGAACTTCACTGCTGAGTTTAGAGTGGAGAATTGTCTCTACCACTTATTATTGATTTGGAGTACATTGATCTAAATAGGCTTGCGTTTATGAACATGTATGCAAAAGATGGGAAAGAGCTAAGGAAAGGAGAAGAAGCTATTCTAGAAAACATCTGGGCAGGAAACGAATGAGCAGCAACTGCAGAGATCCCAAGACAGGAAGAAACTTGTCTGTTGAACAGCTCAGGTGAACTTGGGAGAGGCGGCTGGGATTAGTAAACCTCGGTGAGGACTTGGGAGAGTGTGCTCAGTACAGGAGGCGTCAAAGCAGGGGAGACAGAATATACCTTTAGCTTTTGCTCAAATGCAAAAGCCCCTTTGGATAGATTGCGGGTCACTTCTAACCTTGCCTCCCTCTCCATCTCTGTAGCTGTCTTCAAAGCCCACCTGAAAATACACTGTGGAGGTTTCCTAGTGCCGACAGTTTCCACAATCCTAAGGACCTATGATTTGGCGCCAGCATCCTGTGCCTTGCGTGCACAGTGCCACAGTCATTAACCCAAAGACCCAAAGGCCAAATGTCGCTATTTCTTCCCCCCGACACCTTTTTTTTTTTTTTTTTTTTTTGGCCAGTCCTGGGCCTTTGACTCAGGGCCTGAGCACTGTCCCTGGCTTCTTTTTGCTCAAGGCTAGCACTCTGCCACCTGAGCCACAGCGCCATGGCCGTTTTCCATATATGTGGTGCTGGGGAATCGAACCGAGAGCTTCATGTGTAGGAGGCAAGCGCTCTTGCCACTAGGCCATATTCCCCCCCCCCCCCACACACACACCTTTTTGACTCCTAGTTCTAAGCACATTTCAAGTGTCCAGTGAGATTACTGAAATATTTCCTCCTGACCACAAGACAAGGCGTATGTGTGATGCAATAATGCCCTGATAAGATGCCTGTGTCATGCGTCCCTGAGTCAGGATTGGTCCTGTGATTACATCTTGTCTTTTCATCTGCTTTCAACTGAGAAGAGAGTTAAGGAGTTTGATAAAATGTTGGTGCTGAGAATGAACCCAGGCCCTCCTAAGCACATACTCCACAAAAATATAAGTAGACATCGTGACACTTTTTACTAGTGGCCATTGTCAATTTAGACCCGCTTCTGTAAATTATGGAACTGCTAGGAAGCTTATTAGCCCACATTGGCTCCCAAGATGTTTTAAGTTTTCAAAGTGTGTCTGGCACCATCTTTTTTTTTTTTGGTGTCAGTACTGGGACTTGAACTCAGGGCCTGGATACCATCCTTTAGCTTTTTTACTCAAGTCTGACGCTGTATCACTCCACTTTCAGCCTTTTGGTGGTTTCTTGGAGATAAGTTTTATGGACTTTCCTGCCTGGACTGGCTTAGAATTGCAATCCTCAGATCTCAGCCTCTTACACAGCTAGGTTAACAGGTGTGAGCCACAAGCCCTTAAGGAGGTTAGTCTTGTGTCTTTGGAGGCCATAGCTGGGTCTGGATTCCAGGATCTGACAGCAAGGTTCGGCAGGACCGGCTCTTTAGAAACCAGAGAGTGAGAGCAATAGGTGGAGCCGTGGTTTAAGCCATCCCATCACAAAATGAGGTGGGAATGATCTCTGTGTGATTATCTCACATCTCAAGGTCATATCCCTCTTCTTGCTTTATTTAGTTGTTCTAGAACTTCCCCTAAAGTGATTTGGGCATTTGATATGAATTATGTAAACATGCATCCCTAATCTCATATTACAAGTGAACATGGAACGGCACAGGGGAGCTACCTACGTTCCTTCTCACTCAGATTGGTGCAAATTTCTTTAATGACTGGTGGGGGGAGGAGCCTATTTGGCCAGGTAAGATAAGTGGAAGAGAGACAGATTCCTGCAATGTGTTTGTTTGTTTGGTTTTGGTGTTCACATCCGGATTTACTGAAACTCCACCCAAATTACATTTGCATAGCAGTGAAAAACCGGTATTTTTCTATCATGTGAATCACCTCCCCCCCCCCCCCCCCCCCCCCCGCGTCTGGCCAGCTTGCTGGGAGAGGAAGCAAGGCTGAAGGGAGCTGGTCCTGTCACCCATGGGCAGGAGCCGTGGCCTCGAGGAGAACCTTGAAGGTCTCGCTCATGGCCAGGGCTGGATCTAGACATGAAGTCACCCATCCGCCATTCCAGGGACAGGCCAAAGAAGAAAGGAAGCCTTGGGTGTTTCTGGTGCCCCCAGCACTGCCGTGCAGCGACCACGAATCAGGTACAAAAGTGGTGTGATTCTGGGGTTTGTCTTCTGTCCTTGGGGTCCCTGATAGCTGTGTCATACACTGCTGATCACCTGGGCAATTCTCCTGGGAGCAGGCTGGCTGTTTCTTCTTTTTGATCGTGAGCCACGAGGGGCACAGGTCACCTGACTTCTATAACAGTTCAATGACGCTTCACACATGGAGGTTAGCTTTAATAATTGCATTGCTTCTCTCTAACTGAAAAAAAAAAATCTCTTCATTTCCTGCACCTAGGCAAGAAGCATTTTCCTTTGATGGTAACACAATACTACTTGGCAAGGTGTAATCAGTGCTAGATCATACTTTACTGTGCTGGATTCTGAAATACTGGGTCTGTGGAATACTGATTTGAAAATGTTGTAAAAGTTAGAAGAGTGCCACTGCTTAAAAAGTGTCTAAAAAAAAGGATGCTTTTTCCTTCTTCTCCTCCTGTACTGCCTTAACTTTTTTGAATTGTATTTTCTACTGTTTCCTTGGAGCTGGGGATGGAAACCAGTCTCCTGTGTGCTAGGCAGGCGCCTCAGCACTGACCTATACCTTCAGTCCATGAGTTTCTTACAGTTCGCCCAGCTGCTTCTGAACTGGGCTACCTCACCTTTTCAAAGTGCAGTCAGTTGAGGCTTGGCCTGTTAGGTCTTGTTCCTGCCTCACAAACCCTGACTGAATAGCTGTTGATCTGCAGCCATCAGAGATTGTGCTGATGGAGACTTTTTTTTTTTTGTTAGCCCACATCCGGATTTACTTCCCACAAGGAAAGTCTTTGGAGATAATAGCGGCAAGAAGGCAAGAGAGAATTTCCATAAAGAGACAAAAACAATGGGAGGGAGGAAGAAATCAAATGGAAAACCCAAAACCAAGATTGTTTTGATGAGTCCCTTGTACCCAATTTATGATTTCCTGGGCTTACCCCTTTTTACTGCCTTCATTAAGATGTTATGGAAAGAAAACAAGAAATGGAACATGACTGACCTAACTTTTTTATATAATATGATTGAGCTTACTTGTGATTGAGTTTCATAAGTTTGATGTAGGAACAGAGTGGAGAAAAAAATGTACAATTTTGCTGAAGGAACTAAACCAGCAGTGTTAGCATGCCTACGTTTAAAATTTTAGTAGAAACTAGGCAATAGTAAGGATCTCTCTCTCTCTCTCTATCTCTCTCTCTGCAATTTTTGTTGTTGCTGTGTAGATCTTGTTGGTGCTGTCAGTATTTGATCAATTCCGTGATCCAATGTGCTTTTATATTTAACATTTTTATTATATTCAAGTAGTTGTACAAAGGAGTTGCCATCTAACCAAAGTTTATGAATACCTAACTGTCAGTCCTTTCAACCTTCTCACCCATCCCTCCCAATTCCATTGTGCTTCATTTGAACATTTTGGGGCCCCAACTATTCCAAGCAGGAGGTACTTAGTGAAAGAAGGGGTGGGCCCTGCATGGGATGTGGGGGTTGATGGAGAATGATTGCCTAATAAAGTGACAAACAAGGCCTTAGGTTAGGAAAAATAGGTGCCAGTCATTTGCACAGGGAAGGGCAAAAGGCCCAGGATCTTAGCAGGGCCAGAAAGATATGTTGGGCTGGATGGTGCATGTCATCAAATAGATGGAACTAGGATAATGAGAACGTGATTTCCAGGGAGCATTCGTGGGATGAGGAGGCACATTGTGGTATTGGGGCATTGGGTCCTGTGCTTGGACTGTGTTTGTCTCCCCCACAATTCATGTCGCAATTGGGTTGCCATGTGACAGTGTTGAAGCGGTGCTCACCTTCTGAAGAAGTTAATGCCCTTCTCGTAGGACTGGGTTAAGTCATGATGCACTGGGCCAGCTGCCGTGAGGGCTGGTCGCTTTCCCCTCGGCCTCTGCCGCCCCTTGAAGCGGTGAGAGGCCCTCAGTGGTGGTACGCTGGGTTTTTCTAGCCTCCAGAACCATGAGGCAAAATCCAGGACCTTGTCTCAGGAATGGTGCTGGAGCAGGCAGAAGGACTGAGAGGGTTCTGTTTGGGGAGAAGGTTTCCAGTTTTACCTTGGATCCAACCCCTCCTTTCTCCCCTACCTGTTTCTCTCCCTTCCCTACCCTTCCCCTTCCGTCCCGTCCCGTCCCTTCCCTTCCTTTTTTCTCCCTTCCCCCTCCCCTCCCCTCCCTTCCCCTGCAGCATTGGGGTAAACTTAGGGTCTTGGACTTTGTACAAAATGCTCTACCACTTGAACCACACCTCTGGTTCTTTTGGACTTAGTGGTTTTCAGAATTTTGGGTCTACTTTGCCCGGGCTACCCTCCTACCAGGATCTTCCCTGCTCTGCCTCCTGAGTAGCTGGGATTACAAGCATGTGCTATCTTGTCTGGCTCCTCTACTTAGCTTTCTATTAGCTTTTTACAATTCTGGTACCTTGAGGATGTGGCAAGTATTTGTTCAAGGAGTGGCTGACAGGAAGTGCTCAGTTGCTTTTCAAGGAAGGATGGAGCTTTACCAGGAATGGAGGGGACCTTGAAGCTACACCCTGAGTTCTTCTCCACTTATCATTCTGGTCCAGTAGATTCTAGATATCTGAGTGTGGCCTAGACCGATGTAGAATACCTTTTCCTCTCTCCCTTTCTCCCTCTCTTCCCTTGACCCCTCTCTCCCTCTTGTCCTGTCCCTCTCCCCGTCCCTGAATCAAAAGAAGTTTCTAATTCTTCTACACAATCCCAAGACTCTTTGATAGTTGAGTTACCACCTGGTCCATTCTTTTTTCACTTTTAATCTAAGAATCAGAATAAACTCCACCCACAGTCTACGTCAGAGAACGAAAGAACCTAGGGGCTGAAAGCTGAGCACAGCCTTCCTCAAATAGCAGATGTGCCCCCTTGAAGCCAGGGGCACACAAAGAATTAGTCCACAATGTGGAGTCAGGACCTGGCCTTCCTGAGGACATCCTGGGGCTTCTAGCTAAGGACCTTCTCCAGCAAGGAGGGAGGGAGGAGGTGGGTAAGGGATAATATGGCAGCCAGGGGATCCAGGCCTGTCCCTCAGGAATCAATGTCTGGACTCCAAAGGATTCCTGTTAAGTGGGTCACACAGGTAGTCACTGATGCTGAGTGGCTCTCCCTCCTGTATGAGTGCTGTCTATTGCACCCAGTTCTTTCTGGATGCGGAGAGAAATCTGTTGTGCTTGCTGATTTGTTGTGTTCTCCAAACCCCAGCTCCGGAAATGCACACCCATGCACACACATACACACCCCACATGCGCACAGACCAAGAGACAGCATACTTGAAATCCTGACTGGCTGTCACAATCTGGGGCTAACAATGCTGTGACATGGAAGGAGAATGGGAAAGGTGAATTCGTGAAAGTTTTGGGCCTCCATTGGACTACATATAGCATACCTGACCCGAGTACCTGAGGGCTACACTACAGTGCCCGCCTGTGGTGCCAGTAGCGAGCAGAGGTCTTTCCTGGCAACTGTGGCTCCTGGGCCAGAGCCTATTGATGCCCATGGACCGCATGTCCTCAGAAAAGCGATCCCTTCTCGCCCAGGCAGTTTTTTCTCAAAGCTAGGGCTCTTGCCACATGGGAGGGAAGGTAAGTTGTTTCAGTGGTGATGAGACTCTATTTGAAATGACGAAGTCAGGGTCTTGAGTATGCAGGGGACTCTGTCATTAAAAACAATATCGAGTGGCAGGTCATGCTGTGTGTCTGCACAGATGAGCGTGTCATTAACCGAGAGAGTACGTGTGGATGTTCACACGTGACTTGGGAAGTTCTCTTTTTTTTTTTTTTTAACTGACAGCTGGGTCACCAGATCACTTGAAATTACCGTAAAAGCCATGTGGTCAGAATACAGGCCACTAAATATGGATCCTGCTTAGAGTGGGTCCAGACCTTTCTGGAAAGTTGATGAACCTTGGAGCTGAGTTCACCCTTGAAGGTGATGAACTCACAGGAGAGCCTGTTTCCTGTAGAAGGCTCACCCCTATTCTCAGCTGGAGAAAGAAGGGTGTGATACACACACACACACACACACACACACACACACACACACACACACACAGAGAGGAGTTGAGGTTCTTTCTCTTAGAAGGCTGGATTCTGAGAGACCAGACTATTTTTGCTCCAAAGACCTCAGGTGTAAAGACCTCGGGTGTCTAAGGGAGGGATTTTCCCATGACTTAAAATTGCCCTCCTGTAGATCTGCCCCATGTAGAAAAGACAGAAGGGCCTTTTTCTGTTTGTTTATTTTTCTTTCTCACCCTGTAAAGAAAACACAAGGCTCTAGGCTTTAGTTATGAGGGACCAGGAAGAAAGAAAGATAAATCAGTGGGCTGGGGATATGGCTTAGTGGCAAGAGTGCTTGCCTTGTATACATGAGGCCCTGGGTTCAATTCCCCAGCACCACATATACAGAAGTGGTGGTGTGGCTCAAGTGGCAGAGTGCTAGCCTTGAGCAAAAAGAAGCCAGGGACAGTGCTCAGGCCCTGAGTCCAAGCCCCAGGACTGGCCAAAAAAAAAAAAAAAAAGAAAGATAAATCAAAGCCCTCTCATTGTAGAATCGTAAGCTTAGATTTTGTGCATGTATGATGCCAGCTAGAAAAAGGAAATGGAGAGGCAGAACTTTTTGAAGGCTTCAACAGGGGGCAGAGACAAGACAGGATTCAGAGAGCCACAGAATGCAGGCCCTGTAGAAAGGCTCTCTGAAAGTGATTACAAAACCCCTGACCTGGGGGAGATACCATGAAAAATATATCTATTCACTTCTTATAATCAATCATGTTCTAATCAGTATCCATATTGCATAGTAATTATACTCTGAAAAAGCACAAGCGTATACTCTCTAAGACAATCTTGAATATAAACTATTCCACTAACAACTTAGAGGGACTGTAGGAGAGGGAGATAGACTATAAACCTTTTCTGTAGATTTGGCAAAAATAGTTAAATAGGTGGAGTGTTGTGTTATTTATCATGCCTCATCTGTCTTAAATAAAGGTATGTGTTCTTTGCTCTCATAGGAAAGGCAAGGCAATAATGGATCCAGTATTAGAGATGGAGGGTCACAATGTTTTCTCTAAAAGAGATCTTGTTACAGAGCTCCATGAAGGTTTGATGTCCGTGTTACGTGGCAGATCACAGATGCCTTCCATGTTATTACCTCTCTGTCATTGTGCATCTGTCTTGTGTTCTTTCCCCCATGCTGGTTCGTGCTATGCAGTTTGTTTTCTAAGCTGGTGGTGTGGAATTTGGAGCCAGCTTTCCAAGTTGTCACACAGACCTTCATTGAGTTTGCCACTGAACAGAACAGCTGGCATTTATTTTTCTAATAATGGGTCCAGAGTTCTAAATTCTGTATTTAAAACTCTCCGATTCTTTTCCTGGAGGGTGTTCATGGCTTTGGGCAGTGGAGTTTTCCTCCTCCCCCCTCCCCCACCGGGTCTGGAACGGAGAAGGGGATGGGTAATTCTGCATGGATAAGACACTATTCTGAGATAAGACACAAGGAAAAACAAAATCTAAATTTAGATACCAGCGCTCTTCCCAGCCACTGAGCCAAGACACAATGGATGGAATGTTCTGGTCTTTCCAAGTCTAGCTGTTGACATATGAAGGTCCAGGCTCACAGTAGAAAGGATCTCTTCAACGCGTCGGGGGGGGGGGGGGGAGGAGAGGAGAGAAAGGGAAATTCTGATCTGCAGGAATCATGGTATTTTTATATTAAATCCTAAGCACAGTGTTCAGCCTCATTGTAGTGATCTCAGATGATTCAGGGAGGAAAGGTGAATGAAAACGAGTAAAAGAACATGGAGATGAAAGGAATTGGAGCTAATATGACAATTGCTTTGCTGTGTGGACATGCGTGAAGAATACCCTAGGGAAGACTGAGGCCAACCTGCCTATTTCTGAATGAAACCCAAGGAGAAAAGGACTAGAGATGGAACAGAAGTTCACGGAATCAATTTTAAGCATCTAGGTGATCAAACAGAGGCCTACTTGGGCAATTAGATGGATAGATAAATAAATTTGAGGGAGTAAGAGTTTATAGGGCTAGGTGATAGAATAGATAAAATGCTTTGAAAACCTAAGTCACTTGATTAATTGTTATTAATGTACCACCACCAAATCTTGCTTTTTGTCCAAGCTGACCTTGAACTTTGATCATTTGGGTTTTCACCTCCCAGGTAGCTGGGATTAAAGACTTGAGTCACCATGCCTAGCCCCTAAGTCACTGTATTATGATGCAGGGAGCCAAGGTTCTTCCTGTGTCTCCGGTGTCTTTGGGTGCTGTCTCTGAGGTCATCTGTCGAGTCTTGCTGCTCCCTTGTTAGATGTGGGCTGCGATGAGAGAGTGTGCATGTGCGTGCCAGCTCTCCAACCTTTCTCTGTGCGGTATAAATACACACAGGAGATTATCATCTATTTATAAACCTTCCAGTTGTGATTCTGCAATAATGCTATTGCTGCTACTTGTGGGGAAGTGACTGTGTGCAAGTAGCTTAGAATTGAGCATGTGCAATGTGCCAGTCCCATTTCAGGGAGATGAGGCCCATGGGCAAGGTCATGGGTCAGTCCATCCGGTTTAGCTCTTGTGGGAAATGCTACTATTGCCCCAACACCTGCCTGGGCGTCAGCCTCACGATGGAGGAGCCATCTCTAACATCTCTAACATCTCCAGGAAAGGATACTGGGTTCTTCCATGTCTAACCTCACTGTCCCTTCTGCCTTTCTCCCTGACTCTCAGGAAAGCAACTTTCCATGCCTTGTTTCCAGCCCGAGATAAGATAAGCTGCTTAACTTCCTTGGGTGTGGATAAACTGACCTCAAAGCGTTGCAGTCCTCACCACTGCCTGGCCTTACTTCATTCAGGGGGGAAATTAGGTTTCCATTTCGTGTTGTCCGAAGCCGCTAACATTTCTTGAATCTCTAATATTTTTAATATTTTACCATGTATCTATTATATGTGCATAGGATATATATTATTTTAATTAATGCCAATTAAAACTTACAACTGTGTTGGCTGGTGGCTGCAAGGCTGTTGGCCAAGGCCATCATCATTTTCTTCACTGGAGAACTTCATATTCCTGATGACTTTGTTAGTCTTATCCGTCTGTGGTTTCACACTCACCAAAGTTTCCTCCAAGTAACTACAATCACCTGAATAATGCCACCATATGGTAATTTTCTTACTTATAATATATCATGTATTATTCTATTTATCATATATTTATATAATATTATATACTTATATATTGTAATATATAACATATGTACATATATTATATGTGTATGTATAGCTTGTCCACTGAGTAGCAGATTTGGGGAAGTATTTTAGCCTTGGTAGGTAGGTAGAGATTTTGTGCTAGATATGCAGCCATCCCTTGGTATGCATAGGGAGTTGGCACCAGAATCTCCCTAGACACCTCAGTCTACAGATACTCAAGTTCTTTGTGTCAAGTGACACAGTAGTTCCAACTGTATACATCATTTCTAGATGGCTCATCATACCTAATTGAATTAGACTTTAATGAATGGCAATTAAAACTTGTATACAATTCGTTGTGTTGCTGTACTGTTGGAGGAATAGTGCTAAGAATCAAAAAGGCTGTAGCTGTTTAATACAGATGCAGTGATTTCCCCGCCCCCCTCCCGAACACTTCTGCCCTACAGTAGGGAGAGCTGGCTGTAGTTACCAGTCCTGTGCCCCAAGTTTGTGCAGCTGGCCCGCAGTGCTCTTTCTCTGTCTACTCTGAGGTGAGAAGGCTGGTCGAGTGTGACTGAGGATCCCCGATGTCTGGAATACATGGCTGGACGGGAAGGAGAGCGCTGCCTTGGCCAAGGTCGGCAGGTGGATGCTGTCCGCCAGCCCTGTTGTGTAAACAGATGAAAGGGGAGAGGATCATACATGGGGCCAGCCTGACCAGCTTTTAAGTTAAAAAAAAAAAAAAGAGGAAGAAAAGCACGTACACAAGGGGAGTTGGATGAACATTCCAGAAAGGCATTGATCTGTGAGTAAGAACATGTTTCCTGCTTTCCCGTCAAAGATAATGTTTCAGGGGACAGCTACGATAAGGCCCTGTGCTGTGAAAACAATGGGGGACTGGCGTGGACAGGGGAAGGGACTCTGACCCAGCGCTGGTAATCACCAAAGCCTGGCTTAAGTTAACATACCGTGTGCTTAGTATTGTGCTGGCCTTGCCACTCCAAGGCTGTTGGCCATGCCTGTCATTTTTCTTCACTTGAGAACTTTATGTTCTTGATGATATGTTCATCTTACCCGCCTGTGCTTTCAGACTCCCAAAGTTTCCTTCAGGTAACTGCAATCACCTGAATGATGCTACCATGTACTCATGGTCTCCCAAGAAAAGAGTGTGTGTGTATGTGTGTGTGTGTGTGTGTGTGTGTGTGTGTGTGTGTGTGTCTGCTGGCAGCTCTTTAGCTTTTTCACTCCAAGCTGGTGGTATACTACCACTTGAGCCACACCTATATTTTCTGCAGGGCCAGAACAGTCTGTGAGACTCTTATCTCCAATTAACCCTCAAAAAGCCAGAAGTGGAGGCATGGCTCAAGTGGTAGAGTGCCAGCCTAGAACACAAACTCCAAGCAAGAGTATGAGGCCCTGAGTTCAAGCCCCAGGGCAGTAAGAAAAGAGAGTGGGTTTAGGGGTCAGGAAGAAGTGTATATAGGATTTATCTTTACAGGATTTGAAGGAGAATGGAGTAAGATTTTTCTAAAGAGGAAAGGGCAGAAAGCCACTGCCTTTTACATGAAACATCAAAGCCCTTGTTATATTTAACCCCAATCTGTATATCTGTGAAGACTGATTATTTTTCTTGTCATTTGTCCAAATATGTAATCTTTTCTCCATCTCCAGTACCAGTTCTTTTGGCCATTATTGCTATTCATCAACAACCCCCCCGGTGGCTGGATGACAGGAATCAAAAGGCATCTGCAAGATGGTATTGTGATCCTGTCACTAGCCATAATTGGAGGTGAAAGGTTTGGAGTTAAAATTTGTCAGTTGTTATTACAACGAAGATGAGTTATTTATAACTTTCCTCTTCTCTGTAAGTATAATTAAATAAATTCTTATTAAGTATCCACTAAAGAGCTAGGAATTCAAGCAGCTGCTGGAAGTGGGAAGATGAATACAGACATTTGGGTGGGTAAAGGGCTCCCGTGGAGAGGCAGAGACTAGCGCCTGCAGGACAGATGGAATATTGTGCCAGGTGTACAGGGGCCCAGAGGAAGGAAAAGGTCTGCCAAGGTGCCCTGACTTTCAGAGAGAAGGAGATTTGAGTTGCTAGATGGCTAATTAGACTAACCAGACTTTTTACTGAATTGTTTTTTGTTTTGTTTTTGCTGTTTTGTTTCAGTACTGGGGCTTGAACTCAGCTCTACTTTTTTTTTTTAGTAGTTAACTGGAGATAAGAGTTTTACTGGCTTTCCTGCCTGGGCTGGCTTTGAGCTTCTATCCTCAGAGCTCAGCCTCCTAAGTAGCTGGGATTAAAGGCATGTGCCACTGACACCTGGCCAATCTGAGATTTTTTTTTTTATTTATTAATTGAACACAAATTTTTTGACAAGGTGTTGTGCAAAAAGAGTACAGTTACATAGTAGGGCAGTGTGTACATTTCTTGTGATATCTTACGCCCTGTTGAGATTTTTTTTTAAAGAGTTGAATTGTTTTTGTAATCAATGCTTAATAAAAGTAATAATGCTATATAAAATGAGAAAAGGTGTCCATTGAAATGGGCATGGCATTGGTTAAGAACAGATTCAGTATTCTCACACTGATGCATCCTTTGCTTGGTGCCCTGCAATAATAAATGGGGTCTTGCTCTTAGGGTATGGGTTGATTTTTTTTTAATACAGCGTATATCCTATTGTCTTACACTTAAACAAGAGATAATGTGAGTTTTGATGACTCAGTAATCAGCAATGACTTCCTGTTCTACAGATCTCCTCTTCAGGCTAACAGTTATTAGTAACTCGGGGAGCTGCTGTTTATTTCCATGCTTACTTATTTATGTACTTGTTTATATGTTTATCGAAGTGCTGGAAATGGAACCCAGGACTTTGTGCTTGCTAGACAAGTACTCCATGACTCCCCAGATTGTGAAATTACTATTAAAACACACAACAAAGAGAGCGAAGGAGAGAGAGAGAGAGGGAGGGAGGGAGGGAGAGGAAGAGGAGAGAGGAGGGGAGGCCAGAAGAGGGAAAAAGAGGAAAAGGGAGGGAAAGGGAGGGAAAGAGGGGAACAGTAAAGGATTCTATGCAAATTGTGGCTCACTGGTTTATTTTGATAGAAAGATCAGATAAGTTGTATTTCTTTTTCTTTTTTCTCTGTCTGTGTGTAGTTCTGAGGTTTGAACTCAAAGGTTTCATGCTTAACTAGTTAGGCAGCAAGGTCCCATTTCTTATACTAGATTATCATTACAAAATAAATCATAAATCTTACACTAGATTTTCATAAAACTGGGCAAAATATTGCATAATATATCAACCTTCAAGCGCACCTGGAATTCTTAAGTGGGCGCTATGCCGAGTTTACATTCTTCCTGTCATTTCATTGACTTGCTGACCTCTGGCCAGGATTTGTCCATTTTCGAAAGGAACATTAAACATTCATCAGCAAAGAAATCAACCAGCAAAATGCTGAAAATGGAGCTGTGGCTCAAGTGGTAGAGCATTAGCCCTGAGTTAAGAAGCCAAGTGAGAGCTTGAGGCCCTGTATTCAAGACATAGTTATAGCACCAAAAAGAAGAAATAATAATAAAATAAAAAATTTAAATGTCCCCATGCACATCGTGTATCTCACTTGATGCTGAGAAGCTCTCAAATAAGTCCTGCTATATCATCAGTTGTGTTGAAATTTTCATGTGATCTGCTGAATATTTCCTTAAAGCCTTTAATCTGTGAACATGTGTTATCCAGAAAAAGCAAATGAGACCAAAGTCATAGTAAAATCCTACTAATCATACTAAATTTAATGTGCATGCTTTAAGTGGTCAACTAAAAAATGGAGATTTGTTGAGAGTCAGCTTGGGTTTATTAGAAATTGGGTGGCTTCATAGGAAAAGCAAATCAAGTGCTTGCAGTACAGCACTGAGCTTGGTGCATCTTGAGCATGCGTATTTCTCCTCAGCATCAGTCTCCTGGGACCCACACACCTACGTGCACCAAGGGCTTACTTTGTCTAGATTCGGAGTCAGGGAGACTTAGATGGGGTCCTACTTCTAACTCCATGAGAAGTCCTAACCTTCCTTTTGGTCTCCTATTGGGAAAAAGGTTCAGATTGCAAAGCTACCAGTTTGAGCTCTTCTTTAAACTTTTGAGATTTCTCCTCTAAGCAACCTGTTGAATGAAGAGGTTTGGGGTTCTCAAAGCCAAAGCCACTTTGTCACTGATAAAGATTCAGTACTGAGGGTGACAGGGTTGTTCCAGCCACATTCCAGTTAAACTGCACGTACACACACCAATTCCAGCTGCATTCCTGCCCAATGGAGATACCTGCTTAGGAAAGGAATGCTTCTATTTAACTGTTGTTTGTGAAATCCTTTACTGAGTTCTGTCCAGGTGACATTAGAAGACATCCTAGAATCTCCACAGAAATATGCTTTCACACTCTCTCTTAGGAATCCCTGTGAAATAAATCATATTGAAGAGGGCTCCCCCCTCCCTTTAGGAGTTATTTGCCTGGAGGAGAAATTCTTCTCTTTCTTTTTTTCTTCTTAAATGCTTGTTGGAATAAAGTCTTCTTTGACAAGTCTGAATGAAAAGAGCAAACATGAGAATGGCATCCACATCCACCCAGCTCTTTCTCTGGTGTCAGCACTGTGAAATGAAGTCTTAAGACTCTGATTCAAGTCTGCACCCTTATGGATAGCAGGCTATGAGAAGCAAAAATGGTAAAGAACTAATTGATTTTCTAGGGGTTCTTTCAGCAGCAATACATTTATGTGAGAGAAGCTATCATTTTCCATATGAAATGCCAGCTTACTTTGCTCACTCAGTGTAGAGTTGGGAAGAGAGCTGAAGAATTATGTGTGGAGCTGACCAAGTTCCCTATGGTTACCTTCAAGATTAAAGTCTCTTCATTAACATTTGGTAAATGTGAACAGAGAACTTGTAGACAATAAGCATCATGTTAAGTTTTACTTACAGTAAGGAGCCATGATGTGACACACGCCTGTAATCCCAGCTACTTGGGAGATGGAGGAGAGTCTCTGTTCAAAGCTAGCCTGGGCAAAAAAACTGTTGAGATCCTTTCTGAACAACAACAACATCTGGGTGCGGCGCCATGCACCTGTGGTCCTGGCTACTTGGGAGGAGTAAGTAGGAGAATCTCTGCCCCGGTCTGGCACTGAGCAAAATCAAGACGCTGTGAGAAAAAGCAAGAGTGAAAGGCATGGCTCAAGTGGTAGAGCACCCATGTAAGGCCTGAATTTAAACTACAGTAACTACCAAGCCAAACAGAACAACAACAACAAAATGAGGCTTGCGAAGCATGAACAGTCTTCTTTATGATCACTATATGTTTGCTATTTTCATTTTATTATTATATTTAACTCTTCCGTTTTCGAGTATTCAAGGCAGATGATGATCAGATCTGTCTCATCTTCCTTGCTTTCTCCAGGGCTCATAAGGTCTATTTGCTTCCCTTTGTGTGTGACTGGCCCGCAGATTAGAAGCCTGAGGTACTGTTGAAGGGTGGAGAATGAATGATTTTGAGACCTGGTGGAGAGAAAAGGATAACTGTTGTTTACAAACTTGGAAATATATTTAACAAAGTGGTGCCCAACTCAGACGACAGTAAATCATTACAAAGCCATCAACCCTGGGCTAAATAACTTTTACTTATCTATATTAATAGCTTGGCCATTTTTATCCTGACACTGTAGGTGTTGAAATTTAGCTTGCCTTTAGAAAGTAAGACCTGAAGAATATGGACAATGTGCCTTCACTGGGATGGCTGCTTGGCTCTTATGTTGGAGGAGCGAGTAGCCTAGGTGAGGATCAGTTTAAAGGGTGAATGAACACAGACTCGTCAGAGTTTGCAGAATGGATGGATGAGTCTACATTCACGGTCATAGCTCTTGATGAATTGGAGGTATTCTCTGAGATCATTTTGAGGAATCCCATTTGCATGTGGCTAAGATGTATATCCTCTTTATGTGTGCACACATGTGCACATGCAACATATATGTGTACATACAACACATGTACACACATGTATACACCCACACACATATATACACACCACACTAGGGAGTGTTTGGTAGGTACTCTGCCACGGAGCTACATCCCAACCATACCCTCTCTCTTCTTCAGAAGAAAATACACAGTATGTTGGGAGTTAATCATAATAATGATGATGAATTCATCCTAAAACATCACAACTTACAGAAAACCACATAACTATTACCTGGCTTTGTGTGTGCAAGCCAGTAAGGAAGAAGAGAAACACGTGTCTCTGCTGTTTTCCTGGAAGTCCTGTTAGTGTAGTTTTGAAAATGCAGCCTCTTCGTGTCATCAGCAGTAGTTAGTTGCCTTCTGTGAAGTCACCATAGTTGCTGACCTAGTGAATCCTGACTTTATTAATAAATATTGAATTTCTCAGGGGCTCAGGTCCTCGGAGCCTTTGGTCATGACATTCTTCTTTGCCAACCTGTCAGCACAAATCGTTGTGTGTGTGTTTCGTTTAAAGGCACCTTGTACAATACATGTTATCCACTCCTTGGTACTGAGCTCAACAAACAACAGCACTGTAAGTCAGGCCTGGATGTACTTCATCTACCACTGGTTGGTTGTTTCATCGCAAGGCACACCACACGCTCCTGGTTTAACACCCCTCCTGGTTTAACACCTCACAGACCTTTTGTGCTCTTCAGGACAGGAGGGGAGCGTTGCCCTCTCCCCCCAAAAAAGACACAAAAACAAACGTGACACCAAATGGATCATAAAAGGGGCACTTGAGCAGGAAGGCTGAGACAAGAGGCAGAGTATGATTTAGTTACACTCCACCTAGCACCTACGCTTGGTGGGCAACCCAAACTGTGTGCTGATCGGTTCTCTTCCATGAATGAATGAGAAAATTCCAGGCTGTGTGGGGGTTGGTTATATATAAATTTTAGCAAGTAGGTGAATTTGCAAATAAAGACTCTGCAGTTGGTGGGGAGTAACTGTATAATAATATCCAGTGTCTTTTTCTTCCCATGACGCCTTTGGAGATGAGATTAATGGTACTCCTTGCTTAGACATAAGCCTGTTTACACTTGATTAGTGATAGAATTTTCCCAAGTACCATGTCCACCATAGGTAAGCTTCAGTGAGGGTGATAGGCAGCGGCAATGGCGGCTGCTGCTTTTTCCTCCTCCTCCTTCTCTTCCTTTTTCCTTCTTCCTTCCTTCCTTCCTTCCTTCTTTCCTTCCTTCCTTCTTTCCTTCCTTCCTTCCTTCCTTCCTTCCTTCCTTCCTTCCTTCCTTCCTTGCTTCCTTCCTTGCTTCCTTCCTTCTCCCCTCCTTTCCTTCCTTCCTTCCTTCCTTCCTTCCTTCCTTCCTTCCTTCCTTCCTTCCTTCTTCCCCCCTTTCCTTCCTTCCTTCCTTCCTTCCTTCCTTTCTTCCTTCCTTCCTTCTCCCCTCCTTTCCTTCCTTCCTGTCTCTCTCTCTCTTTTTGTCATTCCATCTTTCTTTCTGTCTTCTGTCTTCTTCCTGGCCCTGGGGCTTGAACTTAGAGCCTGGTGCTTTCCCTTAGCTCTTCTCACTCAAGGCTGGTGCTCTACTACTTGAGCCACAGTTGTACTTCTGGGTTTGGGGAGTCACATGGACTTTCCTTCCTGGTGGGCTTTGAACCATGATCCTCAGGTGTCAGCCTCCTGAGCAGCTAGGATTACAGGCATGAGTGTCCAGCTCAGCTAGCCCTTCTTCTTTTGTAGTTTCTTTAATGTTACTTTCTACACTGCCCTTCCCTGTATGGTGCTCCCATGCCAGCAGTGTTGTGATGATTGTGGGGGGGTGGGGCGGGGGGCAGGGTAGTGGGAACAAGCTGCGGCTACCTCCAGTTCTGAGTATCTCTCATTCACCAGGCCTGGTCGCAATGGGGAAGAGGGCTCAGATTTCATTCCTCAATCCTGATGCTTGAGTTCTGTTGACTTTTGTACCTAGTGGAACACAGATGGAATTGGGTTCCGAGCTCAGAGCTGCTGGTCCATTTCATGTTATTTTACATGCTATTAGTCCAGTGAGAATGGAGAAGAACAAACAGAAGTTGCTGCTGTTTGCTGATCACGCATGTAATTGGTACTATTGAGCACAGCACAGGATCGCAGAAAAGCAAGTATATGGCATTGCAGTGGAGATGTCCTTTGACAAATGCAGGTCTTTTTAGTAAAAGACAAAATGACTTACCTTGCAGTGGGTTCTGGCTGGTTTGGTTTGAGAACATCCCTTGCTGTTCCTGAGATACTTACCTGGAAGAATCCTGAGGAAATCTAAGTGTTTTAGCTTCATAATCTCATCCCTAGTTTTGTCAGTGTCGTTGTTTTTGACCATTTTGAAGCTTGAACTCAGTACTTCGTGCTTGCTAGGCAAGTGTTCTACCACTAGAGCCATGCTCTTAGGTTTTTTAAAAATCGAGTCTTCTCCTTTTTGTTCAGACTGGCCTCTTTCCATGCCTTCTGCTTCGGTGGGATGACTCGTGTGTGACTCCACACTCAGAGTTTTATTGGTTGAGATGAGGACCTTGCTAACTCTTGGTCCAGGGTGGTCTCAAGCGTTGATCCTCTTAATCTCAGACTCCTGAGAGTACAGGTATGAGCTACCATGCCTGCTCTCATCCCTAGCTTTGTAGGTGGGAAATTCTTGCCTTTGCTCAAACCAGGTCTTAACTCTGATCAGAAGGTGATGCTTTTCCAACATAGGCATGTCAGGTCTCAGCTGGACTTGTGGCCTCCGGGAAGGCCTTTTCTGCATTGCTGACTCAACTTGGTGTGGCGCCAGGATCTGGTGTGTCAGCGATATATCTCTCTCCTAGATGGAAAGTTTGTAAGTGGTGTGGAGAGATGCTGTCCTGGCGGACTTTGTGTGGGGAGACAGGAGACCCCCTGGCCATCACTGACTCGTCTTCAAGTACCCCAGGGAAACACAGAGCCAAAGGGCAGCTGCACTTCTCTTGTCATTGTGCAGGGAGCTTTTCTCTATGCTCCACGATACCATGCTTGCCAATCCTCATGATGCTTCTGGCCCACAGCC
Source organism: Perognathus longimembris pacificus (assembly GCF_023159225.1). Lineage (NCBI taxonomy): Eukaryota > Metazoa > Chordata > Mammalia > Rodentia > Heteromyidae > Perognathus > Perognathus longimembris. The sequence goes on along the minus strand of NC_063178.1, from coordinate 24,896,843 downwards.
CCATTGATATGACAGCCTTTGTCCTCTGGGCCTGATGTTGCGTGATCTCTGCCTGCAGCTGCCTGGGACAGCACTGACCCGGTCTCTCAGGTGAGAGCAGCAAGGAGAAGCTGGGCCTTTGGGAAAGGCTGTGAACGTGCCTGGAGTCACAGTGGATGTGTAAAAGGTCAAGGCAGTCCCAGGCTTCTGGAAAGCCTTTGTTTTGAAAGCCCATCAGGAGGAAGATGAATGAGCCTGGCGCAGGAGCCCCGCACCCAGGCTCCTGGTTGTTGTGTGCGGACTGCAGAGAAAAGTGCAGTTCAGTGCTATGGGCAGGGACTTGGAAGTCCTGCAGGCCGGCCTTTGGATTCACAGACCGGCAATGTGGGAGAAGAACAGGAATGTTCCAGAGTTGTGAGGCTAAGAGATGAGCCTAAGTAAACCTCTTCCAGGTGCCCCCAGGCTGTGAGGATTAGGTAAGTGACTCCTTTAGACTGTATTTTTTGCACCAGTACTCAGGGTCTATGTGCCATCCCTTTGCTTTTAGCTCAAGACTGGCACTCTTCCACTTGTACCACAACTCCACTTTGGCTTTTTGGTGGTTAGTCTTATGGTCTTTCCTACCCCTGGTTGACTTGGAACTGTGATCCTCAGATCTCAGCTTCCTGCGTAGCTAGGATGACAGGTGTGAGCCACCTACACTCAGACAGACCTTTTAAGTTGAGTCTCATTCAGTGAATTTGTGGGTGGGACTCGGGTCTCATTTTTGGCTAGACCCTGGGAGGTACAGGGTAAGCTTGTGAGGACTGCAGATAAACAGTTTAAAAAGACTGGTGAATTCATGATGAAGGAAGATGCTGCTGGTAACTGGAGAAGCCATACATTGTAGTCAGAAGTTTTTTTTTTTTTGGGGGGGGGGTGGGGGGGCTTGTGAGAAAAAAAATCTACCCAGAGCCATGAAAAATGAGTTTGAGCTTGGTGTGGTAACTCACAGATGAAAGGTGGAAATCAAGAGCATCCAAGCCCAATCGGAACCAAGTGTTATCAAGAGCCCATCTCATCCACCAAATGAACACGATGGCACATATTTGTCATCCTAGAGTCCCTGAGAACCTCTTGAAACCTCCAACTCCTTTTTCTTTTGTTATTTTGGGTAGAGGATCTTTTGTTTTTTCCCAGGCTGGCCTCAAACCATGATCCTTCCAATCTCTGCCTCTTGAATATCTGGAATTACAGGTACCTATGCACTTTTTTTTTTCTTTTGCCAGTCCTGAGGACTCAGGGCCTGAGCACTGTCCCTGGCTTCTTTTTTGCTCAAGGCTAGCACTCTGTCGCTTGAGCCATAGCACCATTTCCGGCTTCTTCTGTTTATGTGGCACTGAGGAATCAAACCCAGGGCTTTGTGCATGCTAGGCAAGCATTTTACCACTAAGCCACATTCCCAGCCCTCTATGCACATTTTAATAAGTATAAAAAATGACTAGGAAGACTTTATAAATAATTCTAAGAACTTAAGCCGTTCTTGGGAGAATTGATTTATTTAGCTTAAGGCCCAAGGACAGCACAAGTCAGGTGTATTAGCTGAAGGATATTTCAAGTAAACTTTGCTCTTTAGAGGATTATAAATGTCATATCTCAGGATATAGGACTTGAGCCTTGCTAGACCTGTCTTATTTGCACCTTACTTTGCATATAAAATTGAACAAAAAGGTATTCTTTTCCACAGGTGAATATTGTTATTTTTAATGGTATAATTCTTCCTGGCATAACATGGCAGATATCTTAGTTGAAACCTATGAGGTTCACAATGCACATTTGGGGCACTTGGCTTTGTCATCCATCTGTCTGTCTTGCTAGTGCTTCCTGTCCACGACAGTGAGGATAGGTTCTTTGTGCACCACGAAGACACCTTCTTCCATCCTCGGGTTCAGCTTAATGACATTTTTATAAGGTAAGAGGCTGACAGCAACATGATCTGGAATGCATAGGAGGAATCCTAAGTTCTCCCTTTGAAAAACACACCCTTGTTGTTTATTCCTAAATTGCCTTTCTGTTTGAGACACTTTATTTAAAGGAGTCCATGTAGAGAAAATCAGTACCGAAATAATGCTCTATATCTTCCAGAAAGCTAAGAATAGAAAAGGAAGGTTGTGTCCAAAATACAGCCCCAGACCCCCTCAACCAGACTAAAAGAACCCCAGAACCCTTAACCCAAATCCCCACCTGTGCCTCACATTCCAAGTTAATAGCATCTCATTTTAAAAACACCTTACTAATTTACAGCTAGTACTTTGATTACATAATTAGAGATTACTAGATGGGGAAGCGTGAGGTAGTGCCATAGTCCTCATCTATGTTTGTGGTTCTAGTGACTGAGAAGACCATACCCATTCTTTTCTTCTCCCTAGGCAGCCTTAAGCCTCGCTTACGTGGAATCATAGCTACTTTAGACAGCTTCTTATAGAAATTCTACACCTAGCTCGCAACCTAGGCTTACGCCTAGATGAGCGCGCTCAGTGCGCATGTCATCTGAGCCAGAGTGGCATTTCAGAAAGATTTCTTGTGAATCCCAAGATTCAATTTTGTTCGAATTGGGACTGTTGGGTTTTGTTAAGTGGCCTAGATGCTAACTTTTTTTTTTTTTTTTGGCCAGTCCTGGGCCTTGGACTCAGGGCCTGAGCACTGTCCCTGGCTTCTTCCCGCTCAAGGCTAGCACTCTGCCACTTGAGCCACGACGCCGCTTCTGGCCGTTTTCTGTATATGTGGTGCTGGGGAATCGAACCTAGGGCCTCGTGTATCCGAGGCAGGCACTCTTGCCACTAGGCTAATATCCCCAGCCCCTAGATGCTAACTTTTAAATTATTTATTCCAGATTTTTAAAAGTTGGAAAACTAGGTCTGAGTCCCAAGAAGTAATCCCTGTTAACGTTGTTTTGTTTACAGCTTTGAGTAGTTTATGTGTGCAGAGATATTTCTAGATGAAAATTGGATTTTGGGGAACACTCTAATCTTTTAAATTTGTCAACCTTTCGTGCGCATGTTCTCAGGTCTCTTGTCATATTAAATTTTAAGTATACACACTTATCTTCTAAAAATCTGAAGATATATCACATTTCAGCCATCTTTTGCTTCTGCTAAGGAAAGCTCAACCTTGGGTGCTATCTTTAAGCAGTAAATGAGAATTGCCTTTTCATAACAGCTTTGAGTATCATCATAGTAAGTCTTCTCTCTCAATTACCCCAAAGCTGTCACTTGAAATAATATGTGATGAATAGGGTAAGTCCATTATGTCATTTGGTTGTAGAAAGTTCTAGGTGACTATGTCGCACTAATTAAGCACTCTTTAGAAAGGATCCTTAATCAGTGGAGTGCTGTATGTAATATTCCCCGCCTTCCAGAATTTATGACTGCAGGTGAATGAGTCCTTGGGTCTCACCCCCTTAAATATATGGCTCTGGTATAATGTGAGCCAGAATCATTCCTAGCTCATTGCATGTAGGTGTGGTGAGCTAATATAAATCACTATGCTCACTCACACCAGGAGGCATATTCTAGAAAATGTGAATTGAACCAAAACACAAGTTTTTGAGTTCATTAATTCCAACAGCTGGATACCCTTACAAAATGAATTAGGCACTATGAGTAGCAGGTTTTACATTGTGATCCTTGATTTATTTAAAAAAAAAAAAAAAAAGACCTTCATCAAGTGGCCACCTGTCTCCTTGCTTCTAAACAGGAACTGGTTGAAGATTACTGTGAGAGCATCATTAGCATAGAGCCTAGGCAGGTAACTGCAGAGGGTAGGTTCCAATGAGCGATGATTGACAAAAAGACAAGAATTATTTATTCTCACGCTTTTTCCTTTGGGTGACTTGCGTATGTATTTTATAGATGTATAGGAAAGAAACATTTGTAAGATGTATTGAAAAAAATTTGTAAAGCTCAATAAAAGTCCTTTAGCATCGAAGGCATGGGACTCAGTCATAATTACCTTTCATATAGCATTATAAAATCTATGCCATCACTCAACTGAAGATATTGCCATATAACTGGGAGATATTACTGATTAATGAGCATGTGAAAATTTTCTCCTAGAAAATGAAGTCTTCATAAAAGAAAGCAGAAGGTTTTTGCAGAGAGCATATGAGGAAGATATAATAAAGTGAATGTTTATGAATTCTGCATATTAAATATAACTAGTTATTAAAATATTTATTTTATTATAATTAGAAAGTAATTAACTTAGAGTTTATCATTAAGAATCTGGAATTTATGAAATAACTTATGCTACTAAGATGTTATAAACGCTAAATGGAAAAATATTACCAATTAGGTCTAGATAAAGCTTTTTATTTCTTGTTTGTAGTGACAGAGGGTGGAAAATGCATCCTCAATATGTCACTATGGATTGTTAGAAAAGGCCCTGAAAAGAATGCTTCTAGTGGATAAGAAATCATAATAATAGATACTGGGTGCTGAGAGAGTTCATGTTGATTTGATGGTTGCAGCTAACTTGTTTCTAAAGAAGTTTTATGATATTTAGTTTGGTAAAATAACCATAGAAGTGTGGCTCACATACTGTAGCTCCCACCTTGCAAGCTTTAAGCCCTGAGTTCAAAACCCTAGTACTGAAGAAGAAGAAGGGGAAGGAGGAGAAGAGGAGGAGAAGGATTAAGAGGAGAAGGAGCAGGAGGAGGAGGAGGAGGGGGAAGAGGAGGAGGGGGAGGAGGAGGAGGAGGAGGAGAATGCATTAAAAAATGATTAAAATCCATGATGTGTTGGGCCCAGTGAAAACTTATTTTTGATGAGATGATTTCCTGAAATAAGATGAACATGTAGTCCTTCTGTCCTTCTTTGTGTTGGGGCGGAATTCTTGGATAAAAGTTCATATTTTTCTCCGTGTCAGACTGGTCATTGATGCTTTCTGGAACAATGATGTTGAATTTTGTAAATGAGACCGTGTGAAGTTGACACTGTATATTTCAAAAACCGTCAAGTGCTTTCGGGTTCCTGTGGTTCGGGTACTGGGAGTTTCACTTCAGGACCTGGCATTTGCCACAGGCAGTTTACCTTCTGAGCCATACCTCCAGCACTTCTTGATTTAGCTTTTTTTGAGGTAGGGTATAGTGTTTTTTGTTTTGCCTAGGCTGACCTTCGACTGTGTCTTTCCTGTGTCCCTTGTTACAACCCTGCCTTCACTGGGATGGCTGGCCTGCCCTCGCTAATGCATTCCGAATGGCACTGCGACTCTCGTTTGCCACAGTTGACAAGAAATGTCTGTGATTCATGGACAAAAGCTTCAGTGCCTGTTTGCAGAAGTATGCTGGAAAATTAGGAGAAGCCAAACATCTATAGCCTTTCCTGGGATTTCTGAAATAATGAAGGGTACAGGAAAGGGAACAGTGTTGGTGGAGACAGTGAAAGGCACTGTTAAGAGAAATCCAAGGGACAGGGCTCTACTGCTGATTTGAAATCATCTTAGGGTCTAAGTTAGAATTTACCTGAGAATGACATTTTCATAAAACAGTAAGCCTAATTGTTATTCTTCAACTTAAGATGGATATTTTTTTTTGTGATTGCTAGGCACTGGTGGCTCAGGTCTATAATCCTAGCTGAGAGCTGAGTCTGTCCTTGGTGAATAAAACCGGGAGACTCTTATCTCCAATTACACAGGAAATAGCCAGAAGTGGAGAAATGAGAGCAATAGCCTTGAAGCCTTAACTGGAGAAAGACAAGTAAGAAGAACACAAGGTCCCAGATTGTAATTAAATCCTCAGTACTGGCATAAATAAATAAATAATCAAAGTACAAACCTACCAAATACTTTAGAAAAATTTGAAGTTCTATTAAAATAATCTCAATTTATGTAAAAGGTAGTATTATGTTCTTATACTGAATAAGCATTTTTGTTTTATCAATATTTTTAAACTAGATAATACTACTAAGTATATTACATTTTTCTAAAACTAGTAGGCAGTATTTACAAACTATTTGTTTGGGGACAATTTTAGATTTACATAGAGTTTAGAAGATAATAGAATTCCTTTGTACCCATATGCAATTTTCCTATTCTTGGCAAATTACTTTAGTTTGGTGCATTTGTGATCATCAGGAAACTACTGTTGATGCATTATCTAAAGTTTGTATTTGTTTAATCCATGGTTTTTATCTATCTGTAATGTGGGATCTATTTCAGACCATTTATCAAGATCCCAAATTGTATTTGTTCATCTCAGACTCTGCTTGGTTGTGACAGCATTTCTGTTTTTCTTTGTTTTTGTAATAATATTGACAATTTGAAGGAGAACCAGCAAGGTATTCCTACAGCTGAGCTTTTTCTGCTGTTTGTTTGTTTGTTTGTTTGTTTGTTTTTTAAATCATGATTAGACTAGGATTCATGGGCTTGTGGAGGAAGACCACAGATACAATAAAGCCCTTAATCATCACATTGCATCAAATGTATAAATAATCCACATGAGTTATCATTGTTGATTAACCTGATCACTTGGCTGAGAAGTACTGGGATCCTCCTGAGTAAAGATACTCATTCTTGTCTCTTGGGTAGTTTTTGAATTTCTTCATTAGAAGTGGACACTGTTTTCCTAGGGTTTTGTACCAGCAGTGAACGAGAGTTCGTATTTATTGCTCCACACATTGTTGCAACGTTTGGATCGTCAGTTTTTCAGACTTGTAGCTACTCTAGCAAATATGTAGTGTCTCAATTTTGATTTAAGCTGCAAATAATCATAATGACAAGTAATAACAAATAATGTTGAACATCTTTTCATATGCTTATTTGTCATTTACCTATGTATTTTGATGCAGGAGGGGTGTTTGTTCAGATCTTTATTTTCGTTATATCTTTGTGTGGGAGTTATTTAATTTGATGGGAAATGAGAGAGAAAAGAGTTGAGGATATGTTTTTTGAAACTTTCTTTACTTTTTGCTGATTCTGGTTTCAGAGACTATAGAAGTCTTCCCAAAATTGTACATTTAAAAAAAATTTCCTCAAGGAAACATTAAAAGGTATAATTCTAGATAATTTTATGTTGCTCCAGACTTTTATTGCTTAAGATTCTGGTTTACATTTTCTTACAAATTATGCTCTCTGCTCCAGAAAAGCAAATCTTTTTTTTTTTTTTTTTTGCCAGTTGTGGAGCTTGAACTCAGGGCCTGAGCACTGTCCCTGGCTTCTTTTTGCTCAAAGCTAGCACTCTACCACTTGAGCCACAGTGCCACTTGTGGCTTTTTCCATATATGTGGTACTGCGGAATTGAATCTAGGGCTTCATGTATAGGAGGCAAGCACTCTACCACTAGGCCATATTCCCAGCCTCCAGAAAAGCAAATCTTTTGACGAACAAAAATTCCCACACCTTCTTGTCTTTTCTACCTAACAATAATTGGAAATTCTACTTGTCCATTCATTTCACTTCAAACCATAAGATGGAAGATCTTAATTACATTTGATTCCGCCACATAATGTAAAATCCCAGTTCATACCCATGGGTTCAGATTTGAGAATACCTTGCTCTTTGTGTCAGGGGAACTTTTACATTCTTGAGGAAGGGCTTTGTGAGTCAAAAGCAGCCATGTGAGTATTTGAGAAGAGTGAGGCCAAAAAATTATGTTTTTAATTACAAGAAATAATTGCCTATCCATTAGGAAGTACCACCAAAGGTATTATTGTTATTACTATTATTGAAAAACTTTATACTTTGCCCCTCAAGCTCTTATGGATACTAGTTCATACAAATGCTTCTTTCATACTTATATACTAACTCTATAGCTTCCTCATGTAAGTATGGAAATGAATTATATTGAAAGCAAATAAATTAGTAGAATTTTCTAGACTGCTGATAGAAGTGGTTAATAATTTTAAGGAACATTGGCTTTGATTGTGATTTTTGTTTTGTTTTTGTTGCCAGTCCTGGGGCGTGGCCTCCTGAGCACTGTCCCTGGCTTCTTTTTGCTCAAGGCTAGCACTCCACCACTTGAGCCACAGTGCCACTTCTGGCTTTTTCTATATATGTGGTGCTGAGGAATCGAACCCAGGGCTTCATGTATACGAGACGAGCACTTTACCACTAGGCCATATTCCCAGCCCTGACTTTGATTGTGTTTTGACTGAACTGCATATGTGATTGGTGATAATTTGTTAAATCCCATACCTCATTGGCTGTGACCAATGAATTTTCTTAAATTTTACTCACTGAGGATTAATGAAATAAAACCATAATTCAATTCCCTGGACTGTTCAGAATATGTCTCACCTAGTAACATAAGAATTCTTTAAAAAAAATTGTTCTGTTCATTAGTAGCCACCAGAGAAACACAGGAGTTTAGAAGGGCATCATGGGTCAATGCTAAGCCTGCAAAGGAATAGAGATTGGCAGAATGGGAATTCTGCAGTTGAAATGTAGCCTGCCTTTGGAATTTGTTTTCATCCAAGAAGCAGAACCATTTAAAAATAAAAGAAAAACATAGTTAGACCTGGTACCTAATGTACCTGTAAGTATTCATTTGCCAAGATCTCTTGTTTATCAGGAAGATATTGTGATAGAAGCTGGAATAAAAATATCATGTTTGCTTTTCTTCTTGTAGTATTTTAACTTGAAGACATCAGAGTCTACTAGAATGGAAGTATTTTTCTGTTGCGTAGGTTTAGGGATGGAGGTAAAGGATGTTGGTGGGTATGAGAGATTCCCCCTTAGATTCCTTTGTGACATCTCAGTACACTTGATACAAGGCAGCTGCCCTGAGCCTTTTGTCTGAGCCCTCCTTCTGTTGGCCCTTCCTTCAACAAACGTATATGAAATTGCAGCAACACCAGCAAGTCAGCTGCACTGAGGGCAGGCCTAGGCCTCGTGGGAGGGCTGTGTAGGATTGAGTTTTGACCCAAGGGACAGAACATGTGATGGGACCCCACAGAAGGGAACCTAGCGTGAGGGAGGGGGGCGGGGGAGCAAGGAGATCAGAAAAGGCTACTTGCAAAAGGTGAGCCTCCAACTGAGTCGTAAGCAATGAGTTAAGGTTTGTCAAACACTCAAGAGTGCATTTGTAGCAAGTAGTTTTATCGGTGTGGCATGTGTAAAGGAACATGTTGGGAAGTAAGAGTGAAGGTCTCTCTCGTGAAGAATTTGAGGCTGCAGTGGGTATCAGTGAGAAGGAGGAGGACTAACAGAGAGGATGAAAGAGTGCAGTTACTGCTGAAGACCTTTATATACATGTATGAAAATAAGAGTAACTCTAAGCCTGTTGGAAGAGGAGATGAAGGAGAGGGATGAAGGGGTAAGTCTGATCAAGTACATTCTATGCATGTATGGAAATGTCAAAATAAAACCTTCATGATTATTTTATGCTACTAAAAGTTGTTTTAAAAATAATGAAATCCATTACCTAAAATTTAATAATGATGACTGGCACAGAAATAAATTCGAAGTTTAGGAGTTAATCCTGAAGGCAATGGGAAACAACTGGGGAGTAACACAATCAACTTCATATTTTAGGCAAATTCAATGAGGAGAGTTGAGTTCCAGTTTATAAAATGCTTCTTATATCCCATATGCCATGTATCAGCCTCCTACTGTGTGCCTGAGCATATACATATGCTTCTCTTACTCTTTCTCCTTGTTATACTCTCACTCTCACTCTTACCTGCCTCATTCCATGCCAAGCTCATAAACATGATGATATCTAGTACTAAATAATAATAATAATAATAATACCAAGACATTAAAGTGAGCATATTGCTATCATGTTGGGTTCGTGAAACCTTGGGAAGAGACTACTGAGACAGAGACAGGAGCAGAGAGCCCTGAACTCCCTGGAGGGGAAGGAACTGGGGAGGAGAGGAAGGAAGCAAAACTCTGACGTCATCACAGAGCCATGGGGTCGTAATCCACACTGGAGTGTGGATTAATGTCATGTGTTCCTCAGGAGATGAAAGCTTCTTATGTACAGTAAGAATATAAAAGCTGATTTTAATCACAGTTTCTCTCAGAGGATTTTAGGATTTTAATAAAGGTCAAAGGTGTCCAATAGGAGAAATCTATTTATTGGACATTTAAAAACACCCTGAAAATTATTTTAGCAAGTGATGTTTCTGTAGTTTCAAAACAACAACAAAGGATTTAGTTGTTTCTCTTTTGCTGAGTTTCACCTGAGCACATAATAACAAAAGAAAGCTTTAACAAAGCATGATATTGATAGCTATCTTAAAACCTTGCATGTGAGGGCTACTAAAATAAGCCTCATAGGAATAACAATTTGCTTTCTTTCAGGGCTTATGTATAGTTGAGTTCTGTATGATATTGCTTTAGTTTGGGTCTTGAATGTCTCGGATAGGCCAATGTGTTAGAGGCTCGGTCTCCAGTTCCTGGCACTAGTGGGAGGTGATAGAAGGTTTAGGAGGTGGAGCATAGAGGAAGAAGGTTAGGTCACGAGAGGTCTGACAGGGATATTAAGACCACAGCCACGCCTCTTCCTCTCTTTGCTTCACCATGCACTCGCTGCTTTGACCCTGTTTCATCACAGGCCCAAAGGCAATGGGGCCAGTGACTGTGGGCTGACCTCTGAAACTGTGAGCCAACCTTAACCTCTCCCTTTAAGTTACAATAACAGAAACTTGCCTAATAGATGTATCAAGTTGTGGAAGCCTTCTTCCCTTTTAACCGCAATGCATATTAGGAAATGTAGTGTAGTTTACTTAGCTTGTCTTATAGAACAGGAGAAACAAGTTACCTTTACTTCCTTCTCCAATCTCCACACGCAGCCCCACTGCGACCAGCCACCTGTAATCTGTTCCTCCAACTCCTCCTCGGAGCGTGGAGACACTTGGGAGGCAGACTTGGAGGACAGGGACTTACTTCTAGGCTTTACTTTACAGAAGTATGTTTTGGTAAGATAAGATGTACCATTTATATGTCAGAAGTATGTTTTGGTAAGACTACCATTTATATATACAACCACACAGTTGAAAGTATTGGCCCATTTCATTTGGCTTCTTTATCCCAGTTGGGGAAAAAAATCCTACCAGAAGTGTTTCCCTTGCAGGAGTTTCACATCAAGAGCTACTGTTACAAAATTCCCCAAATTTAAGTTCTATTTCAGACTGTTTTTAACATATACAGTTTCATCCTGTGTCTGTTAAACTCCCTTTTATACATTAGGTACTTTAGATAATAGTTTCTACTCCTATTAGTCTAGTACAGAATAGATTCAGAAATAGAATGCAGTCACAGTGAAGGATTTTTGTTTAGTGATTTAAAAAATGCAATAATATTTGAAACACTCTGTTCAGGTTTTTAGTAGAGATGGTTGGATGACTTCTCTAGGGTTTTTGATCTGTAATAACGGTTTGAGGATAAATTAAAGAAGTCATGATCAAGCTATGGAGCTGTTCTGGATTATTATGATGCTACGAAAAATGAAGTTGATATAGTTTGGAGTTAGGATTATGACGTCCTCACAGTTCACTGTGGAAGTTATTTATCTGATGGAAAATTCCCAAAGTTGGGCACAGGAACTGAATTGGACTAATATGGGCCAGTGCCTTGGGGCTCGTACCACCTACTGTAAACTGTTGTTGTTTTGTTTTGTTCTGTTTTTTTTCCAGTCCTGGGGCTTGAACTCAGGGCCTGAGCACTGTCCCTGGCTTTTTGCTCAAGGCTAGCACTCTACCACTTGAGCCACAGTGCCACTTCTGGCTTTTTTCTATGGATCTGGTGCTGAGGAATTGAACCCAGGGCTTCCTGCATGCAAGGCAAGCACTCTATCGCTAAGCCACATTCCCAGTCCCCACCTACTGTATTTCTCTAGTCATACACTGTCCCTTTCCTCACCATTGTCAATGTAGGCTGGCCACAGGAACATTCCCGAAGCACTTGTGGTTGTGTATCTACTGGAAGTCACTTGTGTCATGTCAACAGTTCAAGTAAGAAGAATTTACTCTGTATACCCCTGGGCAGGTTAGGAATAAAATAGAGAGGCTGTGGGCCTTTGCACACCCTGCCTAGACATAATGGTTCCTTGCAAACTTTCTTAAAAGCCTAATAGGAATTTCCCAGACTTGTATACAGTATACTTCAGATCTACCACAGAATTATATGTAGAATTAAGCGTGTGCTCATTCCAGAGATGGAGAAACCTATTGGACTACCTATTTCTTGATATGGAAAACTGACTGTATCCTGGTACATGTAGAATGTATCAGTAGGTCCTATGAATGGAGGGGTAGATGATAGTTAGACGGGTGGATGGATGGATGGAATGAAGGAATAAAAAGTGAAAAGAAGGGAGGAATAAGAAGTGCAAAGAAAGAGGATGGAACTTAAGAGAAGAAGGCTTGGGGAAGGAGAAAAGAAGAAAGGGAGGAAAGAATGGATGGTTTAAAATATTGACATATCTAAAATACGCAGATATTTAGGTTTGGTTTTGTTTTTGCCAGTCCTGGGGCTTGGACTCAGGGCCTGAGCACTGTCCCTGGCTTCTTTTTGCTCAAGGCTAGCACTCTACCACTTCTGGCTTTTTCTGTTTCTGTGGTACTGAGGAATCAAACCCAGGGCTTCCTGCATGCTAGGCAAGCACTCTACCGCTCAGCCACATTCCCAGCCCCCAGATATGTAGGCTTTTGTTTGCAGGACCCTGTGAAACATCAGTTTGACCCCTACTTAAAGCAAGCAGTTCTTCAGAGCTCACTTCCACGCATGCTGGAGGAAGTTTTTGCTTATAGCAGTGAACTTTGTTTTGTTTCACTTCTGAAAGCATTCCCTCCCCTCCATATTCCCATGAGGAAAGCACCTGGCCATTGACACCTTTCATTCTACACCCAAGGAACAACAGAAAAGCTTAGGGACTTTTCCTCTAGCTCGTGACCAGGGATGTTTGTTATGCCTGGCCGCTGGGAGGAGAGGAGCAATTCAGGTTAAAAGCTTCCATTGCTGATCTCCATGTCAAGTCTGGGCTATTGGGTACTAAATTCCACCATGTCTGTTGTGTGTTTTAACCTGGTAAAGTCCTCGCTGGCCTGCTCTTTATGCAGGCTGTGTAGGCAGTAGAGTCTAAATGAGCATTTGGTCTCTGCAGGCCAGAGCTAGCATCACACGAATTCCCCCGGTCCTGAGCTTCCATTCATGAAGCTAACACCTGGACCCAGAACCTCAGGTGGCCCACGGTGCCCACTGTGCGGGCATGCTTCTGGCACAAAGAGGCCCACAGCTGTCTTTGTGTGCAGGGAGCTCCCAGTGCTTCTCAGGCTGATTCTCAACTCAGTCTCCCCACTTTCTTCCCACCTCCGACAGTCAGCCCTCCAAACAGAACTTGTCCCTTTTCCCTTTGCATATCACTTTAATTCCATTCCTCTCTGGACACGAAGCCTCTGCCTGGCTCATTCTCCTTCCTCCTCATCTCTTCTGTATGTCCAATCCCACGCTGACGAAGAAGCCAGCCTAAAATGCCACCTTCCAGAGCTCTTTACCCTCTGATATTGTTCCCATAGCACAGCACTCTTTTCGTTTTGGAAAAGGAGACACCATCTTACACAAACCATATGTCCTATGAAGTCAGGGTCCATGTTTAATTATTTCGCTCCTTAAAGTGTCTTGTTTCTCGCTCACCAGCACATTGGTATCATGTCCAAAGTCCTTTCCTTATGAAGGCTCCATAACTGACTGAGTCTATTAAAGTAAGCTAACAAGCAGGTACAGCAGTGGAAGAAGATAACAGATTTATTCACATGCACATAGGCACCGGAGCCACACAAAACAGACCTTAAAGGTCTTGAGAGTTAAATGCCCTCTTCATAGGCGGGGAGGGAAATGAAGAAAGGGAGGCAATGTTGAGGGGCAGTGAATACTTTTTTAATTAGATGGACCCAAGATGAGTTCTGGTGGCCCTTGTCTATAATCCTAGCTACCCAGGAGGCTGAGGTCTGAAAATAGAGATTTAAAGATAGCTCAGGCAGGAAAGTCCTTAAGACTCTTATCTCCAATTAACCAGAAAAAGCTGGAAGTAGAGCTATGGCTCAAATGACAGGGCACCAGTGTTAAGCAATAAAGGTAAGGAACAGCACTCAGGCCCTGAGTTCAAGCCCTAGTACTGCCACATAGATACCAAAAAAGTTGAATAGGCCCAAAGTACGGATCATAGTTTGTTAGTGACTCCAGAAGTTGAGTTGGCCTGAAGAAAAGACAATGAAAGCTTGGGAAAATATCAGTCTAAGGGTGATGACATTGTTCCATCTGTGTTCATGAGAGAAAACCTTTAGCTAAGAGATTTCATAGGAGGGCTCCCTTATGGCTTGCCTGTTGTTTTCGCCACCTTAAGGACCACATTCTCTGTCATGCCCCCAAAAGCTGAGCATTCCAGCTCACATGTACTTGCTAATAACACAGAAGATGGCAATCTAATATGTGAGATTTTCAGCATGCTAGAAAATTTGATAAGGAAGCCTCTGGACCGGCCTAGGAATGAAACAAGGGGAAGACACATAGGAGGTGTGGAGGCCGATCTGCCTGCAGCTTTGCCTCCAGAAAGCAAAAGGCCAGCTGGGTGATGGGGGCTCACACCTATAATCCTAGCTACTCCGGAGGTGAGATCTGAGGATCGCAATTCAAAGCCAGCCCAGGCCGGAAAGCCCCTGAGACTCTTATCTCCAATAAGCCACTCAGAGAAAGCCGCAAGTGGCACTGTGGCTTAAGTGGTGGAGCGCTGAGCACTGAGAGAGGCTCAGGGACAGAGCCGAGGCCCTGAGATCAAGCCACTGGATTGGCAAAAAAAAAGGAAAATGCCGAACACTGAAGTGCATGATGGGAATTCCTAGGGCCACTTTTGATTGTTACGGTAATTGGGATAGTAGTGACTCTTCTACCACTCAGGATATAAAGAACTGGCCCATGCAGCCAGATGCTGGTGGTCACACTAGTTTAGCTACTTGGGGGGCTGAGATCTGGAGGATTATCGTTCAAAGCAAGCCTGAGTAGAAAGGACTGTGAGATTCTATCTCTAACATAACCAGCAAAAATCCAGGCTGGCGGTGTGGCACAAGTGATTGAGTGCTACCCTAAGCAAGAAAGCCATGCAAGTGTGAGTCCCTGAGTTCAAACCCCAGGGAAGAATCGTCCCTTCAGAATATTTACCCACCACAAACGGACATGTTGAATTGAAAACTCATTGTACAACCATCTAAAGATAATACTAAAAGAAGACTATTGGGCTAGACATTTATTTGTTTTGGAGGTTGTAGTCTGATTAGAATGCGTGTGAGCCTGTGTGGTCTTCAGAGTTGGAAGATTCCTGCTGTTAATTGCTGAGATTGAGGGAAGGATGAAGGGAGGACCAAATGTGAGGACAAACTGAAATTGGGTTTTGGACAAACTATATCTGAAGAGCCTGGTGAGCATCTAAGGCTCCGAGCTTTCCTTTCCACACAGTTACTCGTTGGACTCAAGGTCATGTCTTGGCCACATTCATACTCTGAGGTTAATTTGCAGAGGTTCTGGTCCCCTGGCTGGCCAACACTTGCATTTGATTTGCTGGAAATCAGATCTTCATGTGTGGGATGTTTTCAAGGTGGCCTCTAGTTCCACTTGCATTTATGTCCTCGTTTTATTTTCTTTGTGGTACTGGAAATTGAACTAAATCACTTGCCAGTGCTAGTACTCCACCTCTTTTTTTTTTATTAATTAAATTTTGTTGACAAGGTGTTGTACAAAAGGGGTACAGTTACATTTCTTGTGATATCTTACACCCTCGTTTTTCTTTCCCTTCCCTAGATCAGGTAGGCATATATATAATACCCAGTGTATCAAAATCATATACAGTAACCACGTAGTGTATGCCAAGTAGAGTCACCTAAAACTTTAAATGTAACGTCAACAATAGAATCTTCCTGTGTCCTTCTCTTGGAGTTGTTTTTGCTTATCCTCGTCTTATATGATCATATAGTATTCCACATCTTGAACAATGCCTCTAGCCCTTTTGCTCTATTAGTCTGTTTTTCAGATAGAGTCTTGCTAAACTTTGACTGAGATCTTCCTATCTTTGTTTCCCGTGTATCAGAGATTAGAGATTTACACATTCTGCCCAACTCTGCTTACATCTTCTTATTCTTTTTTTTTTTTTAATCTGTAAAGGCAGAGAAAAGATCAGAAAGAAGTGCTGTGTGGAACATTCCGAAATGGGTAAAACCAGAAATGATGCTGACAGAGGATTTAGAAGTGAAAAATAGGGAGTACTCAGACCAAATATAAGTGAATTAGCATAAGTCATCAATCTTGATTTCCAGGCCTGTTGTATACAGTTTGTTTGCCACACCAGCTGCTTCTTTGGGTACAGCTGTGTAATCCCTGTACGTTTTCCTTTCATATGAAAAAGTATTCAAGTTTGTCATTGCTTCATCATTTGCAGTTTTATATGAGGCTCCTCTTTTTTCCCTGAGCATAATGGTTAAAATAATCCTTATAACTGTCATTCATTTTCTTGGGCCAACTATTTTGATTCTTTTCATTGAGGGGATTTTTTTTTTTTTTTTTTTTTTGGCCAGTCCTGGGGCTTGGACTCAGGGTCTGAGCACTGTCCCTGGCTTCTTTTTTGCTCAAGGCTAGCACTCTGCCACTTGAGCCACAGTGCCGCTTCTGGCCGTTTTCTGTATATGTGGTGCTGGGGAATCGAACCTAGGGCCTCGTGTATCCGAGGCAGGCACTCTTGCCACTAGGCTATATCCCCAGCCCGATTTTTTTTTTTTAGGGTTAACTTGGAGTTAAAATAATTGCCTTCTAAGCCCTCTTCTTTAAAGGTATGGGGAAGGAAGATTTCTTTATTTTTAACTTTGTTGTTGTTCTTGTTGAAGCCAGGTGCTAATGGTTCATGCCTATAATCCTATCTACTAGGGAGGCTGAGAACTAAGGATTCTGGTTCAAAGCTGGCCCCAGGCAGACAAACCCAAGATACTTAATTTGCAATTACCTAACCAAAAAGCAGAAAGTGAAGGTGTGGCTCAAGTGGTAGACTGATCAGCCTTAAGCAAAAAAATCCAAGAGAGAGAGTATAAGGCCTTAAGTTCAAGCCCTGGTACTAGCAAAAGAAAAAAAAAATGGAGATCTAACAGTAATTGTGTTTTAAAAAACATTTTTAGAAGCGCACTGTGGTTTGAACTCAGCCTTGCATTTGCTAGGCAAGTCCTTTCTCACTCCATTCCTTTTTTAAAATGGTTACTTCTTATATAGTATGTTATGGTTCTTTTCAGGATCTTACAGTTTTGTCCAGGGCCTGCTTGGGACTACCATTCTCCTACTTATGCCTTCCATGTAGATGCTGGGATTATAGGTGTGTACTACCATGCCTTTTTTGATAGCAGTGGGATTTAAACTCAAGGCCTCTTACTTGCTAGGCAAGTGTTCTACCATTTGAGCCACACTACAAATCCCAAAGGCAGACTTCTTTAAAGAAACTTTCTTACGTTGGCTGACCGACCAGGTACTGTTGTGAGAATTCCACCTAGAGACAGACTTCCCAGGCCAAAGTAAAGGCATGGGACTCCTGGAACAGCAGGTTGGTGTAGCTGTAGCATGGGGTTTATAGTATCTGGAATAGTGGGTCCATATGGGCTCTGCGTTCAGGGCATTCAGAAATGGAGTGTGTGTGTGTGTGTGTGTGTGTGTGTGTGTGTGTGTGCCAGCCAGTACTGAAACCTGAACTCAGGGCCTGGGTACTGCCCTTAGCTTTTTCACTCAAAATTGGAGCGCTACCACCTGAGCCATAGCTTCACTTCTGGCTTTTTACTGGTTAATTGGAGCTAAGAGTCTCATAGACTCTCCAGCCTGGGCTGGCTTCAGACTACCATCTTCAGACCCCAGCCTCCTGAGTAGCTAGTATTACAGGCATGAGCCACTGACTCATATTTGTATTTTGTTTGTTTTTGATTTTTTTTTGCCAGACTTAGAGCTTGAACTCAGGGCCTGAGCACTGTCCCTGGCTTCTTTTGGCTCAAGGCTAACACTCTACCACTTGAGCCACAGCCCTACATCTGGCTTTTTCTGCTTATGTGGTGCTGAGGAATCAAACCCAGGGCTTCATGCATGCTAGGCAAGCACTCTACAGCTAAGCCACATTCCCAGCCCCTCATATTTGTATTTGGAGGGAAAGCTACACTGTACACCATATGAGGAGCTGGTGAGAAGTTGGTTCCAGTTTGGGAATTTGAGGCAGAAGATGGCCAGGGTCTTATAACATTCTTAGAGCAGCAACAGGCAGCCATTCAGAGCGATGTGTAACTGTTGGGAACAGAGGATTATTAGATGGATGGAAGCAGGGACCTTTGAGAGGGGGAGAGAGCATCACTGTGAGGGGCGTCTTGCTCACAGGCTTGCTTCACATACTTGGGTGCAGGATGAGGTAGGTGTTGGACGTGGATGGTGTGGGATGAGGAGGCTGCCCTTCAGCCATGCACACATCAACTTGGTAGAATCCATTGACCTCCATTAGGCAGCTGGAAATACAGGCTGGGGGTTAGCAGAGGGGATGACTTGGAAGAGCACTGTTAGGCACCCCAGGAAAGGAAATAAAATAGGCAAAGACAGGGTTCATGCCTACGACACGGAGTCTCCATAGGACCAGTGGTCTCACCATAAATGGTAAAGTTAAAAAAACAAAAGTAAGGGCTGGGGATATAGCCTAGTGGCAAGAGTGCCTGCCTCGGATACACGAGGCCCTAGGTTCGATTCCCTAGCACCACATATACAGAAAAACGGCCAGAAGCGGCGCTGTGGCCCAAGTGGCAGAGTGCTAGCCTTGAGCGGGAAGAATCCAGGGACAGTGCTCAGGCCCTGAGTCCAAGGCCCAGGACTGGCCAAAAAAAAAAAAACAAAAAACAAAAAAACAAAAGTAAGGGAGACTGGCCTGGGCAACAATGTGAGACTCACCTGAAAGATAACTAGAGCAGAAAGGGCTAGGGGTGGAGCATAAGTAGTAGAGTGCTTGCTAAACAAGGCTATGAGTTCAAACCCCAATACTGCCAAAAAAGAAATAAGAAGGAATTCTATTCAAATTATGGCTGAATTTGTGGTAAATATTCCAGAAAATACTGTACTATTTTTGTATTATCAAAGGGACTATCTGGGAAAGGGTGGAGGGAGAATGTTGACGGGTGAAGATCAGAGCATATTACACACACACACACGCACACACACGCACACACACTCACACACTCAGCAATGAAACTCACCAAATGCTCTTTGAAAAAGTAGGGAGAAGGATGAGGAGAAGAGAACTACAAAGGAGGAGGTGAACTTGACACACTGTACACGGGTATGGAATTATCCCAATGAAGCCACCTGGTGTTATTCACGTTGGATCATTCAGGACAAACACGAAGGGGACTCTAACTAGAGGGTATTAAATGTTGCCTATCCTTTTTTTTTTAATTGAGGAAAATGTAAAAGAAACACAGAAGGCTCTGGCTATGATTAGAGTATGTTCGTGCCGATGGCTAGGTGAACATGGCGCCTCTCTGGTCCCTGTGTGTTGCAGTGGCTTGTGGGCAGATGCCACGGTCTATCAAGAGTTATTCTCTGAAGCCAGAGAGGAGGTCAGGAAAGGCTGGAGCACATCCCATACCTGCATGGGACACAGAACTGGAAGCAGCACCAGCCAAGTGGTAAAAAATAACTCTGCTCTAGTCACTAGCCCTGAAAGCCAAGTGTCCCCTTTCACTTCCTGTTCTCTGTGGGTTCTTTGCCAGTGAACATCTTGTCTTCCAAAGTTTAGCGTGTGATGCTTCTGTTCTCACTGATTGAACCGTCTAATTGAGGGTATCTGTCTGCTTCACCCCATGTCATATTTTTCAGGGTCCTTGAGTTCTGATGGCTTGCATATCACAGTCCTCAACTCTGCTCCTCGTTCAGACTGAGTATGGCAATGCTGAGCAATAGTTAACTGATTAAACTTTGATTTCTAGTATCCTCCTTATCTTTAGACTTTAGCTGTTGAATTGCTGGTCAGCAATTGCATCATTGTCATCATCATTATTATCATTACGACTACTACTACTACTCTACTACTATTATTATTACTATTAATGTTGCTGTTGTTGTTGTTATTTGTGATGCCAGCCCTGGGGCTTGAACTCAGAGCCTGATTGCTGGCCCTTAGCTTTTTTACTCAAGGCTGGTGTTCTACTGCTTGAGCCACAGGCTCTACTTCTGGCTTCTTACTGGTTAACTGGAGATAAGAGCTTCACAGGCTTTCCTGCCCTGGCTGGCTTCAAACCAAGATCCTCAGATCTCAGCTTCCTGAGTTTCTAGGATTTACAGGAGTGAACCTCAGGTACCCAGCCTGACAGCTGTTTTTTAAAGATCTTTGTTTGTTCCCCAACCTGGTTCTGACTTCGTGGTCATTGATCTGTTTCCTCAACTTCTTCACAAGCCTTGGCTTTGAGACTTTGCTGACTCCTGAATAAGACTGCTTCTTTCCTGTAGTGGTGGGCTGTGAGATTCCTCTGGGATTTTGCGTGGGTGAGCTGAGGACCGAGAGTGGGCGTTATTAGTCATTGAGAGATGTAGCTGCTGCTGGTGGTACTGCTGGTGTCAAGTTTCCCACTGGCAGGCCTGGCACAGTGTGAGGTGACAAGGGATGTGGGTGGCACCTTCATATTAATGCAGTTTGGCCTGGCACCCTGTTCTTCTGGTTGAGACAGAAAGGTGTAATGTCTATGCAGGATGCACTCAGTGTGGAGAGAACGCCCTGCTACCTGCTCAAATGACAGCTGAGTGCTTTGCTAGTGAAGGAAAGAAGGAATGCTAAGTCACTGTGCTAGTCATGGGGTCACTGCCCTAGTCGTGGGGGGTCAGTGCCAAAGGAAGCTCTGGATTTCCTGAGCCACAGTTACTCACTGGTTATACTCAGAATTGTAATATGAAATATACAATATAGCCCAAGACAACTGTATACAATAAATCAATTGATATTATCTATTCTCATATATAAAAATGTTTGCTTGGGCCAGATGTGGTAGTACAGGTCTATAATCCCAGCATTTGGAAGCCAGAGGCAGGAAGATCAAGGCCAGTCTGGGTTACATAGCAAGATCATCGCAAAAACAGAAACAAATAAAACAAAGTGGGATAGAGTTTGGATAGCACCGTCTGTTTTGAAACCGAGCCAGGGTCCTTCCTTTGGATCTCTCCCTCATTCCTCCCCATCTTTCCCAGCCCTGTCCCTTCTCTGCCGCCAGTACTAACTGTTAGCACGTGTGTCTTGGAATGGAAAAGCAAAGAAAAGAATGCACATTTGGAAATGCCATTCTCGATTCCATATGCCATGAGATAATACACTGGCTAGACTGGCAGAAGTCACCCCAGAAAGGGGGAATTTGAATTGGAAAGGAATCAAAGGAATCATGCAGCTAATATAATTGATGGCAGCAAAGCAGTAATAGGTAGTCTGGACAATTGGATGAAGGCCAGCTTCAAAACCACCAGTAATCCCCCTGCCCTTTTGGAATGAGGTAAGGTTTACTGAATAGAGGGGTGAGACGTCCACTTTCTTAGCACTTAATCTCAACCTGGCCCCTGAGCTTTGTCAGGGACAAAGACACCAAATCTAGCCAGAAAATCTGATGTGTGTCCTTCATCCATAGACCCCCAATCTCCCATCCTCTTTGTCTTCCTTGCTCTCAAAGAAGTTTTCTGAAGTAAGTTCTGGGTTGAGTTTAACAAATGACAGCCAGTGTCCATGGCTCCTTTGTTTCCCTGGTCCCCGACCTGACACAGTGTCCAGCATGACATGTGTTTTGAATGAATAGTAATGGTGTCTCCAAATCAGGCCAAAGGCAGCGGGTGGAAGAAAGCTATAGATATGGTTCCTCCATGCCATGTTGACTTTTTCCATATGATTCCATGGAACACCACACTACTCAAAGTTAGAGGAGACAAAAAGGCAGACAAAGAGACAGACAGAGATAGGGAGACAGGCAAAGAGTTAGAAAGACAGAGGCAGAGAGAAAAGCGGAGAGACAGAGAGAGGCGAAGAGAGATAAGCAAAGAGTCAAGAGAGAAGCAGAAAGTCAGAGAAAGACACATACAGAGAGAGACAGAGACACAAAGTGAGACATAGAGACAAAGGCAGAGAGATTCAGAAAGAGGCAGAAGAAGACAGAGGCAGAGAGAAACAGAAAACAAAGACAGAGAGACAGAGAGAGAAACAGAGAGATGCAGAGAAAGGCAGAAAGACAGAGACAGAAGCAGAGATAGAGATTCAGAGACACAGAGGCAGAAAGAGGTCAGAAGTGGTGGAGGCAAGGGATGGGAGGAGGGGCTTCCATAATCTCACTAATGCTGCCCACTGTATTTCTCTATGGCTCCACCGTGTACATATACGGACTAGCATCTCTGAACAGACCTGTGATGGAATCCGGTTTACCTTCTTCACACTCAGCTTTTCTCGTTGCATTTGAGCATGGAGCTCTGTGCATTGCACAGTGTTACATGCCAGACCATAACAGAACACTCTTGGCCAGTATTGTGTAAAAACATAGTCATTGAGACTTAATCTTACCATGTAGTGTGTTATCCTGATTCAAATCAAATAATCATTAGTGCCTTCTTGTTTCCTCATTTGCAAGCTAATATCCAGCACCAAAACTGTGGGATTTAAACCTGATAATGCAGGTAAACCATTTCTACTTCCAGAACAGTGAGGACCTCCCCTGCCCGTCAGTTTCTACCTTTATACTTGGCATTCTCACCACCACACAGCTGGCCACACACAGAGACTTCTTAGGGTACAATCTATTACCCCTAATTTTTATGGTCATCACAGTTGTTAATGGGCACTGGTGGCTCACGCCTGTAATTCTAGCCACTCAGGAGGCTGAGATCTGAGGATCCAGGTTTGAATCCAGCCTGGGCAGGAAAGTCTATGTGACTCTTATCTCCATGTAACCACCAGAAAGCCAGAAGTAGAGTTGTGGCTTGAGTGGTAGAGCGCTAGCTTTGAGCACTAAAGGTCAGTGATGCCTCTCAGGCTGAGTTCAGCGCCTGGGCCAGCACAAAAACAAACCGCAATGTGAGTGATTTGTGAGGGATATAGCGACGAGGGGGAAAGATGCAGAGGGTGCTTGCCGAGCTGCTCTCTGAATGAACCAAGGATGCTGCTGGGTAGTTTTTTTCAAGATGGTTTCAGCTCTGGGCAGCTCTTTCCATCTTAGTGCCATGGTCACCTTCACACCCTGATGGGGGCCAGGTGCTGGGTGGTGCTGTTCACACAGACATGACATACAGGTACAGTAAGAGGAGCAAGGGAATGGCAGACGAGTAAAGGACTTCTCATGAGAATAGAAAAGAAAAGGAACTTGACCATGATAGCTCAGTTTACAGGGCAGGAGGACAGGAGAGAGAGCAGAAACACGAGTGGGTTTTTCTAGGATGCTGTCTGCCTTGGGGCATGGATTCTCTTCGCTGTGAATTTTATGTTGGGCCCTGTTCCAGGCTCGGTGGGTGCCCCAAGGAGAAGCACCTGCCCTCCACTGCAGTTTATTTGTGGATTCTAGAGCCCCCTGTTGCCTCCTGGGAGGGGACTTTCCCTACAGAGAGGAGCATGCTGCCACAGTGATGCCGTCTCACGCTCTGAGCTCGGCTGCACAAACATGGAGTCCAGCTGAGTGACCAGTCCAGGAAACGTGGACATAAATAGGGATGTCTGGAAGTCTAAGTACATGTTCCTGCCATGAGAAGGTTAACATGAAGCTCTGACTTACCCTCTGTTTTCATTTCTGTTGTCTGCTTGTTGATTTGGTTTTGGTATTAGCTCTCATCACGTTGCCCTAACTGGGCTCAAGCGATCTTCCTGTCTTGTCTTCTGAGTAGCCAGGACTACACACGTGTACCACCATACCTGCCTGGCACGTGGTTTTTGTTGGTTTGTTTCATTTTTGGAAATGGGTATTTAGCCACTCCATACACATATCAAGTGTGGCAATGAGTGAGTGACATTTAGATTTCACAGTATATGAAGGGAGACCCAGCATCTCCAATCTTCAACATCCCCCCCCACCCCCGGGGAGCTCCTCCAATGAACTCACTGAAAGTGACTGAGGAGAGGGGGACGGAGCGTGTAGTTTTGCTGTCGATTCCTAGGCAGCCCGTGATGGCTGACGTGGAAATGTCTCTCTGAAGACAGTGAGGAGCGCCCTGGCTGTCAGCGGAGATAACAGTGCATTTGTGTCTTCGTTTGTTCACAAGCACTGACGCCACGTGACGAATGCTCCTATTGGCAGGAGAGGATGAGAAGAGCCGTGCGTGATTAAATGTGCTCATTTCCGAGTGAGCAGCTCAGCTGTGTTCACAAGAGCCCATTATGCTGAGCACATCAACGGCCCAATTAAGAGGAAAAGGAGTGTGGTTGTGAACATATCAGTGGGCTGTGTTGTTAAAGCTGTCTGGGTTTAGAGCCAAATGGGGCTTTGGGTCTGCAGTTGACATGAAGCCTGCTGTATTTTCTGGAACATTGTCCTCCTCCAGAGGGGGTGCTTTCTGATCAGGATTGTTTTTCTTCTTGGAGATACTACCTGCAGAAATATGCTTTTTTTTGTTTTTTTGACTGTTTATGCATTGCAGAAAGCTAGGGTACCTGCCTGTGAAGAGGAGTTGCTTTGGGTGCATGCTCCCATCCTCTCACCCAGCCAGCCAACCTCGGAATTGCCAATGGCCTAAAGGTCATAGGCCATGACCTGAGAGCAGATGGCTGCTAGTAAGTGCTGGCCACGGTTTTGGTAAACATCTTTGAGAATAATGGAGTTGACATTCTCCTCCTCCTCCTCCTCCATCTCCTCCTCCTCCTCCTCCTCCTCCTCCTTCTCCTCCTCCTCCTCCTCTTGCTCCTCCTCTTCCTCCTCCTCTTCCTCTCTCTCCCCATCTTCCTCCTTCTCCTCCTCCTCCTCCTCCTCTTCTTCCTCCCATTCCTTCTCTTTCTCCTTTTTCTTCTTCTCCTCTTCGTGTGTGTGCGCGTGCACGCGCGTGTGTGCATGCATGCTAGTACTAGAACTTGAACTCAGGACCTCTCTTACTGATTTTATTTGGTCACAGCTGGCCCACTATTACTTGAGCCATGTCTCCAGCCTAGCATTTTGCTGGTTAATAAGAGATAGCGTCTTGAGGGCTTTTCTGCCTGGGTTGGCTTTGAACCAAGATTCTCCATGTCTTAGCTTTTTGAGTAGCTAGGATTTCAAGTCACTACTGTCTGGCTTACTTTGCTTCTGAAGGAAAGATAACTATCTTTCACAAGAGAGCTTCAAAGATGCTTATTATTCTATACCTTCATTTGTAAAGTACTTATTACCTTGTTAGTCTAATTTTTACTATAGTTCTGTTTATATGTTATAAAATGAAGAGAACTGACTTCATGTTTTTGTTAGTCCCTGGTAGAATTGTTGCCAGTACTAGGCTTAAACTCAGGGCCTGGGCATGATACCTTCGCTTTCTCACTTAAGCTGGTGTTCTCCCACTTGAGCCACAGCTCTACTTCTGGCTTTCTGCTGGTTAATTGGAGATAAGTGTCTCACAGACATTCTTTGCCTGAGCTGGATTTGAACTGTGATCCTCATATCTTTGCCTCCTGAGTAGCTAGGATTACAGGTGTGAACCACCAACACCTGCCCAATTTGACCCGGGGAAGACTATAAGAACAAGTTAGGATGCTGTCTCAGAGGGATAACTACTTAGCTCACAGAACTGTGGAATATGCCCCAGGTATCACTTGACAGCTTCCTAAATGAGGGAGAATACTTGTACGTGCATCCACGCGCGCGTGTGTGTGTGTGTGTGTGTGTGTGTGTGTGACATGTGACATGGGAAGCCCTCCATAGCTCCAGTAAGTCCCCTCAGTTGATGATCCCGGAGGACATACTTAATGACCCCTTCTATCCACAATACAAAGCCATTGCTCATCCAAGAGTCCAGCCATGTCTTTGGGTGGCTCTCCATCTTGTCTTGGCAATGACAAGACTTCCCCAGGACCCAGCAATGCCTGTGGGGCATCACAAGGAAGCTGAGACCAAAGAGGGAAGGAGCACGGAAACCATGGTGGAAGGGTTAGCATTCAGGAAACAGATGGAGAGAAGGTGGTTCAAGGTGGTACAGGACCACCCTCTGCTGCAGTCTGCTGGCTTCCAGAGGAACAAGCTAGCTATGGGACGGCGCCCAGGCCCTGAGTGCAAGCCTCTGTACCAGAGCAAGGGAGCCCTCTCTCTCTCTTTCTCTCTCTCTCTCTCTGTCTCTCTGTCTCTGTCTCTGTCTCTCTCTCTCTCTCTCTCCTTTGCTGCAGAAATGGAAATCTCTTGTTAGTGGTGAGAGACAAAGGGCAGATAGCATGCTTCTTTGGTTACCGGAGGGTCGTACTGAGCCCTGGGGACTCCCCTGATTTTCTGTTGTTCAAGTGTAGCAGCTCATCCTGGTCCCCAGGAGGCCCCAGCTCCCACTGTGGGCTCTGAGCCTCAGGCTGTTCCCACATGTGGTGTCACAGACAGGGAAACCGGTCCACAGCATAGAAATTTGCTGGTTGTCAGAAAGGGCGTTGAATATTGTAACATCACGAACAGAGACATGGATATCAATTTATACTGAACGTATTTTGTTACATGCGATGACTTACAGTGTTGATCACTTAGCCAGTGCTCTTTGACATGGGGACTCAAAGGAGTATACAGAAAAGATGTTTGTCTGACTGTAATGAATGTAAAGGATACTTAGTTACCTGCTAAACTGCAAAGTTTTCTTAAGCATGCTGAGACGTCTGTTCCCTGTGAAGGATTCGTGAGGGAGCCCAACCTATCTTCCAGCAGAGCCTTCCTTAGTATAACCGGTTCACACGGGCAGTTACTTCCTTATGGTGTAAGAAACACCAGGTGCCCCTCACCTGCTTCAGGTGATAGGAGTTCCCCAACAGGTACACCCCAGTCCAGGCTGTCCATCTGTTACTCAGTCATGTGTATGAGTCGCCTCACCATCAGATTGGTTCTCAGCATTAACGGTTGTAGACTGCCATGAGGGTTGCAGGTACCTAACTGTCCCCTCCCAGGTGTGCCTAGAGGTGTTTTGCACACCTGGAAAGCCCTTAGCAACACTGGATGAGTTGTTGCCCCATGCGGTGCAATGAACTTGGCCATCCCTTCAGAGTTATGCTTTCAAACCTCAAATGGTTGGTTGTTCTTCTGAATGTCCCTGGGACTATTTTAAATCAGAGTCAACCTGCTACCCAATGCCCTGGACTTTCTGTTAGTTCCTGACATGGTCTGTCTGTCTGGGATAGAACATCCTACTTGTACACAGGACTCAAGTTCGAGTGCAGTGACTTACATCTGGTGAAGTGCTTTATCTGCTGAGGGTTCAGGTGACCTGGCACCTGCCACCCCATGACTGTCCCCCAGGCCGCCGCACCTGCTCTACCAACAACTCCCTATTCTTCCCTATCAGCAGACCAAAACCTCACAGCTAATAGTAAAAAATGACAATGACAGTATACTTCCCAGGCAAGGATTAGATGTCTCTCTAGCTCTTCTGCTTGTAACATTCCATGGTCTTCAGTGGCCATTTGCTAAGTTTCCAAAAGCTTTCATGGTGATGAATTTTACAGCAAACTGCCTGAGTAAACGGTTCTTGTAATAACAAGAGATGCTCACTGTGTGGTCCTTTTATTCTTAGTAGAAGTGTTGGGAAGATCAGGTTCTGTTTATTCTGAGTGTCTGAGAAAGCTGATGAGATTATACAGTCTAGAAAATGCTGGAAATTATACATTGTGACAAATGTCTCCTGATGGGAAGATTCTCATACCAGAACTATATTACATACTGTAGTCTGTCATCAGCCTATATATTTTCACCTCGCTTATTGCTTAAAAGCATGTACATTTGGCCAAAGAGCATAAGCTTAAGAAATGAACAGTGTGAGAAAAAGACACAGATTTATCAGTGATATTCTTTTGTTAACTAAATTTTAATAACAGATATCTTGCTTGTCCCCAACTCTTCTATTTTGAGGTGTGTGTGTGTGTGTGTGTGTGTGTGTGTGTGTGTGTGTGCGCGCGCGCGCCTTCATTATAAATCTTTACGTGGACTTATTTTTCTGATAGATTCAAAGTGTAATACTTTCTTGTTTTTAGTGTTATCCAAATTCTGATGATAGATTCAAATTGTAATACTTTCTTGTTTTCAGTGTTATCCAAATTCTGATGGATTTTTTTCTGCGTTATCATTTATTTTTAGCCTCTTGATGTTGGTTTTCAGTAAACTTAACTTGGCTTTCCACAGGGCTGCCCAGGCTCTTAGGAGTGTGGAGGGAGTTGATTGCCTGTGTTCACTGGGCTGCAGCTAGAGGCTCTCCTCAATGAGAAGAACTTTTATGGTAAACCACCTTGAGAAGCAAATAAATAAATAAATAATCCCATTGTTTTGGTATCTCAGCAGTGCAGTTCCTTCAATACTATGCATGGTAGAGCATCATCTTTATTGCACAGAGCAGATACTACCAAGAAAAACAAAGTAATAGCTTTGACAAATGAGTGAGTCTGCAATCCCAGTTTCTTATACTGTGATATCCTGGCTATCTTTGACCCCCAGGTGCAGATGTTCTCTGGGGTAAATAGATAAACCGGGATTCCTTTTGTCTTTATATAAAGTCACATGTTTTGCTGGTGTGTTAAGCCACCCATAGTCTCAGCTGTTTGGGTTGGATGGACTCATCCCTGGGACAGAGGTGTGCTGGAGTTTGGAACCCTGGAGAAGCTAGCCATTGCCAGTCTCCTTTGCTTGTTTGTTTGTTTGCTTTTTGTCTTGGCACCGGGGCTTGCATTCAGGGAGCTGGGCACTTTCCCTTAGCTTTTTGCTCAAAACTGGTGCTCTACCAATTGAGCTACAGCTTCACTTCTGGCTTCTTTATTGGTTAATTGGAGATAACGGTTTTACTTCCCTGCCTGGGCTGGCTTCGAACCATAATTCTCAGATCTCAGGGTCCCAAGCAACTAGGATTATAGATGTGAGCCACCAAGCCCTGGCTATGTCTGCCTACACAGTGTTTCATTACAAGGGATCTTCTGCAGCGTCATTTCCTCTAAATCAAGGAGAAATTTCCTTCTCAGAATGTGTTCAGTTGTCTGCTGCTTAGCCCACCCTGCAGCTAGGTCTAGATGTGAAAATAGACCAGAGTCAAGAATTAAACACCTTCCCCTAAAACTTACAAACCTATAATCTGTGACAAGAGCTCTTTGGTTCAAGTATTAGTCGTGCTTTTATGATCAATACGACATAGATAAAAAATCAAAATATTACCCTTGATGGATCCCAATTGGGGTGGTTAATGAGGAGGAGGGTGATAAAGTTTAGGATATCAAGCTCTCAACCATCTATGCTTAGGTAAAAAATTCACAAGCTTTCTCTGTTTATGGTTTTCTCCATGCCCCCAAACCAAAAGAAATAACTGTTACATTTATTAAGTAGTAAAGCCCAAACAACTTAGTATTTATAACCTAGCAATTTAATGGCTGATGGGAAATATAATCACATAAATTCAAAGGAAAAAATCTATATCGTTTTCATTATTAGGTGATAGCATTATGTGTCAAGTTAGCCAGGCCCTGATATGCAGCTACTTGGTCAAATGCCAGTCTGGATGTTTCTTTTTTTTGTTTGGCCAGTCCTGGGCCTTGAACTAAGGCCTGAGCACTGTCCCTGGCTTCTTTTTGCTCAAGGCTAGCACTCTGCCACTTGAGCCACAGCGCCACTTCTGGCCGTTTCTGTATATGTGGTGCTGGGGAATCGAACCCAGGGCCTCATGTGTACAAGGCAAGCACTCTTGCCACTAGGCCATATCCCCAGCCCCTGGATGTTTCTATAAAGGGATTTTTCTTTTCTTTTCTTGCTGGTACCAAGGTTTGAACTCAGGGCCTCATTCGAGCTTGCTTGTACAGCTGGTGCTCTACCACTTGAACAATATCTGCAGACCTGTTTTTTGCTGGTTATTTTGAAGTCTCATGGACTTTTCTGCCTAGGCTGGCTTAGAACTAAGATCCTTTAGACCTCAGGCTCCTGAGTAGTTAGGATTATAGGTATGAGCCACTCATTTCCAACAGTGAAGGATTTTTTTTTTTTTTTTTGATGAGCTTGATATTTAGATATTCGCCTTTCAAAATGTCAGTGACCCTCATCAGTTGAAAGTCTTACAAGAAAGCTTGAGATCCCCCTGGGAAGAAAGAATTCTGCTTTTACGTGGTCTTTGGATGTGAGCTTCAACTTTACCTTGTTTTTGAGTCTGTAGCCTGCTATAGATTTCCAGCCCCCAGAGCCAGTATCATATAGTCTCTCCCATTCTGTCTTACATAACACACACACACACACACACACACACACACACACACACACACATTATCAACTCAGTTTTTCTAGAGAACCATGACTAAAAGCCCTACCAAAAGGCGATGTGAACCTGCTCAACACTGTACAACTTTCCAGACCTTGCAATTACATCGAGCACGAGTATTCATTCCTCTCTGGCTCCTGTAGGTACTTTCTTTTCATCATGGCGAACTCTGAAAACCCTGCTTTGCTTTGCAAAGATGATCAAATCAAAGGATGCTTCTGCAGATGCCCGGGTGTTGAAGCTGTGAACCCTCTCCAGCTACTTCTTTGCAGTGTCCAACTGTGTTGCTCTCAAAACTTTTAAGCAGGCTGGGGATATGGCCTAGTGGCAAGAGCGCTTGCCTTGTATACATGAGGCCCTGGGTTCGATTCCCCAGCACCACATATACAGAAAATGGCCAGAAGTGGCACTGTGGCTCAAGTGGCAGAGTGCTAGCCTTGAGCAAGAAGAAGCCAGGGACGGTGCTCAGGCCCTGAGTCCAAGCCCCAGGACTGGCAAAAAAAAAAAAAAAAAAACTTTTAAGCAGCTCACTCTGCCTCATTGAGGCACGGCAGACACTTGGGAACAGTTTGGGAACTGCTGGTAAGGGTGTGGGGTTGCAGTCACAGGAAATAAACGAGCTCAGATGGGGCCAGTCACGTTTGGAAAGCGGCATGAGGTGGGCTGTCCAGCACACCTGGCCTGCAAGAATGAGCAGTGGAAAAAGAGCCTGTGTGACAGGAAAGGGAGGGTAGAGCCATGTGGAGAAACGGACCCAGTGTCCCGAAGGAGGAAGAAAACCAATTCCAGTATGATCACAGCTAAGGAAGGGATGTGGCAAAGGAAAGAAGATGAGAGAAATATCCTGTGAAGTTTTCAGGGATGAAGGAATTAGATTAGAGGATGATAATAATGTTTTCACTCTAATTCCCCCTCCCATCAGTATGTTTGTCTTTACTGATGACATATTTACAACCATGAAAAATTGCTTTTTAGCTTTCTGTGTGTGTGTGTGTGTGTGTGCGTGCGTGCACATGCACACATGTGCCAATATTGGGACTTGAACTCAGAGCCTCATACTCTTGCTAGGCTTCTTTGCTCAAGACAGGTGCGCTCCCACTTGGAGCCACAGCTCTGCTTTTGACTTTTTGCTGATTAATGAACTGGACATAAGACACTTGTGGATTTTCCTGCCCCAATTGGCTTTGAACCTCAATCCTCAGATCTCAGTGTCTCAAGAAGCTAGGATTACTGGCATAACACATGAGCACCAGGCTTTCTATTACCCTCTCCCCCCCTACCTCCAACCTCTGTTTTTCACACACTATACTTCTATTCTTTTCCAGGGTTGATCTGCAGATGCAAAAAGACAATTATAGCAGGTGGTTGTAACAAGAAGGTGTGTTTCCATGTTCACTTTCTTTGTGGGGCTCTTGTTAGAGGTAGGGAGGTAAGATATGAAGCTGGTGTAAGAGCATAAGGTCACACATGCCCCTGAAGAAGTAGAAACAGCCCTGGTGCTGGAGCAGGCTCTAGTGGAGGGCATGAGAATTGTATGTGTGAGTCATAGCTAGAAAAATACTCAAACTCAGCACAAATCTTAGGTTCAAGAGGAGCCTTAGCTATTGTGGGGTTGGGTGGGGAGAGGTCTCCCCATTAGAGCTCTCGCATTAATATACCAGTATTAAGACCACGAGGAACTGCTAAAGTACTTTTGTAAGTCCATGGGCATTTATTGAAATGAATTTGCCTGCAAGAAAATTCATACATGCAGCTTCATTAACGGTACATTTGTGTAAAAATGATTCTAGGAGATTCTGAGATAACTAAAGCTCATATAAATGGTGGAATAGTCTGGAAAAAAAAGAAGAAAAGCAGCATAATTAAACAGAAAATTATATATATAATTTTTTTCTCAATGACTCTCTAGTTTGTAACTTGGTTTTTCATCAGATAAAGCAATGATTTCAAGGAATCATGTGGCTAGAATCTGAACTTATTTGTATCACACTAAATAATACTTCGCATCTATTAAAGTTTGATTGTGAAGAAGGAAATATAGGACATGGAAAGCATCTTATTTCCAAGAAGGCTGTATTTTTAATTCTGTACTGCAGAAAAAGCAAACAAATTTGTAATTACACTTCAAGCATGGAGATCAGTAGAGGAAAAAGAAATTGGTACCTATCTATCCAAAAGCCATAAATCAGACAGAAAATGTCTAATCACAGGTATAAATCGTTTGCTTGATACTGATTACTTCCTTCCCAGCCTTTTGTGAATAATTAAGAATTTGGATTGTGAGTTGGCGGTGTTGTTTTCACAGAATGACTCAAAAGCATAGTTGTTTAAAAGTCTCCAAATCCTGGCTTACACTTTTCTTTTTGGTTGAAATATTGTGTTTGGGAAGCCTGGATTCAACTGTAAATACTACCTTGAAGCATTTTTGTTAGCTCCATTTCTCAGAATAACCAGATCTGCCTGGTGGCCAAGCACTATTTTCTTACATTTTAGGGGGTGGTCACCATTGACCAATTTAACAGCATGGAGAGGGTTAAAATGGCAACCACTGGTTCACTATTTCCTCCTCCTCAGTCACCACAAGCATCTTCAGAAGCACTGAGAGGTGGTTCAGCTGCTATGGCAATGTGGACGAGGCTCCTCAGACAATCTACAGAGCTGCCCTATAACCCTATGGATCCACTTCTCCATCTATACCCAATAGAATTGGAAGCAGATTTGAAGGAGCGGTATCTGTACCACCACATTGGCAGGAGTGGCAGTTACAGATGGTCAAGTGGAAGCCACCCCATGCATCCATCAAGAAAAACCGGATAGGCCGCCAGTGGAAGTTCTGCCACATGCTACCATGTGGATGCAGTAGGAGGGTACCATGGGAAGTAAAATAAGCTAGGCACAAAAATGACAATGTCTGTGATCCCATTTCTGGGAGGCAGGAGAGTGCTGGCTGCCTGTGCTTGGAAAACAGAATGAGCATTATCATTTAATGGATTCAGAGTTTCAGATTGTGTGTGTGTGTGTGTGTGTGTGTGTGTGTGTGTGTGTGTGTGTGTGCATGCGTGCAGGGCATGTGCACACATACTGGTACTGGGGCTTTAACTCAGGGCCTGGGCCTTGTCCCTTATCTTTTGCTCAAGGCTAGTAATCTACTACTTGAGCCACAGCTCCACTTCTGACTTTGTGCTGTTGAATTGCAGAGAAGAGTCACCCAAACCTTACTGCCTCAACTGGTTTTGAGACATGATATGCAGATCTCAGCTTCTTGAGTAGCTAGGACTACAGGTTTGAAATACTGGTGTCTAACTCTCAGAGTTTCATTGAAAGCAAAGAAGGAAAGGAAGGGAAAGGAAGGGAAGAGAAGGAAAGGGAAGGGAAGAGGAAGGAAGGAAGGGAGGGAGGGAGGGAGGGAGGGAGGGAGGGAGGGAGGGAGGAAGGAAGGAAGGAAGGAAGGAAGGAAGGAAGGAAGGAAGGAAGGAAGGAAGGAAGAAGGAAGGAAGGAAGGAAAGAACCATTGAACCAGAGTAGGAAGGTACTCAGTGCCACACTCAATACTCTACACTTAAACAGGGTTAAAGGCCGAGGATGTAGCACAGTGGTAGAGCACTTACTTACTTGCTTAGCACACATGAAGCCCTGGTTCCATGCACATACATATATACACACAAAGTTTAAGATTATAAACATTATAGTATATGTATCTTACTTCAATCAAAAGAAATATAAGGCAGGCACTGGTGGCTCATGCCTGTAATCTGACTGACTACTCAGGGGTTGAGATCTGAGAATCGAGGTTCAAAGCCAGCCTGGGCAGGAAAGTCCATGAGACTCACCAATAAACTTTTGAAGCCAGCCCAGGTATGAAGTCTATGAGAAAAAAAAAAAAAAAAGAGCCACCAGCACAACAATGTTCATCGCAGCACAATTTGTCATAGCTAAAATATGGAACCAACCCAGATGCCCCTCAGTAGATGAATGGATCAGGAAAATGTGGTACATATACACAATAGAATTTTATGCCTCTATCAGAAAGAATGACATTGCCCCATTCCTAAGGAAATAGAAGGACTTGGAAAAAATTATACTAAGTGAAGTGAGCCAGACCCAAAGAAACATGGACTCTATGGTCTCCCTCATAGGGAATAATTAGCACAGGTTTAGGCAAGTCACAGCAGAGGATCACAAGAGCCCAATAGCTATACCCTTATGAACACATAAGATGATGCTAAGTGAAATGAACTCCATGCTATGGAAACGACTGTTATATCACTGTTGTAATGACTTTCAACATGCCATGTGAAACCGTAGCTTCTATTGTTGATGATCCTCTTGTATCCTCTTCCTGTGGTTGTACCTACACTATCTCTGTTTCTTATCTGAGTACATTGGAAACTGTGTATACTGAAAATTAGAACTAGGAAAGTGAAAGGGAATACCAAAATCGAGAGACACAGGATAAAAAGACAAATGACTACAAAAGCAATACTTGCAAAACTGTTTGGTGTAAATGAACTGAACAACTCATGGGAGAAGAGGGAAAGGGGGAGGGGGAAGGGGGGAATGAGGGAGGAGGTAACAAACAGTACAAGAAATGTATCTAATGCCTAACGTATGAAACTATAACCTCTCTGTACATCAGTTTGACAATAAAAAAAAAGAAAGTCTATGTGAGACTTTAATCTGCAATTAAACAACGGGGAAAAAATAAAGCCATAAGTGCAGCAGAAAGTGGAGCTGTGTCTCAAATAGCAGAGCACTAGCCTTGAGTGAAAAAAACCTCAGGAACAGTGCTCAGGCCCTAAGTTCAAGCCCCAGGACTGACACACAAACAGAAAAAAGAAATCTAAAATTTACATGTAATCCATCACAGAAGTTCAGTTCCAGTTGACAAAGAGGGGACCCAGCTGCAGTGACTCTGCTCGTTAGTGTAGGGTGATTTCTGCAGAAATGAATCCCAAGTGGTACAATACACGTAGCCGACTGGGAGACTTGAATGCTGGGCCGAACATGTCAAGGTGAGGAGCAGGAGGACAGATGCAGCAAGGAAGACCTTCTGTGACCTTGGCCCAGGAATTCCTCCAGTCATGGGAATGGATGGGAATGGCAGGCATTGGAAGTGACTTGTGTATGTGGACCAAAGGGGTCTTTAAGCCATATTTGGGATGCTGTCCTTGAAACTACCCAGGGTGGGTGGGTAGATTTCTGTTGAATCTCTAAGAAGCAGCAACCTTGTGCTGAGCTGTGCCCAGTAGGCTGCTTATCAGAACCTTGAGGAAAGTGGATGTTGTCTGCTTAAGAGTGGTAAAGAAATGGAGGGGAGGCTCCAAGGGAAGAGTCCGTACTTCTCGTCGCAGCCGCTCGTAACGTGGCAATGTGGTTGGCAGGGACTGCTCGGTCTCTCCTGCTCATCTGTTCTTCCTCAAGCGTCTGACCCTCGCCCACTTCCGAAGCCCCATGATGAATATTAGACAAATGGAATGAGTTAGAGGTCAATTTCATTTGCACCTCTAAATCTTGAAAAACAAAGCAAACCTCTGTCCATTTGAGGAAGTTTTCTCAAACTATGAGACACCCCTGGTAAGGCTTTATTTATCCTTTATGAGAGAACTTATTTTATGTTGCCAGTCCTGAGGCTTGAACTCAGGGCCTGGGCACTGTCCCTGAGCCTCTTTGTGCACAAAGCCAGCACTCTACCACTTGAGCCACAGCACCACTTCCAGCTTTTTCGAGGCAAGCACTCTTGTTACTAGGCCATATTCCCAGCCCCACTTCCAGCTTTTTTGGTGTAGTTTATTGGAGATAAAAGTCTTATGGACTTCCCTGCCTGGGCTGGCTTTGAACCACAATCCTCAACTCTCAGCCTCCTGAGTAGCTAGGATTACAGGCATGAGCCTAGCTCATGAAACTAGCTGAGGTAAGAAGGAATAAAAAGCAGTGCCTGAATCTTTTTTTTTTCTTTTTCTTTCTGCCACTTGGGCCAAAGTGCTACTTCCAACTTTTTCTGTTTATGTGGTACTCAAACCCAGGGCTTCGTGCATGCAGGGCAAGCACTCTACCACTAAGCCACATTCCCAGCACTTGGATCTTTTTTATTGTTAGGAAAAGTTTCTATGGCAATAAAGTAGACTCAAACACATGGGATGCTGGTGTTCATACCTTAATCCTAGCCACTTGGGAGATAGAAATTGGGAGAATTGAAGCTCAAGGCTACACTGAGCAGAAAAGATCGCAAGACCCCCTTCTCAACCAATCCTGGACTGAGTTGCAGGTGCTGTCATCCCAGCATCTCTGGGAAGCCTAAAGTTGTCAGATCACGACTTAGGCACATGCCCAGACAGGAAGCATGCCACTAGCTTAAAAATAACCCGCCCAAACAAATGGGTAGCTGGAGGCATAGCTTTGAGGTAGAGTGAATGACTAGCAGAAATGAAGTCCTGAGTTCAAAATCCAATGCTACCCCCCCCCCAAAAAAATTCCCTAAACTCGGATGGATTTTGAAAAAAAATGGCACTGAATCCTGTGTGTGTGTGTGTGTGTGTGTGTGTGTGTGTGTGTGTGTGTATGACTAACTTAAATATGTTTTAGTTGTGTTTTTTTTTCAGTTTCTTCTTAGTACCTGAAATTCAGTGTTCCATACTTGGTGATGGAACTATTAAATTTTATAAGTACAGAGGAGGAAAAATAATTTTAACAATAAAATATATAATTAGATCTTAGGCCAAGGAATATGAAAAAGGAAATGTAAGGGGTTGAACCCAAGGTAGGAGCATTATTAAGGATCTTCGATTTTTATTCCCAGACTGTGACTCATCACTTAGGTATTCTGAAATCTTGCTGCTCCAGTAAACTCTGAACTGTCTCATCTGCCCTGTTTTTCAGAAAAGGTGATGTTGTTACTTGTTCCTATGCTGGTCTTGTCAAGTCTTGCATAGATGCACTGCTGCTATGCTGGTTTCTTGGCTAGGAGCCTAATATTTTCCTGTTTTCATAATGATGCTTATACTTACTTGTATTTAGAAACTGTTTGGAAAAGCTATGCTTTTCCAGGGTCCATGGTGAGCTTTTGACCTCTCTGATATTTGCTGTGCAGCACTGGAGTTAGGAAAGATATAAGTAGGTCTGGAAGTAAGGCTCAAGTGGTAGAGAACCTGCCTAGCAAGCATGAAGCCCTGACTGAGTTCAAACCCCAATACAAGAAGTATAAACTGATGGTCACCAGGGTGTGGTCCGTTGCCAGTGTTTCAGCTTGAGACAATCCTAGAAATTCTCACTTCTGCTTCCCATTGAATAATATCAGAACCACCTGGAATAAGCAGAAGCATTCAAATGAAGGTCAGGTTTCTGACTTGTCTTCATTTCCCCCCAATATTTTCTCATTACTAACATGAGAGGTGATGATTTGGGAGTCCTTTGCTGTGAGTGTTTATGTTGGGCTGGGATTTTCATTTTCTCTTTCAGATTGCAGCTCAGCTCTTTGATTTCAAGGAGGTAACCTAGGGCAGGCTTGGCAGTTGGGCTCTCTCTGCTGGCATTGGTGCCAGGAGTTTCTGATAGGTGAAGTTTATTAGGGACAACGTGCAGAAGGAAGTGTGTGTGGTCTCTAAATGATCACCACAGCATGGAAAGGCTATAAACTGGAAACCTTCCAGGCGGTGAGTATGTTGGACATGTGTATACGTGCACTTCGTGGAAGACGAGGGGGAGAAAAATAAAGAATGCTCCTTTGCCTACTTCTTTCCTACGTTCCATTTCTACCCTGAGCCATTTTCTTGCACAATTTTTAGTCATTAGATTGGATCAGCAAGACTAGCCTTGGGGTTTTTGTTGCTCAAGTCTGGAGATTATTTGTGCTCACAGCGAGCGAGGGACACACGGACTGGTTCATTGACCCACTCTAGGTAGTTGTGTTGAACACATAGACTTGTAGCTCTCAGAAAAGGGGTATGTCCCGCCCCTCCCCAGCATACTCTGTCAGATTACTCTTTGGTACACTGCTTGAAAAAATTAAAAAAAAAATAGAAAAACTTGGTCCTGGACATATGAGGGTGTAAATAAGGGAGATTAGCTATATGACTTGGTATATGATGCTTTCACAAAATATTATTCCTTAAGTTGGAATTCAGTGGTCCTGGAATGAGAATGAATCCTAGCACATGAATTTCATTTCTCTGCTTTGTTCCTCCTTCTTCCCAATTTCCTTCCCTGTCTCCTTCTTTAGTCTTTCATGCACACTGGTCTCTACCGTGGTTTGAATACGGTGTAACTGTGCTGTCCAGTGGTTCATATATTGAGAACTTGTTCCTCACTGTGGTGGGATTGAGAAGTAATGGGACTTTGTAGAGAAAGGCCTAGTGGGAGGTGGCAGGAGTAGCCCTTCCTGTCCACCATGCCATGGACTCCCCTTCCCACACAGGCTCCCAGTGTGACAGCATTTGTCATAAGGAAGCCCTCACCAGAGTCAATGCCCTGATTGGACTTCCCCCCTCCCCAACTGTGAGTTAGTTACATAATCCTCTTTTTCTCAAACCTAAAATACCTGCCTTGGATATTTTATAGTCATAGAAAAAAGACTAGTAAAGTCTGTTAGTATCATTCAGAATCACTTGTCTCCCAGACTTCCTTAGAGGATAGACAGGTCCAGACTTCAGGCCTGCTCCAGGGGGTTCCAGGGAGCATCCTCCTCACGTGCACCCCGGTGTACATGCATCCAGGAAGGATGCTGCTCTCTCTAGATGAGAACCTGCAAGGAAAAACTTCCTTGGGAAATGTCAAGTGCTTACACTCATATTCTCAAATTTAGTTGATGCTATATGCAGTCTTACTGCGTTTTTATGTGTGACATTATTCACGAAACAGCATATTATCTGGCTAAATAATTTCATAAACATTTCCTAGTGTACGTCTACTTGAAGCCATTCAGCTCAAGGATACCTTGTAACGGTTAATATGTCTTGGCTTTCACTTCGTTAATTGTATACTGTTGCGTTATATAATCAAAGAGAACTCTGTACATAAACCACTGGTATGGGCCTTTAAGACTGACAGCATACAAGCAAGTTTTTCTCTCCTAGGCGTGATATGACCTAGAGATGAAGGGGGAACGTGGAGGAAGGGGCACTGGATGGAGGAGGAAGTTATGAGTTAGTACTCAGGAGGAGCGCTGTCCTCAGGAGCAGTGATAACTTTCCCATCTTAAGAGGAAGAAAACAGTCATCCATGAACATCTAACTTTGGTAGATTTAAAGACAAGGGCGTGAAGGTTGGTCAAAAGAGGGAAGAGAACATCGGTAGAGGGAAAATTGTGAGAATCTGTGTGGAGCGGACAACCCTAGGAGATAACAGTGAGCAAAATGCAAAATTTCTAGGAACAAACTGAAAACATTTCCACGTATTGACATAGCAAGTCCAGGGATGGATGACATCTTGATTTAAAACAATAGATAAAGAGATAAAAACTGGATGTGAAGTAAGTCTTTTACTTTCTCAAATACACTAACTGTACCAGGCAGTGCTAGAATATGCCAGAAGAGAAACAGTTCTCCAGGTCTCCAGCAGGATAGATCACCTTCCTGTGAATTGGTTCACCAACAACCTAAGACAGTCTGCCATTGCAGCTAATTTTAGAATTATTCATGGCATCATAAAAGTGAAAGGAATTTAACTGTGTAATAATAAAATAGGAATTTCATATATTTTAAGAATTAACATAAATATCTTGCAATCATTATTTTTTATAAAAGGCATTAAGTAATTTAAACTATTTTGAAATATGCCCCAAAATGGAAAGGCATTTCTATCTGCAGGATAGAATTAAAAAATGTTTTCTTGAACTTGCTGAATTTTCCATAATGAATAAGACTTCTCCTTTTTAAAATCCCAAAGATTAAATGTTAATTCTTACCTATATTTGTGATTCAATTATAACTTATAAAATCAGTAAACAGAAGAAACTTTTAAAAAGTATCAAAGATCCTCTGTGCTTTAAAAAAGTTGGCAAACTCATTTTAAATTGAATAAGACCTGATTTTAAAAAATTGATCATCCTCCAAATACATATATACACATACTTTAGTGAACTCAGTTCCTTGCACTCTGCCACTTCAACCACAACCTCCAGCCCTGCTTTTGGATGGTTATTTTGGAGAGAGACTCTAGCAAATGTTTCTGCCCAGGATCACTTCAAACCTCAGATCTCAGCTTCCTGAGTAGCGAGGATTACAGGGGTGAACCACCGGCACCTGATCTACAGTCCTTCTATTAAATAAAACATTCCATTAAATAAAAACTCAACTTCTTCCAGAAAAAAATACTGGTCTGCGTGCTGATAAGAGGCTGATATCTCTGTGTATTGCAATATGAAGCTAGTCAGGCTGGAAAGACTGGGGTCCTTTATCTCCAAATAACTACCAAAAGGCCAGAAGTGGAGTCATGGATCAAGTGATAGAGAACCAGCCTTGAAAAGAGGCCAGGGAACAGTGCCAAGGCCCTGAGTTCAAGCCCCAGTACTGAGACACAACACACACACACACACACACACACACACACACACACACACACACACACACACACAGAGAGGAAATAAAGAAAAATATTAAGCCTCAGAAATTCCATCTGCTTTCTTCATTTTCTCTCCTCCTAAGAATGAAAAAGAATGCTATTTTTTCCCATGTCAATGGCAGATGACTTTGGTTAAGCTGGTGAATGCAAGCATTTGTGGTAACTTAGTTTGGGAATGAGTGACAGAGGAGCATTGTGAGACAATATCATTGGGAGAGAATTAATTTTTTCCAGTGCGCTCTAACATTACTTGAATCTAAAAGTGTGAACGGTGCCATGAGCAAAATCAAGCAGATGTGCAGGGTTTTGTGTGATGGAATGTCATGCTTCTTGATTGGTCAGACATGGGTTATCTCAAACAAAAATGGATTGCCTACTCTTAGGTGTTTGCATTTCCTCAACAGGGCTAGCCACTAACTGTTCGTGGTAGTTTTGTTTTTGCAGTGAAAATGGAAAGTTAGCTTTCTTTTGTACATTTTCTCAGTTATATGAGTTAATACTGGTCCTCAAAACCCTCTTCATGAGAAAAGAGGAGATGGAAGTAGAATGATATTTTCATGGTGACTAGCAAACAGGAGGTCATGAACCCTCTGATGGTTTCTAAATGAGCTCAATAATTCCAGCAGAGAAAGATGGTGAATTGTTACCTATATTGAAAGTGTTTTATTCATACCACTTGAGCTTTGTTTTTGTTGAGTTATTGCTTCTTGGCATTTTCGAAAGACAGCATAAAATATTTGGTTTTGATTTGTTTTCTGAAAGGCAAAAGATGAAGTGCAAGCTCATCAGATTTATATGAGAGTGGGTGCCATCTCATTGTCGTTGTCTAAATTGTTATTGCTTGTTCTTTTGCTAGAACTAACTTGGGTATTGTCAGCATTTTAGAAAACCCCTCACAAATGCTGCTTTAACAGAGCAAGGTAAGACATCAAACAGAGATGCTTCAGAAAAGTAAGTTTAATGGGCAAACATCTGTGGTACCTAGTGATGGCCTATTTAAGTATATGAGATCTTAAAAAAAATAGTTGTTGGGCTTTAATTTTTTAAACTAAATTTTGTGTGTGTGTGTGTGTATGTATGAGTGTGTGCATGTGTATGTGTGGTACTGGAGTGTGAACTTAGGGCCTCTTACTTGCTCAGCGGGTGCTCTACTACTTGAGCCATAACTCCAGCTCAGTTTTTTGTCATAACTCCAGGCTAGCTTCAAACGTTGGTCCTCTGATCTCAGCCTCCTGATTACCTAGTATTATAGCTGTGTACCACTTCGCTTGGATTTAACATTTTATCATTATTAAAAAAATGATTTTGGCAGTCCTGGAAAGCAAACCCAAGACTTTAAACATACTGAGGGAAGCACTTTTCCACTAGACTATACTCAAGTCCCCTATTAGATGTTAATGAGCTTTTGATATTTTATTAATGAAAGTTGCCTTCTAATGTCACTGTAAAGGTATTATTCATCGAGTCCTGCCTGTTTTACCAGATTAATGTTTTTCACATACCCTTTGAGATATATTGTATTGGTTTTATTCCTGGTTACTAATAAGGAAATGGGCACAACACATGACACTCCTGTCCCTTTGTGTGTGTCTTGACAGTTTTCAAAACTAATGGCATTTTTAGGGTCAACGACTACTACCATTGTTACTGTGGTTATTGTGTTTATACTATATATAAAAGAAATTCCATTTTATTTGGTACTCAGAGAACACACACACACACACACACACACACACACACACACACCCCTATTCATCTATGGGTTCCACATACCTGCCTATCCAACCTTGATTGAAAATATTTGAGAAAAAGGAGTACACCTGTGTTGAACATATACAGATCATTTTGATCATCATCATTCCCTAAACAAAAGTGAAGCACCAATTATTGTTAGTGTCAGAAACAAGTTAAGGTATACAGGGGGAAGTGTTTAGGATATAGGCAAATGCTCCATACACCATTTCATATAAGAGACTTGTGCAGCCTTGATTCTGGTGTCTCAGGGGTAGAAGGATCCTGGAACCAATTTCCCCATGGATTCTGAGGGATAACGAACACACACACATTCTGTTGTACTTGGGGCTTAGAGAAAAACATACATGATTAACTGACACTGGAGTAATACCAATCTTTTCTATGAGTTAAAAGTACAGAGGGTCACTCATTGGGTGACCAATCTTTATAGACCTCAGAGGGTATTGTACACTATAGCCTGGAATATAACCTCCTGTGTTTAGTAAACAGAAGTTATCCAACTTCACTGAGCCTTCTTAGTTTTATCTATTAGGAACGGATATACCTCTCTCACTAAATATGCTGATATTTAAATAAAATGATAC
This sequence comes from Perognathus longimembris pacificus, assembly GCF_023159225.1. Lineage (NCBI taxonomy): Eukaryota > Metazoa > Chordata > Mammalia > Rodentia > Heteromyidae > Perognathus > Perognathus longimembris. The sequence goes on along the minus strand of NC_063178.1, from coordinate 24,853,572 downwards.
AATGTGCCCAGGGCTGCACACAATTTATTAGTAATAAGTGGCTACTGGTCAGCCCGACTCATGTCCATACTCCTAGCTACTCAGGAAGCTGAGATCTGAAGATTGAGATTTTTGAAGTCAGCCTGAACAGAAAAAGTCAGCCCGACTCTTCTCTCCAGTGAACCAGCAAAACGCCAGAAGTAGAAGTATGGCTCAAATGGTGGAGGATTAAAAAGCCAAGTAAGAGCAAGAGGCTCTGACTTCAAGTGTTAATTCTGGCATGAAAACAAAACAACCAAGAAAACAAGAATTGGTTGCTGGTGATTGGGATTTGAACAGGTTTGGAGAATCTATTCTTAGCCAAAGAATCATAGGGAAAAGCTCCGTTGTTGGGTTTTTGTTGTTGTTGTTGTTTTGGTGTTACCTTAAATATAGCAAAAGAGTGGAAATGGGGCAAAGAATTGTCTTCTCTAAAAAGAGTCTGAGGTGTAACTTACCTAAGAATCCAAACGTCTGGGCTGATTAAGAAGAATCAGAGACTTAAAAGCAAGGCACATTTTCTTTTAACCTTTAAAAAACATAAAAGGAAATTATCAGGCAGATAGTTCATAAGTCTTGGAAGTAAAATTTCCACACAAAGCAAAGGGAACCCTTTCAAGGACTTTTGATGTGGGCCTTTCATTTCTGGGAATCATGGCACAGGCTTCTTGAACATCTGATCTAGCAACAGACTTTGAAGGGAACAGGGATCTCCTTCTCTTCGTCTACCTTATGGAACCAAATAAGTTCACAGAGAAGCAGTAAGGACATTGGTTTGGTTTGGTTGTATTTTATTTTTGATGCTTCCTGTATGCTAAGCAAATGTTCAACTACTGAGCTACATCTCTAACCTAGATAGGGACATTTTATTTCATTTCATTTATTTTCTTTGGTATTATTACCTTTAAGTAGTTGTATAAATGTTTCTGTTCAAGTCAGATTATGAGTCCAATACATTTTAATCAATATCACCCCTTCCATCCATCATGCTTCCAATCTTTCACATGTGTACAATGAATATGACTGTATTCATCCGCCCTTCTCTCCATTCATCCCTTCCCCTCCCCCAATGTAATCCTCCTTCTTGATAAAACATGTTTCCACTTCCTGGTATTCACTTGGCTAGCTGTTATTTGTTTGGAGGAGTTACACCATTGGAATTCTCCCTAGCATGTACTATACTTCAGTCAATCTGTCTGTGTATATATGCATATAAACCTTTCATATGTTTTTATACATGTTTATAATTTAGATATAATTTCCACCTATGAGAGAAAATAGGTGCTGTTTGTCTCTCTGAGCCTGAGTTACTTCACTTAACATAAATTTTCTAGATCCATTCATTTTCCTGCAAATGACATTTTATTTCTGATCAGTAAAAAAAAATCATACACACACACACACACACACACACACACACACACACACACATATATATATATATATATATATATATTCCACATCCATTGTAAGGCATCTGGGCTGATATGAACTTGGCTATTGTGAATAAACCAACAGTGAACATGGATGTGCAACTGTCTTTTTTTTTTTTTTTTTTTGGCCAGTCCTGGGGCTTGAACTCAGGGCCTGAGCACTGTCCCTGGCTTCTTTTTGCTCTGCCAGCTTGAGCCACAGCCCCACTTCTGGCCTTTTCTATATATGTGGTGCTGAGGAATCGAACCCAGGGCTTCATGTATACGAGACAAGCACTCTTGCCACTAGGCCATATTCCCAGCCCCATGCAACTGTCTTACTATATCCTGAACTGTAATATTCTGGATAAATGCCCAAGGCTAGTTCTATATTTAGTTTTATAAGAAACCTCCACACTGCCTTCCACAATGCTGGCACTAGTTTACAAAAACAAATACTGGTGGGGATGTGGGGGAAAAGGAACTCTATTGCACTGCTGGTGGGAATGTAAACTAGTACAACCACTTTGGAAGCTAGGGGCATTTTAAAGGAGAAAATAGAAGAATCATCTGGGTTAGCTGCCCTATCCAAAATTAAATATGACAAATAGAGGAGTTCATTGGGAAAGAGGCACATATTTTGTGGGATTCCCAAGGGCTACAAGTCAGCCCGTGTAAATGAAGTTGAATTGATGAAAGTCATTCTCAGGTGTCGAAGAGGAACTATCTATGCACAGCCTGGATGGAAACAGGGGAATCTAGCTATCCTACTGATCCTGCTCTTGCCTTAATGGCATTCCACTTCAGGACACATGAGAGGCAATTGTTACTAAGGAGAGGAAGGTAGGAGGAAAGCCAACAGGATGTACAAAGAGCTGCTTCAATAGCTGAGACACAAACAAGGCCACATGAAGCAGAGGGGTGGCAGAGAGCCAGGGAGAACTACAAAGCGATAGCAGCATGGAGGAAAAAGTTAGGAAAGCTCAAACAGGAAATGAGAAGCAACTTGCAAAACCCATCAAGGGAAACATTCCTTAAGTACATCAGAAAAAGCAGGACAGGGATATGTCCTTTGTCTGTTAAGTAGAGAAGAGAATGGTGGTTTAAAATGATATCAGTAGGTCATTGTTATCTATTTTTTCTTCCCAAAGGAACAATTCTTAGTTTTAAAAGAATCTGAACCAGGCACCAGTGACTCATGCCTAGAATCCTAGCTGCTCATGCAGCTGAAATCTACAGATTGTGGTTCAAAGTCAACCTAGGCATTAAAGTCTGTGAGACTCTTACCGTCAATTAACTACCAAAAAGCTGGAAATGGAGGGGTGGCTCAAGTGGTAGGGGGCCAGCTTTGGAGTGGAAAAGCCAAGCCAAGAGCATAAGGATCTGACTTCAAACCCTAGGATAAGCACAAATTAAAAAGAAAAATCTGACAGTATTGATGGGAATTGGGAGTAAGCAATATAATTAGAAGATCCGCCAAAAATTTGAGCAGAGGGGGCTGGGAATATGGCCTAGTGGTAGAGTGCTTGCCTCGCATACATGAAGCCCTGGTTTTGATTCCTCAGCACCACACATATAGAAAAAGGCAGAAGTGGTGCTGTGGTTCAAGTGGTAGAATTGCTAGCCTTGAGCAAAAAGAAGCCAGGGACAGTGCTCAGGCCCTGAGTTCAAGGCCCAGGACTGGCCAAAAAAAAAAAGTTGTTTAGACTGGAATCTATAGGCAGCGATGACCTCCTTATGAGGATATTGGCATGAGAGCATCACCTAGCACCAGTGGTACATATAACTCAGAAAAGTTGGAGTGTGTCACTTAGATGTCACAGAGAGTGAAGAATAGCCTTGGGATGACAGATCTAGAAAATTTTATGGCCTGGAAGAAAACTTGGTGGTAGTTAGGGAAGGGTGATAGATATCAAGTCACATAGCATTCATCCTAGAATATCATCACAAAATTGATTTGAAATTAACCTTGCAGGGTAGGAGGTGGCAAGTATTAGCAATGAGGTCTGAAAAAGAGCAAATTGTGTCTGCCTCTGTGTGTGACAGATTGGCAACCCATCGATTGAGGGGGAGAGACAGATGCAATCTAGTCTGACACGAGGAAGGCTGATGAAGCTTGCCCATAAGTCACACCTATCAGGCCATGTGGAAGTGATTATTTTTCCCTATGCAAGTCTTTGAGAGGCTACCACACTGGATCACATTGAAAGCATGCTTGACAGCAGGGCACTCATGGTTCATGCCTATAATCTTAGGTACTTGGAAAGCTGAAATTGGGAGGAAATCACAGTTCCCAGGCAGATAAGTTTTTAAGATACTCTTTCAGTAGAAGCAACTGGGTGTGGTTGAATATGCCTGTCATTCTATCTATGATAGCTAACCTAAATAGGCATATCACAGTCCAAGTGCATGACCAGGGAGGAAGCGAGAACCTATCTCCAACATAGCAGTGAAAGGAAGAGCTGGAGGCCTAGCATGGCATAGCTCTGCGCAATGCTGAGTTCAAACTTTCAGTACCACCCAACAAATGAAAAGCCAAAGATGAGAGGGTTGAACTCCCTTCTCCTTCGCAACCATGTCAAAATTTGTCTCCATTTTGAAGAACTTAGTCTTTCCTAAAACAGTTTTAATTGATATTTTCCTTTTCCTACCACAACACTGTGCCCAGCTCTCTGGTAATTATGGGGTGACTCCCTTACAGGCTGTTCTCTGCATGTGCTGCATAATTACCGATCTCCTTGGGGCCCCTCTGACAAAAGGCGTGTGCATTCTGCTCTCCATTTTCACTCCTGCCCCTGCCTGGGATCTGGCATCTGCTTGTAATGCTGCAGAATGGATTCTGGTGCGGGAAGACACATGGCACGGAAGGCTGCAGGCTCCAAGGCTGTCGTTATCTGGGCGATTTGTGGAGGCTGGAATATCCCTCTTCTATATTTCCCAATCGTGGTCATATTATTGGCACTTGATTAGGGCCAAAAGTACATGTCATTCCAATCAAAGCACTTTGTCTTCATGTAAAATACAAATGGAATCCACACACAACTTGGAAGATCATAGCCGCATTTCAGCCTAATGGCTGAAAAGTAGGAACACAACTGTCCATCAGCTGGTTTCTTTGATAAACAATTTGTGCAAGACCCAAAGATGGTACTAGGTTAATAATGGAAACAGGATGCCATGTGAAATGAGCCAGTCACAGAGGGCCACCTATTGTGATTGCATTCGTAGGAAGTGCCCACTAGTATGGAAAAGCCCATACTAGCAGTGAGCAATTGCTGAGATGTGGAGAAGCTAGGATGGAAGGGGGTGGAAGGATCTGCTAGTGGGCATGGAATTTCACTGTGGGATTATGAAGTGTTCTACAACAGACTGCCACCATAGGGCGACCCTGTGGATAGGCGAAAACCCAGCCTCCCTCCCCCTTCCCATCCTTTCCCTCCCTCCCTCCCTTCCTTACTCCCTTTCTTTCTCTTTTTCCTTCTCTTTCTTTCTTCCTTCCTTCCTTTCTCTGTAATTTGAATTTGGGTTGATAGACAAGTGCATGAGCCATGCCCCCAGTCTTTTTTTTTAAGCAGTCTCATGTTTTTGCCTAGGGCTTGCCAAGGATCAAGCTCCTCATACCTCTGCCTCCCATGTAATTGGGATTACAAGTTTGAGTACTACTCCAGGCTTGTTTGTTCAGATAGGGTCGCACTAGCTTTTTGCTCTGCTTTGGTTTGGGGGCTAGTATCAAATCTTGATTTTTTACCTCTCAAGTATCGGGATTACAGGTGTGTGCTGAAATACCCAGCCAAGTTGTGTACAATAAAGGAGAGTGCCTGGCACCATGGCGATAGACCTCCTGCAAGGTAAAAGAAAAGAGTCCAAAGAACATGGAGTTCAGACTACACAATATGAATATTTCCCCTTTTTTTCTTTTCCATTTGTGCTTCTGGCTAACTGTACTTTGATGTTTTCTCTAAGCAAGTCTCACAGAAGTGGCTGCTTTCCCTTGCTTAGACTGTGCTGGGCACAGAAGACCTGGAATGAACAATTCTGCACGTGTTTTGTCCTTCACAACAGGAATGGGGAGCTGCCACCACACAGCTCACCCTGGCTCTATGCTGATTTGCTCAGGACTTGGCGTGCGGGATGGGGGGCACAGGTGTTGGCGGAATTAGCTATGTTTAGCTAGAACGGCCTGGAAAGATTCTGCTTAAAGAAAGGGACCAGGCCATTATCAGTTTAACAGAGTTGCTTAGAAAAAGCTTTTGAAAAGTTTATCTTGAATGATTTCTTTTTTCAATATTGGGTTCATCCCCCCCCAATTCTGTGAGGTCAAGACGGGAAAACAGTGTCTACATGGGAAAGAAGAAGGCTAGCACTTGCCTTATACTATCTACACAACAATTTACCTAAAAAGAATGATATTGTTAAAAGAGTTATATTAAAATTATAAAGAATCATAAACTTAAGAAAGTTGACTATTTGGGTGGAGCATATTGGCTGACACCTGTCAATGCTAGCAACTTAGGAGGTAAAGATGGAGACTGTGGTTAATTAAGCCAGCCCGAGCAGAAACTTAGTGAGATACCACCTCAGCAAATAAGCTAGCATGGTATTATGCCTGCAGCCCTATCTATGCAGAAGGCTGAATTAAGAGGATCTCAATCTATAGTTGGCCCCAGTCAAAAATGTGTAACTATTTAAAAAACAAATAAAGCAAAAAAAGGACTGGAAGGCGTGGCCCAAATGGTTGCGATACTGTCTAGCAAACTTGAGTCCCTCAAAAAAAAAAAACACCGCAGTGTTGAAAGGAGTGACATTGATCAAAATGCATTGCATTCATAAACTGTTTTGTTAAATGGCCACTCTTTTGTAACACACTTAAAGATAATAAAATTTAAAACAAATACCCTAGACCTCAACATTATAAATAAATAATTTAAGAAAAAAATGCATCTAGAAAGATACATTTAGATATCACCTCAAGAAACTTCACTTCTGAGAGAATATTCCACAACTAGGACATTACTATAGCTCTTCATGCATACAGTGGTTCAGTCAGCAGAAGACGGTTTGCCTGTGTGGTGGCGTTTAATGTGTGTCTGTCACATAGAGTGACAAGGTGTCCAAGGTGAATGACTTCCATGAAAGTCTGCCTCAACAGCACTCAGGACCCATTCAATCTCTGAGATAAGTCGGCCACAGCAAGATGTTGAGGCTGGGGGTAGATCCTGATTCAGTTCTGACCTTATTGTTGGGGAATGTGGAAACCCGAAGCCTTCCTTTAGTTAACAAGAATAGTGAAGGATTTTCCTCTGCACAGACCGAGTCTTTTCCAACAGAAGACAACCTTTTAATAGCTTTTCATGTTACACAGATCTATACTTAACCACGGTCAGAGAACAGTCCCTGCCAGGAAATCTCCTTATTTGTACATGTTATAGTTCCAGGGAGAGACCTCACTATTTCTGGAGAGAAAACAAATGAGATTTCCTTCTATCTGGCTTGTGTATGTTTAATGGTGGGATTGCATCTTGGCTCCTGAGTTAGAACAGACTGTGGAGTGAGTGGGCTGAAGCCATTAGGAACTGTTCACAGAAGTAATACAGGCCATGAGAAAATGGAGAGACAGTATATTGCCAATTGTTTGGCCTTCAAATTAATATGAGTAAACACTAAAACCTTTGTTCAGCCCTAGCACCCTCTGACTCATGCCTGAAATCCTCGCTACTCAAAAGGCTGAGGTCTAGAGGATTGAATTGTGGAGCCAACCAGAGCAGAAAGTTCACCTGGCTCTATTTCCATTTAATCAGCTAAAAGCAAGGCTGGAGGCATTGCTCAAGTGGTAGTGTGCTTACTGAACAAGCCTGCAGGGCAAACACACAAAGCCTTCTGAATTCAAACCCCAATACTGGCAAAATACTAGTATGTAAATACTTTCTCTGGTGTGTGTGTGTGTGTGTGTGTGTGTGTGTGTGTGTGTGTGTGTGTGTGTGTGTGTGTCAGTACTGGGGTTTGAACTCAGGACCTTGTTACTGTCACTTGGCGGTTTTACTCAAAACCAGAGCTCTACCACTTGAGCTGCAGCTCTAATTCCCATTTTTGTTTTTGGTAGTTAATTGAAGAAAAGAGTCACATGAACTTTCCTGCCAGAGCCAGCTCTGAACCATGATCCTTAGGTCCCAGCCTCCTGAATGGCTAGGATTACAGGCGTGAGCCACTGGTGCCCAGCTTGTAAATACTTCGATCAGTCCAACTTGCAGCCTGAGGAGTAGTCCAGTGATTCTTCACCACAAGGACTGCAGTGATGAGTGTCCTCTTCTCCCAGCTCCAGTCAAGGGCAGTGAGGAACCATGGTTGGTGGCACTGGAGTAACAGTGGTAGTTCTTGGCTTCTCCTCAGCATCCACTTTAATTCAGAGGAGAGTTAACACTTGGAGCAGTGTTGAAACGTGACATGTCTTTAGCAGACATTTTTGTTACAGGAAAAAGCAACCAAACACCCAAGCATGTTCCTGGCGCTATGTAGCCTATGCATACACAGTTACGGCCTTCTTCTTGGAGCGCTTTACCCAGACACCAAAGGCTTACTGCATTTACCCTTTGAGCCTTATTGACTTAGACACTTTATAGAGAAAGTCAAGCTAAGAGTATTGGTTCATTCTTGGCAGTACCGGGGTTTGAACTCAGGGCCTTGTCCTTGTTAGGCAGATGCTACATGGCTTGAGCTATACTTCTAGTGCTTTCTGTGTTAGTTATGTTTTTAGAGAGTCACTCCCTCACTCTGTCTGGGCCAACCATGAGCTACAATTCTACTTCATCTTCTCAAGTGGCAGGGATGACAGACATGGTCTACTATGCTTGTTTTTTCAATACTGGCTTGTTTTTAAAATGGGGTCTCACTAACTTTTGGCCTGGTCTGGCCTTGAACTTGATCTCCTGTCTCTGTCTCCTGAGTATCTGGGATTGAGTAGTTTTTTTTTAGTTCACTGTTTCTCCCCCTCTGTTATTTCATTTATTAAATTTTCAGTTGTAAAATTCACAGAGCCTAAGATTGCCCATATTAGTCATTTTAAAATATTTACTTCCATGATGTTAAGTGTGATCACAGTTCAGAACTTTTTCGTCATGTAACACTGCAACTCCATATCTATAGAACAACAGCTCAGCATTTTCCTCCTAACCACCATCCAACTTTCCATTTTTCTTAGTTTGACTGCTATAGACAATCCACAGGGGTAAAAATATCATTAGCTTTTATGTGCATATGTGATTTATTTCATTTCACATGGTACCCTAAAGGTTCATCCATGTTACAACCTATATCAGAATTTCCTTCCTTTTTCAGTCTGAGTAGTATTCTATCATGTGGCAGTATTCCATTATGTTCTTAAGTTCCTCTTTCAGTGGACAGTTGGGTTCTGTTCACTTTTCATCAACAAAACATGCCCATACTATCTTTGTCTCAGTAAAACTGTTTTAGAATCTGGAGATTCTTCATGGTAAGAATTTTACTCTTGGTAGTCACTTGGACGTTGGCTCAGGGAGAACAAAGGCACAGAGGAATCATCTAAGTGATTGCTTTAGAAACAGTGACAGCGGTATCAACATTGATACCTGGGCTCTTTCTCACTTCGAGTTTAGACAGGGTAGAAGACAGAGGGCTAAGGTGGTGGTGGCTCACGTCTTGAATGGATCGCACACACTGCCTGTGTCTGGAGAGGTTTCTCTAGGATGTCTGCAGACCTGCCATGTGCATGAAGTGCGGTGAAGATCACAGGCACCCTTGTGATCTCTCCCACCAGACTTTTTCAAAAAGGCTCTCTCAACTTAGAAGTTGGGGAAATCGGCCTGGAGGTCACCATTTAGATTTTTCACATTGTCTTGTCCTATAGTATAGATCCTCCTTAGCACTCGGCTTGCATTTATCAGAGAAAGAACTGGAAACTTGCTGCATTTTTTTTTTAAATCCACGTGCTGGCTCTGAATACTCTTGGCACTGGGGATGGAGGAGATCCGTAGTTGGGATTTTGCCATGGAAAAAGCCATAGGGCTTACATCACAAGTTTTATTTTTAAAATTATTTTGCTTTCATAGCTGGGGATTACTCTGTTGGCATGTAAAAAGGGAAAATGAAAAAATGTATACGAGAATAAGAGTCAGAATACTAATTAAAACAATGAGTTCACACACATTTAAAAAATACAACAAATTTCATATCATTGTTTTATTTTGTCTTGTTTTTGCCAGTACTGGGGCTTGAACTCGAGGTCCCATGCCTTCCTTAGCTTTTTCAGTCAGAGCTGGGACTCTAGCACTAAGACACAGCTCCACACCCCACTATTTGCTTGTTACTTGGAGGTTTAAGAGTCTTCTGGATTTGTCTGCCCAGACTGGCTTCTAATCTCAATCCTCAGATCTCAGCCTCCAGCAGTTAGGATAACATAACAGCTATGAGCCACCAACACCAGAGTGGTTTGATTATTCTTAACAGAACTCTCAGGAAATTTGCTTCTAAAATAATTACTTTGGTTCATTTCACTAGCCACATTATAAACTCAACCTCTTTTACAACTCCACACTCAATAGTGAACAGGTAGTTAAGGTCAATTTTAAAAGAAAAACAAAAAGCATTGGAGTGAGCCAAATATTGAACCCATAGAGAAATGAACAATCTAATTCAATGACGATTTGTTTCTACTAACACTGGCGGCTCATGCCTGTAATCCTAGCTACTCAGGAGGCTGAGCTGTGAAGATTATAGTTTGAAGCCAGTCGGAGTAAGTAGCATGTGCTTCAAGTGGTAGAGTGCCAGCCTGGAGCAAAAAAGCTAAGTGAAAGCACAAGGCCCTGGGTTGAAGCCACAGTACCTGCACACACACACACACACACACACACACACACACACATTCATACACATACAACATTTGATTATATGCTCTTTTAAGGAACATTCCTACTGTGTAATCTTGTGGCTGCCGTCAAGGAAAAGGAGCCACATGCCAGCTTTATTGAACTTCTTACATGATGGGAGCTATCTGGAGGAATAAATTACAGAAAGGATTTTTTTGTCTTAAAAAGAACCTTTCCGGGGCTGGGAATATGGCCTAGTGGCAAGAGTGCTTGCCTCGTATACATGAGGCCCTGGGTTCGATTCCTCAGCACCACATATACAGAAAATGGCCAGAAGGGGCACTGTGGCTCAAGTGGCAGAGTGCTAGCCTTGAGCAAAAAAGAAGCCAGAGACAGTGCTCAGGCCCTGAGTTCACGGCCTAGGACTGGCCAAAAAAAAAAAAAAGAATGTTTCCTGAGTAGTGGTCACTTGCAGGCTTATGTGTACTCATGGTCAGCAGAGAAGACAGTTAAGTAGTCACAAAGGATTCGTGTACTCACAATGTCTGTAGCCCAGAAAGCAGAGGAGCAGGTTCTTTGCGAGGATGTTGTTGGAAGACAGCAATATTGGAGCATGCGAAGAACTAGTCCTGAGGTAAAAGACAGAAAGGAAATGAGATTAAAAGAAGGCATAATGCATGGCTATTCTTTATCTTGGCTAAGATAGTTTAAATTGCTTTTGTTTTATTACCTGCCCTTCCCCCTGAATCTTTTCATAGTTTAAAAAATGTTATTATTAAGGAGTTGTACAAAGGGATTAGAATTCCATAAGTCAGGTAAGGAGTACTGTGCTTCTTGGACAATAACACCCTTCCTTTCATTATCATTTTTTTAAAGAAAGAAAAGAATGAAGGTAACTCACTCCCTTTTGGCTTTAGGCCACGTGAAGTCCAGTCATGTTTTTCCAGGCAGCAGGTGCTTCCTGGTCTTAAAAGTGAGACCTGGCTGATGGCATCAATGGCTTTGCGACGCAAGGATTTGATCTTCCACAACACAGAATTCCAGAAGCAGCTACAGTGCAGGCTTGACGATACTGGCTGGAGGGAGGAGGTCCAATTTCCATCATGAAATGACAAAAGTCATTTAGAACAATTTTTATTGGGTGCTAAGATAATTTTTATTGTGTTCCAGTTCTGAAGTCAGTTGTTGTAGATAACCTGTCATGTCTGTTGGTGTTTTAAAAGTCTCCGAGTTGATTAACTCCTGTGTGTTTTCGAGACCAGCTAGAAATACCTAAGCCATAAGACATAAATAATTAAAGAAAAACTCTCCCTTCAGAAAAGAAGCAAAGAAATGCTTCTTTTATTTAATTTTTACATCCCCAGAGGAACACAGAAAACTCTTACCTTAGTTGCTGACCTTGAAATAGAATATCTATATCCTCTGTATATAGAAAGGAGTTTAGGCTATCCTTGACAGCTTATAGTTAAGTGAGAGAATGAAAGACACTTCATTAGACACATTATCCCCAAACTCCTTTCCTACAGTCCTTGGAGCTGAGTGAACACACAGCAGGTGGGTAGGTAGGGGAGTGATAAGTGTGATGGAGGGTGGAAATTACAGATAACATCTTATTTGCAAGGGTCATTTCCCTGGTTGGGCATACCTAATGGGCTATTGTACTGCAACTGTCATCTTTTGGAAGAGTGAATATGTGCCTAGAGTTTTGGAGTCTAACTTTGGAGTCTAACCTTATCTGGGTTCCTTTCTTTCTCTGTAAGTGTGTTTTCTTCTCTGGTTTCTTTTCCTTCTCATTCTTTTCGAGAGCACCTCCAGGTCTTGATGACTATGTGCTTCTCAGCCCCTCTCAGGGCAGCATGCAGGCTTGGCTTTACCTGATCACTCAGCAATGTGTGTGTGTGTGTGTGTGTGTGTGTGTGTGTGTGTGTGTGTGTGTAGCTGGCTGGCTCACTAGGACCCTTTTGGCTTAATGTCCAGTTGGGGGAAGTTCAAGTCTTTCAGAAGAGGACAAGTTGGAGAGCTCCGGAAGACACAGGCCTCTCTTCCCTTTTGGGTTGAAGAAGCACTCATGAAAGACAATGAAGTTAGGGACAGTTACCTCCTGCTTCACTTATTTCCTTTCTGGGTCCTTTTCCTTAGTAAACCCCTGGCGTATGGATTCAACTAGGTGTATTGATAGTGAACCCTATCCAGTCAATCTATTATTTGTCATCCACATTTAATAATGGGATCTCCAGTCCCTGCTTAGCCCAGTACTGGCACAAAGAGGGGAAAGAACCCCTATAAACTAGTTTTATACTGACCCATCACATATTCTATCAGTTTAAACCTGGTCCACCACTTTGATTTATAATGCTGTTCCTTTGCATCTCAAATCCAGCTTCATATGGAGAAGGTCTAGGTTGGGCTAGGAATGGATAGAAACAGTGTTATTCTTGTTCATCTTATCTAGTCTTGAAAGAGTAAGTTTCTGTTCTCAGAGACAAGGAATGGCTGCTATGCCTTAGTTGATAATTTGCAAGTGGGATTTATTAGCTTTGTAAAAGAGGTAGGAGGTCATCCAGATACTTGGTGAATTATGAGAGGGGCTGCATGCCAGACGTCCCTAAGAATTAAGTTACCACAGAGCAAATATTTCTGAAAATTATGAGTGACCTTCTCAACTTTGTCTTGCCTGGGAGTGCAGAGTGAAGGAGGCAGTGTAGCTTTGCAGGGATCTGGGAGCTGATGGGTGGCAGCTGGCCGATTGCGGCGGGGTTCTCTAAGGCACTGCTAGAGGGTGGAAAGAAGGTTGAGGTCTCCCAAGAGCCTTCGAATGACCCTGTGTCCCTCCCCACCAATCAGACGCAGGGCAGCCTCTGGGGACTTGGAGGAGGAGGCCCAAGTGGAAATGCTCCTCACACGGAGCACAGTTCAGTTTCAACCAAATGCCAACAGTCATCTCAATGGTTGGGTTCCCCGTGTGTCCCCCGAACTCACTGTGCTCCGCGATGGGGACCATGCTTCCCTGAGGGGGAGAAAGGAACCTCTCACCTTACTCCCATGGTGCCCACCTTCTCGTGTTGTGCCCCTGTGGCTCCAAAGCCCAGGAGAAGGAGCAGCCCCGCAGGGGGAACAGCAGCGCCACCTCGTAGGTGCTCGGACCTCCCTTACGGCAAAACCCAATTTTGCCATCGCGCCGTCTGTTGGCCCCTCGGAGGGCGGGCTTCGCGCCTCCGCCCCTGGGCTTTGGGCTGCTGGCTTCCGGGCTTGCACATGCGCGTCGTGGCCCTTGTCATTGGTTGAGCAGGTGCACTGTGGGAAGGCGACGCGCGTGCGCCATGATGGTCCACGTGCTATTCTGTCCGTCGCTTTCTATAAGCCCTGTCTACCTGCCAGCCCCGCTTCGGCCCGGTTTTCTCCTGTCTTCCGCTTCCTGTGGGAATGCTGTGCCTGGAAGGTGAGTCCCGGATGTACCACATGGAGTTCTTTTGGAAGCGTACTTGGCATGGAGGTCGCCCCTCGGCGGGCGCCGTGCAGAGCGTTGCGCGTGCCGCGTGAGGGGCAGCGACGCGCGGGCGGCAGCGGCTCCGCGCCCATGGCAGTCAGTACACCGGGCCGGCACCGCACCCAGAGCAGGCTGCTCCGCGCCTGTTCCCGGCTCCCCGACCTGACTCGCCCCGGTTGCCTCCCAGCCGGCCGAAGCCCTGCGCATGCTCAGAGCAGCGTTGCCGCCTTCTGCTCTTGCTCTCTCCAGGCCACTAGCCACGTCTGTTTGGGGTTGAATTGCTAGGAGCATAGGTTGCACTGTAATCCATTGTAATTGAAGAGACGAGCATTCAACTTCTTCAAGAGCTCCTAGAATCCAGTCTTCAGATTGGAAAGCCTTGAAAAAAAATCTTGGTTTTATGAGTCAAGCACGTGACTAGACATTGAAAATGAAGACGTGCCTTGCTGGGATGAGGTCGTGATTCAAACCCAGTACTGCCAGACAGCAACCTCACAATGAATACTGTTCATCCAGCTCGCAGATTATCTCAGCTCCACCCCTGTGACTTCAGTGTCCTGTGATATATAGATCCCTTCGATGTATTTTTATTCAATTCATAGATTATACTTTTCAAATGCAATGTTAAAAATAACAATTTGAACTGGACACTAGTGGCTTACGCCTGTAATCCTAGCTACTCAGAAGGCTGAGATCTGAGGATTGCTGTTCAAAGCCAGCCCAAGCAGGAAAGTCCACGAGACTCTTATCTCCAACAAACGACTCAGAAAAAGCTAGAAAAGTGGTAGAGTACTCACTAGCTTTGAGAAAAAGAATCTCAGGGACAATACCCAGGCCTCAAGTTCAAACCCCAAGACTGACACACACACATGTAATTATGTTCCTCACTTTTGTGGTATTTATTACAATCATGATTTATGTTCTTATTCTTGATCTCTTTAAGTTATATCAGTTCATTCTTGAATTTAAGAAAAGCCATAGTTCTCTTATTTGACTACTCTTAACAGTGAAATGGAATTGCACCAAAGGCTCACACCTGTAATTCTAGCCACCCAGGAAGCTAAGGTCCAGAGGATCACAATTTGAAGCCAGCCTAGGCAGAAAAGTCTGAGACTCCTTTTCTGAAATAACCAGCAAAAAGTTGGGCTGAAAGTGTGGCTTAAATGGTAGAGTCCCATATCTGAGCAAGAAAGCCCAGAAATCACAAAGACCTGACTCAACCTCTAATCCTAGTTAGAAAAGAAAAAAATATTTCTACATGAAAGCATTTTTCTCTCAGTAAGACCTATTATTATGATTATTACTATTATTTTTAATACTAACATTTGAAGTCAGAGCCTTGCACTTGCTAACAAAGGTGGTACCACTTGAACCATGATCCCAGCCCTCTTTTGGCTTTAGTTTTCAGATAAGGTCTCATGATTTTTCTCAGGATGATCTCAAACTGTGATCTTCCTACCATTATATCCCAGATAGCTGGGATACAGGCCTGTATCAACATGTCTAGCTCCATTTCCAGTTTTCTGGTGGATAAGTGGAGATAAGAGTCTCACAGACCATCCTGCCTGGGCTGGCTTCAAACCATGATCCTCAGATCTCAGCCTCCTGAGTTGCTAGGATTACAGGTGTGAGCCACTGGTGCCTGGCTTCCAGCTTGCTTTTACAGAATAATTTTTGGCATCTAGTCTCTGGAGCTAATCAGCTAGAAATTAGGAGCTGGGCCTATTTTGGGTCCTGGGCTCTCCACATGTTGGGGCTGATTAAGATGAGCTGGTTGGCTGATCCCAGTCCATGAGGGCTAGTGTCAGGAGAGGCTGCAGTTTTATGGGCAAATGTACCTTGAGACTGACAGGCAGGCTCTTGCCTGGGGTTTCTGAAACAAACATCTTCCACCCTGGTTTTCACTAGGTTATTATCTTTGTAAGTTTGGTCCGCTCTAATCAATACTATAGACCGAGTGGCTTAGACAACACAGTTGTTTCTCACAGTTCTGGAGCCTGGAAGTCACTCTACCATCAAGGTCCCAGCAATGGGACCCAGTAAGGATCTCTTTCTGGTTTGCAGATAGCTGCCTTTTTGCTCTTTATACATATGGCACAGAAAGAGAGATGGTTTCTTTTGGGTCCCCCTTGTAAGGGCACTAATCCATTACCAGGCCTCCGGCCTCATCAGAGAGAGCCATGGCCCCACCTCTCAACACCATGATGTCAGGAATGAAGGCTTCAGCACATGGATTTAGGGAGGCAATAACCTTCATTCCATGACATCCATGAACTAAGGCCCAGTGATGAAGGTCTTCTGTCCCCTGACCCTGCAGCAGGCTGAGCTGGGCATTGCAAGTTTGCATTTTGAAACAATTCAGGAACTCTTCTGTGCATGTCTTGAGCTCTTATTAATAAAGACATCATCACTTTATGCTTTGTAGAGCTTTAACAAAAACAGTGGTTTCATCCACTCTGTTCATATATAGTTCTTGAGGAACTGGTGTAACAGGGAGAATGATTTTTGTTCCCATTTTGCAGATGTGGAAAGTAAATCTCTGTGGTGTAACGAGCCCGTTACAAAGTCTAATTACATATGTTGTTCCAAGTAGAACAGCTAATGAGTGGTATACCGACATCTTGTCTCAGGTCCTTCCTGGGCTCTCCTCATGGGCACAAGCACAGAGCCCGGCTCTCTGCTGCCTTCGGTACTGATTTTGTGAGATGAGATCTCTGGTGGTCCTGGCATCTTGGAAGGCACTGTGTCTAGAGCAATAGAAAGCTAAAATTTGCCATGAACGGTTCATCTACTCCTTTATTTGAATGCATAAGGAGACATAGGGCCAGATAGGCAGCTAAATTACATTGAATTAAGGTAGGGCTTGGATTAGAAATCAGGTCTCTGTCACTCAGCCCAGAACTTTCTGGACCTCTGTCTGTCTCTCACAGAGTGATGTCAACAATCATTCCACACATCTCATTTACACCACTGCCAGCTATTATGGAAGTTTCCAGAATAAATGTGGCATGAAGACTCAGCTGTCTGCCTGCACCTGGGCTGCCATGACTGACCTTACTTCTGACGCAAGTTGGCCAGCGTTTTTGAGGTCCTGGATTTCGGATTTATTTTCTGGGAGAGGAAAAGAGAAATTTTGCATTTCTGATGGTCTTCAAGAAATGACCTTCTGTCTTATCCCATCTCTCTTCCTTGCTAAAATTATCTTAGCTAGACGTCAATTATGAGAGGCTGCTCCTAAAGCAAAGCCTGTTGGGCCACTGGCCCTGGCAAATGTGCGCTGGAGCCTGCCATGTTGGCCTAGCATTTCTGTTACCAAGTATCATTCCTCAGAGACAGCAGCCCCTCCGCCAGAAACTATAAATCAGGACACAATGCATCCTACAACCTTTGTAATAGTCGGAGGAAACAGAAACCAGACTTTTGAAAGGGACTTTTTCTGAAAGGGACGTTTTCTGAAAGGGTTCTGATTATTTTTGTTTAGTGTTCTATGAACGGAGGGCATATGGGTGCAGATTGAAAAGAAGGCCTGCCAAATGAAATTCCATATTATACGGGTGTTTCCTTCCTTGGGAGGTGTGAGACCCGCCAAGAAGCAAGAGAGCCTGGGGTGTCTGGTGGATGGTGGGCAAGAGGAGTCTGCCCTGGCACCTATATCCATGGTCCCACAGAGATTAAGAATTCAGTGCCAGGCGTATGGTTCATGCCTGTAACTCTAGCTGCTCATTAGGCTGAGAGCTGAGGATCATGGTTCAGAGCCAGCCCAGGCAGGAAAATCCATGAGACTCTTACTTCCAATTAACCACCAAAAAACTGAAAGTGGAGCTGTGGCTCCTGAGTTCAAGCCCTAGGAGCAGCACATACACAAAAATCCAAATTAAGGCCCAAGCTCCATTCTGTCTGTTCCCCAAAGTTATATTTTTATCCACTGTTCTGCATTCACTGTAAGACTGAAGGATTACTTAGGGCCACTAGGGTTGCTTAGGAAAAAAGAAACCCTTAGGGTTGCAAATTCATATGCATACCTGCCCTGAACCCCTTTTTATTGGAAGTTGCTCCTTTGTGGCTGTTGATCCTTTAGCATCCACCCATCAATTTAAAATTGATACATGTTATGGAGCCTCTCAAAGCTACACAATTTTATTCCATTTTTACTTTCTTGAACATTTAAAGAAAGGGGTTTTATTATAACTGGATTTCTAAACTGAGTAACTTTCTTTTGAACCCCCAAAGAGACAGAGTGTTCTTTGGTCCTGAATTACTGATCGACTCCCAAGTTTTTAGAGTAGAATTACTTTGAGAAGTATTTTCTGACGTTGCCTTTTATATTCCCGAGTGCTATATCACAGGGAAACCCCATTCTTCCAGGGCAGCTTTACCAGATCCCTCATACCTCACAGAAACCATTGGTTTCTCCATCACTGCCATTAGTTGTACAAGTGGTTGGCCTGCTGCAGGGTTTCAGGGCTGCTTGCAGACAAGCAGAATGACACTGAGCTAATGACTGCCAGGCAGATTGAGGACGATGAAGGCCGCACCCAAGCTAGCAGGGCACACGATGACTTGCTTCCTCCGTGTCTGGGATGCAGCTGCTCCCTCTCATCATGCTCCAGGCTGGACTCCTCATGCCCCACCTCCTCGGGCAACGAGGGCAGATGAGCATGCAAAACAAAATGATGGGGGCTTGTGTCATAAAGAGGTTACAAAGTTAGGTAGGATCTTCTTGTTCATCCTATTTTCTAATCTCCCTATAAGTAAAGCCCGTTGCCACCTCTTTGGTTTTTAATTCATCTGTCTACATATGTATATGGATATATTATATAATTATAGACTATATGACTGTATAAATATACATTCAATGCTAGATCTCCCTCCCTTCATCCCTCCCTCCCTTCCTTCCTTCCTTCTTTCTTTCTCTTTTCCGTCTTTCCTTCCTTCCTTCCTTCCTTCCTTCCTTCCTTCCTTCCTTTCTTTCTTTTGAAACAAACCAAAAAGGCAAGCATAGAACAAATAATTTCTTCTACATAATTAAAAAATAATTATATGTTAAAGTGCAAGACTGATACATGTAATCATGAAAGAATAAGGAGCATATTTGCAATTCTGTGACCCACTCAGAATACCTTAGTAGCATTTTGGTAGATCTTGCTCTATTCTTTTATTTTATTTTTCCAGTTGTTTTTACAGATTCGGCCTGGATCCACCCTTGAACCATGTTCTTCTTGTTTTTACTTCCTTCATGTCCAAGGGTTATAGTGGACATCTCCATAGCCATTGTATTTGTCGAGATAGAGTTATACTAATTTCATGCACTGGGCTATATTCAAACTGATCCTCTCCATCTCTACCTCACAAGTAGCTGGAATGATAGGTTACCATCTTTGGTCATTTTTTTTCTAGGCATATAGACTCAACACCAAAAGCACAATATTTTTTTTCTACCGTGGTTTTATGCACACAATTACCTGTGGCCTCTTCTTGTCCCCGCCCCCCCCCTTCCTTCCCCTGCTTGGTAGTTAGGACTCAGGACTTCACTTATTAGGCTTGTCATTTATTTGGTTTACACTGCTGCCCCTTTTTGCTCTGGTTTTTTTTGAGACAGAGTCTCAATGTTTTGCCCAAACCAGCCTGGACTGGGATCTATCCCATACAGCTGGGATGACAGATGTAAACTACCCCACCATATCTAGCCTTTTCTGTGGCAAGGAGACCAGGAACTTTCTTGCCTGAGCTGGTCTGGAGCCACAATCCTCCATCTTATGAGTGGCTAGGACTACAGGTATGAACTATCACACTCAGCTCTGTGTGAGCTTCTTTCTGTTGTAGAGTTGGCTCCTTCCTTGTGGTTAGTGATTACTTGCTTTGTTGGTTTTAATGTTTGCACTTACCACTGCATGAAAACAACACTTTGTGGGGGCTTCATAGGGATTATTTCATGTGGGTTAGTTGCTACAGGTAGAATTGCTGACTTAAAAGGACATGCCACATTCTAAGGAGTTTGGTATTTATTGGCCCTTCATTTGGTATTATAAAGCATGTTTTAGTAATATGATTTTTTTCCTTCCAAAAACAAAAAAGGGAGCTGTGCACTGGTGGCTCACAGCTGCCATTCTAGCTACTCAGGAGGCTGAGATTTGAGGATCATGGTTCAACCCCATCCTGGGCAGGAAAGTCTGGGAAACTCTCAAATGGTAGAGCACTAGCCTTGAGCAAAAGAAGCTCAGGGAGAGTGCCCAGGTCATGAGTTCAAGCCCCAGGACTGGTGTATGTGCACACAGGTACACACACACACACACACACACACAGCCTTCAAATTCTAACATTTTTATTTTTAGGCTGTGCCAGGAATTTGGCATGATGTTTTAAATGAGATGTACTAATCACGTTTAATCCTTTGAACAACTTATTACCATGTATTGCTATTCCTACACTATAGAGGAGTAAAGTTGAGTTTGTAGAAATTAAATAGCTATTAGGTGATTCTTGAAAAAAGGAAGATAGTAGGGTTTCAGAGATTGAGATAAGAAAGAATATTTTAGATTCCTTGAATCTTGAATGAAGTAAGAACTAATTCTGACAATTTCCCAATTAGAGAATCAGTATATGGACCATAAAGGAATAAAGGAGGAGAAGAAAATAAGCTTTCGTATTAGGTACTTAGAAGCTTGACTAGAAGGATCCCGGAAGCATGGCTCAAATGGTAGAGCATCAGCCATGAGCAAAAAAGCCTAGTGAGAGAGGAAGCTTTGAGTTCAAGCCTAAGTACAGGTGTACGCACGTGCATGTATGCGCGTATGCACACACACACACAATAATAAAAAAAGAATAAAAATTTAAGACAATGTAGTGCATAGCTTGGCAGTCCCTACAATTATGAGCTTATAAGGACATCCAATATTTCCATAAATGCGTTGTATGAAACCATAGTTCAGCTACCTGATTAAATGGCTCCTAGTCAGTTAAAAGTGGACTTGTCAGAAAAGCTTTTAATTGCTGAACAAAACCCAAACATTTTTAAAATGTTAGCAACCTCTCTAAGTCCCTGCTAATTTCCTCTTAGCATTGCTCCCTGGAGACCAGCCAGTCACCTTTGCCACCTTTCCAATCCTTTTGATACTGTTAGTTGTCTTTAGCACTGAGAACTTGGCAGAATGGAGAAAGAAACGTTGCTCATTGTGTGAATGCGGACGGTGTGCTGTTGGGATTAGGGCCTCCCTGCCACATCCCTGCAACAGGCAGCTACCCAGTGCTTAGCACTCCTCACCAGCCCTTCTCTGCATCACCAGCACTGTCTTACACAAGAAATCCTGGAACGGAAGGTGTAGGTCAAGGAGTATAGCTCAAGAATGCCTGCCTCTTATGCACAAGGCCACAGGTTCAATCCCCAGCACGCTTCCTACCACAGTGAGCCCTTCAAAGAGATCTCATATGTCATTTAATATGATAGGACATTGTAGTTTTTCCTTTGCCATTTTTCTCCATGGAAGCCATTGAATTTGTTAGGCATCTTTAAAAGAATAAAATATCCTTTAAAAAAATTTGTATAACATAATTTCTGTCACCAGCAATTTCTTTGAGGTAGCAATTGGGTCATTTGCATTTTTCTCATTAACATTTGCTTAATAGTGACTTAACCTCTTTATAGTTAGGCACTGGCCTGATTAGTATTGACATTGATAATACCAGCATATCACAATATATTGATATAACTGATAATATGAAACTTCAACTTAATTAAGTCCAGTGTGTTCTCTGCTTTTGGCTTTAGTGGTCCACATCCTTCTACACAGGTGGGACCCACTGGGAGCTGAAAACAGGCTTCTGTGGTTTTCCTTTTGTAATCTTGATCAAACTCCTCCATGCTTATAGACATTAATGATCCTTTGAGAATTTTGGACATTTTCCTTCCCTCCCCCCTTTTATGATAATCAGAGCCATACATAAATAGGAAGTCTGCCAAACCCCCAGCCATTTCCTTTGGTGTTTTTGGAAAGCAGTGTTATGTTTTTGCCCAGTTGATCTGGACTGCAATTCTCCTTCTTGCGATTCCTGAATAGCTGCGATAACAGTCATGCATCACCCACCGTACCTAGCCTTATTAGTTGAGAATAGGATCTGGTTGCTAACTTTCTGACTGATTTGGACTCAACCACAGTCTTTCTAATCGGTACCTCTGGAATAACTGGAATTGCTGGTGTAAGCCACTGTAACTGGCAGAAATTTTTCTTTTTTATAAGCATTTTTGCTTATAAAATACTTTTTAGTATTTTCTTTCATGGTGGATTTTTTTTGGTTTTGTTTTGTTACTGTTTTTATTTGCTAATACTAGGATTTAAACTCGGGGCCTCGTGCTTGCTTGGCTTGATCATGCAATGGCTGGTTTATCACTTGAGCCAGGCTGGCTTCAATCCATGATTCTCTAGATTTCAGCCTTCTGAGATGTGGTTTTATAAAAACAAAAAACAAGTATGACAAGAAATGTACTCATTATCTTATGTATGTAACCCCTCTGTACATCAGCTTGACAATACAATTATTTTTTAAAATGTCCTAAAATGAGTCTGTAGGACCAAAGAGAAAAGAAATACTTAAGTACTGCATGGCAGGCCTTGGAAACCTGAAGGCAGGCTCCAGTGGCCTCCTGTATGGCAGTCTGAGTCAGAGGGCACAGGACTAGGCTTTGTTTGTGTTTGTTTGTTGTAGGTACCAGGCTTAAATGTAAGGCCTCGGCCCTGTCCCTTAGCTTTTTCACTGAAAGTTAATTTTCTACCACTGGAGCCCTAGCTCTACTTTCAGTTTTTTGTTAGCTAATTGGAGATGCATCTCCTGGACTTTCCTGCCCAGACTGGCTTTGAACCATGAGCTTCAGATCTCAACCACCTGAGTTTAGTTGTGATTACAGGCACGAACTCCTGGTGCCTCGTTTCATAGGACTACTTTTTCAGGACAATTCTCCAGTGGCCCGTGCCAGTCAAGATGGCAGCCTTGGGCTTCCTCCAAACTGTATTACTGCATTTGGGACAGGCAGACTCTGGAAGTCTGCAACTCTAGGACCACCTCAGGGATAATAGGTCAGTGGGACACATTCTTCAGTGATCTGAAGCAAATTCAAATTAGGCTGTGGCAGGATATTTGGGTGGGGGTGGGGTGGTTCTGATCTCGAGGTATCGCTTGCTTTTAACATTCTATTGTAAAGCACAGGATCCAACTATGACAGTTCTTTACTTTGGGAACTCTGCTGCATTTTTATCATGAAACAGATAGATGATCTATTTCTCTCTTCATGTTTTCACTTTCTTCTTTCCTTTTTTTTTTTTTTTTTTTGTCCTTTCTCTCCTGGTCCACAGGCTTTGCAGTGCATGCTGATCTCTCTTCAGGCAGAACTTGACATTCAAAGGTACTTGATGAAAATCGAATCATCGCAGCGAGTTAGTACTCTACCTTTTCCTTCTCTGCACTGAGTTGCACTTCATCTTATGCCTTTTTACTCAGCCCCATGTGGCCTTCTAATCAGCATCAGTGACTAAGCCAGACTGACTCTGTTACCTGGTTTACCTCAGGGCCTGACTCAAAACTGTCAGAGCCAAAGGCTTGGAGCTTCTGAACCATGTGTGTGTGATTTTTTGTTTGCTTTGTTTAATGGCAACAGTCAATATTAGAATGAACATTAATTGCATGCTCTCTTTGGAATTGGTAATTTACTTTGCATGAATTGGTTTGTGGAATGAGCAGTAATGGAATAGGAAGTCAAGGTCTTTGACCAATGCTTTACATCGTGGTCTTCTGTACCAAGAGGACTGGTTAGAAGGCAGGACCTCTGCAGAAGTCAAACAAAACCCTCATCATTTGGAGAATCCCATAACGCCATGACTGGCTTTCTTCAGTGCCAGAAATCTACTCATTTTACCAACACACATTTCATTTTTTACTGGTACCAGGGTTTCAACTCAGGACCCCACACCACTCGGTTTGTTTCCTCAGTTCATGCTCCACCTCTTAAACTGTACCTCCCACCTGACCTTTACTGGTTAATTAGAGATGGATCTCAAAGATTTTTCTGGTTCAGCTGGCTTTGTAGATCCTCTGGATCTCAGCCTCCTGAGTGGCTAGGATTACAGATATGAGCCACTGGTGCCAGGCTTGGCACACATTTTGGTCAGAATGCTGGTAGGAACACACACACTTTTCTAGAACATACTATGTGCTAGGTGCTGTTCAAATTTCTTTGCACATAATTCTTCTCCCAGCATCCTGGATCAGGGGACAGGTGGAGAAGGTAGATGTTCTACAAGCCTATTCTACCAAAATGGAGAAGGAGATATGGAGAAGCTATATAACCCACCCAAGACCCACTCATCTACTTAGTGCCAGAGCACGGATTTGACTCTCAGCAAACTAGCCAAACCATTCAGTGGTCAATTTACTATTTACTTGCCCATAAACTTCAGTCCCTGTGTTTTATATTGGGCAACTGTAGGGTAAATAGAATAAGTTTGGGATTTCTCAACATAATCTTGGGTCTACACTTCCCAAGGACTGAGTTTCAGCTGGTTCTCCAGATCCCTGGAGCTTTGAGCCATGTACGCATGCGCCATCTTAGCGAACCCTGCATGCAGCCTTGAGACTGGGTGCGCATGCGTAGCCCGTGTAACCATCCTGGACCACTTCTGTCTGGAGGAGGTATAAACAAGCGCCGCCGAGGGACAGGGTAAAGCAGTGAGGGGATTCCACTGGTGGACAGGATGCTGCTGCCATGGGGACAAATGCAGAGGTGGAACTGGTGAGTGGAATGTGGACCTGTGGGCGGAACCAAGCTGGTGCTGCTGTGCACTCTGTAGTCCATGATGGGATAGCTGTTGTGCTATGCACAGCCATTGTTACTACAAGTGATGACTCTGTGGACAGAGAGCTCTGAATAAACATGACCTCCATCCTGTCCCATTTTTCTCTGGCCTGCCCAAATTGAAGCAGAACCTGAAAATAACCTAGTGACCCTGTGAGTTTAGAATGCTAAAACTGGAACTGGTCAGCATGGTGGAACATGCCTCAATCGTACCACTCAAGAGGCAGAGGCAGAAGGATCATGAGTTCTGGGCCAGCGTGGGTTACATAGTCAGACTATGTCTTAAAAACCAAATCAAGCAAACAAACAAGCATCTTGGAAGAAACAAGGGGAGTCCTCAGCCAGCCTGGTGTTGACTGTCTGTGTCAAAGGACTCAGTAGCACAGAGCCACCTGTAACTGTTTTACCCCTCAGTGCAAGGCTGTTTCTCCGTTGTCTACTGACTATGTTGTCTCCTCCACTGGTCTTCACTGTGAGGCCCCAAACACAGCCCTCTGCCCATGGACAAAACTTCCCTCCCTCCCTTCTCACCTCTCTCCCATCTTTCTTCTCTCTCTCCCTCCCTCCTTCCTTCCCTCTCTCCCTTCTTTCTTCTCCTCTCCCTTTCTCTTTCCCTTTCTTCCCCTTCCTCTCTCCCACCCCATCATCAGGGACCCCATCTACTTCTTCACCTTCTCTTTTAAAATCATCAGTCTCTTTCTTTTTTATTTTAGGATGCCAAGTTCAAATTAGGACACTCCTGTCCAAACAAATAGACTTAAAAGTTAAGTGTGAGCCGCGCATACTGAGGAGAATTGTGCCCTCCGGCACCCTTTCTCACAGGTGTTTACCCTGTAGTTCTTTCTTATTTTTTACATTTCTACAACTCAAGCAAAGCAGGGCAGCTTTGCTACTACTTCCTTGCTCGTGTTTTATGCATGAACTAGAAGTCCTGGATGGGCAGGCCCCTCCAGCTTTCAGATCAGGCCAACTGGTTTTCCTGCTTGCAGAGCAGAGATTTGATATTTCAGTGTGGCTTGGTTTTCCATCCTATAGAGTACAGGGCATGGATTCCCTCCCCTGCCTTGTTTAGTTGGTGGAGTGGTAAGACCCCAAGGGCCCTGTGTGCACTAGGCATGCTCTGCGCCACCTACCCCCTCCTTCTCCTTTCCATATTTTTTTGTTCTTATGCTTGAAAGTAATAAATCCTCAGTAATGACCTTTCCTTCCTCTCCCCTCTCCTCCTCTCCCCTCCTGTTCTTTCTCTGCTTGTAACATACCAGCAGGTAATTGGATATCTAAGGATTCTTTCAAGTTTTTTTATGTTTTTTTTTTTGCTTGCTTGCTGTTGGCATTTATAGACAAGTTAACACTAGAGCGGTGATTTTTGGAGATCCCCATTGAAGCAAGATGATGGTGCAGACTAGAACTGGAAACCTGTGTGTGTGTGTGTGTGTGTGTGTGTGTGTGTGTGTGTGTATTGATACAGGGACCTGAACTCAGGGCTTGGGTACTGTTTCTTAGCTTATTTTTGTAATTTTCTTTTTTGTTTGCCAGTCCTGGGGCTTGAACTCAGGGCCTGAGCACTGTCCCTGGCTTCTTTTTGCTCAAGGCTAGTACTCTACCACTTGAGCCACAGCACTATTTCTGGCTTTTTCTGTTTATGTGGTGCCGAGGAATTGAACCCAGTGATTCTTGCATGCTAGGCAAGCACTCTACCACGAAGCCACATTCCCAGCCCCTCTCTTAGCATTTTGACTCAATGCAGGAGCTCTACCACTTGAGCCACTGCTCCACATCTGGCTTTTTACTAGTTAATTGCAGATGAGACCCTCTTGCCTGAGCTAGCTGCCTGAGCTAGCTTTGAACCTTGATCTCAGCCTCTTGAGTAGTTAGGATCACAGGTGTGAGCTACTAGCATCTGGAACTAGAAGGTACTTTTAATTTCCTTTGAGTGCATGGAGGCATATAACTCTGTAGATTTGTTACATTCTCTGTCTTTGAAATTTGAAGTCATCATTTTCCGATTTCAGCAGTCCAAAGCAAAGGCATTGTGGCCACTTAGAGCCATTGAGTGCATCCTTCCCATATATGTGAGGGCCTGTGACCCCTGAGACCTCTACATAAGGTAGGAGAGGGCTGTTTAGAACTAGCCATGAGAAGTAGAGAGAGCACAACAGTTTGTGCATCATTTTCATTTCTCCTTATCATATTTATATTATGTACTATTCTGATTTTTTTTTGTTTTATTCTACTTTATTTGGAAGTATACTAGAGATGGAATCCAAGACCCTGCTCAGGCTAGGCAAGTACTCTTAACACCAAAGTATGGCCCTGGCCCCTCTGATTATTTCACTGAAGTAGAAATTGAGGTTCAGAGAGAGTTCACATATGGTAGCACCACCAGTACGCAGCATCACTGTACTATGTGCATAAAACAGCCTGAGAAGACTTGCCTTCGATCTCTATCTACATATCCTGGTATTCTTGAACATAGCAGAGTTAGAAAAAGAAAAGAATTTGTGTCTCTCTGCTGTGGAGCGGTGGGGACGTGGTAAGAGCTCCCAGGGCACTGCCGTGCCCTTGCTGAGGTTGGGTCTTTGGTGCCTTGAAAAGCCTGGTTGACTTCTCAGCAATGCAGCCAAGCTTTGGGATTCCACCCCTGGCCCAGGGCCCACATCCTCTCAGAATGACTGCAGCCATGGCCAGAGGGATGGGTGTAATAGTGTTTGTCAGGAGGCCTTCAGAGGGGCATGTTTAGCACTGTAGGTTACCCTGATTGTGTTTGAAAGCCTGGAAGCAGCTCCTTTTCCTTTCATCATTGTAATAACAGCCACCCCCTCATCCCCCCTCACCTTTTAGCCTTCATCCTTCTCAAACACATCCCTGTCTCTGGATTCCTTAGGCACCTGCTGCCTGGCTCAGCCTGGCAACGACTGGCAGAGGCAAAGCCTCTTAAACCCTTTGCTTGTTAGAGTGTATAGCTTTCTTGTTTCCGGAAGGAGGGAATTAATTGATTGTTTGATTCAAGACAACATGCAATAAAGAGACGGGTGTATCTGCAAAAAAAGAAAAAAACCTCAGAGGAGAAAGGAAATTTACTAACACATGTACTCTGGTGGACTTAAGCATTAACTCAAGTGTCACGTTTTCTGATATCTGCACATTTTCCATGATGCTCAAGATGTGGCAAAGGATTTGTCATTAACCCTTTAGGAAGCAAAATCATTCCCTTGGTTCAAATTCTGACAGAAGCAATTACTTGCTTGCTTATGCATGTCTGAAGGGACACAGAAGAGGCATCATAGACAGGGGCAAGAGTACCTGGCGTCATTAGCCACCCAGCCTTTACTTTTGTTGCCATGCAAGGAAGGCGGAAGAATGGTGCCGTTTATAAGAAGGAAGAGCGGCAAGTGGTGGGGGTCTGAGTGGGTGAGATCCAGATGTGGAATTTGCTGATGATCAAACTTTCTAACTTGGTGGTAGGATGCTAAATAGAGATGATGATGATGAGAGAGAGAGAGAGAAAGAGAGAGAGAGAGAGAGAGAACATGCTAATACATGAGCAAGCTAGGCTTTCTTTAAATAATCTTTAATGCAGAGTGGCCTGGAGGGGGGTGAGCAAGCAGCCTAGTTGAGCAAGCAGCCTAGTTCAGAAGACTGTGTCATTCAATAGTAATTCCAGAAGACTCTGTCTCCATCCAGGTAGGCCACCGGTGGTAGAGGTGGCAGGTTGCTATCTGAACCTGAAGGTTGGAAGAGCTGCCCTGAATGCTGACCAGGCACGATGCGATGCTCATGCCTCACCTACACTAACCGAAATGACTAACTGAATGACTGAAATGACCACCAACTGAAATGACAATTAGATAAACCAAACCTCTTGAAGAGGAAAGAGAATCATGTCAGCCACCTACAAGGAAGGGGTTGGCAAATACAAGTTATTTGAAAGATCATAAAAATTTGGTAAAATTTCAAATTTACCTGGAGTCCACTTTGCAGAGACTTAAAAGTAAGTTATGGTAAGGACATTGGACATGCAGGTGTGGAAGTCTCTTTAAAAGATGAATTCCAAGGTGTGCACACACACTTGATGGCATGGCTCTGGGTCTTCTTTCCTAGCTGTGTCTTGTTTGGAGTTGGAAGTCATAGCAATTCTGAATTCCTGCCACATTTTGCCTGGCGTGACAGTGAGAATGTGTTTCTCTTCTTGTGTTTCTTATCTCTGGGCACTTATATCCTCATTTCAGGGACCCTATCTAATGAGAAACCCTGGAACCTGGAATCTGCTGTCCAGAATAGACAGAGGAGATGGGGGTGGACAGGAGGGCTTTCAGGTGACCATCAGTAGAAGTCCTTTGGGATCCTCAGTGTTCTGTGGAAGTCACCTTCACACCGGGGAGCTTGCACCATCCGCTAAAATGGGATGAAGGGCTCCATGACTCCTGGGACTCCTGGCTAATGGCGTCCATGCACTCTGCTTGTACGCAGATGCCTGAGAATCTCTGCCACAGTTTTCTGGGCTTGGGAACCTCAGCCACACATCCATCTTCCCAGTTGGGGTTACCCTTTGTGGATGGAACCCAGATTACCCCTGATTTGAAGAACAACATCAACACTACCAACAATAGGAAACCCTCCCTCCACCTCTTCCCCTGCCCTTTTCGTCCTGCCAGCTCATAGCCTCCCTCCCTCTCCTGATGCACTCTCCAGACACCTCTGCCTTGTAAGCCCAACTACAGAGAGGGTCTTTAGAGCAGCCTAGTACTATGCAGACACCGTTAACAGTGCTCCCTCTGGGGTGACCTCCAGACTCAAAGGCTTGGTAGTTTTCCCTAGAGGCTGGGAGTAGCCATGAGAGCACCATCATTTTTCGTTCATTTCAATCATTACAAGGAGAAGGTAAATCAGTAGTATCTTGAAAGAGAAATCTGACACACAAATATATCCTCTGGAGAGAGTATAGTGTGGTATTTCCTTAAAACATGGGTACTGTTGGGTGCGGGTGGCTCACACCTGTAATCCTAGCTACTCAGGAGGCTGAGATCTGAGGATCACAGTTTGAAGCCAGCCTGGTTAGAAAAGTCCCTGTGAGGGCTGGGGATATGGCCTAGTGGCAAGAGAGCTTCCCAGCACCACATATACAGAAAACGGCCAGAAGTGGCGCTGTGGCTCAAGTGGCAGAGTGCTAGCTAGCCTTGAGCAAAAGGAAGCCAGGGACAGTGCTCAGGCCCTGAGTCCAAGGCCCAGGACTGGCAAAAAAAAAAAAAAAGAATAGTCCCTGTGAGACTCCTATCTTCAATTAATCACTATGGCTTGATGGCATTGTGGCTCAGGTGGTAGAGTGCTAGCCTTAGCACAAAGAGGCACAGGGACAACTTCCGGACCCTGAGTTCCATCCCCACAACTGAGCAAAAACAAACAAAAACTACTATGAGGACCATCCCTTTGTACAGAGGCGCCCTTGTCACTTGCATGCTCCATGTGTAGGAAAGGACTTTGCCTGGTGAGGGAAGGTGGGGTGGACATGCCTAGCTGGCTCTCTGCAGGATTGGGGGGAGGGTGTGACTTCACAGGTGCCCGTGGCTGCTTCTACACAGGCCATCAGTGTGCAGCTGGTAGCAAGCAGCTGGCTCCCCAGCTTTTGCATCTTTGGGCTCTCATGGTAAAATAATACACACAGGGAAGGCAAATGTGTAAACGGAAGACTCAGTTGTACTTCGCTGCCCTGCTGAGTCGTCCTCTTTTACTCCAGACCAAACACGGTTGTTTTCACAGGTGAAAACCATGAATAATGGCTGGGGGCTCTCCTGGTGGAAGGGCAAGGAAAGCGGTGAAATATTAGCCTTGAAGAAACAGAGCATGGACAAGAGTTGATCAAGGATAGTTTGTGCAAATAAATTCTCCTGAAAGTGCTTCCCCTGTGTCCCAGTTGCGGAAGGGAAGTAGACATTTTCAGAGATGAGTCTGAGACAGGGATGCATTCAGATATGCAATTGGAAGTTGGCATTAAAATGAGAGTTGGAGCCAGGTGCGTGGGTCACACCTGAAATCCTAGCTATTCCGGAGCCTGAGATCTGAGGATCTCAGTTTGAAGCCTGCCTCTGCAGGAAAGTCCATGAGACTCTTACCTCCAATAAACCACATTAAAAACAACAACAGGACGTAGCACTGTGGCTCAAGTGGTGGAACTCTAGACTTGTGCAAAAAGCCCCCAAATTCAAGCCCCAAACCAATAGAGAGAGAGAGAGAGAGAGAGAGAGAGAGAGAGAGAGAGAGAGAGAGAATGAGAATGAGAATGAGAGGAAACATATCCATCTCTGTGTTAGGCTCAGAACTTTCTGGTTACTGGTAAATCTGGCATTTGTCCACAGACGACTAATATGAAACTCCCAGAAATACCGGCCACACTCCATCTTGTGTAAGCTTTTTCCTTGCTTTTGATTAACAGCAGTAATCTTGAGTACTGCTCTAATTTTTTAATAAAAACAAAAACAGATCCTTCTCCAACCATCATTTCTGAGTGCCAGGCTCATCTGAAAGTTACAAGATTGTTTAAAAAAACAAAAAACAAACTGCAGATCTTTCTTCTGCATGCAGGATACTTCCTAAGGTTGCCATCTAAAACTGTTCTCGGTCTCTCTCACACACCAACTATCATTATACCAGTGGTGTCGGAGAACCAAGTGGCCTAGGCTGGGTCTTCCTGGCCATTAGCCACCAGAGCTATGGAAAGTAACAAGAAACCACAGGGACATCTGGACCTGAGAATGGCAGGTGCCCAGCCTAAAGGGAGAGGACCAGGGCTGATGCTGCCACCAGGGATGGGTGTATGTATGTAAGAGGAGGAAACCAAGGCTGCTCTCCTGAGCTCCTTGTCTTTTTTCCCATCCCAGTCCCCAAATCAAAGACTCAGAAGGACTTTTGAAAGGCTGGATGTAGATAGTGGAAGGTGGCTGCACTGTGCATTGTAGACAGCACTCTCTAAGACAGCTTAGAAGCTTACATCTTCCAATGTCCTGTTAATTTTTCTGTAGGAGAGAATATTCAGGGATGGACAAGAAAAGCCAAAGTCCACGGATGACTCATTATGTATTCGCCTAATGTGCTATGGATAACAACTAGAAAGTTTTTTTCAACTGAAGTCAGATTTTGACTAGAGTTCCAAGCTTGACAAGTGCAGGAAATGGAGTTCACGAGTCTTTGAGTTTGTAGTAATTTAACCATATTAATTAAAGAAGACTAGAATGAGTCATTTGAATATTTTCATGTGGGGAATGTCATTGCATTTTGGAGTTTTGTGGGACAAATTGGGTATCTGTCAGGATGAAGGAAACATCATTAAGGTTATGTTGATTTTTATTTTCAAAGCGAATGCTTTAGCTAGCAGGATAGCCTATGGTTCCCTGCAATTAGCAGTGGCTCACACCTGTAATCCTAGCTACTCAGGTGGATGAGATCTGAGGATTGTGGTTCAAAGCTAGCTCAGGGAAGAAAAGTCTGAGACTCTTATCTCCAGTTTACCAGCAAAAAGCCAAAGTGGAGATGTGGCCCAAATAGTAGAGTGCCAGCCTTGAACAGAAAAACTAAGGAACAGTGCACAGATTCAGAGTTCAAATCCCAGTTATCTGGGCACTGAGTGTCAGCTCTGAAACTCTATACACTTGATCCTTCATGTACGACAGTCTCTGTGCATGTGACCTTACCTCTATTTCTTCAATGACAACCACTGTTAAGAAGTGAGTTGGGGTTGAGCGAGATTGTCACATATCTACTACCTGGCACCATGCAGTAGATACCTAATATGTCAGTTTTCTTAGAATTCTAGCATTTGTAGATGAAGATGGCGTGCAGGGCTGTTCCACATCACTAGCCTAACACCTGTGACACTAGTATTTCTTGGTGACAGGAAGTGGTCTCTGAAGAAGATAAAACTAGAAAGGATGAGGAGGCTCAGGTTGGTTGGACAAACTACCTCATTGTTGTTCACATTTGTAGGCCTGGGTCAGTTAATGCTCTGAAGAAATTTCTAGAAGGCTGTGATGGAAACACAGGAAAGTGGGTGTCATGGGTAGGGATCCTTGGGTCT
This sequence comes from Perognathus longimembris pacificus, assembly GCF_023159225.1. Classification (NCBI taxonomy): domain Eukaryota; kingdom Metazoa; phylum Chordata; class Mammalia; order Rodentia; family Heteromyidae; genus Perognathus; species Perognathus longimembris. The sequence continues at coordinate 24,820,910 of NC_063178.1, read as the reverse complement.
TGTACACATGGCCTAGATAGTCTTTCCACACACCTCCGGCCCCGTTTCCTCCCCAGCTAGGGGCAGCTTGCTATGTAGCAGCTGAGGGCTGAGATTTCAAATACCATGTTGTAATCCAGGAAAGACTTTCATATGAAGCAGAAGGAGCCAAATCTGAAATTATAGGAATATCCCATTGGCCTTTTATGGGTATTAATTAACATATCTTTTTATTCCCTCATGGTATTAAGGATAGCATAGATAGCAAGGTTTTGTTTTGGTCTTGGAGATTGGACCTAGGGCCTCATGCATGCTAAGTATGTGCTTCACCTGTGGGCCAGGCAACTGGAATGTGGAATGTGTGTATATTTGAAAATCTCTCTCTCTCTCTCTCTCTCTTTCTCTCTCTCTCTCTGTGTGTGTGTGTGTGTGTGTGTGTGTGTGTGTGTGTGTGCGTGCGCGCTAGTCCCAGACTTGAACCCAGGGCCTAGGCTGTTCCTGCGTTTTTCTGCTCAAGGCTAGCATTGTGCCACTGGAGCCATAGCTCCACTTCTAGCTTTTGGTGGTAAATTGGATTTCAGAGCCTCACAGACTTTCCTCCCTAGACTGGCTTCAAACCACAATACTCAGATCTCAGCCTCTTGAGTAGCTAGTGTTCCAGTCATGAGCCACCAGTGCCTAGCCCATCTCTACTCTCTCTCTCTGTGTTTCTCTGTGTCTCTCTGTCTCTGTCTGTCTGTCTGTCTGTCTCTCTCTCTCTCTCTCAGAATTCAGGGATTGGCATTTACTAGTCAGGTGCCTCTAATCTGCTTTTGTAGTAGTTATTTTTGAGATAAGGTCTTGTTTCTTGCCTAGGTCTAAGTCTAGCTTTGTTTTGCCCATTTTAGGCTTCCCATTATAGCTGGGATGCATGTATAACCTCATTTCGTTTGTTTCCTTTGAGACGAAGTCTCTCAAATGGCCTTTAATGGCAATCTTCCTGATCGCAGCTGCCCATATAGTTTAGGATGACAAGTACTATCTCTCCAGGCCCCTGAGAAGGGGTCTTGCAACCTTTTTTCAAGCTTTGAACTTAGCTTTGAACCCTAATCTATATTCAGCCTCCCACATAGGTAGGGTTAGACATGGACCACCCCACCCAAACTAGGTTTTCATTTTGTTTTGTTTTGTTTGTTTTGTTTTTTAAATAAATTTTAGTTCTTAAAATAAATGATAAAGATGCTCCAGAGAGTTAAATGTTCTCTGCAGTTATTGTTCATTATTATAAATCTGTGAGCACCACGGTAACCAGGGCAGGAGGACTGGTTAGAATTGGTGTTTGTCCGTGATTATGTGCTTGCAAAACAGTCATTTCAAACTAGTGCAAGAACAAAATAGAACTGAATGGACAACTAGTAGAAAGAGTCTCACATGGACTGGAAAGGGGTGATGGGAAGCCCAAGAACCGTTCTCTCCATCCTTGGGACTCTCCCATTGGGCTCTGCACCTCTAATTCTCATCTCCAAGGTCCTATACAGATTTGCTCCCTCTGTTTTCTCTGTACTGTTTGCCTTTCTGTGTGTGGTTTAGACTCAGCTTCAAAGGACTTCAAGTTCTCTCACCTGGAGCTGCCTTTCCCAGGGAGAGAATTTGATTGGGTCAGCTAAGATCAGGTGACTTCTGGTTGGCTCAATCAGGGGATGATGAGCTGGGAGTGGGTGGAGCAAACAGTTCATAGCTCAGCTCAGGACAAACACAAGCACTATCTCAGGGAAAGTGTCCCCTCCCAACTTTTTCTCCCTTTATTGTCAAAATGATGTACAGAGGGCTTACAGTGTGTGAGAGACGGCTAGCAGGTAGCAGTTTGCAGTAGGAAAATGAATGACAGAGAAAACAAGGAGAGTGTCCATTTGGAACTGAAATATCTGTGTAGAAGAAATTAGGGAACCATATTAGCCCTTACATCTCTATTTTGATACTTACCTACCACCATGATGGTCCTGCACAAGATGCAGAGATTTGATTTTTTCTTTTCTTCAAGGACTATTGCTTTTTGCATTGGAAAATGACAGCCCATTAAATGCAATGTGCCTACCATAGGCTGGAAATTCGACCCAACAGCACAGCAGAGGTGGTGAAGGCAGCTAGATTGCTTAAAGCGATATTATTTTTTGGCCATCTTCCTAGACTAAGTGCATCCATCCATCCCTTCCTCCCTTCCTTTCTCCCTTTTTTCCCGTTCCTCTTCCTCTTCTACCTCTTGTTGTCTTTCCCATGTCTCTGTCTCTGTCTGTCTCGCCCTGTCTCCTCTCTCCTCTTTCTCTTCCTCCCTTCCTTTCTTCTTCTTTTCCTGCTCTTCCTCTTCTGTTTCCACCTCTTACTCCGTCTTTCCCCGTGTCTGTCTCTCTTTTTCTTTCCCTCTCTTTTTCGCTCTCCTCTTCCCTTTGTTCTCTGTCTCCCTCTCTCCTCTTTTTTTCTCTCCTCTCACTTCTGTAAAAATGTGTTAGCATGATATTCTGCTGAGTGTACAAACTAGGAAGCTAGTTCATTGAAGACCACACGAATTTCTCCACCTCTTGGCAAGCTGAACAGTGATTCACGGATAATTTCGTAGTTAAATAATACTCTTAAAGAAGAGATCTCCATAATAGAAACAGACTTTATGAAAAAATAATAAATCTGAAAAGGAACCACATGGGAAATTTGCACAGACGTGTTAAGCAAAAGGGACAATTATCCTATTAATGGACAGTCCTTTCTGGCTGTGAGTTTTGGCTTAAAAGTGGATTGGCTTTTTATGATTTTTTTTTTTCCATTGGTCATGGGACTTGAATTCAGGGCCTGGGCACTGTCCCTGACTTCTTTAGCCCAAGGCTAGTACTCTACCACTTTGAGCCACAGTGCCACTTCCTGGATTGGCTTTTACTTGGCTGAGTTTTCTATGGAACCCTCAGGCATCTCCTCAACAAGACATGGCTTAAAGGATGCAGGAAGAGAAGAGCTGACTTTATTGCCAGTTCTCTTATGGGAAGATCCTGAGCAGTAGAACATGGCGTGGGGCGCCAGGTAAGGCAATCACAGTGCAGCCAGGAGATGTCTCCATGTACCATAAATACAAAGGGGAAGAATCTGACTGTCCCATTCCCTAGAGTACCAGGGACACACCTAGGTCATCCCTCAAAGTGATCTGTAGCAAAGCCTTAATCTCCATTAGTTACCTGTTTTTAGAGCCCTTCGCTCAGAAAATCCATTACAATGCAAAGAACACTTGTTCACACTTAGAGTCCCAGTTACTGAGGAGGCAGCAATCAGGAGGATTGCAGTTGGTGGCTAGTCCAGACAAAGAGTTAACAAGACCTCATCTCACAGGGGGAGAATGATGAAAGGGATGACATTGATAAATTGATAATGTTGAATCGAAAACCCTTTTTACAACAACTTGAAGATACATACATGTATACATATATACATACATACATGCATGCATACATTGCTAAAAAAAATGACCCCCCCATCTCAATTATAGGCTAAGCATGGACTGTGCCTATGATTCATGTTACATGGAAGACATAAGCTGGTTCCAGACAAAGATGCAGAACACTGTCTGAGATAACAAAAAGAAAGAGGACTGGGGGGGTGGGGCTGAGGCATAGTGAGGCAGCCAAGCGCCTGCCAAGCAAGTATAAAGCTGTGCATTTAAACCCTAGGACTGAGAAAAATAGTAGTAATTAGGAATGTCAGGACAGCACCAGCAGAGCTCGCAGCAAGTGCGAGGCCTGTGGGGGGCGGGGCCTTGCATGCCTGCCTGGACTCACCTGGGCGGCTGGCCAGGCCTCCAGAGTTCCGTGCCTCGGTGCTTAGCTTCAGAATGCATTGGCAGCCTTAGGAAGGATTAAAGGGCTAAGGAATAAAAGGAAGAGCAAGCGTGGTTCCCAGCTGGGAACCGAAATCCTAGCTACTCAAGAGGCTGAGACCTGAAGATCAAGGTTCGAAGCCAGCCCAGGCAGGACAGTCCATGAGACTCTTATTTGACCACCAGAAAACTGGAAGTGGATCTGTGGATCAAAGAGGTAGAGTACTAGTCTTTAGCAAGAGCTTAGGGACAGCATCTAGACCTGAAGTTGAAGCCCCATGGCCAATAACAGCAACACATCTGACTCCTGGAGACTGCCTATATCTGACGAGCAGCCCGGCAGCATGTCTGGCATCTTAGCAAGGAAAAACTCCTTTCTCTGCCTGACTCGTTTGTATCAGTTTGCCTCCTAGAAGGTGCCCAGACTCATAAAACACAAGTCAGTGTGGGCCAGCGAGATGGAGCAGTTGGGAAAATGCATTCAGTTAGTATTATCCTCTAGTTTTTGTTTTGTTTTGTTTTGTTCAGTCATGGGGCTTGAAGTCAGGGCCTGGGCACTGTCCTCGAGCTCTTCAGCTCAACTTTAGCACTCTAACACTTGAGCCACAGTACCACTTCCAATCTTCTAGTTTTATAGTTCCTTTTTCTCTGCTGTTCAACTATAATCTCTAGTCTAGTCTCTACATAATCGCCAGATGATCTTGCTTACTGCTCAGTGTTGCAAAGGTGTTCCAGTATCTGAAGGTCAAATTAAGAATTCTCACCATGATTAGAAGGCTGCATTGACAAATAACCAGTGCTCACAACCTTCTTTCTGTCCTCAGGTCTTTACATATGCCATCTCCATCTTTTTGACTCTTTATTCCTACCCAGCCTCCCTCCCAAAATTGTTGTGTTTTTTGTTTTGTTTTGTTTTCTGACTATCTACCACCACCAATCTTAGGTGCACACTTCCAGCATACCTTTGATTTATCTGCAATGTACATCTCCTAACTCAGTTACAAACACCATAAGGGCAGAAGTCATGTCTGCTTTCAGTGTCATTCTGTCGCCAGTATGTAGCTGGTAGTTACTCATTAAGTGTTTGTTGGAAAATGAATGCATATATCTCAGAACTCATTCTTTTATACTTTAATTATCGTCTTATTTGTTGTTCTTCACAAATTTCACCAATTCCTTTAGAAAGCTTTTGACATTGCCAGCATTTAACTTGTCTATTTAACTTAATCTTCAACTGCTCACCCTACAAATCATGTCCAAAGAAAATTCCTGGCTAATAGATTATGAGCAGCTTGCATCCTGAGCTTCTAGTGAAATGACATCAATAATGAGAGAAACTTAGCTGGGGTTTATATGGAAGTTATGTCCTCTATTTTGGATACATTTTTGTTGTTAGTAAACAAAAATCAAAGTTGGATATCACGTTACGTACAGAATCTCTGCCTCCAAATAAAAATATTCCCCCCAAAGGTTGGCACTGATGGCTCATGCCTCTATAATCCTGGCTACTCAGGAGGCTGAGGTCTGAGGATCACAGTACAAAGTCAGCAGGGGCAGAAAAGTTCATGACACTCTTAACTCCAATTACTCAGCAAAAGTTTGAGCTGGAAGTAGAGCTCAAGTTGTAGAGCCTCAGCCTTAAGGGGAAAAATCAAGCAAGAGTGTGTGGGCCTAAATTTAGGCCTTGATACGGCCAGCAAATACATAATACATATATTTAATATAATACTATATTTAATATATATATATGTTCAACACTGATCAAAGCATCTCTCTCACCTTGTTAGTTTACTGAGTATGGAAACAGTCTTGGTATAAGACTCTGGCCGGCTGAAGTCATGTTACTCTGGTGCAAGTGCACGTTCTGTTGTATGTGTGGTGTAGGTGCACACAGGCCCATCTGTGGTGTGGTGACAACTGGGAGAAGGCTTTGACAAAGGGAATTGGGCTTGTCCTCAACGTTCTGAAGATCCAGCAATAAAAGAACTTCATGGGAATCTCAGGGTCAATTTTCTGTCTCCGTTGATTTCACAACAGATACCCAAAGGCCCTCTGGGTCTGCCCTTTCCCTACCCAGACCTTCCAATGGACTTGTTCCCCTGGACATCGGGCTTTTTCAGATTGGCAGAGCTGGCATTGAGCTTGTCTTCAGCATGATTAATAGTAGTCTCTTTTACCACGTTCTTCTGCAGACAAGAAGTCCCAAGCTGTCTCACAGCCCTCAATCTACCACTTTTGGGGACCCTGTCGAGCATTTATCAGAGACATCTGGTGACTCTTTAGAAGCCATGTCTGAAGGAGATGCACCAAGCCCGTTCTCCAGAGGCAGCCGGACTCGAGCAAGCCTTCCGGTGGTGAGGTCAACCAACCAGACGAAAGAAAGATCTCTTGGTAAGCCTTATGAATCAGTATCGATGCCGCTTTCTAACTTCATGTGTGTATTTTAGGCTTATCGTGTACTCCTATTGATTAATACTGATTTGATCTTGATTTATAAAAACTCTAATCTTAGGGAAATTCATTGATTTACTGTTGTGTTAGTCAGCTTTCTTTCACTATGATGAATAGTGGAAATAATCAATATGTGAAGAAGAAAGGTTTTTTTTTCTGGTTCATGGCTTAAAAGATTTCATCCCATGCTTGGCTGGCTCTATTGCTTGGACATGTGGCCAGGCAGCAATCATGGTGGAGAATAGAGCCTTAGCATCCTGGAAGCAAAGACAGAGCAGACTGACTAGGTCTTATAGTCCCCCCAAGGACACCACTCCAATGACCTAACTTCTTTCCATGATCCTCCATCTCCAAAAGGTTTCACTGCTCCCAGTCCATATGGACTTTGGAAGACATTAAGATCCAAACCATGACAAATATCAGCTTTAGAGGCTTTGCTGAAGAATCAGCCAGAGTCCAAGCTGTCTTTAGGGTTGGGCTTATTGAGAACTGGCTAGAGTTAGTAAACTAGAAGCTGAGTAATTGTCAGCTGAGGTTACCAGTCCAGAAGGTGATAGAACTTGCTTGAGTTCTACTCACTTGAAGGACAGACCTGAGAATGAACCTGGCCTCACCTCCCAACCTTCTTCCTCAGCCTCAGAAGCTGGGATGGTTGAGTACATTGCCCTATGAGATGGGTTTTCCAGCCTCATTCTACCTTCTCGAGTCTGGTCCAGGATGAGTGGCTTCGGGAGGGAGGGGGACCATGTGAAGACTGCAAACACAGGAAGGTTGTCCTCCCACACAGAGGAGAGGGTGGAGGGGTCTAGCACATGGGGGACACAGCTCAGCCTTTCAGCAAGCTTTGCTCCAGAGTAGGATTCTCTCCTTTCTTGCTTGCTTTTCCTTTCTTTCTCCCCTCCCGCTCCTTGTCTTCCTCCCCTCCCTCTTTCCCCAGAAACAAAATCTACAGGTAATAGGTTTGAACCTCTCTTTCCTAAGTCCTCTGCCATTTTTGAGGTTTCCATTTGGCACTTGAATTTGCAGACAGCCGGGGTTGAAGAAAGAGGGCACAGGAAAAGGATGGCCATGCTGAAGCCATGCAATCTAGTCCCTGCAGCCCTGCGAAACCTAGCAAGGGCGTGGCTGGAGGAGGGAAGAGACCGATGTTCTCTCACCTGCTGAGGTCAGCTAGAAAAGATGGGGCTCATGCATGTCCTAGCTTTCTTTACAGAAGAAAACAAACCCTATAATTATTTGTGTGGGTTCAGGCATTATCCTGACCTAAAAAATGCCTGTTCTTTAGATTGTCAATATTATTCTTTTTTAAAACTCTTGCCAGGTCATTTGTCATTAATTTTTATTTTAATTACATAGCTTGATCAGGTATATTGGGATAACTTGACAGATGAATACATGTGTAATGATCAAATCAACATGCTCACTATTTTCATTGTCTTAAAATTTTTAAGAATGTCTATTAATAGCTTGGGGTACAGTAGAATGCTTTATCTCATGTGTATGATATGTCCTGACCCACTGGGGTGATTATGTCTCTACCTCCTAATCACTACTTAGAGTTTGGCCCCTTTGAGCTCCTCTTTTCTATTTATTCTTAATATACATAATAGGTTACTACAAAACTATGGAAGGGCCCAGCACTGGTGGCTCATATAATCTTAGCTACTCAGCTAAGCTCTGAGGATAGCAGTTCAAAGCCAGCCCAGGCAGGAACACCCATGAGATTCTTATCTCCGCTTAACCACCAGAAAACTGGAAGTGGCACTGTGGCTCAAAGTGGTAGATTGCTAGCCTTGAGCGAAAAATGCTTAGGGACAGTGGCTAGGCCCTGGGTTCAAGCCCCTCCACCAAAACAAAAACAAAAAAAACCCTATGGCATGCCTCATACATCTGCATGACATCCTAGTGCAAGAGCTCTGCTCACTTGTATTATTCTGGTTTCAGTGTGCGGGCTGCTGAAGCAAGCACGGCATTCATGGTGAACATTAAACTTTAATCCAGGCATGGTGCTCCGTGCCTGATAGTCTAGCAGTTGGGAGGTAAAGACATAAGGAACAAGAGTTTCAGGCCATCTTGGGCTGCATAGCAAGGCCTGTCTTAAAACCAATGACCTTTAATTTTCTAAAATTACATATTAGCCCAGTAGGGCTCAGGCCTGTAATCCTAGCCATAGGGAAGCTGAGATCTGAGGATTATAGTTCAAAGCCAGCCAAGGCAGAAAACTCCACGAGACTCATTTATCTTCATTTAGTTACCAAAAACCCAGAAGTGGAGGTACAGCTCAAGTGGTAGAGCATCAGCCTTGAGAGAGGGAAAAAAAAGATGAGGGACAGTGCCCAGGTCCTGAGTTTCATCCAGATAGGTAGGTAGGTAGGTAGATAGATATTGTACTTCATGTCCTTCCTCTAACACTAATCATCCAGGGTTCTCATTTTACAAAGGAGAGAAGGCCACTGGAGATCTGGGGGCGGGGGGGTGGGGAGGTATGTTTATGCTGAAACCATTAATTAAATAAGAGAAGCAGGGAATTGAGGCTATGAGTCCAGTCCAGTTTTATAAATAGGATCTGGAGTGGGGCACCACAAAAGCACTGGGGGCCAGGCCATGACCAGATTTCCCCAGCTCCCCCAGGCTGTGGCTTGTCTGGACGATGGAACTGGGTCCTTGAACACTAGGGGCTGGAGCCAGGTAGGGAGTGGAATGACTCCTTTGTGCCACAGGAAGTGAGGGAGTTCAGGTCTTTATATGCAAAAGAAGGGGAAGATAAGAACTACCTTTGTGCTGCTGGGGACCTAGGGAGCCCTGAGTCTGGCCTGTGGATAATGGAGCCTTTGTCTTGAAGGCAGGAGTTTTCCCTGGCAAGCACCAATTGGCCCTGCAGTTGGGTACCTGCCTAATTTGGGAAGCTCAGTGTGTGTGTGTGTGTGTGTGTGTGTGTGTGTGTGTGTGTGTGTGTGTGTGTGTGTGTGTGTGTGTGTGTGTGTGTGTGTGCCTGCCTTGCCCCAGCAGTGTTTTGTTTTGCAGAAGCAAAACCTGCTTTCCCAGCAGGTTAAAAATCCATCTGAGGGCTTTGCTCCTCCAGGCCCATCATGAGCTTTCTGGCTTGTGCTTGTGATTGTCACAACTTCTGGATAGGTTTGCCCCGGCCAGGAAAGCTATGGTTTAAGAAAATGGGGCTGGTACAGGCCTGCCAGACTAGAACTGCTCTTGATCACCTCCCTGTGGCTAGTTTGGGAATGTCCTCCTGGCCCCAGTGAGTGGCGTTAGCAGGTTACCTTTGCCAGAGGATGGGAGGGAGACAAGCAGGGGGAAGTGTGATTTTTGGCAAGTCTATAAACATAATCTCCCCTTCTGGGGATCTTGCTGAGCCCTGACTTTGGGAACAATCTCTCCATGCCTGATCTGATTTACCCCCATGGCCCATAGGATTCTGGGAAGAGCAACTCTGACTTTGAGCAGCAAGACTTAGCAGTACCTTGGTGGCCCAGAGTGCGCCTGTGACCCATGAGGCATCCCTAGAAGCCCTGTTGGTGCCATTGGAAGCCCTGTCCTCAGAGTCTTCTTTTGGGACTGGAATGTTGTCACTTATCATCAAACAGAATTTTGAAATCTCCTTTGAAGCCTCATTGCTCCTTATGTATTTAAAGTTTTTTTTAATTTTGATGACTTATTCATATATATACACATACACATGCACACGTACACATATGTATATGTTTTTAAATTAAAGACTCTAGGCTGGGCATAGTGGCACATTACTATAGTTCCCTCCCACCCCCCACCCCCCCCTCAGCACTCAGGAGGCTGATGATGCAGGAGGATTGTGACTTCTAAAACAGCCTGGGTGACATAGTGAAATATTATCTCTTTCTAAAAAATTAATTCATGGCTGGGAATGTGACTTGGTGGTAGAGTGCTTGCCTTGCATGCATGAAGCCCTGGGATTGATTCCTCAGTACCAACTAAATAGTAAAAGCTGGAAGTGGCACTGTGGTTCAAGTGGTAGAGTGCTAGCCTTAAGCAAAAGGAAGCTCAGGGACAGTGCTCAGGCCCTGGGTTCAAACCCCAGAACTGGCAAAAACAACAATAATAATTCTTTTAGAGTAGTTTTCGATTTCTAGCAAGACTGAGAGAGTTCTTCCCAGCCCCTCTCCCCATTCGTTCATGAATGCATAGCTGTGCTCGCTGTCAGCACCCCACCCCTGTGTTCTAGGAAGTGTTTAGTTGACCTTAGATCTTGCAGTGCTGCTTGGTGCTGTGTGCTCTATGGGTTTGCACACATGAAAAAAGACCCATATCCACCACTATAGTACCAAATGGGATATCCTCACTGCTAGCATTCTCTGCTGTTAATCCTTCCTCTCCCCTAAGCCCCAGCAACCACTGAGGTGTTTCTGTTTGTTTTATTTTTTGGCAGTTCCATGGTTTAGGTGGAGTCTTATTTTTTTGGTCAGTTCTAGCCTCCATTGGTGATCCTCCTATCTATGTCTGTAATGTAGCTAGGACTACAGACAGGAACCATCACAACTGCTTTATTTATTGAGAGGTGGTCTCACTAACTTTTTACCCCCGGGCTGGCCTTTGAACCATGATCCTTCCAATGTCTACTTTCCAAGAATCTGGGATTATAGACATGAACCACCAAGCCTGGCACCACTGAGTGTTTTATGCTTCTGGATTTTTCCTCATCCATAATATCATATTGTTGGAGTCAGCAGTATGCATGTGGACTTTGCAGATTGAATTCTGTCACTCCATTAATATGCACTTGGGTTTCCTCCTTTGTCATTTCATGGCTTGGCAGTACATTGCTTTTATAGAACTGAGTAATACTCCATCATCTACAGTGTCAGTTTATGTTGTGTCCAGCTTTTAGCAGTTATGAATAAAGCCCCTTAAACATCTTTGTGTAGGTTTTCATGGCAACAGAAGTTTTCAACTGTTTTGAGTAAATTCCAAGGAGCTTTGGTCCTGGATGATAGAGGAAACTGTCTAATTTCATTTCACCATGGGGTTTTAAGAGTATCACATGAAGTTACCACTTGTCATGTCACCCCAAAAATGTGAGATACCATTGGTGCCCACCCCTAGCTACCGAGCCTGGAATGGAGTTGAGGGGAGAGTTCTTTCCTCACCTGCGCTTCTCCACCCAGGGCCATTTGTGACTACAGCCTTTCCTGGCTCCGGCGGCCCCACGATGAACGAAGCCCTTCATGTGGTGCGGGAGGGAGCCTGGTGTGCAGGGTCTCCAGCCACCTTCCCTCACGCCACACTTGTGTACAGGCATGCGTGTGTACAGTAAGTACATATGTTTAAGTAGCCCGTAAGGACACGCTGCCCTCCGAACAGTGTGCCAGTTCTGAGTCCTCAGGTTCATCTAACTGCAGATGGAAAAATCTTTGAGTGAAAATCGACTGCATGTGTCGCTCATGGTTCTCTGTAGTGCGCATGCACGAACTTTCTTTTCCCTGTTATTATTTCCGGAACAGTGCAGCACAACATCTTTTGCCCAGCACATACATTGTGTGAGGTGGTGTGAGCTGTGAGGTTTCTGGGAGGATGAGTGTAGATTCTGTGCAAATCCATCGCCGTCACACTTAGGAGAATTGGGTGTCTGCAGGGGACCCTAGAACCAGCCTTCTGTGGATGCTAAGTGATGACTGTCCTAGGGTGCCACATGCCCGCTCTTCATCTGGGAAAGGCACGCCAGACGCCTGCAGAACATCCCTCCCCCGTGCAGAGGCCGGCTAGCTGTTCATGGAGACTCAAAGCAGCTCAGTGGCTCTGGTTGGTTTCAGTGACCTCCTGCCTTTCCATCTGGACTTTAACTGAGGGATCCCAACCCAACCACAGCCCAAGTTCTTCCCTGTGGAATTCATGCCATTTCTCCCTCACTCCCCGTTTCGGTGAAAACCGAGAGGATTAGGATAAAGGCAGCCCCCACAGATAAATCAAGAACAGTTTTCTAGTGGTTTGGTTTTAGAACTAACTTGGGTGAAGAATTGCTGGGGTGAGCAGTAGGCCTGCAGTCTGAGAGATGGCTCCTTTTGATCACAGCACTGCCTCCTAAATGCCTGTGCCCATAGGCTGGGCTGGTGTCTGGCCGCCCTGTCCTTGGCCTTCGGGGAAAGGGTGCCCACAAGATATTTCCACCCGTCAGTGCGCCCTCAGGAATTTGAAATGAAAACTCATGCAAACAAGAACAACAGCAGCCACTTCCTCCTAGATGTAGCCAGATTCCTTGTTAGCCAGATTCGCACAGCTCTAGCGAATGCCTGGCTGGCCACCCCAGCAGCCATTGGGTAGCATGGCCCTTCCATCCGAAGCTGCCTCGTCAGTGCGCAGTGATAGGTCAAAAGCAATCCTAAGTGGATAGGTCACTCCTATCCTAGGAGAGTTTTAGACAGCTTGAGGAATGGCTTCCCAGTGAGTAGGATGACCGCGTTTGTGGCTGCTCTGTTCTCCCCAGGTGGTAACTTGGATGGTTATTCTTTGTGGAGATTTAGGGGAAAGAAGGGGCCTGCCACCTGGAACACGTGAGGGAGCCTAGTGCAAAGGATCAGAAGACCTTTCCAAAAGAGGAAGTCAAGGAATAAGTCAAGACCATTGTTAGAGTGTTTGAGCATGAATTCATCCCCTGAATACCAAAAAAAAAAAAAAAAAAGCACTTTCAGGAAATGAAAAATGCATTACTCCATAGAGTAAATAGTAATAATAACAAAATAACAATATCATTATTAACTTACGATATTAATTATAATTACTCATGTTAATATTAATACTAGTTATTAATTATTATTTGTGTGTGTATGCTGGTCCTGGGGCTTGAACGTAGGGCCTGGGTGCTGTCCTAAGATTCTTTTTCTTTCTCAAGGCTAGCACTCTACCACTTGAGCCACAGCACCACTTCTGGCTTTTCCTGAGTAGTTTATTGGAGAAAAGAGTCTCACAGACTTTCCTGATTGGGCTGGCTGCAAACCACAATCCTCAAATCTCAGCCTCCTGAGTAGCTAGGATTGTAAGTATGAGCTACCAGCACCTGGCAAATAACTAGTTATTTGTGACATTTGTTTTCCTATGAGCAGATAGTTCTACTTTCCATAAAAGTTGAAAGTACATAACACTTGGTCATACTGTCGGAAGGGCATCTCTTAGAATGTGTATGTGATGCATGGGAAAGGTTGATATAGTTGTGGTAATGAAACACACTCCCTGAGAGACAGACCCTTTGCTATAGATATGGGCAGGCAACTCTAAATGCGGAGGAATATTGGAGGGGAAGGTGAAGGAGAAGAAGGAATCTCCTCTTTCTCAGGAACCAAATTCCAAGGGTGGAATAGGTGATAAAAAGCAACTCCCACCTCCTCCAGAATGGCCTGGGACTGCTGGGGATCTGGATGTTTCCTTGGACACTCTACAGTGACTTTGCTAGAACAAGACAAGAGACATGAAGCCAGTGTGGTGACTTAAGCTTTTAATCCTAGCCATGGGGGAGGCAGAAATTGGGGAATCGGAGATCAAGGTCTAAACCAGCTCTGACATAAAAGTTGGAGAGACTCCATCTCACTCCATGGCTGAGCCGTGTAGCATCCACTGTTATCCCAACTAAGAGGGGAAGCAGAATGACTGACTATGACATGCACATGTCATTCCCAGGGCTGTAAGGAAGCACAAGTCAGATGATCAAAGCCTAGGCTGGCCCAGGCGTAAACTGTAACCCTCCCCAGTAAATAAGCAATGCACAAATAAGCAGGAGGCATAGCTCCTTGTAGCAAGCGTGAGGACCCGAGTTGGTAAATCCCCAGTACTGCCAAAAAGAAAAGAAAAAGAATGAGACGTTAAAAGTTGTTGCCGGAACTGCTTACTAGGAAGAGATTTCCTTCCTTTAGATCAACAACTCCACCTAAAATGCCTCCTTCTGGTGATTGCAGATTCATGGCCCACACTTTTTTTTTTTTAATTAGAAGTTTCTTGTCCATTTGTTTTCTAAAAGATGACTTCCAAATGTGATTGTCTGTGTTTACTTAAGTCTGTAAGAGTTTCCACACATATTTTGCATCCGGTTTTAAAGAAAATTCTGTGCAGTACTAGAAATAAAATTCAGATGCCAGTCTGCTTTCGATCATACTGCTGAGTAGAACCTCTGCCTCCTCCCCTCACGCGAGCGCTGGCCTGCAGCAGGCCGCCTCGGACTTCAGGAAAGGATTTTTCTGGCAGTTTCTTAAGTTTCCGGTGGAGTGTTAAAACCCAGGAAGGCACCTGCCCCCCTCCCTGGGGGCAGAGGTGTGTCTGCTTAGGCCCAGGAGTGGGTGCCTGGGACTCACTTGTCTCCAGTTAGGACCAGGACGCAGGACTGAGGTGGAGCAGGCCTGGGGGCTGCAGCCAGGGGCTGCCGGGAGCAATGGCGGCAGGGCTGTGGTGGGCTTTCCCTCCTGGAGCCAGACACCATCACAGCAGAACTCAGTCCTTACCAATCGGAGCCACTCCTTTGGAGGCTGTCATAGCCTGAATTGGCTCCGCTCACCACCCCCCCACCCCAGATTCCCTTGTCCTTCAGAGTGTGACTGTCTTTGGAGATCATACGTTTAGAGGTGTTTAAGTGAGATCCTAGTAGTAGGTCCTAGTCCAGTGTGACAGATGTCCTTGGAGATACAGCCACACGGTCAAGACCAGGCGAAGGTACAGGAGAGCGAGGGAGAAAGGTCTCACAAGAAGCCTGCTCTGCCAGCACCCTCACCCTGTATTGGACCCTCCTGTGGTTTAAGCCATCTAGCCTGGGGTGCTTTGTTACGGGAGCCTAAATAAAGGCAGGAAGGGATTCAGGCCCACTTCCCTTCCTCACTCCCATCCTTACTTGCTAGTGGCAGTTGCCACAAACATATTGCACATCTTTTACAGTTGGGCTGAAGGGCATGGTAGCATGCGCCTGTCATCCCAGTTGTCTGTGAAGCATAAATAGGAGGATCAAAGTCCAGACCCTGTTAAAAATTAAAAAACAGAAATGAACTCCAATACCACCACTCTTCCCTCAAAAAAAAAAGTCACAATTGTTTTTTTTCCCTACATATAGTTTTTGGTTTTGTTTTTTTCTCTAGCATCATCCACTCTCGTGCACAATGCATCAGCTTGACAGAACTTGAAAACCTCAGGTGCAAACTCACCTCCATTTCGACTTCAAATTTAACAAGCAAACATTGTTTGGCATCGGCTTCAGCTGCATGCCATCAAGAAAAGCTTGCATTTTTCACTGTGCTGAGATTGAGTTCTGCAAAGTTTGGAAATGTCATTAAAAATGAAGTTCCCACCAACTTCTCACTTTTCCGACTTTTCTAAGGTGTTAATTGGCTTCAAGGCATCTTTGGCTAAATGTCTTCCAGTAATATAATGATAAAAATAAATCCGTCTTCCTGCGCCCCACCTAAGTTTTTACCCGCTCTCATCCCCACCCCCAATTCATGTATTTATTAAGAATCTGCTTCATTTCTGGCACTGTTAAAGGTGCCATAGTGAGTTACTTAAAAAATACGAAAAAATCTGGTTTTTGTATTTAAGGAGCTTTTCTTTTTTAGCATAACAAAACACACATTAAGAACCAAGTAGAAAATATACGTAAGTCAGTGTCTTCCCAGATGATGTTATGATTGCACCCAGTCACATGGACTCCCATCTCCCCCCATACCCCCCAGTCCCTGCTGCTCTGCCTGACCCCCCCCCCCCCCCCCCCGCCCATTATCCCCGGTCCCCTATAGCCTCACAGTCTCCCTTGCTTCCTTTAGGCCCCTATTGATTAGAAAGCCTTCCACTGATAAAATAACACCACCACCACCACCACCCCCTGCTGCTTACCGTACTGCCCTAGCCACCACCACGTGCGTGTACTTAGAACATGGGGTCCCAGTCTCCAGCAGAGAACGTAAAATATAGACATCTGGTTACCTTTTCACTTCCCTTCTCTTCCCCTTTCTCTCATTTCCTTCCTTTCTCTTCCTTGCCTTTCTCTTCTCTCTCCTTCCTTTCCCACCCTCACCTCTCCCTTCCCTTCCCCTCCTATTTTCCCTCTTTTTTCTCTTCTTTCTGAAACAATCTCACTGTGTGTAATCTAGGCTGGTCTTAAGCTCTCACTCCTCCCTCCTATCTCAGCCTCCTGAGAGCTGGAATTATAGGTTTGTACTACCACATTCTTGAGTTACTTCCTCCTTAGATCTGGGTTGGGATGTAAGAATCTGCACCCACAACCAGTTCCCAGATGACACTTAGATGCTACTGGTCAGAGGCCCCTGTTCAGACTTAGGACCGACCATAGGCTGTCTTTGCCAAGATGTGTCTTTGCCACATGTTATTACACTGTAGCACCACATGAGGGCATGTTAATGTTTTCATGTCCAGGGCAGGTGAGATGGAGCGGGGCATGCTATAGCCACTCAGGATCCCTGGTCATGGAGAGTCTTATCTGAACACCTTGGCAATGCAGGATGAAGGGACCATAGTCAACCTTCTTTGGCTCTTACCCTTTCTGCAAGAAGTAACAGTTACATGTAGCGACTACACAGGCTACCCGTCCGTACATCAGAGGGAATAAGGAGTGCAGCCAACAATGGACCTGAGTATTTATCAACAATACTAGTGACAACCATGCTTAAAAATTGACACACGGACCATCAAGGCCACAGAAGACTGTCCAGCTAAAGAGGAAAATAGCCAACCAGACTAAAAAAAATGAAAGGAAATCTCATACCCTAAGGAGAAATGAAAAGAAAATATGAAAGAGCAATTCAGAGATAAGACAAAAATGACCAAGACCATCTGTGTTTAATAGGAATCCTGGATAAGATCTGAGAAAATTGAAAGAAAGGCTAGATAATAATTTATATATCGGGGCTGGGGATATGGCCTAGTGGCAAGAGAGCTTGCCTTGTATACATGAGGCCCTGGGTTCAATTCCCCAGCACCCCATATACAGAAAATGGCCAGAAGTGGCGCTGTGGCTAAAGTGGCAGAGTGCTAGCCTTGAGCAAAAGGAAGCCAGGGACAGTGCTCAGGCCCTGAGTTCAAGGCCCAGGACTGGCCAAAAAAAAAATTATATATCACATGCAAGGTCCCAATCTCCAGTTCTTAAGAAAATTAAAACTCAGCACACGAGGCGTAGAGAAGAACCTCAGAATATATGTAAAAACGATCTAGCTGGCCAGGCACTAGTGGCTTTTGCCAGAATCATAGCTTCTCAGGTAGCTGAGATGTGAGGATCACAGTTCAAAGCCAGCCTGGTCAGAAAAGTCTGTGAGACTCTTATCTCAAGTAAATTACCAAAAAAAATCCAAAACTGGAGCTGTAGCTCAAGTGGTGTAGCCCTAATCTTGAGAGCACAAAAACTTGAGCACAGTGCACCCAGGCTCATTAGTTCACACCTCAGGACCAGAACACACACACATAGCCAAGCTGATGTTAATTATGGAAGGCCAAGTGCTTTCACTCTGCTTAGAAACTATCAGGAGTGTTACTCCGCATAATTCTGGACATGTTTGAAAATGCAACCAGCAGGAAAAGCACACTTAAAGAAATCAAACTATCACTGTTTTCAAATGGCATTATCTACAACAGAAATCCCAATAATGTACAAAAACAAAACCTTTCTAGAACTAATAAGCAAGATCAGCAGGGTCAGGAGACAACAGATCAATACACAGAATCAACTGCATTCCTACACTGTAACAACCAAATAAAATAAACCAAATAAAAATAAAAGCCCAGTATCATTTATGATAGCTTGAAAGAAAATGAAATTCTTAGGTATAAATAGAACAAATTGTGTGTGTAGACTGAAAATACACTTACAAAAGAAATAAAAAATTAATAATTGATGAGGCATACTTTACTCAAAAATTGGAAGACAATCAAACTAAATAGTATTCCCCAAATGAATTTATAGGCGTGAAATAATTCCTATAAAAACCACAGCAAATTGTTTTAAACATAAACAAACTCACTCTGATGTGTATATAAAAAAGCAGACAAGTTAGGGGAGCTAAAATTGTTTTGAAAGAAGAATGAAGGGAGTGGCATCTTTCTACATGGATGAGTGGCTTTCTGTAGAGCCACCATAAGTAAGACTTGGTTGGTGGAATTGGCTCCCTGATCAAAACAGAATGGAGAACCCAGAGACAGAGCCACGCAAACATGGTCACCTGATTTTCCTTTGTATGTTTGTTTTTGTTTTTTTGAGGGAGAGTCTTGCTATGTGTCCCAGGCTGATCTTGAACTTCTAGTCTTTTCACCTCCACCTACCATCTGAAGAGATTATAGGCATACACATCATACCAGCCTATTTCTTTTACAGAATTACCAAAGTAATTCAACAGAGGGAAGATAGTTTTAAAAAACAAAAAACACAAAAACACAAAATGAATGGCGCTAAAGCATTTTGAGATCCATAGATAGGTGAACATTAAGGTATCGCTCATACATTATACAAAAATTAGTTCTAAATAAGTCATGGACTTTAAAAGGTGAAATTTTAAAACTTTCAATAAAAAAATAAGTGAGGGGCTGGGAATGTGGCTTAGCGGTAGAGTGCTTTCCTAGCATGCATGAAGCCCTGGGTTCAATTCCTCAGCACCATATAAACAGAAAAGGCCAGATGTGGCACTGTGGCTCAAGTGGTAGAGTGCTAGCCTTGAGCAAAAAGCTCAGGAACAGTGCTCAGGCCCTGAGTCCCAAGCCCCAGGACTGGCAAAACAAAAACGGAAAAACTCCTATGCAGAAATAGTTCAAAAAAATAAGTGATATTATTTATAACTAGGGGAATTACTAGAGTTTGGGTCCGGAAGGTCCCCTGTGTTAAAGGTGTGCTCCTAGCATGTGGCACTAGAGGGCGATTGTAGGTCATTGTGGGATGCCCTTGAAGGGAGCTGTGGGACCCTGTGTTCTCTGTAGTCTCTCTTTCACTTCTGGCTATAAGTTGGGGTCTTCCCCACCGTGATGTGTTCCCTCACCACACAACAAAAAGCAGCTGACCATTGACTAACAAAATCCCTAACTGCACGCCAACAGCAAACCTTTCTCTTTAAGTCAGTTACCTCAGGTGTTTTGTTACATTAAAGGAAAGCTGACATATACACTAGAGTCTTAGACATGATATGAGATGGTAGGACGTGACACTGAAAGAATTAGCCATGAAGGGAAACAGAGAAATTTTTTTTTGTTTATGAATGCAATGCATTTGGGGTTTTTTAAAAATATTTCCGTATTTATTGTCAAAGTGATATACAGAAGGGCTACAGTTTCATACGTGGGGCAGTGAGTACATTTTTGTTCAACTTGTCACCTCCTCCCTCATTTTTCCCCTTTCTCCCCCCTCCCCTTTTCCCTCTCCCCTGAATGAGTTGTTCAGCTGGTTTATACCAAATGATTTTTAGGTCTTGCTTTTAGAATCATTTGTCTTTTTATCCTTTGTCTCTTGATTTTGATACTCCCTTTCCCTTCCCTAGTTCTAATACACACACACACACACACACACACACACACACACACACACACAAGATATGCATTGAGTGTTAGGACTACATTCTCAAAAACAAACAAACAAACAAACAAACAACAAAAGCCCTGTTAAGATGAAGTGACAAGCTAAGAGAAAATATTTGTAAACCACATATTTGACAAAGGACTCAAAGTAAGAGCTCTCACAGCTCAATTAAAAAAAAGAAATTCAATTAGAAATTAGGTGCAATATAGAGAAATTTTTACTAAAGAAGATGGACAGATGATAAATAACCACAGGAAAAGATGCCCAGCACCATTATCTTTGAGAAAAATGCAAAATATGACCATAAAGAGCTATCACTGTACAATAGTTAAATTAAAAATAGCAATGATCCCAAGTGCAGATGAGGATTCAGGGACACGTGAGCCACTCAGCCACTCAGCCACATTGCCGATGGAAACGAAAGTCACACAGCCAGCCTGGGAAAGAAGTGTACTGGTTCTTTGTAAACTAAACAAGGACTCACCATCTGACCCAACAATTACATTCTTTCTCCTTTATCTCTGAAAAATGAAAACTCCTCTTCATCAAGACTCTTTTCCATGCATTTGCAAAGCAGCTTTGCTCTCTGTAGCCAAGAGCTAGAAGCCCACCTGATGTCCTTCAGCATGTAAATGGCTAAACTAGGCCACCTGTGTCCCTTGCTGTCCTACTCAACAGGAAGGGACAAGCTGCTGGTATGTTCAGCACCTTGAAAGTATCTCAAGGGAATCGGGCTTCGTGAGGGAAAGCCAATCTCAAAAGATTGCATTCTTCTTCCATGGATGCAGAACACTCTGGATATAAAGGAATGCGCATTTCTTTCTGTACCATGTCATTGACACTCAAACATGGAGGATGTGCCAGGAAACATGTAGGCTTTCTTTAAGACGTGCGGCAGGCGCCGACCCACTCGGTGATGCGTGACAAGAAGGGCAGGGAAAATGGCATTGTGACCAGATGAAGAGTAATCGTGGTTGTGGCAGCTGATTTTTCCTGATCCAGGTTAACATTCCTGAGTGGATATTGTGGAGATTGAGGATGGTGAGTCCCACTGAGGAGCTCAGGGTGCTTCGCTGTTAGCAGAGGCAAGCGTTTTGTACTGGGAGGAGAGAGGAAGAAGGGAGGGTGGGAGGGTCAAGTGACCAATGGGAAACTTCCTTTTGATGACACAGTCATTTGGTTTGTAGTCATTTGATTTGGTTACAGTCTTGGGAAAGGCAAATAAACTAGAGCCATGAATAAAATTCCCTTTGTAGTACAATTCATCTATGCCAATAATTTTTCAGAATTCTTCTTGTAGGCATTGTTATGCTTCCAAAATAATTGAAGAGATGAGGAAAAGATTAATGCTAAGTAGAGGTTAGTGGGGGGGATAGGGGAAGCAGAGTCAGAATCCAGAGAAATAACTCAAGGGACACTCATTGTAATGGTACAGATTGTGGTAGCAGCTATGCATAGCTGCACACACACACACACACACACACACACACACACACACACACAGCATGTGTTTCAATCTCAGTTAGCTCTACTAGGCCGTTGTCTTATAGTCAGTTGAGAGTGGAGAAAGACCAAGTGAAACCTTCCTGGGTATTTTTATTTTGCATTTTCCTTCTTACAAGTGTTTGAAATAAAACATTGAGGGGAAAATCCATATGCCACTCCCTAGGATGGTTAATGTAGAAATAAGGCAAGGAATATGTGAATGTGGGTCCATGGATAGTGGTCAAGATGGTTTGAAAAGTTTGACATGATCGTAAGTCATATCAGAATCATGGCAGGAGGTTAGAAATAAGACAGAATAAGAGAATAGGCCAGCAACATCCTGCCAAGACGATAACCTCTTCATATTTATTTCCACGAAGGAGATTGACCCATGTACAGTGGAACAGATCTTCTTATGATAAAATGTACAATGTTATTTAAAATCCTCGGTATTATTTAATGAGTAGCACTTACTGAGCAGCTCTGCCTGCCTGGAAACATCTGGGAGCCCCATGGTCCTGGGAGGACATGGACTTAACTTCTTTTTACTCATCAGCAGAAGAGGCCAAAGGGGTGAATAGTGTGAAGGTCTAGAGAAGTAAAAGCCCAAGTGGGAATTTGAGCCCCAGGCTGTCTGACTCTCGTGCTTCTCATCTTCAAACTCCACACTGCCCTACTGAGCGTACTGACTAGAGAAATAAAGGAAATTTTAAAGGCACGTTTGCAGTGCTTGGCAGGTGAAATAATGTCACCTTCAGGAAGGAAGGAGACATACATTCAAACATAAACTAGCAAAACTGCAATCAGTCGTGTGTTCCCTCTCAGTGGACTTCTTTGACCACACAGTGGGCTAACCTCATGCAAAGCCGGGCTTGCACATCAGCTCTTTCCTGTTCCCAGCTCTCACTAGGCACCCGAAGCCATGTCCCAGGAGCCAGGGCTCAACGAGTCATTATTTAAGACAACAAAGAATATCCATGTGCTGCTGAATTTAGTGTTGTCTGTTTTTAGTGGCATGCATTAAGTTGTACATGGCAATGGGGTCTGTCCTGATAGTTGTACACATATATCATATATATATATAATGCACTGTGATCCTATTCACCCCTATGTTCTTTGGGGGATTTTTTTTGGTGCCAGTACTGGGGCTTGAACTCAGAGCCTTGAGTTCTCCTTTAGCTTTCTTCATTCAAAGTCGGTACTCTATCACTTGAGCCACACCTCCTTCTTTCCCTGTCTTCCTCTCCCTCTTTCTCTCCCTCTCCTCTTTCCCTCTCTCCCTCTTTCCCTCTCTCCCTCTTTCCTTCCCTCCCTCCTTCCCTCCCTCCCTCCCTCCCTTCCTTCTCCCTCTTTCTCTGTCTCCCCTTGCTCCCCCAACCCCCATCAGTGGTGCTGGCTGCTAGGAAAGTCATTTTCAAGTTCAGTTGCTCATGTTTGTTGACAAGTTTGAATAAAAGAATCCTGGAACTGGTCTGGCAGGCTTTTTCTCCTTCTGTTAGCCTGAACTGAATCAGTAAAGCTCTCCTATTTATAGGATTGGAGAGAAGGAGTACTTTGATCTTACCTGAAACATTGTACAGCCAAAAGCTTCTATTTACTGACTCATAAAAGATTTTATGCCTTGTGTGTTGTACTTAAGAGGACTAGAGAGAAGGTCTGGAAACAGATTTAGGATGTTGTCGCCTCTTGAAGTTAGAATTATAATCAGGTGTATTGTTGAGCAATCACACTTTTCTGAACGTGTACAGAGTTCACCATTGGCAGGATTATTGAAGTAAAGCCAAATAACATATTGAAGGAAAGATAGCCTCAAACTCTCACAAGAACACAGCACCGCCCAGCCATCATGGGCAGACTGCCTACGAGTGCCCGTTCCTCTACCACAGCGTCATCTGCTCAGCCCACGCACCTGTCACCCTGTGAGCTCACCGCCATCCGTAAAAACCTCAGCAACACTGCCAGCCCAGCCCTGTCCCAGAGGTCTGCAGACAGCCAGGGCAAACCTCCTGGCCCTGCTGGACTTCCGTTTCCCCATCACAAAATCCTCACTCCTTTCCCAGGAAAAGCAGAGAAATAGGGCCACTGTAGAAATCGGTATGAGCAATGGCTGTCTGCCGGTGGTATTTATCTTTAGTGACGATAAAATCAGGGAGTGTTTAGTTATTAATTTAGAAAGATAGTGATTCTTTTGCCATGATTAAATAAAAGAAGGCTGTGTGTGATAGAGCACCTGTATAGCAGGTGCAAGGCCTTGAGTTCAAACCCCAGTACTGCCAGATTAAAAAGAAAAAAAAAGATAATGAGATTATTTGTGTAAGTTTTGTTTTGTGAAAGTTTTACTTCATATGCTATATAGCTTGCCTGCCTGTTTGCCTGCCTGCCTGCCTGCTCGCTCCCTCCCTCCCTTGCTCCCTTCCTCCCTCCCTCCCTCCCTTGCTTCCTTCCTTCTTGAGATAAACCCAAACTCAACTCTGTAGTCCATGCTAGCCTTGAATTCTTGATCCTCTTGCTTCAGCCTCCTGAGTGCTAGAATTACAGTCAGGCACCGGCACACCCAGTTTATTTCTTCATTAACTTTGGGGTATTCTCTGCCATGTAGTTTAAGCATGGACTTTGGAGCTAGACTGACTGGCATCACATCTAGCTCTGTCACTGACCATTGTGTGATGTCAGTCAGGTTATCTGCTACTCTTGCCTCAGTTTCCTCATGAGTAGAAGCATAAAAGTAAACCTGCATCATAGTGTGAAGACTAAATTCGTGTTAATTTCTCAGTATAGCACCTTGACCATAGTAAGCATTACATAAATGGAAGAGGTATTATTATTAATTATTTTAGAGGGGTTATGGGAAAATTAACCCCAGTATAGAACCTGACCAAGTCTTACTTCCTCTACTCCTCCACTGCAGCAGGGAGGACCTTTTGCAGTGGCTTGCTAACTGGCTCTGCCACTTCCCTCTTACTAATAAGTCTTTAGAGAGTCCCCTGACTCCCTTCCCAGCATTACTGTCCCTTCTGTACACTGCGGGGTCCAGCATCAGCTCATTTCCAGTGAAAGCCCAGCCTTCGCCTGACTCACCACCTGCAGTTTTACCTTGCCTATCTCTCCCAGCTCCTGGCATCTGGGCAGTTCCTTTAGCAGTCTAGTTCATTGCTTGCCACCTTGAGGCCTTTCATACTTCATCTCTTTTGCCTGGAATATTCTCCCAGACAGTAGTGAGAAAGAGGTACTCTTAGTCTAATCTCTGCATATCTTGCTGTCTGAAGAGAACCACTTCAACCTCCTTTTTCAATTACCCTTGCCTTTCTGCTAAGTGACTCCTAACCTGCCTCCTTTCCATACAAAGTAAATACCACATGACGTGTCTCTCCCTGGCTGGTGTTAAAGGTCTATAAGAGCAGCTGTCTTGTTTAGTTTGCCATTGTTTTACAAACATAGTAATGAAAATACTAATGACCCAGAGTGCATGGTACATATAGTCATTTACATGGGGCTTTTCAAACTGATGGAACCCCAGGAAGCAAAAACCACAGGAAGACAAATTTACTTTCCATCCCAGCATCTGTAGAGAGACACTGGGGCAGATCCCTAAGAGAGTTCTCCAGCTCTTGCCTCCTGCAGCCTGCCACCCCTTCCCCTCCTGATGGACTTACACCAAGCATGCTCATTTTGTTTGAGTAATGGGGTTCAGTACTTTATCTCACTTAATACACTCCCCCCCCCCCAGTGCTGGGGTTTGGGACTCAGGGCTGGAGCACTGTCCCTGGCTTCTTTTTGCTAAAGGCTAGCACTCTACCACTTGAGCCACAGCGCCCCTTCTGGCTTTTTCTATGTATGTGGTGCTGAGGAATTGAACCCAGGGCTCCATGTATGTGAGGCAAGCACTCTACCACTAGGCCATATTCCCAGCCCCTCACTTAATACACTCTTGATACAAGCAATAACATGGTCAACTTAAAAGATAACCATAAGAGTGGAGTATATATTGTAGGAATTCTCTTCTGTGAAATTCTAGAAAATACAAACTAATGAATAATGGCCGAAAGCAGACCAGGAGATACTCAGGGAGTGAGGGAAACATGACCAAGACCCGAGAAAACATTTGGGGGGAGATGAAGTTACTCCTTATTTTGGTGCTGTTTCAAGGACGTATGCATATATGAAAATGTATCCGATTTCTGTCTTTAAATATAGGCAGTTTATTATATATTCTTTTGCTCATAATGCTGTTTTCAAGAGGAAATAAGTAATTTGTCCCAAGTCGAAACACTGCTTGAGCAGAGCCTTCTATCTGTGGATTCCTGGTGACCTCCATTTCCACCTCGCCTGCCAGGTGATTAATGAGCTGAGGTTTCCAGCATTAAGGACATCCCATTTCCAATTACATTTATTGTGTCTTCCTCTCTATGGAAAAGAGAGCTTGGGTTTTACCGCACGGAGGTGCCCCCATCATTTGTTGTAAGGCTCTTTCCCTTAAATTGAGTGAACACATAAAATTAGCTGGATAGAATTTGTGGCATTGAAGATTTCTAGGGGTTTTCCATGAGCAAATTGAGCAAATTAATTATTACACCAGGAGCATCAGGAAAGAGCAACTTTGAGGTACAAGCCTGGCAAACAGAGTAGGACATCTGTCTAGCAAACATAAGACCTTGAATTCTACTCTCTCTTTCTCTCTCTCTGTCTCTCTCTGTCTCTCTCTGTCTCTCTCTCTCTCTCTCTCTCTCTCTCTCTCACACACACACACACACACACACACACACACAGCATCTTTGAATTGGGTGCCTAACCAACCAGGTAGAGCATCTGCCTAGAAAGAGTATGGTCCCGAGTTCAATACCAAATCACACACACACACACACACACACACACACACACACACACACACAGAATCTTCGAATTGGGTGCCTAACCAACCAGGTAGAGCATCTGCCTAGAAAGAGTATGGTCCTGAGTTCAATACCAAATCACACACACACACACACACACACACACACACACACACACACCCTCTGGCATAGGAAATCAGAAACTATATAACCTTGTATTTGTATTTTGTTTCTCAGCATAAAAGTAATATTATTCTTTTGTATGTATGTGAAATGTGGATGTATTATATACATATATGTGAGTGTTGAGATTAAACTCAGGAACTCACACTTCTAAATTATATTTTTATTATTTTTCTGGTTGTACAAAGGAGTTACCATTCAATAAATCAGTTTATGAATACAGTGCATCTTAATTGATGTGACCCCTTTCATCATTTTTCCCCATCCCTCCCAATCCACTCCTCCTCAGTTCTCTTAGTTTCATAGGATATGCATTGAATATTATGACTGCATTCCCCCCTTCCTCTCTCTGGTCATCCCCCCTCCCACCCTTTGACCTCCCCTACCATTTAAGTACAGATTTATGATATTCATTTGGTGGACTGTGAGTTTGTTTTTCCAAGGAATTGCACCATTTGCATTCTCCCCTGTAAATACAGTATTTCAGTTAATACATGTAGACAATTGCTACACAGGTGTTCTACCATGTTGACCAGGCCCTCAGTTCAAAGTTGCTAAGTGTGTCTATGCATATTTGGATGGAAGGCTGTGTGTATGTGTGCGCATGTGTGAGTGTTGCTGGGATCAAGGCCTCGACCTCTCAGCTGCTAGGTAGGCCCTCTCCCTGAGCTCCACCTCCATCCTTCATCATTCTTCCATTCCATTACTTGCCAGTTATAACCTTTTATCCCCAAAGTTTCTAAGTATCTAAAATACCTCTTTATCCTGGAGTTTTATAAATGTCTTCTTTTTCTTTCTTCTGAACACAACCTTCTAGAAGCTTTCTGGCACATGTAGGAGTCACTGTAATCCCCTTCCGCCCAACTTCACCATATAACACACATCACCTCCTCGAAACAGGTGACTAGATGGGTGAAGCGAGAAAACATATAGTAAACTGCACATGTCAAATTAAAGCTGAAATTGCAACGCAAATATTTAAATGTGCTTGTTCTTTACAAAGCCGTTGCTCCCTAGTTGGTGAGTATTTACTGTTCTGTGGGACACTTTAAAAATTGACTGCTGTGTGTTGAGTTCCCACTTAATGCACATTGACACAAAGATAAATCAACATAACTTACACAGGCAGAAGAGGATTTGCAATCGTAAGGAGTATACTGTTTTTGATCTACTAGAGGTTATTTTAGCTCTAAAGAACAATGAAAAGCTCTTCACGCTTTTCTTGGAATGCATTGTTTTCTCCCTTTTATTATATTTATAATTCCCAAGGACCTTGGCCAATTAATTTAGTTCTATGATTTTTAAGTGCAATTTGCTACTAACTGGTACTTTAAAAACACTCATAATGAATTCTTTCATGGTATTACTCCCTGTCTTATCTATTATGAAAAAATGTATGTATATGCCTAGGTATCTGTGTGTTTGTGTTACTATGCACACACACACACACACACACACACACACACACACACACGTCATTCCCCATATCCGCATCTATGCTGAACATGGAATATAGGCTTTTTCCTTGCTGTTATTTCATGAACAATGTAGCGCAACAATATATACATATCATTTACCTATACCAGGTATTCTAAGTCATCAAGGGATAATTTAAAGTGTATGGAGGTTGGTAGCAAATACAAAAGCATTATTAGGCACATGATCATCCATGGCTGCTGGTATTTGAAGAGGCTCTCAGAAGTTATCTCCAGTGGATACTGGGGCTTGACTATCTATGTATTTTCTAATATGGGACACTCACTTCTACCATATTTTCAGACATCTGAGGCAAGTAACATGAGGCAAGCCTGCTCTGGCAGAGAGAAAGAAAACAAGGGAAATTGCAAGGTCCTCTGTGATTCTTTCTCATTCTTGGCATGCCTCACATCTAAATGAAGATTAGCATGTGTCCTTGGGCCTCGCTGGGAATGTGGCATTTTTTATTTTCCTTTGGAATTTGTAGTCTTGATACTACCAGTCGGAAGTTGCTAATGGGGATGGATGCTTTGGCATGAGGTCTGGCACACCACAAAGATCACAGAGGTAGCATCCAGCTTGTGCACAAAATAAGCCTTGTAAAACAAGAATGGGCATCCCAAGGCTGGGTTAGTCACGTCTGCAGGAAACTCGAGTCACATGGCCAGACGTATCACTGTGACCAAAAAACATTTGTGTCTACAGAATCCTAAAAGAAAGTGCCTATGCAGTTGTTCTACTGGTTATGATTTTCCATTGTGATGGTAATAATCCCACAAAACATGTTTGTTTAATAAAAAAAGGCAAGAAGGAAATCTGAGTATCCTAAAAATATTTCAGTTATTACTGAAGCTATTTGAGCTGTGCTTCTTCTGACTCGCTTGTCAGTCTTCGAGAGTCATCTGGGACTATTTTGAGACTGGATTACCCAGTGTTGTAGATTTATAGCATCACTTGTGTCACTAAATCTCGCTCCTGGCTCCTGGGCTATGGTGACAAAGTGACTGGAAAGGGTGGTCCGTGTTACTGTTTCAGTTCTTCTCCTGTCCCTTTTCTTGAACCTGTCCATGGTTGGTCTTCAATTCCAGCATTCTACCGAAGTAGCTTCAGGCAAGGTCACTGGAAACCTCTACAAGTTAATTAGCATCATTTTACTAACTGACAATCCTTTTCTCAGTAGACCACTCTTCTATCTATAAGACGTGCCCTTGTCTTGTTCTGGAAGCCACCTTTCTCTCCTCTTTTCTTTTGCCACGCTGGCTGCTCCTCTTTGGTCTCCTTTGCGGATTCTTTTCTGATTTTCTTATTCACAGGCGATGGCTTCTGATCTGGACCTCATGGCCTCTCCATACTTACTAACACCATAGGCAATCAGATCTAGTCTCAACCTGTAGTTCTAAGTGTCAGCTCTGTGACCATGATCCTTCTGACCTAGACTTCCTGTCTGAAATGCACATTAATATTTCAAGCTGTCTACCTGGTACTTCAACCCAGCCAAGTCCAAAGATGAACTTCTGATTCCCCTCACCCAGACCTACCCTTCCCGACACCCAGCTGGTTGCCCACCTCAAAACCTTGTCAAAGCTTTGATTCCTTTTCTGCTCTCATTTCAGGTCTACTCTGTCAGGAAATCCTATTCTCTCTCACTTCAGATATGCTGTTCCTTCTGTGTGCAGGTTGCACATCCATGGACCATGGATAAAAATACACCGGCAAGAAGAACTGCATCTGCACCGAATAGATAGAGTTTTTTTCTTCTTGTCCTTATTTTCTAAAGAATATAACATTGCAGCTATTACTATTTTTGGCATTGTATTAGTACTATAAATAATCTGAAGATTATTTAAAGCACATGGAAGGATGTGTATATATTATACATAAATAGTACTCCATTTTACATACAGAACTTGAGCATCCATGACTTTTGGTACTTAGTGAGAGTCTTGGAACCAATCCCTAAGGACAGAAGGCCCTCTGTGTAGCCCAAAATCTGACCATTTACTACTACCTTCCATACAGGGCTGACCCACTCTAATCTCTGATTTTTCTTAGGTTTATAGTACCTTAGTTTTAATCCTTGCTCCCTCTGGTCATTTTTTACTAAAGAAGCCCTAGGAATAGGCCTCATTTTGTCAGACCTCTGCTCATAAACCTCTGTCAGTTTGACAGCACTACCTATACTACTCTCCTTTTCTGGCCTCATTTCCTTCCACTTGCCTTCTCACTCATTTTCCTCCACATGAAGCAGCTTTCTGCTGTTGCCCCATCCAAGAAAACATGTTCCCTTCACCTGGACCAGTCTCCACCTACATGTCTGCCATACCTGCTTCTATACTTTTCTCAAAGCTCTGCATCAGCAGGGCATCCCATGACTATGAAAATAGCAACCCACCTCCTCCTGCTCTCCTGCTGGGAATTCCACACCCTCATTTCATTTCTCCCTGTCATCTGGAGCACTCTTTACTTACTGGTTTTTCAGTCTTGTATCACCAGCCTTTAGAAGACTGTAGTAGGTGTAGGCACTTAGTCCCTGTTTCTAGAATAAATTAAATCAATCTGTAATTATGCTATTTGGGAGAAACGAATGCTGTATTGCTGCTCTGTTCATCTAAAACCTTACGTTTTCTGCATGATTTTCTATTCCTAAAAACTTCATTTAAAAATCAAAGTAATAGTTCAGCCAGCCTTGCTCCTAGCCCTTCTTGCATAAGCATGCTGTGCTGGTTGACTTATCTTGTCCTATGGGAAAAGGATGTAGACTGTTGTTCCCTCTGTGTTGTGCTGGTTATAGAAGCATGATGTTTGTATTTGTATATGAGCAGACTGGCTAATCTAGATCAGGCTGAGAGAATGCAAAGCCCTGAGATGGTGGCAATTTGGGTTGAATCTTGTGCTTTCCTGCAGCCAGGGGTGCTGCCCTGCCTGTTCAGTCCTATTTGTTTACTGTGGCTTGGGGTAGAGCCAGCACAATACAACTTGGCTTGATAAACTTCTTTGCCAACAAAGCCATTAGAGGCACCCACTGGGCTTACTACTTCTTTACATACAATGTCATTTTGATCTCGAGGCATTTAGATGGGCTTCTGTCTTTGAACATGGTGAGAAGGAGAGAAATGATCTATTTTGGTGACTCTGGAATCTGAGGCTGTATTTTATATGCACTGGTGGGAGGAAGCATATGGAGGAGGTAAGGGTTCTTTGTCATCGGACCTCCCTACCACTCACAGAGCTGTCTCTGCCAGGACCTGCCTGCTTTAGATGTGTCTTCTCTATAGGGATCTTGTGGCTCTTATCAGGCATCACTGAAACTTTAAAGGGCCACTGGGAGAAAGAGGCAGTCGCGTGTGAGGTTGCTTAAATAGCTGCTCACAGGGTACCTGAAGGAAATAAAACACAAAGGCATTCCAGGACGTGTGGGGCGGGGGTTTCTCCTGAGAGCAGACTAGAGACTAGATTTGTCAGTCTTGGCCCTGGAGGCTTATGCTATAGAATCAGGGACCCCTCGGGCTAGCCTCTCCTTAAGTCCCTCCATACTGGGGACCGCAGGGCTTCAGGGAGAGAATGTAGCCCCATCTTATCACCATTTTATCACCTGTGGCAATTCCTTCATTTCTCACTGGTCCGAAAGCTAGAAATGGCATACGGTGTTGTAGCTTTACGAAACGAGATGAACAAGTGCTACCAGCCGACTGTAGCAGGTCAGTCTCCACACCATCCTCTCCTCTCCTTGCTCTCACCCACCTGCGGCCTCACAACACAGCAATCACCCCATCCAATCACCCCATCCTCCTGGACCTTAAAGAACTGGACGGCTCCCCTTGCCGTATTTCTGGGTGCTTGTGAATAATAGTTCCCCTCTTCATGCCAGGCAGGCTGCAGTGGGCATTCTGTTCTCCTGAAGGGCCAGGGTATGTCCAGAAGCAAAGACAGAAGGCTGGTGAGGCAGGCCCACACCCTGTAGCCTGGGTCTGAGGACACAGGAGGACCAGTGCGGGGAGCTACAGTCCACAGGACTTGGGCCAGGGCGTAGGTTGGCAGCCAGGGCCAAGCCCAGGAATACAGCAGACTCATCTCCGGCCCGGCGCCCTGTCACTGCCCACTTTAGGACACAGTCTGGCTGGATTTGTCTTGGAGCATCCACAGCGCAGCTGCAAGGTTTTATAACCGTCTGTGAAAGCCTGCAGCCAGCTCAGAGGACTCAAAGAGCAACCAAGGGAGTGAGTAATTAGCACATAATAGTAACAGTAAAATTTCAGATCTAAAGTAACAAAGTAGGCAATGCATAAGATGTGATATTCTAAAAGCAGGTCAGCAGGAATTGCGGTTGCTACTAGGATAAAACCAAAAATAACCACATCCATGCATAAGCCAAGGACACTCTGGTGCCCACCTCCATTATGACTAAAATACTTAAAATTCTCCAGCGTGTGGTGGTGTATGCCTGTAATCCCAGCCCGAAGTGGAGGTAGGAGAATTACAGATTCCTGGCATATACTGCAAGCAAAATAAACAAACGAACAAAAGCAAGACTTGGGGTTTAGAATCCTCTGATCCCTCAGAGCTCCCCCCCCACCTCTACCATCCCCCACCCCCCCACCCCCTGCTCATGAGACCAAGGAAGATCTCTGCCCCCGTAGCCTGCAGCAGTCCTTCCTGCCTCCCCTCCAGCCCTGCCTCCGGCCTCCTTCCCCAGGATAAGGGGTTATGGTCCTGCAGCCTCCTTCCCCAGGATAAGGGGTTATGGTCCTGCGGGATGACCCCAGCCTGCAAGCGTCTTGCAAGCAGCCTTGCTCCTCCTCCTCCCTCACAGAATTGGATCCTTCTTTTGCTGTCCCAGGATTTACACACATGGATCTTGCATGCCACAGAGATCCAAGGAGGCTAACCATTCCTAGGATAGCTGGCATGTTGGATTTTTTTTTTTTTTAGGGTCACATGGGAGAAAAAAAATGATTCAAGGAGTTTTTTTTGTTTTGTTTTGTTTTGTTTTGTTTTCTCTTTTTAAAGCTGCAAAATAAAGGCCAGCAAGATACAGGTTCCCCAAGCTGCCCACACACACGCTCTTTCTCAGAACCCTTTAGAAATGAGCTGAGCAGAAGCTGCCCAAAGAGAAGCAGCTGCTTAGCAGGTGTCTTGCCCTTCCTGGCCGCCCCTATTTCCACGTTTACTGCTTGTCTAGTCCATCTGGGGAGCAAAGGAGTAGAGAATGACACTGGAGTGTTTCTGAATCCTTCTCCATGGTTGCATGTAACCAGTAGCATCTTTAATTCGGGCCCTCATGACCTGATTGGGTCACCTGATTGGGTCACCTGACAATGGTGGTGAAGGCCAGCCATATGTCAGTGGTTTCCCCCAACAAACTCTCCCGAGGTTGCTAGATGGGTGATTTCCCTGAGAGCCACAGCCTCAAGGAGGGACCAGACTTGACCTGTATAGAAAGTTGGGCACCAAGACACAGTTCAGATGAAGAACCAAAGTATGAAGCCTAGGAATGGGATTGAGGAAAGCAATGTGGTAGGATGGTACTAGAAGGCAAAACTCTCTCAGGTCCAAGAAGTTCTTGTTGAATTCAAGTTTTATTCACTAGAGATCAAACTTCTTTACGATATCACTGCCTCATCTCATCCTCCCCAAACTAGAGGACCAAACAGATTGTACCTTTCCAGAGTAATTTTTATCCCCAACAGTAGAAAAGTAAAAGAATTTCGGACTAATTCATTTCATAACATTATATATTTCTTGATGAATTCTTGAAATTTTTCTGTGTATAAAAACCTGGGATTTGATAGGAAATAAAACTTTTCTAAAGATATATTTATTCACCTGCAATAATTACTGGTTATGGCTATGCAAATTTCTACTGTTTTAGCAGTGAGGAAAAAGTTTAGGTGAATTTAGTTTCTAACTAATGTCCTTAATCTTTGTGCCTAAATTTGCTAATTGGAAAAATTAAAGAAAATACAGGATATATGAATCTCCTACTGGAAGCAATTATATATAACCTTTGGGGAATTAATACTAGAGTTTTCTGATAGTGAGAATATAGAGATTGGAAACCTTTGTAAGTTATGCTTTTCTACAGTGCTGGGGTTCGAACCCAGGACCTGTGCATGCTAGGCCAAGCACCCTTCCACTGAGTTTCACTCAGCTTAAGTGGCACTTTTCATACCTCTGAAAGGAAAACTCATTTTCATTTTTGTTTTCTTTTTGGAACCATGGTAATTGGACTTTTACCCTTTTGTTCGTTAAGAAAATCTCATTCTTTCGTTGAGCTCCTTTGTTCTTTGGTCTGTTATTATCAAATTTCAACACCTACTGTTTTAGCAAATGCCAAAAAATATCTTCAGAGTCTCCTAACTGCAGGTGTGCCCAAAACATTGGGCACATTTACAGCAAGGAATAACAAACTCCACTTTTCACGCCCTCACCAATATGTGGGGCTGTTTGATTTTGCTTATGTAATGGACACAAGAGAATGTCAGTGTTTTCATTTCACACTGGTCTTTAATATTTATTGGCCACTAGGATTTCACCTTGTTTGAATTGCATATATCCACTTTGGATATCCATTACTACCCATTTTCTGGTTTATTTTTAAGGTTTCATTACTCTGAGAAATAATCTGTGAGTACAGCAAAGTATCGTAAACTATCCTCTTTCAAAATATGGCTTGTGTTTTGTCTTCAGTAGTCTGTAATACTCACTTTAATATTGGAAAGCATAGCAATATTTTCTTCAATGGTTCACAATTTTTGTTTCCCTTAAAAATCTTTCCCTAAGCCCGCCCATATTCTAGGAAACAACACCACATGGAAAAACAGTTTTGTGAAAGTTTTATAGTTGACTTTCTCACATATAGATCTTTACTCTGCCAGAAATTTATTTTACTTATAATATAAGAAAGGAATATATATTTTACTTTTGCCATACGGAAAACCAATTTTCCTGACACGATTTATTGAATCATCATTTCTCCACGGAGTTGTAGGACGGCTTCTATCGTATTTCAAGCTCTCATAAAGCCCACTTCTTTCTCTAGGCTGTTTCACCCCCTGATCTTATTTGTTCTATGCCAAGGACCACATTGTTTTAATAATCTTGGTATCTGATAGAGCAAGTACTTCACTTATCAGTGTTTTTCAGAATTACCAGGTAGTTGTTATAAGTTATATTTTATTTAGCTATATGTTCTGGTATCTGGATTGCTGCTGGTTTTATATATTGATCTTGTTTTAGTCATATTGAGTCCTGTGAATTCCAATAATATGTTGCTATTTTCCTGAGGCTTCTCTGGATATTTTCTTAAGTTCAGTAACATTTTACTAACCCTTCCTAAGCCACATGCCTTTCTTGTTTGTTTTGTTTTTGTTGTTCTGTTGATGCAGTTTCAACTTAGGACCTCTAGATTACTATGCTTCCTTGCTCAGTAGGCACTCTACCATTTGAGCAATGCCTTCAGCCCTGCTTTTTGCTGTTTATTTTGGAGATGGAGCCTCCCAGACATTTTTTACTGGGCTGGCTTTGAAAGCAAATCCACTGGACATCGACCTTCTGATTAGCTAGGGTTTATGCTTAGCTGTTTCTTTTGCTAACTATGCTAGCTGCTTCTTCCAATGTAGAAATCACTAAACATTTTATCATTATTATTAAACATTATGCTTGTTAGAGGCTTGGGGGGGTGCCTTTTATGAAGTTAAAAAATTCTTCTTAATTCTTAAATTATTTATTTAAAAATTATGACCAGATTTTATTTTCTTTAGCATTTATATAACTTGTGTTAAGATTAGGATTAACTTTGACTTATTTATATTGCAGAAAATATTAGGACTGCACTTCCCAATGCTGTCCTTACATTTCTGAGTTAAGCTCTTCTCAATCATGAAGAACTTTCTCATACTTTGCTCTATTTTATTGCTAACATTTCATGTAAATTTTAAGCCCTTTTTTATATATAACTTATATGTTATCCAGGTTAACGTTAATCTAGTAAAATGGATCAAAATAGAAATATTTAACCTATATCTTAGTGTTTATCAAATGATGAGAATCCCGGTAGAGTTGTAGCATACCCATAATTACTATAGTGTTTCTCACAGCATTTTCTTACAAGATTTTCTGTCTTAGTTGTTGAGTAGCTTTTAAAGTATTAACAAGGTTCATATTGTTCCCAGTTGCATTGTGAATTTGAATGACATCTTCTTAGACAAGTTACTAACTCTGCACATGAAAAGGCAGTAAGACCTATTGGGAATGAATATTGTTTCCTTTTGACACATACATCCTAGACACTCCTGTCCTTAACACAAATGGGCTTCTAAAAGTCAAGAACTGACTCTTCAGAATTGCCTTGAGAAGCTTATTTCAATGATACTATCATCTCATTGTTTTTAGTGTCTCATCATATAGTTCCAATGATGCTACTTTGTCTAGATCCCAACAGAATTAATGTGGCATTGCAAAGACTTTGACAGTGATTGACTCTGAGAATCTTTCTCCAGGCAGGATGTCTATCCAGCAGCTGCATCCACCAGGATGTTGGTGAGACAACCCTCTTATCATGTTCAACTTCCTGCACATATAACTCTTTCCACATGCTCTTCAGTGGTACTCACACAGGGTGCATTTCCAGTAGTGGCTCTTTTAAGTATATTTTATAATCAATATTGCCTGAAATCCCTCCATCCTTCCTAAAATGGAGAGATTTTTTTTCAGAGGGCCTCCAAAATTTCATATAACCAATTAAAATTAAGCCTTCTGGTGAAACAATTCATGTAATGATTTTGTGTTTATCAGCAGAAGAAAAAGACAGCCAAACTTTCAAAGAACATAATTAGAAAAATAAGAAAGAACATCTAAACCTTTCAGGAACAATAAAATTCCTGTCACCTTTTTCTTCCCCCCAGTGTGACTGCCACCATGTTACTTTGTCACCTACTTGAACAAATTTGCCATAAAGAAGGGAAATAGCAACCTGAGTCCTCTGCACCTAGCCTGTACAATTTGCCACTACATGTGAAATGAATGTCAGCTGTATTGGGTATGAACTGTAAACTCTCAAAGACTAGTGTCATTTATGGAACATTTCAGGGTTCAGAATACAACAAGAAAAAAAAGTGATTATGACTCTTGCTACCATTATACCCCAGGTCCTAGCAGATGATAGGGTATCTAGTGAAAGAATGAAGCTATTTCTACCATTCTATCAAAGACAAATGTTTTGTTTTAAACCAGATGACTTTTGCATATAGTCTTCTAAGGATAAACTACTGTATTAGCTGGACTCTTGCTTTGTTAAATAACAGTATCTTCCCCATTTTTTGTGCCAATACTAGGGCTTGAACTCAGGGCTTGGGCATTGCCCCTGAGTTATTTTGCTCAAGGTTAGTGCCCTACAACTTGAGCCACAATTCCACTTCCAGCTTTCTTAGTTGTTAATTGGAGATGAG
Organism: Perognathus longimembris pacificus; assembly: GCF_023159225.1. NCBI lineage: Eukaryota > Metazoa > Chordata > Mammalia > Rodentia > Heteromyidae > Perognathus > Perognathus longimembris. The sequence goes on along the minus strand of NC_063178.1, from coordinate 24,783,707 downwards.
CATCTCATGCACTTTCCTGTCCTTTTTGGCTTCAAACCAAGATCCTCGGATCTCAGTCCCTTGAATATCTAGGATTTCAGGCATGAGCCACCAGCACCTAGCAGTATTCTTCCTCATTTACATGACAGTTTGCATCCCACTAACTGAAAGTCCTTATCTGAGCATTCTCTCCTGAGCCATCACTTCTAGGTTAAAAACATTACAGGATTCACTGAGTAGTATCTATCTCCAACTTTGCAGATGAGTAGAAGTTCTCTTTTAAGGTAATCAAATCAAAGCGGACATACTTTAGAAAGATCTAGAAAATTATACATAAATTTGAGAGAACCATTTATCCAAAGACAATCGCTCTTTACCATTTCATAGTTCAGTCATTAGATATGTGGAATGACAAAAGTAATATATAAAACTTATGAAACCAAACACTTGCTTTCATACCTATCCTAACATTGTGCTCTCTTATTCAGAACAAAAACACTTAACATTTTATGTTTCAGGGCCTAGAACAACTTGCCATCAAGGTGATTAATTGATTTTTTAATAAATCTAGTTCCTTTCTGTTTTGTAATATACCTTATCGTTTAACAAAATGTAACTATCTTTTACCCCAGACTTTTCTAATTCCTTCTGATGACAATGTTCCAGAGAAAAGATTTATTACAAGAGTCAGTTAATCAAATGAATCCCCTGTTGTTGAACATTACCTCCCCCTCATGTTATTCTTACAAATTATGCTTTGCTGAGCATGCTAGCAAGGACATCTTTGTGGATGAATTGCAGAAATGAAATTATTGGCCAACATGTATATTTTGGGAGTTTTGGACATATATTAACAAAATGTCTACCCAATGGAGATTCACAGAACATTCATTTTCCCAAAACTTGTCAACGCTGCTTGTTTTATTATAAACTTTTTGCCAGATTCATAGATGTAAAAACCTGTTATTATTTTAATTGTACTAATTTTCTTAAGTTGAAACCATATTTGTCCATCAGAAAGTACTACAACATCTTGATATCAGTGGTTCCTGCCTCTAACCCTAGCTACGCGGGAGGCTGGAGGACCTAGAAGTTGAGATTTGAAACCAGCCTGGGCAGAAAATTCCTCAAGACTCCAGTTTCCTAGTAATATGCCAGGCTGGAGATGTGACTTAAATAGCATAGCACCAGCCAAGAACACTAGCAAAGCAAGGCCACACCCTGAGCTCAACCCCAGTACTGACCAAAAAAGAAAAAAAGCTGGGCACTGCTGTCTCTTGTCTGTGATTCCAGCTGTAGAAAAGTCTGAGATCTCATGATCTCCAGTTAGGCCAGCCTGCGCAGGAAAGTCCATGAGACTCTTATCCCCAATTACCCACCAAAAAGCTCAAAGTGGAGCTATGGCTCAAGTGGTAGAGCCTTTTTCAAAAGCTCAAAGCTGGAACAGCACCCAGGCCCTGAGTTTGAGCCCTAGTACCACAATTGCCATTGACAATGCCAAGAGTATTTTGCCTAATATTAAGTTTGACTTGGAAAGCCTGAGGAATGTAGGTCATTTGGAACTGTCACATCATCTACCTGTGAAAAAATGCCATCTGGGGAGAGTGTGCTGCCCTTCCAGAAGGTACCTGTACATCACATTATCTTACCTGTGTGACAGGGAGGAAGGAATAGATTATATATGTTGGAGCATCTACTGGGTGCTTTGCACTGTACTATATTGCCATTTGGTGTGGGAAACTGGCGTGTAAATAACTAGCTATTATGTAAAACTAAAAGCCACAGCTCCCATTTTCAGCAAAACATAATTCAAGTACCTAGATAAGGAAAATTAATTCTTAATGGAATCAAACTAATCAGGTTAGGGATTGTACTGGATCATTATGATTATCAATCTGATTGGATTGAGAAGCACCCAACGGATTAGTAACACACAAGTCTGGGTGTGTCTGTGAGGATTATTCCAGAGATAATTACCTTGGATGTGGGTGGCCATTCTTTTGGGCTAGGAACCAGGATGAAATAAAGGGAGAAGGAAGAACAAGTCAGCATAAGGAGATATTCTCTCTCTCTCTCTCTCTCTCTCTCTCTCTCTCTCTCTCTCTCTCTCTCTCTCTCTCTCTCTCTCCCTCCCTCCTCTTTCTGTCTGTCATGCAGTAAGCTGCCCTTCTATCTCCCCTCCACCATGGTGGACCGAACCCTCCAATACCATAAGACAAAAGCCTTTCCTCTTTTAAGTTGTTTTGTCTGGGTGTTTGCCACAGTAGCACAAAGCCTGGCTCACACAGGTAACAGTCTTCACAAGAGGTGATGGGAGCAGAGAATGGCGAGAGAACCAGAGTATCTTGTGACTCAGTGTGCCTGTGAACATGCCCAGGGTAACTGCCATGTCTTGGGATGGAGGGACCACCTGTGGCAACAGGGCAAGAGATGTCCTGTTGTAATATGCCTCCCACTGAGGGGGAAGCATTCTTCAGCCTTCTAGGAAGGACTCCAAGAGCTTCAGGACTCATGTCAAAATTCTTGTGCCTGTAGGTTATTTCTAAGCATGTTCCCTCAGGTGGAGCTAAAGTCACGAAATGTTTTTCTGAAGTTCTCTTAATGTCATCTGGAGGATGGGTAGAAGAGGTAGTAGACAAGACTAAATGCTGAGTTTCAGAAGCCAAATGCATCAAGAGAGACTTCACACATTTTGTGGCTAGACATAATTGGATATATGTCTTGGTTTCTATCTATAACTTTTAGACAAGTTACTTTGTCCTTCTGAGATCTTATGTCCCAGTATGTGAAATGGAGCCACAGAAATGTCTTCATGCTGTACACAAATTAAATACACACTCTGCAGATTTCCTGGAAACAGGTTTCACCGTTCTTAAATAAAATGGAAGATTATATCCTGAAGCTCTTCAGACATCTTCTGAAAACCCACAGCCACCAGCACTAACGCGGGGTGTAGGAATGGATGCCCTACTTGCGGAATCTTTAAAACTACGTGCATTCAGTTTACTGCCATGCCAATAAAATGCCATCATCTATAAGAGAATGCTTTCTGAGCTGATGCATTCTTAAATACCTTTCCAGAGTCGAAGGTAAAAGGCTGCTGTCCTCTGTGTGAGCAGGCCTCCTCCCAGCCCCTCCAGATCCTCCAGTCTGGAACGGGACTCGTGCACCCCGCGGGCAGCTGCACCACCCAGACCCGGGGGAACTGGAGTTCAGTTTCTTTCACTCAAGAGCCTACAAATTCTATTTAAAGCACACGCACGTACAGAACACAGATGTGGGGATGAAAACCAGGCCCTTGAGGGAGCGAGGGTATGATATTGAACTGGAGTGAGGCCAGAAGTGGCTCTTCTGCAGCGGCCACACCCCAAGCATGGTTGGAGCCCAGACCAAGAATGGTTTTGGCCCTTGCGATTGACATTTACAGTCCCCCAGGACAGTCACCACACCTCTCATTTGGGGCAAAACGTTGCACAATCTCTGATCCGACAGGCCTGAAAGATTTTCTCTGACTCTGAGAAACATGTAACCACATGGATCTTCTGGAAAACTCTCTCCCTGAGGAAGCTGAAGATGGTAACTGAGAGGGGAAATCGAACTTCTTAGGCTTGTTTGAGACAAAGGAACTGGGCAAGGAAATAACTGTTCAACAACAAATAAGCTAATGAAAGGCCAGGCTACCTGTGCATTTATATCTTCTAGAAAATGCTTAGAGCTTAGAGCTCAGATAGACACCCCCCCCACACACACACTACCTGTAATCTGTTTGAGTGAATAATAAGTCATTTATTCATCCACTCAACAAATATTTCTTGACTGTTTACTAACTGACACCCTGTGTGTGTGAAGGACAACAAAAGCACATTTTAAAGAAATTTCTGTTCTCATGAAACTTACATTCTAGTAAGAAAGACTGACAACAAATAACATCAATAATTAATAGATGAAATATATAGTGGAAAATGCTAGGGAGACAAGACTGAAAAATGAGAATATTGGCAGAGAGATGGGTGTTGTGGTTTTTGGTAAAGTAGTCAGATTATACTGAGAGAGGCTAATAACTCTGATAAAGACTTGACCAGTATTTTGGATGTGTATAGAAATGAAGAAATACTTTCCCTCATTTGTTGTTGTTGTTGTTGTTGTTGTTTTTGCCAGTCCTGGGGCTTGTACTCAGGGTCTGAGCACTGTCCCTGGTTTCTTTTTGCTCAAGGCTAGCACTCTGCCACTTGAGCCACAGTGCCACTTCTGGCCATTTTCTACATATGCAGTGCTGGGGAATTGAACCCAGGGTTTCATCTATACAAGGCAAGCACTCTTGCCACTAGGCCATATTCCCAGCCCTCCCCTGTCTTTTTTTGTTGGTTGTTTTGTGGTTTTTCTTCATCTGTCTGTTTTTGTCATTGTTTTGGTTATGAGGGGTTTTTTTTGCTTTGTTGTTGTTGTTGATGGTGGCTGTATTGGGCTTTGAATTTGGCCTCTTGCTCACTAGGCAATCACCCTACTGCTTGAGCCACTCACACACCCCACCCCTTGTTAGCTTTAGTTATTTTCAGGTAGGGTTTAACATATAGCCCAATGGGCCTATACCACTCTCCTCCTACTTAACCCTTCCCACAGGCTACAATGACTAGCCTGAACTACCATGTCCAGCAAGTTTTGGTTGAGATGGACTTGAACATTTTGCCTGAGCTGGCCTCAAAATTTGATCCTCATCATCTTCACCTCTCAAGTAGCTGGATTACAGGAGTGAGCCAGGCCACTCAGCTTCTTGCTCTACTTTCTTCTGGCTCCTGGTTGCTAGTTGCTACTGAAAAAGCTGGAAGTTTTCTGACACTGAATCCTTCCTAAGTGATTTTCCAGTCTGGGAATTTGTAAGGCCTTCTGGGCATCTTGTGAACCTTTTCAATCTGTGATCTCATGGACTTCAGTCTGAGGTGTTAGGGACAAGAAAATGCTCACAATATTTTTCAGAAAATGCCTGTTTTTCCTGATCTGTGTTACCCAAATCTATCTTTTCCAAGGAACAAGTGACCAGAAACTCAGTGACTTACAATCATCAAGTTGTTCATTCGTAAAACAGTATGTGGTAGCAGCAAGCAGTTCTCAGAGGAGTTTCCCTTTTGGTCTATGTGGTGTCCTCTGCAGTAGCCTGCCTGGCCTTGGACATCCATTCCAAAGATGTTCATCCAGTGATCCTGACCTTAGAGTGGAGAGGTTATGCAGGGCTTTGGTCCTTCTCCAGGTGGCCTCCCAGGTGCCTAGCTTGGACTCCTCAAACTTGGGTTCTGTGAGGGAACATCGCAAGACTTGGCTTGCCATGTTAAGTTCCAGTGTGCATGCCTGCAAGTACCATTTTCATCACACTTACTAACATCTCAGCGTCTGCAACAGGCTTCTTGGCCAAACCCAGACTTGATGTGGGAAGGGGCTGTACTTTACATGGGGGCTGAAATAAGAAGAAATGTGAGCTGAGCACTGGTGCCTCGTGCCTGTAATCCTAGCAACTCAGGAGGCTGAGGATTGTGGTTCGAAGCTAGCCTAGGCAGAAAAGTCTTATGAGACTCTTATCTCAATTAAACACCCAGAAAAGAAGAAAGAAAGAAAGAAAAAGAAAAAGCAAGAAGTGGATCTTTGGCTCACATGGTAGAATGCTAGTCTTGAGAAAATATCTCAGGGAAAACAAGAAGGCCCTGAGTTCCAGCCCCAGGCCTGGCACAAAAAAGGGAGCAGGCAAGTGTAGGGGATGAAATATGGCCTTCTGTGAACTACATATGCCTTGGAACTCATGTGTTTTGGTGCTTGTGTTTTTCTTTGTGTAATTGAATTTTTCCATGTTCTTTGTAAAAAGTTAGGACATCAGACTCTTCTTCCAGAGGGTTTAATATGGTATAAACCATTCAATAGTTGTATATTAAAACCATGGAAATAAGACAGCATTTCCACTTAAAATGTTTCTAAATGGTCTACAAAGACTTAAGCGCTGCACATTACCCATTGCTATAATGGCTAGGTCCTAGTTAATGAAAGACGGGGTAAAAACCACTCCATGGGATCAGAATGCTAAAGTACACCTTCCAAGCCCATTAAACGTTGCCTCTTGCTTTGTGCTGCTCTTGATCGTTTGGGGTTTAACACAGCAGAAAATTAGTCTCTTTAACACTTGTCTAGATTCTAGACAACAAAAGTGGTTACTTGGGTGATCATCAGACCATGCATTCTTTGGAAATTCCAAACATCTGTCCCTTGTTGCAGGTGTTTCAAGCTAGTCCCAAATGTGTACCCGTGCAGCAAGACAGAAGGGGCCTCCTCCTTCTACTTCATGTCATGTGAGTCTTGATCAACAGCTGATAACTCTATCCCTTTCCTCTGCAGGGGTTCTCTATCTCCAGTATGGAGATGAAACGAAGCAGCTCAGGATGCCAAATGAAATCACAAGCGCAGACACGATCCGTGCTCTCTTTGTAAGTGCCTTCCCACAGCAGCTCACCATGAAAATGCTGGAGTCGCCCAGTGTGGCCATTTACATCAAAGATGAAAGTAGAAATGTTTATTATGAGTTAAATGATGTCAGGTAAGTAGTTTCTTTTATGTTTGTTTGGGTTTGGGTCTAGATGTTGCATTTAAGAGTTGTTTGTTTTCTTGTTTAGAATTTCTCTACCATATTAGATTTAGAGGTTGTGGGGCCAACACATTGGATTGATAGAGTTTGGCCCCTCAGAGACCTGATTTCTCTTCTTCCCAGGGAAGAAAGCACAGCCATAATGATTAGCAGAACCGTCTCCCAAGTATAGATTCACTCTCTGGATTCTGTACCTTGGTTATAAGGTGTCGTTTGCAGAAATGGACAGACATCTTCATATCTGTAATGAACTTTAAGAAGGATCCTGCCCACCATCTTGTCTGAAAGTTAATGAAGCAAAAGCCTGGAGAGGTTATAGAAAGACTAGATAAGAATTGAAAACAGCCTCACTCAAGTACTCTTTTGCTCTAAGCCAGAACCTATACATGTTTTTGGTGGTTTATCCTACTTTGTCATTACTTACACCTACCATCATGAAATAAAGACAGTGACTGTATATTATGGCCCACAAGGAAAGAATGCTCAGAAACATTCTGCCTATTTGTTTCTTAAGGAATTGTCCATTGCTCAAGGGTCGCACCTACCAGAGAAGTGTTTTCTCCAAGTTCCCAACATGAATGCACTCTAAACCTGAGCTAAAGGAAAAAGCAAAACAAAACTGGGCTAAATGGACTCATGGGATTGCAAATGGTAGGGAAACAAAATAATCATGAGGGGCTGCAGTGGCATTGTCTATAAACCAGGAGGGATCCATTGGATTGTTCTAGCCAGACAATACAAACAAGCAGGGACTAGTATAGCCTCTAAATCTTTGAACACTCAAAAAAGATTATGTAGTGACTCACCCAGTCCTTTCATTTTATGGAACCAGAAACTTGGCTGGATCAAAGTCAAGGGTCTGAGTCAAGGGCAGAAGGCCAGTTAAGAGCCAAGCCCAGCCTTCTAACCTGGTGGTCTACATTCTTAACCAGGCTCACAGTGGGGTAGGATTTGGGTTTTCAGTATTCCTACCCTGTGGAGGGTTGCAAGCTCTCCTATTTCACGATGGAAATAATGAATACCATATATATATCATATATATATATATGTATATATATAGAGAGAGAGAGAGCATAATGAATGGAAACAGATAACTATCCAGCAATGATGACAGGTGACGCATGGTAACACGTGCCAAGGAGTCTGAGTAATTTAGAGCTTTCAGAGTTTGACACTTGCCCTTAGGTATGGGTGCTACATCTGTTGTACAACCTTCCTGCTTTTTAAACATAGGTTTAAATATTCATGAGCATCAGAAAATGGATGCTTGTTTTTGAAATGAATTATTAACCATGCTGTCACCAAGTTTTTTGAATGTACGCAGCATGAACTGAAACAACCACGTTATATTTAAAGAGTATGTTTGCAATACTATAATCCCGTGTAATCTTTTTATACGGTCATACCATGTCTCAGTCATTTTATATTTCTGCATTTACAGTTAGAGGCATGGAGAGACATGGGAATAATAAATAAGTATGGAACTGAGTGGAAAGTCTCTTATTGTGGGGAGCAAGGCTGAGGAGGGTGTTGGGAACAGTTGACTCCAGGAGCCCATGCAAAGATTTTTATGTTACCAGAGCCTTTCCCAGGCCTCAGAGGGTTTATCCTTTGACTTCCTCTTTGCATCCTTTGGGAAGGTCAGAAGTAACCACAGAGAAATAGGAGAGCAAAGTGGAAAGAGGCCAGTGGAGATCTAGCTGATAAAATTGATAGAAGCAACCATCCTATCTATTGAAAGACGGGATCGCTTTAAACACTAATGGTTCTCAGTTATGTTTATATGGCATATCTGCAAAAAGGATAATTTCATTGATCTTGTGATAGTTCTGAGTGTGCGTGCGTGAGAGAGAGAGAGAGAGAGAGAGAGTGTGTGTGTGTGTGTGTGTGTGTGTGTGTGTGTGCTGGTACTGATTTTGTAACTCAAGGCCTGGGTACTGTCCCTGAGCTTTTTTGCTCTAGGCTAGTGCTCTACCACAAGCTCCACTTCCAGCTTTTTAGTAGTTAAGTGGAGATAAGACTCTCACGGGCTTTCCTTCCCTGGCTGGCTACGAACCTTGATCCTCAGATCTCAGCCTCCTGAGTAACTATGAGTAACTAGGATTATAGGCATGACCCACTGGTGCCATGCAGGCCTGTCTGTAACTTTTCTATTTCTATTTTTTTTTTTTTGGCCAGTCCTGGGTCTTGAGCACTCAGGGCCTGAGCACTGTCCCTGGCTTCTCTTTGCTCAAGGCTAGCACTCTACCTCTTGAGCCACGGCGCCACTTCTGGCCGTTTTCTATATATGTGGTGCTGGGGAATCGAACCCAGGGCTTCATGTCTATGAGGCAAGCACTCTTGCCACTAGACCATATTCCCAGCCCCAACTTTTCTATTTCTTAATATACAAAAAAATTCAACGAAAGTGGAGAAAATGATTTTTCTTGGGGATAAATGTAACATCTACAAAGTAAATAATCGCATATATATCTGTATCCAAAAATCCTTCTGACACTTTTTTCAAATAGATAGGATGCTGAAATTATATTTTATTTGAATGGTGGAAGAAATTTTACAAGCATTATGTAAGACCAAAAAAAAAAAAAAGTACCATGTTGGTTTTCTTGAAGACAATGCTATTAATCTTTTCACTTCAGAGACATTTTTCCTTTCCCATCCCTCAGTGTTTGTGAAATGACTAGCCATTGGTCTACTCATCTTTACATTGGATGAAGCATATTTTCTTTCAGGAAATGATGAAAAGAATTCTGGGCAGGGGCTGGGAATATGGCCTAGTGGCAAGAGTGCTTGCCTCATATACATGAAACCCTACATTCGATTCCCCAGCACACATATATAGAACATGGCCAGAAGTGGCGCTGTGATTCAAGTGGCAGAGTGCTAGCCTTGAGCAAAGAGAAGCCAAGGACAGTGCTCAGGCCCTGAGTTCAAGGCCCAGGACTGGCAAAAAAAAAAAAAAAAGAATTCAGGGCAGAAAGCTACGTCGTAAACATTGCTATGCTAAATGTGCAATGTAGCCTTTTACTGGTGATTCCTTTCCAACAAACGTTTCTAAATTAATCATAAGCCAAGCTCATGCACTTTAAATACCTTTATGATCACAATAAGTCCTTTCCATAGCATAAGGGAGGTTACTAGGGTCTTTAAATTGTCACCATGACTTATGCTACCAAACGGATTGCTCCTTTAGTGAATCCCCAGGTCTTGAGTCTTGGGTTCCCCCCCACCTTTTAGCCCAGCTCCTTTTAATAGCGAAGACTGTGGGCTCCCCTCAAGCAGATTTCTAATGAGCCACTTCAAGCGTGGAGCACCAATACAAGCTGGGACTAGTCATTGCTTCAAAGCAACGACTGGCAGATATTTAAAGGAGACACGCCGGACTAGCTCAAGAATCCTCCACTTCATTTTAAGCAAAAACAGCCCCTGTGAGCTCAGTGATTGTGAAGAGCCCACTAAATGTGTGGCTATACCAGGAAGGAGGGGTTTGCCTTTCTACCCACAGCTTGCCCAGCTAGCATTGGAAGGGATCAGGGTAGACAAGGCTGGATGGGCCTTGGTGACCCTTCCAGAAAGACCTATGAGGGTTCCAGGACTTCATGGACATTCTGGCACTCTTAAATACTTTTAAGGTAGGCTTTGAGTGAGGTACAAGACTTCTGTCTTTTCTCTTTGGTTCTATGAGCTTGTTGGCTTTCTGAGCTTGGATAAAAAGGAGAAAAGAATTTGCTGCTTTTCCTTTTGTCCTGTAATTGTTTGTACATAGTGAAGTATTTTTAAAAACCCACTGTGCAAGAAAATAAAAGAAGATAGTAGTTTTGAGCTCCATTGTACTTTTCCTTTTCTAGACTGTATATGTGTTGTTTCCCTTGCCAAGCAAGTTAGAAAGAATTTTTTTTTTTTAAGGAATTTTGGGTGTGTAGTCATTGGATAAGGAACAAACCAGGTGTTTGGGCAAAGTAAATCAGATATTTAAATATTAACTGATTTGCTTTGAATGTACCCATTGGAGCTTTATTGCTTTTGAAAATGTTAGCTTTCCTCCAGGAGAAGCTTGACAGACGTTTCTTTTCATCTGGCCTTTATGGGTGGATAGCTACCTTGAAAAAATTATGCTTTCCCCAGGAAGCAGACAAGGAACGTAAAGCTAAAGTCACTTTTCTCTCTCCCCCCATTTATATCTGCCGGTTTTATGGTGAAAGAGCTTTTTGTCTGGCTTGTGGTAGACAAGGCAAACTGTCTGTTCATGCTTCTACCTGATCCTTTAGGACAGGTTGAGGAACTGAGCCAAGTCAGGCTCCTCTTGTCTGCCATAGTTATTGATGTTTTTGATTTTAGGAACATCCAAGACAGATCACTCCTCAAGGTATACAACAAGGACCCTTCGCACGCCTTCAATCACACGCCACAAGCCGTGAATGCAGACCTGAGGGTGAGTAAGCATTGCTGCTGAATTTAACTTTATTTGTCTGGTCAAGCTCTCTTTCCTCCTGGCCCTCCTTCAAATGTAATCATACCCCTCTACCAGATTTGCCAGGCTCTTAACCACTTGTCTTGGATGGTGGCTCATGGTTTATTATTTGGTAGAACAGTACAAGTTCCTGGTCACTGGAGCAAAGAGATCAGGATGGAAATGACTGCAACCTAATTGATCTCTAAGGAGAGAGTTTATTTTCCATTTTTTATTTTTATTTATTTATGTGTTCATATAGTGCTGGTGGGAACACAGTGCTCCTCCCCCCATGTGCTAGACAACACTCTATAACTGGGTTTCACCCTCATACTTGTAAGCCTGGGGCTTAGACAGACAGAGCCTCACTTCAAAAACATTGTAAAAATATACTCATAGAAAGGTACATTGACGTAACTCAGAGGCTCTCTGGCAATTTTTTTTTGCCTGATGGAAACAAAACTAAGAAAGATAAACAAATTTCATGGAAAATTGTTGCATACTCTTACATTTTTCCATAGCCTGGTGTTCTCCTGCCGTCAGTTACCTTCCAGTTCAGGCTGGTGTGCAGCTGTACTGCATTACAGGTTATCAGATCTGCCCTGGTCTATGTTGAGGGCTGAGGGTAGACACCTGCAGGATCTGGGAGGTAAACTTCTCTAGATTTAGGTCATATCAGGAGATGAAATAAACATTTACAGTGCTAGGGGATGTTTTGGAGGAAATGGCGCAGGGAAACTTTTAGTTGATTTTAGGATCTCATTAATGCAAGTCCACTAGAAAAGAATTGTGTTTCTCACAATAATGATACAATCTTCTGAAGTAAAAAATGGAAGGATGGAATAAAAGATTATTTCTTGGGTATATACTGATCAGAGAGAGAGAGAGAGAGAGAGAGAGAGAGAGGCTGTTTTATTAGCCCTCATCTGTATACTAGAATTTAACAAAAATAATTAGTGAATAGGTTTTCCTAGGATGCCTAGATAGGCATCCTTCTGTCCTACAGTAGTAGTATTGTTCCTAAGTGAAGTTCTTCTCTTTCCTGATAGTGTTTATTAATTTTCTATTTCTGCTATAACAAATTATGACCAAGTTGTGTCTTAAAACACTATAAATTTGGATCTGGGAGTTTGGCCTAGTGGTAGAGTGCTTGTCTAGCATGCACAAAGCCCTGGGTTCAATTCCTCAGCACCACATACATAGAAAAAGCTAGAAGGGGCACTGTGGCTCAAGTGGTAGAGTGCTAGCCTTGAGCAAAAAGAAGCCAGGGACAGTGCTCAGGCCCTGAGTCCAAGGCCCAGGACTGGCCAAAAAAAAAGAGCTCAAGGACAGTGCCCAGGCCCTGAGTTCAAGCCCCAGGACTGGCAAAAAAACAAACAAACAAACAAAAACACACAACTATAAATTTGCTCAGTGCCTATGGTCCTTGCCTATAATCCAGCTACTCAGAAGGCTGAGATCTGAGGATTAAGGTTCCATAGACAGCCCAGGAAGGAAGGCCCATGAGACTCTTATCTCCATGGCTTACTTTTTTGGTAGAGTGTTAGCCTTCAGCAAAGAAGCTCAGGGACAGGGCTCAGGCCCTGAGTTCAAACCCCAGCACTGCTACATGAGTGCAGGCACACACACACACCACCATGAATGTATGGTTTTACAGTTCTAGAATGTCTAGAATGATAGGATCTCACTGGTCCAAAATAGGAGGTGATCAGCAGAGCTGTGGTCTTTTATTTTAAAGCTCTGGAAAGAATTTCTTCTAAATATTTTCTAGATCATCCTGAAATTACTACTTTGATTTGCAATCCCTTTCTTCCATCTTCAGCCCCAGCAAAATGACATCCCTCCTCCTGATTGTTTCCATTGTTAGGTTCCTAACCCTGTAATGTCTTTGGGATGTCATTGTCCTGTTTTATTTGTGGCACTGGGGATTGAACTCTGGGCCTGATGCTTGCCAGGCAAGAACTCTACTGCTTTAACCATGCCTTCAGTCCTTGTTTTGCATTGTGTATTTGGGGGGTAAGTTCCCCCTTTATGCCTGGGCCAGCCAACTAGGCTTCCCTGTGTTGCTAGAGATGAAAGGTGCACACACTGCTTCTAGCCACTGGTTGAAATGAAACCTCAAGAACTTTTTTTGCCCTGGCTGACCTTGAACCTTGATTTACCAAGTAGTGGTATCTACTTTTTTAAGTCACATAGAATTATAGTGGACCTCCTCAATACTCCAGAAAAAAAAAATCTTCCTATTTTAAGATTAGTACCCCTATTCTTCTCCCATATAACATCCTTGTGGGCTCGTGGAATTAGGATGCACGTGTCTTTGGGAACCACAATTCTACCTTCCACATAGAGTATGTGAGTCTGGAACCAAGAAAGAGACCGGGAGTTCTCAGGGAGCAAATGTGACGGGGGAAGGTTTGCATGATTCTAGTTTTGAATGTGAGTCATGGTATAGTGGAAACATAGCCAACAGTTAGGGAGGAAAAGGTCTCTTCCCTCCTCATCTGCTTTTTTGTGTCTAAAATGATATGTGATTAGAACCAAGGGCCATGTTACTACTTTAGAAAACTGTTACTACTTTAGAAAACTAGAATTTTGCGGTTTGCTTTCAGCTAGTTCCATTTTAAATGCAAACCAGAGCCGTGTGAAGGCAGAGGATTGAGCCCGTCACGAAGCGTGGATGAATGTTACGAGACCCTTTGCCTTGTGTGGCTGTTTCATTCTTCTCTTGTGACATTCATGAGTCTTTGCCCCTTTGGATGCTTTGTTTTTGCTTTGTTTTTTTTTTAATTGTTTTTATATCTAGCTTTTGACCTGGACCATGTCATGGCCTGCGTTGTTTCTATTATGTAAAGCCGTTTCCAGACACGCCTCCCTCTATTTTCTTTTAGAGTCTTGCTTGTGGTGGCGAAGGACAACTGTTTTAACTCTTAGGCACATGTGGTTCTTACATAAAGACCTGCTGGAGAACCCAGAGCATCAAATATTAACCATATGCACAAAGCCTACTAAAATGTAGCCCCTTTTACTGTGGATTTCAGCAAAGCACTTCTGCTTTAACTCAGAGAGGAAATAATTTGTGTGACAAAATTACTATTGCCCCCCCCCCCCATGAAGGGACAATAAATATTCACTGTCTAAGCAACAGAAGCACTTTTATGTTTCAGCAAAATGGCTACTTAGAAAGGAGAAAATAGGAAACGTTTCTAAACCAGCTAGGTACCATCATTATACTTAGAGTTTGGAACTTGGCCCCTGTTCAGATTCCTGAAACTTAAAGCCATTAAATTCCTTCAGCCTCACCTCTTGGCTCTGGAAGTTGGAATTCTTTCTTCTTCTTTCTTCCCTGCATGTGTCTGCATCACCATGAACGGAAGGGAGGTTGGTGTTGCACTCTGGCTGTAGCTCATTGCTTGTGGTGATTTGCTGAAAAGGAAACAGCTAGGATCAATTGTTGTAGACTAAACCAAGCTGCGTGATGAGTTCCGGGCAGCCCTGTCCTCCTCCCATCTGTGTGTAATGTGAACTTGGCCGTGAAGGAATTACATGGTAACCACTGCCATGCATCCATCTCTGTGGTCCTGCTCCTGATGTCATCAGACTTCGCTCACCAGCTTCCAGACAGTCTGGGACAGCTATCCCCATAGCCTACTCGTTCCCAGTGAACGTGGACATGACATCACTTGGAACAGAGAGGCAGAACGTACCAGGAATACAAGGACCCTTGAGGTGGCCTCTGAAATTCTCTTTAAGCCGTGAACTTACTATTTTTCCTTGGAATGAGAAGCAGTGTTATAAGAGTGTGCGTCTGAAGTTTACAGGCATGTTTGGGGGATAGAATGGTGCCCCCAGGAAGCGCGAGAGACCAAAATATTAACTGAGGTTATGAGCCTCCAAGTGTGCTTGGAATGTATGCATGGTGGGAAGACATGTGTTATTCTTTAGTATCTAGCTGAGCATTTTTGAGGTTCCTATAGCTAAAGAGACTTGTGATGCTTTGCTGGAACTGAGCATGCCCAACTCCTGACTCCATATGATTGAATTCCACTCACCCTAGTCTAATTTAATCACTTCCTTTTTGTATCTTCGTGTCAGATAGTCATCTTGACGATTCACTTCTCAAAGGACCTAGCTCACCTTTTCCATATGTTATATATGTATATAAATTCACAAATTATGTACAACTCAAAGATGAGCCATTCCATTCATTTCATGGCTCACATAGGGGCTTGGTAATTTCCTAATTTCTCCAAACGTGGCCACTTTTTCATAGCTTGGGGCCTTCTATGACCTCTGTGATTATGTCCCAAGATTCTCTGTCACCATCATTTCTGAATCTTGCTGTTGTCTCCCATTATTTTCACTTGTATAAAATCACCCCTATGCAACTACTAGATTTGCATTTAAAACACACTCTCCAAAATTGGCCCTGCATCTTAAATTATTTTCTTAATATTCCAAGCAGTGGCTGCTTTCCAGTTGTCTTCTGTTTGGGCTTTGTATTTGATGCTGAGCAATGGTCCCTGTAGAAACCCTGGCTTCCCATTCCACTGCCACAGGCAAGCACACCTCAGCCTTGCTTACTTGCTAGTCCCTCTTCCCCTTTTGCCCAGGTGATCATAATGTATTCAGGTGACTTTTACTAGTGAGGGAGTTTGGGGGTTCTATTTATTGTTTGTTTGGGGGGAGTGGCTCTTTTTCATCTTGGTCCTTGTAACTCTGTGAATGGTCCTTGAAATGACATAACTAATTCAGCCATATATAGAATTGAAGACACAAATGTTCAACTTTCCAAGTCATGATCTTCACAACAATATTCTTCCAGGATTTCCTGTGTAACTTGATTTATTTTCTACAAACCTTTCTCCTCCTTGATTCTTTTGGAAGATGGAGGGACTGTGTATAGTCACTGTGTTGATGAATATGTTTATGTGTGAATGTACTCAGATGCGTGTTTGGGGATGTCAGAAAGCTGGGATTTAAAATGCTGAACTATTGATGTTTCTTCTCAATGGCTGACTCTTATCTTTCAAAACAGTCAACCATTCACCAGAGCTCCTCCATGTCACTCTCCAGGTTCCTATGGTGACCCCACTGTTGTCTTATACACCAACAATCTTGCAATAGCTAATTCATTTGGACATTTATTAGCCACTTTCATAGATAATTTTACTGAAGGTTACTTCAAGACAAAAATTTGGGGTTGACATTGGTAGAAGTCCCCACATTTAGAGCTGATGAAACTCATGCTTATGTTAAGAAACTTTCCTGAGGGAGAGACAGAGACAGAGATAGACAGACAGACAGAGACAGAGCTGCTATGTGGACTTCAGTAACACGGCTCCAGATGCAAGGCTCTTAGCTAGTATTCTGCTGTATGAGTTACAGCATTCATGATTTCGCTCCCAAGCTGTCTCTCATCCTTCCTCCCTACTTCAATTTTTCATGTTCCCTGAAGATTCGTTTGCTAGAAGTTTAGTCCCCAGTTTAATAATGGTAGTGAGAGGCAATGACCACCAAATGCCAGTGGGTCCTAAGTAACACATAGGCTGTAAAAGACATCTTTAAAACTATTCAAGGAATGTCAGCCTGTATTAGGAATCGGAAGATAGTGGAGGATTGCTGGTAATTCCATTGGTAAAATAATAGGTAAGTGATTAACATTTTTTTTTTAGAAAATGAAACATAATTGGCCAGGCACCAGTGCTTTGTGCCTTTAATCCTAGCTACTCAGGAGGCTGAGGTCCAGAGGATCATGGTTTGCAAGCAGTCCAAGCAGAAAATTTATGGGACTCCGTCTCCAAAACACTGAGCAAAAGGCAAGACTGGAGGTGTGGCTCGGGTGGTACTGTGTCAGCCACGAGCAAGCTGAGCTAAGCTAGCCTATGGCCCAAAATTCAAACCCTAATATCTGCCTAAGGAAGGGAGGGAGGGAGGGAGGGAAGAAAGGGAAGAAAGGGAAGGAAGGAGAGAGGGGAAGGAAGGAAGGAAACAAGTTAACAAAAAATTAAGCTCAACTGGGTGTCAGTAGCTTATACCTGTAATTTCAGCTACTCGGGAGGCTGAGATCTGAGGATCACAGTTCAAAGCCAACACAGGAAGGAAAGTCCATGAGATTTTTTTTTTTTTTATCTACAATTAGCCACCAAAAAGCTGGAAGAGGAGCTGTGGCTTGAGTGCTAGAGCACTAGCCTTGAGTTAAAAAGCTCAGGGACAGTGTCAACACCCTGAGTTCAAGCCCCAAAACCAGCAGGGGGGGGCAGGGGGTGACAACATATTTGCTTTTAGAGACTGAAATACAAGACTGCCTACTCCCCAGAGCTTTCCTGAATGCTATATTAGATCGAATCTTCCCTCTTGGGGGCGTGTTGCACGCCCTCCCTCAGCTGTAATATTTGTTACATCTCTCTGTCTTATCTTCAGCCCCGTGTAAGTTCCTAAGGCCCTGTCCATCTTTGTTCCCCAATGATAACTGGGGCATCATAACTCACGCTGAATGTACACACTGGTCAGACTGGTTATGCTCTGTACTATCATGACTGTGCTACAAATGTTTATTACCCATTAATGAGGACCACCATAAAAATATCCCTCTGTTCTCATCCCCAGAAATAGTTGTGCTTCTCCTGGTTTATTTTTAATCCTATGGACACTTTGAATGTTGTAAGTGATCATTTTCCCTCTTTGTGTTACTAAGCTAAAGCTTAGAATTAAATCTGTGGGCCACCCACAGCAAGGATGCCGGCATTTGTGGAGTGTATTTTGTGTGTTGGCTTTGTTCCTGGCCTCTCTTTGTTAGTTCTCTACTCTCATCTTCCTCTTGCACATTCCAGTTAGTTGACTTAATTTTTTTAATATAGAGAATTGTAATAATTCAATGGGAACTGTACTAATGTCTTTACAGAACCTGCCAGGATATAACTAGTGTTCATTCCATACCATTGTTGTTCTCGGTATAAGATAACAAACCTCGTCATGTCTGTAGAGCAGGCACTATGTTCACGGATTTTACGTATTATTTAAATTTGCCGACACTGCACACAGCACAGTAGGGATGCTGACTCCATTTTCTCACATGGTGAAACTGAGGCTGAAGAGGAGCTCTTCGAAGCTTCACAGCTGGCAGGAGTCCGATGGAAGAGCCCAGTTCCTTGTTCTGGATGTCACATCTGAGCCTACTTCATCCTGGTTCTTTGGGTGCAGCGCATACTCTCTTCCTTCCTTGAATATTTCCATCTCAGTTTTGCAACTTTCGAAATTCCTTGGTAAAATATAGAGACACAAAGTATCTTTTAATAATATTTGCTTTGTTTCTCAGCACTAGTGTGTATGTATTTCATGGCATCTTTTTATATTTTATTTGTTCCATTCTATTCAGTAGTGATTATACTGGGGTGAGGGGAGAGAAGAAGGAAAGAGGGGAGGAAGGGAAGGGAGGGAAGAAGGGAGGGTATTCATGTCCATTTAGTACATGTGTCTGGAGTGGCTGTTGAACTGAGTTCTTTCATGGGGCAGTGTTCTTCCACAGAAATGGAAGACAAGAGAGTCCCATAACGATTTCCCGTAAACACTTCAGAGGCCAATGGTAGCTAACATTCTCATAGTCTTTGACGGGCCATTGTGTTCCCTTCACTCCTGTGATTTGTGACTAAACTCATGATGTGCTTACTTTGATCCAGGCATGTCACTAAGCATTTTGACTGTATTCCCTCTCAATGGATTTTCACAGGCACATCATAGGAGAGGAGGTCTTATCCTTGATTCACCTGCACATGGTTAATGGGATAGGGGCTGGATTGAAAGCCACCAGAACTCTAAAATGGATTGCCTAGTCACCCCTCTGGTCACTCCTGTCTTTTCCCATTTCTGTCTCCTTCATCAGTTTCCCTGGGTCATCTCCTCATGCCCATAGGCCTCCTGTTTCCTCCATCTCCATTGAGCCTTCCTTCTATCCCTCTTTTCTCCAAACCTCACCTCAGTCCCTATTCAGAACTTCCGCGGCCTTTCCCTCCCTTCCTCTCTCAGCATGTTTCTCTTTCCTGCCTGCATTGTAGTTATCCATGCCTGCATCTTGAGTTTCTTTCTAAGCCCCCGGGAGGCCAGGTCTCCATGTCACTTACCTATCACGTGACACTCAGACAGTGCCCTGTCCCAAGTTCATTCTCAGGTAATATCTGGATGGAAAGTGGTCTTTATCTCGCACCTTCCTGTCAGACTCCCTTTTCATGCCTCATCTACAAGATCAGTGCAGTGGTTTGTAGGCACAAACATTGGGGGTTTACAGCTGACTCAAATGACAAGTAAGACACGCGTCTGCCCATCCTAACTACATTCCTCTTCCACCAGTATAATTTGATAGCAGTGATATCCTTTAAGTTTAAGATGGAAATAAAATAGAGTCCTGTTTGTCTTGTTAAAATACGTGACTGTCACAAATTCTCACTTCTCTGCCCTCATTACAGGAAGTGTAGATTTCACATGAGTTTCATTTACCTGAGCAAATAGTAAGTGAAATCTCTAGGTAACAAGCTTATTTGTTTGTTGTACTGGTACTAGGTCTTGAAGTCTGGGCCTTGGGAGCTTTCCCTTAGCTTTTTCTTGCTCAGAGCTGGTTCCTTACCACTTGAGCCATAGCTCTACTTCTGGCTTTTCCCTGGTTAATTGGAGACAAGAATCTCACAGATTTTTCATCCAAGGCTGGCTTTGAACCACAGTTCTCAGATCTCAAGCTACTGAGTAACTAGGATTATAGGCATGAGCTACCAGCACCAGACAACAAGATTAAATAAGATATTAGGCTTTATAACTCACTCAGACAAATCTTGCTTTTAAACTGGAGATGGTAATTGGTATTTCAGATACCTCCAACTTTATAAAAATATAAATGGTGATTTTACAACAGTCAAATCTACTTCATTATTTGTATACATGCCACTGATTCTCCCCCCCCCCCAGCCCCCCACCCATTTTGAGCTGAGTCTGTCCTCTGCCTGTTCCCTATTGTCAGACTTAGAAGCCATAATAGTTAACAAGGTAGCTGTGGCGCTCTCCTCCCTCAGACTTGACAGCCTGGTAGGTCAGAAAAAGCCAATAATCAATAACGATGATATGCACATCTGTCATTTCCCACATCGGTTGCAGGCTGGCTTTGGGATGCCATCCTTCCTTCTATTATTTGCTTCGATTAACACTGTAGATCTCAGTGTGATATGCTTAATGATGTCCTGTTCTCCTGTGCCTTTCTGGCAGGCAAAAGCACAATGATGTTGCAGCTGATCAGGAATTACTCTTACTGTGTGATTAACTGAGTACTTTCTTCCCTTTTCCCCCACTGTTCCCATTATAAAGTCTTATTTTTTTAGGCACAAGAATGTAATATATGCAATCAGGTATGCAGTTTCCAAGTGATACTTATCTTTTTTCTTCTTCTGCTGCTGTGTGGCTGCTTGCTTTTCTTTGCACTTTTTTTGTCATTGAGAGGTTATGACAACATGAGCCATATTGTATTTATAAACATCACGTGTTTCCTTGACAGGGCTTGCAGTTTCTGGCCGACAGAACACATGGAAGAAACATTTCTCGTTAGCTCAGCATTGGTTTTAGTCATGCCGGTTTCCTGGACAGAGGGGAAAAATGCCTTTCTATTCAGATTTAACTTTATACAGTAGAAACAAAACCCCTCAATGTCCGTGAAATAGTTTTAACAAGGGTGAATTCTGTTCCTTTAAACCACATATTTTGACTAAAAGCTTCCTTGTGGGAGAAAAACGAAGCCTCGCCTGTAGCCGCCGGGAAGACGAGCAGGGCTGGGAGCATTCGGGAAGTGCGTGGCTTCCAGCTCTCTGCAAGTCTAGAAAGTTTCTCCTAGGAAAGAAAGGCTCCCGGAAGATGAAAGGTAAGCACTGTCTTTCTAACAAGGTGCGTGCAGCCTTCAGAAATGCTTTTGTCATGCTCTGCCACATTTACAGTCACTGGAATTCCGTCTTCTGTATTCAGTTCAATACAGAATTACAGTTAAAGGTTTTTATGTGGATTTCTTACATACAGCTTACCGGGAGAGCTTTGCTCTGTCTGTTTTGACAGATCTACTTCAATTAACACTGGGCTGCTTCCTCCCTCCACATCTTGTGATCCTGTTTCCGTTCACTTTATCATTTAGGAAAGGATTGGAAATATCAGTGTCATTTGCTTGTACATGGCTCCTTCATTTCCATCGTTCGTGACAGTTTCCTGTGTTTTCATGAAGATGTTGGCATGTCAGTGTCTGAGACATAGAAGATTGGAAGCCTGGTGCAAACAGGGAGGAAAATTGGTGTGCGTCTTAACCTTCAGGGAAAAATTATTTGATGTTGTTTTTCTTGTTGAAAATGAGTTTCCATTTTTAAATGAAAATAGCTCACTTATCTTGTGTTGGAAATAACATTGAAAACTCCTATGATTGTTAAATAACAGGTTTAAGCCGGTGTTGCCCTCACATTTAATAACTATCAGGAAAGGTCTTTGACAGAAGTCCAATTTTTAAGATAACTATTCTCTCTTGCTCTTACGGTAATTCCATCACAACATTTGCCCTTTATTTTCTTAAAGGGACTTAGTGTGGTCAGTGGCTTTTTTTTAAAGGGGCAGGTATATCCATAGGTATGTGCATGCTATTAGTACGGTTTATAAATGAGTTAAACATAAAAGAACCATTGTTGCCTTGTGTGATCTTAATAACAAATATCTATCATCAGCATAATAATTCTATGACCTAGGTGGTATTACACCCATTTTAAGATTGGAAAACTGAGACCTGGGGAGATTAAATAGCATAGTCACACTGTAGCTAGCAGAGGTAGGATTGAAACCTAGGCTGACTCTTTATAACTCCTGTTTTTATATCTTACCCTACTTGGCCTCACCAGGAGCTGAGAATATCCCATCTGCATATACAGAATATATAATCTTGAGACTAACAATAAATAAAGAATACTTATTTGGTTTCAAGATGAAGTTTTTAAATACTTCTTTGCATGTATTATCTTTATTAGCAGCATACAAAACTTCACACGCTATCAGGCTTGTTGTTTATCCGTGCATCTGGTTACAATCAATCAGGGTAAAATAAAAACAGTAAATATCAGGTAGTATGAAGCTAGCAGAAAGCACTATGGGTAGCCCACTCTTTTTCCTAGAGTTTTTTTTGTGTGTTTTTTTTTTTTTACTCCATGTGCTGTGTTGTTGATTTTTTTTTTTAATGTAACTGGTAACCAGTGCCTAATAATCCTACTTATCCAAGAAGCTGAGATAGTAAAGGTCAAGGTTTGAAACTAACCCTGGGCAGGAGAAACTTGCATATTTAACTAACCAGCAAAAAAAAAAAAAAAACAACAACCAAAAAAGCTGGAAGTGGAGCTGTGGATCAAGTGGTGAAGTATCAGCCCTGAGCAGAAAAAGCAAAGGGACATTGCCCAAGCCTAGAGTTCAAGTCCCAGTACCAGCACGCGCACACACACACACACACACACACATACACATGCATGTACTCACACAGTACATGTGGGACAGAGCAGGGAGTTTATGAGCTTGATTAGGATGTGACAAGTGTCTTTGACTAGAGACTGGCTCCAGACACCTGCCTCTCCGCTTCAGGAGGAGGAGGGGACAGCGTTCAGAATGCTGAGAGAGAAAGTCCTGGCATCAGGACAGCTAGCCCCTCAGGATCCGCGCTTCACCTTTCAGCATCGCTCTTCCCACTCCTTCCTGACAATTGAGACATCAGCTCAGGAGCAAAGATATCCTGGTGATTTGTGATACAAAGTAATTACTGCCAAGAGCATAGTCATGACAGGGAGCTGCACATCACAATGCAGAATTCAGGTTTCGGGATCAAGGCAGCTGGCTGCCAATCGCAGCTCAGCATAAAAGCCATGGCTGGCTTGACAACCAGTACTAATGAAAGTCGCTGAGAGCGGAGCCTTCCTCCTCCGGCAGCAAGCTGTCCTTCAAGGTGCTGCAGAGGCTGCTGCCACACTCCTGTCCTTTGGTGTCCAAGCTACTGGTCCTCTCTGCTTTTACAAATATAGGTGGTCGTGGACATGGCCTCTGCCTGGAAGCATAGATCCTTTCCTTTTCAAGATGTCATCCTTGTACCCACAGGAAGTTCTGTGGCTGAGGTTGCTTTTCTAGGTGTCCATCAGCATTACAGACCATTCTAGATTGTTCCTAGACATCCTGGGTCCAAAAATCCTACACTATAGCAGACTTTCTGGTCACCATTCTTTGTGCTTTTCCCCAAATGTTGAGTGGTGAGTGGATATTATTTTATATACATTTCATTGTAAAGGGAATCATACTATTTATTTTGAAGAAAAACAAAAATTATTCTAAAGGTACCTAGTACCTATCGGTACCACATTTCCTTCTGACACTTCTCCCCTTGGGGTCCAATCTCTTTGCTTGCAGGCAGTTTGTAAGAGTGGGAGCTACTCTGTCAGCCATTGAGGAGGTAGAGCTGTTACTTTAGCTTTGTACCTGAGAAACATGTAGCTGAGCGGCTCATTGATGGGCCTCCACTGATCAGGTCTGACTTATGTGGAGTCATTTGGGCTCTATGGGAGCAAAGAAGGTCTTAGACATTACTCTGTATAACCCAATACCTGGAAGTTGAGACCCGGGAAGCCCAGGAAACCTGCGAGAACAGCAATAGGAGTATCACAGTCCAAGTTCACCTGAGCAAAACATGAGACTCTACCTAAGGAGTCAGTAAAGCAAAAATGGGCAGGTGTGGTTTGAGTGTTTGCGCCTCTGTCTAGCAAGGGCAAGGCCTTGGGACGAAACCTCAGTACCACCCAATAAACAATGGAGGCAGTAACAAGAACAAATAGGACTGGAACCCAAGCCACCTGTCCTGGTTGTGTCCAGAACCATGCTGGACTGGACTTTGCTTTGTTCTCAGCCCTCTGGGTCTCCCCAGATTGTCCCTATGGTTCACTTAGGAAGAGCCCTGCCTATAACTTCCCTTATTTATCCATTGCTGCTGCTGAGAGAAAGCAGTTCAAACTCTCTCTTCTCCACTGTCTTTTGAGGAAACAATCAGAAATCCTGTGGTAGAGTTAGGGTTCACTAAAATTTTAAATGTAGTCAAGAGCTCATGATTTGGGCTTGTAATCCTAGCTACTTAAGAGGCTGAGATCTGAGGTTCATGGTTTGAAGCCAGCCTGGGCAAGAAAGTCCATGAGACTCTTTATTTCCCATTAACTACCAGAAAAACCAGAAGTAGAGCTATGGCTCAAAGTAGTAGAGTGCTATCCCTGAGCAGAAAAAGCTTAGGGACAATGCCTAGGCCCTGAGTTCAAGCCTTATGACCAAACAAAACAAAAAATTCAAATGCATAGGCAGGAATCAAAAATCAATGCATTTGGAACTAATCAAATTCACACAACTTAATATTTTCATGGAAGGAGAGTAGGCCATCAAGTCAGCTGAAAAAGCACAGTTGTTCATATTAAGACATTTTGAATCAAACAATATTAAGCTTCACAAAACTGTGTAGTATTACAGTCAGCCTCTTTGCTATGGTGTAGCATTCCTACAGTCACTGAGTGCAGACTGACTGTAATGAAGCCCAGTCTGACACTTCTCCCCATGGGGGCCAATTTCTTTCCTTGCAGCCAGTTTGTAAGAGTGAGGTAGCATGTAGAAAAGCAGGTCTTTCAATTTTAATAATTGTATAATATTATTTGTACTAACTTTTAGAGTGGCTCATACGACAAAGAATCTGAAAGTTCAATGAATATTGTTGTTTTGGTCACAGCTAAAGAAAGGAAAAAAAGGTCAGTTAAAACTGACTTAAAGCTTGGCACTTGGGGCTGGGGATATGGCCTAGTGGCAAGAGTGCCTGCTTCATATACATGAGGCCCTGGGTTCGATTCCCCAGCACCACATATACAGAAAATGGCCAGAAGTGGTGCTGTGACTCAAGTGGCAGAGTGCTAGCCTTGAGCAAAAAGAAGCCAGGGACAGTGCTCAGGCCCTGAGTCCAAGCCCCAGGACTGGCCAAAAAAAAAAAAAAGCTTGGCACCAGTGGCTCATGCCTGTAATCCAAGTTAGGCAGGAGGCTGAGATCTGAGGACTGTGATACCAAGTCAGCCAGGACAGAAAAGTCTATGAGACTCTAGCTTCAATTAACCAGCAAAGGCTGGGCTGGAGGTGGGGTTCATCTGTGAGGAAACAAGCTCTGAGTTCAAGCCCTGGAGACCCTGAGTTCAAGCACCAAAACTAGCCGCCCCTTCAAAAAAAAAAAATCTGATTTAATTCTTCAGGAGTTGCAAGACCTCAGCCTCTTGCTCTGTAGCACCAAAGTGGAACCATTCGTGAAATCATTTTTGTGCAGATTTATTTAACAGAGTCCCTGCCAGATAAAAGGTGTGATGATTTAGCATGTCATATAAATTAGAGACAGGCTGTGCTAACTCCCTCCATATTCCCCAAATGCAGACAGCATGTTTGACTCCTGTGGTTGATCGACACATGTGTTTGACTTCAATCCTTGTTTCCTTTCCTGTGACATGAAAGGTCAGGCTTATCCTTGGTCTGCTTTCATCCTTTGAGCCTGGTGATTTTCATTTGCCCCTGATGAAGCAGGAAGAGCTACCAAAGAAAGCCCCAAACAATGAAGAATCGTGGCAATTCAGAAATAGCAAGGGCCAGACCCGTAATATGCTTAAATGAAATGTGCCGCCCCTAACACACAGGATATATTTTTGTTGTTTGTTTTGTTTTTGGTTCTTTTGGCAGTATTCCGGATTGAAATCAGATCCTCATACTTGCTAAGCAAGAGCTCTGTCACTTGAACCATGCCCTCATCCCTTTCGCTTTTGGTTTGGTTTTCAAATGAGCTTTTGCTCTGGCCAACTGTGGACCACAGTCCTCCTACCACCATCTCCAGAGTAATTGGAATTATAGGTAAACTGCCTTGCCTGGCCTTAATGTATAGGAACTGTAGTCAGAGCCTGCCAGCTTCCTGCATCATAAGCTCCAATTTCTCTTCCTTGTCCTGTCTTACAAGAAGGATAATGATGTTAACCTTCTGTAGAGGACTGACATCTTGTAGCAGTGGCTGAAGCAACATTCTAGATGCATATCTACAAAATTGATACCATTTTTGCCTGCTTTCCAAAGAAAATCTAAAAATACATTTCCTAGCAGCTGTGTAGCTGGAAAACAACGACAACAAATAATCTGCGCCATTGCAGCATAATTTACTCACCAGATATCCACAGGGGTCAGACCTCAATGCTTCAGAAATATGCTGCACTTTTACTGTATATATTTAGACCAAGGAGCCTATTAGCTTGTGATCCGAGAAAGCCCTTCATTCTCATGAAAATGAGCAATGTAGCCCTGTTGGCAACCTAAGGCTATAATTATGTTAATCCCACCATTTTAAGACTGAAATATGTTGTTCTTAAATGTTTCTGTATTTTTATTATTCCTAACTATGATCTGAAGGAATTTAGCAGGATGCTAACAAGTTTCTATTCAGTATCACCTTGTGAGTAGGGCATAAAAAAGGAGTCAAATGTGCCATCTTGATATTTTAAATTTGGACTTGCAAACTTTTATTGAAAGATATATACCTGTGTACAAACTACATTTTAATGATATTAAAATTACCCAAATACATTTTATACATTACTTTGTGTTTGTATTGATACTGGGTTTTGGATGCCATCCCCTTTTCACCTCAAGGCTAGTGCTCTACCACTTGAGCCATAGCTCTACTTCTGGCTTTTTTTTTCCCCCAGTTGGAGCTAAGAGTCTCACAAACTTTTCAGACTAAGCTGGATTCAAACCACAACCCTCAGATCTCAGCCTCCTGAGTAGCTAGGATTAAAGGAGTGAGCCATGGGCTCCCAGTTTATCTTTATATTTTAAATATAGATCCAGAGAATATATGTACAAAGCGATCTCAGTGTATATGTTTAATAGTAAGACATCCACATTTGCACTAGAACACTACTTATACCAAAAAGCATGCTAACAGTTAATTTAAAGCAATATTGTAAGATACATATTTTTCTATGAAGAACTGTCCTAAAGAATGCAATCATAATACAAATGGTAATATAAATGTGGAACCGACCTAGAATGGATAATTGCTGAAATTCTGAGATTCTCCAAAAACTTACCTTGAGCTAATTGATTTAATGTCCCCCTCAGCAACTACAGCTTTCATTCTGGTCACAGATATCAGAAAAATAACCCTCCCGGCGGGAGGATTTCTTTTGATGTGTGATTTCAGAGTTTGTAGTCCACACAGTCAGCTGGCTCCACTGTTTCTGAGCTGGTGGTGAAGCCAGGCATCATTGTGGGAACAGAGGTGCAATGGATGGAACAGCGCGTCTCACCGCACAGAAGTCAAAAAGCAGAAAACAATGTGAATGGAGCTTAGCCTCAAATACACACCCTCAGTACCCTTCTTTCTCCAACTATTCCCCACCTTAAAAGTTACCACCATCTCCCAATAATTCCATCAAATTATTAATCCATTAATGGGCCAATCCCTTGACGTAGGCAGGAAGAACCCTTCATGGTCCAGTCATGTCTCAATGATTGAAACAACCAAGCAAGGACAAAACCTTCAATATATATGAGTCCTTCTGGGGGGCCACTTCACAACCAAAACTATAACAAAATGGATTCTCTTTTCATTACCAAAAAAATCTCTCCCGGGTGATCAGACAAGAAGAAAAGAGATGGATACAAAGTAGGGATGCCGGCATATACTCATCTCATGCTTTATTGGACAACACTGAAATGTGAGCTTAGTTGATACACCACTATGAAACCAGTCGATCATCTTTTATATGGCATGGGCTGGATTCATAATCATCGATTCGCATGATATCTGAGACATAATGTGTTTTTACTATGGCTTCCCTCAGAATTTTCATTCTCTCATAATTTCTTATCTTTCAAGAAGAAAATGTATATTGTCTTCTATAACTATTCAAGTAGCTGTTATATACTTTATTCATTTTGTTCTGCCTCATAGCTCATTAAATGTTAATGATATTAGTGATAAAACACACTGGCATGCATTTCTGCACAAAAAATAACACAGCAATGATTTAGCCCATTGGGTGCTTATGACCCCAGAAAGATAAAT
The DNA here is from genome assembly GCF_023159225.1 of Perognathus longimembris pacificus. Taxonomy (NCBI): domain Eukaryota; kingdom Metazoa; phylum Chordata; class Mammalia; order Rodentia; family Heteromyidae; genus Perognathus; species Perognathus longimembris. Next base: position 24,755,507 of record NC_063178.1, on the reverse strand, counting down.
ATAGCAAGTATTACATAAGGGATACAGAATCAGAGACTCAGAGAATTTCAATGTTAGAACAATGGTCAAGGTTATAAGACCAGTGCCAAGATTGTTTGGGGAAAATAAGTCTTTTGATTCATAATCCAGTTCATAATTCTATCACATTCTACTCGTGCGTGTGTGTGTATGTGTGTGTGTGTGTGTGTGTGTGTGTGTGTACACATGCTGGCACTGGGGTTCAAACTTAGGGGCCTTGTACTCTATCACTTGAGCCACACCTTCACTTCTAGATTTTTGCCGATTTACTAAAGATAAAAGTCTCATGGACTAATCTGCCTGAACTGGCTTTGAACCAGGATCCTCAGATCTCACCTTTGTGAGGAGCTAGGATTACTTACAGGTATGAGCCACCGTGCCTTGTCTAGGAATTCGTCTGTATACTTCAGTGCTCTGGAGAGAAGTTTTATCGTAATGAAACTAATGTCTTGCTGCTCTAATTTTTAGGCTCAACTTTTACCAATTTATTGATCTATATATTTCTAACTTCTCTGGAAGACATTTTTGCCTAATGTCACATTTCAGAAAAGACAAGTAAAATAGAAAGGAAAAAAGTAATACAAAGTAAAAAGGGGGAAGTTTAGGGGGAAGTGTGGGAGAATGGGCTACTATGGGTCTAGCTAGAGTTTGTTTCTCTGTGAGGTGAGATTAAAATGCACTTTGCAAAGCACTCCATAGATGACAAAGCCTGTTCTCCACATTACCTCCCATAGGGGGAACAGGGTCACTTCAGGAGGGTGGTGTTGGTGAAGGGCCAACTAAACAGTGTTTCTGCCTGCTCTGTATGGACATTTTGTCATGTGGTACCTGGTATCTTCATGGAGTCATGGGGCCCGCAGCCCTGTGGTTCGTTTTTCATGAACTGCTAGATGTTGGCAAGAGAGAACTTTACCTGAGAGGAGGAAGGCTCAAGGGCCTTGTCTTGTGTTCTTAGGGACAAGAAGGCAGATCTGATTTCTGAGGAAGAGACTCCTATCTGAATGACAGCTCTGTGGCAAAGAAGGGACTAGCTGATCACTGGTTAAATCCCCCTGGGGGTCAGAATGCAGGGCAGGGGAGGCCAGGACAAAGGCAGAGATGCTGCCACCCTCAGCCTCGGGGTTGACTCCCCCCTGTTGTCTTTGAGGCCATTCTTTATCCAAATTAGGTGAAAACATGGTTTCCTGACCATCTCAGCTTTCCAACCCATGCTCATTGGCTGGCTGACTTGATACTTGATCTGGAAACACAAAGGTATTTCTTTGAAATAGAGCACTCTGTGGGGCTCGTGGACATCTTGAAGTCCCTGTTTAGAAGACTGTTTCCTCCCACATTTTTAGGTAACATTGATGTGGTCTGGACTGTTTGTACTCTTCTTTTATTATTTTTTCCACAACCAGCACAGATATTCAGATAGCTCTGGACAGGATTTGGCACATATATATTTCACCTCTGTTTTCGTCCAACCCTTGCGTACCCTTGAAGAGCCATCAGAGGTCAGACCTCCACACTGATCTCTTGACACTAGAGGACAGGATCATTGTAGAAGTGCGTAGGTCCAGGACCTCTCATTTGACCTGAGATAAAACAGTTGAAGAATCTGGACCCCAACTTGTTCATCTGTGAAATGCAGATGATAGTATTTATCTGGTTAAAATGAGCTGGGATTCATAGAGATTATCTGGAAAGCATTGGGTAAATAGTCCTATTTCCATCTTCTCCTGCCACATGTACTTGAAAATATTGTACTTCTAGAGAAATTCTATGTAATTAGGATTGTCACCTGGTGTTTGATAAGGTCACCTTCCTGAATGGAAGTCCATGTCAGCTGACAGTTACCCTTGCTTTGCTCCACCTATCCGTCACATTGAGTGGCCCTGGACCACCATGGGGACTTGGTAGAAATGAAAATTCTGAGTTTCATCCACACCCTCCAAATCAGACACTGTGGATATGACACCTGTTTTAACAAACCCTCCAGAGAATTCTGATGCCAATGAAGTTGGAAAAAGCACTGCCCTGGAGTAACTTATGGTGGTTCCAGGGCTTTGTCTATTAGCTTGCAGCCCCAACCTTCCCCATCACTTGTCCTGACTGTGCCTTTCTTCCTGCCTGGAATACCTAAAAAAGGAAATGCTTTCTAACTTGCTGAAACTCTTCTTCCAATTCATGGAACTTCAGAAAAGTGTCCCTTGCCAGAAAATTCTCACCCATCTATAGACGCCAGTATTTGTCTGTTACAGTCATTAAAGTGATTCTTGCTTTGGCTTATTTTTAATATACATGCATGGCCTTATTTTCCTAATAGAATATCAGTTCTTCAAAGAAATTGTCAGGCACCGATGGCTCACACTTGTAATCCTTGCTACTCAGGAGTCTGAGATCTCAGGATCTATATTTAAAGCCAGCCCCGACAGATAAGCCTTAGAGAAAGTCTTCACTAGATTTCTTTATAGAGAAACTGATATTAATACCTGGACCAAGATGTATGTTGCATAATTTTCCAGTGATGTTATTCCGTCTACCATTCTTCACTGGTTTTTGAGAGGCAAATATGGGGGTGGTCATTCAGGGTCACTGCTCTGATCCAAAAGCTAATATGGACTTGGTGTTCTCTTCCACTAATACCAACCCACCACAAAGAAAACAGATGGGTTTCCAAAGATGTGTTCATTGAATTTATATGCCTAGAAGCTCTTGGATTTTTTTTCTTAGCTACACCTATAGATCTATACTCAAATGGCATTATTAGGAGCTGGTGGAATCTTTAGAGTGTGGCGCATAGTTGGGAGATGTACGCCACAAGCTCTGGAAGGGAGGGTATGTGTTGCTCCTGCCCTCCTTGCTCTTGCTTCCTGGTCACTGTGAGGTAGCAACTTTACCACATCCTTCCCGCCATAATGCTCTGTCAATTTTGCAGTGGGGCCAGGCAACTATGGACTGAAGAAAATCTCTAAAACCATGAACCAAAACAAACCTTTCACCTCCTAAATTACTCCTCTTGGGTATTTCGTTACAGTAGTGAAAAGCTAACACACCAACTTAAGAACCAGAACAACCCAAAAACCCACCCATTGTATTGTGATGATTTACTAAAATTTCTGACAAGTTATTGTTGTTAATGTCTTATTGGACTGAACTCATAAACTAAACTTGATCTTAGATGTTTATATAAGAAAAAAATATATTCTGTATAGGGTTTAGTACTATCTGTATCCATTGATTGCCTTGGATTACATCAGCCAAGTATAAAGGAGGAGAGAGTTATGGCAAATTACATCTGTCATCCATCACTCTGCTTCTCATCATTTTCTCTAAAGGTCCATGAGGACTGTTAATCCCTTAAGCTATAGTTATATAGCATAAAATTTTATGTACATCATTATCAATTTGTATGGTAAGTTTAGGACTCCCACCATCTAACCAGAATATATGCTATTTCAGAGCCTCACATCCTAAAGCTATGTAGGTACATATGCACAGAACATAACTCATAGTGTAGCTATATGTAGTATAAAATGTACTTCTGTATTTATATCCAGTAAGTGATATATAATTAACTACTGGAGCAAAACATATAAGCATAATATATAGTATATGCATTATTTAAGCATAATTAATATATAATAATAATATAGTTAACATAACTAACTTGGGGGAAAGTAACTAAACCTAATTGCAAGTCAACAGATTATCTACAGACCAGTATAATGTTTCATGCCTGTAATCCAAGATACGTGGGCAGCAGAGTAGAATGTTCAAAGTCTGGAAAGCCCAGAGTAAGAACTTGAGACCTTATCCAAAAAAATAAGTAAAACAGTAAAAGGAGGGGAACAAAGAGTGGTAGAGTGTCTGCAAAAGGCTCTAAGTTCAGGCCCTGCAAAAGTAACAAGCAGAAGGCTCTAAATTCAGACACCAATATCTTTAAAAAAAAAAAGGCTATTAGTAGACGTCATGCCCAATCAGATGTCCCAGAGATTCCCTTTTCTTCTGCTGTGCAAATCAGGACCTGTTAGGGAAAGAAAGGGCAGTAATTCCAAATTGCACACCAAAGACCAAAAAAGTCAAATGTGTTAGCTCAGAGGGCCCCGCTGGGGAGGCGTTAGGAAGGTGATTCAATACCCAGTGCCCCGGAGAACTAACTCACTGCAGAGGAAGCATCCAGAAGAGTTCAACCCCATGTGGAGCCTGGTGCTCGGGTTCTAACGTTTCAGTTTCCAAGGTTGATCATAACTTGAAAATATTTAATAGAAAACTCCAGAAATAAACAATTCATACCTGGGAAGAGGGCATAATTATAGAGTTTGAACTCAGGTCCTCACTCTGGGCCAGAATTAGCTTGTTCAGCTGGCATTCTACCCCCTTGAACCAATGCCTGTGTAAGTTTTAAGTAATTTTTATCATAGCATACTGTCCTATTTTGTTATTGTTGTCATCCTCCTACTGTGTTCAACTTATAAGAAGATTTATACCACGTGTATGTGCATAGGAAAAGAGGGGGCTAGGAATATGGCCTAGTGGTAGAGTGCTCGCCTCGTATACATGAAGCCCTGGGTTCGATTCCTCAGCACCACATATATAGAGAAAAGCCAGAAGTGGCACTGTGGCTCAAGAGGTAGAGTGCTAGCCTTGAGCAAAAAGAAGCCAGGGACAGTGCTCAGGCCCTGAGTCCACGCCCCAGGACTGACAACAAAAAACAAATAAACAAAAAATAAATAAATAAAAACAACAAATAAACATAGGACAAGAGTACATCGGGTCCGTGTTACCTGTGACTTGGGTCATCCACGAGGGTTTTGAGGTGTGTTCCCCCAGGGATGAGATGGGGCTTCTGCACTTTCTAGCTGCCTGAACTTCAGCAAGGATCTTAACTCCTTACCTTTTGTTTTCCAACCCTGACCACAGGACAAGAACTCCTGTCCTGTGGATTGTCACTGAGTTCTGAGTCCTATGAAGTAGAAGCAGAATGGAGAGCACTGTAAATTACAAATTGCTGGATAAATGTTGGTGGTTTTTGCACTGGAGGCAGGCACTTTAAAAACCTTCGTAGAGCAAATGTTATAAGTCAATAAAAAACAATATATATTGCAGAGTAGGTGTCGAGGAGTTAAACGAGTATTCATTTCACCAACTGCCATGAAAAGAATTCTAAGATACTGAAAAGTCAGAGCTACGTAATGTAGATGAGGTACTAGCAGCTACACTAGAGAATTCTAAACGGGAGCTGAACTAAGAAAGACCTGTGTTCCTCCAGGAAATGGGTGGATGGGCAGATGAAGGTAAGCAATGAGGAATGTTGCAAGTGGAAGAAAGATGATATTATTTTACAAATCAACTCTATGTGGTACAAAAGAAGGTTGTCCTTGGCCTGGGAAAGATAGGAGTAGTCTGGAGGAAGATCCGGTATCCACGGGAGAAGGGCGGTTCTCCTTTTATCTAGCCTCCTGCTCTGCACAGTATTGGATTGTGCCTTAGAAGTAACTTCTTTTCCAGATAGAGGTCTTTAATCCCTGTGGGACATGGGACTGGTCCACTAGGGCTGGCCTAGAAGGAACTCAGCCAGAGTTCTTCATGTCAGAATATTTGTGGCAATTGTATGTATCTTAAATATAGCCATAAGCCAACCACTATGGACCCTCTCATTCCTGGGAATTCAATAATTTTGGCAACGGTCTGTCTCTCTCGTGTCTGGGAGACATTCCATTTATGATCACATGAAATATTAATAGGTTAATAAAGCCCTACAACTGACCGTGTTTGCAATTTTAACAGTATAAACAGAATGAATTTGAAGTATTGCCAATGTACTAAACACTTCCCTTTACACTATTGTCTTTATGTTTATAGGCACAGTTTGGATATTGTTTGAGCATATGTTAGTATGATTTGTTTTGGGGGGTTTTTTTAGTCAGTAAAAAATGGATGAGAAAGGAAAATCAGCAATGATTTTCACAATCCTATTAGCCTTAGTCATGCATAAACATTATTTCCTATTGAGGTAATGCTGGGTATTTACTGGTTTATTACACTCACTCAAAAAGAAACAAATGTCTTCCCTTTGCTTTCAGCCTTAGTCAATGAAAGGAAGAGAGAAAATGACTATCAGGATGCAGGGTACACTGCGGAGCAGGGCAATTTGATAAAGGCTGGTTTATCCCAAGGTGGATGAGTCTGATAGGAATCTGGTGAAATCATCAACCAGGGCACAGGGGTTGCCGGGACTGGCTGCACTCAGACTGAACCAGCTTGTGGTGAAAAGTTGAGCCCTTCTCTCGGGAGAGGGCAATCCACTTGGCTGAAGCCGGTGGCTCCCGTGGATGGCACCAGGCTATTGTTCAGGAAATTAGTGTGTCTGCTTCATTAGCTCCTGGGGAGGGGGGGCTTAGGATATTGAACCCACCTCTGCCCTCCCTCCCCCAGTGTAAACTTCCTGCTTAGTAGAGAGCATTTAACTCATCCCCATTCACCACAGGATTGGGCTGGCTTTCAAAGTCCTGACAGTGAATTACTGTGTGGGTAATGTGGAAGCCACGCATGCTTTGTGCAGACTTGCCCTGGAGCGCTTTGAAAGTGAAAGGGAATTGCTCTGGCTGTGGCCTTGGCCGGAAGGAAGAGATGGAAGAGGGCAGCCAGGCTCCGCCTGGTCCTGTGTGCGGCCTCCTGGGGCTCAGCAGAAGCTTGTGCTCTGGGGCCGCTGACAAGGACTAACAGGTTGACCATGGAGTGATTCACTTAGCTCGCTGCTCCTGGTGCTGCTGGAGGACATCACAGCCCGACACTGGACATGCATAAGCACTCCCATGAGACAGGGACAGGGGGGTGAGAGAGGGTGGGACGGAGGTTCAGAAAGGGGAAGCCAGCCCCTCTGTCCACCTTCCTGGAAACCCCACGCGTGCCTGAAGAACCCAAACTTAGCAAGTGGATACCAGATGCCTGGGTGCTGATAGCTTAGTTCTCTTAGCTGGGTGAGAAATAACAATCCAGTGCTGGGGAGGGAGGGAGGGAGGGAGGGAGGGAGGGAGGGAGGGAGGGAGGGAGGGAGGGAGGGAGGGAGGGAGGGAAGGGAACCAAGGGTTTTCACATTGCCCAAACTTGAAGGTGGCATCTGTAATAAGCAACTCATCCAAATTTTGTCTCTAATGAGACATCTCTATGAGCTCCTTCTCTTAATAACCACTCTTCCTTAATAACCACAAAGCCAGTAAACAGATTTTTTTTTTAAGGAAAGGCTACAACCCTAACTGAATTTGGGGCTTAAGAGACGTCATGGAATGCTTTTGGTCAGTAAGAACAACCTCTAAAAGCCTGAAAATGTCTGAAAAATGCATAGACAACCCAGGAGGCAGTAGTAGGGTGTGGCTTGAGACCAACCTAGTGTTTTGAGGATTCCCAGTGGAACGGCATTGGGTTTCAGAGTTCCGGAAGCAGGAGAGTGAATAAGCAGAGCTTGCCTGAGAGCAAAGAAAGCTTCCTGCTCCCCTTTTGTTGCAGGTGTAATAACCGCCCCTGGCTGGGTGCTCACAAGCTACTTCTTTCTGGAGACACACACCTCCTTGTTTGTCCCTGTCTCCCTGGTAGAGAAGTGCAGGGGACATCTCCGGGGAATGCCCAGCCTATCCATCTCGTTCAGGGCTCTGGTTTCTTCTCAGAGCTTCTCTTTGAGAAACTGTGGCCTGCCTTTTCTGTTTTTCCTCCTCGTTTCAGATTCATTTTCCAGAATCATGGCAGTGGCTTGCCCAGCACTGCTGCCCACACGGGGAAATGGCTGCTACTTAGGATTCGGTTTGCTAAAACGAGGCTGGTTAATAAGTAGACAGCTCTGGTTATCACTTGCTTGTTTTTATTACAAACCTGGGGAGAGGCTCAGGTTACCTTCACATGCCAGTCTCCCAACTTGAAAAGTCTGGGAGCAGAATGTATTTTGAGTGCTGGGCTAGGTTTTCTCAATAGAAAACTGATCTGAGGATTGGTCTTGAGGGTGTGTGAATCAGCTACCCTGAATTTTCTGATGGCTTTGTTTCTTGGTAACTGCTTTCTTGTTTTAAGGATCTCTTTGCTTTCAGTAAAATGTATTCGATAACCTCTTCCTTTCTTGTTAACCCATGCACCTAGGCCTTTCTGAGTTCTTTCCTTGAGGTGTCTTTCCCTGTAAGCAATTGTTAAGGGACTGAGTCACCCGTGTGGTAGCCTGTGGTTGGATGTGGGCTGAGGTTATTCAGTGACTAATTTCCAAGGGGAGGAGAAATTGGCTTATCATTGGGGAGGGCTACTTTTTTTTTTCAATCCATGCCGCAGGCAGCTTCCCTCCAAGGCTGGCTTAAACAAAATGATCTTTCTTGGGCTGGGGAACGATTCTGTCTGTGCCCTTCCTGAGGATTTCCTCTCTGAAGAAGAAGCTGTCTAAAATATCTGAGTGTGAAACTGAGGATTTTGATGAAATAAGCAAACAAAGGAATCGCGGAACCAGGAGCTGAGCCAATGTGCTTTTTGCACACTGCCAATAATACAGGTGGTTTCCTTAAGAAAACGTAAGTCACTTTAATTCTTTCAGAATGAAAGGAACTCGTGAGAATCCTTTTCGGTTTTTTCCAGCTAATTCATTGCATGGTCTGACAGAGTGGTATGCTTACAAATTCTAGATTTGGAAGGGTGGAGTTGGAAATGCAATCGACTATACGTAATATTCTCTTTCTACAAAGCCTCTATGTGTGTGATTTAAATGTCCCATAAAGAGACATGGTTTCTGTGAGACAGTTTCCCCAAACAAAGAGAAATAAGCAGTCTTTTATTTTTTTATGCTATTTTTCTTTCCAGAAACAATTTTAAGATGTTGCTTCTTACCTTGAAGCAACTTGTGAATCAGTGAGTTTTTATGTGATTTACAGAGTTTTGTGGACATGAAATATAGTTGTATATAAAGATGCCTAACTTAGTCTTCAGATAATTAATTCCAAACTCACCCCAGTACTTTCTGGTCTGCCGAGAATATGGGCAAACTGTTTGTTGAGCTGGGTGCTGTGGGCATAGGCACCAATAACAGCTGCCTTCTGGGGCCATGGTGATGAGGTTCTAGAATACACCGCCCTGTTTACAAGCCCCGGAAGGACTTCAACCACAAGACACAGTAGCGATTGGGGCAGAAATAGAAGGAAAGGTGATACCCACCAACGAGCACTGTGCTTCCTATGCAGCCAGAGCACTGGACAGTGTCTGTGCCTGCGCTCAGGTAATGGAAGATGAGTATTTGTGTTGAATTTGACTAACCTTTAATAGGAAGTTCTTTTATTTTTATGCTTACATCGTCTTCTGTCTGTAAAACTTACCTAAAGATGCTAATATCGAAATTTCCTAGAGGGAAAAAAAACTATTTCAAAGATAATATCTGATACTTTTAACTTACTATGATTAAATGAGATGCTTGTTTGAGAATAAGAGACTCAAGTGGAGCCTTGAAGTGAATGGCAATTGTGTGTATATGCATCTGTGTGTGTGTGTGTATGTGTGTGTGTGATTTATTTTACTTTATAAGGCTAGTCTAATTTTCTCCTAGGAGATCAGAGTTTGAGTCTTGTGCAGGAAAAAAAGTTAATGTATATTTAATGTCATGTCTTTACTTGTTAGCCAAATACATTAAAAAAAAAAAAAGAAAAGAAAAGAAACTCTAGGAAGATATTGTCATGGGAGGAATGCTAGCCTGATATGTTGTTTTACCATGCGGAATTATTGAGTCTTAGCTGTTCAGTCGCAGGAGCTCTGTGGAGTAGTAAAGTCCACACTGTACTGGAATAGCAGGGGCTCTCCACACCTAACACTGCAGATGTTGAAGAGAGATGCTCTCTTCTCATCTCTCCATCCTTCCACCACGTAAGAATTGCCTCTAGCTGCTCCATGTCATGAACCCAAGTTACCTCATTTGAAGCGATGATTCTAGCGTTAGCTTTAAAAATTACAATAGGATCACATGTCTTCTTATCGTTGGCTTTCTTTAGAGCCAAGGATGAAATTATCTGGGTGCTTTTTAAAACTCAATCTTGGGAAGTCATGTAGCTTGGCAAACCCACATAAGAATTTACAAAAGCTTCCAACTTCTAAGTCTCCCATTTTGATGGAGACTTAAACTCAGATTCCCTGCCCTGCCATGATTGAATGTTTGTATTGGGCTCCACTGTGGATAACATGAGGATGCATTCAGGCTAATAGCAAGATTATTTTAAAGTACTCAAGGCAGGCTAGGGTATCACAGGCAAGCATAGAATGCTGACGGCCCGGGGCTGGCTCCACCCACCCGGGCTGAGCTTCCATTCTTACTGGCGCCTCTGCCATGCTGGGTATTGACTATGAATATTTGCCAAGCACCTTCATTCCCTGTAGGAAGGCACAACACAGTGTAGCGGTATCATTCTTAATTGTTACGTTTCCTTCTGATCACCGCTACACATGGCACTAGGAAATCTAATAAGGTTTTCTTTTCTCTCTCTAATGAGGTTTTTCTTAAGTTATTTATAAATTCTAACTCCTCATTATTTCCTTTCATATCACCAAATTTGTTTTTAAATACACCTCTGCTGTTTTGAAAGAAAGATATTCAACTTCCCTCAATTAATTAAAATTAATTTGACATTCTCTTTTCATTCATATTATTTATCCTTCAAAAGAGTTCTATGGTCCTTAGAGGCTTGAGGTCGGCTTTATGGTCTTGCCAAGAAAGAGGTATTTCTGTTGTGTGTTAACTGGAGACAAGATAGGCCAAATAAAGATGTTGTCTGGATGGGTGCTTAGTGGCTCAAGCCTGTAATTGCAGCGACTCAGGAGGTCGTGGCCTGAAGGATCTTAAATCCAAGCCAGCCTGGACATTAAAGTCTGCAAGACTTCATCTCCAGTTAACCAGCAAAAACCTGGGCTGGAAGTGTGGATCAAGTGAGCGCCAGCCATGAACAAGCAGGCTGAGTAGATCCAGCACATTCCAGTGCCATCAACATGAAAGGGAAAAAAGAAAACGTTACCGGAAGCTCAATGCAGACAGGAAATAACAGAGAACAGTGACTACTTGGTTAGAAATACTGTAAGTCCCAGCGGCTTCTAGACATTTGGAATTTTACTTATTTTATTTGTCTTTATTGAGGACAGTAATGACAACGGTACCAGCCATTTGTGGGTGACTCGTCTTGGACTCTGTATGGTGGTTTATACCCAGTGGCATATTTAAGCTGATGTGCCAAGTTCATCTTACAGTTCCTTTTGGTCCATTATGGCACTGCCTGGTCTGGGGCGTTGTGTGCATGGGAGATTCAGTGATCTGCCCACTGCTGGCTTAGCCCATTCCTCACAGGGTTTGTGACCCAGGAAAGCTGTGGGTGCTCACTCTGAGCAGACGCGGAGTCTTTTCATTAAACCCTAAGTCGGGAAAGACAAGAGAGGGAGAAGTATTCATGGAGAATCTGTGCTGACTTCCGGCCAAATCTACGACAGTTGCTTCACCCATCCTGCTAGGAGAATCTGTCAGGTGTATGAGCTCACCGTGACCTTGGGACTGGCCACCCTGCTCTGTATCACTAAGCACTTGAGTCATGAGGCTGTCACGTGGGCCGGAGCATCCTCGGGCCTACAGGCAGGGCCCAGGTGTGACCGCTCTGGCGTGAGGACTTGGGAGAGAACTCCATGGTGAGGCTGCCCCACACGTCAGGTGTGGAGGAAGGACAGACTAGCCCCTAGTGCCAGAAAGCACATGGGTGTTGGAAGGGAAAGGAGGAGGGCGGACATGAATTGTATTAATTACCATGGAGAAACTTGCTTCCTCTGGGTTCCCTAGGGAGCTGAAGAGATCACTTCAGTGGTGTTTGGGAAACACAGGCCTAGAAAACTTTCTTTTGTTGCTCTTTGTACCTTGTTTGTACACTTAATTGGTTACTTTTGTTATAAAATCCACCAGACTCTGAAAAGCTCCCTTGTGTGGTGAAGGCCACTGCTCTGCTACATCCTTCCAGGCACGAGATAAGGAAGCGGGCAAGACCCACGGGTTCTTGTCCCACATCCCACGATGCAGAAAAGCCCTTCCCCTCTCCCCAAGGACGTGGGGCTTCTTCTAAATTCTGTCCTGGAGCAATGCCTGCTCAGCGCTGTCTACTAAACCAGTACATTTCTATGGAAAGGACTTGGTTGGTTTCTATTGGGCTTGGTTCCGTTTTCAGCCTGCTGTTGTTTCCTATCTTCTTTCTCTCCTCCCGCAGCAGTCATACCACAAGTCTTTCAACTGCACATCTTGCTTCTTGTCCACCTGAGCCCCTGCCCCTCTTCCATGCCACCATCTCAACCGTTCTCCAACCCGGTATGCCCATGTTGTCTGTCTGCTGCATCGCCTGGAAAGAATCAGGCTAGGAACTGCTCCCGCACAGCCCAAACAGCCCGTGCCTGCTTTCCCTTCCCTCCTCTCACAAACACGGGGAGCACCTCCTCCCGCATCTCCATCTCAGGTCTCAACCAAAGCCACGCTGGATCCAATAATCATTTCCTGGATTCATTTATAACTTTCATTCTGCCCTTCTCGGAATATGCTATGTAATTGCAAATTATAAACTCATACCTCCTCTTTCCCGTTTAACTTGATTCTTCCACCACTGACTCTCCTAAAGGAGAGTTAGGGAAAGGCTCACTGGGAGTCCTCACCCCAGTGTGGGGTTTGAACCCGGGGCCTGGACACTGTCCCTTAGCCTTTTCATTCGAGGCTCCACTTCCGGCTTTTTGTGGGTTCACTGGAGGGAAGAGTCTCACAGCATTTCCCCCACAGGCTGGCTTCAGAGCGTGCTCCTCAGGTCTCAACCCCCTGAGTAGCTAGGATGCCAGGCGGGAGCTGGGGGCCTGGCCAGTCCTCGCTTCTCAACCGGTCAGGCGTCCAGGCCTCGTGGCCACGAAGCTCCAGCCCACAGTGATCTGCGCCCGTGGGCTCCGTGACTGCGTGGCATCCCCGGTGTCCTTTTAAAGTCCTCCTCTGTACTGTGCTTGGGCCCCCTCCCCTGTTGCCTTCTTACTATGAGTTTTGCCTATAATTCCTATGATTTTTCCTCTTACCTCTGGACCATTACTCCCCTCCCAGTTTCTCTATACTGTTTTCTCATAAGCTCCAGTATGGAGTTGGTAAGAGACAGAGCGCCCCTCAAAGCTCCCCTTTGCCTCTTCTGTCATATCCCTGCACTCTATTAGCTTGGAAAGATAGGGCAGGTGATTATTAACAATAGAAACAATTTAGAAAGCGCCATTTTAGTACTGTTGGTATACATTACACTCACATGTATTGCCTTTAAGAAGCTATGAGTTGGGGTTGGGAATATGGCCTAGTGGTAAAGTGCTCACCTTGTATACATGAAGCCCTGGGTTCGATTCCTTAGCACCAAATATATAGAGAAAAGCTGGAAGTGGCGCTATGGCTCAAGAGGTAGAGTGCTAGCCTTGAGCAAAGAGAAGCCAGGGACAGTGCCCAGGCCCTGAGTCCACACCCCAGGACTGGCAACAAAAAACAAATAAACAAAAAGAAGCTATGAGTTCCAAATTAAACCAGTGTGCCATTTCATCCTCAACCCTACCGCCCTGAGATATGCATCCATCCAGTGTGTTAATTTTCTGTGGTTGCTATAACAAATTCTTTAGTAGCTTAGGGCTGAGGCTATAGCTCAGTGGTAGAGCACTTGCCTAGTATGTGTGAAGCCCTGCATTTGAACCCCAGCACTGCAAAAGAACAAGATAGTGGCTTAAAACACCACAAATATATTATCTTATAGAGGTCAGAATCACAAATTTAATTCCATGAGCCAGTGTCAACCAACTTGTCAACTGGGCCTTACTTTTTCTGGAGGCTCTAAGGAAAACTCCCTCCTTTTATGAAACTTTACCTCTTCTAAAAGTTTCCTATATTCCTCCTTGGCTTATGATTTCTACTTCCACTTTCAAAATCAACAGCATAACATTTTCTAATTTTTCTCTCTCCCTCCCTCACTTCCTTTCCTTCTTTCCTCTCCTTCCTTCTCTCCCTCCCTTCTTTCCTATTCTCTCCTTCCTTCCTCTCTTTCTTCCCTTCTCCCACTCCTTCCTCCCTCTTTCCCTTTGTCCCTTCCTTCCTCCCTCTCTACTCTTCTCTCTAGGTAGAAGGACTATCATTGTTGCCTACCCTTGACTTTGACTCTCCTACCTCCCTCTTCCACAGGTAAAGACCCTTGTGATCGGATTGAATCTGCCAGTGTTCCATATCGTCTTTGCCTTTGTCATATCTCTAAGGGACCCCATTCACAGGCTCCAGGAATTAGGGTACAGGCATCTTACAGGAGAGGGACATTCTTTTGAGTCTCACATCAAGGAAACCACACTCAAAACTGTGATTTCTCTAAAAAATGTGAACGTCAAAGTCAGCTTTCTAATTGCTTGCTTTATTTCCAGATGCAGAGGGAACTTATCTATGCAAGAGGAGATGGCCCCGGTGCCTCTCGGCCCGGATCCGCAGCTCACCCACCCCACGCAATTCCCAACTCGCCACCATCCACGCCTGGGCCCCATCCCATGCCTCCCTCCCCATCCAGAATTCCCTACGGGGGCACACGCCCCATGGTGATTCCTGGAAATGCCACCATCCCCAGAGACAGACTCTCCAGCCTGCCAGTCTCCAGATCCATTTCGCCAAGCCCCAGCGCCATTTTGGAAAGGAGAGACGTCAAGCCTGATGAAGACATGAGCGGCAAAAACCTGGCTCTGTACAGGAACGAGAGTTTCTATGCGGATCCTTACCTGTACCACGAGGGGCGGATGAGCATAGCTTCGTCACACGGCGGGCACCCCCTGGATGTCCCCGACCACATCATTGCCTATCACCGCACCGCGATTCGGTCAGCGAGTGCGTACTGTAACCCTGCCTTGCAAGCAGAGGTGCACATGGAGCAGTCACTGTACAGACAGAAATCCAGGAAGTATCCGGACAGCCACTTGCCTACTCTGGGCTCCAAAACACCCCCGGCCTCTCCTCACCGAGTCGGTGACCTGAGAATGATAGACATGCACCCTCATAATAATGTGCCCGACCGGGCCTCGCCCAGTCGCCAGTCGTTTAAAAAGGAGCCAGGCACCTTGGTGTATATTGAAAAGCCACGGAACCCTCCAGGATTATCCGGCATTGTGGACCTTGGGCCTCCTCTAGTTGAGAAGCAAGTTTATGCCTACAGCACTGCTACAATCCCCAAAGACAGAGAAACCAGGTAAGGCCTGGGGGGCTGGTGGAGGGTGTGCTCTAGAAGCACAGAGAGAAAAGGCAGGAGAGAAGAAAGCTGGCCTCAGAGCAAGTTGTTCCCTGCAGAGGAGCTGGGTGGGAGGGGCGTGGTTTGCACTAGGAAGGTCAGCTGCAGCCTGTGGTGTGGCATTCCCAGTCACAACTTGGAATCATTCACGAGATAAGTGTTCTTAACAGAAGCCATTCAGACAAATGGATCAAGAGGTGGTCAGTAGTAACTGGTCTGCCGTAGCAAGGAAGGAGTGCGTAGTTTAACAGTTCACAGTGGCCACTGATATTTTTCTTTTAGAATGTCATGTTGTGTTTTCATCTGGCTTAGGGACAGGAATGTGTTACTGCCTGTCTTCTGGGATGATAAAATATGAGTTTGCATGAACATGACATGGTTTAAATTTAATGCTTATTTGGAAATGGTGCTGAAATCAGCAAAGTTTTTCTAGTGAATGAGGCGTTGAAAATATCTTTTTAAACATTGTAATTGTATTTTAATTCATCAGTCCTGAGCCTTTCTCCTCTATCATCCAAAATCTATACAGTAGTAGCAGAAAAGCTAATTTTGATATAGGGAATTACTTGAGCCTGAATGGATTGGAGAACATGGTGATAATGTTCATAATCCTAAAAATCTGGTCAAAGAAATTGAAACCAAAGAAGTTGGCATGTGTTACAGCTGTCATATATGAATTCAGAAGGAGGAGATGTAACAATTAAGAATCGGGGGCTGGGCTGGGAATATGGCCTAGTGGTAGAGTGCTTGCCTCATATACATGAAGCCCTGGGTTTGATTCCTCAGCACCACATAAACAGAAAAAGCCGGAAGTGGTGCTGTGGCTCAAGTGGTAGAGTGCTAGCCTTGAGCAAAAAGAAGCCAGGGACAGTGCTCAGACCCTGAGTCCAAGCCCCAGGACTGGCAAAACAAAAAAAAAAAGGAATTAGGGGCTCGTAGTGGTGACACTTACCCGTAATCCTAGTGATAGGGAAGTCAGAGATGGGAGGATGGTGGTTAAAGGCCAGCCTAGGCAAAAAAAATTAGCAAAACCATGTGTCCAAAAAAACCAACAACAACAAGCTGAGGGTGGTATAGTTTGTGTCTGTAATCCTAGTTATATGGGAGATAAAAGTAGGGGGAATCAAGCAAGGGCAGCTCTGGGCAGAAGTAGACTCTATTTGAAAGAAACAAAGGCTGGCTGTGTGGCTCAAGTGTTAACACACTTGTGTAGCAAACATATGGCCATGAGTTCAAACCCCAGTCTGCCAAAACAAAAGTAACCAAAAAAGACAAAAATTACAATCTGATATTCAGTTACTCAGAACCTTCTTAGACCACTACCCCTTACTAAAAATGGTATTATTACATAACTTTATGGAGATAAGCCCAAACTTGTGAATGAATTAGGAACTGTTTTTATATCCAAATCACAAAGCTCTGTCCCTTCTAGCAGAATATTATCATGGGAAGCTGACCTTCTGTGCCTGTTTAGTCATAAGGATCTCATGCAGAAGGCTTCCGGGAGAGCAGAATGAGAGTAAACGTGAACCCCTGGGGATCATAATGCAACAGTGAATTCTAGCTCCCATAGTTAGAAAAACAGCAACAGTGACCGGCTTGCTTGTATAGAACTAGGACAACTTAAGGTTTGAAAACAAAAATCATTGCCTCCTTCCCAAAGCCCTTAGCAGTGAAATTCTAAGCTGCCTAGGAAGGGCTCCCCCAGAGGCTCATCAGAACATCAGCATCTCCACCAGAGAGGGATCCAGCAAGACGTAACAAAGGCTCGGGAGCTTGTGCTGTGAGCTTTGGGACAGGGTGATCGATGGTTCCTATGATGGGCAGCGAGGGGCGGGGCAGGAAATGGTGCGTCACTGTCAAGATGGGGCTCAGAGCCCTGTGAGTTCAAGTTCGGTGAGGGAACAAGAAACAGAATCCGCCTCTGGGCATTGTCCGGCCTCCTGCCGCGCCCACGCTGCCCTGCCTGGTGAGCGGCGGAACGGAGCGCTTCAGGTCCGTCCACCTCCTGCGTATGGGGGCACTGGAACCTATGAGATGTTCCCCTTGCGTTCTCTTTTCGGAGCCCCCCCCCCCCCCCGTCTCTTCCACCCTGGCCTGCTGGCCTTAGACACCCTGTGCCCACCTCAAAACCACATGTTCCTGTCTTATATCAGAAAACTTTGTCAGGAATCCAAATGACTGTGTGTCTACCTGTGATTGAGCATATAAGAAAAACGCACTGAGATGGATGCGCCCTGAACTGCAGTGTCATCGTGGCCAGCTCTCCTGATGATGGCCATCACTCTGGATGGTTTTGCACATGTTCACATGGCTCCTTCCCCCCCACCCCCCGCAATGTGCAACAGCTTGCACTCCTCTCCTGCTCATTAACCCCACGGACGGCAGCTGACGGTGAGGGAAGATGGGGTGGTGGGGTTGGTGAGATCCATTCTCTGCGATACTGCATGTACACACACACACACAGACACACACACACACACACACACACACACACACACCTCACTTTTAGAGCCGGTGTAAGGAAAGACCATGCTTCCCCCACTATTTCCCCCCTCCTCTTCCACTCCTGGTGAGGGAAGTGAGCCATGGTGCTCTCCAATAAGGGGGGCCAGAGCCCACAACTTCTGCCACTGCTACCTAAACAGGTAAGAGCCCTGGATGGGAAGTCCGGGCTACGTCCTTCCTGCTCTCCAGCAGCAGTGTGATGGTCGCTATCACATCCTGGAGGCCTTTTCTGAACCACACTCTGGGGCAAGTATTTCCATAAATCACATGTAGTTGTCATGACAACCATGAGGTACGTACTAGCATCACCCCCCATTTTATAGATGTGGGAAACTGAGGATCAGAGAGAGGTTAGGTAGCTTTCCCACCGTCGCAAAGCCAGTAAGGGGCAAACAGTATCAAAGTCCACGGAAGAATCTACTTTTTTGCCAGGCATGGTTGTGCACGCTTGTAATCTGAGAACTGCGGAAGGTGAAGGAAGGAGGATCAGAGGCCAGCCTAGGCTGAATAGTGAAATCTGGTCTCAAAGAAACAAGGGCCGCTGAGCACTGGCAGTTCACACCTGTAATCCTAGCTGCCCAAGAGACTGAGCTGAAGAACGCAGTTCAGAGCCAAGCCGGGCAGGACAATCCATGAGACCCTTATCTCCAAGTAAACACTAAACAGCTGGAGGAGCTGTGGTTTACGTGGTAGAACACTGGTGTTAAGCAAGAAAAGCTAAGGGCACAGTTCCTAGGCCCTGAGTTAAAGCTCCAGTACTGGCACACACAGAAATTAAGGACATGGGGTGTGGTACTTAGTGGTCGATTAATTTCCTCATGTGCACAAGTCCAGAGATATATGTGTTTCTGCTGGGCAATATTCTTCCTCATGACTAAGAGGTGGGACACACCCTGTGTCCGCCCCCCTCCCCCTGCACCCCATGCTCACCCAGGGCAGTTAAGTAAACGCAGGAGTGAATTCTCAACATTTCATCCAGATTCCTTCCAAAACTGTTCTAGAACTTGATACTATGTGACTGTTCCCAAAGGATATTTACAGTCACAAACATGGTCGAATTTGCATAATTATACTGCTAAATATATACATGCCATTTAAAATATAACTGCCCTAGCTAGTATATTAGCACAATTATGCAGAAATTGAGAAAGGAAGAAGAGAACATTCTTGGTAGGTTTTATTTAAAAAAGAAGAAGAAGAAGCTGTGTCCTATGTCAAAGGAAAAGAAAATTTCAAGATCACCAGAAGCAATTACCAAAACATAAAATTATAACCCATTGTCTGGTTTATCCGGTGACGTTATTTTAGAAATATTTAATCTGGATAAGTATTTTTAAAGAGCGTCTCACCTTTTAAATATTTAACTTCATAGGTACAGAAAATGCCAAACCAATTTTGGTTGCAATTTCATAATATTAAAAAGCAAATAAAACTGAGAGTGGTTTATATGAAACTCTCAGGAGAAATTTTACATCTAAGACATGAAGCAACAAAACTACAGGGGGGAAAGAGAGAGAGGGCTGCCGCTCCGCTTCCGGGAGCACCCTGGATTCCTCTACCATGCCAGATGGCTCTGCAGCGCCAGCGCCCAAACACCTGCGAACGTTAAGCATCAGAGAGAGCAATGCTCTGGCCACATCCACACTCAGGAGACACAGCAGAAGCGGGCTTGAAGGAACACCATTTTATTACCACTCTGGTGACATGGAAATTGCCTCTCTAAAGACCTAAGTCATTTAATCTTTTTTTTTTTTTGGTGGGGGGGGTCACTAGGGTTGAACTCAGGAAACTTGTGCTTGCTAGGTAAGCACTCTAACTCTTGAACCCCATTTCCAGCACTTAGATTAGTTTAGTTGTTATTGTTTTAAATCAGACAGGGTCATAGCAACTTTAGACCTCAATTCTTCCTCTTCTGCCTCCCAAGTAGTTGAAATTTCCACTGTACACCTCACCTGGCTTGTTTGTTGAGATAGTGCCAGGGGTGTCTTGCTAACTTTTTGTCTGGAATAGTCTTGAGCCTTGATCCTTCCCCAAGTAGCTGGAATTATAGGTATGTGCCCCACACCTGGCCCTGTTTAATTTTGATTTGTGTAGTTGGTCTTGAGCTCTATTTTCAAGAAGTTGGTCTTTCTTTGTTTGTAAAGGTAGTTCAGTAAGCCTGCCACAATGGAAGGCTGTACCAAGAAGACCTGGAATGAGAGGTGTATGTGGTTTCAATCCAAGTGAAAGGGGGTGAGGTTGTCCTTCCCAGAAACACTGGGTCAGACACACACCTTCTAGAAAGATAGTCTTGGAGTGTTTCAGGGGTTTTCCCAGTTATCTCCCTTTCTCTGAGCTTCTGAGAGGAAAGTTAGTCCCAGTGACTGGGAGAGGGTGACAGAGAGACACTGTGTCCAAGGTGGTTTAGTCTTTCCTTGGCCATAAAATTGCTTCATTAAGCAGCATCATTAATTACTCCATCCACAACACCTGAAACAGCCCGTAGGGGCTGTAATATTTGCTAGGTACTTTTGTAAATCACAACTGGAATCCTAGCTACTCGGCAGGCTGTGACCTGAGGATGGCAGTTCAAAGCCAGCCTGGGCAGGGAAAGTCTGTGAGACTCTTATCTCCAATTAACCACCAAAAAGCTGAAAGTGGATTTGTGCCTTAAGTGGTAGTGCACTAGCCTGGAGGGAAAATGCTAAGTAACAGTGTCCAAGCCCTGAGTTTGAGACAAAAAAAGAAAAGAAAAGAAAAGAAAGAAAGAAGGGGGTGTGTGTGGAAAGAGAGAAACACAGAGTAAAGGGAGGGAGGGAAAGATCAAGGAAACACTCTAGAACATTTAGAACATTTATGTCTTGCTATTTTCTGCTTGTAGTTCAGATCACATAATGTAAAATACCTTCATGGAAATAACAGAATTCAGGGGTGCTCACTGTCAAGCAACAAATAACTTCTTTATAAATGTGTGGCCCATTCGCCTTGCATGGAATATAATTTTCCATACACTGCGAACTTGAGCTGACATCCCCCGTGTCCATTGTTGCGCACAGAAAGCTGCCAAGTTCAAGGAACTAGGAGTGCATTCCTGCCTTGTCGGGGCCCCTGTGCTGGAGAAGCAGCCACGTGAGAGCTTGCTGGGGTGTCTGAGGAGCAGGAGAATTACAGCCAGGAGCCAATTAGAAAGCAAAAGGAGGAAACCTACATGCACAAAGAAAGCCTGTGAGCTAACCAGTAGCTGTGTCTGTTTCCGATTATTTACAATGCATTCTCATTTTACACCATTAAATGTGATTGTGTTGGTAACTTTGGGGCCTGATGCATTTCTGGCTTAGCAGTTGATCCGATGCAAGTTTAAATTTAGGTCTATGTCATTTTAAAATGGCTATGATGACCGGCAGACCTTTGATGAGTTTCTGAACTGTTTTATCTTGCTAGAGAGCAGTGGTCTGAGTGGTCTGAAAAAGAAAGATTGTTTTTTTCCTCTTCTTACTTGCGACCCACACCAGCAGTCCTCAGAGTGGGTACACTTGGCACTCCTCTGCTTGAGTTGGGTGTGATGACTTGTCAGAGGGGGCTGCCTTGTGGGGGACCAACTACTCCCTAATCCCTCCCTACTCCCAACAGTGAAGATGTTTCCAGACATTGCTCTTACCTCCTCAGTTGGTTCATTCACTCTGTCCATTATCCACAGAGGCAATAACTTATAGTAGACTTCAAAGCCACACCGCCCAGGTTCAAAACTCAGTTCCAATACTTGTTAGCTATTGGAGTCTGAAAAATTATAGAATCTTGCTCTTCTTTTACTCATTTGTACTAACTACTGAGCAGTATAAATAAGGGTTGGAGGCATGGCTCAGGTGGTAGAATGCCTGCCTAAGGAACCCAAGGGCCCGAGTTCAAATCCCAGTGCTGACAAACAGGTTAAGTACCTGAAGCTTCCTACTTTGTGCAAAGCACTCTACTAAATATTCATAAAAAGAAGATAAATCCACAGAGATGACTAGAATCAGGACTGCCTGAAGAGACAGTGAGACCTATTTTTAATGTAATACCAGAAAACACAAAAAGATGGAACTTCTGGGTTAAGAGAGAGTAAAACTAAAAGTGAACAGAAAGCAGAATTACCTGTATATAAAGGTCAAAGTAGAATATTTAGAGTACCAAAACCTTTTGTTTTGGAAGGACTATGATTTGAACTCAGGAGCAAGGCAAGTGCTTTACCATCAGACCCAGACCCCCAGTACTTGTTGCTTTGGTCTATTTTTCATGTAGAGTCTCATGCTTTTTTTCCTGTGTTTCACATTGACTATGAGTCTCCTACCTCTATCTCTCAAATACTGGAACGATAGGCATGCAGCACCATGCCCAGTCCTTGTTCTACTTTTAAGTCCATTTCAGGAAAGTAGTCAGGGTTGTTCATCTTCTTCAGGCTAGAGGCAAAAAGACAGGAGAGGTTTAGGGCGTACATTTAAGATTGCTTCGGAACTGCCAGGTGGACGGATGGTAAAGACTGAGAAGGGTAGAAATAACCAGGTTATCTGTCTAGATGCCTGGCAGCACCAGCTCAGCTCTTGTTTGAAATGCTTTTTCATGGTGCTCTAGTTATGGGTCAGTAAATATTTATTGAGCCCCTGTAATGTATGTGACTATGAACCGAATGCTTTGTTGGTCACAAAGAAACTTAGATGAGGTTGTCAAGCACAACTATAACCATAAACATGAAAAACTCAGACCCATCTAAGCGTATACCACAATAAAGTGTAGGAAGCTCCTGAGCTCCCAGGCCTACTGAACTCCTACAGTGTGGGATTTCATTCTGGGCCTTTCTCTTGGCTTGGAAATGCCAAAGAAAGATTCACAGGCACACTTTTTGGGGGAACAAATTAATAGCCATTGTTTGTTCTTCCTTTTGAGAAAGCAGTTTGTTAGAGACAACACAAGCTGGGCAAGGTGGCTGACACCTATAATCTCAGCTTCTCAGGAGACAGCCATTGGGGTGCTCTTGCCATCCCACGAGTGACAGTGTCTCCTGGCAACAAAGCGAGGAGGGAGGAGGGCTTGCTGGCGTTGAGGTGACTCCCAAAGGCTTAAATTCCAGTGGGGAAATCTCTTCCCAATGTTTGGAAGTCCAGATGGGAAGTTAGAACACGATTGCTCTTTGAAAATAATAGGACTAATAATACATTGTAGGTTCGAGAGGCTTCTGTGCCAGCTGGAGACCCAGCCAGCACTTATCGCAAGTCCAAAACAATGGGAGGACAAGCAAAGCTTCCAATTACAAGGCTGCATCATCTGGGGCACTGCTTGTGCATAATCAATTCCAGTGGAGTGGTGCAGACAGCAGTTGATAAGAATTTAGAAGAGGACCCTTCCCCAAAGTCGTCCTGACCAGAGAGGCTTTGTCAGCAGGTCAGGATGGTCTAGCGTCGGAGGCGAGCCCGTAGTCAGCGGAGGCAGAGTGCTTGAGAAGGCAGACTGGTCTTCACCCAGAATTCACTGGGGTTCTACCAATATGATACCTGTGCAAACAAAGCCATGGTATACTTTGCCAGTCTGAGAAATCAAGCACCTTCCAATAAATTAAATTTATTGCTGGATTCACAGGCATATGCCTTTGAAGGATAGTAATATTTGCTAGTTATTTCTTAGACTTCTGAGTTCAGGTAACAAATGTGTGATAAACACATGCGAACAACCAGCAGATTTATGAAGACAGCACTACTCTTGCAGCAAAGACCCTCGGTCCAGAGTACTAAAGAGGGACTACCACATGGTCATTGTTTCTTGATTTTTTATTTGGTGGGACTGGGGGTTGAACTCAGGGCCTCAATCTTGCTAAGTATCTGCTTACAATCTGAGCCATGCCACTAGCCTGTTTTTGCTTTAGCTATTTTTCAAATACAGTCTTATGGTTTTGCTCAAGGTGGCTTTAGACAGTGACCTTCCAACCTAAAGTCTCCCTCATAGCTGGGAGAATAGGCATGCACCCTTAAACCCGGCTTATTGGTTGAGGTGGCATCTTGGTAAAGTTTTGCCCAGGCTGACTTCAAACCACGTCCTTACCAATCTTCGCCTCCTGAGTAGCTGGGATTACAGGTGTGAGCCATCATACCCAACCCCTGTATTTACTTTAAACTAGATTCTCAAAAGGGGAAGAATAAAACACATCATCTGTCACAAATTTGATTACACTGTGCCTCTCTCTGGAATATTCATGAGTTGCTGTCAATCAGAAGCCTTAATTCTGAACCGAGAAAGGAAACCGGAGTTGCCTAACTGCTGAGAGATCAGATAATTCCCCTCGCTCACCAGCTGGAATGCCTTCAAAGGGAAGGCATAGTTAGGCAGAGATCCAGCCTCCATCAGAGGTGGCAAGAGCAGCTCAGTGGGGAGTCAGTGTGGCGGCCCCCCAGGCTGAGGATGGGACTTGCCTGAGAAGCCTGGGGTTCTGCAGGTGACAAGTCCTGCTTGCCGAAGCCCAGGCCGCGCCAGCCTTGCTCCGGATTCCTTAACCCCTCTGATACAGATCAGGAGAGTACGTTTATCCTTACTTGAACTCTGGACTTTATTTGCATGACTAATATGATTCACAGCTATAGCCAGGTCTAAGCATTCATTCTAACTTCCCAAATGGCAGGTCTTAAGTAGTCTGTATTACCCAGTCCACGCATGCCATCTGAGATGGATCACCGCAAGTCTGTTCCCCTCGTTGTCCCCTCAGATGAGAAGGAACTTTGGTGAACATTGTCCTAACGTGTCACTTTACAGACTACAACAGCAGAGATGTCTTAGTGGCGCCAGGACTGCAGATCCTCATGTAAATGCTTCTCTCATCCTTATGCCCTGTCCATATTTTTATCTATGATTATTTTTTGCTCTGCTATTGAGACTTGAAGTCAGGGCCTTGAGCTCTTGGGTAGCTTTGTTAACTTAAGTCAGTGCTTTACCATTTGAGCTACAGTTCTACTTCAGGCTTCTCGGTGGTTCATTAGAGCTTAGAGTCCCACAGACATTCCTGCTTAGTCTGGCTTTGAACCACAATATTCAGATCTCAACCTCCTGAATAGCTAGGATTCATTGTGTGAAAGCCAGTACCGTCTTTGTAATGAAGGTCACGTGTCCCTACTTCGTCCATCCTGCCCAAGTAGCTAGGAAGATAAGATGGAAAAAACCAAACCCATCAGAGAAGCCACATGTAGAAAGCGCCCTCCGTCCTTCCCTGCGTGTCATTAGCTTCACCCTAAGATCTTACAGGTCACAAAATCGGCACGAGCCAGGCTCAGTGGCGGGTACCCAGACTCCTGGCTACTCCAGAGGCTGAGGCAGGAGGGTGATGAGTTCAAGGTCAGCTTGGGACACATAGCAAGACCCTACCTTAAAAGAAAAAAGGTGGGCGTGGGGATCAGAGCTCAAGAGGCCCCGTCTTCATAGCTTCTGACACTATCTCTCACTAGAGGGTAAACAGTACACTAGAGAGTGACAGAACAGCGCTGCCTGCCAGCGTCTACCTGTGCAGAAGTGAGCAGTCACTCCCCACAGCGTGGTGGGAAAGATTCCCTCAGGGAAGACAAAGAAAAGACAAAACAAGTGGTTTCATGTTGGCTGCCAGTGGGGAGCCAACAGGAAGTTAAGTGCCTCACCCCGGCCATGAGTCACCCAAGCCGGCCGCTCAGAGCCACTGTACCGAGCCCTGCCCAGGGAGTACTGTCGGGGGAGCACTGCCCAGGGAGCACTGCTGGGGGAGCACCGCCGGGGAGCACTACCCGGGGAGCCTGTGCGCATCCCAGGTCCCTGCCTTGCTGGGTGAGGCTCTGAGTCCGAGGCTGGGGCATGGAGATGGCCACTTCTTCTCACATGGAGTGGGTAGGTACCAGAATGCTTTGTGAACTGGAATGATCTCTTCTGTCAGTCAGTCCTATTGACATAAAACCGGTTGTTGGGAACCGTCTGCCGCCCCCACGGCAGCCTGCACAAAGGTGAACTGTGAACTAGACGGAAGGCCACTGGAGCAGTCCCACGTGATGCCCTACCAGGAAGAATGCTGTTGGAATGGCAGAGGTTGATTGTGCACCTGGGAGCCAGGCCTGGCTGTCACTGAGCCTTACCTACTTGCCCTGCCTGCCACACCTTTCTTTCTGCTTGTTTTTGTTGTTGTAGTTTAAGAATCAGCCAAGTGTGGTGACTTATTCCTGTAATTCTAGCTACTTAGGAGGCTGAGGTCTGGAGGATCCTTGTTTGAACCCAGTTCAGGAAGAAAAAATTGCTAGCCTTCAGTTCCAAAATAATCAGCAAAATGCTAGGCTGGAGGCATAACTCAAGTGGCAGAGTACCAACCTACAAGCACAAGGCACTTAGTTCAAGCCCCATCACTGGCCAAAGGGGGAAGGGAAAAAAGATGACAGAGAGAATGGGAAGGACTATGAAGCCACTAGAGACTCTTGCACTTCTAGAAGTCTTAAGTGGAGTTGGTTTCCGTTGTGATCTTTCTAGGATGGGGGGCATAGAGCCATGGATACGCATTTAACAGCAGGAGGTGGAAGACTTAGGAGACCTTGTCATCCTTCTCCCTCAAGGGGACACATACACAATAATCTAATTTCCTCTTGTGGGACCCCCCCCTCCACCACCTAAAGACCCCCCTGCTTCTCAGTGTGCCACAGAGGGTGGGGACCAAGTGTATAACACAAAAGTCTTGGGCAAACATTCAAGATCCAAATGTTAACTTCCAAATGCTGACTTCCTTGCTAACAGCGCCACTCCACATGCACCGCTTCCTGCTTTGAACTTGGGGATTTTCCTCCCTTTGTGACTTTGTACTTGTTTCTTCTTCCTTGAGATTTCACCCCCCAAATACCTACCTGATGGATTCCTCTCCAACCCAAAGACATAGGTTCAGGGAGGCCATTTCTGGCCTTTCTCCCACATCAGCCTGTAACCAGCAAAGAAACCACAGGAATGCTAAGAAAATGCAAGTCCCTGCGTGGCTTCTTTTTACAGCTCACATCCCTCCATCACATTCAGTCAAAAGCCCCTCACATGGGCCGCCTGTGGGGGGAAAGGCACTGTCCCGCTGGATCCATAACACTCCTGACTCTTCCCTGCTGCCCTTGGCAAGAACCACACACTCCCTCTTTCGCTTGGGAAAGTGTCCTTTGCAAGATGAATTCTTGGACCTTCCCTGCCCGTGAGCCTCACAGGCCAGCCTCTTGCTACCCTCTGGCATCAGCTCCTATTACCCTTCTCTTATTCTCTCCCTTTAGGTCTTTATTCCAAAAATCACTTTCTCCCTGAGCGCCTCCCTTGCCACCCTAAGATGTGAAAGCCCTCTTCCTCTTCGATGCCTTTTGCCGGCTTTGTCTTTCCCCTTCATGTTCGTTGGTGTCCCAAGTTTTATTATTATTCATTTTGCTGATGGCAAGGACAACAAAAAGTGTCTGGAGGAGCAAAGATGTTCATGTTTTGTCCGCTTCTGAGTCTTCAGTTTCTAGAACCCTGTGCAGCTTGTAGTAGGTGCAGCGTACATGTTGAATTCATAGAGGGAAGAGAAGCCACACCTCTGTTGAGTAATGCAGTCGGAGCTCAAATCTAGGTCAATTCCTGCCCAGTGTTTCCACTCTGAGGAAACTGTAGTTGGTCTAGTGCTGCTCCCCTTACCCCTTGCCTCCTTGGGACGCTGTGGTACTGGCCTTCTGGCTCTCTCTCTGGCTACATTCTTTACCAACATGCCTCACGTAGCACCTCTGATGAGGACTTGCTCTTCTGAGCTAACTGCCTTGTCTTATCATTTGAGAGCATTTTGATGACAGTCCTCCAGGTATGGGAACCCCAAGAATGCTGGCAGGGTGTAGCCCCTTCCCCCATACCCGTCCTTTAGATCATCTGAAATCTGGGATCAAGGAGAAGTATTTGGGCATCATAGATCCCCAGGACCTATCACAGTGCCCAGCCAAAGTAGTTGAAGTGAACTGAAGTTGATATGGGTCACCAAACTGTTCCTGTCGTTTATTTAGAAAATAACCATCACCGCCGGCAAGTCAGTGAAGGACTATCAGAGACAGTGACGGGAACCTACATCCTTTCCCCTCACATCCTCTAATGAGCTTTCTCTCAAGGCCTCCGTGCACTTACGAAGAAAGATTACAAGTTGCTTTGTCTCTAGACCTATGTAAATGGGGTCCCACTTTTGTCTGTTCTTCTTTAAACAGGCAACATGTATGTACACGTCATACCTTATATGTAAAGATGCCTTGGGAAAACATAGCTATCTAAAGAGAGAATCTTCCGCATACCACCACCACATGGAGCACTGTCCAGTGGAAATACCATGGGAAAAAATAGAAATGACAAAGGAGTCATTTTTGCTCGTATATTTTCCTCAGTCAGAAAACTGGGCAAAAACCTAGAAGCAAGGGAGTCCTGTCAGGGTTGAATGTATGTAGTAAGGCATGTGGGACCCACCATGGACGTTATGGTTTAGATGTGGAATATCTATTTGACAAGATTTAGCCCCCAACCCAACATGTTATTGGATGTGGGTGAAGTTTTAGGAGGGGGTCCTAGTGGGAGAGAGTGGGGTCATTGGAGGCCTGCCCTTGGAGAGGCTGTCAGAACCCCAGCCCTCCCCTCTGCCTCCTAACACCTTCTTCCGCCTGTCCTCTTCATCCTCCTCAGTCTCTTCCTCCTTCTGTTCTTCCTTGCTTCCCTCATTCTCCTCCTTAGCCCTCTCTTTCTTTTTTTTCCTCTTTCTTTTCCTCCTTCCCTTCTCCTCCCTCCTCATCTCTCTTTCCTGGCCACCATGAGGTGAACATGGAATTCCTGACATAATGTACTGTGCCCATCACAGGCCCAAAGAGACAGGGCCAAGTCACTTTCCTTCTTTTAAGTTAGTTATCTCAAATAATTTGTCACCGTGGTCTAAAGCTGACTGGCATAGTGGATAAGGAACAGGAAGTATTCCAGACAGCACTCACTGCTGACAGTGAGCGGTGAGGAAGTAAAGCAATGTGCAGAAAAGGCTTGTGTTGTATGAACGAGAGAACTGCAGACAATGAGTGATTGCTTGACTTAAACGGTAAAACTATTCTGGGTTAGAATTCCAGGGTGGCACATCCCTGGAATTAGAGCTGAAGAATGTATCATGCCAAACTTGGAAAGCCTGGTGAATATGCCCATAGGGATCCATCCCAGGACATGAGGGATTTCCTGGCTGCTGGACTTGAACTTGAACACTAGGAATTCCAAATTCAGAAGCGGGAAACACACTGAGATGGGTTTCAGTCCCTATAGGGAGCACAGAAATACACAGATACCCTGCACATTCCCTAACAGAGGGGAGAAGTCACATAAATACCACCCTAATAAGTCCAGGAGATAAGTTCAGTTTATTGGGAACTTGGGGAGCAAAGTCTTTAGTGTCTAGCTCAGGTCTTTTCCTCCTTAACCAGCAGGTTAAATGTGAGCAGAAATGGAAAGCTCATTTTAAAACTCTATGTAAGACTTCCCCAGAAATTCAGAGTACTTGGATCCCAGTGTTTTATTGAATTCATCTGAAAACGGTGTTTTTAATTACTTTGGGATTTCCTTCCCCTCCTCTAACCCCATATCATGGAACTAAGGCATGAAAAAACAGGGCCATAGCCCTGCTTCAAGCCTGTTCACTATTCAGTTTTTGAAAATGCCTTTGGCATTGTCAAGACTAAAATGTTTTCGTTCAGTTCGATTTTTCCCAGAAGGAAAGCTGATATTGTAAGAGGAAAGTACAGCTTTAGAACAGTGGTGCTTTCCCTCTGACATGCCCGCAGTAGCCGCCATGGCACCCAGCACAAGATAAGTGCCCAGGGATCTCCACTGACTGGTGTGTGAACCATTTCTCACTTTCTGAGGGAAGGGAGCTGCTGGGGAAGCAGTTAGGATCTCTGTCTAAGGCTACCTGTACTAAAGTATGAGACCTTGTCTGAAAACCCACCTGAAAGAAGCAAAAGGGTGAGGGATAGTAGAACTCTTCCCTAGCAAGCTTGTCAAGGCCCTATGTTTAATCCCAATTATCGTAGAAGAAGAGAGAGAGAAAGAAAGCAGAGAGGGAGGGAGGAAAGAAGGAAGGAAGGGGGCGAGGGGGAGGGAAGGAAGGAAAAGTTATATACGTGGAGTCACTGTTTTAAAATGCTTAACAGAGTGGTCTACCAGCAGGATGGACACATTGCTTTGTCTTCAAAGACAAATACAAGGTCATGAGAAAGCTAGTTACAGCAGTGGCTCATCCAGCCTGAGAACAGTCCTTTCTCTGGGACCATGTTGAATTTTTTATTTGTTGTATATTTGGGCTTGAAGAAGATTCATTCAGTCAAGCTGACTTGTGGCACAAAAAAAGACTAGTTCACCATACCTACTAATCACATAAATGTGGTTATGGAATGATAGAAGATGGTTTATGAAATCATTTCAGAGCCGTCCTTTCAACAGTAATTATAACAGTCCTATAATGCCTTTCAACCAAGTGACATTGGCAAGAATCAGCCTGAGCATTTTTAATATTCTAATGAGAATCACACAAAATTACCACTGCAATAAAATGACAGGGTTGTGTTTAATTTCTTCCACTGCATTTCTTTTATACTTTCCCTTTTAACATTAAAACATACTTCATAACATCTCATCCCTGGAGAAGGCTGCCTAAGTTTCCAGTTGCTGTAATATAGTTAAACCATAAAATTGTTTCCAGATTACCAACCATGAAATGGAAAGACAATCTTATTTGTGAATTTATAAATCAGATAATCTCCTCAAATGAATCCTGAAATCAGAAACACTTTCATGATGAAATAGGAGGAGAAAAGAGATACCTTTTTGTAAATGGCTTGGTGTGCATGTGCAGTGGTATGGGGTACCTTTTAGTTTCCCCCATGCTTGTCTGCCCAGCTGTTCTGGGAGAGAAGGAGAGAGCATCACCCCCGTCGACAGTCGAGCTCAAGTGTTGGAATGCTGAGGGAGATAACAGTGAACCATCTGGTTTGAATTCAGGGCCTGAGCACTGTCCCTTAGGTTTTTCACTTAAGGCTGGTACCTTAGCACTTGAGCCACACTTCCACTTTCAGCTTTTTGCTGGATAATTGGAGATAAGAGTCTCCAGGTTTTTCTGCCTGGCCCAGCTCCAGCTATGATCCTCAGATCTTAGGCTCCTGAGTAGCTAAGATTACAGCTGTGAGCCATTGGTGCCCAGCCATCTGATATATTTTGTCTCCTTCCTGATGTCCAATGACACAGCCTGGGAAAGACCACCATGGGAGTGTTCCTGTCCCAATCACAGCTACTGAAAGGAGAATCAAGAGCCTAGATTGGACTAGACACAAGGCCTTTCCTCCAAAGCACCCAAACGGCAATGCACAGTCACCCCAGGTAGTTCTACATCTGTGTCTAGACCGCCTGAAGAATATGCAAATGGAATGCAATTAGGGAATGTTTTTCCTAAAGTCCTCAAATCATGATCTCAGGGAAGCCTAGGGGAGAAGCCAAGTTACCCACTGAGCCAAGCAAGGTGCCAAAGGCACATTGGAAAACTTGTGACAAAACCCACACGGTGACATTCTGCAATTCTAGCCACACGGATAGCCAGGAGAAGATAACATCCTTTGTCCAGAGTTATTCTGTGCTTCACTTTGGCTTTCAATGCCACTGCTTTCCTTTGTTGAACAAGGTAATGAGAACTGCTGACCAGCGCGAGGCATTAGAGAGAACACTGGCTTAGCCCTGATCACCATGGTCCCAGGACCTCATAGCAGGTTCTTGGTTGTTCTACAGCTACAGACTTGTCTGCTTCCTTGGCACTTGCTGGGATGGGGTAAGATGGCAGACATGTAACCTTGAATGCACCTTCCTTGAATGCACTGTGGTGGATAGAGAAAACTCCTGTAAAATAAGATTTCCGGGCAACGTTTACCCAGTACTGTGCCTGTCCCCAGGGAGGCCATTCATTTCCAGTTTATGTGCATCCGTACAGGAGCGTCACCCCCACCCCCATGGCTTCTGAGACACCTTTGAAAGTTGAGGGTCCACCAATTTTGTGTTTCTGAGGGGGGTTTACTAACTTGCTTTCCTAATTTGAACTTCTAACTAACCTTTCTCTTTGACATGTTGACCGTTTATGGCGAGAGAAGTCTAGGAGCACAGGTCTGACTGAAGCGCTGCGCTCAGAGGTTTAGCACGCCTGGGATGCCTGAACGTAGTCTCTCCCCAGAGATGCCTTTCCACACTCAGTGCTGGAGACATCTCCCTCCCATCTCATTGGAGTAGAGAGATCACACTAGCAATACTCAGTTGCTGGGTGCCGTATTTTCCCTCTTTGGTTGATTTCCAACCATTAACTATCCAGATTCTGCTACATGTAGCCAAGAGACTCAGTTCTGTGACGGCATGCCCACTTTAAACCCTAGAAAGCTTATGGCATCCTGAAGTCAGAGAATGTAACTGAATCATGAAATTAACCTTAGCATTTCACAGGGTATAGATAGTAGAAGGTTATATTTCTGATGCAAAACTGAAGGCCCCATAGCTTGAGAATGTTGTCCATTGCTGCGAAGTTCCCACGACCCATGCCCCGTGCTCACAAGTTGCTATATTACTTCTCCATTGAGCACCAGGTAATGCAGTTCTGTTACAACTAAGAGATACAGTGTATGAATAGCCTGTTTGTATACCATACATTGCTGACACTAGAGGCCTTGGAGGCTGAGACTTGATGGTGATCGCCTATCTCAGGCTGGATCGGTGGCCACTGAACATCAGCTCCCGGGTTGCATTGTTTATATGCGATCGGCACATGCTCTATTACTTAAAACAGTCTCTCCTCTCTTCTTTCCCTGTTTTTAGCTACTAAATATGTGTGAGTTCACAGGGGATGACACAAGATACCACCCTTCTTAGTCCCTTATGTTATTTTTATAATGTGTTTGGGAAAGCAGTCATAGGACTGGGAAATGTCCATTGTCTGGAGACCAGAAATGTGAGCCCATTTCAAATGCCTGATGTATCAGCAGAAAGCCTGAAGAGAGAGAGGTACCATTTCTGTCTGTGGTCAATAGCTCAGGGCTTTTCATTTCTCTTTTTCTATTAATGCCTTGGGATGGTCCAGTTGTTAGGGATATTCATTTTCTTGTCTGACACTGTAAAATCCTCCAGACTAAAGTTTATGTGGCATTAGACTGATTATCCCCTATTCTTGATACGACACAGTTGTTTCATGTTGCCCCTGGGCCATGAAACACTACATGTAACTACACATGCAACACACATCTCCATCACTCATGCCAAAACCTGATGTCTCTGAGCTGAGACCAGATTAGCAGTGTGTGGGTTTGTGCAGTACCAGGCCTGGACATCCCTGGTCCCTGAGACAAGCCATTTGTGCAAAGTAAAATAACAAATGCAATGCAGGAATGCTCAGAAACACACAGCGTATGCACAGAATGGTTTCTGCAGAAGGTGTGGTTTCCCATCCCCAGGAGACCCCTGCTGGCCTGTGCACTGTCTTTCTTGAGGCCAGCAGCTTAATACCCGCTCTGATTCTGGACTCTTGATCTCAAGCCAAAGATTTAAGGGCTCTTCATGGTTCTGAGCCAGGTTGGGGTGAACTTTGGTGGCCTGCTAGGTGGTACCTTTTATCACCCTCAAGTAGATCATTCACCTGGAAAAACCAGTCTGAAAGTCAACAAAGGTTTAACAGACAATTCTCTTGTTTTCCAGAGAGAGGATGCAAGCCATGGAGAAGCAGATTGCTAGTTTAACTGGCCTTGTCCAGTCGGCGCTTTTTAAAGGGCCCATTACAAGTAGTAGCAAAGATGCATCTAGGTAAAACAATAAATAAGTAAATAAATAAAAATAAAGCAAGCCATCCCACTTAACAGTGATTCAATCTGTTTCTCTTTAATCATTAAGATGGTTCATTCATTCAAATTCATTTCTTCATAATCATTTCAAGGCTGAAAAGATTCTTGTCTCTACGAATCAGGGAGGTGGGTGGGTTTTTGTTGTTGTTGTTGTTGTTGTTGTTGTTCATCTGTTTGGTTTTTGTTTGTTTTCCTTCTGGTAATTCTTGGACCAAGGTAACACTTTGGCCCAAGAAAGGTAAATGGGCTTCTCGGTGCATGTGGCTTCGTGGACCACCAGCTAGCTGCACGGTGCCTGCCATCACACATGCGCACAACTGCCGCCATCTGAGTCACACTTGCGCCCGCTCCATCCCGGTGCCGGCTCACATCTGGCCAGCTGTGGTGCTGACGCCCAGTGCCCTCATTGCTTACCTGGTCCCATCACTGCTACTTGCTTAGAGCAGCGAGAGGGAGGGGGCAGACGTGGCAGAGGCATTCGGGGTGACGGCTTCCCATAGCTGACTCTTCTTTTTCTCTTCTCCAGTGAGAAAGTGGTGAAAAGCACGGGCAACAGGAGCCACACAGAGAGCCCTGGTGAGTGAGTGCGCGCGCTCGGAGCCTGAGGAAGCCCGTGGGTCCCCAGTGGCCGGCCTTTCCCCGAGCCCCCTGCCGTAGCCCTGCCGATGCTCACGTGCCACTTGTAATCATTAATTCAGGGGGCAGAAGCACTGCCCTCTTCCTCCCGTTTTCATTCATCCGTGCAGTCGTGCGTCTCAGGCGTATGCGTGTGCCCGGCCCTGGGTGGCGACAGTGGCTACACCGAGCACGGTGCACAGCGCTGGCTGCCCCAAGCTTGGAATCTATGGGGACGTTGGATGTGAGCCGAGTCCTGTTAGTGTGTTGAATGTCAAGCAGCACACGATGTGCTACATATCCCCTAGATGGGGGAGCTGCAGCCTTGCGGGGTGGTGGGAATTATGGCCTTGGCTGGCCGGTCCCTGCTCCAGCCGGCGCTGAGCAGTTCGTCTCCACAGTCAGCAGGGCCGCTTCTCCAGCCTTTGCTCGGAGATCAATACGCTGCTGGGCGAGCACTGGAGGATTAGTTCATGGCAACTGCTGAACTTATCTTTAGAACAACTGCCAGTTCGTTCTGGGGGTAGTCATTCATTCCCTTATTTTGTTATTGATGACAAGAGTGGCAGGAGGGAAGGAACTTCCTAAAGGCTAAAAGCTTCCATCCCTGCGGAATCCGGGCCCGACATGATTCATATCTGGCACCATTGTTCTGATCAGCGCGTGCATGCTGATTTCCACTTTGGTTGTTCATAGGAAGAGGAGAGATATAATATGAGTGTGCAGTGCGCAGGGCACTATTTCCATGCATTGCCCCACGAGCTCCTCCAGATACAGCTGTCCCACGGTGCTGATAAGGGAACAGAACACACATTCCCACACATGATGGTGTCTGCATAGCCCCTGCATGAAGTTAGCCCATGATAAGTGCTTTTACGTCTTCATTCGGAAGCATTCTTATCAATGTTCTTCTTGAGCAAGGTAGAAGAAGCCAGGGTCGCTTCCTTGAGTGTGGAGTCCGTAGGGCTAGGGCAGTGGCCCTGGGGGCACAGGGAGCTGTCGCTTCAGGCCATGCGTTTTGCTCCCCAGATCTCTGCCAGGTTTGGTTTCTTCTCCCAATGTATCCAGGTAAGACATTGTCACCCAGCAGCCTTGCGCAGCACCCGAACAGATAATTCTTCCAGAATCCTAGGACACAAGCCCCAAGACAAGAATGATTCCTGTAGTGGAAATAACTAAATGGAATTTCCTACACACTCGAGGATCTCACCTGGCCAAAAGTACCCAAAAAGGGAAGCCCAGACTTTCTGAGTATGTGAGGAATATGCCCTTTTACTGTAGATAGAGAAGAATGGAAAGGATTTCCAGTTTAAAACATGTATGTGTGCTGGGCACTGGTATCCACGCCTATAATCCTAGCTACTCAGGGCTGAGATCTAAAGATTGCAGTTCAAAGCCAGCCTAGGCAGGAAAGTTTGTGAGACTCTTATCTCCAATTAGCCAGCTAAAGGTGAGAAGTGGAGGTGCAGCTCAAGTGGTAGAGTGCTAGCCTTGAGTGAAAAAGCCAAACAAGAGTGAGAGGCCCTGACTTCAAGCCCTGACACACACACACACGCACACGCACACACGCACCATGTATGTTGTTCTGTGCTTTGATCACTTAACACACATGACTCTGCAAGGAAGATGTTATTGTTAATATTTTATATGAAAAGAAGTTCAAACTTAAACAGCTAATAAGAATGACAGCCCAAGAGCCTGGTGCTGGGGGCTCACGCCTGTAATCCTGGCTACTCAGGAGGCTGAGAGCTGAGGACCTTGGTTCAAAGCCAGCCTGCACAGAAAAGTCAGTGAGACTCGTATCTTCAGTTAACTAACCAAAAAAGCTGGACATGGAGCTGTGACTCAAGTGGTAGAGCACTAGCCTTGAGCAGAAAAGTTTAGGGGCAGCCCCTAGGCCCTGAGTTCAGGCCCCAGGACTGGCATAAAAGAAAGACAAGAGGAAGGAAGAAAAGAAGGGAGGGAGGGGGAAAAATGACAGCCAAATTGTGTCAAGTCCCAAACCAGTGTTTTCTGTCACAAGGTACACGAAGCATGAAAGGCACACTTGCTAAGACATAAGTGAGCAATCTGAATTTTCTGGGAAAGGTAAAATATCAAAAGGACGAAGGTTCTGGAGATGAACCTGGTTCTCGTTACACCCTCTGGAGCAGGAAGGAACCGAGTATCGCCTTGCTCTGGAGGCTTGAGCATGATGGCAGGTCTTAGGGATCTAATCTGAGCGGGGACCTGCTGGGACCCCCACCACACATCCACCTCCACCGTGAATCTAGGCTTCAGATCTCCCCTAGCCGTCACCCCGCCTGCCCTCTGGGGTTGCTGAGACTCTGAGTGGGAGGGGGAGCTCTTTCAGCACTGCTGGGAGACAGTACTCCTGGCAAAGGCCCTGAGCCTCCCTGGAGGTGCCTGGCTCCCCAACATAGGCCATATTGCATATACTGACTGCATTCACCCACACATTGAGGCTGCCCCCCATTTCACAGGTAAGCGTGAGAAACATTATTACATTGCTCACCTTGATCACTTGAGAGTGGATGCTGAGAATGCCTCCTGGGTTCTAAGGCGAGCCAGGGAGTGGGTAACTAGGTGTAGTACAGACATAGAAAGAGGTTTGGAGAGGCTGAGCAAAGACAGTGCGCATGACCTGCTTTAAGGCCATGGCCGTGTGGAGCTGAGATAATGGTGGGGAACTAGGATGTGAAAGACCTGGGCTGGCCGCAGAGGAGGCGATCTCTCCAGAAAAGGGATTCCACATCTGGTAGGAAGAAGGCAGGGGGTGGGGGGGAACAAGGGAAAGAGAGGAAGAAGGATGAAAGGAGCAAAGAAGAGAGGAGAAGGAAGGGGGATGGACAGGAGGAAAGAAAGAAGGTGCAGAGAAAGGGAGGGAGAGAAGAGGGAGAGAAGAGCGGGAGAGAGCAAGAGCAGGAGGAGGAAGAGGAAGAGAGGAGAGACGGGAGGAAGGGAAAAGATGGAAGGAGTGAGGAAAGGAGCCAAGAGAGGCAAGGAGGGAGAGAGAAGATGGAAGGGAAGGGGAGATGAACAGGAGGAAGGAAAGAAGAAGGGAAGGAGAGGCAGAAGAGAGGGGAGACAGGCTCCTTGCGCGGGCACCATGCCACGCCTAGCTGCTGGGCTCTGGCACCGTTCTGCCCCGCGCGCACCCATTGCGTGACTTGCTGGTTTCCACACTGGAAGGAGCCCACCGAGGCCTGTGTCGGGATGGGGCTGTAGCTGACTCCTGCGTCCTAAGGCCCCCTGCTGCTCTTTCCTCAGGCACTGCCCAGGCGTCGGGAGGGAAGAGTCTGGGCGCCCTGGAGCCCCCGGGGCCTCCCAGCCAGCCCCTGCCTGCCAGCACCCCGGCCGTGCACGTGAGCCTGCTGGACATGAAGCGCAGCGTGGCGGAACTGCGGCTGCAGCTGCAGCAACTGAGGCAGCTCCAGGTAACGCCACGGCCCGTCCTCCGCCCCGCCTGGGCCGCCTTCTCCTCCCCGACCCCCAACCTGCAGCGGCTCTCCCCTCTCCTCACCCCCCCCCCTTTCCCGTGGGGCTCGCTGAAGACACGGGGAATAGAAACATAATGGCATTTCCCCACACATTCCTAATCCTGATCTAGAACTTTCCCCACACACACAGCCAGCCAGTGAGTAGCAGCTGCCTTAAGCTGGGCCTGCTCTGTACAAGCAATGAAAACCCATTCCAACTCTGCTTCCACAAAGGAAGCTTCAAAGGAGAGGGGCCAGTCCCAGGGGGCTGACTCAATCAAGGTGCTTCGGGCAGCTTCGAGGATGATGAGGATGATGGTGAGGAGGAGGAGGATTTGCAGGAAGCTGTGATTTGCCTAAACTCCTGGTTGACCATAGAGGTGATTTCGTAGGAAGTGTCTATTACTGTTGATGAAGGACTAGATGAACTATAGGGCAATGGGAGCCGGGGTGGGAGGTGACCCTTTGTGCCACAGATCCAGTATCAAGGGTCATAAGGGAGGGCACACGTCTTCAGGAGATCTGGAGTCTGCATCCCAGCCCAGCCTCACACCTACTTTTGGCTGCTTGTGCCAGCAGCTGGGCCCAGAATCAGACATCTCTCCATAAAGCTCCCTTCAAGCTACTGAGGACCGGGTTCTCAGTACCCACAGGGTACAGTTTCTTGCACCCAAGGAGTACTATCAGGATAGAAATTTGAAACAAGCCCCTGTGCCGCTTGGCATGCTAGTGACATAAATCTACCTACGCCTAAGAAGTGATTTTGGCTCATTCTCTACCAAAGGGACCGCGCGCGCGCGCGCACACACACACACACACACACACACACACACACACACACAGCCAGGGGTAGTGGTAACTGCCTTCCTTATAGTTCCAGCACTCAGGAGCCTCAGGAAGGAGGTGGGAGACCCTTTTTGAAAAATCTAGGTGAAAGAGAGATGGTCCCTGAGGCCCTGGGGGGGGGCGGGGTGAGGTGGGGACTGCTCCGTCCTCAGACCCTTCTGTCTCTGGAGTCAGGTCCTGGATATGCAGGACAGTTGGTGCAAATTTACTTAAGTCACCATCACATCATACCATCCCTTACACCCCTTATGTAAACTTCTCTGTGCATTGCAATTTTTCAGTAAAAGCTACTTTGCCGTGAAATGAAACATTTAGGTAGGACTAGGGTCGTGTCGGGGAGCCACAAAGTCAAATGCCTAGTGTGTCACACGAGGTCACAAGGAGGGACCAGGACAAACTGTCCCCTGCAGAAAGTAACTCAATTCCAGATAGAGGCTTAGGCCTGTCTCTCCTAACTGGAAGCTACAGACACTGAAACACACTAGTATTTCAAGATAATCTGGAAATACAGGTTTATTGTTAGGAAATTATTGAAGCTCATAGTTTCAGTACTCCAAAGGCCAAAGATCTAACCTGCAAGCCAGAAAGCCTCTGTCAGCTGCCAGGTTCTTGCCTTGCTCTCTGGAGTGAAGCCCCTCTTCCCGCTGCCCTGCCTTCTAGCGCCATCTGCTGGCTCTTTACAACGTGTCCTCCCCTCATAAGAGAAGGGAATGTATCATTTATATAGTGGTCCCTTATCCTCTCTCAAAAGTGAGCAGGTTTGAGTTTAGAGACAAAGCTGGAATGGTATACGTGTCAATGTCGTGCTTGCCACCAGGTGTGGTGGCTGTAATCCCAGCTACTTGGGGAACGTGGAGATTGAAAGGATGGTGGTTCAAGGCCAGCCCAGGCAAAAAGTTAGCAAGACCCCCCACATCAAAACTTAACTAACTAGGTATGCTTGTACTGCAGGCTACACAGGAGCCATCATGAGGAACGCCACAGTCTGAGACTAGCCCAAAAGGCTAGACTGCTAGCCTTGAGCAAAAGAGCTCAGGGACAGCGCCCAAGCCCTGAGTTCAAGTCCACCACCACCACCAATAAAAAAAAAAAAAGTAAAATGAAAATAAACACATTAATGCCATGTATTTTCAGGGAGATTTCCAAGGAGACTGAGGTGCATTTGTTGCTGTGGCTGCGGTGTTGGTGGCTGGCTGGCTGGGAGAGGCCTTCGCAGCATGCCCCCACCTTGATCCACCTGTGAGCTGTGGCTCAGTGTGGGACAGTCACTTTAGTCACCAAGTTCTTCAGCCAGGGGCTAGCCATGCTATGGAAACCACACAAATTCCTTTAGTACGCCAAAGGTGCTCAATTTTTGGCTGGTGCTCTGGGAACTGAAGAGTATGCAAATGAGGGAAATTCAGTACTGTGCCCTCCCCCCCCACACACACACGATGCTATTATGTCTCTGTATCCCAAGCACCCCTCCCCTCCAGCTGCTGGCTTTTTCAGTCAGGGGAGTCTCTGTAAGGCAGAAACTAATAATAATTAAGCTCTGGCAGCACCAATTCTCCTTTGGTGGACTGTTATTATACACCCAAAATCAAGTGCAACTCCAGAGTGATTATCAGCCCAATAATGGAGATATGTGAAGTTCTCTACAACAGTCTCCAAAGAACAAAAATTGAATTCGAAATTCAAATGTTCTTTGAGCTGTGTTATAAAATCACGAACGTGAATGAAATCTTTTGTGCTTGGCAGCTAGCTCCAGTAATTAGATAATTAAATCACTGGGAACTCTAGACGGCAAGCGTCTCATATTTGAGCACTCCATTTGCAGAAATGACGGTTCTGCACAGGACTGGAAATGAGATGCAGAGGCCAAGGGTACGGAGATTGTAACGGGACAAAGGGGACATCAAGGAGAAGAAGGAGCAGATCTGCAAAGCCGGTCCAGCAAGGCCTGAGTACAGATTCACACACAGACACACACACACACACACACACACACACACACACACACACACACACACACACTGTGTGACTTCATTGGTGTGGGTTAGAGGCTAGGCTGCTGGTTCTAGAATGGCCCAGGATAAGAACTAGTGCTCTCGAGGCTGGATGTGTTGGCACATGCCTGTAATCCCAGCTCCTCAGAAGATGGAGGGCTTTGGACCATGATGGGGGGCCAGTCTAGGCAAAATCAGCTCAAGAGCCAATCTGAAAAACAAAGTGGAAGCAAAAAGGGCAGGGGTTATGGCTCAAGTGGTGCGGGGTCTGCCTAGCACATCTGAGGCCTTGAGCTAAGGGCAGCCATCGTTCGAGTACTGCCAGAGGAAGGGAGGGGAGGAGGAAGGAAGGACCTGCGCTAAGTTCATTGTGAACGTTCAACCCAATGAGGTGTCTTTTGAAAATATTGAGGTCATTCTGTTGTCACAAAGGAAGACAGATGAAGGCCCCCCCCACCCCGTAAGTCTGGAAGACACAGTGACTTGAAGCCTCCGTGCGCAGGCTAGCAGCGTGTGCTCGGCTGCGTCACGCGTGCTGCCAGCGTGCTGTGCAAGGCCGTGAGCCCCTGCGCACCTGTCACCTGCATGTGGCTGGCAACAATGGAAAGGGATCTCAGAGCTTACAGAGGTTCTCGTCAAAGAGGGGTCAACTGCTTCCATTCCTTCTTTTTATTTTTTTTATTTTTTGGCCAGTCCTGGGCCTTGGACTCAGGGCCTGAGCACCATCCCTGGCTTCTTCCCGCTCAAGGCTAGCACTCTGCCACCTGAGCCACAGCGCCGCTTCTGGCCGTTTTCTGTATATGTGGTGCTGGGGAATCGAACCTAGGGCCTCGTGTATTCGAGGCAGGCACTCTTGCCGCTGGGCTATATCCGCAGCCCCTTCCATTCCTTCTTGATACACTGGAAATGATGCAAATAAAACGTGTGTGTGTGTGTGTGTGTGTGTGTGTACACACGTGTGCGAGCCTGCCTGGGTGCTTTCCCTCAACTGTTATACTCAAGGATAAGGCTCTACCACTTGAGCCACAGCTCCATTTCCAGCTTTTTTGGTGGTTAATTGCCGATAAGAGTCTCTTAGACTTTCCTGCCTGGACTGGCTTCAAACCATGATCCTCAGATCTCGTCCTTCTGAGTAGCTAGGATTACAGACATGAACCACTGGCTCTGGGCAAAAACAAAACATTTCTGATGGATGAACACACACACACACACACACACACACACACACATACACACACACACCAAAAATAAAAATGCCCAGCACGTAACAGTTTTTCCAGAATAATCCTCCAGATCCCCAGAAGTGACTGTGTTTCTGTCTTTCTCTAGGGGCTGAGGACAGAAGGATATTTCTAGAAGATAATAGTTTCTATGGAGCGGGGAGGAGATTGGGCCTAAATACACAGAATAGATACATTCTACTCCTCTCTAAATTCCTTATTCAACTTCTGACTGGTGAAACTTCCAATTATTTGGGACTTAGTGTTACATTTTTAAGATGCCCTAGAAGTTGCTGTTTCTTCCTAGAAGAGGGTGGATCCACATATAAAAAGAAACAGCAGTACACAGAGCCCTTGTCTTTGAAAAGTTACCATAGTGTGTCTTTTAATAGCCTGCTCCCCCATGAGAAACTCCAGGAGTTTTAATCCCATGAAGGAGTGACTAACCCCAGAAAAGTACATAGAAGTTGCCCCATCTGAGACAGACTGGTCTTCTGCCTCCCCAGGAGGAAGTAATACACGGAGCTACCATGAAAGGGAACATTAAACTGCTGAAAATGTTAACCAAGCCATAGCCAGATGTGTAGGCTACAGCAATCTGTCCACAGTAGAGAGCGATCAGCAGCACCGCATGCCTCTGGGACCACGTACCGTTTGGTTTGTTCTCAAAGCCAGAGGGAAACCTATCCAGGTGGCTAGGAGTCATCCTGGTATCTGGCTGTCATCCTGATTGGTGATCTAGACTGTTCAGTGTCACTACCAGACAGCTGCATCGAGTCCGCCCTCCTCCGGGCTGATTCACCTGAAACTCGAGAATGAGCAGAGGACATACAAGGCTACTTGGAGATCGGTGCAATTCGATTTCAGCCGTTTTCTACTTGGTTCATGGAATTGATGTGGCCAACTCATTGAGTCCCGTTAAAATTTTAATGGCCAAGAACATTCTTTCTGTCTTAAGTAGGCTTATAAAAACGTCAAAGGCATGGCATGTTCAACAAATTACATTCCCAGCTATGAGAGAGTAGCTGCAATTCTTCTTGTCTCCTAACTAGATAACTAGAGAAGTGAA
Organism: Perognathus longimembris pacificus; assembly: GCF_023159225.1. Classification (NCBI taxonomy): domain Eukaryota; kingdom Metazoa; phylum Chordata; class Mammalia; order Rodentia; family Heteromyidae; genus Perognathus; species Perognathus longimembris. The sequence goes on along the minus strand of NC_063178.1, from coordinate 24,712,629 downwards.
AAATAAACGACAGGTAACCCAGGACATCTTAACAGAGCCTGCAGCTGACCCTGCTTCCTGCCCTGAAGCATTTCTCAGACGAACTGCAAGGAGGGAGGGAGGGGGCAGGGAGGGGGAGGGAGGAAGGGAGGGAAGGAGAGTTAAGCTAAGCAGCCCTGGGATCATCTTGCTGGGTTGGAGAGATAAGATCAAAATTTGAAGAGCTGAAGCAGCTCCAGGGTGTGGAATGGAGTGCCAAGCAAAGGAAAGCTCTGCAGAGAGTCATTATTGAATAATACCAGGCAGAGGCCAGAGTCAGCTGAATACTGTCCAGACCTCACACAGGCCTAGGAGCTGTTTGTTTCAACAAACAAGAGAAAAATTTTGTCCTGTACCTGGGCAGTTTATAAATGTCAGAAGGGCTGTGCCCTTTCATCTTAGGACTAAACAGGTCCTAAGGAGTACCTGAACAAAGCTTTAAAAATACGCATCTAGCTGGGCGCCGATGGCTCACACCTGTAATCTTAGCTGCTCAGTAGGCTGAGCTCATGGCTCGAAGGAAAGTCCCTGAGACTCTTATCTCCAAGGAACCGCCAAAATGCTCAAAGTAGAGCTGTGGCTCCAGTGTTAGAGCGTCAGCCTTGAGCAAAAAGGAAACCTCAAGAACACTGTCCAGGCCCTTGAGTTCAAGCCCCAGGACCAGCACACAACCACACACACATACACACACGTGTGTGTGCACACATGTGCATGCACCTCTTAGAAGTGTACAAGTTCTTTAATGCACAGAATGCAAATTATGGTGAAAGGCCCCACACAGCCCATAGCATCAACTGCAAGGAGGCCAAGGAAGTCTCTACTGCCTACAGTGTTCTGCCCATCCTGAGCAACATAGCAAGACTAGGAGGCAGAACAGATGTCTGCAGACGAGAAGGCAACGTTACCGTGTCTTTACTCACAAAGGATATGGCTGTGCAAAAGTGAAATCAAAAAGAATTTTTCAAAACTACTACTAGAAATACATGAGCTTAGCACAATCACCAGAATCAAGTCAGTATATTTTTTTAAAAATAATTAATGGGTCTATTGGTGGAATCCCCCTCAACAATAAAAAAGAGTAAATGGCTGAAGCCCCACAATATGACTTAAAATTTTAAAAACCAGGCACTGGGTGTGACTCAGTGACAGTAACACAGTCAAGGCCCTGCGTTCCATCCCAGCACTAGAAACATAAAATGAAGCCAGACAGAAGGGCGTGCACACTGAAGATTCCCTTCAGATGACAAGGGAGGACAGAAAGAGCTCTCCACAGTGACAGACCACAGACGTCCCTGGTGCTGATTGCAAAGAATCTGGAAGGAACTTTTGGGAGAGAAAAAAAATGCTATGTCCTTTTTTAGTGGTAGTTACACCAGTACATCCATTTATCAAACACAAGTGGGTCTTTAAAGTGAATATATTTTATTGTGTTTAACTACACCTGCGTGAAGTTTATTATCTTTGAGGCTTAAGCGTCACCAATGGCCTAAGCTGCTGGCGTTCATTCTCAGGCCTTAAGAGAGGAATGTGGGTCCACATGAACTCATCTTGTCTCTAGTAATGTATACCTTCAGCTGGGCTGTGGCCTGGTCACAGTGCCTCTAGCATCAGGCAGGAAGGATGGGGAAATAGAAGAAAGTCCTAAGGACCTACATTGACATTTGTTTTCTTCAGGAATTACTTTATTGCTGTCCATGGCTAACAAAAGCAAAATGGAGAGCGCTCTGTTGGTCTATGAAGTACCTCCAATGGGGTCCCTCTCGCCAAGCCTCCATTTCTGGCATGGAAAATAATAAAAGGCTAGAACCCAGGGAGAGCATCTCCCCTTCTCTCTTCTAGTATCGGGAGTTGTATTTAAATATTATGTCAATAGAACAAATACAGTGTGTGGACCTTCTGTGTGTTCATAGCTGGGAACAAAACAAATGTGTTCTTTTGTCATAGGCTGGTGGAAAAGTTCAAATAACCCTATTCCAATCCTGACCGTGCCTTCTGATGATCAAGTGACCCTGAACAAGTCATTTCACTACTCAGGGACATAGGTTTCTGGTTTCCAGTTTAAAGCCTTCAGAACATTCTAGCAATCACATCTCACTTGACAGTCATTACTAATACCCATTGCTAATGAGACTACAGCATTGTTCAAACTCGATGTTGCAGAGAGCTGTGCCCAGCTCATGGCGGACTGACCCCGGCTGTCCTCGCACACCTCTTTCCTGTCCTGTGATGCTGGCCTTGGTGACAGGCCAGAACCATTCAGGAGTTCCTAGGGTGCGGTTGTGCCTCAGACTGAGTAAGTCAGAATCTCCAGGCAAGCACTGCACCACCGAGCTACAAACTCCAAACTGGTTCTGTGAGGCTGGGTCTTCCTTTGTAGCTTAGGCTATCCTTGACTTCATGATCCTCCTGCCTCAGGCTCCTGAGTGCTGGAATTACTAAATATCTACCACCAGGAGTGAGGAGCCATTCCCACCTTTCCCTTTCATGTGCCCAGACAGAGATGAAAAACGCAACCATGACCACACAGCCACTAAGTGATGGAAGTCGGACTTGAACCCAGGCAGTGATCTCTATGCAATGCCAACATTGGAGCCTGTGGTGGCTTTGCTGGTGGCCCAGCTTGAAGTATGTGGTTCTTACTCCAAATATGAAGGCCCTGATGAGGCTTCAAGCAGAGCTAAGGTGACCAGATTGCAATGGCCCTCAGTGTGTCCAGTAAGGGACCATTAACAACAGTCGCCTCATTCCCAGGAGATTGTTCATAGTTGAGGAAACAGTTGAGCCCATGAAACCAGAAAAATAAGGAAGCAATGGAAATTTACTAACTTATTTCTGGGGGGCTTTTGAGGTCATGTAACAGTATCATTGTTTTTATTAAGGCTGGTGGGGGAATTCATGTGGATGGATCAACTGCCAGAGAATTCTCCTGCCCAAGGACTTCAGTGTTGGCTTGTCATCCTCTGCTCTGTGGAATGAGAAACTAGAGAGTTCTATAAACTCAATGAAAATTCTAGGCTTATTTACACAAGCAGCTTCATCAAATCCAGGAAAACTAGCTAACTGCCAAAGGCCTTGGACTCATCTGAAATCGTTCACATTGCTTCCATCAGCACCAAGGCTTATGTTTAAGGGTCTGAGCCTATGGTGTTGCTAGCTGGCAGGCTACAAACAGGTGAGGTCACGGACTCTCTCCTAACAGATAAGCTGAAACAGTCTATAGCCACCTAGCTCATGGAATCTTCAGAATAGCCATGCCAAGAAAATTAGATGCCCTCGTTGTGGTGGAAAGGAGAAATGGAAATGGAGAGCAACATGTCTATGTAATATGGCCAGAGTCTCACAGTGGGGTCGGGAGAACGTTCAGAGGTGGATTCAAAGTCTGCTTGGCCCCAGGGTCAGTGTCTTGGATGCTCTATTTGAAACATAGCCATGATGCACTGGCCAGAGCACACATATAGAAAGGATCCTGGGTGTAGAAGATATAGGCATACAAGTCTGGTTACCACTTAGCTCCGAAAACTCAGCTGTTGGTTATAGAAGGATGAGTATATGGTTTTGCATCCTTCCCTTTCTGAGAGAAATAGTGGGCTGCAGGCTGTTTAAATCCACTTCCGAGGTCCCCACAGAGTCAGGCAAGCAGGGCCCGTTGAGGCTGACTGACTTCTCTTGTCCAACAGCTGCAGAACCAGGAGCTGCTGCGGGCCATGATGAAGAAGGCGGAGCTGGAAATCAGTAGCAAAGTGCTGGAGACCATGAAGAGACTGGAGGATCCCGTGCAACGACAGCGCACCCTGGTGGAGCAAGAGAGGCAAAAGTATCTCCACGAAGAGGAGAGGATTGTCAGGAAATTAAGGTGAATGTCAGTCGTGTGTGGCGAGTCCAGCTGTTGGCGCTGAAAGCTGACTTGGCTCACCAGGGAGAGCCTCTGGGTTGTTGTTTCCTCCGTGCCCACTTGGGTGCAGTCAGAGTTTTCCTGTTCCTGACTTCTCCATGGAGGTCTGGAAGAGCCAACAGTCCCCAGGTGACCAAGCTTCTCTCCTCCCGAGTTAAAACATCATACTCCGTTCCAAGGCTCAGCACACACTGAACTAAAGGGAGTGAAGGGCAAAACCCAATAATAAATGAAGAGTCTGCCTTTAAGCTCCATAAATTAAAACTAAAGTACAGAATAACACAGCGTCTGACACTATCCTATTACCCATGCGTACTGTCCCGTCTGGCCAACCTGGTGTCCTTGAAAACTGGCCCCCGAAAAGTAGAAGATCCTTTGCACCTCTGCAGAATATCCCAAGCCAAACCCAGCGAGGGCTCTAAAGTGCTCCCGCCCTGAGAGTGGGCACGTGGGGCGGGGTGGGTGGTCCACTGGGGCAGCCCGGTGAGTGTTTGCCCCGCGCCCGCCCTTCCTCGGGCCCTCCATGTGAGCTCCTTCTCACTGTGCTGCTTCCCCCACAGCGAGCTGGAGGACTTTGTGGAAGACTTAAAGAAAGACTCTTCGTCGGCCAGCCGAACGGTGACTCTGAAAGACGTGGAGGACGGGGCGTTCCTCCTGAGGCAGGTGGGGGAAGCCGTGGCCTCTTTGAAAGGTGAGTGTTTTGCTGGCGAGAGGTGGGGAATCTGCATTCCCACGCGGCGAGAGCCTCTCAGATCTGTCTGTGCTGGGCAAAGGCAGTTGGTGCCATCGTGGGAGGCGGGGCGGGAAGATCGCTTCAGCCCGGGATTTTTGACACCAGTCTAGGTAACAGAGATACCCAGTCTCGAGTTTGAAAAGAAAAGGCTGAGCCTGAGAGAAGAATAAAGATTGAGGACAGTGTTTCTTAGAGGGAAGGGTGCGTGCGGTATGTGATGGAGGAGGTGAAATTGGAATGCAGCATTAACGTGGGGAAATAATAACAATGAAATCCTTCACCCATATAACCATAACTGATAAAAGCCACAAAGGGAAGGGAAGGAAAGGGAAGGGATGGAGGCAGACATAGAGATCATGCCTGCAATCCTAGCTACTCAGGGGACAGAGGTGAGGAGAATCTCAGTTGAAGACCAGGTCAGACAAAAATTTAGCAAGACCCTTGTCTCACCCTATAATCTAGTCATGATGGTATATACACCTGGAATCCCACCTATGCTATAAATACCAGGTCAGCGGGACCCCATTCACTGAGGACAACATAACATTGGCCTTGTCCCAAATATACAGGAAGGAGTGAGCGCTTTCTAAGTGCTCCGTATGGGGAGGAGGATCTGCGGGTGGGAGTTCTGGCATCTTCCTGCAGTTGACCAGCTGCTTTGGCCCGCAGGAGAATTTCCCATGCTACAAAACAAGATGCGTGCGGTGCTGCGCATCGAGGTGGAGGCGGTGCGCTTTCTGAAGGAGGAGCCGCACAAGCTGGACTCGCTGTTGAAGCGCGTGCGCGGCATGACCGACATCCTCACCCTGCTGCGGAGGTGACCCGGCGGGCGGGGTGGACCCTCCCACGTTCTGTTCCCCATACCTGGGGAGCAGACCCCTGCGGCCCCTGAAGTTTGATTGCCATACGGCCCATGCGTGGGCTTAGAGTGACTACACTGGGAACCGGGCGCCAGTGGCTCATGCCAGTAATCCTAGCTGCTTAGGAGGCCGAGGTCGAGCGTTGGGGTTCAAAGCCAGCCTCAGCAGGAAAATCTACACTTAATCAGCAAAAGGCCAGAAGTGGAGGTGGCTCTAAATGGTAGAGCACTCATTTTGAGTGAAAAAGCCAAGCAAGAGAAGGTAGGCTGAGTTCAAGCCCCAGTACACACACACACACACACACACACACACACACACACACACACACACACTTACCATACATGGGCTGGCATGTAGCTTAATGGTAGAGCACATACTTGGCATGTCTGAGACCCGGAGTCCCATTCCCAGCACTGCAGAATTACTACTGTTATGATTAAAAATAAAATTAGTAGATATAATACACAGTATTTTTAAAAATCATTTGAAGGCGAGTTAAAGTAACATTTTCAAGTCTAAGAAGGGTTTCACATACAATCTTACTAGCCTCCTTCACATCTGGGCTAACTTCTAAATCCATTTAGAAGAAAGGAAATAGAAACAAATCCGTCTTTCTTCAGCACTTGAGACCGTGCTGGGGTCACCCCTCAAAGAGAACTCAGCCCACCCTGATCAGAGCCAGAGTGAGAGTCAGAGTGAGCCCCTCCTCAGTGAGCCAGCTCAGCGAAAAGGATCGCCAGGGGGAACTGACTCGAAAGCCAATGCTAGCTTTCGTTGAAAATAAAGTTCTAGAAGTTCTGACTCTCACCAAGGGCTTACGAGGCAGAGCGGACAGCTCAGTGGTAAAGCACTGGCCCCTGGTGAGCTGGACCCTCGTTTTGGTCTCCAGCACCATCACCAAAAAAGAAAAACAGGTGCCTACAAAAAAGTGTGGCATTGGAGTTTCAGGGCGCGCTGGGAATCAGCCTTCTTTACTGTTGTCTTCTCTGCCTTTGAACTTGAGGAAGTTGCCATGGAAACCTTCATCCCTGTACTGCTCCTCCGAGCTCCGAATATCATCCCCCCCCCCCGACTTTGGGATGAGTTCGCTTAGGTACACCACTGTGGGAAGACGTGGGGGACACGCTTCAGCACCTCATGTCGCCGTGTGGTTTCTCCTAGACATGTCACCGATGGGCTCCTGAAAGGCACGGACGCAGCCCAGGCCGCGCAGTACGTCGCCATGGAGAAGGCCACGGCCGCCGAGGTCCTGAGGACCCAGGAGGAGGCAGCCCCCGCCCCCGGGCCGCAGGGCGCGGGGGTCCCTGGCGATGTGAAGTCGGAGGCGGCCGCCCTGGCTGCTGGCGTGACGGTGCACCACGCGCAGAGCTCGCCCGTGCTCATCCAGCCCCCGCAGCACTCCACAGCCCTGCCGAACCCCGCCCAGAGCGGGCCTGGGGGCCCCCCCGCAGCCACACAGGACGTCACCTCTGGGTCCCCTCAGACACCTGTGAATGGGTCCGCCATGCAGAGCTTATTCATAGAAGAAATCCACAGTGCAAGTGCAAAGAACAGGGCGGCGTCCATTGAGGTAGAGCCCCATCTCCTTTCCCCCGGGAGGCCACAGGGAAGGCATCACACCCAGATTAGGAAAATTATAATAGCTTAAGAGCCAGGGTGGGAAAAGGCGATCAAGCTTGCAAAGCGTGAGGCCGGCCCTGAAGGGAGAGGGACTGTGCTGGGAGGATGTAACTGGCTCGCTTGGAGAACGCGAACTCACAGCATTTGCCAGGCCCTGTGGGGTGAATAGCCCCGAGGAAGACGTCAGCCCCGAGGCATAGGTGAAGCTTAGGGTGCAGAAAAACATGCCAGTGCTTCCTGAGCCAGTGCGTGCTGACTCAAGCCTCCGCTGTGCCGAGGGCCCCTTGGGGAAGCAGAGAAGGTGCCAAGACCTGGCGGGGTGGGGGTACTGGAGCAGAGGCCGGGACTGTAAGTAAATCTCTTCAGTGTGAGGATGTAAAGCCAAAAGTCCAGCCGGAAGCCCCTTTCAGAGAGCCTGAGAATCCGTCTGAGATGGGGGGGGTGTCTTTCGAGGGTATCTAAGCCGTGTTACAGACGTGACCCGTGATTTTGAACTGCACCTTTAGGAATCAGGACTTGGTCTGTGGAACTGCCCGAGGTGGTAGGTCTGGCCCGAAGGTAGCTGGGGGAAGTGACTGCAGTTATCATAGAACGAAAAGCAGTGGCAGGGAAAACTGAGAGAGAGGGCATGGCTGGAGGTGTGGCTTGGTGGGAGACCAGTTGCCTGGGTGAAGCCGTGGGTCCCATCCCCGGTGCCAGATATGTCCATGGTCGTGTACTGAAAGCACCCCTGGCTTTTCAATATTCTTTTTTTTTTTTTTTTTTGGCCAGTCCTGGGCCTTGGACTCAGGGCCTGAGCACTGTCCCTGGCTTCTTCCCGCTCAAGGCTAGCACTCTGCCACTTGAGCCACAGCGCCGCTTCTGGCCGTTTTCTGCATATGTGGTGCTGGGTAATCGAACCTAGGGCCTCGTGTATCCGAGGCAGGCACTCTTGCCACTAGGCTATATCCCCAGCCCTCAATATTCTTTTTAGTGATGCTTCAATAACCTATTTTGCTTCCCTACCTCCTTCCTCCTCCTCCAGAGCCTGTCATCAGCTCATCACTTTATCTCTGCCGACCTTGTCCTAACCTTGTCTGTCTCCCTTATCCACAACCGGGGGAGGGGCGGTAATATTGAGATGACAACTTATAACTGCCATGGTTACCACGCTTGGCTTATTGCTTGAGATGGGGTCCCTCTTGAACTTTTTGCTCAGGCTGGCTGTGAACCATGATCTTTCTGAGGTCTGCCTGCCACATCTCAGGTATTACTGGTATGACCATACCTACTCTGAAAGCATTTTTGCATACCAAACCTACTTTCCAGAGCATTTTTGTGTGCCTTGTTTTGGATGAGAGCCTCCTACCTGAGTAGCTGGGATTACAGGGATGAACCAACAAGACCAGCTAGATCTGTAAGATAGGTCCTCTACCATTTTGCCTGGGCTGGCTTTGATGCATGATCTTCCCATCTTAATCTCCTATAGAGCTGGGATGACGGGGGTGTGCTACTACATCAGCCTCTTGTGTCCATTTTTATTTATTTCGCAGCAGAAATGGGCTGTACAGACTCAGTCGTCATTTAAGTGTGCAAGCATCCCTCACACGGAAACCGGGGCATTATTTACCAACACTTTAATTGTGCCCTACTCCCTTCTCACTGTGCTGTCACTAAATTATTTTTCCCCTCTGGCTTTGAAATTTTGCCTCCCAGAAAGCAGAGCGGAAATGGGAAGAAAAGAGGCAGAATCTGGACCACTACAATGGGAAACAGTTTGAGAAGCTCCTGGAAGAAGCTCAGGCCAACATCATGAAGTCAATCCCCAACCTGGAGATGCCGCCAGCCTCAAGTCCACTGCCAAAGGGAAGAGCCCCAGAGGACAAGCGGGAGCTTCCCGGTGAGTCAGTGTCTGTCGCACCGGTATGCTTGTGTTCGGCCCTGGAACGCATCTCCCTTCTTAAGAATCATGTAAAACTGGAAAGCCGGAAGAGTGAACCTGTGTTAGGATATTGGAACAAAATCCAGAGAAAGAAATCTAAAGTCTAGTCCTGCGTTTCCTGTGCGCGTGACGCAGCAGCTGGGAGACACGAGGCCTGCATCTGAAAATGAGCTTTTCTGCACTCGAGTGCTGCAGTGAAAAAAACAACAACAACCTTGCTCTTTTAAGGTCTCAGAATGATAGAAGCCAATTTGCATTTTGCAAATCAAAATTATTAGTATTTAATTGACTCAACTCTGGAAGTTTAAGCATCATTGTGTCAATAATAACAGAAAATACATACACACACTTCCAAACATGACCGCATACAAGATGGCGGGGCGCTCCAATGACAAGGCCTAGTGTCCTCATCGGCCTCTGGTTTGGGGCACCTTCTGCCCTGCTCACACACCTACAGCGTGCCTCGGGAGGCATTGCTCCCAATGGGCCCCTGTCCTTAAGTAACTCATGATCAACCTCCTAGAAACTCAAAGATCTTATTCTTCCCCCAGTAACAGCCATGTGCCTTTTTCTGACTGTGGTATTATGTACATAGACATATTTTACTTATAGCCTGATGTCTTTAGGTTTTTGTTTTGTTTGTGCTGGTCTTGGGACTTGAACTCTGGACCTTGGCACTGTCCCTGAGTTTTGTGCTCAAGGCTAGTGCTCTACCACTTGAACCACAGTTCCACTTCTTTCTCTGTCTCTCTGTCTCTGTCTGTCTGTCTCCCTCGCCTTCTCTCTCAGTGCCTAATTGGAGATAAGAGTGCCATGGGCTTTCCTGCATGGGCTGGCTTCAAACCACAGTCCTCAGATCTCAGCCCCCTGAGTTGCTAGGATTCCAGGCATGAGCTCTTTGGCACCTGGCAGCCTGGTGTCTTTGAATGCCCTGTTTATTGCCATCCTGTCCAGCCAAGATGAACTGGAAAATGATTCACCATCTTGCCTTGCACTTCCGGGAACTTCAGAGTAGATTCAACCAAGACCCTCTGGAACCTTCCCACCCAGGCTGCCCTTTATTCCATTCCCTGATCCTCCACTCACTGAATCTGCCTGGGTGTGTGCTATGAGCCCCGTGCACCTTCTTCTCCATGTGCCTCCTGTAAGGCCTCGCTCAGGCCCCTCAACAGCCAGGCAGCGATGGCCTGGAGCGGGGAGACCCCGGCAGGAGCGACTCTCCTCTCAGAAAGCAAACTTTTCTTCCCAAGTCTGCAGGGAGAATTTCTGAGGACTCAAGTGACTCACCTCATCCCATTTTATATTTTATCCTCCCTCCTCCCCTCACTTCTTTTTTTCGCCAGTATTGGAGATTCTACTCAGGGCTTGACGTACTTTCTTAGCCTTTTCACTCACGGTTGGCACTCTACCACTTGAGCCAATCCACCAGCCATGAGTGCGGGGCCAAGTGAGAGCACGAGGTCCTGAGTTCAAATCCAGCACTGGCACAAAACAAATCACTGTTTCCGTTTTCCCCAGACTTCAGGAGGAAGGCTTTGGAGTCCTTACCTGGATTTTACATTACCTTTAAGTTCTCATTTTCCACTATCAAAATGCTCTTCAGGCCTTTTTTGCAGAAGAAGAAACTCATTTAATAAAAAGAAGAAATCGTTTGCAGCATATCTGCAGAAAGCCAGAGCTGTATGTGTGTGTGCTGCTAGGAACACCCGGCGGGAAGGGTAGTGCTGTAAAAGCCGTTGTGAGAAGACTGAGCCAGAGAGAGTGAAGGCATTTGTGTAGGGCCTTTGTGAGATTTAAACACGGTTGATCTCCCCTTAGTCATTGCTCTGAGGAGAGAAGAGAGAATTTGTAGGTCCTATCGGAGTATTTAGATAGCAACGTAATGGCTTTCTGAACACAATTCTGAAGAGGTTATCTTTCAAATGACTCACTGTTTTGCTTTATTTGTTTCACATTTGTTTATTTGTTTTCCAGAAGACTCTCCAAATTCAGAACCCGACGTGGACAAGCTAGGGGGAAAGTCGCCCCCTCCTCCCCCCCCACCCCCTCGGCGAAGCTACCTGCCCGGATCGGGGCTCACCACCACGAGGTCGGGCGACGTGGTCTACACCGGCAGGAAGGAAGGCCCCGGCACTAAGGTCTGATGGCGTAGGCCCAGGTGCAGCCCAGCCCAGCCCCCTAGACAAGATTCTGCTTGAACAGAACAAGTAGAGAAGAACAAGGCAGAAAGGAGAAGTCAAATCTCCCTGGCCAGGCACGGGGGGGGGGGGGGGGGGACACGTCCACCAGGGTTAGCAGACTGCACTCTGCACCATGACCTTCAGCTTTCCTTGACTTTCAGCTGTAACAGAGTTCCGTGCGGCTCACAAGCTCCTTTGCGCACCGAGCACGGTGAGGGTGACAGCGAATGGAGTGGAGGGAGAAGGGAAAGGAAGATGGCCTGAGAGGTGCGAGGAGCCGACAGAGCTGTGGGAGTTTACACAGCAAGCTCTGAAGGAGCTCTAGCTTCCCCTTGGCTCGGGTCTGGTGGATTAAATGTAAAACACAATTTCCAAGGAAATATCACATGTAGAGAGTCTTTCCAGAAAGCGCTAAATGTCAAGAGTCACAATTTTATTAGAACGTAGGTATTTATTCACTAAAACTTGACAACACACTGCCGCACTCAATAGGAAGGAAGGAATTAGCCTTTCATTTAGGTGTCAAGAGTCAGGAAGCCAGTGAATCAGGCACTGAGGAGCAGTGGGATCCTCTTTGGGTGGGCTTGGTTTTTTGCCACCTCTGGGAAGTCTTAGGCAAATATCTGTGGCTTGAACCTCCCATAGGCAAGCAGCGATGACGCTGGAGCAAGCCCACAGACGAGAGCCACCAAGTGTCCCCCAGAGGAGCCTGCCTCAGCCTGGGCCCATCCCCACCCACCAGTTCCTACCGCCTCCTCAAAAGATGAGGAAGAGGAGGAGGAGGAGGAGGAGGAGAAGGAGACAAGATCATGGCGGAACTCCAGGTGGGTGGATGAAGTGACTACTGTAGGTTTCCTCTTGGGGCTCTCTGGCTGTGGCTCAGATTTGTTAGCTGGACAGCTGGAGAAGGGTTAATAGATGTAGGCCAAAGTAGGTATGTCTTCTGGCCTTGGCCTTTATTTTCCAAGATGGTGCTGAAGCAGTTTCTTGGTGCACCTGTAAGACACATGAGTAATAACTATTTTTACAGAACAACCCCAGAAAGTTTATACATACATAAAATCAATTATATACCTTCCTAGCTCTGAAAGTAGAATGCCTTTCCTTTTCTTTCAGGTTTAATAGTCTCTGTTTTATCTCTCCCCACCCCCCTCAAAAAAATAAGCTGGGGATTAGAAATGGTGGCCATTGTCCTGGTAAGGACTGCGGGTGGCCCGCTGTAGGTGCGATCCTCTTTGTCGGTTTATATTTAAAGTGACTGACATTGAACCAGGACTCAAAGCCAATGGCTGGCTGCCTCTAGTTCATACCAGGTCTCTGTTCAATGTCAGTGTCATCTTTCAGATATTCTGTAGAGCTGAATAATAGGATTTCCCATTTCCCTCAGCCCATTTGAAGAATTAGATTCACTAGTTTGGTTTTTTTCAGGTGTTTACTTTGTAACCTGTGGACATAGTTCACCTAATAGCACTGGGGCTCTTTTGTGACTACATTGAATATTAAGGAGTTACAACTGTATGAGAATTCTTCCCAGAAGTGATCCCACTTTGGTCACAGATGTGAATCTGCCCTAGAAGCATGTTCTAAACTTTATCACATTAGAGACTTTGTACACATCCAAACTTTGTTAATATTTCATTTGACCCCCATTTATCATAGGATGTTTTAGACATCCACTTCAGGGGCCTCTAAAGCAAGTTTACTTTCCCCACTATACCCATGGTTCTGTGTGCTCATCCTCAAGGTGCTTGTTCTACTCTGGTTTACATGGTAACAATGGCCAACATGGCACTGCTTGAATTGTACTCGGACCGTGGGCTGCTGATTATTCTGTGGTGTGTGTGAGACCCCCATTCAAACCTTCCTAAAAATCACAGGTGGCCTGGGAGTCCTCTTCATGATACAGATTGGTTACATGTTTCAGAATGATCAGAGACTCAGTCATAGTTTTACCAAGTTAACAACTTTGAGGCTTGTCCTCAGAGAGAAGCCATAGATTGGTTGCAATCACTTCCAGCCTCTACTGGAGGATGAGGATGTTTTCTACCAATGAAGTCTTAATCTTCTATAACCTCTGTGATGGCCCTTCACCAACGGTGGAGTACGTGGCCTCTTGGTGTGGTTTGTGGCTATTTAATTGTGGTAGATGAAGGACTCTTTTCCTAACTGGAACTTGTTGGCCCTTCTATTGGAATAAAGACCCAACCTGCTAAACCAGAAGGCTGGTGGATGGTACTGGCTTCTTGACTGGTGCTAGCTCTGCACTTAGACACCTGTCAGGACCAGGAGACTCCACAGAGCCCTCTAAGAATAGTCATGGAACAGCACCCACAGCTGGCTGTCATCAGGCATCAGAAGAAAACCCAAGCTTTAAAATCTAGGGCCTCATAGCCCAAAGGAGATGTAAGTGGCCTGCACAAGTGGTGCCATCAATAAGCAGATAAGCCAAGCATGTCCAGGGCCAGGTGGGCTTGGCTTTCCTAGGAGCAAGAAGAAGGGAGGGAGGGGTGATGGGAAGGAAGGGGTGACAGAGTGAAGAAGAAAGCGCCAGAGGATGGTTCTAAGACATGAAGACAGATGCTGCTGCAGTGTCCTCTTACAGAAACCGCACCTTCTTCTCTCCACCTGGCCCGTTATCTCCAAATGGTAGCATTTGACATAAAGAAAACGCTCGGCAATTCTTTGAGATCATTTATTTAAATAAGAGATTTTTGTCCTGGCTACACATTCGAATTAACTTATAACCCAGTGATTCTGATTTTCTTATTCTCTGAGAACACCTTGAATAACAGGATTTTTCTTTTGCTTGTTGGTTTGGTTGAGATCTACCAATGCTCATGAAAGTAGGTCTCAGCCTTCTTATCCCTCTTGCTCCTGCTCTTGGAAGCAGAGATGTTTCCAGATCCCAGTCCCTCTGCCCTTCCAGCCCTGGGCCCCGCCAGCACTTCCCCTCTGTCTGGGCGCCTGTGTCCCTGACGGTGCGCCCATGGTCATTCTGGGAGGCGGGTCTGTAGGCCCAGTGAGCATCCGGCCACTCAGAGCTGCGACAGAGCAAGGTGAGCCCTGTTACTACTTCAGAGACTGGAGTGGTAAAGATCACTTCTATTTAAAGGCTTAAAATGTCTTGTGAAGCTTCCCCACCCCCACCCCCTCCATGATTTTAATAAAGCTGGCTTTAAAAATGAAGAACATAAAAGGAATGACATCTTTTTGTTTCAAGTCATGCACAAACCCAGTAATGATAAAGTGACGCATGACTGTCATCTGGGCTACTTAGGAATCTCCCATTAGGTAGATCGCAGTTGGAGGCCAGCTAGCGCAAAAGAGTTCTTGAGGTGTCATCCAAACAGAAAAGGTTGGGTATAGTGGCACATGCCTGTCATCCCAGCTACAGTGGGAAGAAGGTAAGATATTGGTCTAGACTGGCATGTGCAAAAAAAAAAAAAATGACAATACCCTGTCTCAAAAATAACCAAAGCACAAAAGGGCTGGTGACATTGCTCAAGTGGTAAAGCATCTGCCTAGCAAGTTCAAAGCCCTGAGTTCAAATCCCATTACCACCACCAATCAAATAGGCATAGCAAAAAGCCCTAGTAAGTATGCATGTCATTCAGCTCAGAAAGGCCCAAGAGGTTCCCCTTTTGTTCTGGCTATTGCCTTCCTTTTCCTTCTTTGGTGCTTGAGATGGAACTCGGGACTTTGTACTCAACTTAGGCCTTCCACTGAGCTAGTGGCCAGCCCAAGGAGTGTTCCTGTCCACGTTGGTGTGGTGAGGAGGCTTTAGCCCGGGCTCAGCTCTGATGTGAGTTGTACACCTCGAAGCCCGTGGGGTGCTGGGTTCCAGCGTGTTCCTCGCTGGCGTGAGCCCACACGCGGCTCCAGGCCTGACATGGCACACCTGCGTTCCCGCCCGTCTCCCATCTCGCTGCTCACTGCCCTTGGATCCTTTGTAACCTTGGTATTTTAATCCCTTAGGCATTCCAGAAGTGTTCCTTTATGGATGTAAATTCAAACAGTCATGCCGAGCAGTCCCGGGCTGACAGTCACGTTAAAGACACTAGGCCAGGCGCCACAGTCCCACCCACGGAGAAGAAGGTAACACGTGGCCTCCACACGGTCGCCACATGGCCAGACAGCCTGCCCTCCTTTCTGTCATACTAACATCTGGCTCTCTCGCCCTGACCTTCATGCCCTGTGTCTTTTCCTCTTCCTGCTCCCCATCACCAGACTAATAGAGACACGCCTAGGTGCGTCAGCGATGCCTGGCTCGGCTTTACAACATACATGGTGTCTCAGTGCACACAGCCCCATCGTCTTTGCAAAAGCGAGATGATGCTGCCCCAAACTAAAGAATATATACATACATGCGCACACACACACACACACACGCACACACGCACACACACACACCCCTTTCAGGATTTTTCTAGAACAACTCTGAAAGGAAAAGATAATAGAGGTTTTAAGGTATGACTCAGCAACAGAGAGCCAGCCTAGAGAGTGTGAGGCCTTGAAGTCAAACCCAAGTACTACCAGGAAAGAAGAGAGAGAGAGAGAGAGAACAACCAATGTGTACAAGTATGTAGAATTTTTCTAATTTTTAACATACTTTCTCAACAAAAAGTGTTTATTAGAAATAGGCGCAAAAGCCAGGTATCAGTGGCTCATGCCTATAATCTAGCTACTCACAAGGCTGAGATCAAGGTTCAAAGCCAGTCGGGGCAGGAAAGTATATGAGACTCTCTCTCATCTCGTTAACCACCTAAAGCCAGAAGTGGGGCTGTGGCTGAAGTGATAGAGAGCTAGCCTTGAAGGAAGAGAGAAAGGGGTGACTGCTTGAGGCTCATCAACGCAGTGGGCACAAAGCATGTGTGATGACGTAATGCAATGTGGAATTGTGGGAATATTCAAGTCCATGCGCGAGCCCGGCCAAGGGCTCAAACTTAACTTGTACAAAGTCATGTCAACTTCTTTTTTTAAATAATTACTTATTTAGTGTCATTTTTTTGAAGTGCATCTTCCAAGGCAGTAAGTTTAGAATCATTTCTGTGCTCAAGTATACTTGTAGCTTCAAAACACTCTCCAGACAACACAATAAAGCTGCTGTCATGGCGTATGTACTTCAGGGAAAGGAGTTTGGCCAGGGCTGACAAGATTGGAGTTGCAATTTTAAGTTCAATGTAACACACTTGTGAGTTGGGAATTTAGTGCCATCTCGTGTTCATTAAGACTCTGGTTATTTTTTAAAAAAGCTTTTAACAGCTCAGTTCTTAATATTTCTCATTAAGGATTTATACTTCAGAATCCAGGGACGGTGGCTTCCCTCTAGTAATGCTCGTGAAATGAGGTGCGGCATGGCTTCGTAGCCCCTCGGGCACGGAGAGGGCATCTCGGAGGGGAGAGGCTCACGCAAGCAGGCGCATCTCCGCCACCAGACGGCCCTGTGCGCACCATGTCGGCCACAGAGCCATGGAAGCGTCAGTGTGGGAGAATTCCACCCCGTGTCCCAGGAGATTATAACATTACATTGATAAGCCTTTCTCAGGAAGAAAGCCTCCCATTTGAACTCATGATATAACAGAAATATATTGCTTTTTTTTTTTTTAGTATTTGGCACATTCCTATGTGGCCTTATTAAAGGTAATTCATGTAATTCATGCACGGGCCCCGGTATGGCCTACGTGGCCTGCACATCAGGTTCTCAAAGAACCCTCCACAACAATTATTGTCGCATCATGAAATGTTCGCAATGGGCTAGAATGTTACCCGAGATTACTTTCCCAACAATTAGAAATCCATAATTGATCAATCACTTAGGATCTGTTGCAAAGCCGAGTGCCCAGCACTGGATTCAATTACAGGTGCTTATTCTAGATCAGTATGAGAAACCAGTAGGTAGATCTATTTAGTAATGACCTCAATATTTGTCATAATTAACCTCTGTATGGGCTATTTGTCTACCCTTCCTTCCATAAGTCAAGTATATTCTTAAATGTTTTTCTCCTATCCTAACACTCTAGCCTCGTACTTGACTTTTCTACAGCTTTTATAGCTATGTCTCCTTTTTGTTGTCCTTATCCATATTAAATATGCTTCTCCAATTGTCTTAAGCAATCCAAATCTTAGGGCTCCTCAACAGATGTTAAAGAGGCTTAATGACTTTTTGCAGTCTTGAACGTCTAAGACTAAACAATCATTGTCAGTAGACATGATAACTATGACCCGGTAACTCTGAAGTTCATGCATTTGTTTTCCACATGTATTTTTTTTCCTAGCCCTGTGATAAAGATGCCACAGATAAACATGACATTTTTAACTTGGTGACTTTCCTTTGGAGTGTTAGAGTATGCATGTTGCACGGGAACATTGCAAACATGTGACGATCGATATTGAGTTAGAGGTACGATGCAAGTGGTAGAGTGCTTGTCAAGCAGGCTCAAGGCCCTGAGTTCAAACCCCAGTACCACCCCCCAAATAAGACAGAAGCCAGTGGTTGTGGCATGGCCCCCGACCAACCAGAACATAGCTGAGCCACAACCCCCACTTACTGGGCCCCGCAGGGCCCCGCCAGGCTCGGATCTTCCTGAGCTCCACATGACTTGTCCCTTCTTGGATTCAGAGCATAAATTCTCTCTGGTCCTAGCATGACATGCCACCCTGCCAGCTCCATCCTTGGAGTTGAAACTACGCCCAAACCTTGTTTGGTTTTTCTTCTTAAACCCTTTTACTTAATATGTAGTTTTATCATCGCAATGTAAAATCCCACCAGAGAAATTGTATTGTTCAACTGTAGTATCTGAGTCCCTGCCCGTATTTGTGGACTGGATGGGGGAGCAGCCGGAGTTCTTCAGGGGGACGCTTGTGGGCTAAGGTCCTTGTGAATATCTCCAGGTGATTAATGCGGGCTCTGTTGTGGTAGTCATTGACTGGGAGGAGCAATCTTTCCTTTCTAACCAAGGCAGTACAACTTCTCTGGGTTGACTCTGGCTTGGCCTGAGTTACTGTGCTTTGTTCCATTGTCATCGCCTGAACCAAATGGCCTCCACTGCGACCGTGTTCCGCCCTGGAGGATTACCACGTCCTCCTGGGCTTCCTCAATGACAAGAGAGGGCAGCAGTGTCCTGGGAGGGAGAAGCGACCCTGTGTCCTGGTGTCAGGGGGCTGGTGGGGCCTGCGGCTGGCTAGAAGGACTGGGCTTCCAGATGGATCGTGGGGAGACCTTAAGGGATGCATCTTTCATCACACAGTACAGAGAATCCAAGCTGCAGCTTGACATCACAGCCACCAGCTTGCCTGCAGATACTTGTTTGGACTTCAGGCTACATTTTGCAGCACATAACATTTCCGTCACCCACGGACCATCCAGTGGCAAACCCATGGGATTTTAACGGCCCTGAAAAGCCCTGACCCCTACTGACATCTTAGCCGTCGTACAGTTGTGGAACTGTGCAGTGCTTGTGTTTGTGGTGGGTGATGCTGGTGTCACCAGACATGACTGTATAGCACCGTGATAATAACCAACAGTGTTGGTTACTGGTTTATATATTTTCTGTACTGTACTTCAGATCACTATTTTAACGAATTTATTCGTTATCATCCTATTCATATAAAATGTATCTATTTAGTATGTTCTCTACTTACATAAAACTTACGTACGTGTTTGTTGACTAAACAAAAGTTTAATAACACAACAGGTGGATCGTGTTAGGCCAGCAGCAACATCATGTGAGTCATGTTTGCCATGTCTCCTGATTATATTAAGAAGCCACAATGCTGGCTGCAGCTCCATCATGCCTGCAGTCAGTCCTAGCAGTTCAGGAGGCTGAGCTCTGAGGATTATGGTTCAAAGCCACCCTGGGTAGAAAAGTCCATAGGACTTTTATTTCCAGTTAACCTGCTAAACCTGGAAGTGCAGGTGTAGCTCAGGTGGTAGAGTGCCAGCCTTGGGTGAAAAAAAACAAGCAAGAGCACAAGGCCCTAAGCTCAAGCCCCAGTACTAACACACGTACACACACACACACACATACACACTGGTGAAATCACCTAATGACATAGTGCTCTGTATTTCTAGAGTGGATCCCTCTGGTTAAGTGAAGGGTGACTCTGTGCTGTAGCAGCAGTAACCTACGCCTTTGGGTTGAGCGCCTTGGCTATTATTAATTTAACACTTTGATACCTTCAAGGACATTTTTAATCTACCATGTGACCAGAGGAAAAATAATGAGGTTTTTTTTCACCCCAAAGTACCAAAAGTACCACCCCTAACCAATGCAGAACTCTTTATTGGACAATTTTCACAAACATGGAGACCATTACCAATAAAGGACATTAAAAATCTCCTGGTCTTGTGCCTCAGTTTATAGTCAAGGCAGGTGAGGTGCAAGGAATGAAGTAAAAGATTTTCCCAACATCTCTCAGCTAAGAGACAGATAATAAAAACTGAGCCCTTCTGCTTGCCCACTCTCTCTGCAATTCTAAGATGGAAATTGGAAGAGAGGATGGAATGTGTTGACACAGACCCTTTATTCTCATCTCTGCCCCACTACAAAATTTAAAATACTGGGAATAGTTTGCTAATTGAGATTTTCATCTTGTGCAGACACAGGGCATTTTTGGAAGTCGGAGAGCAAAGCAATTCCAGGTAAACTGAGCTATAGGCTTTGGATTGGCGTGTGACAATTGTGCTTAGCCCGCATGTTTGTAAATGTCACTAAAGGTACAAGTTAGTTATAGTCCACTTGGGGGGGATGAGGCTCCGTGGAGTAATTTGTCCTACACTATTCTACCAGAATTTGGAATTTTTCCATGAAGATGTACGGAAATCTGATGTTGAATATGCAAATGGCCCCCAAATGGAACCTCAAAAGGTGAGTTCACCAGATCTGTGTTCCCATCCACCGGTTCCATGAGGATTAGCTACCTGATTTCACAGCTCCTTTCCTGGTTCACATGTGTGGTTTCCTTCCTCTACTCTCCCTCCAGGTCACTCCAGGGTCTCTAAGGCCCAGTGACTCTTCTAAGTGGGAAAGAAGAATGGAGCATAGTAGTTTTGATTCATCAAAAACACCAGACTATAAAACTGACATCTCAAAAAGGGGAAATGCCATTCCCCATAAGAGTTTGTACAGAGACAGTAGAAACTATCCCCAGAAAAATGTGCCAAAGGTCAATTTTGGTTTTTCTGGCATGAATTCATTAGGAGAGGAAATCAACAAAGGAGCAAGAGCCTCGGGACTACACAGCCCGGGATCTGACGCTGAGAACCCCAAGCTGAGTTATGGAAAGACAAAGACAGTGTATGCACAAGGACAAGAATACGCAGACAAAAATCACATTCCCTCCCCTACTCGCTCCACAGAATTGGTGCCTGGTGATGTCAGAAACCAAGACCAAGACCTTCTGCTGACAGACTTTGGCCAAGTTGTTCTAAGACCCAAAGGGCCTAGGCATGCGCCTGTGAACCCAAATGATGAAGGAGAGTCAAGTCCAAGTTCTCCCAATGAGGAAAATATGGCTACTGACAACATTGCTTTCATGATTACCAAAACAGCCGTCCAGGTTCTGTCCAGTGGGGAGGTCCATGATATAGTCAGCCAGAAGGGACAAGAGGTCCAGACGGTGAACATTGATGCCAAAGAAAAGACCACCTGCCAACAAGATGGGACTGAGAATGAAGAGCCAGTCGTGTGTCTAGACAAGAAACCAGTGATCATCATTTTTGATGAACCCATGGACATCCGCTCTGCGTATAAGAGACTTTCGACCATCTTTGAGGAGTGCGATGAGGAGCTAGAGAGAATGATGACAGAAGAAAAGATATTAGAGGAGGAAGAGGAGGAAACGGGAGAAGCTGGAGTCCAGACTAGCACTTCCCAGAAGGTTCACAAGCATGGGCCACAAACCGAGATGAAATCACAGCCATACTTCAGGTCCACAGAGACCAAGAGACCCGGAGGACCGGAAACGACGAAAATGGAGCTAAGCCAGGGTAGCCCAACAGATTCTCCAGAGGGCAAGTGCGACGCGGCTGACGAGCCATTTGAAAGTCCCAAGAAGAAGTTTAAATTCAAGTTTCCTAAGAAACAACTGGCCGCTCTCACTCAGGCGATTCGCACCGGAACCAAAACGGGGAAGAAGACCTTGCAGGTGGTGGTCTACGAAGATGAGGAAGAGGATGGCACGTTGAAGCAGCACAAGGAAGCCAAGCGATTCGAGATCCCCAGCTCCCAGCCTGAAGACACCCCCAAAAGCATGGTGCGGAGACAGGAGCAGCCCGGCTCGGAGGGCGTCTCACAGATCTCAAGAACTGATGAGATTAGAAAAAATACCTACCGAACCTTGGACAGCTTGGAGCAGACCATCAAACAGCTGGAAAATACCATCAGTGAAATGAGCCCCCAAACCCTAGTCGAGTCCTCCGGCTCTGCCACCAGAGATTCTGTTACAGGCGCATCCCAGTTAGCCCCAGAGCCGTCTCCCCGATCCTTGCTAGTTGTGGATGAAGCCCCCCCTGCCCTAGAGCCCCCCACGCCAGTCTCTTCAGCTTCACGTAAGGTATCTTGGTCTGCCGGAAAGTGGAAAGGCCCAGCTGCTTTCTTAAATCTGCCATAATCACCCACTAGCAAAAGGTGTCTTGTGATGTAATGGCTTCCTTTCAGGTGGCTCGTGTTATTTTTTGTCTGTTCGCCATGATTACCCTTCTCTCACGCCCTCTCCGCTACCTTCCCAACAACAACTAGGTGTCTAACAGCTAATCGATTCTGTTTTTGCCTCTGTTGCTGACTGGTGTTGGGTACCTGTGACGATGTCACTTGCTGTTGAGATGATTGCTCTGAGACTTCGCATTAAAATCTGTTGGATCAGTAGTGAGCAGTTGATTCGACTTGATTAACCCCAGTTGGTGTGTCCGGGATCTGTCCTGCATGTAGGGCTCTGGCTTCTCGCCCTGACCTTCTCTGCACACGTGGGGCCATCTCCGTGATGGTCCACTCATGTGTCCTCTCTGTCTCCCCCTCTTGCTGGTCCTCCCCACAGGGCTCCAGTGCCACCCCACAGACGAGCAGAATGCCGGTCCCTCTGAGCTCCAAGAGCCGACCCGGAAGCCTGGACAAAGCCAGCAAGCAGTCCAAACTCCAGGATCCCCGACAGTATCGCCAGGTAGTTTTACCTTAAATCCAATGTTGGATGAATGGACTCTGTGGCACTTAAGCAAATCACTGGCTTAGTTTACACCAACTACTGTGTGTTCTTTGTAAGATTCAGTTTACATAGACATTCTGGGTCTGGGGGCATGAAGAAAGTCTAACGTATAATATCTTTGTCAACCTTTTCACCCCATTCTTGCATGCTTGTAATAAGACATCTTTTCCTTTGTGACTCCACATGTTAACTGTTAACTTGGTTGGAAACCGGTGGAATGGGGGGGTGAATATAACACTTCATCAACCACCTTGGGACGCAGGCAAGCCAAGCTGTCTTTGAACTCACCGGTACTCACGTCTGTGTGCTCTGCATTGTGTTAGAAGCCATTAACTCTCCATCACTCGCCCCGCCCAGTCCCAGTGCTCACCCTGCTGCATGCACGGCCCACGAGGCACCGGGGAATGGGGAATGGTGTGTGGCCTTTCTGTCGGTCTCTTCTCGGCCTCCTTTGCTGTGTGCTTGGGGAGGGTTTCCGCCAGATCCAGGAAAACACCCACTTTAAGAGCTCAGGCCTTGAATGGTGTTGTTGAATGTAAGCTACTCAGAAGGGGCCATGTTGCCAGGCCCTGTGGTTGATCATGTGACCAGTCATCTGACAAACTGTCTCCCACCATCTTTGTTTGCAGGCTAATGGAAGTGCTAAGAAAGCTGGTGGGGATTGTAAGCCTACTTCCCCCTCCTTACCTGCTTCTAAGATTCCAGCCCTTTCTCCCAGCTCGGGGAAAAGCAGTTCTCTGCCCTCTTCTAGTGGTGACAGCTCTAACTTCCCTAATCCACCTGCTACTAAACCATCCATCGCTTCTCATCCTCTGAGCCCCCAAACAGGCCGGTCCGCTCACTCCACCTCCCTCATCCCTTCTGTCTCTAATGGCTCCTTAAAGTTTCAGAGCTCCTCTCACTCGGGGAAAGGCCACCACCTTTCATTCTCCCCACAGACTCAAAATGGCCGAGCAGCCCCCACTTCCTCCTCCTCCTCCTCCCCTCCCTCCCCTGCCTCCCCCCCCTCCCTGAGTCAAGGTGCCAAAGGCATCCGAACCATCCACACCCCCGGCCTCACCAGCTACAAGGCCCAGAACGGAAGCTCGAGCAAGGCCTCTCCGTCCTCAGCCAAGGAAGCCTCCGCCAGGCCAGAGCCGGTGGGCTAGGTACCAAGGTGGAGTTCCGTGTTTAGAAAATGTTATTTTGTTTTTCTTTTTTTTAGCAGTCAACAACAACTGTTTTCACAAGAGAATGTAACATACGGCTGTACTGTTTGAGGCTTAATGGAAAGCGTGTACTAGATACTGGATTGATAGAGTTCAGTAAAGCTCGTTTGGATTTTCTTTTTACCTTGTTGCTGTTGTAACTACCTAGTGTTTGCTGTCTTGATTTTAATAGCTACCAAATGAAGTAAGCATGTGCTCTGAGAGAGAGAAAGAGAGAGAGAGAGAGAGAGAGACGAGCAAGGGGGTGGGCGTGTGAGACCGGAAAATTGTATTAAGCATGTAAAACATGTATGATTCCAGAATTTTAGTATGTTTTGTATAAAAATATTTTTCACTACGGAGTCTAGAAATGAACAGAGAAATATGTAAGCGCGACTATATAAATTGTAAAACAGATACTATAATATTTCCTTTTATTTTCATGTTATTTAGCTTTATTACAGATTTCTATTTTTGTCAAAACTTCATGGTTCCTTTCAATATCTTTTTTGCCAAAACATTTTGATACTATATAGCATTGTACATTTGAAAGTAGTGGTCTAGACTATAAGCCAATGACGATCTTCACAAGCCAATAGAAAAGCTTATGTTGGAAGTGATTTATTAAAACTATTGCTCTATCATGAACGTATGTATAATAATTTGCCAGCCCAAGCAAGCTAGTTTTCTTTCCTTTTTTTTTTTCTTTTAACATTTTGAGTTTTTTAGTTGTTTTTGTTGTGGTATCTAAATACCCTTTCCTTTATTTTCCGAGACCCGATATCCCACACTATTGCACTAAATGTCGATTTTAAAAATGTACGCCTCTGTACGGTTCTGCAAATGGCTCAACTTTTGTAAATATATAAATAGAGATTTAAAAAATACTATATGTGACAGCACATAGAGTAGTTTTTTCCCACACCAAAGTTAATTTGTATGCATGCTTTAAAAAGAATATAGGTTGGAATGGGCAGAAATGAGACTATCCACACTTTTTTTTTTAAAGCGAGTGAGCACAGCTAGAGTGTTTTTGTAAATAAATGTATTTGTATAATGCAGTCATGTAATATACAGAACTATGAGTAGAGACTTTGCAAGACTAAATAAAGGGCTGCATGCTTGGTTTTTTTCTTCTTCTTTTTTTGTACCTTGTTGCTATACTTCCCAGTCAAAGAACATGTAATCATTTCCAAACATTTCTGGTTTTGAGAGTGTTAAAATAACATTGTAACAGCGCTCAGAAGACTACTTTTCTGAAAAGCTCTGGGGTAGCTAATGAGGAGCTCCTAATAAATTAATTGCAAGTGTGGTTCCCTGGATGTCATTTGCTGGCTCTCTGTGGCTTTTCGAGGTTTTATTAGTTTAAAAAAAAAAAAAGCCTGGATACCAAGTTTTTCTCTCTCTTTTCTCAAATTTCCAGTGAAAATAGAAATAAATTGTCTTTACCACTTTGATTCTTTTTGAGTTCCCACTTTAAAATAAAATCAGGAGTGTGTGTGTGTGTGTGTGTATATACACACACATATAACATGCGTGCATATATTTGGGCTCCAGAGAAATATACTTGCTCACATTGCACCATATGTTTTCATTCAATGATGGGAGAAAAATTAGTTTAAAAAAAAATTCCAAGCACCGTCTCAGGAACCTCGAAATATTTAGCTTGTTGGTTTGTATAAAGCACAAATAATCTTCCCTTTCTGGAACCTGATTGCTTATTCCCATGCTCCAGACTAATCATCAGTACAGACAGATGGCCACGGGAAGACACGTGTGTCCTGTCATGTACCAAATGGCTTGAGGAACAGACGATTCCCATCCTGCCAGGTGACCCCTCCGTCAGATAGAACCAGGGAAGTGTGCAGGCATAAAAAGTGCCAATATTTCATCGTGTCCCGTAATCTCAACAGATGTGTTGCTTACATATAGAGACATGTTGCTTACATATAGAGACATGCTAGCTACTATATCATATACATAGTAGCAAGCTACTGTAGAATACCTGTAATGGCCAGCTAACTCCTTCCAATGTGTTTGCTAATGTATAAGTTCTGGCCAAGGTGAGACTCCTCACCAAGCTGCTAAACAGTCCATCATGGCATGCTTGCAATGCGACTTCAGATGTCTCCGGCCAGATGTCAGGCCCACCGTGGTCCATTTCAGCCAGTGTAATGCTGGAGGCAGGTAAGGGACAGTTCAGCCCAGATCTATCCACTAACCCCACCAAAGTCCAGCCAGCTGCTGTCAGTGTCCCTCCATGGGAAAATGAAGGTGAAACTTCCATAGGAGAGGAGCCCAGATCGTGGTGTGCCTGCGACTGCACTTACAGCAAAGGCACGTCCATTCCCTCTTTCTGTCTCTAGCACCCCGTGTGGCCCTCTTAGGGGTGACATAACTTGTTGGAAACCTAGTCGTACCCTGTCACCTGCGGCCAAGGGGAGACTTCCATTCTTCCCTGGGGTGGTCTGAAATCGAGTCCACCCACTCCTCACCTCACCTTCAACAGCGCAGTCCACAGCTGCCCGTCCTGTGGAGCCCAGTGCTCAACACCTGACACCTGTAAACAGGCTTCTCCCTCGCAGGCGCTTCCTTCAGCCAATCCCTGCCCCCCCTAGGGAAGTTGCCCCTGCACTTTAATATTATAGGCAAGGCATGGCCCCCAGGCTCCTCCCCGGTGCTCCTCTCGAAGCTGAGCTGCCTCCAGACTCGCGTGGGGCCCCTGTCTTCCAGCTTGTGTGGAATCTGTAAGTAATGAACTTATTTCGTTTCGTGACTTTGGGTTAAAGTCTCCGTGCGTCCCCCCTCTAGTCCCAGCTCTCCCCGAGTGGCCCTTTGGCATATGGTTGCTGTCAGTAGAGACGTGTGGAGACCAAACTAGAAACCCTGAAAATAAAAATGACCACAGCACCCTGGTGAGTGAACTTCAGGAGTAGGCCATGTTAGAAGCGTGAGGGCGTTCTCGGGTTTTGTTGAGCTGCTCACTGATTTCCTCCTTCAACTAGTAGGTCTGTGTCTTTTCACATTCATTCCACAGCCGTGGCTTCACGGAACCAGGTTTCCTGCGTGTCTGCATGGGGCGGGCTGGGCTGCCGGGTTTCTGTCATGGGTGGATGCTGTCTTGGTGTTGTAAGGTGTATCAATATCCTCGTTTGTTAATGGGGAGTAACAAGAATCTGGCTCCTGGGATTCATGGACTAAATAGACATACAAAATCCTTAGCGCCGGGCCTAACACGTCAGTTAAGCTTAGGGTTGTCACAGCTCTGACAGTGACCCCTGTGCTTCTGGTCTGGTGAGGAGGGGGACGAGCTAGGCCACGTAGGAGATGGGCACTTGCCCAGAGCGCGGGTCTTTCGCTAGTGTCTTGGGGTGGCATTCGGCCCCCCGCGGGTACAATATAGAACTTCAGCGTTGGAGCTGCTTCCCCCCTAGCACTGAGGTGACTCGAATCCTTTCCGATGGAAAATACACATCGACACAGTCTTGGAGCAAAATCAACACCCTGGGAATCTTGGCTGCAAAAACACGCCCTGCTGGGAGGTTGCCTGCAGAGGCCGGAGCGGTGCTGCGGGGGGGGGGGGATGGGGGGTGGGTGGGAAGGGCCCTGTCCCCCACATCCACGCATCTCAGAGGGCGCGGCCCGGGAGGGAAGGGGGGCACACAGGGGGCCCTGAGAGCAGCCTCTGCCCCCCCCCCCGCGTCCTTTCCCCTCATCGGGTTCCTAAGCAAACCCACGCTTCCTCCTAAAGCGTCCCGCCCTTCCCACCGGCCCGCCGGCCCTTCCCACCGGGCTCCCGGGCCTCGGTGATGCAAAGGCGGTTCAGCAGCCCGGGGGCCTTGAACAGCGTGAGGGCAACTGCGCAGCCCGCCCGGCGCTCCGGAGCACGCTGTGTGCGGGGGGGGGGGGTGAGCGCTCCGGGCCCTGCCTCGGTGCCCCCCGCCCGCTGCGGAGCCGCGCGGGCCCGAGAGCCGCTCTCCAGGGCGGGCCCCGATGGGCCGGGAGGCTAAGCTCCGCGCCGCGCACTGGCCCTGAGGCAGAGCGGACGGGCGCGCCCCGCGTGTGTGCTGGACGTGCTTCCTCTTCGTTCCTCCGTCGGGGGGGTAGGTGCGCCCGCAACTACAGCCACCTGTTGCCCGTTAGGAAGCAGGTGTGCCCACTTCATTCAGCCTTTCTCCCTCACCAGCACCGACTGTCCAGCGGGAGGCGGGCCTCGCCCCTCGGCCAGGCCACGCCCCCACGGACCGGCCACGCCCCCTCATCCGGGTCCTGCCCCACGTCCCGGCCACGCCCCCTCGGTCTGGCCACGCCCCTCGGCAGGCCACGCCCCCTCGTCCGGGTCCCGCCCCCATGCCCCCTGTCTGACCACGACTCTCGGCCTGGCCACGCCCCCTGTCTGACCACGCCCCTCGGCCCGGCCACGCCCCCCCGCCGGCCGGTACTGTCTCCTGCCCGCCTAAGACTATGAAGCCCCAGCAGTAACATAGCGCGGCTGTGGCTGGGTCTGTTACACGCACGCGTGCACACACACACACGCACACGCACCACCACCCCCCCGCAGGAACTCGGTGGAAACGTCGGTAGGTTCCGGGGAGCCCTGGGGACTCCAAACGCTGCCAGCGTGGCCGTGACTTCTCCCGTGGTGGACGGTTCGGTTCCGGGCTCTCCCCCCCCCCCCCCGCGTTTTTCCACATTCCCGGAGTGGGGGCGCGGGTGTGAGGAAAGCGGGAGCCACACCCTGGGTGAGGGCCTGGCCTGGGGCCCCGGGGGCAGCACCACCCCGGCCGCGCCCTCGAGCCCCGCGCGGAAGCCCCGCACCCCCACCTGCCTCCCCTCCCGCCCCCCGCCACACAGTGAGAACTGAAGCCTCTGTTCCTATACCCGGGTCTCATCTTCGGCTTTATTTAAAGATTGTTACCTGCAGTTACCATGTACTAAAAGGGAAGCTCGGGGCTGGGGATATGGCCTAGTGGCAAGAGCGCTTGCCTCGTACACATGAGGCCCTGGGTTCGATTCCCCAGCACCACATATACAGAAAACGGCCAGAAGTGGCGCTGTGGCTCAAGTGGTAGAGCCTGAGTTTAAACCCAGGTAAAGGGAGGAGGTTGGGAAAAAGTGGCATTTGCCTCCATTCTGACATATGTTGGATCTGAGATTACACAACCTACAGATCGCAGACTACAAGTAGGGTAGCGAGCTCAGCATCCTTAGTTCAGTGAAAATGACAAAGTGAGTGCTGGCCTTTCCTCTCCTTTCACTACACTCCCTGTGCCATCTGGGGGAACCTCTGCTCCCTCTTTCTTCATGGCTCCAATCTCCTCTGGACCACGAAGGGCACTTCCCTGACTTTTCTTAGACTATGTGCTTGTGCACCCGATATCAACCACATGAGTGTGTTTCCCACAAGAGTCCCATCACTGGAAAAGAAGCAAGGAGACCGATATTCATTATGTGCAGTGCTCGTAATCTCTTTGTCATCACAAAGGAATAGACTCAGTCAGGCACCTCCCCAGGCCTGGGTAAAGAATGTGGCCTCCTTGCCTCAAGTGAGAGGCCAGGCGTGGTGGCTTATGCCTGCAATCCCAGCTACTTGGAGTTGGAGATGGGAGGTTCACAGTTCAAGGCTAGCCTAGCAAAAGAAATCAGTGAGACTCTATCTCAAACACAAGTTGGATATTGTTGTGCGCTTCTGTTGTCTCAGCTGTTGGGTAGGCAGTGGTAGTAGAATCTCCTCTCTCTCTCTCTCTCTCTCTCTCTCTCTCTCTCTCTCTCTCTCTCTCTCTCTCTCTCTCTCTCTCTCTCTCTCAAGCAAAAGTACAAGATGGTATCTAAAAATAAACTGAAAATAGCGCTTCCGGGGAGACTGCAGTGTGGAGTTCCTATCTAAATCCAGGAAGTGAGATCCGCACACAAACCCGCAGTGCCGCCCGCGGGGTGACCTGTGGGCATCTTAGGAAAGGCTGTTCATTCGCTGCCACCTGGTGGTCATTCCTGGGACTCCCTCCAGATGGCGCTGCTTTGACGTCTGGAGCCCACCAGGGGGGGGGCTGCGTCCACCTGCCTGGCTGCACCAGGGCCTGGCTGGGAACCGGGAGCAGCTGACTTGGGATTTGACCTTGCCAGGCTCAGGGCCTCTTGATCTCTCGAATCAGCCCTCTTCCTGAGGCCTGTCCAGGTTTTATTTCTGTCCTGCTGTCCACCCCCGCCCCCCCCCCCAAACAACTAAATTCCCTATTTTATTTTGAGGTGACCCCCTCCTCCCCTCGAGGGGAAATGGATGGTGGCAGGTGAATCAGCAGAGAGCAACTAACATGCCACCATGCTCCCTCAAAAGGGTCCTGTAGAAAGGGGGACCGCATTCAGGGCGATGACCTCTGCTCCCTCCCCAATCCCCAGGCGTTCAAATGGACCGTGGAGCCCCTCAGCCTTCAGGGTAGACAGATTAGTGGTTCCAAGATACCTCGAGTCTGGGCGCCATGCATCTGATCCAGTTCTATTTGCCGGTTTCAAAATGTCCTCAGTGGTTTAGGTTTGGTTAGAACGAGCATCCTGGCCATTTTCTAGGACCCATCTTATCATTGTCTACGTTCTCATTTGCACTTGCCTTTTAGGTGATTTGCCTATTTTTTAATGTCCATTTGTTGGACACTAAGTGTGCATCCTACCAGCTGACCCCAAATTCATTCACTGATCCATAACCCCAGTGAGGTGACA
This sequence comes from Perognathus longimembris pacificus, assembly GCF_023159225.1. NCBI lineage: Eukaryota > Metazoa > Chordata > Mammalia > Rodentia > Heteromyidae > Perognathus > Perognathus longimembris. The sequence continues at coordinate 24,682,305 of NC_063178.1, read as the reverse complement.
TCAGGTAGCCAGGCCTTGGTTGATGATTAGGGGGCCCAAGTTAAGAGACCCCAGAAAGCTTATTGTGAAAGCCCAACAAGGTGGCAGCCAGCTGTAAACCAGGGGTCACCAGAGTGAAGTGTGCCTGTGTTTTGCACGTGGACTTCCCTTTTTCTAGAGCTGTGAAAGAGGTTTGGCTTATAAGCCAGCCAGCCAACCTATGGCTTTGTGTCATCAGAGATGGACAATTGAGTGTGTCAACTGACTTAAACTACAAAGTGCTGCAGAGCCAGAAGGCTTGCTGTTATTTTTAAACATTATCTCTGCTTCATTAACACCAATTAATTGTGTAAGTCAAGCTGAAAATTAAATTATTCAAAGTAAACAATGTCTGGAGTAATTCTCACCTGAACTGAAGAATCAGAAAATGACTGGGACCCCCCCCCCCCACCCAAACATTAGCCACAAGTAGCTCTGGTTTCAGGGTGCTGCGTGGATAACCGTGTTCGTGGGACACGATTTCCAGCCACAGGGAAGTAGAGAGTCTGGGCTTTGCTTTTCTCACTCAGTGACAGTTGAGAGACTCAGCGAAGCGCAGTTCTGGGGTCTCAGCTTTGTGCCCTGGCTGGCGGGGAGCAGGCGCGCAGCTGAAGGGCCCCCCGCACCCCGTCTTCCTCGGGCTGCACCCCTCCACTGGGTCCCACGCCGCCGGCCCTGTGCCTGGTGCTCGCCCGGAGTCCTGCCTTGTTTTAGGAGAGCCCCAGGGGCCAGCGCCTGTCACCCCAGCTATTCAGGAGGCTGAGATCCAAGGACCCCAGTTCCAAGCCAGCCTGGGCAGGGAAGCTGGTGGATTCTTCTCTCCAATTAACCAGCAGAAAAGCAGAAGCAGAGCGGTGGCTCCAGTGGTAGAGGAATCGTGGGGACTCCCGGGCCTCGAGTTCAAGCCCCAGCACTGACAAAATGCAAACAACACAACCCCAGGAAGTCTGGTCGATTTCCTGGAGACTCTGTTTCCTGGGAAGGAATTGTGCTGGGTCAGAGGTGAGGCTCGGAATACAATGCCTGCCCCACCTGCTTGAGGCTCCGAATTCAATCCCCAGTACTACTGAAAATTCCCTTCCCAAGTGTCTCTTCTGTTCATTTGTTTGTTATCAAAGGCGATATACAGAGGATTACGGTTACACAGGTCAGGTAAAGAGTATGTTCATTTTTGTACAATTTCACTCCTTCCCTCATGCCTGGGTTTTCCCTCCCATCCCCACCCATAAGTTGCATAATTCATTTTCCACATACGGCCTACTATCACTGCTGCATTTGTTCACCTTTTCCATTTCTGTAGCCTCCCCCCCATCCCCCCCCTCCAGAGGTAGATAAACAAGACAAAAGGAAATAAAAACAAAAACAGCCACTAAGAAAAGAAAGACCTCTTGTTTGCACTTTCTGGAGTTCATTTCAATACACATTATTCTGTATGGCCAGATGTGCACAGCTGTCGAGCCTGTGGGATCCTCTCTAAGAATGTCCCCCCTCGCCCGCACCGTGTGAACCCCTGCTTGGAGATGGATAGGCACATTCTAGTTACCACAAATGAGAGAAACCATGCAACCCGTTTATTTGGGACTCGCTTACTTCACTTAATACAATTTTTTCCAAGTCTTTCCATTTCCTTACGAATGGTGCAATAGAGTAGAATTCCATTGTGTATATATACCATATTTTCTCGGGCATCTGGGTTGATTCCATATCTTGGCTTAAACAATACAGCAGTGAATATGGTTGTGCTGGTGGGTTTAATGTGTCCTTGTTTGTAGTCTCTCTATCCTATCCTCTCTTTCTCTCTCTCTCCCACCCTCTCCCTCTTTTCCTCCCTCCCTCTCTCCCTCGCTCCTTTCCCTCCTCCCTTTCACAGCCCTGTCAGGGCCCTGTGGGAATTTGGGACCGGTGCTGCTTTGTAGTTTGGGTGTTTTTTGAGAGGGACATCTTTGTGTTGTGTTGAGCATTCTGTTTGGTTGTGATCGTGGGCGGGCCCTTGGCTCACCGAGACCACGTGAAGAGATCACGAGGGAAACCATGCACTCCATGTTTCCTTGGTTTCCCTCATTTGTGGTAACTAGAATGTGCCTGTAAATCTGCAAGTAAACACACTGGATGGTTTTAAAAAATACACTGGGACCTGATAAATTACACAGGTCTCTAGACATTCACCCAGTGAGACCAAAGGAGGACATGCATAGGAGAAAATCACGAAGGCTCAATAACTATGTGCATCTGATCATACAACATAATATTTTACAAAATGAACCCCAAGAAATGGAAATGAGATTTTCTGTTGTTGCTGCTGTTTTTGTTTTCTTTACCTTTTGTCTAATTTGTACACGTATCTGCCTTTGGGAGGGCTAGAGGGCCTCAGAAATGGAGAGACAAAAGTGAACAAATGCAGCAAGCAGTGTCCTCACTAGACACGATGTGGAAAATGAACTACACAACTTTTGAGTGGAGGGGGGAGAGAAAAACCAGAGGGGAGAGAGGGAAAGGGGGACATTGTTCAAAAAGAAATCTAGGGCTGGGGATATGGCCTAGTGGCAAGAGCGCTTGTCTCGTATACATGAAGCCCTGGGTTCAATTCCCCAGCACCACATATATAGAAAACAGCCAGAAAGGGCACTGTGGTTCAAGTGGCAGAGTGCTAGCCTTGAGCAAAAGGAAGCCAGGGACAGTGCTCAGGCCCTCAGTCCAAGGCACAGGACTGGCAAAAATTAAAAAAAAAAAAGAAATCTACTCATTACCTCACTTGTACAACTATAACCCCTCTGCAGATCACCTCTACACTAACAATAAAATATATCTTAAAAAATAACGCGAGAAAGGCAGGCTGGGAAAAGCAGCCAGGGACTGAGCTGGGGAAATGACTGGAGTGTGTCAAAGGTGAGCCACTTGGGGACGGTGACAAGGGCTGGGCCAGCCCTCCGTCTGCAGCCCCGTGCCCAGCCACGCAGGAAGCCACGGAAAGCACGCCTGTGACACTGCCTTGTGGTTGTGCAGTTCAATGAAGAGCAAGGGGAAGATGCGTGTTTCCCAATATTTAAAAAGTATCTAAACTAGCCAGATGCTAGTGGCACACACCTGTAATCCTAGCTATGCGAGAGGCTGAGCTCTGCAGGATTGTGATGAAAACACAAGCCAGGCAGAAATGCCTGTAAGAGTCCATCTCCAGTTAATCAGCAAAATTACACACTGGTGGTATGGTTCAAGTGGTAGAACACCAACTGTGACCCTGAATTTGAGGCCCTGAATTCAAGCCACAGTACCAGCACACACACGCACACACTCATGTAGGGCCCTCGGCCCTCACAGTGACGTCACGGGACTTCCTCTATGGGCGGTCTTAACATCCCATAGGACCGCCCCCTGGGTTCTGCCCACCGCCATCTTGGCGTCCAAGGCGGGAGGTGGGGCCTAGCAGCCATGTGGCTCCAGGCCAGGAGAAGAGGCGGGCCTAGGACCGCCTCTTAAAGCTATAGGCGGTGCCCAACATCTCCCCCTTCTGTTTTTTAAATAGCAGGAGGCGATGTAAACATAAGGCGCGTGTAGACATAGGCAAAGGGGCCACCCATTTGGCTCAGTCCGAAGAAAATTGGAGTTCATAGTCCGTTTCTGCACCACTCAAGATAAGGCAGGCAGCATTCCCCTTCTCTGGCGGTGAGGTCTTAGAAGCGGGTTCAGGCTCTGGTGACTCTGGAGGTCCACGGCAGCCGAGGTGCTGGTGACTTAACGCATGTGGTTAGTAAACATTTTATTGTAAACATTGAAGCAAGGTGTCAAAACCCTCAACTCCTATTTCCCTCCAACGGGAACCCCTAAATTTAGCAGCAGGGGAGAGACAAAAGCGAAACGACAATGTAATACTCCATTCCTAGTCCTTTTGCAAAGCTGCAGGCAATATCGCCACAGTAAAACATTGCGCCACGGGAGACGCCAAGGCAGAGTCCAGGAAGCAAGCAGGGCCGGCGCTGGTCCACCGCTGATGCACGCAGGCAGGCTTCCCGTGTTTCCATGGAAGAGCAGGAAGAAATCCACCACGGTCTTTGTTTTCCTAGAGAGAACAAGGAGAAGACATTTCTCCAGAGCGAATGCTCATATCCAAATTGGCTTGGTTCCCCAATCGGGAAGGCACATGTCAAGCCCCTTCCCACGCTGTTTTGGGGAGATTTAAAATTTTTAGTGTAAATTTAAAATATTTAATGTAAACATAGCTGTCCTTAAATGGTCATGGGGGCTGTTCCCCCCCTTTTGTTTTAATAACAGAGGAGGGCACCAGGCTGGGAGTATGGGCGGAGGTCATCTCTTCTGGAACTACTTCCTGCTAAAATGGGACGAAGTAGTCAGGGGCCCCTGATTCGTCATTTGGCCTGGTACCATCCAGACTGGTTGGTAAAAGTCCTCATCATTTCTACAAGAATGGTTATCAGGGCCAGAGGGTGTCATGGTCTCCTCTGGCTACCTCCTGCAATTTGGGCACGTCAAGGATTCCCTGGTACTGGGGTCCTCAGGGTCCAGATCTGCACTAGGCACAGCAGTGTAGTAAGAGGATGGCCTTGAACTGCAAGTTCCCACGTGGTGACCTCAGTGAGGGATGTTATCCTGTTAAAAGAGACTTTTGAAAGGGTCAGGCAAAAGGCTGACAAGTTCACAGGGCTAGTTAACATGAATGACATAGAAGAACATACCCTGGGCATAAGCCAGAAAAGTTCCATTCAGAACATAAACCCAATTGTAGTCAATTACAAGGAAGGAGGGATAGCTGAAGGAAGTGTTTAGGGATAGTAGACTGGTTTGGAGTAGCCAGTCAGAAGCTAAAATAAAATATATGTACATATATACAACTGGCAGGAAAAGGAAAATGGACAGGTATGGGCATTGGGTGGGTAAACAACTATTCCTCCTGATCTCTCGGCTCTGATTAATTTTGAAAGGGCGAGACAAGGTGACTCCATTTAGGATGTGACATCATTCTCCTCTTACTCTTCTCCGTGATCCTTGTACCCTGGACTGGCTGAGTCCCAGGGATCTAGGTGCTTATTGCTGGGATAGCATGCCCCCATCGGCATTCACGGGGTTTGAACTCAGGGCCTGGGCACTGTCCCTGAGCACTTCTGCTCGAGGCTAGTGCTCTACCACTTGAGCCACGGTGCTGCTTTCAGCATTTTGCTGGTTCTTTTGAGCCAAGCTTCCAGTCTGGCTCTTGCTGGTTAGTTGGGAGATGGAGTTTTAGAGAGATTTTCTGCCCGAGCTGCCTTCAAACTGCAATCCGAGGAGTTCTAGCCATAAAAGCCCTTTTTGTTTCCAATTAAAGCAACAAGGAGAGCAATAGGAATAGAGTTTTACCTGCAACTTGTTGAGAATTGACCAACAAATACTTGTCAGAGTTCTGTCATAACACTTAGGGAACAGCAGACTAAATGAGATCCATGTGCCATCAAATCATCATTTAACCTTACTGGCAGGTGGAAGAGAAGACAAATGAATAACAATCAGAGGGCAAAGGGTTAAGACAGTATAAAAGTCTCAGCTTCAGCAGTGGCTGTGTCTTCCATCCTGAATCAGCAGGCTTCATTAGTCATGTGTGATGGAGGCAGGCAGGAGAGGTGGGTTGGATCTGGGCAAGGCTGTAGTGGCATCTCAGAGTCCCCTGGATAGATTGTCACACCTCCTGCTGGGTTACCTGCAAAATTCTACACAGACTGGTTAAAGACATTTGAAATCTCCCAGTATTTCCTGGTTGGTTACTCTGAGTACTCTGGCTTTTGTAGGCTGATGTCCTACTGGTTTAAGCAGGATGACAACTTTAAACAGATTTTAGAAGGCTTGTGCCTTTAACCATCTTCCTAGTCACAAAGGCCAACCAAGTCTACAGTTTCCAATGCAAGAGAACGAGAGAATAAGGAATCATTAGTAGTGAAACCAGGTAGTTTGGGAGCAGACTGTGAAAGCTTCCTGTAGTCACGAGCTGCCACAATCCACTCAGCTCGCACACATGTTGACCTGTATCCTATGAAGCAAAATGTTAATTTTGGGTCAGGAAAATTTAGGTTACTAGTCACATTTGTATAAAATGACTCGGATCCCTCGATCTTAAAGAGTTTATGAGAGCACAGGAGAGAAAAATGGAAAAGCAAAATCTTAGTCTATACCAAAGAATTGTCAGGATTGTCTCCAGGCTGTTCACAAGGACCCGTTTAACATAAAACTTAACAAGTTAAAATGGTTAAAAAGGCAAGTGATTTTTAAATCGTGATGCTAGTTTTTACATATTTTACCCACAAACAGACATAGACAGACGCATACAAACAGACAGTTGTGCACAAGCTTTGAGCGCACTTAGAAAAAATTTTCTCTTTCTGAATTGGCCATGTAAGTCTACTGGAATTCCAGTGGCAAAATGATATTATTTGCCCATATTTTAGAACCATGTGGTCAGTTAAAAAGCAAAAAACCCTTTTCCTAGGAAACAAAAATTGTCACAGATTCAGGCTCACAGCAAGACACCTTCATTGTAAAGCCGCTGCCCGGGTGGGGGGCAGGGTTATCAGGAGCCTCCAAGTCCCCACCCAGCCTGGGGCAAGGGCGGGAGGTGCCCACCAGCCAAAACCTTTCCTTTGTCCACCAAAAGCTTAGCCAACAGCAATCCAAATTTAAGTGACTCCCCAAACTTATCAAACATCAACAACAAATCCTAAAGCCTTTTTTGTCTCTTTTAAAGCAGATTAGCCAACAACGTGTTAGGTAGGTAGCCCAGCAAATTTCCCAGGCCTCAGAAGCGGAGAGGGGGAGGGTCAAGCAAAGGCAGCCCAGCCAAAAGTGGCGTGCGCCGCCACTACCACTTTGTCAGGTTTCCCGCCCCCAGCTCGGACACAAGGAACTGGCAGCACCTGCTCCGCGCTGGTGGAGGGCGCGGCACGTTTCAAGGTCTTCCAGGCCCTCCTGGCTTGAGTGTCTGAAAAATCTAATCCAGTATTTTGGAGCGTGGACCTCAAAATCTTAAAAGATGAGTCGCTCCATTGACTTTGGCTCTGCCCCATTGAGACATGCATGGCTTTTCTCCAATGGGGGTACTGCACACCCCAGAATAATCCCCAGCTCACCGGTAGCTCTAAGTCTATGTTCCCCGTGCGCTCATTGCCGCACATTGTGGCACCATATGTAGGGCCCTCGGCCCTCGCACAATTTCTCCCGACCCACGGGGGAAAAGCTGGGGCATGCCCTAGTGTGTGAAAAAGCTGAGGACGTGTGTAGTCGCGAATAACGCCCACCCAACCCTCTTACATTTAAATAGGGACTCAGGATGCCAGGTGCTTCGGGGAAAACGTCACGCGAAATCCAACGTTTAATCTCAGGGTGGGGTATATATAGCAGTGATGACCAGCAGGAAGGGGAGGGATTTGGAGTGGCTAACTAGGCACGGCGATAGGCTGATTATGAGCTGTCCATCACAGTGACGTCACGGGACTTCCTCTATGGGCAGTAGTAACATCCCATAGGACCGCCCATTGGGTTCTGCCTGCCACCATCTTGGCCCACACGCGGTCTGAGGCGGGAGGTGGGGCCTAGCAGCCACGTGGCCCCAGGCCAGGGGAAGAGGCGGACCTAGGACCACCTCTTTTTTTTTTTGGCCAGTCCTGGGCCTTGGACTCAGGGCCTGAGCACTGTCCCTGGCTTCTTCCCGCTCAAGGCTAGCACTCTGCCACTTGAGCCACAGCGCCGCTTCTGGCCGTTTTTCTGTATATGTGGTGCTGGGGAATCGAACCTAGGGCCTCGTGTATCCAAGGCAGGCACTCTTGCCACTAGGCTATATCCCCAGCCCCTAGGACCACCTCTTAAAGCTATAGGCGGTACTCAACACAGTCACACTATGAGAGAGAGAGAGAGCATGAGCATCTATACTAGGGATACAATACAGAACTCATTTTAATAAAAAGAACCAAGTTGCATTTCTAGATTTTGTGCTTGGCCCATACAAAGGAGCCTGCTTTTGAGTATTTGTCTTCCTGGGCCCCTAGAATCCCCATCTCATGAGAAAACTACGAGTATAAGATGGTTTTGCTTAGCTTGTCTTTGCTTGAACATAAACTGCTCTCTGCGTGAATGTTTCCCTGGAAACATCTGCCGATCAGGAACAGCCATTAGAGAACTGGGCCCTCATTAGTTCACACTTCTGGAATCCCTTGGGCATACGTTAGATTTTTTTCAAAGTAGGTCACTATGGACAATGGTTTGTTTAAAAAAAAAAAAAAGGATACTTCTCCCAATAAGAATTCATAAGAAGGGGAAATTGGGGATGTTACAAAAGTTTCAACACAGCCTAAGGGAAATAGTGATGTTTCTTCAAGTCAAGCAAAATAAATAGAATAATGAAGCCAGGTGCTGGTGGCTCCCACCTGGGTGTCCTAGATACTCAGAAGGCTGCCATCTAAGCATCACGGTTCAAAGCAGCCCAGACAGGAAAGTCCCTGACACTCTTCTCTCCAATTAATCACAGAAAAAGCTAGAAGTGGTGTAGAGAGCTGCGAACGGCTACGCCCTAAAATGGCGCTGGCCTCCGCCTTCCGCCCTCCCGCCGGCGAGTGCTCTGTTGTAAACAACTCCTTAAATGGGCATAGCTTGCTGTCTGGCTCTCTTCCGAGTACCTGGACCTATCGGTGATCGCCACGTGACACACTGGGGTTGGCTAACCAGAGGGTATATAGGGCAAAACGGGAAGCTCCCAGAGAAGGAGAAGATTTTACAAGGTCCTGAATAAACTGCTGAGAGAAGAATCTGGTGTTGTGTCTTCCTTGCTGGCCGAGGTGGACGCGACAAAGTGGTGCTGTAGCTCAAGTGGTAGAGTGCTAGCCTTGAGCATTAGGGACAGCGCCCCCTGGGCCCAGAGTTCAAGACCTAAGTCAGACAAAAGTTTTAAAAATATTAATAATGAGTAAACTACCAATTTAAAGGTTCTCTCTGGCCACTTGAAGGATGAATGAGAGACTGATTTTTTTTTCTGGTCGATGCTATAGTCTAAAAATGATACTTAAACCCAGGTTAACAGCTTTTTGGTGACTTAATTTAACCACAGAAGACTAAAATATTACAAATGGTTCTAGCTAGGTTTAGTCTTAGGATAAAATGGATTCTTATCATGAAGACGCAGTAGAACCGTCCAACTAAAGATGCAGAGCTAGCTGGACAACAGTGGCTCACACTTGTCATCCAAGCCACTTGAGAAGCCGGGAGCAGTGAGATCCACATTTGAGCCGGCACAAGCAGAGAAGTTCACGAGACTCCTTTCAGCCCATAGCCAGGTTCGGCGGTGTGGTTAATGCGAGAGGCTCAGGAGGATTGAGTTTCTCGGCCAGCCTGAGCAGAATAGGCCCTTGAGATTCTCGCCATCGTGCGTATCACACACAGCAGCTGTACTCGTCAGAGTATACACACACACAGCAGCTGTACTTGTCGTGTGTATATACACACAGCAGCTGTACTCATCAGAGGATATGCACACACAGCAGCTGGACTCGTCAGAGCTCACCTGCATTCCTAGCCTAAAAGGAGGCCGAGGGGCTCGGGCATGCCTGTGTAGCAAACAACCGTCTTTTTCTTTGGTGGTCATCATGGGGCTTGAACCCAAGGCCTGGACACTGTCTCTGAGTATTTGTGCTCAGGCTGTGCTCGACCACTTGAGCCACAGCTCCACTTCTGGCTTTGCTGGTGTTTCACTAGAAGTAAGAACTCTCGTGAACTTTCCTGTCCGGGCTGCTTTGAACCTCAGTCCTCAGAGCTCAGAAGCTAAGATTATAGATGGGAGCCACCAGAACCCAGTTCAAGACACCTTCTCAAACAAAAAAATAAATAATTAAAAGTAAAAGTCAAGGCCAGGATGATGGCTGTCAGGATAGCCTAGCAAGTTCCATGCCCTGAGTTCATACTACACTATCACCAAATAAATTAAACAAGTAAACTAAGTAAAACTGGGATTCTCATACTTGCAGCACACACTATATTCCTGCTCCTATTTTAGGCCCTTGAAATCTGAATCAGTCAGAAGTTTCTACCTGGATAAGTAGCATTGGCACCACTGGTAACGTGTCAGGCATTTTTCTAGTCTTGAATCATTTGGCCCACGCTGAAGGACAGCATCTTGGTGGGTAACAGGCAGGGGTTGAAATTTGCCAATCCTCAGCATCCGGGTCATCTGTTCCTTGATCACCACTTGAGCGCTGTTGGTTTGGAGTTGGCTGTGTGGTGGGGTGCCTTTGTTTCAGCACCTACGTGTGTTTGTGGTGTGGCTCAGGAGATGAGGGCTGGTGCAGAAAGGCCACTGAGGCTGGGGTGACGAGGTAGAGATGCATTTTGAATCTTTAAAATAATATTGTATTGGTGTATATTGTACAAGCGAGTATTCGTTGTGATTTTCTATATATGCATTTGATACCCTCTGCTCATATTTACCCTTTTATTATTCTTTCATCTCCCTTCTCCTTTGCTCCCTTTCAAAAAGTAAATGACCTTCATTATGAACTTCTCATACATGCATGCAATGTTCTTTGATTACATTCTTCCCTTACGCCCTCTTTTCCCCCTCGTCCAGCCTTCTGCTTGGTCCTCTCCCCGAGTAATCACCCTTTTATGCTGATGCCTTTTTAAATCTATGTCCTATATATGAGGGAAACATGCGGCGTTCTTGTCACTCTGAGTCTGACTTCCTTCACTCAACGTGATGATCTCCAGTGCCATACATTTGCCTCAAATGACAACATTTGCTTCTTTATGTCTACATAACCCTCCATTGTGTGTATCCACCACATTTTATCTACACATCCAGGAGTGTGCACCAAGGCCAGTTACTGTGGTTGCTACTAACCACAGGTGCTCTCTATTGCCCTTGATTCCTTCAGGTATATGCCCAAGAGCAGCAGAGCAGATCACAAGCAGTTTTGCTTTTAGGGTTGTTTTAAAAAATATTAACTTGTACAAAAGGGATTTACAATTCCGTAAGTCAGGTTGAATACCGGCTTTTTGGTCAAAGTTACCCCTTCCTTCATTCTCCCCTATTTTCCCCCCTCCCCTCCCTACCCTCAAGTTAGGTAGTTCATCCTTCCCTCTATTCCCATGCGGTCCCTCCCCCACCCCCATATACTTCTACTTCCTAGTATTTGATAAACATTTCATTAGTCGTTCAGAGGAATCACACCTTTGGCTACCCCCCTAAGTCAATGAGTCCTTTAGTCAATGTTTTGTGTCGATATGCATAAAAACCCTGTATAGCTTATCCTATGTATTTGTTTTTTAGGTCTGGCTTCCGCATATGAGAGAGAATATATATAGTTTGCCTTTCTGAGCCTGCAGTGCTTCATTTAACATAATGTTTTCTTGGTCCATCCATTTCTCTGCAAATGACATATTCTTTTTAATAGATGAGTGAAATTCCATTTTCTTGGTCCACTCATCCAATGTCGGGCATCTGGGCGGTTTCCATACTTGGGCGAGTGTGCATCGTGTAGCAGTGAATGAGCATGGCTGAGCAAGTGTCTTTACGGAGGGTGAGTTGTGGGTAAATGCCCAGGAATGGTACGGATGGAGTGAAGGGAAGGTCTAGGTTTACTTTGTTGGAAAATCTCAGAACCACCTTCCAGAGTGGTTATATTAATTTACATTCCCGCCAGCGGTGTAATAGAGTTCCTTTTTCCCACATCCCTGCCAGCATTGATTATTGTTTGTACTCTCACTGATGGCCAATCTTATAGGGGTGAGATGCAATCTCACTGTTGTTTGATTTAAATTTGTTTTATGGCCAGGGATGTTGAATATTTCTTCTTAGGTCTCTTGACCATTTTTACTCCTTCTGAAACATCTCTATTTAGCTCCTTTGCTCATTTATTAATTGGGTTATTGATACTTTGAGAGTTTGGTTTCTTGGGGTGTTTTTTTTTTTTTAATCTTCTGGATATTAAGCCCTTGTCCATGTATGGCTGGCCATCTTATTCTGTCGGCTCTCTTCTTAATTTAGTAACAATGTCCTTTGTTGTGCATAAACATTTTAGTTTGATCCAATTCCATTTCTCGAGTCTCTCCAATTTGCTGAGCCACTGGAACTCTACTCAGAAAGCTTCTGCCTTTGACAATCAGTTCTCTTGTTGTTCTTGTAGTAGTGTCAAGGTATTGGTTCTAAAGTTGAGGTCTCTGATCCATTTGGAGTGCGTGTTGGTGTACGGTGACAGGGACCCAATTTCAGCCTTTTACATGTGGTTGTCCCGTTTTCCTATTTGCTGAAGAAGTTGTCTTTTTTACAATATATATTTTTGGTTCCCTTGTCAAATATTAGATGACTGTGAATAAATAGGTTTATTTCTGTTGTTGTTTGTTTTTTGCCAGTCCTGGGCCTTGGACTCAGGGCCTGAGCACTGTCCCTGGCTTCTTTTTGCTCAAGGCTAGCACTCTGCCACCTGAGCCACAGTGCCACTTTTTCTACATATGTGGTACTGAGGAATTGAACCCAGGGCTTCATGTATATGAGGCAAGCACTCTTGCCACTAGGCCATATTCCCAGCCATAGGTTTATTTCTGGGTTTTCCAATCTATTCCATTAAACTTGAGGTCTGAAATTGTGATATTTCGGTATTTTTTTTTTCCTCCCTCAGTTTTGTTTTGCCTATTCAGGGTCATTTGTGGTTGCATATGAATTCTGACATTGTTTTCTCTATCTCAGTGAAGAATGACATTGGCATTTTGGTGAGTATAGCAATGAATGTGTAGATCACCTTTGGCCATATGGTCATTTTCATGATATTCTACATATTCATGAACATGGGGGGGTCTTTCCATTTCCAAGTGTCATCTTTGACTTACTAGAGTTTTATAGTTTCTACTGTAGGAGTAGGCCCTTCACTACCTTGGTTACATTTATTTCTGTGTGTATGTATGCATGTATGTTTATATATGGTATGTATATATATATATATATATATATATATATATATACAGAGAGAGACTATTGTAAATGGAATTGTTTATCTGATTTTCCTCTCTGTCTGCACATTGTTGATATACAGACTAGTTACTGATTTTTATGGGTTAAGTGAATCCTGTTACCTTACTAAAGTTGCTGATCAGCTCTAAACTTGGGTCTCCAGGGTCCTTTAGATATAGGACCATATCATCTGCAAATAGGGATAGTTTGTGTCCCTTTTATGGCTCTCTTGTTATTTGCTCTGGCTAGGAAGCCCGATATTATATTGAAAAGTAATGGAGAAAGTGGACAAAGATTTGTCTTGTTCCTGATTATAGAGGAAATGGTTTTAGAATTTCACCATTATAATGTTGGCTGTGTTTGTCATGGGTAGCCTTTATTGTGTTGAGATAGGTTCTTTCTATTCCTAGCTTCTCCAGAGCTTTTTATCATAAATGGGTGTTGGATTTGTTAAAGGCTTTTTTTCTGCAACTATTGAGTTAATTGTGTGATTCTTGCCATTGGCTCTGTTAAATATGGTATATTACATTTGATTTATGAGCCTTGCATATCTGGAATGAAAACGACTTGATTGTAGTGAATGATTGTTTAAAAATATTTTTATTATCTTTAGTTGTACAAAAGAGTTGTCATCTAACAAAGCAGTTTATGAATACAATGCACCTGATCAATGTAATCCCTTTGAATCTCTTTTTTTAATCAGTTGTTGAGTTGTGTTAGCAATTCTTAAGGAGCTTTGTGTTTATGCTCATTAGAGATTGGTCTATGGTTCTGCCTGGTTTAGGGATGAGTGTAATGCTCGCTCTATAGAATGATAGTGGTCCTCTCCTCTCTCTTTCATTGAAAAGTTTGAGAATTGGTGTTCTTCTTTAAAGCTCTTACAAAATTCAACTGTGAATCCATCAGGATCTGAGCTTCTCCTTGTTGGGAGACTGTTACTTCCTTAATCTCACTGCTTGTCATGGTTCTGTTAAAGTGGTTTGTATCACCTTGGATCTGCCTTGGCAGCTCGTAGGCCTCTGGAAATGTATGCATTTGTTCTAGACTTTTCAACCTATTTGAGTGCAGGTTTTTTTTAAAGTAAGTCTTTTGTAACCTTTTCAGTCCCTTGCATATTCGTTGTGATGTTTCCTTTTTCATCTCTAATTTTGTTAATTTGAGTCTCTTCCTCCCCACCTTTTGTTTGTCAAATGTCTATCTTATTAATAGTTTTCAAAGAACCAGCTTTGTACTTCATTGGTTGTATGGATAGATTTTTTTAAGTCTCTAATTCATTGATTTGTCCTGATTTTTACTCTCTTCATCTATTAGTTTTGGATTCTATTTGTTCTGTTTTTCTAGAAGTTCTTAGCTGAATCAGGAGGGTATTTACTTGAGGGATTTCTGTTGTTTTTATGTAGACAGAGCTATGACCTTTATTCTCAATATTGCCTTTGCTGCATCCTGGAGGTTCTGGTAGAATGTGCTTTCATTTTCATCTTTCATTTGTAAGACTTAAAAAAATTTCTCCCTTTATTTTTTCAATGTGCAATCCAGTCTTCATGTGTTTTCAGTTTTTTTTTTTCTGTAGTATCTTTTGCTGTTGAGCTGTAGTTTTAGTTGTGTTTGCTGTTGTGATCAGATAGACTATAGGGAGATATATATATATATATATATATATATATATTTAACAGTAGTTCAGGCTTGTTGTATGTCTTAGGATATAATCTATTTTAGAGATGGTTCCATGGGCTGCTGAGAGTAATGTGTATTGTTTGGTTGCCAGGTGAAATACCCTATAGATGCCTATTAAATCCATTTGGGTTATGATGTTAATTCAGTGGTTTCTTTTTTTTATACTTACTTTATGTATGTATGTATGTATGTATTTATTTATTTTGGCCAGTCCTGGGGCTTAGACTCAGGCCCTGAGCACTGTCCCTGGCTTCTTTTTTGCTCAAGGCTAGCACTCTGCCACTTGAGCCACAGCGCCACTTCTGGCCATTTCCTGTATATGTGGTGCTGGGGAATCGAACCCAGGGCTTCATGTATACGAGGCAAGCACTCTTGTCACTAGGCCATATTCCCAGCCCTAATTAATTCAGAGGTTTCTTTGCTGACCTTTGATTTGTCTTTTGCTGAGCCTGGGATGTTAAAGTCTCCTAGTATTATTGTGCTGGAGTCTATTAGTTCATAAGTAAGGCAGTGAGTACATTTCTTATCAAACTTGTTACCTCCTCCCTCATTTCCTCCTACCTTCCCCTGCCCCAATTCCTCACCCCCTCCAGTTGGACAGTTGGTTTACAGCATATTGCTCTAAGTATTGCTGTTGCATTGGTTTACCTTTTACCCTTTGTCTCTTCATTTGATGTTCCCCTTCCCTTCCCTAAAATATAGGCACTCATAGCTGTAAACTTGTGTCTTAGAATTGTCTTTATTACATCCCACAGGTTCAAGTATATTGTATTTTCCCCTTCCTTCCTACTCCCATTCCTTCAATCTCTCCTCCCTCCTTCCTTTCTTCCCTCTCTCCCTCCTTCCTCCTTCCCTCCCTCCCTCCCTCCCTCCCTTTCTTCCTTCCTTCCTTTTCTCCCTTTCTTTTTACAATTGTCTTGGCAGTACTGTGGTTTGAACTCAAGGTCTTGGAGTTGCTAGGCATCCAATCTATTTGAGTTATACCCCCAGCCCTGAGATTTCTTTGGATGCAGTACTTAGTGCATATTGGTTTACAGTTGTTCTTTATATCAATACATAGTGAGCTTCATTATCTCTTCTGATTAAATTTGTCTTTGTACCCATGAGTATTAGCTATTGTTCGCTTTTGTATTCAATTCACTTGGCATTATTTCCTATTTTTTCACTTTCAGTCTGTGTGTATCACTTGACAAAAAGTTGTTTAATCAGCCAATCTGTAGATTTAAATTTGGAAATTATGATAATTTACATTTACGGTTATTGTAACTAATTCCTATCATTTCATTATCTTTCCCTTATTGACTTGAGTAGTTTCCCCCTTCCTCTTCTGTCTTCTTTCTTTCTAGTTCTTGCAGGAATTTTATGGTTCATGGAGTTGAGCATGTTTGTGTCTTCTATTCTTGTCTATCTATTCCTCTGGAGAAATTTATTCTTTTTTTACTTGTTACTTTCTTTTGCAATTATGTGTGATATTCCTTTAGATATCTAGCAATGCTGGATTAGTCATCATTTTTACTCTTACTTGACATAGAGGGTTCGTTTCTGGTCTACTTGGGATTCTATATGCATTCTTTAGTTGGATGTCCAGTCTTCTGCTTGATTTAGAGTCTTAATGATGCTTTTTGCTTAGAATCTCAACATCCTCACTAAATTTCTCTTGCGCTGACTTTCTCATCCAGATCTTGAAATTATTTCCTATAACTTGGAAGGCCCTAACATGAGACTGGCTTTTAGTGATCCTTGAATTTGCTCATTATGCCAATGAAGCCTTTCTTGGTGGTTTGCTTCCCAAGTTGTTAGATAATATCTAAAACAATAATATCTAAAAACAATATCCAGCAATGTGGATAGAATGTGACAGACCACATACACTTGATTCCAAAATCCACCTACCTGTTTTCACCAGTTCAATCACCTGAGACTGGTTGGAACCATAAGGGTATTGGGTACCTTGAATCACAAGGCTTTGGAGGTAGAAAATCGGGGTTGGTGCTGACACTGGGGTTGGTCTTAACTCTTTCCAAGTCAGCTTAGTTCATTTATGAATGGTTGGAAGTGGCTAGAATTCTCTTGTCTGCAAAAGATGACAAAAAAAATCCATGACCTTATCATGGTTTCCCATTCTCCCTAAGCCATCAAGAGGGCTTTATATAAGGGAAAATTCATGAGATATGGTAAAGATCATTAACAATTTGCTGGCTCATTGTGTAGAGAATTTGAATTGCCTCAATGCCTGTTGATTTCAACTTACATGAACAACCTGCCATGAAACTATTGAATAGCATGGCAGCATTATGTAAAGGAACGTCTATTTGCACAATGCAGATAAGAGTACTATTACAGGAACGTCTATTTGCACAATGCAGATAAGAGTACTATTACCTGTAAGAAAACACCTGTAGAACTGCACTGTGAAGAGACAGCAAGAAAAGCAGGGAAGGGCAGTTTACAGCTTGGGAAGGACTCAGTGTCCCTTTCCTTCCCCCTCCACCCCAAGAAATATGTAATGCTGACTAGTCTATATGACATATGAGCACCCTGTGTTTTGCTGCTGTTTGGCTTATCCTTTGGGGAGATTTTCCCAACCATTGTCTATAGTCTCTGATAGTATGAGTTTCTTGACATCTCTGTTTTGTCTGGAAGAAAGCATGTGCAGAACCCACAGGCAACAAACTTGGCCACTGAGAAATACCACCAACTCCCAATATCCCCCCCCCCTTTGTAACTGTTCTATGACAGGAAGATTTGAGCATATCCCATTATGTCTCAATATTCTCCCTGGCTGGATAAAGCTAAGCTTTCCTTGTTATGTGTCTCCAATGTTCTCATAACATGCTGTTTAACTGTCAATTGATATATATATATATATATATATATATATATATATATATATATATATATATATATATATATTTTTTTTGCCATTCCTGGGGCTTGGACTCAGGGCCTGAGCACTGTCCCTGGCTTCTTTCTGCTCAAGGCTAGCACTCTGCCACTTGAGCCACAGCGCCACTTCTGGCCATTTTCTATATATGTGGTGCTGGGGAATCGAACCCAGGGCTTCATGTATACGAGGCATACACTCTACCACTAGGCCATATCACCAGCCCCTCACTTGAACTTTCATAGCAGAGCCACAGGAGGACCACAGGTGTTCCTGTGGTACCCACTCCCCTCTGAGCTTTCATCCTGAGCAACCAGCTGATGCCTGCACTACAATCCACTCCCTCCATCCCCATACATAGAAACACTGGTTCAAGATTCCTGCTCTTATATAATTTCTAAATTTTGTACAGTGAAGTGGAAAGTAGAGACATTTCCATGCATAAGAATTCATGGATCTGGGTCAAGTGCCATGGCTCAGACTTACAATCTCAGCCATTTAAGAGGCAGAGGGAGGGAGGCCTACAGTTTTGAGAGCAGCCTTGGTTGAAAAGAGGCGATCTCGGGACTGGGAATATGGCCTAGTGGCAAGAGAGCTCGCCTCGTATACATGAAGCCCTGGGTTTGATTCCTCAGCACCACATATATAGAAAAAGCCGGAAACGGCGTCATGGCTCAAGTGGTAGAGTGCTAGCCTTGAGCAAAAAGCCAGGGACAGTGCTCAAGCCCTGAGTTCAAGCCCCAGGACTGGCAAAAAACAAACAAAAAGAGGCGATCTCAATAAACAAACTGGGTATGGATGTTCACAACTCTAATCACAGCTATATGGGGGGCATAAGTAGGAGGATCCTAATTCAGGAGAAAAGCACAAGGCCTTATGTGAAAAATAAAGCAAAAAGAGACTGAAGGGATGGCTCAAATGGTAGAACACTTGCCTAGCAAGTGTGAGGCTCTGAATTCAAACTCCAGTACTCTGTCCCCCACCACCCCGATAAAATCTTGGGTCTGAATTTTTGTATGGGTATTGCCATTCTGACTTACAAAATAAATTCCAGATATGTGAAAGCCATACTTCATGACTACTAATAACAAATACAACTTATGCCTGTGGATACTGAATGAAGTATTCCTAAGTGGATCTAAGGATAATAAATTTGCTTAAACAAACTCCTATGCAAAGAATTAAAGGTGGGGAAAAAAACCCGGTGAAAGTATTTGAAATCTAAATTAGTATCTAGCTTGTGCAAAGACCTCTGAGGAAAAATCAAAGGTTAATATAACTGTCTCGAGATGTTATGCTATGAACGAGCCCCAAATACCTGAAAACCATCTTATTTAGCAAGGTAGTGAGTGCACAGTGTAGATCCCTTAATCTTAAAAGAAAACACAGCGCATCAGGTCTCGGAGGATGTGAAGAGAGGAGACTCCTCACAGAGCAGTGTATGACGGATGCTGGATTCTTACAACCAAATTCTTCTGGCATAATCCTGTATGGTTGTCAACGTGCATCTCACAAGCCAGGGACGCTAGGGTATGCTATGCGCATGCACAGGATGTAACTCCAGAGATTCAGCAGTATATTTGCCTGTGGAAATGGGATCATAAGGGTTATTGCTTTGACTAAAAGTAAAATGTGGATTGGAAAGACAGGTTTGTGAGTGTTACTGGGAGAAAAAGCAGAAATGTGCCTGGTGACCATGTAATGGAAAATTTGATCCTACATGTTTAGTATTTAAAAGGATCTGATGCCACGTATGACAAAATATTTGCCTTTATTAATGTTGGGTGATGAGTCTGGAGATTACGGTAGTCCTGTCTTTCCTGGTTTACCACGTCACAGGACTGAATTTGAGGAGTCACATGAATGGCAGATGGCCAGGTCAGGGCCATTATCTATCTTCTACATTTGGTGTGGCATTGCAGGGCGACTTGGGGTCGGGACTGAAATGAAGACAATCTTGCATAAGCTAAGGAATGTCTTTCAATCAACTCCTTCCTTCCTTGCAGCTCAGCAAGCCTTTCAAAGACCCTGAGAACGAACCCTAGCTACACGCTGTCTCCTTTCCTCAGAAATGCTATAGTATTACTACCTCTACAATGAAAGTAAAAAAAATCGTCAAAGCATTGAGTTGAAAGGGCCATAGTCCCCCCATAGTACAGTTTCAGCTACTAAAGTCAACCACGATGCAGACCTACCGTGAGAACAATCTAGGTTTTGAGGTGTGGCTCAAGGGGTAGAGCACTTGCCTGCAAAGAGTAAGGCTGCATTCAGACCTGGAAATACATAAACCAGTGACATGGCAATTTATGATCTAGTACTGTGCACGGCACATGCTATACTTCTACATTACTACAAGTACAGACCTGTTTTACACCAGCACCATCACTAACACTGGGCAACGAAAACTTTCACATCAGTAATGACAAAATGCTCATGGCCCGCCTCTACCCAGTCCTCTTTCACCGTGGGCTATGTACTCAGAAGAGACATTTGATGTCACCAGATTTTTGTAATGTTGTGGTGCCTGAGCAACAGTTATATTACAGAACCTAGTAAAAATGACTTTCCTTTTTTCTTTGTATTCTAGCTTGTACTGCCTATCAAATATAAAACATACTTAGATTATGAATTTCATGATGATAAAGAAAACTTTCAACAACTTTTAAACATAAATATAGCGCATATGGACATTGAGAATGTCTAAGTTCAATATCTAGCACCCTTCTTAAGCCTTAACATTCTGAGACTTCATGTACATGTAGGCATTATTATTTCTACGGACAGTAGAGCTGCTATATCTGGAATTTAAACCTAATAAGCACCTTAGGCCAAGTAGTAGTATTGTCACTGTTAGGTAAAAGGAAACACTTTCAAAAAAAATTAGTTTGCCCAAGTGAACTGATCTAAGAGGGACAGTCTCAAAATTCCCAACTCCATACTTTCCGCTGCCCCGAAGGGTAGGCAATATGTACTACCTTAGCTAGCAGAGCGACACATACTTTACCTGAGGTGGGCCCGCTGTCTCGATGAGATCCCGCCAGCCACAGCAAGACAGAGGAGGTGAAGGCCGCCAATTCGTGATATAAATGGGCAAGATTAAGAAACAGAATGAGCTTCAAGCCATGCAAAGTTCACCAAAACGATTTTTATTTCCAGTGTTTAATTGGGTGTGCACACGGGCATGACACAGGTTTGATTCATTAAGTCCTCATGCAGAATTATATTCTTCTCGGTAAGAGGCCAGTTCCATCCAGGACCCACTATCTACACACCTATGTTACAACATTTATATCAAATCTGGTATCTGAAGAAAAGATACACATAGAATATGTTCATTAAGTTACGTATTTTACAGAAAGATTAAAAATTCAAGTCACACAAAACTCAAAAAACTGTATTAAAAGTTTGAATATAAAACTCAGATCCACCAGGAATGACTAGAGAATGGAGGCTCTGTATCCACCTGTGTTAAAACTGGTCAATGGCATGAGAGTCGTTACCGAGAGACACGTTCTTTTATTCCAGGTAAGTGATGGATGTTTGTTTTTTTTTAATATGGCACCCTAAAAAAAAAATCAAATGTACTTTTATGATGAGGCACTTTTGTTAGTGATGAAAACCAAAAGAACTAGGAATGCCGGCGGTCTTCCGCAGTGATGGGGGGGGTGTGTGTATACACTATGTAGTAAGTTGTAACAAATATACAACTATCCGATATATCTTTAAATACACGTTCTGTTCTTCTGGCTGTCGGGATGCACTGTAAAGCGATTTCACAGTGCAAGGTGGAGAAACGAGCCCACATCGGGGCTGCATAATAACGATTCCGGTACAGGGAACTATGTACAGCGGGACGGGGAGCATGTAACAGTGGCTCTGTTCTTTGCTAGGATGGATTCGAACCCTCCCCTCCCGGAGCTCAGAGGCAGGGAGGGGTGGCGGGCGGCCTGGGGGCGCCGCCGTCTCCGTTGACCTGGCCGGGTGAGGCCGCGGGGAGGAGGGGCCTGGCGGGCGGGGCGGGGCCGGGGCCGCGGGGCGGGGCGTCCGGCGGGGCGGGGCCGGGGCTCTCGGGGTCGCCGCGGCTCAGGTCCCCGGTGCTGGTGCGCAGGCGCTGCCTGGCCAGCCAGTCGGAGATGGACAGGTCCTGGGCGGGGCAGCGGGGCCGCAGGCGGCTCACAGCCGACAGCTCGGCGGCGGCGTCGCCCGGCTCGGGCGTCTTCCAGAAGCTCAGGACGCCCGCGTCGGCCGCGTCGCGGTGGCCGCCCAGCGTGTGGCGGCGCTTGATGTTCTTCCGCCGGCCGCCCTCGGCCTGCGCGGCCCCCACGGCGAACATGTCGTCGGCGGCGGCGGCGGGCGGCGCGCGGGGCCGGAGCTTGAGGCGGTCGGCCAGCTTGGTTCTCCAGGTGGGCTCGGCCTCGGGCCGGCCCGGCGCGGGCGAGGGCAGCAGGCTGCCGGTGGACTTGCCCTTCCTCATCACCTCGAACACCCTGGCGACCGCGGGCGCCTCGCCGGGGCCCGGGCCGCCGCCGCCGCCGCCGCCTTCCGACCGGAGCCGCGCCGACTTCCTCCGCGACAGCGTGTCGCACTCGATGAGCTTGTGCGAGCTGAAGGGCTGCCGCCGGCCGTCCAGGCTCGGGGTCCAGCTCCCCTCCGTGCCGCCCGCCTCGCTCCCCTCCGAGTTCCTCCGGCCGCCCTTGGCCGCCTCCGGGGCCCGGCCCCGGGGCAGCAGCCGGTCGGGCGCCAGGGCCGAGGGGAAGACGGGGAAGTCGCTCTCGCTGTCCGTCTCCACCGGCCGCCCCTCGCTCACCAGCTCGCTCCGCTCGTCGTCCGCCTCGTCCCCCCGGCTCTCGGCCACCGAGCGCACCTCGGGGCTCAGCCGGCTGGAGTCGAGGCCGGCCGGGGACTCGGAGGCCGCGCCGCGCCGGGCCTCGGGGCTGCTGGGTTTCTTGGGGGCCGGTCTTGCCGGAGAAGCCTGGGAAGGAGTGCTGGGCAGAGTGCGGGCGTCGGAGCCCGGGCCCTCGCCCGGGGAGGGCCGGGGGAGCCCTCCGGGCTTGGGGGTGCGCTCCTCGGCCGCCTTCCCCTCCCTGGCCGCCGGCTCTTTCCTGGCGGCGCTCTGCTCTTTGGCACCCGCGACCCGCTGTTTCCTGCCGGGGGTCTCGCTCTCTTTGGGGGGCTCTTCTTTAGGATCACTGTGGCACTGGTCTGCGTTTTCTTTCTTAAAAAAGACATTGTCCAGCTCGTCCTCGGAGCTGCTGGGCTGGGCTTTTTCTTTGGGCTTTTTCCTCTTGCGACTGGCAGCTGCAAAGATGGAGGAGACCAGGAGCTCCCGGCTGTACTGATCCTTGCCGGATCCCCAAGAACCCTGGGAGGCAAGGCAGGGAGAGAAGAACACGACTGAGTCCCCTCCATCAAGGGTGAGGCCGAGAGACTCGCACAGGGGAACGGTCAGAACCTGGAACTTGCACTAAAGATCACTCTTGTTGTTGGCTGTGGGGCTTTCAGGATCGGGGTGCTGTCCGCAAGCTTTCTTGCTCAAGGCTAGGTTTCTACCACTTTGAGTCACAGCTCCACTTCCAGAGTGTTATTTGACCATCTGTCTCTATTCTTGCAGGTGGTACTCACCAGAGCATAAACTATAACTCATATATACATCTGTCTTTCATGGAAATAAACTATGTTCTGTGGCATCTAGCTTTCCAGTTTTAGGCATTCCAGTTTCCAAAGAGTTATAAACAGTTACAATAATCTGGCATAGACTCTTCACTGCAGATACAGCTACTAGATCTGATGAGCTCATTCAGATAAGGGCACTTTAGGCTGCCTCTAGGCTGGGATTTGTCCTGGTTAGTCAGGCTAGTAATGGCTTTATTTCAAGGTAACAACAGAATAACATAAAGCTAACCAAGGGACCTTAAAATTTTTACCTCAAACATACCAGTAAAGTTATTTACTATGTTGTTTGTTCCTTCATGATGCCAGCATTCTAAGTAAACGGTGGGGGTGGATTCAATAGGTATTTCAGGGCACATTAAGATGGAAGGTTGGAGTAGAAGATGTGCTAATAATGGTTTGGACAACATGCATTGCTGTAGAATCTAACTTGCTACACTGAGGTCTTTAAACACAATGCCCATGTTCTGCTGAAGGCTGGGGGGTTGATGGTTGTGGCTGGGCCCTGAATTAGGAAACCTGGGGTTCCTTCACTACCTTGTGAGGTAAGCCTTGGAGCAACTGGATGATTCGCCTTTTTTTTTTTTTTTTTGGTAGTACTAGGGTTTGAACTTAAAGGGTTCCTGTCCTGTCTGCCGCCATCCTTTGGATCTCAGCCTCTTGTGTAACTGGGATTACAGGTGTGAGCCTCGGGCACCTGGCTTTAAACATCTCACATTCACTGTTTGAGAAGTAATTGCATTATATGTTCTCTACAACTAGGCCTTCCAACTCATGGCCTGGATGTTGTCCCTGAACTTTTTTGCTCTATCACTTGAGCCACAACTCTATTTCTGGCTCTTTTTGGTGCTTAACTAGAAATAATAGTCTCACAAACTTTCCTGCCTAAGCTGGGTTCGATTGCAATTCTCAGATCTCTGAGTAGCTAGGATTACCGGCCTGAGCCTCTGGTACTCAGTCCTCTAGGACTTCAACATTCTTCCTGTGACTGTATATTGTATGTGTTGGGTACTCAGTCCTCTAGGACTGCAACATTCTTCCTGTGACTGTATATTGTATGTGTTGGGGAAGAGACTTCTCTAAACTGAGATGATGTTAGAAACAGACCTATCATTTGGTATCCAATATAGTTAGTACACGGATGGTATAAAAACTATAATGGAGAAGGAAGGCAAGGATTTCTAACATGTCGTAAGGTTTCATCTTCTGAAGCTGTGTGGCTACACATGCCTGCAATCCCAGCACACAGGAGACTGAAGCTGGACGATAGCAAGCTCTAGCCTGGGTCATGCAGCAAGACCCTGTCTCAAACAACAAACACAAAAAAGTTTAGCAAAAACGGGTAGGGAACTGTTGTAGCTTTAAAAGTTTAAAGAAACAGGATAGTAAATGCAAGGAATGACCCTTGACTGCACTGGAAAGCAGAAAAGAACACTATTGGGAAAATGGGTAAATTTGTGTAAAAACTGTAATTATGTATTGTGCTACTGTGAATACCCTGAATATACTAGACATAATTATCTAAACCTAAGAACATTTAGGAGATATATGCTGAAATTCTAGGGGTACTATTATCTATTAGTAAGTCTCAAATGACTCAATAAATTCTAGCATAGAGGATGTGGGTACTACTGTAGCAACTTCTCCATAGGTTTACAATTTTTCAAGTTAAGTTAGATAAACATCTTGCTACTGCCTCTGTAAAGCAGTCTAGAATGGCTAACTTAGAAAACTTTCTACAAACTACTCAGAGTTGTATTATTGGTCTATTTTCTAATTTGGTGTTGCTATTAATAGAACATAGATTATGTAAAAATATTGGTCCTAAACACAATTAACACGTTTTCTACTTTTCAACAAAATTGCTTTCTATACTATATATGATGTCTACCCTAAGAATGTTCATAGGTAAAATGGCATAGTGCTCAAGAAGATCTGCTCATACACTGTCACAAAGAGGTGCAGAAGGACTGGAACTGTGGATGGATAATGGGTGCATGTTCATCCCCCTTCTGCATGTGTCAGACATTTTCCTACTTGCTCAGTTTATGCTCTGCCATCCTGAAAAACTGAACTCTCCAACTCCCAATCCAGTTGGTTACAATAGTCTACCTTCTGTGTTTGCTAGACAAGGACGCACATGTACGTTATTCTTAACAGTCATCCCCAGACCACTGAAAACTATTTACCTTAGATTTTGTTGAATCACTAGTAGCTGAATCTGTGGAAAGTGAAAATAAGACAAGGTCAGTATTCGCCAAGCTTTATTGCTTGCAACAAACAATGCAAAACTCATGGAAGAAGACAGGCACAGAACAAAATGGAAAGCAAAACTCAAAACAAGAGAACACAGTGGATAGTCAGAGCTCACAAAGATGCAAGCTGCACCACAGAAAGCCACCGCCATGAAAGGATGCTGTGAATTGTAGGCAGAACCAGCTCAATGATAGGAATGGCAAAGGAGCCCTGTACTAAACAAAAACAGAAACACTAGTGTTTAGTTCTAAAAACGTTACATCTAGCAATAAAGAAGCTTGAAGACCTTTTAGAGAATTGTATTAGGTACCACATCCTGTATCTGAAGCCGATACACAATGTAGAACTCTGAAGATTGTTGGCCGCCCTTGCTACCAATTGAGACACTCATACTGGTGTATTTACATTGATTTTTGTCAGACTTCAATTTTATAAGCTTGTGCTGTTGGCACATGAATGCAAGAGGCATTAGGATAACCCTGCTTGCAGGTCACTCAGGGTTTGTAATGCTTGTGTGGGCATTTTAGACCCCAGTTTTGTATCTGAGCAGGCAGGATCCTTTTCAGTACTTTGGTTAAATTGCTACCAGTTTTGTAATTTATCTGTTAACAAATGCTATTATGGAAATGGAAAAAAATGGAGACCATAATTTTACTGTCTGGCAAAAACTCAGATTATACAATTAGAAAGAGGGTAGGAAGGGGCTAGCACTATTCAGAATAACAGCAATTTGAAATTTTTATCATTCAACTTCTGGGAAACTTGATTTTCACAACGAATGAGCTGAGCCCCGTGCCACGCCCCTTTGAACACATGGCTAAAATGCTTTATGACTTTTAAGAACTGGTAGACCATACCATGCTATTTCTCCTCAGGGTCTGCTTCAGAAATAACAAGAAACAGCAGAAAAACTTTTAAGAAAGTAGTATTGATCTGTCTACAATATTCTCAAGAGAAACGTTACACCACAGATCAACGATGTTTGCGTTTACAAGAATCGGGGGTTTCTGCAGACAAGGCAGCTACAGTGCGGACAGCAGTCCTCCTTCTTCCTACAGTTCCAGCTGTCCATCAGGGACATCACCGAATCCACTAGTGACATTACCGTGTGATAGACTCCTCCCACTTCGCCTGTGCAACATCAGTATACATTTGCCTGTGTCAGTGAGGGCTGAAAAAAAACCCTTTAGGGCTAAAACAAGAACTAGAGACAAAGGGAGAACAGGGCATGAAACAGCATGCTAAGTTAGTGCAAACAACCTGGCAGGAGACAATTTTCATTAGAAAGAGCCGCCTATAAAAACTAATACTTAACCAAGGGTTAGGGTGGCAATAGGAAACAGAAGAAAATAAAGGTCAAATAGTGACTTTTGATTGTGACATCTCATCCACTGTACTTAATGAGAATGATGTCCGTTCACATTTCCACATTATATAACTTGCGGCTCCAGGAATAACTACGTCAACAGTCTACATCAGTACTTTCTGCCATCACAGCAACCACATATTCAGTAGCATAGATCTGTTTTACCTTGTGATGACTATTACATGGAAACTGAATTTAAAAAAAGAAAGAAAGAACAGAACAGTGGTTCGCATGCTCATTGCCCTCATACTTCATTCTGACAAACATTACAAGTCCATGCACTGTCAATGGCATATACAGATACTGGAAGATAATTGAGATCGATCAAAAAAGAAGATTTGAAGTTTATTAGTAGAAAAGGAAACCAAACAAAGGAGAAAAAGAAATAATCATAGTGAGTTGAATCATAGTGAGCTGTGATTGACTTGTTCGTTCGCATTCTATGAAGGTAGCTTATAACCTACAGGTCAGTCCTGCAGGCCAGTAGTTACCTGATACATCTCCCGGGGAGGCGCCTGTCCTTCCAATGTTGGTGAGTAAATGATCTATGTTTGGCACTGGCTGCGAGTCTACTGTGCTTTCCTCCTGCACTGTGGTCTACGGTTAACAAACAAAGATCTCTTCGTCATCTCTTCAAAGACTCCTTCTTTACAATTCAAAATGACACATTAGCGTACAGACCACTCGTGTATATGTGCTTGGTTTACATGGTTCCACATAATTAACTGCAAGTTAAGCACTGTACTTGTATGTTCATTAGGTCAGATGGAGAAGCTAGGGCCCAGCTTCCAGGGTGCGAAGCAGGCAGTGTACAAAGCAGAGTTGACACTGCTGGCGCATCCAGATCTTTTGTCCCCAATGAAAAGAAGTGAGTGGAAATGGTGATGGAGGATACTTACGAGAGGCTCTTCAGCACCTTCTTCTGTGAAAAACCAGTCATGCTAAAATTTAAAATGGAAAAAGGTGAAAAGGAAAATTAAATAACCTCTTAAATTTATGTTTTTCTCTTGGAGGGTGGTATAGAGAAACAAGGAAATTTTCTTAAGACGGAGCAGAACCAAATTCTTTCCTACCAAGAATGAGCTGCCAGTGGACAGGAGCTGTGGGAAGGAAGGAAGGGACACGAATGGACTTACATGCTGGATGAGAGTCTCCACGATCTTGTACTGGTCAGGCATGTGCGTGACCATGTGCGTCATGTTGTCTTCTGAGGTCCGCACAAGAGTTGGTCCAAAAACTATTGCTAGGTTTCTTGGTTCCATCTGAAAGAATGATATTGGAAAAATAATTTTTCGTTGGAGAATTATATTTTTTTTTTTTTGGTCAGTTGTGGACTTGAGCTCAGGGCCTGGGCACTGTCCCTGAGTTTCTGCTCAAGGCTAGTACTCTTATCTACCATTTTGGGCCACAGCTCCACTTCAGTTTTCTGGTAGTTAATTGGATCTAAGAGTGTCCTGGCCTTTCCTGCCCTCGCTGGCTTTTAAATCATGACCCTCAGATCTCAGCCTCCTGAGTAGCTAAGCTTACAGGCATGAGCCACCTGAGCACAGGCCAAAAAAAATTTTTTTAAGGCCAACAAAATGAGGCAAAACAACAGTGTTCGCTACAGTTAGGATGTTTCCCAGCAAATATAAAACTTTTTTTCCTGGGGCTGGGAATGTGGCTTAGCGGTAGGGTGCTTGCCTAGCATGCATGAAGCCCTGGGTTCGATTCCTCAGTACCACATACACAGAAAAAGCCAGAAGTGGCGCTGTAGCTCAGGAGGTAGAGTGCTGGCCTTGAGCAAAAAGAAGCCAGGGACAGTGCTCAGGCTCTGAGTCCCAAGCCCCAGGACTGGTCAAAAAATAAACTTACTTCCTGATTTAATGACAACATTCAGTATCTAATTGACATCCCCTTTTTCCCAAGAAATCTTCGATTAAAAAAATTGATTTGGTTTAAAACTACTTACAAGGTGCCAAAGTCACACCTATAATAATCCTAGCTATTTAGGAGGTAGAGATGGGCTGCACTGGGCTTCAAGGCCAGCCTGGGCAAAAAGTCTGCAAGACCCTACCTCAAAAAATGCTAGGGGTATGGCTCAAGCGATAGAGCACCCGCCAACAAGTCCAAAGCCCTGGAGTCAAACCCTAGCATTACAAAAAAGTTACCAGAGATGGATTAACTGAAAAATACTTTTAAAGTCAATAGAATAGGGAACCCCTACCCCCTGAGAATTGAAAATAGGCTTAAAGATACATAAAAGGCTCCAAGTTATCTTTTCAAATCTATTTTTAAAGCCAATGTATATATAGCATAATATATATATATATATACACACTCTCAGATGTTGGAAATTATACTGTGCTATATCTCTGTATACCAGGGTTATTAGGACCTTACAAATTGTTTTAATATTTCTATCTATATGGGTTTAATTGCAAAACTCAAGAAAAAAAGATTATTATAGAACTGGCAGCAAAGAGACCTGTTAAACTGAACCTGGGCACTTGCTAAACTAATCTGACGCTTTTCCCGGTTAATCCTACTAAAATCCAGCAAACCTGGTGATAGATGAGATATATACTCTTTGATTAATCATGTCAGAATTTTCTGAGGTACATTTTAAATAGTACAACAATGTGTTACGGGTTTTCGGTTCCTGTTTTCCCTCTCTGTCTGGGCTACAATGAAGGACAGCGTGACCACATAAATTACACATGCGGGCAGCCGGGCCCCGGGCAGCCGCCGAGCCGACCGCGCGCATCACTCCGCTTCAGGCGGGACTCACTCTCAGAGCAGGCTCCAGCATTCCTCAACTTTCTCTCGTACTTTCTGCCTTAGAAACTGTTTTCTGTACTTCAAGAAGGAGTGCTCTAGAGTTAGAAATGGATCATTTTGTAACCTCTAATGGATTAATGAAATACTAAGCATAGATTTTTGAGTGAGAGACTGGAGATGTGCTGTAAGATAATACTGAGAGCAGAGCAGCGCATGTGGGTGTGTGTGCGTGTGTGTGTGCACACGTGCGTGCGTGGGGCTGCTCATCTGTTTTGTTTTCACGGTGGACGAGCGGTACTGTTTGGCTGTTCTAGCATAAAATACATCATCTATTCAAAACTGCATGTGTAGTTGAAAATTCAAACAAGATTTCTAAAAACGAATTTCTGACATGAAATACCCTTTAAAAATGGTGACAAATGCTATCTGTGGGCATTTTGTTTAGGAGTGATATTTACAAGGACTCAAGCAGTGAGATGCATTTTAGAGATTTATTGAGCTATAAACTAGGTCTATTTGGCATAAGCACTGAGGCATGCCTTTTAAACGTCTATTTCTTTACTATGTACTTTCTATACCTTATTTTTTTCTGAATTTTCTGCTACTGTCTTCAGATGAGCCGAAAGAAACTTCAGTGTCTCATAATGATGTTCAGGCAGATCGTGAATCTGAAACATATTATTTCACAATGGGATTTAAATGC
This sequence comes from Perognathus longimembris pacificus, assembly GCF_023159225.1. Taxonomy (NCBI): domain Eukaryota; kingdom Metazoa; phylum Chordata; class Mammalia; order Rodentia; family Heteromyidae; genus Perognathus; species Perognathus longimembris. Next base: position 24,652,010 of record NC_063178.1, on the reverse strand, counting down.
GGTATTTAAATTCTATCTCCCCCCAAAAAACCCAAACAAACAAGTACTTACTAGTCTTTTTAATGTTTTCAGTCGGTCTAGAGGATCTTCTTTACGATTGGCTTCAATAAAATCGGCATATTTATCTGCCAAGGAGATTAGGACAATTTACCTTCCATTGTTTGGGTGATGGTAATCTAGTTTTCTTTCGCAGTTCAGTAGAAGACAGAGAAGATTTCCCAAATACCTTTAAAATGTACTTTCTTTCAACAAGCTAAAGAGAACTGTGTGAATGTGACTTTTCTCACCCTGTACACAAACAGCCTGTCCCCTCTCCTCATACCCCGTCTGTAGTATGTGACATTCAAATAGTTGGCTCCGTTGAAACAAAACCCAATAACAAAAAATAGTAACTAAATGGTATCTAGTGTACTTTTCCACATAAACGAGAACTAAAGCAAAACTTTCTGCTTTCTTTGATAGTAATGCACACCTATATGTATATATTTATGTTTTATTTGAGGTCCTGGGATTTGAATCAGGGCCTTGTACTGCCAGGCAAATGCTCTACCACATGAGCCATTTTGCTTCTGCCTGAGGCTGGACTTGGACTCTAATCCTTCCATCTCTGCCTCCCAAGTAGTTGGGATTATAGACATAAGTCACCATACCTGGTTGGTAATGTTTCCCCTAATTCAGTCTTCTGAGTTTACTCTTCTAAGGCTCTCCCCTGTTGTAAAGTGAACGTTTTCCTCTGGCATCTCTTCCGTGCATTAACTCACCATTTGTGAAGAGGGGCTCCGGGAGTTTCCTGAAGAAGGATTTTAGTAAACTGCTTATCACATTCAAGTCTCTCCATTTCTGTGTGTGCAAAAGAGAAAAATTCAGTATTTTCTAGTCATTATTATGAGGGACAAAAAAACCCCGGATCAGTTTTACCAACAGAAATCAACTTACATCATCCTGTATATCGATATCAGCCATTCCCTTGTTAAGTTCCTCTTGCATACTTGAAATGGCGGCATTATTCCCAGGAACTCTATAAATACCTGTGTACTCAAGACCTCGCTCTTCAACTAATTTGCAACATATGTCAACTATTAATGGAATAAACTGCAAGACAAGAAGCAAACATTGTATTTAACAGGTCCGCAGGCTTCTACTCAGTAGCCGCATGTCCTTTTCACCCAAAAAGAAACCTACCAACTGCTGCTAAATAAGAGAAAACAAATACAGAACTAGAGATAGATACAACCGGCAAGAGGTGTTGGTGAGTGGGAAAGGAATAAACAGGCTAAGACAACAAGAGAGGCCATCAGTGCAAGTAGACAGGACGCAAGAGAGAAGGGGGAGGTAACTACATGGGATTAAAGATAGGGCAGAGCGTTGCCAACTCTGTGTGAACACTAATGGGGGTACTGTAAATACACACGCACATTTATTTGCATTTTTATACTTTCTTAATCAGATCTCTGGTCTCTCAAGATGCTAAAAGCAGCAGAAATGTGATATGAAATGACCTAACTGTTCTATTTCAGAGCCAAGAACATTATAAAGCACAGGCAAGACAGGAACCCTTAGGGGAATGAAGGAATGCTCTGAAGAGGAACGCGCCCACGAGGGAGGTGATCTCTGAAAGGCAGAGGCCTGGGGCCCATGGCGATCTCCGCTGGGTTAGTGGCTGGCTGGGTCTCCTACCCGGTTCGTGTGTGCTGGCGGGCAGTCGTCCAGTCGGACCCCGAATGTCCCGGTGGCGGTCGGTTTTTTCTCAAATGTTTTTCTCATAATGCTTGGAATGCCTTTCCTCCATGTGCCTTTGTCTTTTGGGGGACTGGTATCATCTTTTTATGATTGAAAAATGACATAATAAATAGAAATGTTTAAATCATGACTTTAAAGAGTCATTTGCCAATGTTCATTAAAAGTATCCTACATTGAAATTCTCTTCCTATTGTAAAATATATATATTATATATTTATATATAAATTTTCTTTTTTGTGCCAGGCCTGGGCAGTGTCCCTGACCCCTCCCCTATTTTTTTTGGCTCAAGGCTAGTACTCTGCCACTTCAGTCACACCTCCAATTCTGGCCATTTTGGTGCTTGACTGGAGATGAGAACCTCATGGGCTTTCCTGCTTGGGCTGGTTTTGAACCATAAAACCATAATCCTCAGATCTCTGACTCCTTAGTGGCTAGCATAAAAATATTCTCTTCTCCTAGTCTTCTATATAACTTATTAGACATTTCTACATTCTTTAATGTTTACCATGATTTCTATTCAAACAGAAAACCTAAAACAGAGGCTGGATATATAATGCTTGTAATTCCAGTTTTGTGGAGGTAAAAATATGAGACCTTCTGTGGAAAAAAAATGAAACTCAACAAAAGCTGGGGCTGAGGCTTCAATGGGCAGAATGCTTGCCTAAGCGAAGTTCAAATGGCAATACCACCCACAAAAATTAGAAAGAATAGAAATTAGCATGTTATCTTTCCAGTAAGATTTTTCACAAAAAGAAAAAAAAACAACCCTGGGTCCTAAAGCCATTCAAACTTGTAAGGTGAACTGCGGTGGCCTCCTTCTCTATTATACAGAAACTGAGTTGGCCTCACCGTCAGAGGAAAGGCCTCCTTCACCAGATCGATATGAACTCTGATTAAGCTGACCTGGGGTCTCGGTCAGTACTTTTTTTCTGGCACAGCAAACACAGGCATGTATCCCAAGATCCCACTGTAAATGTTCATTAGATCTTCCTAAGAAAGCTACCATCAGTACCTTTACTGAGGAGTTTCCTTTCTGACTCTTCCTTGGGAGAGTGTGGGCTTTGAGTCTTCTGCTCTGATTTAGCACCAAGCAAGGTTTGCCTGATGCTGAGAGTCTGGCGAGGCGTTTTTGGCAACGGTTCTGCTTTGCTGATGGAAGAAATGAACATTTCTCAACAAGGTCCTACTTTACATCCCAAGTAACCTTGTAAACACAGTGGGATTCTCACCTCATCAGGCTGTTATATTCTTTTATTCTTCGACTGATTAGATCCCTGTTAGTAACTCCAGTGTCCTATAGGATAAACAGAAGGTCATATTAGAAAATCAGTTCTAAACATAAACGGATAAACTTTTTTCTTTTAAGCCCAATTCATTACTCTGCTTAGTTAAACAAACACTATGATTTATTCTTAGCTTCTAGTTAATATCACCCAGTGAGAAACATTCGGAGTGCTTCCTGCCATTGTCAAACGAATTCTGATTATTTTCTCTATTCATGCAATACCTAGAATCGTTCTAGTAAGCAACAAATGTTCAAAACCAACTGAATGGGTCTGTCATTTTAAATAATACTGTCAGCTAACAAATGAAAAAATGCTGCCAAAATCTAATGATTAATTTGCAGGAACAGTAAGACACTGAGGCAGAAGTGGCAAGTTATTCAATTTCATGTCTGCAGGGAAATGCTCTGTGGGTTGGTACCAGGGCTGGCACTCGGCCTCAAGCCTGCTCTGCGTTCCTGCTCCCAGCTGCCACTACCACTTGAACCAGACATCAGCCTGACTTTTTGCTAAGTAATTGGAGATGGAGTCTCATAAACTTTGCTACTTGGTTTGGCTTTGAATCTTGATCCTCCAGATCTCCGTCTCTTGAGAAGCTGGGATTACAGGCATGAGCCACCAGCACCTGGGTAATGTTTCTACTATGGTATGTGGTAAACACAGAGTTGAGCATAAATCTATAGTGTATGTGTCTCATTTTGAGTACAGTACAGGGAAAGATATACAAACAAGAATACAGACTTTGGAATAAAACAATTCTTGAATTAAAGTCCATTCTTCCAGTTTGCCAGCAGATCATAAAATTAACACCTAGCATAATATTGCAGGGGTTTGAATTGTCATCCTGACACTTACTACAGGACCTTGGGGGTAACGTGGTGGTGATGCCAAACATGATCCATTCACCGGGCTGCTCATACTAAGTGATGTAAAATGTTTAAATAGCACCTGCCATCTGGCATGTATGCAAAGTGAGTTACACTTCCAGTGTAAGACTGGGCAAAAAACACCTGTGTGTCAAGATTACAAATGATGATGGCTGATATTCTTAACCCTCAAACCAGCTGTATATTTTACAGACAAAATCATTTAAAGGAATTTTCACAATGACTCTATTTTACATAATTCAGGACTGATGTTCTCCTTGAGTGCTTATAAACGAAGGTTGTATTGATAAGATCCAGTGTCAACTCTGAATTACAAACAAGGCAGCAGGTTAATGACCAGAGGCAAAGGCACAGGATTTGTAGGCAGAGTATAAGTTTTCAGAAGTTACACTGAAATGATTACAGAAAGTAACTGGTAAGGTTATAGAGTAAATGTACGTGTTCCTGAGCAATGAGAGCAAGAAAAAGATCACTTTGGCTCAAATGGATATAAAAGGTGAGGAAGAGGAAAACGTTCAAAATTAATTATGTTAATAACTATCTCAGGCCGTAATCTTAGGAGACTGAGATCTGAGGACCACTGTTTACTCAAAAAGGGCAGAGTGGAGCTGTGCTCAAGTGGTAGCGCATTAGTGATGCCAAAAATGTCAAGGACGACATTTCAGCACCAAAACCAAAAACAAAAATCTACTGCAATTCCAGCTGTAAAAGTTTATGGTTTGAGCCAGAAAAATCTCAAGCATCTAAAACATTCGAAGAAGAAAACCTTGCTTATAATATGACTTTTTGCTAGTGCAGGTTTCATAGAAAGCAAATCTTATCCCAGAAAAGGCTCTAGGAGACTTGTGCTCAGTTAAATCTTTTACAGAGTAATTTTCTGTTTGTTGCCAGTAATGGAGCTTGAACTCAGGCCTTTCACTCACTTGTCTGGTGTGCTCTACCTCTTGAGCCATGCCTCCAGCCTTCAGTAATTTGTTCAGATAAATATCTTTCTATCACCTAAGCCCACACATCCTGTTTTTGAGATGAGGAAACAGGTCAGGAGTAATGCAGTTCAAAAGCCTTGCTTGGCTTTTTCTGTCCTCCCTCAGGTCTTAAATATATGAGGATTCAGCCAACTGTGGATGGAAAATAGAAAAAAACTGCATCATACCAAACATGGCTAGACTCTTGCTTGTCATTCATCTAGAGATCAGATGTAAAATAGATGACATGCAATCACAATGGCGTTTCATGTAAGAAACCTGAGTACCACAGATTTTGGTATCCGTGGAAGGATGGGGACACAAAGGGACAACTAGAAGGGCCAGGATTGGAAGCAGGAGGCTGTGTGCATTGACTGAGAAGACATGCAGAGCATGACTGGTACACATTTATCTAGTTCTGGCATGGTAATTTTTCAGTAAGTGAAAATAACGTGAAACAGGCAAACCCAAGTTCTCCTACTGTATCAGGGCTGGAGTTGTGGCTCAAGAGGCAGAGTGCCTGCCTAGCAAGCATGACGCCCGAGTTTAATCCCTAATAATGCAAAAACAGATGAGGCATCAGGTTTTTTTTGTCTTCCTAAAGAAAATATCGTGAAAGTACCCACCCATGTCGTGTAGAATACATACCTCTTCATTTAGGTTGCTACTTTCCTGGATAGTCTTGATCCAAGCTAACATATCGTCTCTGTCTTCAGCTTGAAATAGGCATTCACAGTCAGATGTGGTGAGTCGAAACACGTTTTTCCTCTTGGTGTCACTGTAGGAGATGTCTATGAGGCAGGCGTTGACACTGATGGGCTGTTCCTCCTCAGCCGGGGGCAACTGCTCCCTTTTGTCCTTGTACAAGTAAAGCGAATGGCCCCGAAGTACTACATACATCTGTTTCCATGGCCGGATACTTCCACCCACTCGCTAGAAAACATGAATTGGTTCAAGAATATACAAACATACATACTGCATCAGGTGCCTGACCTCAATATCTATAATGCATAATATATCCTATATAACATGAATATACAAAACATGCATTATAGAATACATATTATATAATACATATATAATGATATGCCATGATAATACACACATACCCACATATATGGGTAAATATATGATCTATACAGTATATTTTGGTAGGAAGGACAGAATTGTACAGTATAATTCCCCCAAGTTAGGAAATGTATTCATATTACACAGCCAGGGACAGTGAACTCTCAACTTCAGTTGGGAAGATAAAAGGAGTAAAGTAATACAAATAAAACACATGTTGCAAAAGATATTAATTTAAAATGTTCAAACTGCATGCTGAGGAGTCCCCAAACAACATATAGAAATAAAGAATGGTTGGCAAAACTGGAAATTCTTTTGGCATCATTGAAAGTCCTCTTAAATTGTTACTATATTGTATATGCTGTTACTACTGTAATCTACTCAATGACGCATACAATGATGTGATGTCTAAACCAATATTTATAACAGTAGCAAAACCATAAAGACAAATAATTCTCTAAAACAAAATTACTTGGAGAACTGTCCCTTCCTAGAGTAAAGGCCTACTCTGTGGTAGCCTACACCTAGGAAACTAATAAGCGAAGCAGTTTCTTGTTCAGTAAGTAGCTGCCATTGAACAAAGCGGATTATGACTACAAGGCATCTTAGTCAATGCCACTCCTTGAAAATTCTCATCCGCCACTCCCAACCTTCTTCCCTTTTCTTAATTTTGCAGGGTAGGCATTGAAATGTTGACTGCAATTCCCCCGTACTTCAATTGCTTTGCACAATGTAAAACAATATGGTCTACGTGTACATGAAAAAAAATCAGTGACTGGGTTTTTTTTAATGTGTCTGGAATGTAGTTCCAGACACTTTCTCCACTCTTACGGGACGGAGCACCTCACCCTTTCCCGCCTGTGCGTGGTGCTTTGTTTGGGATTAAGGAAATGTACTACCTTGCCCTTGTCAGTGATGAGTGGACGAAACTGGAGCCACCCTTCCTTGGCAGCATCTGTGAAGACTTCAGAGGAAGAATCCTTTCGGGATTCAGAGTCTTCTGATGACTTCTGGCTGTCTAGGATCTACAGAAAAGGGCAGGGAAACACAGATATCACTGTTCTCCTTATGAATAAATATTTGCACATTGAAATTGCTGGAAAAAAGTCTTTAAAAGCTATTAAGAAAAAACTCCCCATCTTCATGTTGAATGTGAATGACTGCCATTATTTTAAAAGCATTATCTGAGGGATTTTTTTTTTTTGTCCAATCCTGGAGCTTGAACCTGGGCTCTGTCCCTGAGCTTTTTTAGTAACTTACTGGAGGTAAGAATCTCCTGGACTTTTCTGCTTGGGCTGGCTTTGTTTTTTTTTGTTTTTTGGCCAGTTGTGGGCCTTGGACTCAGGGCGTGAGCACTATCCTGGCTTCTTTTTGCTCAAGGCTAGCACTCTGCCACTTGAGCCACAGCACCATTTCCGGTTTTTTTCTATATGTGGTGCTGGGGAATCGAACCCAGGGCTTCATGTATACGAGGCAAGCACTCTTGCCACTAGGCCATATTCCCAGCCCCAGCTTGGGCTGGCTTTGAAGCACAATCCGTGGATCTCAGCTTCCCTAGTAACTAGGATTACAGGCATGAGCCATCAGGTACCTGGCTGAAGGAGCTCTTAACTGATTTTTAAAAAAACAGTATGATTTTCCTGTTCTATGTCAATTCAAAAGAGAAAAAAAGGGGCTGAATATGGTGGTGGGTGCCTTCAGTCCCAGCACTCAAGTGGTGACACATAATGATCTAACGAGACCCTGTGAGAGACAGAGGAAAAGAGAAAACAAGGAACCATTTGTGATATGTCTCTTGAGAAGAAAAACAGGGAGATGACAGAACTAATAGCAAGTAGGAGCTAATATGAAGGCAAGGCTCATTGAAGAGATTATTTAGTTAACACTGGGAAGAAAAATAGGAGCAAGCCACAAAACAGAGGGAGGAAAATTTCAGGGAGAATTTGTAGCTAGCAAATGTAGATTCACTAATCTAAAAATCCACTGTCCCACATGAGACAATGTTTAGGCCAGGATTGCAAGCCATTCAGTGATGGATTGTGGAGTACTATTACTTAACCTCACAGTTCAAAGATCACTTTCTAGTGGGGAGCAGAGATTCTGAAAGCACAAGTCTGAGAAGACATTAGTGCAGGAATCCAGGTGAGGGATAACGAAGGCCTGGACTGAAGTACCATTGAAGTACCATGAGTGGAAACAGAGGGGAGTGTAAATAAAAACTCAGGGTTCTCAGCCAGGTGGTGGTGGCTAACCTGCTACCCTTGCTATTCAGAAGGCTGTGATGACAAAACTGAGGACTGAAACCAGACCAGGCAGAAAAGTTCCTGAGACTCCATGGCTCAAGTGGTAGAGTGCTAGTGGAAAAGCCCAAACAGACCAAGTTCAAAGCCATGAGTTCCAACTGTGGTACTACATACATAAAAAAATACATAAAAGTGACTTGGGGTTTTAGATATACAGTGAAATTACAAGGCTACTTCGTACAGTTGGGCTTGACTAAGAGATAAACTAGCCTGGAGTAATTGAGGCCTACTGGCCATGTAAACCTTGAATTGCTTATTCAATATCCAAATGAAGATGTCACACAGGCAGCAGCTTATACGAGCTGCCATTTAGGGAGAAGGGGCTAAGACTAGCAATACAGACTTCTGGAGGCCTCTGAATAAGCTCACTGAGGAGAGGGGGTAGATAGGGGAAGACGAACATTCGGAGGGTGAGAACAAGCTGTGAGTACCCCAAACTTTAGATAATAGGCAGCAGCAGAAGACCAGCAAAGAAGACTGAAAAAATGACCTTAGAGGTAGAAGGAAAAGTGAGAAGGATTGGCAAAATGGAAGCCAGCATACTAGTAGTTGGGGAAGAAGACAGAATTGTGTTGGCTATTACTGAGAGTTCAATTGAGTTGAAAAGCAAAGTAGCCACTACTTTTGGAATCAATATCACTGGAAACTGGCATGAGCACTGTCATTCTGATGTATGTGGACTGGGAGGTGGCACTGTAAGGCATTTTTGCAAGGAGTGTTACTATACAAGTCAAAGAAAAAAACACTGTAGGAAGTAGAAGGCGTCTGTATGATGAAGGGAATAGTAGGGCATGACTGTCTACAACAGAGAGTGGGCCACTGGAAACACAATGATTTTGCAGGAGGTAAGAGGAACTTGAAAATGTGAGCAGGGATAAAACCCAAAGAAGTGTGGGTGCTGGCCAACAGTACACTCTGTCAAGTAAAACACAGCTGAGTAAGGAAGGTACAAAGTTTGGCTATAAATGCAGGGCTGGGGATATGGCCTAGTGGAAAGAGTGCCTGCCTCGTATACATGAGGCCCTGGGTTCGATTCCCCAGTACCACATATACAGAAAACGGCCAGAAGTGGCGCTGTGGCTTAAGTGGCAGAGTGCTAGCTTTGAGAAAAAAAAGAAGCCAGGGACAGTGCTCAGGCCCTGAGTCCAAGCCCCAGGACTGTCCAAAAAAAAAAAAAAATGCAGGTGACAGTTATTGCTGAGATGGTTAATGAAATTCCTGTCTAGCCATTCCTTTTCTTATATATATATATATATAATGAAGTACGAGGGCAAGATAAAGGAGAGAAAGAACTGAGGTGCAAACAGAGGGTAGAGGGAAAACATGAACCAGTAATTTTTAAGGATGCAAAACCAAACATCTAACAAATACCGAAGGACTGCTCGGCCTTGAATTGATAAAAGAAAAATCAGCACAATGCATGTATGCACTTCATGAATGTACATAAAGTACCACATATTCGATGAACACTAACCTTGATTCCCTTCAGGCTAGATACATGCTTAAAGGATCTGTTGGGAAAGTATACAAACGTGTTAATAAGTGCAAAAGACATGTTAACGATGTAAAAAAATCAAATATTACGAGTAACCTTTCATTAATGACCTAACATTTCATCATGGTCATGTGATATGCTCACTGTTCAATGTAAGAAAAACAGCTAATTTGATCAATACTGTAGCTTCTTAGTTGATATGATAAATGAAAGCTTTCTGCTTAAAACATGAAGCTAAGCAAGGGGCTGTTTATGACTAAGCACAGGTGTAAAGTTCTGGGCAGGTGTTCTACCGTGCTGGTCCTGCTGTGCGAATGGCCACCAACAGCAGTGGCTAGAAACAGCAGTGTGCCCTGCGGGCCCAGGGTAAGTTCTGCCCTACAGCGCCCTTCCCCATATCCCAAGGCAGATGAAAAGGCATGGAGCTCCAGGAGAAGCTGGATGCTACAATCCTATTTTCAATCACACTTACTCACACGGGTGCTAACTAAAATATGTGCACATCTAGTCAATGGCTTGTGCAAGCCAACAGGAGACAGAACACTGGTGCAATCTATTACAGTACCACTATTCAATGGAAAATTAAGCAGCCGTGAAAAAGAATGTGGCACGGATATGAACTGAAGGATCTCATCTGTGTAGAGCACACACGTAAGCACAAGTGTGTACAAATGATTTTATACATAGACTTGCTCTAGAATTACACTCAAAAAATAGTAACACAGCTATGTTTAGTACTGAGCAGCTGCACAGCTAGGATAGGAATACGAACTGTGTGTACACGTATGTACTGTTTTATGTCATGTTAAGAGAACCTTAACTTCAGTATGTATATGCCAAGTTGGTACCAAATACCCACCACAAACCAATATTTACAGTAACACCCTGAGACTTACAATTTGGCATCTTCTCTATAATCATCCAGACCCTCATCGTATGATTTTGATCTTTCTGTCTTTGAGGTGGGCTGGGCATCCAGGCTTGGGGGTCCCACAGACTCTGTAATGAAAACCCAACATTCCCACTTTTCAAGTGGTTTCCCGATTCTTTTACTGGTACAAAAGACCAGTTTGTCACAGGACTGAAGGACTGAAAGGTAGGACTTGCAGACTGCTCGTGAGTGTACCTTGGTCATGCGAGCGCTGGCGTCGGATGAGAGGGGCGGAGGTGGTGAGGCTGGGAGGAACCGTGGCTATGGAGGGGACCTGAGAGGTGGAGGCCGAGATCACAGCAGAGGCGGAGATGTGTGCAATGTCGTGGTCGATGCTAGGGCTAGTTGGTTCATCTGGAAGAAAAAGGAAATGGTAAAGCAACTCACTACTAGCTGGGCGCCAGAGGCTCATGCCTCTAGCTACCCAAGAGGCTGGAATCTGAAGACTGTGGTTGAAGCCAGCCCAGGCAGGAAGGTCCACAAGACTATTACCTTCAATAAACTCAAAAAAGCCAAAGTGGTGCTTGTGGCTCAAGTGGTAGAGCACTTACCTTAAAGAAGCTCAGGGACAGAACCCAGGCCTAGAGTTCAAGCCCCAGGACGAGGGACGGAGGGAGGGAGGGAGGGAGGGAGGGAGGGAGGGAGGGAGGGAGGGAGGGAGGGAGGGAGGGAGAGAGGGAGAGAGGGAGGGAGGGAGAGAGGGAGGGAGGGAGGAAGGAAGGAAGGAAGGAAGGAAGGAAAAAAGAAAAAGAAAGAAAGAAAGAGAAAGAGAGAGAAAGGAGGAAGGAAGGAAGGAAGGAGGGGGGAGGGGGGAGGGAGGGAGGAAAAGGGGGAGGGAGGGAGAGAGAGGGAGACTAATTACTATGAATAAGCAATAATCATGACTAAAAGACCCAGAAAGATTAATATTCAAATAACATATCTGGTGTTCTCTACTTAACAACACAGATACAGATACCACTCTAGGAACACACACACACACTCTCTCTCTAAGCAATGTCTAAGAAGTTAAACATGTTGCTTTTTTCTACCACCAGTAATGGATAATAACAAAAGTTCCCAAAGTTTACGTGTGTATCCAGAAACTAAACTTATCAAAGCATAATCATATATTACCCTTAAGTTTTAAATGTGTTATGTATGGCAATCAATTCAGGAAGCTAATTAATTAAGCAAGGTAAATTGGCTAAGTCTACCTTTTGATGTATCAAGGCCTCAAATCACCCCCTCTATCTTTAAGTTTTGAAGACAGGCAACAAAGCTCAGTTTATGGCTGCCAGTCTACTGCATTCCCAGGGCCACTGCTAGCCTATTTGGCATTTTTGTGTGAATCATGAAAAGGTACCAGACAGATATGGACCCTGGACTTCCCTGTGCTCCCTTGAGCCAACAGATTCAAGGAGGAGATGAAGACCTTTTGCATTCTTGGAGAAATAAGGGATATTTGACATGGTATGAATTTTAAGCTTTTTGAAAGCCTGTTGCTACCGCCATAGAATAGCATGGAATACCGTCATAGCACATACTATTACACATACTACTTACAAAACACAGGAAAGGCGTGGTGATATCTCACAGACGAAGACAGAAGACTGACAAAAGGCAAAGCTACAGGTGGCCTGTGACCACAGTTCTGACACCTAAGCTTCGCTTCTCTGGCCCCCCCACTAGAGCTTACCAGTTTTGTCAAAAAAAAAGTCTTCCCTAAATAATTCTTTTTAATGTTATCATAAAGGTGATGTACGGAGGGGTGACAGTTTCTTAAGTCAGGTAACAAAGTACATTTCTTTTTGGACAATGTCATCCCTTAAAATCTTTTTTTAAAAAAAATCAGTGCTTTAAGTTTAAAATTATAACATGAATGCTATGCTATCCCAATTTTTTTTTTTTTTTTTTTGCCAGTCCTGGGCTTGAACTCAGGGCCTGCGCACTGTCCCTGGCTTCTTTTTTCTCAAGGCTAGCACTCTGCCACTTGAGCCACAGCACCACTTCCGGCCTTTTCTATATATGTGGTGCTGAGGAATCGAACCTAGGGCTTCATGTCTACAAGGTAAGCACTCTTGCCACTAGGCCATATTTCCAGCCCCTATCCCAATTCTTTTATAAACAAAATATTCCGTTTTTGTTATTATAAGTAAATTATCATTTTGTTGGTAGGTTGTTTAATGTTTACATTAACTAGTTAATATTAACTAGTGCAATTCTTTTGTTAATACTCTGAATATCCACACAATTATTTTATTGGAGATTTGATCAAACATATGAAACATACTTGTGATTTTAAATCTAGAAAATAAAGCTTATGTAAAATAATTTTGTCTCAACTTTATACTCATTAAAGATCTTATTCTTTAAAGTATGGAATATTCTCACATGGATAGTTGTTGGAAATAGTTTTAAGATTTTTTTCATTCGCTTATGTTAGTTACTACAAGTGGAAAGATGTCATTGTTTCCACATGTGTTTATACAATGTTTCCAAACAATATCACACCTACCATTAAATTTATAAGATGTGTTAAAAAATCAGTGGTTTAATTCCTAGTATATGAGAGGAAGTAAATTAATAGAAGGCCAGAACTATAAAGCTGGAGCTACTAAAGTCAAAGTGTTTCTTAACAAGATCCTTTAAAAACTAGAATGATGAAATAAATTACATTGATTTTGACTGAATCTGAAGAATCTTCTTTTAATGATTAGTATTTCAATAGAGAACCAATGTTTGCAAAGTTATAAAATTTCTATTTTATGGCTCAAATCAATGAAGCTTATTTTCTGGTCTTAAGATTTATGTTAAAAGCAGCTCTTCATATTCTAGAAGAACATATTCTGAAAACTCCTCCCTGGGCCGCTCTAGCTATGTGCTCATTCACTGTTGTGAGGGTAGGATCCAAGGAACCTTTTGCCAAAAGCACAGAGAGGCTTTAAAAATTCAGTGAAGAAAAAAAAATAATTTTACTAAAGTTTATAGAGTATAGCACTAGGCTTTACATTACCCAAAATTTGACAAAGTTTCTTCAAATGACACGTATAAAAGTAGGTTAGTTTTATGGAATTGGCCTAGTTGTTTCTAAATTGATTTACAAATATTCATATGAACAGTGAAAAAATTATCTGGCTTATGTAGTATTAATGATCTAAGGAGATCTTTGTAGCAAAACCATTTACCAGAATGGCTCATATGAAATAATTGCACAAATGAATATATAGAAAATACATAACACGGTAATTTAAAAAGTGTTTCTGCAAGAGACTATTTCTTAAAGCTAAGCAACTGTCCTGGAACAAGTGGTTAGTCTTGCAGGGGAATGATTTCATGCTTTGCAAAGTAATTTAAAACACCAATTTATTTTTTTTTTTTTATTTTTTTATTTTTTTTGGCCAGTCCTGGGCCTTGGACTCAGGGCCTGAGCACCATCCCTGGCTTCTTCCCGCTCAAGGCTAGCACTCTGCCACTTGAGCCACAGCGCTGCTTCTGGCCGTTTTCTGTATATGTGGTGCTGGGGAATCGAACCTAGGGCCTCGTGTATCCGAGGCAGGCACTCTTGCCACTAGGCTATATCCCCAGCCCCAAAACACCAATTTATTAAAAACTTAAAAAAAAACACCATGAAGCAAAATTTAAAAGGCATCAAACATTAGGTAAAATTTCAAAGGTAGGGTTTTTTTTCCCACAAGCCTAGATTTACTAGTTGTATTCACTCAACCTCTCTTGAATTTGTGCATGCACCTGTGTGTATGTGTGTGGGCATTGAATTCAAGGCCTTACACATGCTAGTAGGCAACATTTTGCCATTGAACTACCTCTCCCCAAGCTCATTCAATCTCTTTTTGACTTACTCATAGGAAAATAATTTCTAATTGAAACATAATTGTACATATTTACGGGGTACATATGATGTTTCAATACATGTACACACTGTACAATGATCAAATTAGAGTGGTTAGCCTACCTCCTCATATTCAAAAGCTTTACCCATTTTGAACTATAAATTACTTTTAAATATAATTACTGTGCATCAGAGTATTAGGAGTTAGCCTTCCAATCTACTTGTAACTTTGTGCCCACTGACCAGTCTCTTCTTGCTTCCCTATTCTCTGCTCCCATTCTCCAGCTGCCCATAACCATGATTTTACTCTCTGCTTCTGCATAAACCTTTTAGATTTCCCCTATGAAACAGACCAGGCGGCATTTGTCTCACCCTAGGTAGAATAGCTATCATCAAGAAGACAAGCGTAGCATGCTGGCAAGGTTGGGGGAAAAGGGGACTTACACACCGTTGGTGGGAATGTAAATGAGTCCAGCTCTTATGGATAACAGTATGGAGGCTATTCAAAGAACTAAAAATAGAATTACCATATGATTCAGCAATCCCACTAGTGGTATATATCCAATGGATATGAAATTACCACGTCAGAGAGCCATCTGCACTCCTGTGTTTCCCGAAGTACTCTTCACAGTAGCTAAGATTTAAAATCAATCCAAATGCCAGTCATGATGAGAGGATAAAGCAAGCTTGAAAAAACACACACAATGCAATACTGTTCAGCCAGCCACACAAAATAATGCAATCCTGTCACTTGTGATAACATGGATGGTCCTGGATGACAAGGCATTCTGTTTGGCAAAACAAGGAGACACAGGGAAACAAATGTCCTATGGAGGAAAGTTCGGAAACACACTGGTGTAAAATCATCTGCATGACAAGTAGTACTTCCAAAAGGGAGAGGAAGATGATTCATCTCTTCTAGAGAATGGGACTTACTGGAGGGGGCATACAAGATGAGAGTATTGTTGCTTACTCATGTCAGTACTGTTTGTGCCTTACTAGTATATTAGAGAAACTGAAGGAGGAGGCTATTGAAATACATGTGATTACATTACTTCATATTTATAAATTACTTATAAATCTAATTTTTTATTCCCTTGGAAAATATGAAAATGTTTCTATTGTGTTAGAAATAGTTGGAATAAAAAAATGTTAACCTCAATAGTTATACTTGAATATCACCAATGTATAGACAATGCAAGAACAAGAATAATGTAGAATTTCTTGTTTTCCAAGGTATCTTATTGAGGACAAACAACAATTTTCATTCTCATAGACAAATATATCCAAAACCATGGGCTCTCATATTTTCCACTAATTTCTAGATTTTTAAATAATCAAGTATCCAGTCACATGAAACCCAATCACCTTTATCTTGGGCATTAAATCACACAAAACACTTACTTATGAACTATAAGGGCTAGAAAGTTGCAAGCTTTTTGCAAATAGCATAATCTTTCATGTTAAGCTAAACCACACAAAGAAAGAATGTGACTTAAGAAACAAGGCTTTAGTTTACTTCTTTTCACTAAAAATCCCATAGCATTTTATAACAGAGGAAAGACACTGAAAACTTGTTATATATTAAAATTCCATGTCAATACTGTTTCTTCACTTGCTTAAAAAAAAAGCCTAAATTCTCAATTTTTGACATTAGTATTTCCCCTTTTCATGCTATAGCTTCAGTCTGGATCTAGCCATACATGACACCAACCAACCAGGTCTACCAAAGAAAGAAATTGTGAGCTAAAATGGCATTTTAGCATGAGCTATTATTATTTCTTCTAATGGACTCAAGGCCTTGTGTTCGTAAGGCAGGCAGTCTACCACTTGAGCCAAACCTCCAGCCCTGGCATGCGCTGATTTGAAATAATTGTTGTATTTGTTTGAGGACAACTGGGAGCACTATCAAAATGAGAAGCACCTAGAGCAAGATGGATGGTCATCCTTACCAATACTACTTGCCGTTCCGAAACGGCAACTTACCAATAGTACTTGCCATTTCAAAACGGCAACAGCATGCATATGTATGCATATACATATATGTGTATCTGTATACATTTACATAAGTATATATGTGTGTATGTATATATGCATATATGTATATAAAAATGTGGGAACTGAATCACTGGTTCTACATCCCAACTCCATGAGATAGAACATTTACTGCAAATGGCCTGAAAACAATAACCTTTGCTTCATATACTAATTTAACATCTTTAAGATTTTTCCTTGTCCTTAAAGGAGAAGGAAAATAAATGCCAGTAACAGATTCATCTTACAAAAGGAATTCAAATGTGACAAAGACCTTTTCTTTCTATTTGCCTTCAGAGTTGAAATGAAAGGTGAATAGGGTCTTGCTGTGTTACCTCCAACTGCTGGGCTTCAGAGACGCTCCTGACTGAGCTTCCCAAGTAGTGTGTTTATACCTATACATATATACGCATACTGTTGCTGTTTTGGAACTGCATGTACTATTTTATATTACTAACCCTTCCAACTTTCTTCCAACATTATGACTCAAGTCATCATCCTGTCACCTGGAGACAGAGTGAGCTCACAAGTCAGCTCCTTGCAGAGGGTTATTTCCTTCGTTGCCTATGTACAATTAGCCCTTTTGTATTTTTTTAACTTGAAGGAATCGGGGTTTACTTTTAAGACTTATTGTCTTACTTATTAGTGTTAATAACATTCATCATTTAAAAGCAAAATGTTCATTTAAAAACCTTTCTGTCTTTGTGGCACAAGAGAAATATTAGAATCTACATGTTTAAAGCAGGCAAGCAATTTCTTTTTCTGGAAGTCATGTAATTAGCTCTGTATTACATAGAACTAAAATTAATTGGCTGTACTTTCTAGGATTTTGGGCCTAAAGCCAGGGAACTTAATAATTCTTTAATGTTCTCAAATAGCAAAGGTTATTATTAAAATAGCAGATTATGAGTTTCTGAATGTGACATTATAAAGATAGGCCTTTCTTTTTAAAAATTTTGTCTATTTTACTTATGTGGTACTAAGGAATTGAACCCAGGGCGTTATGTATGCTAGGCAAGCACTCTACCCTAAGCCACATTCCCAGCCCACCTTCTTTCTTTTAATTAAAAAATTATGTAAAAAGGGCAGTCTCTAGACCAAGGTTTCCTAATGTATGTTTTGTGGTACACTAATCCCATGAGATAACATAAAGCAAAGAATTCGCTGCCAATATTTCTGAGAAAATTCTAGACAATTCCTAACATAGTAAAATTGTGATTCTGAAAAGCCTTATGGTATTGTGTTCATATACTGCTTTGCTGAATGGCAACTCCTTTGAACAACTACTTTTAAAACAAGACAAAATAACGAAAACCTGTTTTAGCTAGCATTTTTCACCCTACTTGGTCATCACTGACCTTTTTCTTAATACTACTTAACATGGAATGGGGAAACTTTGAAGATAGCCTCTATTTTAATACTAGTATATGTCCTACTATCTCAAAAACATACTGTTAACAAGTTTGGAAGTAACAAGTAACAAACACTGGACTTTTCTGAATGAATAAAAATATGAAATTCAAACTCCTACCTAATGAAACGCTCCAAGTCGCTTATGGATGGGGTTTTTATAGAGTAATTACAAAGTCTTTAGACTTTAATAAGACCACTATTTTGTATTTTAGCCAAACTCTTCTCTTTGATAACCTAATTCATTGCTCTATTCTTTTTTTTTTTTTTTTTTTTTTGCCAGTCCTGGGGCTTGGACTCAGGGCCTGAGCACTGTCCCTGGCTTCCTTTTGCTCAAGGCTAGTACTCTGCCACTTGAACCACAGTGCCACTTCTGGCCGTTTTCTGTATATGTGGTGCTGGGGAATTGAACCCAGGGCCTCATGTATATGAGGCAAGCACTCTTGCCACTAGGCCATATCCCCAGCTCCCATTGCTCTATTCTTGCACTTCACAGTATTAAGGGAAAATAGTAAAAGACAACAAATATGCAACACAGTTTTTGTTATTCCAACATCATAGGATTATGTTGTAATGCGACACTACTGTCTTGGGAAGATCTTGGGAAGAATTAGTAGAGAATAACCATCAGTCCATTGTTGCTTTCTATAAGATATCTGCTGGAGCTCCTGTGCTAAACTCCATCTACTGTAAGATTCTACTATTCACTGAGCCTGGCCTTAACGAGGTTGATTGGAATAAGAGTTCTCCACCATGTTTACATCTTGAATATATCATCCTTATGAACACAACTTTTTTTTCAAATCTGATAAGTGTCACCTGACACTCTGAAGTCTCACTCTTCTGTAGTTTGTATTTTAGTTCCCCAGAGAAATAATGTAATGCAATAAAAAGTACAAAGTAGCTTGTGTGGAGGTGTGTGTGAGCACTTATTCTGGACAGGAAAGCCTGCTTGAAGGAAGGAATAATCTGCGATCTCAACAGAGATGGAGCAGGGCTTGTGCGTCCCGGGGTTCAGAAAGAGCAGCACTGGGACCCCAAGCAGGGCCTGCTGGGCATAGGAAGAATGAGAGGCAGACAGAGGCACAGGGCAGATCCTAATGGGAGAGGGGAGGGAGGAGGGGCGGTGCAGTGGGGTTGGAACTGGGGGCCTCGTGGACCGCGGCAGAATCTCGGTCTGATTCTATTCTGGGTGAGATGGAAAGCAAGCTGAGGGGTCTGATTAGAAGACGGGTATGACATGACTAGCACTTTGAAAGCAGGGATGACTAGTCCTTTGAAAGCCTCACATTCGGTAGATACAACTGCGATGGGAGAGAAAGATGAAGTCAGTCAACAGGGTGTTACAGGTTGGGGCATACACTTGTAATTTAACTTTCCCAAATCTACTCTGTGCTTTTCTTCCCTAAGATGAAATAATTTTGCAAGGAAGTCATTTCATCTTCATTCTACCCAAAACTAAACTTCAGTAGGCACAGAACACTAGCCAGGCATGGCTGCACACCTCTGGAATCCAAGCACTTGGGGAAATGGAGACAAGAGGGTTTCCCGCTCAAGGCCAGTCTGGGCTATGCATCAAAACCTTGTCTTGGAAAAAAAAAAATGAAAGGCACTGTTTTAAATGGAAAGTTGGTTATGAATTACCATGGCCGCTCTATTTGGTTTTTGAATAAGGTGAATCAACTGGGTAGGATTTGTCTGCTGGTTCTCTTTAGCCCTAGACAGTGGGAGACAGTTTCATCAAAATTAAAACACACACACAAAAAATGGGTAGGGCTGGGGATATGGCCTAGTGGCAAGAGCGCTTGCCTCTTATACATGAAGCCCTGGGTTCAATTCCCCAGCACCACATGAATAGAAAATGGCCAGAGGTGGTGCTGTGGCTCCAGTGGCAGAGTGCTAGCCTTGAGCAAAAAGAAGCCTGGGACAGTGCTCAGGCCCTGAGTCCAAGCCCCAGGACTGGCCAAAGGAAAAAAAAATGGGTAGTAGCTATACCAAATTTCTCTTTTAAAAAGGATATTAGAAACCAAAAATAATTTTGAGGGAGATAAAAGCTAATGGGTCTGGTTAAAGTTCAGTGCATACAATCAAGAACAAATATTTAAAAACCATAACATAAGATATCTGAGCTTGCAGAACAAGAAATCCTACTTTTCTGAAAAGATTTCTTTTCTTTTCTATCGGCTGTGGGGCCTGAACTCAGGGCCCTGGACACTGTCCGTAAGCTCTTTTGCTCAAGGCTAGCTAGCACTCTATCACTTTGAGCCAAAGCGCCACTTCTGGTTTTCTGGTGGTTAATTGGAGGTAAGAGTCTCACGGGGACTTTTCTGACCAGGCTGGCCTTGGACTACAATCCTCAGAGCTCAGCCTCCTGAGTAGCTAGAATTACACGGGTCAGTCACCAGCACCCAGCTTTCTGAAAAGATTTCTTCCAGTTCACATATTAGTCAAGGACTCTACATGAGCTCACCTATAAACGGGATGGAAGCCAAGGAATCCCCAGGAGGACTGGTACTCGAGGCCTTCCTCTCCTCCATTCTTTTTATATGGACCTCTCTGCGAGCATCATTCGGCAACCAGCAGGTGGTGTCTGACCCAGTCTCCTGGTCATTTACTGCCAAGATGTAAGACTGATGTCTTAAAGGCTGTGGTGTTTGGCGACCAGAGGGAGGTTTTTCTCTTAGGATGACAGGTTCTTTATTCTCTAAAGCATTTGAGGGCTGACTGTCAGCCTCTTGTAAATTTACATCTTCATTCCTTTCACTGACAGATAATTCTAAATCTGAAGTACCCGAGTGCTCCTTCCTCTGAGGCCCAGGCTTGGCAGAAGCTCCAGACACACAGAGGGGTTTCCCCGTCTCCACTTGGTGATTGGGGGTGCTTTCAGTTCTGAGCCATGTCTGCTGACCCAACACACTGTTCTGATGTAAGTGGTTTACTGGTCTTTGGTCTTTGAGAGAAACCAGTGAGTTCTGGCTGAATGACAGTTTTGAGACATGCGTAGAAGGCGCTTTCAGAGAATTACTTCGGACTTTCATAAGAGGTGATCTGTCTTGTGAAATACCCCGAGGCAGTGACATTCCACTGGTAGTCTGAAAATTTCTGTTGGCTTGCAGTGGTTTTAGATCTGGTGGAATCTTTCTAAACTGAGACACAGAGGCTACTCTACCACTCATTCTCCTATTGTCAGAATTAACGGCGCTTGGAGCCACTGTCAAATTTGAACCTCGGAAAGATTTATGAATTTCTTGCTGCCTGGGTCTTTCATAAATACCCCGTCTATCATCCTGTTCAGTAAACCCACTCCAATTGTAAGTCTGTTTCCGCTCCCCATTGGAGTCAGGTGTTTGACCTTCTGAATTGACATTTTCTAAGGCTTCACCCTGCCCCTCAATGTAATCCCAGGAACGAGTTCTGTGGTTACTAAAACTAACAGATGAGGATGTCAGAGCACCTTGAGATGCACTTCTTGGACAATACTTCATTAGCACAGAGTCCTCCAGTCTTTCCTGGGACACACTGCGCTGCCGGATCTGAACAGATTGGGGCACTCGATCGTGAGAGGTGCTTCGACGTCGTACCTGCAAGGTAGTGCGGGCGGGGACCACCTGGTTATAGTCGGCCGTGCTCTGAGATGCTGCTCTTAAGCTATCCAGTCTTTCCTGAATTGTCCGACAACCTATGTGCAATCGTCTGTTATCAATATACTCTTTGTAAGTCTTATAGTTTTTCCAGTCTATGTGCTGATGGGAATTTGGGGAGTAATGATTGACAGATACAGAAGGAGACTCCACTGCTTGAGTCCTACTGCCCGAGAGTCCTTCCGAATGTCCAGATTTAAGTAACATCCCGGAAGGTTCCAATGTTCTGGAGCCTGAAGTCTGATGAATCAGATGGGCAGTGGGAATCGATGATGGTGATGTGGTCCTTGATGCCGTTTTTAAAGAGGTCTGCTCACTTACGCCATACCTCACTTCTTCAGTTCTATGGGAAGGACCTGTATGGTTGTTTCTATTGGATAACAAGTCTACAACCTTCTCAGAAGGCACAATGACAGTCCTTACACTTTCGTTGCAAACACACACTGCCGTGTTTGATTTTGCAACATCTGTTGGTGATGGAGGCACTTGTATTTCCATTCTATAGGCCCTGCCAGGTTGTGTCAGGACTGGTGTACTGGTTTGCTGTTTGTTCACAGATGAGTCTGGAGGAGATATTTCAACTGGTTGTGCCATGGCTGACGGGGCAGATGGCAGCCAGGGGTAGCAAACTGGTGGAGGCTCAGGTATGTTACGGGCATTGCCACTGTAGGCTTCATTGCCTTTTAGGTAGGCATCTTGAGAATACGCCTGTATGGAAATGAGAGAAAAGAGTCACTTGAAGTTCATTAAATGAACAATATTTTCTGTGTTTGTAGTATAACATTTTATTTTTACTAAGTCCTAGGTTGTTCCTGAAAGACACTACAGCATGCATTCAAACATAAAAGAATACTTCACAAAGGAAATTTAAAAATAAAAAACTAGTGTTATAGAAATGAAATAAATTGTAGAATTTGTAACAAATATAGATTTTAATCATTTACTTTCTCAAAAGATGTAAGACATATCAATATTCCCCCAACTATGTCTAACTAGACATAGCCATGTTGCTTCTAAAATTCTCCTCACTCAAGCTTCTCAATTTTCCAGGAGTCAACAGGTTAAATGGCAGCCTATTAAATCCCTGCAAAAGAAGACTCTTTTGCCAGAGAAGGTAAAAGCATTAAAAATCTGAATCAAATTAAATTTCAAGTACTAAGACTGTCATAAACAATTTATTGAATGTCTTGTCAATTAACCATTATAGAATCTCCAATAATTCATTTTTCACGAATCAAGCTCTTACCAGCCATGTGAAATGTTTTAATATTTAAAATAAAAGAACATGCATTAGTTAAGCATATATACATTAAAGGCACAAACAGATGAAAAGGGTAATTTGTCTTTCAGAATGCAAGTTACACTTTTTTCTTTTAAGCTAATGCAACAATAATGCACAAATTTATTTGGTCTCTTATTAGAAGATGAGGTTTCTCTATTATTAGCAGGCAGACATGCAGCTCAATTTCTGTCAACTGTTTATAGAATTAGCTAGCAGTATTCCTTGAAATTTAAGAACAACTGTAATGAATTACAGAGACCGCACAGAACAGAGCTCATGGATGCAACGCAAGACTACGTTTAGCATCTCAGTCAGGTGTGGAAATATATCGGTCCCTAATCAAAACAAGCTTAACTCAATACTCTCATCACATCCTGCCTTTGCACAGACAGCTTAGCTTGCAAAGCCCGAGTGCAGCCACAAACATAAGAGCAAAGCACTAGGGAAACGGAAAGGAGGACAAGATACTTTTTTAAAAATGCAGATGCAGATAAACATTATGCTTTGACACCCGTCATTTATTTCCAGGAGACAAAAGAAAACCAAATGTAAAGGTTAAGACACAAGGTAAACCATACATCACAAACACTCTCTGCAAATTAGTAAGATTAAGACTATGGAGGGATTTCTTTAAGCAAACTTACAATTTTAATAGATCGGCTTGTTAAAAATCTCTACAACATGACTTAAAAAGCAAGGAAATGGCTACTAAGCGTTTCTTACCAGTGCTGTGACATCCTTTGTAAACTGTAGCTAGCAGAAAATAGGAAAACACAGTAGAAGCTGCTTACTGATACAAAGACAGAATCATGTTGTCATATTGATGCTAGAAACAGCCAGCTAAAAATACATGTACACTGATTTCTCTGGAAGGTACCAAGAGAGGTAAAGGGCAGTGAAGCATTAAGAATAACTTCAGTATCCTAAACAGCTTTTCCCCCCTGCTTTTATCTTGTTCTTACTTTATTTGCTTATGACTCTTGAAAGCAAAATTACATGTGGTGACACGCATGCCCAATAGATGATTTTTTTTTGCAGTTCACCGCTGTCTGTCACAAGCAACACTGACGGCTCTCATTTCCCCTGAGCCGCTTCCATCTCTGCTTGCACATGACGACACGGGTGCTCTGTTGTGCATTTAAAATAGTACAACCTCCTCCCTCCCCAGGAAATCAGCGCACAATCACAAGCTGTCAGCCGACTGCCGCCGATTTTACTCTATGATTTGCTGCTGGGGGTGGAGGGGGACTATTTTGTTACATCGATTTCACTCACTCACAAGTTCTGATCTTTTAACACCATCTTGCTTTATTAGTTTAATGAAATGACTACTGTATGCACATAAAAATATCACTTCTTAGACTCCTAGAACCTGGGCTAGAATACAGTGAGAAATTACACAAGCATATCCTAATATTTTACAGTATGAACAATATATATAAACAGTCCATCAGAACATGTATTTCGCATGTTGGCTATGTGCACGAACCTAACAAGCCTGGCTTTTCCGTGCTCATTAGAGCCGCAAGGCTGCTCCTCTGTGACAGGAACCTGTCTGCACTGCCTGTGCAGTATTTCCTGCAGGGGGCTGGGAGAGCTTGTTATGCACCAACTGGAAAGGAGGGCAGGTCCCTACAGCCAGCAAAACAGGGAAAGCCGGCCAGCTTCTGGACTTCAGAAAACCTCTGTTATGTTTTTGAATACTGGGAAACCTGAAGATAAAAACAAGCATTTGCCATGAAGCCTATTTTTTCCTCCACATTTTTACATGTTTGGGAAATGCTATTCTAGAATGAATAATGTAAGGCTAACTTCTGTATTCAACTTTGGGGAAGACTATTATCTCGCAACATTGGAAGTATACGGCTGGAACTATTAAATGAGTAAATTTGTTTTGTACCAGATTATCTCTAAGAATTCCTACATAGCAATTCTGAATCGTGCGGGTGGACACAGGTCCCCACTTCTGAGTCAGGTTTTGACTAGGGGTTTTAAAATTCATATATGTGAGACTGTCTACAGTCTCACTTGAAACACAATTGAGACAATGAAAAATGAATTCACCAGGTGCTGGTAGCTCACACCTGCAATCCTCGCTACTGAGGCTGAGATAGAAGATCATGGTTGAAGCCAATCTGGGCAGAAAATTCTATAGGATTCTTATCTCCAATTAATCACAGAAAAAGCTGAAAGTGGAGCTGTGGCTCAAGTGGTAGAGTACTAGCCTTGAGCAAAAGAAGCTCAGAGATAGCTCCTAGACCCCAAGTTCAACATTCAAGAGCATTACTGAGTTCCTTACACGTTTCAGCTCATAAACACTGAACAAGACTACCTTTATTTCTATCCATTTACTTTCTTATTTAAAGGTTGTTCATTCTTATAAAATATGGAACTGATACTATGTCAAACTACCTGCCAGAGGAAAATACACCCCTAAAGTCAGAAACGTGAACGGAGGTTTTAAGAAATATATAGTTCAAGACACATTCTGGGAGGTAAGTTAGGAATGGATAGTAAGCACTTTAAGGAATGCTTTTCCTCCTGTTACTTAATGGTGTTTCCTAGGAAACCAGTGGTGCATTAAACTCCTACACCTCCTTCAAGGACCTGACTTCACAGGGGCGTGGCTAGAATGGGTCAGAATACACAGCTCTCCAAGATGAACACCAAGTAGATACATGATTTTATATTCTGAGAATGGAACTGCAAGCTCTGTAACTCACTCCTGGTTGTGATTGTGTTGGTTTTCTCTACTACGCTTGCTTACCAGGTAGGTACCAAGTCGTCCACTGTATTGTAATGGTTTGACATGCCAGTGTTTTGACTTTCTACTGGGGAATCTTTGGTAAGTGGGCACGTGGGCACCAATGAAATGGCACAAAATACCTCTTAAATTGAGTATATTCTTATATAAACAGGTCAAAACCTTCCAGTAATAGTTAAGTTTATCTGAAATGGCTATAAACTAGAAATTTTTTTAAACCAATGTCATTAAGAATTGCATAGTTAGCTATTAATCATTTCTATCTTGGTATTAATGAATATTTCACAATCTATGCAGGTGGTTCCTGATGGATACAGAAAATAAGTTTTTCCCAAAATAGAAAATGGCAAAAAGAAATTTAGCAATTGTTTTATTGTTCTCATTTTGCTCTTTTTATATCACCCTCCCTTCCTCCCTCCTCCCTCCCTCCCTTCGTTTCTTTCATTTTTTTGCCAGTCCTGAGGGCTTGGACTCAGGGCCTGAGCACTGTCCCTGGCTTCTTTTTGCTCAAGGCTAGCACTCTACCTCTTGAGCCACAGCACCACTTCCAGCTTTTTCTGTTTATGTGGTGCTGAGGAATTGAACCCAGGACTTTGTGTATGACTAGGCCATATTCCCAGCCTTACTCCACATTATTTCTTGAACTTCCTTTATCCTTTTAAAGTTTCATACCTTACAATAGTTTAAAAGCTTCTATCTTATATTTACAAGAATCCTACTCTGCCTATTGTGTCTAAAAACCTCAAAACAAAAACAAGAGAGGTAAAATAAAGAAAAACAGATCACAGAATTTTCTACTTTGTAAAGGGCATATCAAACAAAATTGAATATTAGTAGTCTGGGTCTTGAGGATAGGTACCATGTCTAACAGTAAGTAATATGAATTAATCTTTCAGTTCAGTGTTAGGAGTTAAGTCAAAGTCACTTGGCATACTTATGATACTATTTGTGGTCAAACAAGCAAACTAACAATTCATAAGAAAATGCCCCACAGAACAAAGAAGCGAGTTCCCATTTAACAGGCTAACTTGATAATTTAATGCCATTCCTCATACAAAAAGCAAAACTATCTTCCCATTTGTACAGTGGGACACATACTAACCTTGCTGGTGGGGATGTGAGAGAAGGCGATGGAGACACAGGGGAAGACTTGTACTTTGACATACTTGTCTATATTATTTGAAAAATGTCAACAAACGCGAACTACTTTTACAATCCATTCAAGTCATTTTTTAGAAAAGAATAAAGCAACTGCCACTGAATTGCAAAACATGAAAAAAAATCCCTAGAATTCCTACGCTTGCTTCCTTAATTTGGCAGGACCATTTTAATTCAGTTAAATTAAATACACTTGACAAATATGTACTTCATTTTAAATTCACTTCTCTAAGTACAAGGCCCTGAAGAGCTCAAACCCCAGTAACACCAACGTAAGTTGTTAATTAATAAAGCAATCCTAACAAATCTACAGAAAAATGTACATTAAGTTACAGTATTCAATTTATATCACATATCAGGAGTAGCAAACAGAACACGACATGTGGAGTTAGAGCAAAAACAGTGAGAGACTCAGAGTAAGCCACTGATATTCATCTGCCCTCAATGGCAGGTTGGCATGGGGGTTGAGAGCTGGGGCTTTGGTCTTAGATCTGTCTCAGTTCAAGTTCGAGTGCCAACAACTCTTCTCTACTGTACTAGACAAGCTGTTTACCATTGCTATGGTTGCACAGGGCAGGCACAAAACACGCTACCCAAATAAAAGACATACTCAAGGATCCAGTTATTGCAACTCATTAACTGAAAATTTAACTTTGAGCCATGGAATCATAGGCTTGACAAAATAGCTTTTATCACACATTGAGGAGATAAAAAACCGAAAGCAAGCGTTCCTATCACTCATTCAAGGAAGGCTTTCCTCTCAGGCAGTATTGCTGTCTGCCTCAGTGCCTTCCCCAGTTCTCTTAGTGCTAGGCCTTTCAGAGGTGACAGGTTATGAATAGGGTTAGTGTTCTTAGGAGAGAGTCCCCTCACCAAATGCCCTAGGGAAGACACAGTGAGCGGGCAGCATCCCTGAGAAAACATGCCTGGAGTAGTTTCCAAATCTGTCTGAGCCTGGAGCTCTCTTCCTAGCCTTCAGAAAGAAGTACTTGTTGTTCATAAGCTTTCCAGCCTCAGGCATTTAGTTACAGCAGCCTGAAGGCAGCGAGCATCATGGCTTAAGTGAGCCGTGAGCGATGGCTACTTCACATCTAGACAATACTCAACAGATAATAAACCTTTTTGCATTTCTTTGAAAATGAAACAAGAAATGCTTTTTATTTTGAAAGTTACTTAACACCATGGACCTAAGACACCACAGTGTAAAATATTATAAAATACGGTCCAATGACTAGAATACAATAAAAGTAAATATGTTGGTTAAAAAGAATGAGGCTAGGATGGGAATATGGCCTAGTGGTAGAGTGCTCACCTCATATACATGAAGCCCTGGGTTCGATTCCTCAGTACCACATATACAGAAAAAGCCGGAAGTGGGGCTGTGGCTCAAGTGGTAGAGTGCTAGCCTTGAGCAAAAAGAAGCCAGGGACAGTGCTCAGGCCCTGAGTTCAAGCCCCAGGACTGGCAAAAAAAAAAAAGAGGCTAGCCAGGCACTGAAGGCTCATATCTGTAATCCTAGCTGTTCAGGGGGCTGAGATCCAAGGATTACAGTCAGATGCTGTCTAGGCAGGAAAGTCTGAGATTCTCCATCTCCAAATGAGACAGACAGACAGACACACACACACACACACACACACACACACACACACACAGTGGATTTGGCTCAAATGGAAGTGCTCAGTGCTAGCCCTGAGCAAACAAGACCAGGGGCAGTCCCTAGACCCTCAGTTAGCACAAATAAATAAATATAAACAATAAGAACGAGGCTGCTAAGCACAGAAGTAATATGACTACCCCTAGTTTAAAAGCATAATAAATAATTCTTCATTCGTACCTGTCAACACTGTATCATTGTCATCCATAAACTATGAATTCTTTCACTAAATATCTGTCTTTGTTACAAGTTTTAAGTTCAATTAGAATTTCTATGCTACCTCTTAAAGATGAGCTCAGCACTTCATAATAATTTGGAACAAGCATGACTTCAGGAAATGAAGCCTACACACACACACTGCTGAGGGGAACACCCAATCGCCAGCGCCTTTCCATAAGGATATGATTTTGAGAGTGGTGACAAGAGTGTGCTGCTTGTTTTTCTTTATAATGAATATCCAACCTCACAGAGACACATGCATCTTTAAAAGATGAGTAGTAACTTAAGTAACCAAGACCAGTGTAAGTACTTAAGTAACTTCTGAAGGACTCTCCCAAGACATTTTAGCTCTAGAATCTGTGCTAGAAACACAGTATTTCTGTTTGTGGTTTTATAAAATAACCTCTCATTCTCTTTGTGTTTGATAAAAGCTCTGAAAAAGATACTTGTAAGTAAATGAAGAAAAGCTGCATATCCTAAAGTCCTTTGTAGAATATGCATATTATTTTACATATGCTCATTTGATTTCTTCATGATACATTAAAATGTGAATTAAAGCTAAATATAAAAGGAGTTTTTCTGGGGACAGAACTGTAACCCTAAGCTACTCAGGAGGCTGAGATCTCAAGTTCACAGTTTAAAGCTAGCCTGGGCAGGAGACTCCATGGGACTCTTATCTCCAATTAATCACAGATAAGGCTGGAAGTGGCACTGTGGCTCAAGTGGCAGAGCATTAGCCTTGAGCAAAAGAAGCTCAGGAAGGGTGCTGAGGCACAGAGCTCAAGCCCCGGGACTGACCAAAACTAAGAGTTTTCTTTTATCATCAAGGTCATGTTACTTATACAGTATGTTTTTAACATGAATTCTATGTTACAGTATAGCACAACCCTTGACTGAACAGCCTTCAATATCTGCATGCTAATATCTCTAATTAAATGATGTTGGCAATACAGGAAAAAGAGTATGGGTTTTTTCCTTTATTCTAAAATTTACTTACTATAAATACACGCTGACCAAATTTTCCACTGGTCATATCATTAGATATGACCATTAATCCTTCCATGCAATAAGTGGCTTGCTGCTCATCTGTCACGCAACAGACCAAGGTAAAATTCTGTATTTAAATCTTAGCTATCTAGTATGATGTGACCATTCTATGCAATATGCACTCTTCTTTCTTTTTTTTTTGGGGGGGGGGGGGGGGTGGGGGGCAGTCCTGGGGCTTGGACTCAGGGCCTGAGCACTGTCCCTGGCTTCTTTTTGCTCAAGGCTAGCACTCTGCCACTTGAACCATAGCACCACTTCTGGCTGTTTTTTTATATATGTGGTGCTGGGGAATCGAACTCAGGGCTTCATGTATACAAGGCAAGCACTCTTGCCACTAGGCCATATTCCCAGCCCTGCACTCTTCTTTCTAAAGGTATCCAACCAATGCCTTCACCTTGGTGAGAAGAAAAGTGTACAAATCGTCAGAGTACAGTTTTATAACTCAAGTCTCTCTTTGGAGCCTTCAGATTCCAAGGAGCAATCAAGGTGTAGTCTTTATAACATGTATATAATCACCTTCTGGTATTCTGTGTATGAACAGTACTAAAGAACAATCCCCTTTCCAGTCTAATGGTTCCATGACTCGTTTCAGTGGCTGTATTTGTGGCAGGGTCACTAGAATGACTTATCAGGGTGGAAATCTCTTAACTACTTCTCCATATGCCCAAGAAAAATTCCTGCACAGAGTTGTACCTTCCCTCCTGAGCCCCTCAACTCCACAGAACTGTGCACGTAAGACAACTACTCAGAAATAACCCCGCCTGAAGGAAAATCAACATGCTTTGAAAATACCAGGCTGATCTCCAAGGATTTCAGTTCATTTCTATTTTACATGTCTGTCAACAAGGTGAGTCATTAGGATCTGTTTTAGTGACTTTCTTGCAAAATATGTATACATACAGATTACTTAGGATGTGTATTGAGCTCAAATCAAATAGAGTTTCTTGTTTTCTTGACATAAGCCATGTAAGTAGTAAGAAATACCTCAATTATTCATTCAATTGAAAACAACAACAACAGAAAACCACCAGTGGGCCACATTCTCTAGATCTGCTAGTGGTCAGTGTTCAATCTATGTTATTTTACGGAATTGCAAAGTTCATTGAAGAAAAATATTTTGTTGAATGACATTATTTTCTTTTGTTTTTAATTATGTTTTAAGAGGGAGTTAAGTAGTCAATTAAATTTCTAAAAATCAGGCAAAGAGTTTGGACTATCCATGTTTAAGTTTTCACATATATGATTTAATTTCCCCTAACATATTTTCTCCTTATGGATGCTGCTCACTCTGAAGATAACTTCTAAGGGAATGAATTCAGACTGTTAACAAAATCTACTGTTGATTTAAAGCAATAATTTTATCAGAAAATTAGGCAATAGCTCTCCTAAAATGTCTATTCTCATACACATACACACACACACACACACACACACACACACACACATTTTCCTAGGAATAGGCACTTGCACTCTGAGCTTTCATCTTTGAGTCAAAGGACTACCTATAATATAACTTGGCCAAACTCTTGGGAAACTTCAACTTAAATGAAAATTTACTGTGGAGTCAAACCTGTCACTCAGTCATAATTGTTTTTTAAGTTGACAATTCTAGGAATGGAACCCAAGTCCATGCATATGTCAGGTGAGCGCTGAGCTGAGCTACATCCCTAGCCCAACTGCAAATAATTAACAACTGTCCTTTCATTTTGCTTTTATAGAATAGAATGTAGAGCATTCCAGATTCTTCTAAACAAGCCAGGAGACTGTTTTCTTTTAGAATATTTAATATATATAATCTACTATCATCAAAATGACTTTATGAACATCTATGACTATAAAATAATTTATATTGGAGTAAATAAAACTTACCACTTGGAGAATATCTTCATCTTTTGGCATAACACTAAGTTCCAATGTGGTATCGCTGAAATTGGAATACACATACAGTTTTTTAGTAGGGGTGGGAGTATATAAGAAGGACTTAAGAGAAAAATAGTTAACCCAAATATGTTTTTAAATTGTCTAAGAGTTTAATTTGGGTTCTTAAAACTATTTTTTAATCAGAAAATTAGGCAACTCATTAGAATGAAGTCGCTTTTACATAGATAAGTTAGTAATATACAAAAGAGCCAGCTACTCAAGAGGCTGAGATCTGAGGATTGCAATTTGAAGCCAGCCCAGGCATGAAAGGCCATGAGACTCTTATCTAAAATAACCCCTAGAAGTCAGAAGTGGAGCTATGACTCAAAGTGGTAGAACACTAGTCTTGAGCAAAAAAAAAAAAAAAAAAAAGCTCAAGGGCAGTGCCCAGGCCTTGAGTTCAAGCCCCCAAAACCTACTACAACAACAACAACAATAATAAAATACAAAAGAGAGCACCCAACCAACCATATGTTCTGCATAATTCAGAATGAGCCAAATCTTTTTTTATAATGTGTGGTTAATTTAGAAATACAACGTATGTTACCTATATGAAATCCTAGGACAAAACTCAGAACACAATTAGTATACAATTATTTACTGATTTTTTCAAGTCACAAAACAAATACTTTTTTTTCCCCTCAATATTGGGGTTTGAACTCAGGCTTTTATTCTTGCTAAGCAAGTTTACCACTTAAGCCACGCCTCCATCCCTTTTGGCTGGGCTATGGTAATTTGGGGGATAGGATTTTGATTTTTGCCTGGGCTGACCAGGATGGGACCCTCCTAGTTAGACTTCCTGCATTCGCTGAGCTGACGGACCACAATGCTTTTATCAGTTGACATGGAGTGTTTTGAAATTTTTCTTGGGCTTGATTAGATCCTCCTGATCTCCAAACCCCAAGTGGCTAGGACTACAGGCATAAGCCACAAATTATAGATTCTTTTCACATTCTCTGCTTATCAAATTTGAAACTTACTGATATAAATTAAGCAAAGAACTCTTAAGTGTAAGCTCTAGGGACTGAAGCCATTCCTTCGTCTATCGCTCAAATTTTTACATTTGAAGCAACTCTATATAATTTTGAAATATTTCCTTGTAGTCTTAGAGGTAAAGGAATAAGTTTGCCAACAGGACTACAAAAGTAATTCATTTTTAATACCTCTGACAACATCATTTCATATACTGTTTGCTTTTATCCCTCTGATTTAACTTTAGAAGCTTTGTAAGAACAGCTCAAAGCATTTTATTTTCTGTTAAATATAACTGAGAAATTTCTCTAGGATTAAAAAGGTGAAAGGGAGATGAACACTTGCCTAGCATGTGCAAGGTCTAGGTTCCATCCCCAGCACTGAAAAGGAGGGAAAAAAATAACCAAAGAAGTCAAAAGTTGAATTTAAATGGAATCCCATGATCTGGAATTACATTTAGATATAGTAAGGATAATACTGCTACCTGCATTAAGGGGTCCAACAGTATCATATCTGACTATATTACAATCTAACAATATCATATCCCCTCAATATACTCCAAAGATTAAGAAACAAGCAAACACTATAAAAAAAAACCCACAATCTCAATATCATATCCCCTCAATATACTCCAAAGATTAAGAATCAATCAAACACTATCAAAAACCCCACCATCTATTTACTTGTTGGTCTCTCATTTGATAGAACTGAACCATTATTTTTAAGTTCATAAATGTGGGGAAATGGCAAAGCAGCAAGAACCATAAGTTCGAATAAATGAAACTAACAAAATATAGAGGTACTTATATTTCAGTATTTCGATTTTGTAGAACATACACAGAGAGAGTGTTTAGAAAAGTTCATCATCAAGGATCCATTTTTACATTAGCTTACTGCACATTCTCAAGGGCTTTGTGCTACATTGCCTAGTTGCTCCCAATCATAAATAAAGGGAACATACGTTTTAGGATCATAAAGAAGTCAGTATTTCTTTCACTTCGTGAGTTGCTTTTTATTGCTTGAAAAATTAAGACTGTGATTCCAGTGTTTTCTATGTGGATTTTGAGGAAAACAAAGATTACCTTGTGATTACTTGGAAAAATATTTAAAAAGACATTTCAGACACTAAAAATCCTCAAATCATAGGCTAACAAAACATACTGGTGTATTTATAATACTCTCAATAAGTGTTAGGAAAAAAAAAAACCACAGGTAGATTCCGCATTGACTGTTGAAGGGGCTTTCAATTCATCACTAACATTAGAGATGAGATTTAAGGGTTGTTTTTTTCTAAGTTTCATTAAATATTAAAACATTAAGGAGAATACTGAGATTAAGTAATCATGACTGTGTCATTTAATTGTAAAGAATGACAATATATTAGGCCATTAGTGTAAATAATTTAGATTACAGTACAAGCTGCTTTAAGACAGAGAACTTGATAAAGCTCTTTAGAAAAACAAACAAAAAACTCGAACTGAATTATAAACAGGTGAATGAAGCTACTAGGAACCATTAGAAAATCCAACTTATAATATTTGGATCTGGAAAGAATCTGTTCAAACAGAAAGAGGACCTGGAAATCAGCCCTAGAATCATAGCTCATGGAGAGAAATTCAATAGGGTGACGTCTGGTTTGTTTACTTGTAATCACAAGTGTGGGAGGTGTGTAGGAGCATATCTAGCAGCAGAGCAAGATGAAATGATCTTTGAGGTTCCACAGACAGCCATCTAATAAATACATGTTTCCCTCTGGAACTCAAAATTCTATCCTTCTGCAGTATAGGCAGACTGTCTTCGTTAAAATAAATGAATTTAAGCCAAGCAGATTATGATGATTGAATACACTGTCGTATTATTTAAGAGGTTTCGAAATACACCAGGTATGCATTTATTTCTATTTATTTTAAACAACTTACAATATTTCTCACTTCATGTAATCTGAAACATGTGCCTGTCAGACCCTAAACGATCTGAATCACAAATCTGACGAATTTGCCAAAGCAAAGCCATCAACTCAGCTCTGCCAGACAGTGGTTACCGGCAACTGTCAAATGTATCATTCGCTGTAAGAGAACATTCCACGTCTCCATGTTACCCCGATTGCTCACAGAAATACAAAAATGTACTGGATCTATTTCCTCTACTGATGTATAAACCCACCTTGACCCAAATTAATATTGTTTACAGAATCTTACCTGTTCTGAATTAGTGCAATTACTTGAGAATAGGTCTTTCCAATAACACTCTCTCCATTGACTTTTATAATTCGGTCACCTTTAAAGAAGAGTGGTGGGGGGAAATACATCAGGAAGTCTTAAAGAAAGCCACTTTTGAATAATGTTGACAAATATTTCTTAAGGATGTCATTTGTTTTGTTTTGGTTTTTTTTGCCAGTCCTGGGGCTTGAACTCAGGGCCTGAGCACTGTCCCTGAGCTTCTTTTTGCTCAAGGCTAGCACTGTACCACTTGAGCCACAGCGCCACTTCCGGCTTTTTCTATATATGTGGTGCTGAGGAATCGAACCCAGGGCTTCATGTATATGAGGCAAGCACTCTCCCGCTAGGCCATATTCCCAGCCCCAGGGTGTCACTTTTTTCCCCTTCTGTTTTTCAAATCCAGGGCCTTCCCACACACCAGGCAGGCACTCTATAACTGAGTTACATTCCTAACCTGCGAATGTCCTGTTTATTATTTTTAAAAGTACCTTTTAGGGCTGGGGATATGGCCTAGTGGCAAGAGCGCTTGACTCGTATACCTGAAGCCCTGGGTTCGATTCCCCAGCACCACATATACAGAAAATGGCCAGAAGTGGCACTGTGACTCAAGTGGCAGAGTGCTAGCCTTGAGCAAAAAGAAGCCAGGGGTGCTCAGGCCCTGAGTCCAAGGCCCAGGACTGGCAAAAAACAAACAAACAAACAAAAGTACCTTTTACAGATACATTCTATGAAAAGGACTCTAATATAGATGGTAATGCACAGAGAGTACACATCAATAACATTATTATTGGGATTACATTAAGTATGATGAAAAAGACAACTAATTCCACTAGGAAATATTAATAGTGAATCTTAGTAAACATCTGCAATGATATCCATTGCTTGTTTTTAGCTCAAAATGTTTTATTCAGAAGTGTTCACTGATTCCCATTTTAAATTATTTCATGTTTAAAAACAAGAGAAAAGGATAACTTTTACAGCATTCATTAATCTATGCAATCTTTATTTAGTTTTTATTAAAATCAGACATCGCAAAGTATTTTTAGGGCAAGTAGCTACCATCTGCCTGTAACTAGAGCACATTCACTGCTGCCTGCTGCCCACTTGGCAATGCAGACCCCTGAGCCACAACTTGAGCTCACGTCCATGAATTCCTCTCTGGCAATCAGGCACCTCTAGAGTTTGGGAAGCTCCAAGGTTATTACACAAACTGTGCCCAATAAGCACATCTATCACTGTTATTTATTCAATGTGTGAAAACTGGGTTTGTAAAGTCTGTTCCCTGCATCCACAATTTATCAGATTATTGTTTCTGTCCAAAGCTACCCATGGAGGTATCAACACCCGTCCTCAAGACTGGTAACAAAGAATGTATGTGAAGGGAAAGCGACAGCATACAGAAGGGCAGAAAAAAGAAAAAAAAAAAAAGTATGGAACACAAAAGTAGGGAAGGAAGAAAGAAAGTGGGGAAAAAAGGTAAAAGATACTGCACGAAACTGATCGTCAGCACCTGTGCACAATCCAGCTTCAAAAGCAGGCCCTCCTTCTTTAACTTGCTTCACAAAGATGGTGTCCATGGGTTCTAGGCGGTTTCTTTGCTTTCCTATGGGAGCAAAAAAAAAAGCCCAAGGCAAAATGTGATTTCATAGTATTCGATTAAAATATGGAAACATACACCCTGAACCTGCATGCTAAGATCAAAATGTTGGGGTTTTCATTAACACCATATTTATTTTCCTTCTTCCACAGAACA
The DNA here is from genome assembly GCF_023159225.1 of Perognathus longimembris pacificus. Classification (NCBI taxonomy): domain Eukaryota; kingdom Metazoa; phylum Chordata; class Mammalia; order Rodentia; family Heteromyidae; genus Perognathus; species Perognathus longimembris. Next base: position 24,615,436 of record NC_063178.1, on the reverse strand, counting down.
AAGACAAACCACAGGTTTTTATTACCTGAGAACATTCTGTATGTCAATGACTACATCACATACTATACAGATCCCAGAGCTGTGCATGTTCACAGCAACTAAGTGCTACCACCACCACTACACAAAAAAAGGAAACTGAGGCTTACACAGACTAAGATCTGAAAGACCACATAAGCTAACAAGGACCAAAGGCTCACGACACAGGTGGTACTCATTCTGTTTGTTTAGTACTGAGTTGTGCTAAGTTTTAAGAGTGATGAGGGACGGGCTGGGGATATGGCCTAGTGGCAAGAGTGCTTGCCTCGTATACATGAGGCCCTGGGTTCAATTCCCCAGCACCACATATACAGAAAATGGCCAGAAGGGGCGCTGTGGCTCAAGTGGCAGAGTGCTAGCCTTGAGCAAAAAGAAGCCAGGGACAGTGCTCAGGCCCTGAGTCCAAGCCCCAGGACTGGCCAAAAAAAAAAAAAAAAGAGTGATGAGGGAGACTAATCCCATCAAAGATGCTTGCTGGTAGAAGAAAGACATACAGATAAAACAGGGTAAAAACAATCCAAGACAAGTACAGACTTTAGTCATGGCAATGAGGATGGCATGACGAATATACATGCACATGTATATATCATATGTATATATATATGCGGAGTAAAATAATCATATTTGTTAAATAGCAACAGTGAGTGGAAAATGAACACCAAATATAAAAAGCACACCTCTATGGCAATCTAAAACTGAATTATATACACACAGAGGGGCTCAAACCAAGTTTCTTCCTGATGGAATGTCTACAATGCAAGGGTTTTCTAGATCAGGCACACCCAGAGCTTAGAGATCCAAGATGGTCTCCCAAAGCTCTGCAACTTAAAGATGATGCCAAATATGTATAAGCTACTCTTACATACCTAGCTATGTCACTTGAAAGCAAGGAATCAGTTACTTAACCACATAAGCCAAGTGGTATAGTAGAAATGGTTTCAGAAGCCAGGAGACATGGGTTCAAACCCTTTGCTTTGCCATTTGAAATGTTCTGAATGTGCTATGCAGAACTTAAAGCACTGCCTAACTTTACATTCTGTTTGTTTGCATAATGTTGTACGGCTCCTCCACTAACATGAAGGGCCTCCACTAACACAAAGGGCAGGAAGTTGGTCATGCTCACTGGTGTCCAGTGAGCACGAATAAATTTATTCGATAATTCAATAACTATTGGATCAATTTATCATTTAGATTACTTCATACAGGCCTTCAGGATAGGGATTTATGATCCTAAAGCTCCCATTTGACTGAAGTAAAGATAGTAATGAAGTAACTTTGTAAAGAGGCAGAGAGGTAAGCTTTGAACCCGGGTCTGAATTTAACTGCAGCGTAACAAACTACTTCAAAGGCAACCAGAAGTAATCCATTTGTCAAGCTTCAAGAGCACAGGCACAGTCAGGAGCTCCATAGGACATTTTGGTGAACAGCTCACTTACAGTCCTATATATGGCCTAGGTGTGTAGTAGCCCTGTGCCATCTAATTTTGTGTATGTGTGTACCAAGGATGGAACCCAGGGCCTCGAACATTCCAAGCATTAGGTCTGCCACTGAGCTCATACACCCCCAGTCCCTATTTAAGTCTATGTAAGTATATACTATCATATTCACATAATGGCCAAACCACTGGAACACATTGCTCCGAATGTATTACCATTGTTAAGAGACGTGTGACTGTGATATAAAAGGAAAAATTCTTATCAGTTTAAGTCACTCAAAATGCAAACACTATTCCAATCAAGTTAGTAACCACGTTAGATTCTAATATATTCACAATAGTTGCACTAAAGGAAAATGATTTACCTTCTTGGTACAGAGCTGAGGATTCAGTAAGTTTTGTGCATCAAGACATTGCTTTCACGAAAATATTTATATAATAAGAAATAAGACATTCTTCTTATTGATGTCTTCTAGTCCACTGTATCTCAAAGGTGACTATACCATAACTTGCACTTAAAAATGTACACAATTATTAATGAATTCTACAAAATAATAAGTTGATTTGATAGTAGTAATGTAGTGGCTTTTGAAAATTCTTATAGAAAAGTTCACTTACACAGAACACAGGGGGTTCAAAGTACTTGGGTGCTAATTGCTATAAAGAAAATACTAATTTTGCAATGACTTCTACTGTAAAGTCAGAGACAATCTGTCACTGGCATTATCTGTCAATAAATTATTCCTGAAAACATACGAAGATGAGAGATGAAAAGATAAGCCAATCCTACAGGAAGCACCATTATATATGCTAAGAATTATACAGATGATTTACTTTCCTCCTCAATTCTAGCTAGGTATTATCCAGCTCCTTTAGACAAGGGAAATGGTTCCAAAAATATCCCTTACACATAGTAAGAAATACATACTATTTTTTCAATTTCCATACTTCTTGACTTTAGTCCTGAGTTAAACATTTGGTTCACCTGTGTGTGTGGATGCCAATCCTGGGCTTGAACTCAGAGCCTGGGTGCTTGTTCCTGAGCATTCTTGCTCAAGGCTGGCACTCTACCACTTGAGCCACAGCTCCAATTCTGGCTTTTTGGCTGTTAATTGGAGCTAAGTGTCTCACAGATGTTTTTCCTGCCTGAAATTGGCTTTGAACCACAATTCTCAGATCTCAGCCTCCTAAGAAGCTAGTATTACGAGTGTGAGTTCCTGGCACTGGACTTGCTTCATTAATTTTCAGAGTATCATGTTCTCAACACGTGAGGTCCTACAATCTGTAGGAACTAGAAATAAAAAAACAGCACATCTAAGATGTGTGTCAGGCCAGGTACTATACACCTATGAGTTCTTGATTCGTTACTTAAATCACGTAGAGCACGTCTCAAAGGTGTGAAGTACCATACCGACTTGTCAAAAGAACAGTCTTTATAGCATACACATGTAATTAAATCTTTTGTATTTGCAGAACAGTAAACAGACATTGATCTTACATGGATGAGAAAGGCTGAAGTGATCAGACTTAAACAAGAACACATCAAAAGCATCTTGATGTTACTTGAAGTAGAATTTTACATGTGAAATCAGAAGGAATGAATATGCTTCCATAGTACAGTAAACTAACCACTTGGGGGGAAATAATGTGCCCAGTATAACTCAGTAGTTAAAAACCAAGGGTTGTGCTCACTTCAGCAGCACATACGCTAAAAACCAAGGGTCTTACGAGCAGATTATATGGTTTTAAATCCTAACTCATTTATTCTCTAAGTGCACTCTCAGACGTTGTAATGATACATGTTTATAATAAAGATTGTCTGAAATTCAAGACTAATGAGGCATTCTTTATTTTATTCAGCAAGTCTATTCCCAAGTGATTCTATTCAAATTATGTGTCATATTTTATACAGAAAATAGGGATCCTAATAATTATTCCTACCTAGCAAGAGTATAAGGATTGCATGAGATAATTCATTAAGTGCTAATGTATTATCCAGTCCAAACAGATAGTTTATTGTTTATGCTAGTCTGATTATAAACTTTCAGAAGGTTTGCCTACAGACTGAGTATGAAGCTGGGTGCTATGGCTCACATCTATAATCTTAGCACTGCTAAAGAAGCAAAAAGGAGGATTGCTGTCCAGACAGACCTCAGTGAAAACATGAGATTCTATCCAAACACAGCAAAAACAAACCCCAAAATCAGATCAGGAACTAGCTAGGCTGGGGAATATAACTCATCACACTGCAAATCATCAATCAACACTTATGGAAATAAAGTCTATAAAACTCAATTGTCATGTTACAAGGCAGTTGAAAATACAGGCCAAAGAAAAAGGAACATACATACAAAAAATGTGGAAAAGTAAAAAGCCATACTGAAAGCAATTCCAGTATCTCTGACAGGCACTCTATGCTGTCTTCAAAAGAAACTGGGGCTACACTTTTGGGCATCTACCCAAAAGACCACAAACAAGAACACACTAAAGCCACCAGCACAACAATGTTCATTGCAGCTCAATTTGTCATAGCTAGAATATGGAACCAACCCAGATGCCACTCAGTAGATGAATGGATCAGGAAAATGTGGTACATATACACAATGGAATTTTATGCCTCCATCAGAAATAATGACATTGTCCCATTCGTAAGGAAATGGAAGGACTTGGAAAAAATTACACTAAGTGAGCCAGACCCAAAGAAACATGGACTCTATGGTCTCCCTCATAGGGAATAATTAGCACAGGTTTAGGCTAGTCACAGCAGAGGATCACAAGAGCCCAATAGCTATACCTCTAGGAACACATAAGATGATGCTAAATGAAATGAACTCCATGTTATGGAAATGAGTGTTATATCACTGTTGTAATTACTTTCAACATGCCATGTGAAACCGTAGCTTCTTTAGTTGATGATCCTCTTGTATCCCCTTCCTGGGGTTGTACCTGCACTATCTCTGTATCTTATCTGAGTACATTGGAAACTATGTATACTGGTATTAGAACTAGGAAACTGAAAGGGAATACCAAAATCGAGAGACACAGGGTAAAAAGACAAACGACTACAAAAGCAATACTTGCAAAACTGTTTGGTGCAAATCAACTGAACAACTGATGGGGGGAAAGGGAAAGAGGGAGGGGGGAGGGGGGAATGAGGGAGGAGGTAACAAACAGTACAAGAAATGTATCCAGTGCTTAATGTATGAATCTGTAACCCCTCTGTACATCAGTTTGACAATAAAAATTTAAAAAAAAAGAAACTGGGGGCTAAAAAACCAGACTACTGTATTGCTAGGGCATTATGAATAAAGGAGGCTGACTTTACTTTCTAATGATCTTTTTCTGAGAATGCTAAACTCAGAATCACATAACCACGACATTTAGTTACTTGAAAATCTAAAGTATTAAGGATACAAAGCAAATAGACAACAAAGGAAATAAAATTTGAATCAGGCTGCTTAATGAAGATCCACAGAGATAGGGATAATTATAGAGGGAATTCTATAATTCTAGGAGAGAGTATTTTTCTGAATAGAGTGAAAAAATACATATAATTATACAAGAAAAATCATCCCATATTTAAGGTGCAGAAAAAATGCCTCTGTATTACAGAACATTTATAAACCCAACAGCTAATTGAACAGGGAAAAGCTGAACATTTTCTCTTTAAGATCCAGAACGAGACAAGAATGTCTACTTTCACCACTGCTATTCAGTATAGCACTTGATGTCCTCATAGAGCTATCAGACATGAGATAATAGTGACTTCTAAATTGAAAAAAAAAGGTTAAATCATTACTCTTTGCCAATGACATGATCTTTTACTTTTGTAATTTAATTTTATTGTCAACATGATATACAGAGGGTTACAGTTACATAGTAAGGTAGTGAGTACATTTCTTGTCAAACTTCTTACCCTCCTCCTTCATTTTTTCTCTCACCTTTCCTCCTCCCCAATCCCTCCCTCCCAAATTGTACAGTTTACAATATATTGTCTTTTAAGTATCATTATTGCATTGGTTCGCCCTTTGTCCTTTGTCTCACCATTTTGATGTTCCCCTTCCCTTCCCTAATATGGAACCAGCCCAGAAGCCCCTCAGTAGATGAATGGGTTAAGAAAATGTGGTACATATACACAATGGAATTCTATGCTTCTATCATAAAGAATGACATTGCTCTACTCGTAAGGAAATAGAAAGACATGGAAAAAAATCATACTAAGTGAAGCCAGACTCAAAGAAACAGATTCCATGTTTTCCCTCATTGGTAATAATGACATGATCTTATATACAGAAAATCCCAAACACTGTATCAAAAAACATTATAGAACAAATTCAACCATGTTGGAAGATTTTGTTTCTAAAGTATCATTACCCTACACCAATAGCAAATTATCTGAAATAGAAATCAACAAGGAAGTCAAATGGACCAATGGGCTGAAGTTAGATAACTAAGTACACCAAGGTCACAGAAAAGGAACTTTGGACACACTGTTGTAAGATAGACAGATAGATGGGTGGACAGCTGGCCGGATAGATGGATAGACAGACAGATTAATACAGCCAATATGGCAAACAGCATGAAGATTCTCAAAAATTCAGAAATAGTACTACCCTCTGATCTAGCAAGCCCACTCCTGGGCAGATACCGGGGAAATGAAATCAGTCGAGGGACATCTGTACTCTCGTGTGTACTGCAGCACTATTCGAAATAGCCAAGAAGTGGAAACAACCTAGATTTCCACCCATTGAGGAATGGATGAAGACTATGTGGTAGCGATACACAACAGAGAACTACTCTGTCATTGACAGCAACATGGCTAGAACTGGAAATCATGATGTTAAGTAACATAACCTAGGCACAGGAAGAAAACTACCACAAGAGATCACTTGTGAATTCTGCGAATATTGATCCTGCAATTACGACAACAGCGGTGATTACCAGAAGTTGAGAGGAATAAGGGGACATGGAGGGGTGGGAAAAAGTTGCTCAGGGGGTGCGAAGCTACAATCAGAGTAGAAAGGTGTTGCAGTACACTGTTGCACAGTACAGTGACCATGGATAACATCGTGGAGTATACATTTATATATTACATATTATATATTATATAATATATGTACACAGAAAAAGAACAGACCTCTAAGTTTTATTTTGATTAGTCTTCTAATGTCAAGTAAAGGTAACTTAAAAATCTAACAGATATATTATTTAAAATTAAAAATCTGTATCATTAATATTAAGTTAGGACTAGTAATGGCTGTAGTTATTAGTCACCTCTCTCCCTTTGGATAAGGGCAGACAAAAATAGTTTTTATCAAATCGAACTTCCAGGATGATTGCTAGCACTTATAAATTCTATCTCTCTTAAGTCTCCAATCTGAAGACCAAACAATTATCAAGATCTCCAAACCCCACATTTCAATATTCAATGTCAGTAGTGTTGTTTAAAATCATCTTCCATTTGCTTTGAGAAAAAAATTGCAACTTCTGTATTCAATCTGGTACCGAGTAATATCAAGAAAAGTTTTTATATAAGTGAAAAAAACAGACCATATTCTAATTGAATCATGTTAAAAAAAATTTTTAACCCACAGCTTAACTTTTTTTTTTTTTTTTTTTTTTTTGGCCAGTCGTGCAGCTTCAATTCAGGACCTGGGCGCTGTCCCTGAGCTTTTTTTCTCAAAGCTAGTGCTCTACCACTTTAGCCACAGCTGTACTTCCAGCTGTTTGGTGGTTAATTGAAGGTAAGGGTCTCCTAGTTTCCTTCCCAGGCTGGCTTTAAACCCAGATCATCAGAGCTCAGCCTCCTGAGTAGCTAGGATTATTGTGGAAAATGTTCCAAATAGTTCACAAAAGTAGAGATGGCAATAGAACGAAGCCCCATGACTATGAAAAATCTGCCACTCTGTTTCATTCAAACACAACCGTGTTTTACTAAAACTTTTAAAAAATAATCCCAGGTATTATAAATGCATATTTCAGTGTCCATCATTATAAGACAGGAACGTTATCTTTTTCTTTTTCTTTTTTTTTTTTTTGGCCAGTCCTGGGCCTTGGACTCAGGGCCTGAGCACTGTCCCTGGCTTCTTCCCGCTCAAGGCTAGCACTTTGCCACTTGAGCCACAGCGCCGCTTCTGGCCGTTTTCTGTATATGTGGTGCTGGGGAATCGAACCTAGGGCCTCGTGTATCCGAGGCAGGCACTCTTGCCACTAGGCTATATCCCCAGCCCGTTATCTTTTTCTTAATGGAAAAATAACAAATTGCTCCAATGGTTGTTCACAGTATGTACTGAAGGTTTCTAACATAAGCTGACCACACCGCCAATATTTCTACTTGCAATCTTCTTAAGTGTCTAATGTGAATATCTTGACAAGAAACAACAGGCCTAGAAACTATGAATAAATTTAGAAAGGTCTCATGTTAAAAAAAATCACAAAACAACCCTAAATGAAATTTCTAAACAAGTTCCCAATGGAACTGCTCTGTCTAGGTATTCAAACTCAATGAAATTATGAAGCTACACGAAGTTATAAAGCATAAAGAATGTTGCCTGGATGTAGGAGATACTCAACTAATATTTGTTGACTAATTCAAATTATCGTTCTGGAAAATGCCAATAGTAAACCTGCCAAAACTTTTCAGAGAGTCGCTTCAAGAGTGAAGCTACTACTGCACTACCCAGGTGGCCGGGCGAATACGGCAAGTGGAGAAGTTTAAGTGTATCACCACTAGGTGGCAGGCATGAATCAAATTTTCCTGGCTGTACACAAGGCAGGAAAGACTGTAGAAGAGTATTATTCAACAAATATTTACTGAGCTCTTATACTTTGCCAAACACTGACCCTCCTACAATGAACAAAACAGTCCTGGGATTTGCTGTTTGGATGATTTGAAGTTTATTTAGCATTTTTTTTCCCCTCTCTCCGGTTCAGGAATTTTATGAACTATGTACCTACCATGTCTAGACTCCTAGCCTTGTTATTCTTGTTTTGCTAGATTTTCATATCCCTGCAACTCCAGAAAATTCTTTACTGTGTTCTAACCACAAGCAGCTATCTTTCCATCTCTGCCATTATTGCCTCTCAATGCCTTAATCAATTAAACTGACTCCTCCACTTTGACAAGACCTTCCATATCTCTACCTTCTATTCTTGAGCCTCTCCTAGAAATCACTTTCTTTTCTTACAAAGATTACTCATGGATCCACGTGTAGGCAAAACTCAGATCAACCTCGACTTCCCTTCCTCCTTGACCTTTCAAGTACTCTGCTTGCCAGCCTCTAGCTATGGAGAATGCCAAGCATGTTGGCTCAGTTCTTGTTCCTGGCCCAACAGAACAGAATGAAACTACACAGTGCCATTCAACCTGCTTCTAAGCCCAACTCCATTCTTGGACACTGCTCTGAAAAGTTTCTTACTTGTATTTTAATTCCTGCTCCCTTGGGGTTGTGGTTTCAAACGTCTAAAACTTTAACTTGACGTTTCATTCTGATCCGTGCCTCCTACCTAACTTTTACCAGTTACTCTCCTTCCTCTCCCTCTCTCTCTCTCTCTCTCTCTCTCTCTCTCTCTCTCTCTCTCTCTCTCTCTCTCTCTCATATTTCAAGTTCTTTCTGTTTTGTTCTCATTCAGATGAGAATTTAGTTATCAGCCTTCAGGGCCTTGCTGCCAGTTTTCTTTTCTCATGTGTAAAACTTCACTCCATTTCTAAACCTTCTCTCCGAATCCCACAGACACACACAAAATTCCCAGACTTAAAACAAAATTCTCAGCTCTCCACATGGAGAGTGCTCTCTCTCTCTCTCTCTCTCTCTCTCTCTCTCTCTCTCTCTCTCTCTCTCTCTCTCTCTCTCATTCTCTCTCTCTCCCCCTTGGTTTTCACACTTTGCACAAGTGCAGTCTCCACTCATTTCATCTCCTACTATACAGGTCTCTTCAAACAGGAACTGACATTCCTTTGGGCAAAAGCAACCACCCCACCCCACCCCACCCCCTCCCTCCCTCCCTGCCCCACTGCCCCAGGCCAGCTCTCAGTGATAATTGCCTTTCCAGCCAGTGGTACTGCCTTCCTTGCCCCTTCTACCCATTCTACTCAACTGTTTTCAGCAATGTTACCACTAATCTGCCCTGTTAGGACTTTTCCGAGAACTGTTCTGGTCTCCACCCTAATGAATTCTTTCTGACAAATAAGTTTTCCAAGGCCCCCTTAAAATGAACACCTCTTAATTAACAGACCACCAGCTATCCTGGCTGTCTTCACATCTTTCTACTTATGCTCAGACTTCCTTTTTGATTCTTCTTTCCCTGACAGTCTCTCAGATGTTATCTTCCCTGGGGTCCTACCTTTATGCCGTGCACCTTCCTGTTCTCTGTGAATGGTCTCATTATGCCCAGGGCCTAATTATAACATATCCAAGGATGGTTTCCAAATCTATTTTCAACCACTTCCCTCCCCTCCCTATAAGGCTTCAGATTCATACTTTCACCTAGGTGCTGAATAGTCTATAGACATCCTAAATGCAATGGAGTTCCTATCCCTCAAAGTGGGGTATGATTCCTTCCATTGATGTTGATGTCATCAAAGTCTATGCAGTCACTGAAGCTGGACAAACTGAGCACAGTCTTCCAGCGCTCATCTGTAACAGATGACATACAATCCATCCCCAAGTTCTTCCACCAAATCTGGGCAAAAAAAAACAACCCTGGAATGTTTCTGAAATTTCTTCTGAAGTGCTGTTTCTCTTTCCTCTTGATAAAGAGGTGGATTATCTATCAAGAATCTACCTGCGAGCTCTTCCCTTGGTAGGAAATGATTTGTGCCACTGTCTCATAAAAAGTGTACATACCCTATTTTTGCATGTTATTATTTTACAATTTCAACCAACACCAGCTTAAGAGCTTCATGAAGGCAAGACCCAGTAGTGAGCATTCGTTAAATGTATGCATGCCAAGAACTTCTGGGTTTTAAAGAAAAAAGTAAATAAAACAAAGTCCCTGCTGTACATTCCAGCTGAGAGAGAAACATGTGGGAGGCGCTGATGTTATAGAGAAGAATGGGAAGGAAAGGGAGAGTGAACGGCAGAGAGCTGTTTTAACAAAAGGGTTGGGAAGTCCTCTCTGGCAGGTGACATTTGGACAACACTGAGGGAAGTAAGGTTAAAAGCCATGTCATTTCCCTCCTGGCAATCACTTCAGAGGCTGGTTCATAGTAGTGACTCAACAGATGTTTGCTAAGTGAATGAACAAACAAGAAGAAATACATTTCCCAAGCTAATATATTCAGTATTTCTATACAAATATATTTTTGTCCGTGGAGACAAGGTGGAATAATCAGGACACAGATGGAACCACCTAGCTAGTGTGTGTCTGTGAACAAGAGCCCAAGCTGCTCAAAATCACCTGGTTACAGAGCTGCCACTACACATGAGGCATGCACAGAGGACAGAGCAATGTTTTACACAATATTACTACCCTAACCACAATGTTTTCTTGACTTTTATAAAAAAAAATCTTTACAGTCCTATCTGTTGAGTAGCATGCACACACACACACGCACACACACACACACACACACACACATACACACACACAATGTTTTATGAGACAGGGTCTTGCTATATAGTCCAAACTAGCCTTGAACTCAATCCCTCCTACGTCTACCTAAGGCTGGGATTACAGGACTATGTGCCCAATTTTAGGATTATAGGACTGTGCACTATGTCTACCTTAGTTTGCACAGTCCAAGGAACCATTTTTGCCACTATCAGGCTTCCCTGAATAAGTAAATCAAGAGGAAGGATATGCTCAACTTACTGAACACATATATGAACAATCATGTATGTCTCCAAAATATGAGCAGAAATTTTCCAGTAGAGAATTATACAATATGTCTATATCTTTTACTAATTTATGAAGTGCCAATCTTCTCCACTTTGTACAATATATCCCTTCAAACATTTGTAAACAGCTAGCATTTTGTTCCTCAATATCTGGTTTTGGGTTTTTTTTTGGCCAGTCCTGGTGCTTAGACTCAGGGCCTGAGCACTGTCCCTGGCTTCTTTTTGCTCAAGGCTAGCACTCTGCCACTTGAGCCACAGCGCCACTTCCGGCTTTTTTCTATATATGTGGTGCTTGGGAATCAAACCCAGGGCTTCACGTATACGAGGCAAGCACTCTTGCCACTAGGCCATATTCCCAGCCCCTCAATATCTGTTTTTTTTCAAGCAGAACAATGAAAACCTAATACACCCCTAACTAAGGCCTGGGAAAAGAATATACCAGAATACAGATTACAGTAATAAAGAGATTCCTGGTAACAGTTTTATTGAACTGAAAAATATGTATCCCTAGTCACAAGAAGTTCAATGAATCCCAGCCATAGACAAAAAGAATTGCTCATTTAGATTCACTGGTGTGAAATGGATGAATGCTGAGGACACAGTGAAAAATCCTAAAAGTAGATAGACATTAAAAATGTCCACCTCGGGGCTGGGGATATGGCCTAGTGGCAAGAGTGCTTACCTCATATACATGAGGCCCTAGGTTCGATTCCCCAGCACCACATATACAGAAAATGGCCAGAAGCGGCGCTGTGGCTCAAGTGGCAGAGTGCTAGCCTTGAGCAAGAAGAAGCCAGGGACAGTGCTCAGGCCCTGAGTCCAAGCCCCAGGACTGGCCAAAAACAAAAACAAAAACAAAAACAAAAGTCCACCTCCAGAGAAGGAATGACTCAAACTGACTGCTTACTAATAACAAAAAGCAAAAGGGAATGGAATATTATCTAAGATTACTGAAGAATTTTATAAACAGCAGAACAGCCGTTAAAAAACACAGAGAAATGCCAGGGACCTGTGGCTCACACCTATAATCCTAGCTACTCAGGAGGCTGAGATCTGAGGATCATGGTTTGAAGCCAGCACAAGCAGGAAAGTCTGTGACACTTTTTTTTAAGTTTTTATTATCAAACTGAATTACAGAGAGGTTACAGTTTCATACATTAGGCATTGGATACATTTCTTGTACTGTTTGTTACCTCGTCCCTCATTTCCCCTCCCCCCTTCCTCTCCCCTCCCCATGAGTTGTTCAGTTCATTTACACCAAACAGTTTTGCAAGTATTGCTTTTGTAGTTGTCTTTTTTTACCCTGTGTCTCTCGATTTTGGTATTCCCTTTCAATTTCCTAGTTCTAATACCAGTATACACAGTTTCCAATATACTCAGATAAGATACAGAGATAGTGTAGATACAACCACAGGAAGCAGATACAAGAAGATCATCAATAATAAAAGCTACAGTTACACATGGCACGTTGAAAGTAGTTACAACAGTGATATAACAATCGTTTCCATAACATGGAGTTCATTTCACTTAGCATCATCTTATGTGTTCATAAGGGTATAGCTATTGGGCTCTTGTGATGCTCTGCTATGGCTTGCCTAAACCTGTGCTAATTATTCCCTATAAGGGAGACCATAGAGTCCATGTTTCTTTGGGTCTGGCTCACTTCACTTAGTATAACTTTTTCCAAGTCCTTCCATTTCCTTACAAATGGGGCAATGTCATTCTTTCTGATAGAGGCATAAAATTCCATTGTGTATATGTACCACATTTTCCTGATCCATTCGTCTACTGAGGGGCATCTGGGTTGGTTCCAGATTCTAGCTATGACAAATTGTGCTGCGATAAACATTGTTGTGCTGGTGGATTTAGTGTGATTATGTTTGTGGTCTTTTGGATAGATACCCAAAAGTGGGGCTGCTGGGTCATAGGGGAGTTCTGTTTAGCCTTCTGAGGAATCTCCAAACCGCTTGCCAGAGTGGCTAAACCAGTTTACATTCCCACCAACAATGAAGTAGGGTTCCCCCCTTTTGGCCACATCCCCTCCAACAATTGTTGTTAGTTTTCTTGATATAGGACATTCTTACTGGGGTGAGATGGAATCTCAATGTTGTTTTGATTTGCATTTCTTTTATGGCCAGTGATGTAGAGCACTTTTTCATATGTCTGTGACACTTTTATCTCCAAATAAACACCAGAGCCAGAAGTGGTGCTGAGGCTCAAGTGGTAGAGTGCTAGCTAGCCTTGAGCAAAAAAGCTTAAGTTCAGGCCTCAAGACTTGCACAACTTAAAAAAAAAAATAGAGAAAATAGATCTAAACAAAAAAGTCTCAAAAACATGAAGATTAAATGATATATGATTAATTACATTAAAAATAAATAGCTGAAAAATTCCTAAATCTACCTACAGCGAACTGGTTTCAGAATCAACTCTTCTTAACATGAACAATACCGAAAAGCCAGCTGGGAAGCAGAAACCACAATGTCTCAACAGGCTGAGGACAGAAAAGGGGCATATGCAGGACCAGCCCAGGAAGAAAAGGCCTGGCAAACCTGCTTTCGGTGAGGCCCCAAAGGAGTTCTACCAGTGAGCCAGGGGTAAAAAGTCCACTCTGTCAAGCACCCAAGGTACAGCCACACAGATTTCCTTCATGAGAAACTGATGGAGGACAACTGCCCCACCTTTCAGACCCCTACTGTGTTCACACCGAGGCCATACTCCCCAATGCTGCCCAAAGCCGGGGTTCTCTTAAACACTGCGCTGGCCTGGGCTCCTTACATCTGCACTGAGGCTGGAGGTCACAAACTCCACCTCTAGAGTACATCGCAAAAGCTGATCTATCTACGGATTACTGTAAGGAAGTGAGAAGAACTTCTTTCATGTGCAGATTGGTCTCATTGAAATGAGAGATTACTACGTCTAACCACCATTTCAAAACATACTGAATATACTCTACAGTTCTCTACTGATTTTGTTCTATGAAAGTGACAATATTTGGAAGGGGATACTAAGGTTAGAACTCACACCCTTGTACTTGGGAGGCAGGATCTATGCAGAGGACCTGAAAATTGCCCAAGTTTACACTGGTTATTTTAAGATAAGGTCCTAATTTTTTCCCTGGGTCCAGGAATGAACCCTCCTATTTTGTGCTTTCCACCGTAGCTAGAATGACAGGCATACCACTACCACACCTAGGTTCTTCTGTTCCCATGGAAACTGGTGAATGTTTTTGTCCAAGGCTAGCCTTGAGACTCAATCCTCCTCCATCTCAGCCTTTAATCTCTGATTCTTAACATTAAAGGCTCTTGCTGCCAAAGTATTTTTTTTAAGAGAATCACTTTTAAAACAAAATGAAAAAAATGAGAAAGGAGATTTGAAAATAAGGTAATAGAAATAGAAAAGGCACAGTTACAGACTTAAAGAGTTAGACACAACTGATTTGAAATTCCAGCTTTGCAACTTACTAGCCATGTGCTCTGAGCAAGTTATTTTACCTCTTCTGTGTTCAAAGTGGGATTATCTCGTGCCTGACAAGGATATAGCAGGGGCTAAATAGAATGACATATGTACTTTAATAAACACCATTTATACCATATATATTTTTATAAACACTTCTTATCAGTCAATCTCAAGCAGCCCTCCTCCCAAGTAGATTACAGTATAAACCAAATTCACCCTCAAACCTTTTCATTCTTCCTAGTGGGAAAAAAAAAAACATGTATTTTCTGGTCTTTATATCAAAGAACACCTCTGGCCTCTAACTATTCCAGGCAAGTAGCATAATTCCCCTTTCTTGCCTTGCAAAAATTGGCTACGTATTTCCCATATATCTCTTGGGGACAAGATTGTTCCCAGCTGAGAAGCACCACAAGGTGAATTGCACTTGAGGTTGTCACTTCACCACACTGGTGACCCTCTGGGAAAAGAGGAATGGGGCTGAGGACTACCTACCAAACACTGTTCTTTTTCTTTCACGAGGACTATGAGAGCATGAGTCTCACACCTTGGTACAAACAGAATGTTAATTTCTCAGTAAGTAACCTTAACTAATCATATTTGACTTTTCTTTGACCACACAAATGTTCAAATCCAAATTCACAGCCCATCTTTGATACTGGTGTAAGATCTATTGCATAAATCTATGTAGGATCAATGGAGTAAATCTATGTGTACCAAATGTCCTGTCAGTTGTGTGTGTGTGTGTGTGTGTGTGTGTGCGCGCGCGCGCATGCCAGTTCTAGGGCTTAAACTCAGGGGCTGGGGCTGAGCTCTGTACCTGAGCTTTTTTGTTCAGGCTATTAGCACTCTACCACTTGAGCCACAGCACCACTTCTGGCTTTTTGGTGATTCATTGGAGCTAAGAGTCTCATGGACTTTCCTGTCCAGGCTGGCTTGGAACCATGATCCTCAGATCCTGAGTAGCTAGGATTACAGGCATTAGCCAGTGGCACCCAGCTCTGTCAATTCATTTTTATATCCTGGAGCTTACCTTATTTATCTTCCTATCTCATGTATGTATTTCTCCATGTAAACAAAACTTTGTTCCAGATATTAGGTACACATTAACAAATAAAATAGGTAAATTATCTTCCTCAGCAGATACACCCTCAAATCCCATTTTATGATTCTTCTTCAAATCTCTCTGTAAGACACAGATCATCTACTTTTTCCTTACAGATGGCTCAAATTTACTCTTCCCTCTCATGAGCACATAACTCCATTCAATTATTTCAGTAAGCTTCCTATGTGCTGGCCTGCATACACACTTGGGACTTTTTCTTCTACATTTAGTGAATGTATTTCCCTATGACAGGCATCAAACTGCAGACCCTGTGTGTCTGCTAGTTGCCCAGCATATCAGCCCAGAGGATGATGAGAGGATAGAGCTAGCACTGCATTTCCCTTCTCACTAATGTGAATGACCCACTGAAGGCACTGAAGTCCATGTCCAAGCCATACCAAGAATCATTTAGATTGAATCCTAACCCTGGTGTATAATACGTGAGGACAGAGGAGCTGTCGCCTTCAAAGGTGACGACTATAAACGGGTCCTACCTAGCCCCTTACCCCGATAGTGCTGAAAGAAACCATTTTCCTCTCATTTTAATCCTTAATATATAGCCTTCCCAAGACCTCAAATCAGTCTGGTGAGATAAAGACAATAACCAAAGTGAAAAGAAAAGCAATTTGTAAAATCCACTGCAAATGAAACCACTCAGCAGACCTACACACACCAATGCTCATACCTAAATAGTATTATGCCAGGTAAAAATCACAGAGGATGTACTGTATTCTTCTATTTATAAGAAATTCTAGAAGAGACCAAACTAACCTACACTGACAGAAAGCAGATCTGTGAATTGCTAACACCAGCAGAGTTAACAACAGAAGACCAACAAGGCTTCATGGAAGGATGGAAGGATAATCTTTTATGTCATACCTGGTTTGGGACGGAGACTAAGAACTGGGAGCATGGTTCAAGGAATCAAGAACTTGCAGTGCAAATCCCAGTTATTGCAAAAGCAACAACAACAACAAACTATTCAAAAACGACCAACTGGTATGACTTAAAAGAAATGCAAACGTGGAATCTGCTTTAAAAAAATACATACATAAGGCTGTCCCTAATCATGAGAAAACATTAGACAAACCCAAACTAAGGACATTCTACAAAATAAAAGTAAATGTTTTTCAAAAATGCCAAGGTCACAAAACACAAACAAGACAAAGGGGGGAGGGGGAAAAAGGCAGGCAGAAACAGAGGAACTGTCACAGACCAGAGGTGACCAAGGAAGTAGGACAAATGAATATAACATGCAATTCTAGAAGGACCAAAAGAAAAACAGAAAGACTGGTGGGAAAAAAATACGAAGGTCCGAATAAAGTGTGCAGTTAAGGTAATAATCTACTCATCTTACTTTCTTAGTTTCGTTCATTGTTTCATGGTTACACTGCTTTTAAACAAAGAAGTTGAATGACAAATACATAGACATTTTCAGTAGTATTTTTTGTAACTCTAAAATTTGCTAAAAACATTTTTGAGGGGTGCTTTTTTATTGCACATAAACTTTAATTCATTAAAATTGATTTAAAAGTAAAAGAAAAATAAATAAGAAATACTCCTATTTAGAGCCCATTTTTCTTTTTAAGGTCCTTAAATAATTTAAGTCAACAGAATCCAAAATCTGGTAAGATACAAAGCATCCCTTACCTAAAACAATGACTAAATTCAGAAAAGTTAAAACTGAAATAAAAATCTCAGACATGTTCCTTAAAATCATGATATAAGTAACAAAGATATTATATAAACACATTTTCCTGACACTATGGAATTCATAAAAATGACTACGGTAAAAAAAACAACTGCATCTTTATGATTCTCACTCTTAAGAATTGTTATCCAGGTGAACGCCAGACACTATTATCTCAGTTAATATTAAAGAACAGAAATACACGTGCAGACAAACCTTCAGAAAAAAATGAGAATTTTTATAGCATACCTCCTCTGTTTCCATTTTCTTCATCCTACAAAACAAAATATGCACTAATAAGTACGCATATATACACTCTTGTCAGAGCAAAGCATGGTTCAAATTAATCTAAATCAACCTCCCTAATATGCACCAATCATAATTTAGCTAACAGTGCCTTTCACCAAAGGGCAGAGTTGTCACCAAAGGAGAAGAAAAGTTTGTGGATGAAGCCAATTTAGAGGAAGGACATCAAGAGTTTGGTTTTGACATGTGTACATGAGGTGTCTGGTGGAAAGATCAAGTAGAAGTGTCAAATAAATAGTTGGATAGATGAAACTAGAATTTCAAAACGAGGACTAGCCAGCACTTTCAGTACTGTAGTGCATCTAAATATGCCTAAATGGGATTACTACAGGACTAAGAACTCTATATGGGAAACTGCTTCCAAACTGAACATATTTAAGTTTCTGTACTAAATGAAAAGTTAGCCTATTTGATCTCTCTCTCTCTGCCACAGTGTTATCTACAATTAAAACGCAGCTTAAAAAACTATATAAAAATAGGGGCTGGGAATATGGCTTAGTGGTAGAGTGCTTGCCTTGCATGCGTGAAGCCCTAGGTTCAATTCCTCAGTACCACATAAACAGAAAAGGCCGGAAGTGGCACTGTGGCTCAAGTGGCAGAGTGCTAGCCTTGAGCAAAAAGAAGCCAGGGACAGTGCTCAGGCCCTGAGTCTAAGCCCCAGTACTAGCCAAAAACAAACAAAAAAACTATATAAAAACACCCTTATTCAAGTTAATGCCTGTAATACGAGCATTTGGGAGGCAAAGGCATTTGCTGAGCCTCTATCGTATGGAAGCTACTGTAGTAAGAAAAACAAGAGATTTGACTGCAGGCTGATTATTTATTCTACAACTCTGACCTTTATTTTGGCTGCTCAAATGTTGTTTTCTTCTTCTGACTATAAGCTCTGTTCTGAGACTAGTAAGGTTGCCAGCTAAGTGACATAATAAAGACATTGTTGGATTAATTACACATTTCCTAAAAGCTATAAAAATATTAAAAATTGTTTAAAATTCATATGAGGCTGGAGATAAAGCTGTGGCATGTAGCTTGTACAAGGCCCTGACTTCAATCCTCAGTATACCACACGAACATATTCTTTGTATTAACTAAATCTCAAAATAGAACGAAGCTAGGCACTTGTGGCTCACACCTAAAATCCTAACCACTTGAGGGGAAAGATTTAAAGGATTACGGTGGCTCCAGGATAGCCCGGGGAAAAAGTTCACAAGACCCCATCTCAGCAAGAAAAAAATTGGTGTGGTTGTATGTACTTTCCATCCCAGCTATGGCCGGAAACACAAACAAGAGGATCACAGTCCGGGATGGTATGCTGAGCACTGGTGGCTCAGGCCTAGAATTCTTGTTACTTAGGAGGCTGAGATCTGAGGGTGGAAATTCAAAGTCAGCCCAGGTAGGCAAATCTGAAAGACCTTGTCTCTAATGAAGCAGCAAAAATCAGATAGTAAAGGTATACAGTTCAAGTGGTAAAACACTTATTTGTGAGTAAAAAAAAAGCCGAGTAAGAGCATAAAGACCTGAGTGCTAGCCCCAATAACAACTCATACACACATAATCAGAGCAAACAGAGCCAGAGGCATGGCTCAAGCAGCAAAACACCTGCTTAGTAACAGGGAAGCCTGGAGTTCAAAACCTCAGTAACCACTGCAAGATTTCAAGATATATTTTCCAGAAAAAACTTATAAGAATAAGATCTTTATTCAAGAACATCTATACTAAACAACAACATTAGTAGCTAAAATTACTCTGCATCCACTTCTGTCCTAAGTGTTTTGTATGCACTGTATCACATAACCAACATACAGACAAAACTGCCAGAGCCTGCTGGGGACCCACTCAAGGTTACAGAGCTAATAAGGAGCAGAGATGGGGCTCAAATGACTCCATCACCTCTGCTACTAATAATAGTACTGTTACTGACCTTCTCAGAAATATTTTACAGTAAGAATATATGTTTAATATGTGTTTGGTAAAATTATCTTAAAAATAGATTACCTATATATTCAATATGCACCATGACCCAAAGCCCTTATTTAAAACATATTAAAAAAGATAGAAAGTATTCAGCTCTAATATGCAGTTAGTAAGTGCTTCGATATGTGACCCAATATGTAAAGTAGTACTATTTCAGTACTTTTAAGATCAAATAGATTCTAAGGGCATCTAGCCAGCAGTTTTACAGTCATTTCAGGAAATCTAAACTGGCAAATCTTAATTCCAAAGCTAGCAATTATTCATAATCCTTAAAAGCTACTCAGTCCTTTTAAAAGATTACCCTCTGAGACATTTTACTGGAAAGATATATTTAACAAAAAAATGCAATAAAAAGAATGTGGTTTCTAGCTAGACCTAGACACTATTTTAAAGATAGCTTTAGATTCGTAAATACTGGCCAAGTCCAAATCCCGGATCCACTAGACTTAGACATTATTACCTGACCACATCAGCAATCACATCTGTTAGGATGAGTGACTCCACTTGCTCCAGAGGCTGCCGCTGGAGGGATGCAGCAAGACAGTACTCACAGGGAATAGTAATACACAGAACGAGCCCTCCTAGCGTCAGCTCTAAGGGTTCCATTCCCCACTCCCGCCCAAGAAAGCATCATCTTACAAGTAAGTCATTTACATCGACAATTCTGACTTGGCATCATATTACATTATCTGAAAGTTGAGATCTGCTCTAATCTTATTAATTTTGTGTAACTATCGGGACATCTTAATTTCCATTGTACGTAGTAGCCCACACAGAAAATTCTCCACCTTTCTTGATCTAGGAAAGCAGTTACATATTAGAAAAAGGAGAATGATGTGTTTGAAAAACAGATGTCAGTATGATATTTCAGAGAAGATCAAAGATTTTGTTCTAAGGAGTAGACAAATGCCTGACACAACAAAAATACAAATATGATAATCATTTTAAGATAGAAAACTGGCAGGAGGAAGGGTGACGGAAGACCGAACAGGACAGGATTGCTTTATTTTTTTCAAGTTATTATGATTATTTCTCTTACCTTACATGCAAATTGAATCGCAGACTCTGGAGGATAAACAATAAAATGCCTTAATGTAAAACCAAAGCCTTGAGATGTTCTCTTCAACAAAACTGTCTTGGGACCTGGCCAGGAAAATGGTTCGTCTTCGGATGGTGATACAGTTTCACTTTGTTCTTTTCCATCTTTATTTTTCGATGCCTAAAATGAAAAGATATTTAAAAGTTAACTATAAAACACAATAGATTTCTTCACTTAGGAAAAAAATGTTAAAATATTGGAGTATACATACAAAATGATTTTTAAAAAGTGTGATTTAGATATATCACAACAAACCATACAACCATCCAAAACTAAAGTACTAAGCCAGGCAAGGTGTTATACACCTATAATCCTAGCACTCGGGAGAGGCTAAGACACGAGGGCCATGAGTTCAAGATTAGCCTAGGCTAGAGAGTGAATTTACAGTCTACATAGCAAGACCCTATCTTAATGAGCAAAACAAAAGAAACAAAAAACTAACTTTTTCTAAAAAAAAACTTAATCAAAAGCAAAACAGAATTCCTGGAAATTAAAAGTTCATAGGCTAAAATTAAGAACATAATAGCAGGAGTTAGAGATGACTCTACAGAAATCTCTGCGTGAACACAGGTCTAATAAACATAACTATGAGAGACATGTGGAATTCTTACTAATAAAATGCCTTAGCCTTATCATATAGCAACAAATATTAGAAAGTAATACAAAGGCCTTGGTTTCTAAGCATACAGATACACCTTGACCCTTCAAGTTCCCTGACCTCTCCTCCACACCTCAGTTTTTGCCTGACCAAAACCCTCTTACAAATTCAGAAATAAGGAGCTTACTTAGGGACTCTGACTTTTTGGTTCATTCCCTTTAACACCCCAAGTTCTTGCAATTCTTCAGTCAAGGCTGGACCCTTAACCCTTTCCCCTGGTCCCTCCCCAACCTCAGGCTCTCACTTCCCTCTTAAGTCAGATTCCATTCACTTTTCCACAAAGTCATCAGATAAGACCTAATCCTACCTCTTATCTAGTCTCAGTGAACATAGTGGAGAAAATCATAAACTAAGCTGATTTCCCTTTAGGATCACGATTACTAATCTCAAGAGAGGTTAGTGAGTATTGTCAGTCATTGATAATAATTCTGTCTGGTCCACTCTACCTCATTGGCTATTTCATCCTTTCTCTCTTACTCTTGCTTGTAGTGGAAGGCTCTGCTTTGTATCATATTGAGAAAACAGCAGTGATAAACTGAGAATTCCATCCTGCTATCTTGACCTAACCTACTTGCAATTGTGTCTATGTTCTCCTATCTTCCTTATACAGGGATGGAGTGTCTACTCTTACAAGGCCTACACATACAATGGCTCCCTCCTCTTACTATTAACAACACAGAGCCAGCAGCCTCTCTTCTCTTTTTTGCATCAGCTGTTCTTTACTGTACCATACCTATCAGCATCCATACATTTTGTGATTTCTTGACTACTTAGTTCTCTATAGCTAGAGAGAGCATGTTTGTTTCTCTTTTGAGCAAAGCTCCTAGAAGTTTACGAATCACTTCTTTGAAAATAAAAGTTTTTCCTTGACCTTCCCACACTGATTTTTTTTTCTCCTCTGCCATCTCTTCATCTACTAAATTTCTGAACCTGGAAGTACTCAGGACTCAATTCACACAATGCATGGACTTCTCTACTTGTGTTGACTTCTTTCAGTCTCATGCCCTAAATACCATCATACACATGTGACTCCCAAGTATTTATCTCTAGCCCAGATACCTCCCCAATCATGTAGGCATCATAAACTTGAAACATCTGCATTGCTGATAAGATGTTGTTTTAATTTACAACTGTAAGTTCATTCCAGCATTTAAGAAATGACATATTGGGGCTGGGAATATGGCCTAGTAGCAAGAGTGCTTGCCTCCTACACATGAAGCTCCCGGTTCCAGCACCACATATATGGAAAAAGGCCAGAAGGGGCGCTGTGGCTCAGGTAGCAGAGTGCTAGCCTTGAGCGGGAAGAAGCCAGGGATGGTGCTCAGGCCCTGAGTCCAAGGCCCAGGACTGGCCAAAAAAAAAAAAAAAAGAAATGCCATATTTATCAAGTGGCTTCACACTACTGAATTTTTATTATCCTCCAGTAAGTAGTCTATTCACAATGATTTGTTTTATATGGTGATGGGAAGATAGCTAGACAGTAACACTTCCAACCAAACTTGCAGTAGGAGGCTATGTGATTGAGGAACTGGAACATGAAAATATACAATATACAAAATCAACAGTATATCTACAACAAGAAAACAGCAACTGAAAAAATTTGAAATGTATCATTTAACTAGTATTAAAATATGAACTATTTAGTAGTAAATCTGGCAAAAAATTACATAAGCTCTGAAAACTATATAACTCAAATACTGTTAAGACATACTAGAGAATGGATATACCACATTATAGTTCAGAAGACTATTATTAAAATGTTAACTAGCTCAAAAATTTTCCATAGACTCATCGCAATCTCAACCAAAACTTCAGGGCATTATTACATAGAAGTTGCCATGTTGTTTCTAAAATTCACTTTAAAATATAACAAATCTAAAATAGCCAAATAGAATGAAGTGGCAATGGTCATCTTACAAATTTTCAAGATTCAGAACAGATAAAAGTCTAGGTATTGACCAACACCCATTTAGTGCAGCAATTCTACCCCTAGGTATGTGAACATATGTCAATTTAGTATGGCTACCATACAAATACATAACCACAAATATCCCTAGAATAACTGACTATCCATTTGCACGAGAAAAATGAAAGATCTTTCATCTTTAATTCCCATTAATTACACAGAAAATAAACTCAAATGATCACAAGCTTTTTTTTAAACTACTGGACAAAATACAGTGAAAACTGTTACAAACTCAAAGTTAGGCTAAGATTTCTTGGATAGGACACCAAAGATTATAATCTAGTAGTTCTAAATGGGGCCTCATCAAAACTAAGAACCTCTGCTCTTTGAAAGACAAGAGAATAAAAAAGCAATCAAGTGGGAAGGTATCTGTAAATGACATATCTCAAACAGGGCTTATTATTTAAAATATAAGAGGGATTCTCCAAACTAAGTAAAAAACAAAATCCAAAGGAGAAGGAAAAGAAAAAGAGTAGATCTGAACATACTTTACTAAAGGAGCCACATGAATGAAAATAAGTATAGAAAGGGATGGAAGATATAAACTAAAACAGTGACAAATCACAACATACCTGCTAGAAGTGCTAACATGATAAAGACTAATTATATCAACGGTTGGACAGGATGCAAAGTCACTAAAACTCACAGACATTGCTAATGGGAACTAAAATGGTGTGAACATTCAGAAAAAGTCTTGTAGTTAATTAAATATATTTACCATATGACACAGCCATTCTGCTCCGAGGTAAACAGCCAAGAAAAACTAAAAGTATATATGGATCTAAAGACTTATGAGGTTTCAGAGCAGCTTCATCTGTTATAGCCATAAACTGAAAAGTATCCCAAATGTGTTACCAACAAATACATAAATAAACTGGGATACAACCAAACCATACAAGCCTTCTTGCCAATAAAATGAACTTGATATATTTTAGCTATATATTAATTATACTGAGGTAAAGAACAAAGACCAAAAAGAGTATGTGAATATATGATTCCATTTACATATAATCTTACAAAGTTTCCAAAGTTCCCTGAAAGGCTACTGGTTGCTGGTAGGTGTATACATACAAATGCAAAAACTCATCCATTTATACAGTTCAAATAGGAATAGTTGTTTCTATAGCAAATATATTCTTCAACAATGATAACTGCTACAACCAAAAGAGGCAACAGAAGCAATGTGAATGAGAAAGCAAGAGGCGGAAGTTTGGAAGAAAGCCAGGCGTCTTTAACATCACTGCTGACAGTTGAGATTTATGGAGAGTTCCTAAGAGTTCACTTTACTGCATCCGTGGGAAGGTCAATGCACACTAGTTATATTGTTTTGTATGAATAAAATGTAAAAAAAAATCTAATTCTATATTTAACATTGCAAAAATAGTTTAATACCATTTTCCATCTACCCTCATTCTTCAGAAATAAAAGATTCTATTCTGACTGTCTCTTTTTATCTGACTTTTTAGTTTACCACTAGGGTTAAGAACATATGATACTTGTGGGCTGGGGATATAGCCTAGTGGCAAGAGTGCCTGCCTCGGATACACGAGGCCCTAGGTTCGATTCCCCAGCACCACATATACAGAAAACGGCCAGAAGCGGCGCTGTGGCTCAAGTGGCGGAGTGCTAGCCTTGAGCGGGAAGAAGCCAGGGACAGTGCTCAGGCCCTGAGTCCAAGGCCCAGGACTGGCCAAAAAAAAAAAAAAAAAAGAACACATGATACAGAGATAGGGAATCAGGCAATAAACCTGGCTCTGTCGCTGTCTGGTTGTATAACAGTATACCAATACTTAGCCTCGCAATGTTCTCCTCTTCATAATAAGAATGAAAGCACTTCTCTCCAAGAACTAATGTGTATTAAATAAGAAATGCATATATACAATAGAGCACAGAAATATTTATACTTGTTCGTTCCTTTTCTGCAAACACCACAAAAATATGTCATCTTCGTCTATTCTCTTCAAATTTCATTTTCCTGGAAGTTCTTTCAGTCACAATATTTTAAGATACTCATGTGTCAGAGGCAGTTGGAAAGATTCATCAAAGCAAATAATGAAACTCTGGAGACAATCTGGGCTGGTAACCAAAAGGATAAGAAGAAACTGGCCAGCCAACTTTCTTCCCTATTTTCAGCTCTTTGCCTGAAACAGTATCTCTGGAGTTATTACCTCTTGGGGGCTCTTTACATTAGAAACTATGACTTTAGTCATTCACATTCACTTAAATTGATCTTTTTTCAGAGCTTGGGAGCTTCAAGTGCCTAACTGTATTGTATTTGATCACTAACCTGGTGAAGAACATGGAAGGGCTGGGGATAGAGCTCTGTCATAGAGAGGTTTGATTCCCAATTGTTTCAAGATTTTTTTTTTTGCCTATTTTGAACAAATGTACTTATGAATATTCCTGTGTAGGTTATTTATGTGAACATACTTTCCATTTCTCTAGAATAATGTTCCAGAGAACAACTTGAAGTATTTGGGCTCCTGTAACAAAATACCATAGAATAGGTAGCTCCTAGACAAGAGAAATTTATTTCCCACAGTTCTGAAGGCTGGGTGAGGTGCTGGCAGATTCGGTGTCTGCTAAGGGCCTTCTTCTTTCTAGATGGCACCTTCTTGTTTGTTGTGTTTTGATATAGTCATGGGACAAGGTGAGGTCTCACAGGCCTTTTCACAGGGCACAAAGCTCAGTCATTAAAAGCTCTTTGACCTTTTTTTTTCTGCTGTGTGTGTGTGTGTGTGTGTGTGTGTGTGTGTGTGTTTGTGTTTTGCTGGTCCTTGGGTTTGAACTTACAGTCTGCATGCTTTTTTTGCTCAAAAGTGCTCTACCATTAGTTTCACAGCTCTACTTCCAGCTTTTTGGTAGCTGACTGGAGATAAATCTCATGGACTTTCCTGCACAGACTGGCTTTGAACCACAATCCTCAGATCTCAGCCTCCTGAGGAACTAGGATTGCCCAGAAAATTTTCACACTTTAAATGCTATTCATATATTCAATTCACTCCTAGTATATTATTATGACTTGGCCTCATAGCTCCAAAACACAAGTTTGCTCTACTTTGCTTTTCAGTTATATAGGAAACTGTCTTGGCCCATGGTTTCATACTTCAAGTTTCTAAACTAAGCTTACGTGCCTTGTCTCACTTAACTCTTCACACAAAATGGAAGGCGGGCCTGTTGAGTAAGAAATTTCACTTTTGCTCTCTATAAACTTACGATTTTTGAAAGGTACATGACAAAGTTGTTTCTAGTCACCGATGCGGAACATGGCACAGAAGCCCTTCCCCTCTCCTACTTTTCCCACAAGAGGAGAAGGGAAGGTTACGTTTTTCCTGGGCCTGTCTACAAAGAGGAGATTAAAAAAAGAAATATATACATATGCCCTCATTCATCTGTACCTACAGTGCCTTTGATCTGCTAGATTCTGTAACAGGAGCAAACTGGGCACACGCTGAGAAGGAGCCAGCAGGCACCAATTTCGCCACTTAGGGAGATCTCTAACACACACACACACACACATACACACACACATATACACACACACACACCCTCCCCACACTACTCATTCCTCACCATGAGCACCAATTCGCGTAACAGCAGCATCCACATGCCGGAAGCCCAGAAGTGACTGGAACTGAAGTGGTTAAATTCCTCTGGTCTAAGAACTGTCATTTGATTCCCTTAAAAGACTTCATAACAAGGTCATTCGATTAAATAATAGCTCAAGGCTAAAAGAAACCAAAATAAAGGATAAAAACTAACTTCATAAAAGATATAACAACTAGACAAAGCAAACTATAAGGGTGAGAGAAAGTATAAGACGAAAACATCCATCATAACAAAACAACTAAAGTAATAAAAACCTCACATAGGAAAATGCAACAGACAGGACCCAACTCTTTAGAATGGAAAACTTCAAGACCGTATCAGTTTGACACAAACACTGAAATGTCCATTTGTAACTGGTGATACTTTTTGCTTATGAATAGCAGCTCAACAAAGTTGGAGGCAGGTGGCTGACAGTACTGTGGTTTGAACGCAGGTCCTCGTACTTGCTCAGCACATTTGCTTGGCTGGCACTTGACACCTAAGCCATGCGTTGTTAGCCCTACAGTTTGCTGATTATTTTGGAAACACAGTCTAGTGTATTTTTCCAGTTGGTCTCAAACCAGAAAAAAAACAAATTTTCAAGATCTCAGCCTCCTAACAACCTAGGATCATAAGAGTGGGCCACTGGAGTCTGGCTAAAGGTATTTTAAAAAGAAAAAAATTACAGGTAAAAACGCAAAGTCTAAACTGTAGCAGAGGTGGCAGAGATAGGATTTTAGTGTAAAGAAATGTAATAGAGGCAGAAAAGAATACCTATATACTTGGAATACTTTGTGTGCGTGTGTGTGTACATGTGTGCACACACGTGTGTCTGTGGTGGGTCCAGTGCTTTCCCTTGGTAGGCCAAGTACTCTTATCACTAGAGCCACGCCTCCATTTCAGCTCTTTTATTTGTTAATTATGGTGTGTGGCAGACTTTGCTGCCCAGGTTGCTTTGAACCATGATCCTCATATCTCAGTCTCTTGAGTAGCTAGGATTACAGGAGGGAACCACCAGTGTGTCTTTCTTGGACTTAATTTCTTAACAGAAATTTCCAATTCTTAAATTTATTACACACTTGGACATTTACCCATAATAACTTTTATGTATCTGACTTCCATAAACTGGCTGGATCCTTTATGCTATTGCTTCTATATGAGTTAATTTATGGATTATTTTGAATCACTGGTATTTTCAATATATGATGTCTTTTCTTATTCAAGTTTCTGCTGTGCATTACCACTATAGAGAACTTTATTACTTGTAGAGAACTTTTTCTCCTCTCTTTTTGTCTGGTTTGCATTGTTTTCAGATCTACATGTTTCAAAAACAAGTTTTTAATCTTCACATTTAAAAGTTCACATTCATGGAAGATAGCTGTGTTTAAATCTGCAACTACAACAGGAAACTGCCTCAAAAAACCAAACAGTTGGAAAGAATGCTGTAAACATCTAGAAATGTTTCGTGGTTTAATTTTGCCTACTATATTATGATTCTATGTTATTTCTGATTTAGTGATAATGTATGTCATCTAGCAACAATATGCTAGGGGAAAAATCCCAGTATACTTCTCCCTTCACAACCAATGTGCCATTCAGACCATTTCCTGGGCACGCTCCCAGAGTTCTTCGGCTGGAAGCGAGGCTGTATTATCTATGGAGTTCTCTCCATGTCCACATGACTAATGTATCTTCAATGATAATGAGAAAATTTGAGCTATCCTCCTAAACAGAAAACCTGTTCTCAAAATTATACCTGGAATCATCTGACACTTGTATTTCCCTCTCCCTACCCTTCTCTTCTCCTCCCCAACCCCTCTACCTCTCAGGGTCTTGCTATGTAGCCCAGGCTTGCCACTTAACTCAAGATGCTCCAGCTTTGGACCCCTGAGTGCTGGAATTACAGGCAAGAACAACTATATCCAGCTTCATTTTTTCTTGATTTTAGAGAACTTCTCGGTATTCCACTCATTCCAATAACAAATATGCCTGACTCTAACATGTGTTCCGTGTTTATTTTTTCTTCTTTAATTAATAGTCTTTCACACTGTTTTCAAAATGTGTTATTTAGAGTCATTCAAACCTAGTGGCACACTCCTGTAATCCCAACACTCCTGCGGTTGAGGCAGGAGGATTCTGAGTTGGGAGGATAACCTGAGCTATTCAAAAAGCTGGTGTCTCAAAAAAAAAAAAAAAGAGGAAAAAAGAAAATAGGATGCTGGCCGGGGGAAGAGATACAGAAAGGAAAGAAAAGGAAATGATCAACAGCTACCCAGTTCCTAGTTTACTTTTTCCCACTGGTAAATAAGATTCCATTATGGATATATCATATTTTATTTTTCTATTCTCCTGTAAATGAAACTAGGGTTCCTGCTTCCAAGTTATTTGCTGTTAAAATTTTTAGTGTTATTAAGAACATCTTGTGATTTTTAAAATTTATTTATTTATTTGTTGTTTTTGGTGCCAATCCTGGGGCTTGAACTCAGGGCCTGGGCACTGTCCTTGAGCCTTTTTTTTTTTTTCCCCTCAAGACTAGCACTGCTCCTTGAGCCACAGTCCCACTTCTTGCTTTTGGATGGTTAATTCGAGGATAAGCCTCTCATGGGCTTTTTTTTTGCCAGTATCGGCTTCAAATTGTGATCCTCAGATCTCAGCCTCCTGAGTAGCTAGGATTACAGGTGTGAGCCACTGCGCACCTGCTCAGTTTCTGATTTTAAAGACATCCTTCTTGCTGTAGGAGTTAAGGTGCTTGCATAGCATTCCCACGGTTTCTTTGAAGGACTCAGCTGGAGTAGCGTATGTCTGCACAGCAGACA
Organism: Perognathus longimembris pacificus; assembly: GCF_023159225.1. Taxonomy (NCBI): domain Eukaryota; kingdom Metazoa; phylum Chordata; class Mammalia; order Rodentia; family Heteromyidae; genus Perognathus; species Perognathus longimembris. Next base: position 24,585,471 of record NC_063178.1, on the reverse strand, counting down.
TCCACACAGAATGGGAATGAAGTGTATGGTCTGGACCGTGGCCCTAGGCAACTATGATGTAATGGTCTCTGTCATTACAGCACTCAGAGACATAGGTTAAGAAATCACTTGCTCTTTAAACATCAGAGGCTCTGCTTAACATTTTACCCTTAAAGTTTCTCTCCTATTCCTCAACACTGTCTTCAGAGAAACTAGGAACTATTTACCTCTTACCTTTAAATAATGCTTTTTATGGCTTGGGCTTAAGGGAAAAAAAAGTCAAGTGAAAAATACTTTATATTTTGTATAGACTGGCAAAGCACTGATTAAAATTGTTTCCTAAGAACAGAAAGCCCAATTCTATTTTGCAAAGGACAAATATTTCTAGGTGAAGTTTGATCTGTCACTGTAATAAAAATTCTTCAAATATTAACCATGATTAAATATGAGGACTCATGATCATAAATGTTCAATAACAACTGCCATGTTTAACTGTTTCTACAACTTTGTAAGGCACAGTTTTACATTAAAAAATAAGCCACGGAGAAAAGTATACTTTTGTGCATTTTCTTCTTAATGAGGACTTAAGTGACTTGGAAATAAAAATTCCAAATTCAGTATCAAAAACAAATTTTCAAAAGTTATGTAACTTTCCTACTTTTTTTTGTAAAGAAACAGTCTAAAATGACTATAACCAATATATGTTTAAAATGAAAAAAAAACACCTAATAACTTATTATTTTAGCCATGAACTTTCTCAGCAAATCATAAAAGCAGTACTAGAATAAAATGTATTATTTTTTCTGGCCATTAATTTTTTTCTTTCCTCCTGTAGTAAACATGTCACTTCCTAAAGGAAGGAAGAGAGCTAAAGCTAAAAGGAAATACTTTGCAAAATACATATTTTTTAAAGTAGTGTATCTATCACATTAAGCATATGCCAGAAAAAATAGTATGATAATAGATCACTGTTGAGATTTGTTGTATAATATAGTTTACACTGGCACAAGCATTTTGCCCTTCCTTTCAAGTCCTAACTAGATCTATTGAACATGTTTAATCAATTTCCTTTTAAGCATGTCCACCAAAATCAGGGACCATAATTTTAGTCATATTCTTTATTTGCTGCATAATTTGCCAGAAAGCATCTATTGACTACAAAGATACAACGATGGAAAGACAGTACAACGAAATCACCTCTCCTTTTCCAAATACAACTCTGCCATGTTTTAGTATCTATTCCAACAATATCATTCTATGGGACTTGAATCTGCAATAATATTTTTCTGCTAAGAAATCACTTCACTATCTGAAGTTTAGCTAAAGTCTCTCACGAATAATGTTCTCCCCAAGCAGAGATGACACTAAACAGAAGATACTACAGTTAAAAAAAAAATTTAATCATAAATGATGCTGAAGGTAAGACCCAGTGGCTCACACCTGTAATCCTACTCAGGAGGCTGAGATCTGAGGATAGTGGTTCAAAACCAGCCCCAGAAGGAAAGTCAATGAGACTCTCATCTCCAACTTATCACCAGAAAAAAGCCGGAAGTGTGGCTCGAGTGATAGAGAGCTAGCCTTGAGAAAATAAGGTCAAGAAGAGCATGCAGGCCAAGGTCAAGCCCTAGGACTAGCACACATTCAAAAACAAATTTTTTTTAATGCCAAAAAGGTTTCACATGTGCAAATATAAGCCTCAAATTCTGCTAGGGTGAAGCCCCACCTCCCTTACTAATGTACTGATTAGTTCTCAATACATGCAGACTGTGACCGTTTGAGACTTCCGGGAGATCAAGAACATCCTAGAAGGTAAGCTCTGTCACTAACACCAAACAGTCCTAGATTTGCTAAATTTTCTAGATTTCTTTTTGTTTTCCTTCTCCTCTACCAAATCTGAGAAAGATGGCTGAAAACAGAAAGTCAATATATGAAATATCAACTATCCCGAGCTGCTTTGGTGAGAAGCAGAAGTATTTACATAGAAGCCTGCCCCATCCTGCTAATTCCTTGGAAGCTCTGCTAAAGGAGTTTAAAAATCACAAACTTAGTTCAGCCAATTTATTTTACAAATACAGACACTGAGGCCCAGAGAGACTTGCTGATGGTCTCATAGCTAATTAGTGACATGGTTTGGACCACAACCAAAGTTTCCAGTCTCCTGATCTAGAACTTTTCCACTACCCCACACCATTAACAGATTGTGTTAACAATTAGAAGGTAGTAGCTATAGGTAACATACCATATTTTTTTCATTATTTATATGACAAACATAAAACATGTTCATTAAGGGAAAATAGAACTAAGCAAAGAGAAGATAATTTATCTACCATTCTCATTTTAAAGTAAACTAGCTCAGTATATTTGGAATATATATATATATATCCCTTCAGACTTTTTTCATATGTATAATACATACAAATATACTTCTAACCTAATATTAATACTTTATGGCCATATATAACTATATCATCATTCTTTAAAGAGTATATAGCATTTCATTACATGAACAAATCACTGCACGGAGGTATGCACACTGTTCATTAGCGTTTTCTATCATTCTGATTCTATTATTACTATTCCATCACTGGTTTACGAAAAACAAAAAGAATTATATTAGGACAAAGTCCTAAGAATGAAACTTCTAGTTCAAATAGGTACTTTCTCCTAGCTTTTGGTTTAGACACAAATTTTCAAAGTTCTCTGCAAACACTAGAGAAGGAAATCCCATCTTACAGCATATGATACTCCATCATCATTTTCACACACAGATAAAATTTTAAATGCTTCCTGGTTGTTGTTGTTTGTTTATTGCTCTTGTTACTATTGAGGCTAAATATCTAAACATAATTGTAAAATATTTTTAATATGAATAATGTAGAAAAGTACACATAGTCTTTGGCTTCAAGAAGGTACCTTGATGTGGGGAAAAAGAACTCTACTGCACTGCTGGTGGGAATGCAAACTAGTACAACCACTCGAGAAAGCAGTCTGGAGGTTCCTCAAAAAATGAAACATATGGAGGGCTGGGAATATGGCCTAGTGGTAAAGCGCTCGCCTCGTATACATGAAGCCCTGGGTTCGATTCCTCAGTACCACACATATAGGAAAGGCTGGAAGTGGCACTGGGGCTCAAGGGGTAAAGTGCTAGCCTTGAGCAAAAAGAAGGCAGGGACAGTGCTCAGGCCCTGAGTTCAAGCCCCAGGACTGGTAAAAAAGAAAAGAAAGAAACAGAGATCTTCCCTATGCCCTACCATACCACTCCTAGGCTCTACCCTGAGGATCATGAGCCAGGATATAAGGACACCTGCGCATATCATGTTCACTGTCACAGGATTCACTACCCCCAAGGTAGGGAAACAACCCAGATGCCCCACAATAGATAAGTGGATCCAAAAAACCATGCTACCTATACACAATGGAATTTCACACAGCTATCAGAAAGAATAAAATAGCGTCATTTTCAAGGAAATGGATGGAACTAGAACAAACCGTGTTAAGTGAGGTAAGCCAAGTTCAGAGAGACAAACCACCCATGTTCTCCCTAATATGCGGAAGTTAGATCTAAAACAAAGTACACAGGATTCTAGATACTCACAGTGAGATTAAAAGAGGGTAGTCTTAGTAGAGAAATCACAAAGGTGCAATACCCAAGTGCCTCTTCGTATGTATATAAAGTATATATATACTGAAATGAATTCCAAAGATATGGAAACAAAGGACCTTTCTTTTAACTTGCTTTTTTTCCTGATGACTCTGTGTTCTTTACCTATCTATGGTATATTCGCGCGCACATCTGTAGAAGGGGGGAGGGGGGAGGGGGAAAAGGGGGAAAAGTGCAGCACTGGAGTGCACCGGACATTGATGAAAGTCAAGGATGCAACTCATGGGCGGAGATGGACGGGAGAGATTGAGAGAGAATGAGGGAACAAATGACTGTACAAAGGAAATGTACTTATTACCTGACATATGTAAATGTAACCTTGCTGTAGATCACCTCTAAAGTAACTTTTAAAGAAGCTACCGTGTTGTGATTGGAACTCAGAACACAGTTCCCATGCCCAAGTTATGAATGGGGAGGAACAAGAATGTCTTAAATCACTGTAGCAGAAATCAAAGCAAAATCCCTGATGGCTGCAAAGGGAGTCACAGAAACCCAGAAGTATCACCTGAGGTCACAGACCCAAGGCTGATAGAGCATGTAACAAGCCTCCCAAGACCGGAGGATCAAATCCCCTTATGATGTGACTCGTCTAAGCCCTGGGATGTACCTTCACTTTGGGTGAGCTCATCAGAGGAGATCCAGCTTTGAGTTATGGAGCCTGGCAATAAGCAAATGCCAGGCCACTGCTCCAGGGACACCCACAGTCCCCTGGGAGGCCGGGCTGTGGAGGCGGAACAGGAAGCTGCCATTCTGTTCCAGATGTGGTACTATGCAATTCCCCGGGGGCTTTCAACTTCACGGTTTCGCCCAGATCATTACTTCGGAGTTCCAGAAAGAAATTCCAAACGCAGGAAGAAAGTGCTTTACAATTGGATCACGAAAGTTATCATTAAATATCAAGAAACTATTTTAGACACAATTTTAGAGAGAGCGCTGACAGCTTAATATTTCATGGAATTTCAATGGAAACCTTTTATTCATTCCATGATTTAATATCCTATAAATACGATGACCTTTCAAAAATTAAATTAATACATTATTAAATTGGTGAACTTAATAGTTATTTTTACAAGGAAAAAAATGTTTTTACTTGCTAAAATCCAGAAAGGCCCCTACAAAAAAAGCAATGATTTAGTGATTAGAAATCTCAAAAAATACCAGGTATGATGACCAATAAAAAGCTGATGCATTGGTGTATATACCTGTTATTCTAGCTACATGGGAATGGGCAAATACGAGGAACTGTAGTCCAGGCCTGCTCTGACCAAAAGTGAGACTACATTAGAAAAAATGATGCAAATAACCAGGGCTGGGAACACAACGCAAGCCTAGCAAGCACAAGTTCAAACCTCAATACTGCCAAAAAAATAAAAATGAAGAAACTTCAAGGGGCTGGGGATATGGCCTAGTGGCAAGAGTGCCTGCCTCATATACATGAGGCCCTGGGTTCGATTCCCCAGCACCACATATACAGAAAATGGCCAGAAGCGGCGCTGTGGCTCAAATGGCAGAGTGCTAGCCTTGAGCAAAAAGAAGCCAGGGACAGTGCTCAGGCCCTGAGTCCAAGGCCCAGGACTGGCCAAAAAAAAAGAAACTTCAAAAACCATCTTTACAAGAACAAAGTGCTATGATTTTTTTTTTTCAAACCCAGTGCCTTGTACATCCTGGACAAGTGCTTTACCACTAAGGTAAAATCCCCATTTATGACTTTTAAACAAATGTGAATATACAAGCTGCCTAGGACCCAAGGAAGATTTTAAAGTGTATTGAGGAACACCCAATACTCCTCAAAAAGGCAAATCAAGATGCCTTAAATTGTACTAAAAATAGGCTAGAAATAAGTAGCATGAATTATCCATGTGAGTTTTGACATTCAAAAGGAAGCTGTGTGTTCCAAGAAGGGCAGTTACGCTATTTCATTTTGGTCTCGGTGTAGGTGTTATGGCTGCACTGGATACCATGGAACATTTCTATAAACACTAGTTCATTGCTCCTAGTTCATGTTACCACTGCTGACCTGTGGTGCATGACTAGATGGCACTGAGAAGACACTGTTTATGGAGTCTAGAGCACCTGGAGGGTGGAGTGGAGAGACACTATAGCTGTACAAATGAATCTAAGTTTGGGAGAATGGGGTGGAGATTTAGGGATCATCAACTATGATACCTATAGTCAGGGAGTTGGTAGAAACAGTCCACAGAATGGAATGCAGAATATGGGAAAACGGACACAAATCGATGCTATGCAGTATTTAACTCAAATTTTTGATTAATTAAACTCCACAAGATGAAATCATTTCCAGCACTGTCTTCTTGTAAATTAGCCTCCTTTTCAAATTTTTTGAATTTAATTTTAAAAACAGAGTGGTTAGTTACATCTGTTAGGCAAACAGGATATTTCTTTTTGGACAATGTCACCTCTTCCTCAAATATTTTCTTCTTTTTTTTAGCCAGGCCTGGGGCTTGGACTCAGGGCCTGAGCACTGTCCCTGGCTTCTTTTTGCTCAAGGCTAGCACTCGGCCACTTGAGCCACAGCGCCACTTCTGGCCATTTTCTGTATATGTGGTGCTGGGGAATTGAACCCAGGGCCTCATTTATGGGAGGCAAAGCACTCTTGCCACTAGGCCATATCCCCAGCCCCCTCAAATATTTTCTAATGTTCACTTTTAATAATTTTAAAATGGCAATTCTGTTCATTCCTTGGATCCAACTCTTTAAAATTCTTTATAGTGTAGAAAACATTTAAATATTTGGTTGAGACTTCTGAAAACAACAAAGGCTTGAAATTGATGGTGTTTACTCAAATAGAGAGCACCCAAAGAAACTGAGTATCATATAACATTACTACTATTTTGTGGATTTTTAACATTATATTCAAAGTAATTCTGTGTGTGTGTGTGTACACACACAGAAACATACCATATATAATATACATATATATGCTATAGCATATGCTACATGATACATTATATAATATATAACATATCTATTTTACATATAATTTAGAATATAAAATATTTCTTTTTTATTTTTATTAAATTTTATTGACAAGGTGTTGTGCATAGGGGGTACAGTTACATAATAAGGCAGTGAATACATTTCTTGTGATATCTTACACCCTCATTTTTCTTTCCCTTCCCTAGATCAGGTAGGCATATATACAATATCCAGTGTACCAAAATCATATACAGTAGCCACATGGCGTACGCCAAAGGAAATTCACCTAGAACTTTAAAGATAACTTTCACAGTAGAATCCTCCTGTGTCCTTCTCTTGAAGTTGTTTTTGCTTATCCTCTTTTTTTTATTTATTAAATTTTATTGACAATGTGTTGTGCAAAAGGGGTACAGTTACATAATAGGGCAGTGAGTACATATCTTGTGATATCTTATACCCTCATTTTTCTTTCCCTTCCCTAGATCAGGTAGGCCTATATACAATACCCAGTGTACCAAAATCATATACAGTAGCCATGTGGCATACGCCAAAGGAAATTCACCTAGAACTTTAAATATAACGTCAACAATAGTTTGCTTATCCTTGTCTTATATGATCATATATACATAGCTGTTGAGCTATTGTGATCCACTGAGAGGCCTATTTTAGACCTTTTTATGTTTAGTAGTTGCTTGGTTTTAGATACATAATGTAAGGTCGCTGACCCAAACCTGTGGAAATACCATTTGACAAGAAGTTTTTTGTTTCGCAGACCTGGTCTCTACTGTCCCCCCCCCCAATATTTCTAACTTAATATATATTTTGTAATATATGTATTTTTACTATGTAGCCCAGGCTGGCCTCAAATTCATAGTCCTCTTGCCTCAACCTCCATGGTGCTGGGATCACAGGTGAAATTAGGTAACTTAATTCAAGTTGTTGTAGGTAGTGCATAATGGATAAAGTACCTAAGTAGTATTTCACAAAAGGAGAAATGTGAATAGCCAATTCATTAAATGCTTAACCTAGCAGGCAAATGCAAATAAAAGCCATGATGACACATTACTATATATCCTCCAATAACTGAAAAACATTTGTAACTGCTAACAAGAGTGATAGAAATTATTAAATACTACTTATGGGTACAACCATACCAGTATTTTACTGGTTAATTGGGGATGGAGTCTCCAGGACTTTTTGCCTGGGCTGCCTTCAAACTATGATTCTCTGGCCTGGGCCTCCTGAGTAGCTGGGACTTTCAGGTGTGAAGTACAGGCCAAGCAAATTTCAAAGCTAACATAGAGTAGGGGGAAAAATGGCAACCAGAAAAAGGCACAGACACTGTGTTAATATTCAGACTACGAGCCAAACCAAGACATGGTGCTGGAAGCCTGGCAGAGGTCATGCCTTCGGAGCTTTGTTAAGGTTTGGAATCTTCATCTGCACAATGACTTCAGCACACCACCCTTTTCTGAGCCTGCTAGGGAGGGCTTGCATGTACGGACTCTCCATCTCAGTCTTTTCACTAATAGTTGGCACACTACCACTTGAGCCACTCCTCCAGTTTGGGCTTTTTGCTTGTTAACTGGAGATACAAGTTTCATGGATTTGTCTGCCTGGGCTGGCTTTGAGCCACAAATCCTCTCACTGCTTGAGCAGCTGTGATGACCACTAGCACCTAGCCACCTTCAGCCCTTTTTGCTTTAGCTATTTTTCTCAGGCTATCCTTGTGCTGAGACCCTCCTACCTGGGCCTCCAGAGTAGCTGGGACCACAGGCACATTACTTGTTGAGATGAAGTTTGGCTACTTTTTGTTTGGGCTGGCCTTGCACCATGATTCTCCTAATCTCTGCCTGTCGAGTTGCTGGATTGACAGGCAGAGTCCATGAGAACTCATGGGGCCTTGAACTAAGCACCTTCTCCAAAGCAGTTGCCCCACCACTCCACCCTGCTTTATTTTTTTCTCACAGCACTTACATAATCTGAAATAGCATATTATTCATTGTTTACTTCTTGTCCGGGCCTCCTTCCAGCCCTACTTGAAACACAGGAGCCATTTGCTCATGCCAGAAGGGCAAAAGCAAGTATGTACTTTAAAAAGTGTATTAGATGGACAGAAAATAACTATTTTCCTTTTCTGTAAAGGAAATTTTGTATTTTTAACCACATATTTTGTATCTTAGAACCACATATTTCTTTGATCATTTGTTTAACACGTGCCTCCCCCTCTAGACTCCAATCCTCAGGATGGAACCCTACATCCTCCCTGTTCTATGAGCCATATCTAGCATAGCGGCCAGGTGCTGAGTAAACGTTATTCAAACACCAGTGCATCAATGGAGACATTTTTTTCTCTGAAGACCATTACTTGTTTGTGTTGTAACACCCAAGCTAGGATCTAAACACTAGAATTACTGCCTAAATTCCTTTGTTCTCCAGGCCCTAGACTATACCATTTCCCCCACCCTTGAACCCTTAACCCTAACCTTTAAGAAACTTTAACACAAGTAATCTGTGATGCAGAGCTCATGAAGCCCAGGCTGGCCTCAAAGGATCCTGCTCGCTAGCAATGTGGCTTAGCAGTGGAATGCTTGCCTAGCATGCATGAAGCCCTGGGTTCGATTCCTCAGCACCACATACACAGAAAAAGCCGGAAGTGGCACCAGGGCTCAAGTGGTAGAGTGCTAGCCTTGACCAAAAGGAAGCCAAAGGACAGTAGCTTGGGCCCTGAGTTCAAGGCCCAGGAATGGCAAAACAACAACAAATGATTCTGTTCCTTTTGCCTCAAGCTATAAGTCCTGGGATCAGAGGCTGGGATTGATCACTATTATGTGGTGAGATTAACATAAATTCACATTCCATCCAGTACAGAAAAAGAGTTAAAAACAGGCCTGATTGCTAGGCTTCCAAGGTGGCTCCTCTCTGTTGGTGTCATGCAATTGGGATTTCAGGAATGTTCCTGCCATTGCCTAACTGATAAAAGCAGCTCCTTGGGCTACAAAGTCTAAACAAAGATGTGGTTTACTTGCTTCCTTCTGGGAATCTAGAATTATCCTATGTGCTAGGAAGAAGGTGCCCCTGTGACGGAGCAGGCCCCAGCATCACTCTGCGGGCAGGAGCTCCCAAGGTACACAGCCCTTCACACAGGAAGGTAAGCTCACCAGGGTCACTGTGCCACAGGGGTGGGGACTCGGGGGGGGGGGGGGCTGCCTGGGGTTTCCTCTCACTCTGTCCCATCTGTCCCTTCTCACTGAGCTGGCTTTGGTCTTCTCAGTGACCGGTACTATCTGCTGAATCCAGCAACCCTCCTAGCAAACCAGGGCGCGAGCCAACTGATGCTCCCAACACAACCCTCAATTTGGAAATGAATTAGAGTTAGTCACAACTATGGAAAAACAAAAGAAGGAAGAGGGACGGATGTGTGCCTTCGGTTTTCCTGACTACGTGCAATCCCCTCCCCTTGAGGGGAGGCGTGCGGTGCTCCCGTGAATGGAATTCCATGAAAGTGCTAGGATAGAGGTTATTAGCTTTCAACACTGTGACCTTTGTCTTGCCCAAACTCTCCCAGCTCTTCTCCCTCATTACTTCTTATGAAAGGAGAGGCTCAGATGGCCAGAAGTTAAGGGTGACCTCCACGCCACAGCCAGCTGGAAAACGGAGGCCTTTGTCTCCAGACCCTCTGGGGAGCCACATGGGTGGGCCTGGACACAAGGGCTTCTGCAGGCAAGTCTTGAGCTGACAGAGGACTCCCGCTGACCTTGATTACAACCTTGAAGGACCTCCCAGCCAGAGGACCCAGAATAGCTATGCCCACACTTCTGGCCCACAGAGAAACTAAGAAGTGCTTCTAGGAAGTAAGTTTGAGAGGTGATCCGCAAGATAACCAACCCATTCTACCAAAAATCTAAACAGCACCTATGAAGCAACAGCTTCTAGACACTCACTGGACATGCACAGCAAAGGACAGTGAGCCCCAGCATCTCCCCAACTTGCTGCACAGAATGTGTTAAGAAAAAAAAAAAAGAGCCAGGCAGGTCAGCTGGAGCTCACAGAGCCAAGCCTAGAGAATCAGGAGTACCATGTAAAACAGGCTGAGGACAAGAGAACCTCCTGGAAGGAGGAGGAAAACCATCCCTCTGACACACACTCGGTTGGGGGAAATCGTCCATGTTCCCAAGAGTGAGCATGGAAAAGCCTCATGAACTTATAAAGCACCAGGTAAAATAGTCAAGGTACTGAGGGAAGTACAACCTCACGAGTGGGCAAAATTAACACTAGACTGGAGTTACTCCAGTCTCATGGGAAAACAAAGCCAAAAGAGAAAAAGCAGGAAATGGCTTCTAGCCCACAAGATATCCTACTTATCTGAGAATCACTTGGAACTGGAATTAAGAAGCCCTGGAAATCATCAAATCCGTTTACACATTAGGAAAAGGACAATCGAGCCAGGCATGCAAGTGTACTCCTGGAATGCTAGCACGCGTAAGGTTGGAGCAGAGGATCGATGAATGTGAGGCCTGCCTGGGCCACACACCAAAGCCTTGGTTTAGGAAAGTACTCAACTCCCAAACTAAATTTATTCATAATCACACAGCAGGCCGTGGCAGGAGGACAAGGAGGCAGGAGTCCAGGGCCAGTATCTCCTCTAGAACAAAGGTCAGCATGGCCAGGGGCCATGCAGTAGGTAGAGCCCATCCTACAAGCTCCATCACTCTGAGAGACTTCCCTTGCATCCCACAAGTGGCGCCCCGGTCGTTGATCACCCTCCCACGGTGACTCTCCAGACTGCTGGCCAGACTGCTGGTGTCTTCTACTTGGATCTTTTCCTCCACATTTCCTGCTGGCCCCTCAAGCTTGATTCCAACACAGGGTTCCCTCCTCCCTCCTCCCACCACAGGACCATTAAAGTGGGGTTTTCATGGAATCTTTCATGCCCAAGTCCAGGGCTCTTTCCACCAGGCCTTACAACCTCTCAAGGATCTCAATATGTAACCCAGGCTGGCTTTGAACTCTTGATCTAACCTCCAGGGCTAGACGTGTGGCTCAAGTGGTAGAGCTCCTGCCTAGCAAGCACAAGGCCCAGAGTTCAAACCCCAGTAGTACTTCAAGATAATCATCATTTTGTCATCATTTAAAATCCTCACAGTCTCTCATTTTATCTTTCGTATTCACTTAAACCTGATTTCACCCTTCAACTAGAGCTTCCAGTGAGAATTCGAGAATTCGTAGGGCAAATAAATAAACACTACAGATTTAACCTACTGGCTGTTGGCATTACAGATGCAAAGGCAGCTAGCTGGCTTGCTATTGATCAATATGAACTGGATACTTCGGCAAACTGCTTACAATTCACATGTAATCACTTTTCCACTCAAAAGCAATTACACATATTGTTAGATAACTTTCACAATGCCACTGTAAAAACTCACAATGATCTCTGTTCACATAGTCTAAATGTTTATCCTTATATTGCTTATATATAACAAACTTAGAAACTCATAATACAATGGATATTCACAATACCAGGAATGTTAATATCAGAATAGACATGAGCTAACCAAGGAATCCACTAACAAATCAACTTTGCAAAAGGTGCCTAAAATCAAAGCTACTAAGAGTTATTCCCATAATTACTCTTTATTTTACCTTTCTTAATCCAGCATTCACCCTGTTCTCTCTTTTTCAGTACTGTGCATGTGTCATTAAATATAAACCCACCCTCTTTTTCCTTCTCTGTTCTTACTATCTCCTTTAAAGTCCACTTTCTTCCACACTTTTTTTTTTTTTTTTTTTTGGCCGGTCCTGGGCCTTGGACTCCGGGCCTGAGCACTGTCCCTGGCTTCTTCCCGCTCAAGGCTAGCACTCCGCCACTTGAGCCACAGCGCCGCTTCTGGCCGTTTTCTGTATATGTGGTGCTGGGGAATCGAACCTAGGGCCTCGTGTATCCGAGGCAGGCACTCTTGCCACTAGGCTATATCCCCAGCCCTCTTCCACACTTCTTAATTGGACATCCGTTAGAGGAAGTATATAACTCTGCACACTACATATTTTATAGGTATATTAATTTTCATTTTCTACCTTGTATTTTAAATACAGCTATGGCATTACTGATTTAAAACCTGATGACTGAAAGACCTAGCGATGTGACTCAAGTGGTAGAAACCTACCTAGCTATTGGGGGATCTTGAATTTAAATCCAGTACTCCCCCCACCAAAGAAAAGAGATAACTAGAATACTATAGTTCATCCTTCCATAAAGGGACAGGAAGTTGAGGATTTCCTGAGCGCCAGCTCTGCAGCTTCTTAGCAGTGAGACCAGAGCCCAGTAAGGAAACCAATAACCTCTCATAAGACAACACAGAGATGTCCTAAGAAGTAAAGGGAGTTAATGATGGAAACGCGTATGACACACAGGAAGTCCGGAAAGAGTAGACTAAAGCTCCTGGTGACACAACACGTTTCATTGTCTAGGAGGCTTGGTATGTACGCTGAGGTTAATCACAGAGCAAAGAGGAGCTTTTCCTCCAGTGCCTCAGGCCAATAGTTCTGATAGTTACAGTTCTGAAGCCTGAGGCCAATGGTTTGTAAATACCACTGAGGAAATACACAGGTGGTGTGGCTGCATTTCCTTCTAACAATAAATTGACCTCGGACTTTAAGTTCCCAGGTCTCCTGACCTTATCTGCAGACCTTACCTGTGGAAAGGTTAGTGGCTTGTTTGCCAGGCCCCGTAGCAAGTTTTCCCCTGTGTCACTCACAGCTGTTGTAACCTATCCCTTTCCAAACCAAGAGCATCTGTACAGAAGTGAATGGAGAGCACAGTTAGCAGACAAGAGGGTGGAAGAAGCAGAGGTCGAAAGCCTATTCCCAACACCTAGCTTATTTATCAAGTGACGGCCTCCTTCGGTGTTAAAAGCGGCAGGGCTGTAAGTAAGGGCTCGGTTTGTTCCTTATAACGAGAAGAAAGAAGGGGGGAAAAGAGGTGCTTCTAGGAGAAAGAAAAAGGGGAGGGGGGATCTACGTGTGATTCCTTGGTAGGGCTAGTTATCTGCTGTGGTTTCCAAAGAAGACTGACTCTTCTTTCCTAAAATGAACTTATACAGAGTGACCATTTCTGCTACATAATAAAAATTTCTGATCAAGGGTGTGGCCCCTGACTTGCACATAAGTGACATGGGCAGTCTTTGGGGCCCAGAGAAGAGATACATATTCTGCTGTTTGCTAACTTGAAAACAGACTAGGGGCTGAATACAAATATATACAAAATGCCCTGACCCCAGGTCTCCCACAAGGGAGCTCCACAGAGCTATGTAGTCACAACTGTCACTGATCTGGTATGACAGGGTCCATCAAACACAGGAAACCTGAGTGTCCACCTCCCTTTATCTCATTACATCATCAATAACATTCCACACCTAGTTCTAATACTGCTTAGGACCGCTGAACTTTACTAACACAAAACAGGAGGGGGAAGGGGGGAAATCAAAAGTCTTCTCTTTCTAGTAGGATTAAAGTGTCATAACCTATGACGTTTAAAAACCCATCCATCTTTCATAACATCCAAGAACAATCTCTTCTTTAAAATTTACTAAATACAAAAATGTATTAAGTAATGCCTTAAAATGATTGCTCTAACCCAGTAATTTCTCAGATTGTATGCTGTGAAAGTAACTTTAAACAGGAAATCATTTCCATCTAAGATACCCGACGTCCTATATCTATAATAGCAAAAACCTAGAAACAACTTCAGTGTCCTACAGACACACGAAAGAAGCCAGGCGCTGGTGGCTCACAACAATCCTAGCTACTCAAAGAGGTTGACATTTGAAAATTACAGTTCAAAGCCAGTGCAGGCACAAAAATCCTCAAGACTCTTTATCGCCAATTAACCAGCAATAATTCCAAACTATAGGCATGGCTCAAGTGGTAGAGCACTACCCATAAGCGAAAAAGCTGAGGGAGAGAGAAAGGCCCTGAGTTCAAGCCCTAGTTAATATGTGCACGCACACACACACACACACACACACACACACACACAATCTAGCTAGAATATTACATAGCCATTAAAAATGATTCTCTGAAAATGCAGAAAGCCTATCATATCAATTCAACTTTGGAAAACACAAAACACCAGGAAACATAAAAGCAATGAGGAAAAAAAATGGGCAATATACACAAACATGTTAATACTTAAATGATTGAAGTACGTAAATCATGTTTAACTCTTGTTTTACAGGTGACTGTGCAAAATCAGTCTTTTATTTGCAATATAAAGTTCATGCAATATTACTGCTATGCATACTGTATCTCAAATGCAATAATAATATGTCTCAAATACAATAAAACAATCATTGTGATGGTGTATCAACCACTTAACATGCCAAGGACAGGCAGTACTCAGGGTCTTGCGCTCTTGCTTAGCTTTTTCTCCCGGGGCTGAAGCCCGACCATCGGTGCAACACCTCAGATTCCACATTTGGGCTGCAGCCTGCCTATGAGCCAGGGGCCCCAGACCTTTCACTTGCCGTTGTTTTTCATCTAGGAACTCTTGGTTTTGCCCCTCCTAGGCCTAGGAGTCTGACCCTTCTTCTATCTCTAGCTCCTGAGCAGCTGGGACCACGGCCTGTGCCAACACGCTCAGCTTGTTTTTGAGACAGGGTCTCCCTAACTTTTGCTTGGGCTGATCTTGAACCAAGACCCTCCTGTCTCTATTTCCCTCAGCCAATAAGACTGCAGGATGTGCCACTACACCTGATATCACTTTAATGAATCACCACAGGTTCCCTGATGTCCAAGCTACTAGAGAAAAAGGAGGTGAATGAAAAGGCCTCAGGCCATACTATCAAGTCGGGCCTTTAAATTCAGCTCCTGGGCACAACAATCTATATGCAACCATACACAATGCCTTCCTACAATGATGCAGAAATAGTTAATAAATAACACAACCAAGTCAAATCCTCAGTTCAATGGCGGCACTCTTCTTACTTGCGATCACATCACTGTTTGGCTCCTTTGGTCTGCTGCCCTTTTCCTGGCGGTCTGCTCATTTACTCCTTTTCTTGCTCTCTTCCCACATCTCTTCCCCACCCACGCCACCAGCTCTAACCCTGCAGCATTCTGAGCACTGCTTAGCTTCAATGGTGAAACTCAAACCAACCACTGACCTGCCTCTTTCTATAAATCACAAGTTACACAGTGGAAGCCTGGCGCTACATCTGCCCACCAGATGTGTTTTCTTGCACTATTTTGAAAAATGTGAATTAGTCATCAACATTTAAAAATTAAGACAATTTCGCGTAAAAAAGATCCAAAATGTTTGGCTTCTCTTAAAATAAAAAGCATCTGATAACACGGGTCCAACATGGCAACCACCTCCTAAAGCCTAATTTCCCAGTACACACCATCATTCTCTATCGGCTCCATTCCATAACACTAGACTCTGCGAGTCTCTTCACCTTTTCTCACTCCCCTCACTGCCTGACCCCAAAGGCACTGAATCTGTGACCTCCACTAACTGCCAAAAGTAGTCACCTAGAAGTCACAGGCGATGTTGCTTCACGCAATTTTCACTTCATGCTAAATTCTGCAAACTCTTCTGAGAGATGCTATAGCTAAGTGGCCTATTGTTAGATCTCAACCACAGAAAGGCAATCCTGGCCAAACCCCAGGCCAAGGCACATCCCAAAGCACTTGCTATTAGCTGGCTTACAAGACCAGCTCCCCACTAGAATTTACTGCATCTCAAACATTCCTTTGGGAGTAGCTACAAGGAAGAAGGCTTCAGACCTCAAACTGAAAAGTTTTCTAATGATGGGATTAAGGAGTCCAGTTACAGCTGCAACACACAATGAAGGAAAAATTTGAAATCAGACTTGGTAGGCCCAATAGCCTAGACTTCAACTGTTAAGGTAACCGCAGTATATTCATCTTCTTTTATTCTCTCAGCAACCACTCAAAATCCATATCTTTACGGTAATGTAAATCCATTAGAGAGAGCACTAAAAAGCACAAGGAAGGATCAATCTTACACTACAAGAAATAGAGACTAAATGACCTTCACCGTGTAGAATCTCTCTGATACATTAAGTCTATTGTGTCCAGACTAGACTGTGAAACTATTTTCCAGAACAGAAAGAACAGGACATACAGAAAAGTACTAGAGATTCAAAGATCCATTTGCAACTACTTCCAAATCTCATAAACTAAGAAGTTCATGTTAGGTCTACTGACTTGAGAATTGGCTGGTGGTGGGTAGGGAACAAATTACTAGTTGGCACATGCTATTTTTCATTCACTTCCTCCAACAATAATTCAAATTTGGTGCTTCTTCAAACTTTCAAAAACACACACAAAAAAACTTGTTTTCAATAAGGAAAAAAACCAAAACAAAAAAACTACCACAACCAAAACAAAAAAACTACCACAACAAAGTCAATAAACCACAAAGTAAATCTCAGGATTTACACTCACTGATAACTGGAACAAAATTCTATAAAAAAACAGCTTAGATTTTTTGCTTTTTTTTTAATTTAAGAAAAAACAGGCAGAATAAGAATAATATTATTTATGATTTCCAACAGATATATGCACTTGCTAACCACATTGACTGATAGTTGAAAGGACAAATAGGAGTTTTACTTCTTAGAAAGGAACACTCCAAAAAAGGTAATAACTACCATAAAGCATATACCCAGCAAATATTCTCTACTGCAAAAACTATATTTTTCTCAGAAGCCTGGCTGCAAAGGAAACAGAAGTTTCTTTTTGAACTTCTATTCCATCCCACTGTGAAAGAAGAGGCTTACTTCATTATACATGAGAAACTAACGAAAAGCAACTCCTCCCAACACGGCGCCCCTAGCCTTATAATACAGTATTGAATACCTCCAAAATACATGCTTTTTACCTTGTTCTACAGAGTTGTTAATAGGTGCTACGTTTTTGTTTTTCAGTGATTCATTCTGACTTCCCCTCCCCCAACAACTCAAGAATCCACAAAGCGCCTCATCTCTGCTATTTCAGCTCATGCCAATCGTTTAGAGTAATTCAGATAATTAGATTTTATAGTATGCTGAATTAAGAAAGTATACCAACAAGAAGAAAGTCCAAGAGTATGTTCTAGGTAAGACAACCATGTTTTCCTATCCAGCATTTTCACTTTGCTCTCTATTACAGTAGTTTTGAGCTAAAACGCCAAAAAAAAAAAAAAAAAAGGTATTTAATCAACAAACCTGACCACTCCACGCACAGTACAGATTGCACAATAAGCTCCAATTGTGGTTCATCACGCAGTCCAGGAGCCTGAACTGGGCCATGCCTGCCCTAGGGCACAGCCTTCCTGTCTTCTGACTCAGCTTTTGCCGGCTCTCCTCTGCGCTGCAGTGCTGGGAGCCGCTGAGGACTTTCCCCTCCCTTTCCTGTCCGGGCAGCCATAGCTGCATCGTCTTCCCAGGCTCGAATGCGTGATGACATCACAAGGCGAAGACTTGCTCAGAATTTTATCCAGTACTTAACATGTTTGTAAAGATGATTGCTTTTTATTTATTCATTTACTTTTGGGTATCCTAGGCTAGCATTCGTTTAGTCACTGAAAACATGCATCTTGGGAATGTGGTTAAGAAACCAATAGTGCTGTGTACAACTGAACAACAAACCAACTCCAACACAAGATGGTGGCACCAACAATGACCCTTCCTTGGACTCAACCCGAAGGGCCCCGAAGTGTTCGGTCCTCTTGACCTTTCAGTGTCTAACTTTCTCCAAAGTCTCAGCCAGTATCCCAGAGGCTTCTTTTACACTTCTCTAACTCCTTTAGTCTTTTCTTTGCCAATAATGATACAAGAGGTGCTAAGGCAAAGTGAGAAAAGCCTAGGCGCTAATAAGACAGACTCAGTTCCTAACTGCGACCTAGCGGGTGTACAACAACAAGAAATGTACTAGCTTAAACTTCAAATGATTCATTTGTAAAACATAGGAATAGTAACACCAGCCCCACATAGTTTTTAATATGAAATTTAAGAATATCTTTAACGTACTTTAAAACAATTATCTAGCAGACACCTCATAAATTGTTCTTACAGCTTGGCACGGTGGCTCAAGCCTATAGTGCCAGCTACTTTGAGAGGAACCACAATTCCCACAGATGACACTCCGTCTCAATCAATGGCTGAGCACAGTGGCGTGCACCTGCGATCACAGCTATGCGGAAGTATAATGGCTGGACACAGTAGCCTGTCATCCCCAGCGATATGGGAACGATCAAGGGGAAAGATCACACAGCCCAGGCTGACCCAGGCATAAAGCAAGACCCTACCTCAAAAATAACAGGCGTAAAGAAAAAACAGGCTGAACGCTTGGCTCAAGTGGTGGAGCACTTGCCTAGCAAAAGCAAGGCTCTGAGTTCAATCCTCAATACTATATAAAAAAAGACTTAGAATATTCATAGACTGCATTTCCGTCTTATTGAAATTAAAATGGAGCCTTCACCCACTTTTCTTTTCTCTTGTGCTATTCCTAGATGCCCTCCTCCAGATCCCTGATTTTAACTAGGAATTACTATTTCCAAATCTCTCTCCCAGGCCACCCTTTCTCCCAAACTCCAAATCTGCATGACTAAACTCTTAGGAAGCACATACACCTAGACTTCTCTCAACGCAGATCCAAAACTGAGCGTAATACCTTCCTCCTCCTAACCTCACACACCCCTGTAATCCCTTAATCTGCATCATGGCAGCACAACTCATCCCTTGGTTACCAAAACAGAAACCAGACTCATCCTGGATTCCCCCTTTGCTCACCTCTCATGCAGCTTGCAAATCCGGTCACTTTCTGAATGGCCACTGATCTGGCTCCTTTCCTGGTCCCCTGGCTCAGCCGGAATTCCGTCACAGCACATCCAGAACCCCAGGCTGCTCCTTCAGCCGAGCAACTGTGTCCTGACCAGCTGGCACCGTCTTCCCAGGAAGGCCTTTTCTGACTTCGATACAAGGTGAGGCTGGCTTACCTACCACACATCTGCACAGCTTCCCGCTCTTCTAACTTCACCACTCCATAGTGAGGGCGCCCCAAGTCCCCGTGTGGACCCCAGGAGGCGGGCAAGTGGCCCATGCCAGGCTTTCTGCACTGCTAAATTCCCACTGACTAGCACTAGAGAGGAACCCAACAAATAAATCTTTGTTGGAGAAGTTCCTAAGTGTGGGAGGACAATTCAAATATGAACAGGTCCTAGAAGTACCAAACTGGAATCATTCTGAGATGCGATAAGTCTTATGCTGCGAACAAAAGGGGTCATTATCACCAGTTGAAAGCAAAACACAAGTTGCTCTCTGTTTTCTTTTTCAAATACTTGTGCTAAGGAAGAAGTGGCAGCAGATGGGCTCCTCGCTAAACACCTACACTTGCGCTGTCTGTTCCGTCCCCACCTCAAGATGCTCAGAATGTCTGAGCAAAGGCAAGATCTGATTTTCAGACATTTTCAAGTTAACAGCCCTCGCACCAGTTATGGACCAGTCCACAAAATCTTATGGCAAAGGGCAAAAAATGAAACCCTTGGAGGAGGTTAAAGGCCCATGCAATTTAAGCTTTTGGAATCCAGTCGTAAGCATAGTCTAATGTTCACTTTTTCATTACCCACTGGCACATTCTCATCTGTAAAATCCTTTTGAAGCCAATTTTACATTCTGAAGAAAGATACTTATTGTAACTACTCATCACTTCCTTACTTTAAAAAAATGTGCAGAGAAATCACCCTACTCTTTTAACACCTACAAGACACAGTAAAAAGAACATCACTCACTCCCTTTCCCTCTCTCTCTCTCTCTCTCTCTCTCTCACACACACACACACACACATACACACACACACACCAAAAACCGGGTGACAAAGCCTACAAAAGAGTATGAAAGAGAAGCCTATAGAAAGAGTAGAGCCATGCACCAGTGGCTCACACCTTTTATCCTAGCTACTCAGGTTGCTAAGATCTTAGGATCTCAGTTCAAAGCCAGCCCAGGCAGTTAAAGTCTGTGAGACTCTTACCTCCAACTAGCCACCGAAAAGCCGGAGGTAGAGCTGTGGCTCCAGTGGTAGAACACTAGCCTTGAGCGAAAGTATCCAGGGACAGGGCTGGGAATATGGCCTAGTGGCAAGAGAGCTCGACTTGTATACATGAAGCCCTGGGTTCGAATCTCCAGCACTACATATCTAGAAAACGGCCAGAAGTGGCGCTGTGGCTCAAGTGGCAGAGTGCTAGCCTTGAGCGGGAAGAAGCCAGGGACAGTGCTCAGGCCCAGGACTGGCAAAAAAAGAAAGTATCCAGGGACAGAGCCGAGGTCCTGGAGCAAGCGGCGTGGGGACGGGCACAGAAGGGAAGCACGAGCAGCGCCCAGCACTTAGCAGCAGCGGCAGCAGCTACTGTAGGAAGAGCAGTCCAGGGAAGCAGAGGGCACGTGACCAAGCAGCCACCCAAAGACGTGACCCTGGAAGCTGCGAGTGTGACCTTATTGGGGGGGGGGAGTGCTTTTGTGGATATAATTAAATTAAGGACTTCAAAATGAGATCATCCTGAATTACCTAGATGGGCCCTAAATCCAACGAGACTCAGCCTTACAAGGCTGGACAGTGTGCAAAGGCCATGAGCAGGAGTGACACTGTCACAAACGAGGAACGTCTGGAGCCTCCCACACCTGTGAGAGAAAGCTGTTTTGTTTTAAGGCAACAAGGTTGTAAGACTTTATTATGGCTGGCCCAAATAGCCAAGGTGCTTACTGGGAAGTACAACAACCAATGAGAAAAACACCTAAAATCTAGGTAAATGTTACCTCCTGGCACGGGAGTAGGTCAGCAGGAATCTTTAACAAGATCTGAAGAGGAAAGGGTTTGCCAAGAGCTCTGAACTCAAAACGACGCAACTGACCAAGGAACTTCCCTTCCAAAAAAAAAAGCTGCGCACTGAGAAAGTGTTACAAACAAAACTCAGATTGAGTAAGACAACACCATCCACAGAGACAAGAAAAGAACTGGTCTAGACAAAAAAGAAGGAAAGGGTTTACTGTGGGACCTTCTGAACATTGCCTTATTTGTAAACATTACAGCAAATCACCCAAGAGAAATCTATGCAAAATTAGGCGTATGCAATCCTAGGCCTCATTACTTTGTCAAAGTTAAGAAATATTGAGCTCATACAAAAATTAGCAGGATCAAACACACACCATACAAACTGGAGACAGAGGGGAGGGAGGGAGGGAGGGAAGGAAGGAGGAAAAGAGACAGAAAGGGATGGAAAGGAAGAAAGAGAAAGGGGAGGAGAGAGATGAATCCCTAAGCAATAAATGCATAAAATATAAAAACATAATCTCTTTCAAAGCAAGTTAAAAGATGCAAAGCTATGAAGGAGCAACATAATTGAGACTACACAAACTCAGAAATGAGCTGACAGAACAAAATGGAAGAACTAGAGGAGAAATAAACTGAAAAAGACAGAGCTAGAAGAAAGAGAATGTGACAAATAACGAAGATTTAATGTATGTACCTGCTGCTTAAGAAGGAAAGCAAAGGGCTGGGGATATGGCCTAGTGGCAAGAGTGCTTGCCTTGTATACCTAAGGCCCTGGGTTCGATTCCCCAGCACCACATATACAGAAAACGGCCAGAAGTGGCGCTGTGTGGCTCAAGTGGCAGAGTGCTAGCCTTGAGCAAGAAGAAGCCAGGGACAGTGCTCAGGCCCTGAGTCCAAGGCCCTGGACTGGCCAAAAAAAAAAAAAAAAAGAAGCAAAGCAAAGCAGAAGATAGAACCCATAATTGAAAAATAAATAATTTAATTTTGCTTTCCACAGGCCAATATATTTGAAAAGTGTATAATGAAAGGGGGAACCTCCAGGGTCCCTGAGACTGTCCACTCGTAAAATTGCCAAACTTGAAAGACCAAAAAGAAAAAAGAAAATTCTGAACGGAAACACCCTGCTAGTATTCATGGTGGAAATGAAATGAAATGCTCAGCAGACTTTTTTATACCAAAAAGAAAGGCAAAACAAAATCTAGAGTGCCATATTTAAGACAGCCCAAGAAAGAAACTGTGGGTTGGGAATTCAGTGCCCAGCTAGTTTTCTATAAGGCCGCAAACTGTTAGCAATGAGTGAGAGCACCAGGAATGTATTAGAGGATCTAGACAACCAAAATGACTCCACAAACACCAGCCTAAGAACGAGCAGTGACTGTTCAACACAAACTATTGTAGAACTAAATATTTTAAAACTGAGTAAGGGTTGAAAGGGAGACAGTGCGAGGCATGGTGCACACCTGTAATCCCACCACTCTGGAGATTGAGGCCTGAGAATAAGGACACAGAGGTACCTGTCTATAAATCTCAAGAAAACAAATGTGGGAATTGGGGCTGCAGACATAATTAATACCAGACAGAAAAAGGTAGCTGGGCGCTGATGGCTCACCCCTGTAATCCTAGCTATTCAGAAGGCTGAGATCTGAGGATCACAGTTCAAAGCCAGCCAGGCAGGAAACTCCATGTCTTATCTCTCAATTAACCACCAGAAAACAGGAAATGGTGCTTCAACTCAACGTGGTAGAGTACTAGGCTTGAGCAAAAGAGCTCAGGCGTCAGTGCCCAGGTCCCAAGTTCAAGCCCCATGACTGACTGACCCAACTGACTGAATAAATAAATGGAAGAGGAGGAAAGTACAGGAAGAAAATTATAACTGTTTTCAGTGATCACACTGACAGGGTACTTTTGGAATATACTAATGCCCATCTGTGTCTTTAAGAACCAACATTTTTAATATGGAAGAAAAAGAACCAGATGTAACAGCAGAGTGGCTATGAGCCTCCAGTTCTCAGCTCTAGAAACATTGCTATAGCAAATAAGGAATAGGGCTTAAGAATAATGTTTACAGAAATACTAGCTCCCTAGTTTTCATATTATACCATGCCTATACATACAAGATGTTTCTATGTTGGGGGAAATGCAGGACATACATGGACTCTCAGTACTACTCTATCTTTTCTATGAGTCTGAAGTTATTTCAAAATAAAAGTCAAAGCATGTAAGGCAGGTTTTGGGGAGGAGTGGGGGAAACACAAGTTTGAAAGCCTATAGTGAGGTTCAACTCAGCAGAAATGAACAATATCGTTCCTGTCCAAAAGAAATCAGGACTTATTGAAAAAATGGTTGATTCCAGATCTTAGGCTACACAAGTACAGGAAAAGCTAGCTAGAAAAATCACAACAGAAAACAAGAAAATTACCAAAGAGAAGTTCATGTCTAAAGAATTCGAGAGAAAACTTGAAGAGGCTAGCACTAGTCAAAAATGGAACAAATGAAGGTACATTCATCTCTAAAATGCATGACAATTTCATCTACAGTTAAGAATAATGACAGATCAACTGATTACACACACACACACACACACACACAAACACACAGAGAAGTCATGTTTGAAAGGTGACAGTAATCAATTCATTTCTATAAATGAAAAGAAGCCAAAAGAAAATCACAAACATCACTGACATAACTATTAGATATTTTTCTGAAACAGGTTAGTCTCCTAAAAGTCAATACGACTGGGTGCAGATGGCTCATGCCTGTAGTACTACCTACTTGGGAGGCCAGCCCAGGCAGGCAAGGCTGTGGGACTCTTATCTCCAATTAACCACTAGAAAACCAGGAGTGGCTCAAAGTGGTAAAGCACTAGCCTTGATCAGGAACAGCACCCAGGTCCAAGCTCAAGCCTCACAACTGATTAAAAGAAAAACTTACCCTGTAGCTACAATTCCATACTGACAGTCCTAACTTTCAAATAGCTCTGAAAGTGAAAACACTTCTTGTAACTCACTGAGAGCCAAACCTGACCTGAACAGACCTCTTAGTAAGTTCTTTCTAAGTCTTCATTCATTCCCTACAGTGGACATGCATAAATTCCACAGCATCTATTTCTGCTGCTCCATGGTGTCTCAGAAACTGCATCTTCTCCCTCTCCTAAAATCTGGAAACCCCCAAACTCTGAAATACCAAGGCTGTTGACCCTGGATTACAGGACTCCATAAACAATACTGCAATCCAGTACTGGACAGCAGGCATCCAGAAGAGCAGACAGAAAGACCACCACCACGCAGGACAAGGCCATGTGCTACAGCACTGGCTAAGTAGGTGCTCAGAGGGCAGGTAAAGCTTGAGGTGCGTTTTGAAGTAAGTATGAGATTTACACAAATGGCAAGACATGGGAAAGCCATTTCAAACAAAGAGACATGGATAGACACAAAAGGACTTCAGCCTTCACACAGGAACTATGGTGTCCCATTTGCTGTGGGGGACCCTGGCAGGGACGGCCTCAAGTGACCATCCTGTTAGAGTACATCAGGTTTAAACAAACCGCAGGCTTGCCTCAGGAAAACATTTCTATGAATGGCCAATCAACCCCTCTCCAGAAATGACAGGCAGAAACAAGGCATGTACAGATCTGTGTGACATCGGTAAGTTCATCAAGCTCTCAGAACTGCAGTTTCCACATCTTAAAAGTAAATACACAGTCAGGCACCAGTGGCTCACATCTGTAATCCTACCTACTTAGGAGGCTGAGATCTGAAGATCATGGTTCAAAGCCAGCCAAGCCAAGGTAGGAAAGTCTATGAGACTCTTATCACATATTGACCATTAAAAGCCAGAAGGAGCTGTAGCTAAAGTGGTAGAGCACTTGCTTTGAGGGGAGAAAAAAACAACAACAAAAAGAACAAAAACACAGGGACAGCATCCAGGCCCTGAGTTCAAGTCCCAGGAGAGAAGGGGTGATATTGTCCAGTAAGAAATGTAGTCATTATCTGACTTGTGAAACCATAACCCACCTGTGCATCACTTTTATAATAAAAAAGAAAAAGAATATGCACTTCGTGGGTGTCTAGATTAAATATAGTGAACAATGCCCCCTCTGAAGCTCTACAGAATTATCTAAAGTCTACTTTGTCTCCCTGCCTATTTCCAGGAACTAGACATTACAGTCTAGCACTTACAAAGAACTGAGCAGTACTTTAAGACTAAATAAATATTACAGCTAATAAATGTCAATACCATAAATGCCTGAAGTACAACAGGAAGGAAAGATATTAAAAGGCGGCGAAATACTCCAAACAGAAGACAGATGCAGTTACACAGTACATGCTAGAAATCAAGACTACTGTTTTTCTGACATATATATGCCAAAAAGATATATAAATGCCATGGTTCTTTACTAGCCATCCCACCCTTCCCATGGGCCTTTGCACTGGCTTATTACTCTGATTTCTAGCTATGGGGCTTCTGTTCTCATCATCTTGGTTTTTGTCCTGAAAATAAATATTCCAACTGGTCTCTTTGGCAGATAGTCTTCTCAAGGTAAATGCAGTTAATGTAACAGAAACAAATTCAGGGCTGGGAATATGGCCTAGTGGCAAGAGTGCTTGCCTCAGATACATGAAGCCCTGGGTTCGATTCCCCAGCACCACATATATAGAAAATGGCCAGAAGTGGCGCTGTGGCTCAAGTGGCAGAGTGCTAGCCTTGAGCAAAAAGAAGCCAGGGACAGTGCTCAGGCCCTGAGTCCAAGGCCCAGGACTGGCAAAGAAAAGAAAAGAAACAAATTCATTTTCTGTGACTTAGAACTAAGCAGTACTGTCCCAAATTTAAAGAAAAGCATAAGTGACCACCCTACAATCCTCACCAGTTTATAGGTTATAAAATGGTGGAGGAAAGAAATGAGTGAAAGGGTTGGCGGCCTGGCTCAGGTGGTAGAGTACCAATGAGCGAAAGTGTCGGATATTAAGTTTAAATCCAGTTCTCGGACAACAGAAGACAGGAAAAGAAAAAGTCAGGGGAAAAAAAAAAGAGTGAAAACAAATGTTAAGTAAATGAAGCATACCAAACCAAGGTTTATTAAAATAATCAAAATGAGGAATTCTAACATACCTCCCTGAAAAATGAAAACTCAGCCACTCAGGAGGCAAAGACCTGGAGCAGTGTGGTTTGAGGCTCATCTGGGCAGAAAAGTCCTCACAACTCAATCTCCAACTAATCGCCAAAACTCAGACTAGAGGCATGGCTCAAGTGATAAAGGGCCAGCCATAGGCAAGAAAACAGAGCAACAGAGTAAGAGCATGGCCCATAGCCCAAGACACCAGAAACCAGTAACAACAGCAACAAAAGTACAAAATACAGCTTTTACCTAAAAAGTATCTGGCATGTAGCATTTAAAAAGAATAATCAGCAAACCAAATTATCATTACTTTACTAAAAATATTCATAGAAGTTTACTTATCTGTGCTTCCAAAATTATCAAGGGTTACACAAAATAAGATGCTATTTGTCAACCTAGTCTCACTAAACTCAAATTCATATCAACTTTTTGCAAGCTACCAGTATGTATTTTAAATTTTTTTTTGCTTCATTATTTGTTCTATGTGGCCACGACAATTAAGAAAATAAATTTGAGGAACATTTCTCTAGAGAAAACTGGAGTTATTACAATTTTCTGCAAACTACTTAAGCTAAAAAAAAGTTGGGTAATTGAGATAAAAATTCAATTGTAAAGCTCAAAGAGTTTAACTTCTGAAACACTAATGCTCTTCCCAACTATTTTTTCTAATTCTGAAATTAGATACTAATGTTTACGAACGCTAAAGGTATTTTCCTTTCTTTCTTTTTTAGAAAAATATGGTTGGAGAGTATGAAAGTTAAGAGAAAACAAACCTAGTATTTAGCATTCAGCAAGGTATTAAATGCCTTATCCAATAGTTTAGTCTTTACCTCTTCAGTCTCAGGTTTTTCATCCCACCTTTGTATGTTGTTTTTTGTTTTTTTTTTTTGCCAGTCCTGGGCCTTGAACTCAGGGCCTGAGCACTGTCCCTGGCTTCTTTTTGCTCAAGGCTAGCACTCTGCCACTTGAGCCACAGCGCTGCTTCTGGCCGTTTTTTGTATATGTGGTGCTGGGGAATTGAACCCAGGGCCTCATGTACACGAGGCAAGTACTCTTGCCACTAGGCCATATCCCCAGCCCCCATCTTTGTATGTTTTAATCAAAGCAGAAATAGTTACTCAGTATAATACATTCACTTTTTTTTTTAGCAGTACTAGAGATTGAACTCACCACACTCAAGAAGTTCCTTGCGGGCTGGGGAAATAGCCCAGTGGCAAGAGTGCCTGCCTCGGATACACGAGGCCCTAGGTTCGATTCCCCAGCACCACATATACAGAAAACGGCCAGAAGCGGCGCTGTGGCTCAAGTGGCAGAGTGGTAGCCTTGAGCAGGAAGAAGCCAGGGACAGTGCTCAGGCCCTGAGTCCAAGGCCCAGGACTGGCCAAAAAAAAAAAAAAAAAAAAAAGAAGTTCCTTGCGTCCCTTCCAAGTTATTCTCCTAGCCTACCACCCACAAACACAATCACCATTCTAGTTTCTATCGCCATCTATTAGTTCTGCCTGTCCTAAAACTTGCTATAAATAATATAACTATATACACTTTGGTCTACCTGCTTTAATTTAACATAGTTCTGATGCTTATCCATGTTAATGTATGACGATATACTCAGCTGTTTGTTATTGTTGAAAATACTACATTGCATAACTATTCCATTATGTATTTATTTTGATGGTCCTGGGACTTGAATACTGGGCTCTGAGCTTTTTTGCTCAAGGCTAGCACTCTACCACTTTGAGACACAGTGCCACTTCTGGTTTTCTAGTAGTTAATTGGAGGTAAGAGTCTCATGGACGTTTCTGCCCGGGCTGGCTTTGAACCATGATCCTCAGATCTTGGCCTTCTAAGGAGCTAGAATTACAGGCATGAACCACCAGCACCTAGCTACCACAATTTTTTAAATCCATTTTCCTGCTAATGTACACTTGAGTCATTCCCCATTTGACCACTCCTCTACAGAGCTGTTGTGCACACCTGTTTAATTTCTCTTAGGATGTTATTCAGGAATGTATCCCAGATAATAAATAAAGGTTTTTTTATGATCCTTTTTGGTCAAAAAGAAGGTAAACAGTGAGATTGATAAGTAATTACTACAAGTATTTTAGGTTCAAAATCATCTTGAGAAACATAAGAATTCTAAGTGTCAGTAGTCAATCCAAACAAAGCCAGCTGGAAAAAACACACTTTTCTATTAAAAATATGCCTGGGGCTGGGAATATGGCCTAGTGGTAAAGTGCTCGCTTGTATACATGAAGCCCTGGGTTCGATTCCTCCGCACCACAAATATAGAAAAAGCCAGAAGTGGCGCTGTGGCTCAAGTGTCAGAGTGCTAGCTAGCCTTGTGCAAAAAGAAGCCAGGGACAGTGCTCAGGCCCTGAGTTCAAGCCCCAGGACTGGCAAAAAACAAAACAAAACAAAAATATGCCTAATATTTCAACACAGCATGGAGAAATTGAACAGCATTCACAATCTAAGCTACATGGTTTGCAGTATCATTGCGCTCCCTGAATGTACAAGGGCATTTTAGGCCTTAAAATAGCTATGTACTTTTTCTGTAGAAATCTCAATCAATCCAAACACAATAATCTGCTTGAAAGCCAAAGTTAAGAATAAAGATTATAATGATCAAATAAAAAGACAGTGAAGAGTAAACAGAGAGGGTGGTAGTCAAAGATTTTAAGGAGAAACAATTCTTCTAGGTTCCTACCCTAAACTGGAGCAGACCATATACCTAATGTCACAGATAGATGCTACCTTACCTAGAAGCTAGTTTGGCTCAAAACATTCCAAAGAAGACTTGAGAGAGGTTCCCAGTCTCTCCCACTAATCTTCACCACGTTATTGTTCCTACTGGCACTGATCTCAGTCAACTGCACATTTGGTAAGGTATCAGTGGTAGTCTTATACAGCAAAGATCCATGAGAGTCAGAAATAATAGCTCAAATTTCAGAACCACAGGCCCATCTAAGAATGACTTGCACAACATCTTAAGACCATATCTCAGGAGCAGTTTCATCTCAAAGTCAATTTGAAAGGCTAGGATTTTTCTATTAGGTCTTGATAGTACTGCCTGTAAGGAAAGAGTTGCTTGGCCATCAGAGCTGCAAGTCTTAGGTCTAAACTGAACTTCACTACTGGAAGAAAAAGAATACACTGCATATGCAACCACATTCAAAAATCGTTATTTTCTCTAAAGCTTCTCCTAATCCTTGGAATTACTCACCACCCAGATACCTATCAATCTCATTTACATTTTCTTCACTTGTTAACTCCTATCACTTGGCCAGATCCTTTGTCAGAGGATTTGCTTCCCCATTAGTTTCACTGACTTTGAGATATCCCTCCTGTCTTGCAGACCTGGACTTGGACAGGGCACTGAGGATGCGCTGTCCCTGCATCCTGTCACCCAATGCATGTCACAACCACTGAGTGTGAAAGACAAAGCATTCAATGGACAGACATGGAATAGCTATTGGTGGTCAATGAGGAAGAAACTGTAGGGAAGATTTTTTTCCTAATGAGCTAATGATCAATTTATCACGGAAGATTTGTTAGACTGATTTCTGCAGTCTCTCATAATGTGAATGTAAAAAGTCTTTCTCGTGTGTGTGTGTGTGTGTGTGTGTGCGTGTGTGTCCTAGCTCTGCTTTTCATAGCCATACAAAATAAATCTAATTTCTCTTCTATATTACAGCCCTTGAAAATAGCTTTGGCTTGTTCTTTATAAGTTTCTTTTCCTCCATTTACAAACTGAGTTAAGATTTACCTGTACAATCTATGGACAAAAAAGCATGTTTGCAATATGTGGTTAAATTAATTTTTCAAAAGTAAACTACAAGCTGGGCACCAAGCACTCATGACTATAATCCTAGTTATTCAAGAGGCTGATCATGGTTTGAAACCAGACAGAGCAAAAGTCTGCTAGACCCTCTCTCCAAAAATAACTAGCAAAAAGCAAGGATGGAGGCATGGCTCAATATG
Organism: Perognathus longimembris pacificus; assembly: GCF_023159225.1. Classification (NCBI taxonomy): domain Eukaryota; kingdom Metazoa; phylum Chordata; class Mammalia; order Rodentia; family Heteromyidae; genus Perognathus; species Perognathus longimembris. Next base: position 24,554,968 of record NC_063178.1, on the reverse strand, counting down.
GTAATCACTAGCCAAGCCAAGTGTGAGGCTCTTAGTTCAAACTCCAGTACTGCCCAAATAATAGTAACAATAACAAGCCTGCAAAACAACTTCCAAAACACATGATAATAATCTACACTGAATGCCCATCTACCAGAACCTAATGTTACCTAATATAAGAAAGTAGATCTCACTGATTAAGCTTACATAGTCCTTTAAAATATGGAAGATACTGATTAAATGATATCTGTATTTAAAGGATTGAAGATACTATATTAAAAGGCCATCTAAGAGCAAGAGAAGGGGGTGACATCGTCCAAAAAGAAATGTACTTTTTACCTGACTTAAGTAACTGTAACCCCTCTGAACATCACCTTTATAGTAAAAAATAATAAGATAAAATAAAAGGATATCTAGTTAACTCCAGGCTAAAACAAACATTTCCCTTAGTCCAATATCATATCTATCTATATCCAGAAGAAACATCTAAATGTTCCCATAAATCCAGCTTTGTATCTACTGATAGCGAATGGAACCCTTTGCCTTATATAGAAGTCAAGACGTTATTACAAATTACAGGTTCTTTCAAGATCACAGCAGTAATTTTAAAAAGTCAAGAGACCGTATCTTCATTAAGTTATAAGATGGATAAAGTATAGTTGGCCCTACTTATAGCTATGCCAGATGTCTGTTTCGAACAGAGATAAGTAACAGGGGAAAAGGCAGTAAGTAACCATTTCCAAATCCAAAACATCCCCAGTATCAAACGGAAGACTCAACAGCAGCTAGTCAATATGGGAAAGTAAATAGTCTTTAACTTGTCATTCCTTAGTAACAGATAAACAGTTTGCTCTCATCTGTCTAAACACTTTCCCCAAATAAATATTCATGAAATGTCAAATTTATATTCTAAATCTATTTCTTTTGCTTACAACTCAAAACAGTGGAGTTCCTGGCCTATTCAGAGATAAATAAAAGGAAGAATACATAAAAATTCTATAACATACAGTTTCTAAACCTAAGCACAAAATTTCACCTTCTACATTTTATTGTACCACCCTATACCTCATTTTATGAAAACATAACAACTCAAATCCAAAATCTACTTTAGTGAAAGTAATCTAAAATTGAACTTTTGCATGATGCTGTCTTTCTAAAAAAAACCAAGAGAATCTATAGGCCTACAATATTTGAACATTTAATTCCTAAAGGTCCATTAAAATTAGATAAATACTAAGACCATCTTTAAGTACAATAACCTTTCATTTTAGTAATCTAATCAGATCAACCAGAAAGGAAAACAAGTGCCTACCATATGGTCCTTCTGTAACAGAAAATAACTGCATTCAGTAACAGCATCTGTGCCTCTTATCAACACTAGCTCTGCCCATACTTAAATCAGCAAATTGTTAAATATAAGAAGACAAGGCCCTTCACAAAGCAAAGAACAAAAGAAAATGTCTTTTCTTCTGTTGTGTTACCTGCCATGGTAAGAAAAAAGAACGACGTGAAATCAAAGTACAACAGACTTCATAAAACGTTAAACCTCCAAATGTAAAAGCTAAAGGACACTAACTTATGGAAATCTTCAGATCTGGGTATACATTAGCTTTTATCTAGTGATAGGTCCCATTGAATACTTTCAAACCAGACTTGCACAATGTCACTTAACCACACCTGCTGCTACTACTACTGTCACCATTTTCAACTCTGACAGGCTTCACCTTGAATTCTAAGTGGCGCATAGCTTATGGCTTTCAGCATGTGGAAGTATCCTGACATTTACATTCAGTATAACAAAGGAAGACAAAGGCAACATTAACCAACAGTGCTAACCCAGAATGAACCCAAGACCTCCAAAAGAGCATATACTTCTTAAAAGTTGGAAATGTATTGTTTTAAACAGTGTAAGTTTGTTAAATAAAAAGCAGATTTTCACAAGACTGGCTGCATGTAACCTATTAAAATTTTTGTTATCTGGCTCTTTCATTGTCGTTCTGGAATTCAAACAAGAAGCAATAATATAACCCAATATTCATCCAGAACAACTGTTAACCTTTTGCCACAATGTTATTTTTCAAATTGAATATGAAATATGAAGGTAAAAATATAATAAGGAATTACATGCAGAACATTTTTTTCAAAAAAAACAAAACATTGTCAATATGAGCAATTACCTTTATTTCTGTCTGAATGTATGTACATACATATGTATGTATTTTGCAATGCAGAGACCAAACTTAAGGCCACAGATCACTAAGTGAGCACCCTACCGCCAAGCTAACTTCCCTAGCCCCTGTCACACCAGCTTTGTAGTTTCACCTAAACCACCAGTGTGATTACCCTTCCACTACTCTGCTATTACCTCAGCCTCCGTGCAAATTATTTGTATACACACATTGTCTTGGTCACTGTAACTTGGTAACCAGATCCCCAAAGGTAAAAAAAAAAAAGATGCAAAGAAAAATGGACTTAAAAAAAACATACTTTAGTAGCAGTTCTGATGGAAATGAAATGGAATTTAAGGTGGACATAAGATCTATGGGGAAAAAATACCCCCACAGAATCCACATACTGTGCCTTATCTAATATAGTCATAGATTGTGTGCCTACGTAACAAACAAAATAGCTGTACACTTTCCTAGTCTTCATTCATTAAAACTATATTTAACAAGGGCCTAGGTACTAGGCATTCCAAGCTCAAGAAATACAATATGAATGAAACAGAGACTCTGCAGTCACTGGTTACATTCTACAGGTATTATCTGCCTTCCACGCAAAAATCAGATGGCTAAGCATGTTGGGAGGCAGGGGTGAGGACAGAGGACAGGGTAGGTAGGGCATGGAGAACAGGCCAGGGGTGCTCACTCCACTGAGAACTTAGCAAAGCTTTACTCAAAAGGTGACCTCTAAGCAGAAAGCAATCGAAAAGCCAGCCCTATAAAGACCTGGAGGAAAAGCACTGCTCCGGGGTCAGCAAGTGAGAAGGTTCTGGAGATTACCCTGGATGATACGTATGCAGAAGAAAGAGCAAAAGTCCAGAGTGGCCAGGAGAGAGAGTAGCAGGAAGTGAGGTCAGGAACGTGGAAAGTCGGGTTGTTTAGGGCTTGGCAGTCAGTGTAAGAACTTTGTCCTTTAGTCTTCAGGGAAATGAGAAGCCATTAAAGTTAAATCTAAGCGAAGGAGTGGCACATCTGATTTATGAACGATTTGTTCAATACCTGTGGGAAGAACAGATTCCAGAATGGCAAACGACTGAGGCTGAGAGGTCAGATAACCAGACTGGGAAGTCATGTAGGGCCTGAGGGAGAGGACTGTAAGACCACTCCAAGATGCCTGGCCCGGGAGGGTGTGATTGCTACTGCGTGAGACAAGACTGGAAAGAACACTTCCACCCAGCAAACTGGAAGGAAGGTGGGAGCATATGGAAAGATTCCGGGATCTGGTTCAGGGTGTCTTTTTAATATCCAAGCAGCTATTCTCAGTGTTCAGGTCAGATGGATGTAGGAATCTAAATCCAAAAGACAGAGGAATAAGGCAGGGGGTAGAAACTGCACTTGTGTGCATATAACATGTGTTTGCACACACACCCATAAGTCTATATATAAAAATATATAGCCGGGGCCAGTGGCTCACATCTGTAATCCTAGCTACTCAGGAGGCTGAGATCTGAGGACCACGGATCAAAGTCAGCCCAGAGATGTAAAACATCAAGGGGGGCTGGGAATATGGCCTAGCGGCAGAGTACTTGCCTCGCATACATGAAGCCCTGGGTTTGATTCCTCGGTACCACATATCTAGAAAAAGCCAGAAGTGGCGCTGTGGCTCAAGAGGTAGAGTGCTAGCCTTGAGCAATAAGAAACCAGGGTCAGTGCTCAGGCCCTGAGTCCAAGCCCCAGGACTGGCAAGAGACTTACCTCCAATTAACCACCAGAAAAGTGGAAGTGGTACTATGGCTCAAGTGGTAGAGCCCTAACTTTGAAGTGAAGAGCTCAGGAACAGGGCCGAGGCTCAGAGTTCAAGGCCCACAACCAACCAAAAAATACACACACACACAGATGTAAAGCCTACATGCCCCTACATGCCTGATCATAAAATAGTATTTATTAAAATGAATTCCAGGAAATGGGAACAAGAGGGTTTTTTTTCATTTCTTGTCTTGTTTGTTCATTTTTCTGTCTTAAGGGAGTAAGAGGACACAAAAATAAGAGGGACAAAGGGTGAACAAATACAGCAGAGATACTCACTGAACACTTGCTGAAAATGAACTATATAACGTGTGGGTGGAACGAGGAGGGAAAAACTGTGAGTGAGGGAAGGGGTGACACGGTCCAAAAAGAAATGTATTCATTACTGGATTTCTGTCACTGTAACCCCTCTGAACATCACCTTTACAGTAACTTATATATGTACATAACTATATATATGTATATATACACATGCACTATTAGCATATATGTGATATTTAAAACAATGAGGCTGTGTATAGAAGAAGAGGATCAAACTGAGTCGAGGTAAGTTAAGAGCAGAAATCTGAATAAACTTCAACAAGACAGAAGAGGGGACAATGAAGTAGGAGAATAATCAAGTGCAGTATACTGCAATCTAAGTGTATGTTCAATAAAACTGAAGTCTTTCTGTATATCCATTTATTCATTCAAATGTCTATTGAATGTTGGCTACATCACACACTGAGGAAATTAACACTGTCTCTGCTTTTGGTGACTGCAAATCTGAAAGGGATAGGAATAAATAACTGTCAGAAGAGTTGTTCTCAATGAAGTACAGGGCATTTTTGGCAGTAAGGGCAATTGAGATCTTGCAAAGTCCCGCAAGGCTTTCCTGAGGAAGTGATGTGGAAGAAAAGACCAGAATGAGAAATGAAATGCGGCCGAGAATGGGAGGATGGAGACCAATGGAGAGTGAAAGGAAGGGTAAAGAAAGTATCTGCAAAACCCAAAGTGAAGGGACAGTGCCTCTCTCTGCAGATCTCAAAACCAGTATAGAAAGGAGGGATGAGACAGAAGAGCAACCCAGACTACTGGAGTCCTTTAAGACTTCTAAGGAGTATAAACTTTATTTCAAAGGCAATGGGGAGCCAGAAAATTGTCTTCTCTGGGGGAATATAATGATCCTCTTCCTATTTCAGGAGCATCATTGATTATGGCAGGGACCAATGTCTGGAAGGGGGAAGGATGGTTTCTTGGGAAGCTGTTTCAACAAGTTCATCAGCAAGGTGCAGCTGACCTGAACTCAGGTAGTAGCAGTAGGGTTTAGGAATGTAGACATGAGAGGACTTTGGCTATGAGAACTGAAGAGAAAGGAGAGTCGAGGACAATGACCTAACATTTCACCCCGACAAATGAGTGGATGACACTACTGCTCACAAGAGGGGGAGCTCAGAAAGAGGGGAAGGCAACTACTCCATGATCAACCAACAAGTACTTTTTTCTCAGCCATACACTTCAGTCATAGGCTAATCTTAGCCTAGGTGAAGGAGCAAACCACAAAAATGAACTAAATGAATTAGCAATAATATGGTAATATACAATAAGATGGTGACACTGAAAATGTGAACATGGTATTTAAAAAGGAAAAATAAATCATGTGGTATAAAGCAAGTTTTCACTTCTTTAATAATAGGCAAGTTGAATCCAGAGGATCAAAAGTATGGAAGTATGGATATGGAAGAAAGTGACCATATCACAGGATTCAAACAAGAGTCTACATGAAATACTAAAGTCAAAGTTATTCAACGCTTGCTTTCATAATACTACAGATCAGAGCTCCTACTATACACACACACACACACACACACACACCTTATATGGTTTCTGATGGATGCCAATTTAGAAAAGCACATACATATTTATCAAGAATATAAATTTGCATAAAGACAAACTGCTATTTTTAGTGTATAATACCAAGACATATTGTAGTCTACTCAGTATCATGATTCTTTATTTGAAAGGGGTTAACGGTTGTTTGGAGTCTTCCAACATGTTCTTAGGGGTAAGTTGCTAACTTAATTCATTTAGCAATTATCAGATTGTAATATTTAAGATAGATAAGAAATCTGATTTTAACAAAGCAATACACCTTAGTCACAGAAGGTGATGAGCTAATTCGGTAAGGCATGAAACACAGACACCTACTATTTTACTCTTGGTTTCTTCTGTTCCACAAAGTTAGTGTTTCTGGCTGATCAACATTACTATTAAGAGATATATCTTGGGGCTGGGAATATGGCCTAGTGGCAAGAGTACTCGCCTCCCATACATGAAGCCCTGGGTTCGATTCCCCAGCACCATATATACAGAAAATGGCCAGAAGTGGCGCGGTGGCCCAAGTGGCAGAGTGCTAGCCTTGAGCAAAGAGAAGCCAGGGACAGTGCTCAGGCCCGGAGTCCAAGCCCTAGGACTGGCAAAAAAAAAAAAAAAAAAAGAGAGAGAGAGAGAGAGATATCTTGTGTTAGTTGTAACCAATATCTTGTGTCGGTTAAAAAAGTTACTATCTCAACACACTAATTTATTATTCAAAAATATTCAGGGATCTAGCCATTGGTTTTCAACATTTTTTAAAGAGTGGCAGTACTAAAGAATGTAGTACTTCCAAGATTAAGCACAAAAAATTAAGCATAGAGTCCAAGGTACCCAATGGGTTACAGTGTCAATTCTGTGTTATAAAAAAAAAAAAAATTCACAAGATGTGAAGTACATGAGAGGCAGAAATAAGTCCGTGTCATGACTAACAAAGCAGGCATTTCTAACAGCACTGAAGAATTTTGACAAATAGCTAGTCTTTAAAAAGCCCAATGATATCAGTCTAATACCAAATTCTAGTACTGTTTATACTCTGTAAATGAGCAAATTACAGTCAATATTGTTTCTTCCTGACACACTAAAAACAACAAAGCCAAACCAGCAGTAAGGTCCAAATGAAAATAAATTTCACAGCCTTTTTAAAAAGCGCGTAACTGTCACTGTTAATAAAAACCAAGTGTGCGACTAACTGGAAGCACAGCTTTCTAACAAAGGCTAAAATGATATAAATTCTTGATTTGGTGACATATTTTAAATGACTAAAAATAATTAAAATAAACATTAGTTCTTGCAAATAGTATGCAAATAGCACGCTAATTAGAGTATTCACAGACAATGACAAATAAGGCTTTCAGTCTACAGTGCATATTATTATGTAACTACAACACATGTTAAGCAATCACCAGGTTGTAGGTAGGCCTTCTGAAAGGAGTTATTATGGTTTACCATGATCAGAGGATTGTGGTGTTATATTTAATCATGCTTTACCTGCAAGCAGGTGTTTACAGATGTCAAAAAGTAAAATACTGATTCCAAACGTAAACCTGCCGTTCTGCCTAATAAACTGTACACTAGCCACACACGTTGTACCTCCTAGTATTTCTGCACAGGCTCTCTATTCCAACACGAGCTAAGCTGCAGGAAGCAAGTTTCTCTGCATGCTTTTACAAACCAAAATTTCACTTCAGATGCACGTTCATCAAAATGCCCAAACACACACACTTGGGACTAGACGTGTTTCAAGGACCACGAAGTTAAAATTTAACAGGAGAAGGAAAACAAACAGTGAGACAGTGAAGGCTCATTTGGAAACGGTTACTGCCATCTGTGACATTTCAATAAAAAGAGAGACATCGCAACAGTAAAGTTTTAAAGATGACCACATTTAGTACATTCAACCAGCACACTGCAGAAACCATGCACAGCAACGTAAACACGATATATACCTCAAAGAAATAAGCTCCAAATACACAAATCTCCAAATTCAAGGAGAAAAAAAGAGATAGGAGAAGACAATAAGGCATGTGGACGCCATCAATCAATGGATTTTCTACTGAAAAAACACCAATTCAAGAAACCTGGGGGGAAATCACCTGGGCCTTCTCAAGATGCCAATCTGAGCAGCAAGGCAAGCCACCTGACAAACAGGGCAGCCCACAGAACTGGGGGGCCGGGAAAGGCAGGCATAAGAAAAAACATAGTAAAGGCAGGAAGATCTGCAGGGGGTTGGAATGACAACAGGAGGGCCAGAGCTGTGCCTATAACTGTCCAAGGTGAAAGACTCCTTTTCCTTCAAGCAGCGATCTGCACCAGAATCAGCCAGGAAGGCCTGTCCACAGGGAAGATCCAGTTCCAGGTGCAACAAGCTGACCAGCTGCCTCCACCTGGGGAGCAAACCTCCCAACAAACACTCCCCAAGTGCACCAAGCCGCCTCCAACCAGTTCAACCCCCAAAACACTGAAGGATGGATGGAGACTGAGGGAAAGGGGAAAGAAAACGCCTCCTTGTCTGGTTCACAGCCACTAGAGATGGGTGCATTCCGCACTCCCGGAAGGGGTCACCAAGAGGAGAACATTTCAAAGGAGAGACGCGTTCCTGCCAAAGAATCACTGCAAGTCCCTGGAAACCAAAGTGGGCCAGGCCCCACCTCACTCACTGCCCCGCCGCTGGGGTGCTCCCAGCAGCCAGCTCTTAAGACCCAGGGAGCCCCTCGTGAAGCCTTAGTGGCAGCTGATCCCCACCCACTGCCAGACGGGGCTCTCAGACCCAAGCCACCGCCCAGCTGGCTTACCTCACTGGCAGAGGCCCCAAGGGCCTTGAGTTTGTCACCATCTCCCCCAGGCAGCCCAGTCGGACGTGTGGCCATCATTTCATTTCAAATTGCAAAGAAGGGACAAATCCTTTGGAGTCCACATTGGGGGTGGGGGGAGGTGGGGTGCCACCACACACCAAAAGGGGCACACAATTCCACACCAAGTCTGGGGAGTAGATGCCGGGCGGGGGAAATTCAAACACGGTGCAGGGAATGCAGGTTTCCCCCCTTCAACTGACTTCGCCCTCTTCTTCCATCTTTCCAGATTTGCAAAACAAAGGCGACAAGTCCCCTTTGGCAAGCTAGTGTCCCCGGCCAACTGCAGAACAAGGTCCCCTTTCCCAGCGAGTGTTACTCCGGAGGCCCGCGAAGAATCCGAATAATGGGTCTTCCAGCAGCGTCAGCTTGCGAGGGGATCCCGCCTGGAAAAGGGAGAAGTTAAAGGGCATGAACTTTCTCCAGGCCGGCCGCCCGCCCGCCCACCCGCACCAAGGGCACCAGACGATCCGAGCCGCACGCACGAATGAGCGGGGCCTCGCGTGCAACAAATCAACACCAGCAAAATGAAACCACAGACACCTCAGTTTTAGGAAGGAAGTTATATATGAGATATACACATATATATGAGAAAGCTCAGAACTGTTCACTGGTGGGGACCAACACGCTGCCTTCAAGAAAACAACACAAAATAACAAACATAACAACAACAACAAAAACCCACTCTGGGCTCCGGTGCACTCCATTCCCGCATTGCCCGGGCCGCGCCGGGGGGTGCGGGGGTGCAGGGCGGTTGTGTCGACATCCCCCCCCCCCCCGGGACGCGTCCGCTTTAGGGAAGTTTTTCTCCCCACCGGGTGAAGATCGGGCAGTGCTTGGGGTTCCCCTCCCCAGCCCTTTCCAGCCCCCCCATCCTCTCTACACACAACCCGATCGCTCCCAACTCCCCCCCCAAAAAAAGACCCCCACCAAACCGACACAAAGCCAGCAGCTGGGAGCGGGCGCGGCGGCGTCCCCGGGCGGCCCAGCGCCCGGGCCGGCGTCCCCGCGGAGGCGGCTGTTTTCCTTGGCCCGCGGCGGGACTGGGTGGGGACCGGCGGGCCGGGCTCGGCGGGGAGGCGTGGAGCGGCGGGTGGGACGCCCAGCCGCAGCGGCTCCGCGCGCCGACCCATTACCCTAGAGCCCCCAAGACGGAGCGGCAGCCCGGGCAAACTTTTAGCTCGTGATCGTTCCACCCCATCGCCACTCAGCGAGGCAAATAAAAAAAGAAGAGGGGTGGGGGAGGAAAAGAACACCACCAGCCAGCCACCCACCCACCCCTCTCGATCCCCCGCCCCTTCCAGAGGCGGGCCGGGGAGCGCGCGAGCTCCCCGGGAGAAGCGGCGGGGAGCCCCGCGGTAAAGACAAAACGGGCGGGCTCACCTCCTCCGTTCCTTCTTCCCCGGGCGCCCGCCCGCCGGCTCGGCCCAGCTGCCCCGCGCCGCGCGGCCACAGCAGACGGGGGGTGGGGGGGACGGACGCGGACCGGGCGCCGGGCCCCGCCGGGACGCGCTAGGCCGCAGCTCGGTTAATATTCATGAGCAGCCCGGGCCGCCCCTCCTCCACGGCCGGCCGGCCAGACCCCGGCGCCCGCCGCCGGCCTTTGTGCCCTTCCCTCCTCCGCCGGCCCTCCCTCGCTCGGCACACGCGGGCGCGGCCCTCGGCTCCCCGCGCCTCCGCCTCCGCTCGCGGCGGGCCCCGCGCCCAGCTTCCAGAGGGAGGTGGCGAGGAAGGGCGGGGGGGGGGAGGGAGCCCCGCGGCGGAGACGGAAAAACGAACCGGACCACGCACCGGAGGGAGCGGGGCGGGAGGATCCTCGCGGTCCGGACGGCGCCCTCCGCACCCAGCGTGAGCCGGGACGATCCGGCGGGCCGTGCGCTCCCAGGCCGCCGCCGCCCCCGGCACCGCGGCGACCTGCCCCGGCTGGCCCCGGGCGCTCGGCCGCCGCGGGAGGGCGTGGGGCGGGGCGGCGGCCGCCGGACTCTCCCCTCGCCTGGCCGGGCCCGGGCCCCCGCTCCGCGCGGCGCCCACGATCGCCGAGTGACAGGAACGCCTGGCTCCGCGGCGGCGGCGGCGCGCGGAGCTCGCTTCCCGGGGGCGGATTTCTCGCGTCTTCCTCCCTGGATCCACCTCCTCCCACTCCACCTCCTTCCCCTCCCCTCCCCAGGGGAGGCTCGGGGCTGAATATTTTCTGTCTTGAATAATACGGTCCCTGAGAACCGACGCCGGGGAACGGGGATTAGCGGGAGCGCAGGGGGTGCCCGTCGGTCCCCCCCCTCTTCCCAGGGTTGCACGGGGATCTGCACGCCCCGCCGCACCCCGAGACCGGGCACACAAAACCCTCCTCGCCCTCGGCCACCTCCTGAGCCCTGCACGGGACCGGCGGGGAATTATCCCGGGGAAAGACACTGACGCGGAGCCCCGGTGTTGGACCGAGTGGGTGGGAGCTGGGGGTGGGGGGTGGAGAACGACAGACAGCCGTGTGTCTAGACGGAGGGATCAAAGGTCCCGGACTGCCGGGAGCATGTCTGGATGACCTGGGGTTCCCCCCCACACACACGCACACACACCCCGGCCGCGGGTGGAGCGCGAGGCCGCTGCGATGTGGGGCTCCTAGATAAGGGAGTGTCCTCCCCGCGCCAGCGAACTGCCTTCCCCCGGCGGGAAGCGTGGGTGAGGGGGTTAGGTAAGCAATGAAGGGGTCGCTCATTCCATTCTTTCCTTTACCAAATAAAATCCCCCCCCCCCAAAAAAAAAAACAAATCTGCAGAGCCACTGGACGAATGCCGTGCGGCTAGCGGAACCCCGGAGCGCAGCGGGCGCTTCCCTAAGCGTCCCAGTCGCCGCGGCTCCGGATCCCGAAGACAGCCGCCGCCCCTCCGTGGCCAACTCCGCGGCCAGCCTCGGGCCTCCGGCGGCTAGCCCCGCCCCGCCGCGCCTCACAGCATCTCCCGCTGCAAATTGCCCAATCCTGAGACGCGGGGGGAGAACACGAGCCAATCAGGAGCTGCTGACTCAGGCTTCCCTCCACCCTTTGCCCCGCCCCCGTGGAGACAGCTCCGCCCCTCGGTCTGTCCGCCCCGCCCTCCACTCCCGTCCCGGGAGGTGGCTCTGCAGCTGGGTTCCTGGTCTGCCTGAAGTTGGGAGTCCCCGGCCCTGGCGGCGGCGGTGTTTGTCACCTTGTCGCCCTCACCCTCTCCCCCTTCTCAGCACACCCCTCCTCTCTTCCCCAGTCCTCCCGCCGGTGCTATGGAGGCTCATTTTTATCCTCACTTCAGTGGGGGACTGCGAGCCATTGTCTGATCAGCTGCCACCTCCATCCAGAGGGAGAAAAGAAACAATACCGAAAAGCTGTGGGGTGTCATACCCGGTCCTTGCCACACTGCCTTCTGACAACTCAGAGACATGTCTTCCCCACTTTATAGCCCACCGCCTAGGGTCTTGTGTCTTGATGGAAAAAAAAAACAAAACAAAACCCAAAAATCACTCCCTAGAGTTGGAGTACTTGTGCCTTGGTTTCTTTCCATATAGGGGAAGGAGCTAAAGGAATTTACAATTAAATTCTTACACCTGCTCAGAGGAAAGACCTTGTTGTCAAGTAAAAATGATCATGTAAAGATGATGGATCACTAGATTATCTTTATATGGCCAGGAAATATGCAGGCTCCTAACAGTCCCTAACCTGAGTAGTCTGCCAAGTAGCCAAGAATGAAATAAAGAACAAAAGAAAACACAGGGTGGGGCTTGGGTAATTTGCTAAATAGCCAGCTGATCTATAGCTTATCTAGTTTGGTACTGTTGGTTAAATTAATACAAAGTGAGCTAGACATTGGAGACTCATGCCTGTAATACTACCTACTCCAGAAGCTGAGATCTGAGGATCAAGGTTCAAAGCCCGCTCCTTGAGACTTTTATCTCCAATTAACCACCAAAAAGCCAGAAGTGGAGGCAAGGCTCCGTAGAACACCAGCCTTGAGTGAAAAAGCTAAGGGAGACCCCAAGCCCTGAGTTCAAGCCCTAGTACACACACACACACACACACACACACACACACACACACACAGTGAATAGGCATAAACTGAATGCCTAAGCTAAGGGTATTTGGCTTAAAGTTTTTGTAACAGAATTGTTTTGGAGAAGCTTTTCTGTTTTCTACAAGAGTAAAATACTGCCCATGAGAGGAAGGATTTTAGAAATTGTTGTAAAGAAACAGAGAGTGGAGTTAACATTCCTATTTAAACCAAATTATTATTTATTTGTAAATGCTACAGCTAGTAAGTAATTAATAGTGACTGCTGTCTAGATAGCACTGTCTCATGATAGGTCTTCCTCTAGAAGTTTTATGTAAAACTTAAGGGGAAAAATCACATGTCTGTGGCTCATGCCTATTATCCTAGCTACTCAAAAGACTGATCAGGAGGTTTGAAGCCAGCCATTATTTTGGAGACTCCGTCTCCAAATAATCAGCAAAGGTAGATAGGGCTCAAGTGGTCTAGTACAGGCCAAGCAAGCATGAAGTCCTGAGTTCAAACTCTGATATACTGGCAAAAACAAAACAAAACAAAAAAACACAAACACAAACCAACAAAAACCCTTAATGAGACTTAATGAGATAAGTATGCAGAGGGGAGGAGATTCAAGCCTAAGAAGTCTAGCTCCAGAGTCTATTATTTTGTTTATAACACTATGCTATCTTTATCATCCTTTGTAAACCTTATAAAACAGTATGCTAGGACCAGTGGCTCATGTCTGTAATCCTAGCTACTCAGGAGGCTGAGATCTGAGGATTGTGGTTCAAAGCCAGCTCTGGCAGGAAAGTTCAAGAGACTCTTATCTCCAGTTAACCAACAGAAAACTGGAAGTGGAGCTGTGGCTCAAAGTGGTAGAGCACTAGCCTTGAGCAAAATAGCTCAAAGACAGCACTTAGGCCCTGAGTTCAAGCCCCACAATCACCAACAATAACAAAAAATTATTTAAAAAATAATATTAACAAGCACTTTCCTATGTGCTAATTTTTGAGGTCTATAAATACCAATTTAATCCCATCCCAGGGATAGAGAGGAACATCCAAACTTTGGGAATGTTTTTTATAATCATTATAAGTCACTGTCATGTGTATCTATAAATAGGCTATCTGGACCAAAAAGCATAAAAAACTTACAACTAAGATTTGGAAACTATTGAGTGTGCACAGCAACTTGTTTATCCTGTCTGACTGAGAGCATCAAACGAGATAACAGACATAAAGAAGCTTTCAGAGTACCGAAACATTTTACTTGCTAAAATATGAAGCTTTCAATCATTAAAAATCAGGGACCAAACTAAGAAATGCTTATGAAATAGTTTGTTATCTTCCCCCAACGAAACTCTTTCATCCTAACCTCTTATAATAATTTGATCAATAATTATTAGGAACAATGACATTATTATTTACCCAGTTAAATATATTAGGTCTATTTCTTATTGAAAGCCTTTGCAATGTGTGTGTGTGTGTGTGTGTGTGTGTGTGTGTGTGTGTGTGTTGGTACTGAGGATGGCGGTGCTGTCCCTGAGCTTTTTTGTTCAAGTCTAGTGTCCTACCACTTGAGCCATAGCTCCATTTGTGCCCTTTTGGTGGTTAATTGGAGATAAAAGTATCACAGACTATATCACTAGGGATAGCTTCAAACTGGTATATTCAGATCTCAGCTTCCTGAGTAGCTAAGATTACAAATGTGAGTCACCTACGCCTAACCCAATAATATTTTAATACTTGCTTGAGCTATTGATTATTAGATTCATTCTGGGTACACAGAAGTGAGTCTCATGCCCTCTCATCTGGAAAGTGGGAACCATGGGCCACTCTTCTCCGTCCCTAAGGCCAAGGTGTAACAGGTGTCAGATCAAGCCCTTGGAATTTTCCTCAGCTGTCCATCCTGGTGTTTCTCTCATTAACACCTCCAGCCGAGGGAGGGCAGGGGAAAGGAGCAGGAGCCAAAATTAAATCCTCTAGTGGCTTGTTAACTCCAGTAAAAGATTTAGTGAAACAAAACTTGAGAGTCGTTGTAACTGAGAAAAGATTGGGATTAACTATGGATTTCATGGTTAGTATCTTGGCAGTTTTCTTTATCTCAAATATCATAGATAAGCAAGGGCTAACAGTAATTTTGCCTTTGTTTACCTCTTAAGGCTGAAATTTTCTTCTTTAGCTATAAGTAAAAATAAATATAAACAAATGTGTGATTTTTTATCATCAATCTTTGTACAGTATCCCTTGAAATCATCTCACTGTAACTATATTAATAACAACAACCAGACAAACTTGAAGACTATAATTCTTGCAACACAAGCAAGACATTTTTAGAGATGGGAACTGAATCCTCAAAATCTAAGTTTGGGCTTTGTTAATGACATAATAATACTGTTTGGGTGAACCATTATCAAGGAAAAATGTCAAAGCCAGAAATAGACTCGCAGTGTCCCAGCCCCTGGTCTGAGGTCATTCTGTGATAATCTATGGGTGATTTCTACTCTGAATATAGAAGCTGGCAATTCTAAGAGGCACAAGTGTTTGCCAGTGAATTCCACAAGTGAAATTTGTAATTTTGGATGAAGCAATTACAAAGCTATGTGTCTGACATATTTAAGACCATCGGCTTTCAGAGGAATGTGAAGCTTGTGGAGTTTAGGAAAATACTACAGACTTCATTTCTTATTCATACAATTCCAAAAAGTAGACAGTCTTCTAATATTTCTTTGGAAATATTTCCATATTGAACTGAGCAGCTCCAGAAGTCCCACTATATTTGCACATTATTTAATTATTGTCATCAAGAGACAAGAACGGGGGTGTGGCTCATGGGATGGAGTGCCTGCCCAGACATCACAAAGCCAAGAGTACAAACCCCAGTACTGCAACAAGAGTGATTCTCCACGGTTAACAGCTTCTAAGATTCTTCTTCCCTCCACTCCTATTTTGAGCAACTACTGGAAATTATTTATCAATTAAGTATTCTACAGTTGCTAAACATGTGACTTGTTATTTCTGTTCAAATAATCACTACCTCTGCACATGAGGGTAAGGACACAATTTTATTTCATATATACATACAGCACTAGCAAAATTCCACTGTTTATGACGAAATCAACATTGTAGGCAGAAATGTATAGAGAGAAATAATTTCTTTCCCTTTAATTTATCATGTTCTTTCACACATCATGACTAGAGTATTAGTATTTACTTGGGGAGATAATTTGGTGCCATTAATTAACTACTTGGTTATAAACAATCACATTATTACTTCACTGAGTATTCCTTCTTTCTCTGTATAGATTCTCTAAGGCCGATTCTTGGGGCTCATATTTCTTTTTGAGTCTCCATAATAGCTTCCACAGGTTTGTATACATAGAAATCTACAAAAATTATTCAATAAATAAATCAATGATCATGGCGTATTAATATCAGTAGTAGTAGTGATAGAGACAGAATCCAGAGCCTCACACGGTATTCTTAGGCAAGCACTGAACTATGTTGTCAATCCTGGGTCACTATCATTGATAAATATTTATATCTTAAGAAATTCTTGGCTGACTACTAACTGGCTGGGACCACTAACATGCCTTTGTGAGCATGCCTAGACTGGAAAAGATAATAAATTATCAGAGACATTCGGGCAGGGCGGGGGAGGGGGGCGGTGGGAGGTGGGGAGTAGAACAGTGAGTATGTCCCTCAACTTCCAGAAATGTCAGGTTTTATCTCTTTACCTAACTTCATCTCTGGTGATTGAGCTGCTTTTTAAAGGCTACAACACTTTTCTAAAAATTACTATTACTGGTCTTGGGGTTGTAATTCTAAATTTTCAGGGCATTGATCCACCACCATGCAGGCAACCTTTTCTTCTAGATTCAGATTCTTCTCCAGTACCAGAGACTCGTGATTAAAATGTAGTGGTCTAGCACACAGGCCAGCAGCATGATTAAGAGCATGTTTCTGTATTTGAATAAAAAATAAGACTAAAAAAATCAGGCACAATTTTTATTTTATCCTAAGAATCCTAGGAATCGTGACTGTCATTTCTAATTTTTCTGAAAAATAGGAGGCCAGTTTTTCAAATGTTTCTACCCACTCAACAGGAGCCGGAACATCTTGTGAAAACACTGTTCAATCTGGGTAGAAACCCAAATTACAACCACAGAATTGAAGTAGGTCTTTATCATCTTGGAATAGGATGCTAAATTTCAACTATTTCAACTAGGAAACTGTGCTAGCAGTTGATCTCTACTATAGTAGGCCTAATCCAGAGTAATCAAGTATTTTTCATCATAAATTTCTTTTAAAGTCTTAGCCTTTCCTTTCATCTTCATTGGGGAGATATAGGAAAGATATCCCAAGACCTCTCCATTCTTTGAGTCAATGGAACTCTGGTTATCTTTTAATATCCCTATATCCCCTAGCACTCTAGATAACATTCCACGATTCTCGTAACCGCCTTCATTCCTCACTAATCCCCAAGTCAACTAACCAAGGATTGTTCCTTCAGATAGGAAAACATTACAGAATAATACATAACAATTCACATCTGGCCTAGAGAAGGGTAGATTCAAACTTGCATAACTCCCTCCTCTCAAAGATTATTTCAGTTATATTTATTTTTTCTAAAAAATTGCAACATAAAAAATAAGCATTCAAACTATGCAAGAGCCCAATATCTTATCACAGTTTGTAAATCTACTTTCTCTCCCTCTTGCAGTTTCCATCAAAAGTTCTTCATTAGTTGAATCCAAAAGGAAACCCAAGGTACTAAATGATAATTCATCTACTGTTTATGTTTAATTTACTTTGATGTACAAATAGGAAATCCAGTTAACAAATCCCGATTAAAAATGAAAGGAGTCCAGAGCTGGTGGCTCATGCTTATAATCCTAGCTACTCAGGAGGCTGAGATGAGGACAGCAGTTTGAAGCCAGCCCAATTACACACACACACACACACACACACACACACACACACACACACACACACACACACACAGCTGGCAGTAGAGAGACCTGCAAAAAAGGAACCAAAAGCAAAATAAAAAAGTTGGGGGAGGGAGCTAGGAATATGTTCTAGTGGCAAGAGTGCTTGCCTCATCTACATGATGCCCTGGGTTCAATTCCTCAGCACCACATATATAGAAAACGGCCAGAAGGGGCGCTGTGGCTCAAGTGGTAGAGTGCTAGCCTTGAGCAAAAAGAAGCCAGGGACAGTGCTCAGGCCCTGAGTCCAAGGCCCAGAACTGGACAAAAAAAAAAAAAAAAAAGTTGGGGGAACAGGAGCATCAGGGCCAATATTGGTTTTAGAAAAAATATAGTAAAGATTCTGCCAGTATGTGTGTGTGTGTGTGTGTGTGTGTGTGTGTGTGTGTGTGTGTGTACTTGTACTGAAGTCAGGGCCTGGACATTTTCCCTTAGCTTTATCATCCAAGGCTGTCATTCTATCACTTGAGCCACAACTCTACTCCAGCTTTTAGCTAGTTAGTAGGAGATCAGAGTCTCACAGACTTGCCTGCCTGGACTGGCTTTGAACCTTGAGCCTCAGATCTCAGCCTCCTAAGTAGCTAAAGACTACAGGCCTAAGCCACCAGCACCAGGCAAAATATCAAATTCCAAAGAGAGAGTAAGGGTGCATTATGGAAGAAAACTGGCTCCTGTAAACAGAAGAATAAAGACAAATATTTTATACTTGGAATGTTTCCTACTCTTAATATATTAAAAGTAAACAAAAAAAGATATCAAAGGAGTTAGAAGAACTAAGAGAAGGTATTGAAAGGGATAAGAAAATGCACCCAAGCCCAGACCTGGTGGCTCACACCTGTAGCCCTAGCTACTCAGGAAGCTGAGGCTCGCAGTTCAAAGCCAGCCCAGGCAGGAGAGCCTATGAAACTCTCATCTCCAATGAACTAGTGGCTCAAGAGGTAGAGTACTAGCTAGCCTTGAGCAAAAAAAAAATCTCAGGGCAACACCCAGGCCCCGAGTTCAAGCCCCAGGGACTGGCACTGAAGAAAAAAAAAAAAAAAAGGAAAAGGAGATTAAGGGGATTATAAAAAAACAAAAATATGTATATTAAAAAAATGAAAATATGAGGAACAAATAACAAATTTGATTCACAGAATTTAAAGTTTCTGACAAATAATTTAAAACTAAAACAAAACTTACAGCCAGGTGCTGGTGGCTCTCACCTTGAGAGCTCTAAGGATAAAGGTTCAAAGCCAACAAGACACGAAAGTCCTTGCTATGCTTATCGCCAATTAACCACCCAAAAGTCAGAAGTGAAGGTGTGGCTCAAGTGGTAGAGTGAACATGCTAAGGGACAGTGCTCAGGCCCCGAGTTCAAGCCCCAGTATCGCACATAAAGAAATAAATAGTTCACAGATAAAAATGCAGACTGCTAAGTGTCCCCAATATCTGTTGTCTCCCTTCATAATTATGGCATTTTATCTGAACACCTGCTTCTAAAGCTTTATTTCCCAGCCTTCCTACTAAGTAGGGGTGGTCACATGATTAAAATCCAGGCACTGACATGTCAAAATGTCAGCCAACCATTCCAGAATTCTCCCCTTAAAAGGATTAGGTTTGTGCGTTCCAAGCCCTTCCCTTACAACACAGTGGCTGACAGTGATAAGGTTGCCAGGTTTAGAAAATAAAAATAAAGAGTGCTCAGTTCAATTTGGATTTCAAATAAACGGCAAATTCATTTGTAGTACGTTTCTCCATAAGTACTTTTTATGACTCGTAATAACTGAGACATAGTACAAATTTGTTGGTGATCTGAAGTTCAAATTGAAGTAGTTGCCCTCTATTTTATCTGGGAGCCCTACCAGAGAGTGAGAACTGGAATTATCAGCCTTTCACCCAGAAATGAAGCAACCTGTAGAAGACAACAGAACTGTTGAACCACATCTGAATTGCTTACTTCTGAGTTATTACCTGAAAAAGACACAACTTTCTATGTATCCACTTTTTAAGGTACCGTATTATTTTTTACATCTCTTTTGTGCCAGAATTTGGCTTTTTTCCTAACACATAAAGACTTCCTTGCATTTCTAAGGATTAAAAAGGATTTACCATGCTTCAGGGATAATTAAAGAGAATAATTACTTGAGGGAAATTATTAAACTTGAAGGTGTCCTTGAGCCTGGCACCAGTGACTCATGTCTATAATCCTAGCTACTCAAATGGTTGAGACCTGAGGATCTCAGACAAATCTCAGACTCTTATCTCCAACTGACCTGCTTGATGGGAGGCTTGATTTAGGTAGTAGAGCCCCAGTTGTGAAGGAAAGTACAAGGGAAAACACCAGGCTCTGAGTTCAAGGCCGGACAAAGGCTTTTGAGTTCAATGCCTGCCTTGCCTACATATTGAGGTGATATCTCAAATGAGCAAATGTGTGAGGCACCAGTGGCTCACGTCTGTAATACATTAGAGTATACTGACAGGCCTACATTCAAACACTTGTACACTGATTATACAAGAATACACATTCCCGGGTGGACATTGGAGGTTCCCACCTGTAATCCTAGGTACCCACAATGAGAAGATCTGAGGATCATGGTTTGAAGCCCACTTAGGCTGAAAAATCTGTGAGATTCTTACTCCAAAAAGCCAGAGGTAGAAGTGGTGGCCCAAATGGTAGAATGCCAGCTGTGAGTAAAAAGCCAAGGGACACAGTGAGGATCTTAGTTCAAATCCCAGTACCAACATAAATAAAAACAAACAAAAATATTCATTCTCTAGTCAGGGGCTGGTGGCTCATGCCTGTAATCCTAGCTATTCGGGAGGCTGAGATCTGAGAGTCGTGGTTCAAAGTCAGCCCAAATAGGAAAGTCTGTGAGACTCTTATCTCTAATTAATCACCTAAAAACCGGAAGTGGGGATGTGGCTCAAAGCTATAGAGTGCTAACTTGAGCAAAGGAAGCTCATGTACAGCACCAGGCCCTGAGTGCAGGCCCCATGACTAACAAAAAAAGAAAGAAAGAAAAGAAAAAAGGAATCCTATAAGTGAATCACCTAAAATAGAGGTTAAAAAAGTGTAGCCCCCAGACCAAATCCTATCTGCAATTTGTTTTTGTTATTAGCACTTTGGGGGAAGATGGCCACATTCATTGTCTCAAGGTTGCATTAGCTCTGTAGTGGCACAGTTGAGTAGTTGGGACAGAGCCCTTACGACCTGTAAAACCTAACGTTTTAACTACCTGTTCCTCTGCAGAAAAAGATTGCTGACCCCTGACCAGAAGGAAAAATGTGACTGATCTCAGAATTCTTTTCAGTATTAATTAAGAGCTTGAGTGATGAAAAAAATCTGATTTAACAGATCAACCAAAACTATATGGGCATTCACATTTGAAAGCATCTGAAAGACATTTTTAAGTTTGTAAAGATTCAGGAAATCATCAGCTTTCTCCAAAGTCACTATATAATCTATGAGGACAAGACTCTAAGTAACATACTCTTTAAAAAGTGATCATAAGACTGAGATTGTTATTGTGATAACACAGAATGAAAATGTTATAAATCTTGAGAGAAAAGCACTACAATAAAGTGTAATAATACTGCTACCACTATGGTAGAACTAGAGAAAATCAATACATGTGAAGTGGGAAGGAAAGGAAGGTGGAAAAATATTAATTGCTATCGTTTCTTCAATGGCTATGGGGAGTTAAGGAAATAATATTATTAAGTTATTTAAACTGCCTTCAATAGTAGTTGAGGGGCTGGGAATATGGCCTAATGGTATAGTGTTTGCCTCATATATATGAAGCCCTGGGTTTGATTCCTCAGCACCACATATATAGAAAAAGCCAGAATTGGCACTGTGGCTCAAGAGGCAGAGTGCTAGCCTTGAGCAAAAAGAAGCTAGGGACAGAGCTCAGGCCCTGAGTTCAAGCCCCAGGACTGGCAAAAAAAAAAAAAAATTAGTTGAATGACTAAATAATTAGAAATAATTTAGAAGTAGTAATTGGGAAATTAAATGAAAAGACAAGCTGCAGCTCATCAGAAAACACATACAAACTGATATAAACCCCGGATATATATTGTTAGACGAACTTGTGTGTGTGTGTGTGTGCGCCCGTGCACGCGCATACACAGAGAGAGAGAGAGAAAGTTAACTCCTATTTCCTAGGTAGGGAGCAGAAAATGATCTCTTTTTCTATTTTTCACCACTTTAATCCTGTTATACTAAAATAAGTCCTTGCTAAAACTTAAAAAAAAGAACCCCTAAAAACCAATAAATAAAATAGAAAAGAAAATAGGTAATTCACCAAGAGAAAATACATCTGATCACTTAACATAAGAGGAGATACTAGATGGAGAGAAGAAATGTGAGTAAATACAGTCATAACATTCAAGGTATATATGTGAAAATGTAACTCAAAAAATTGAGGGGATGGGTGTGTTTGAGAAAGATGTGGAGAATGATGAAAGGGATGATCAAGGTACACAAGTTCATACACTGACATGTTGAATTAAAACCCCTCTGTATAACTACTTGAAGATAATGATGAAAAAAGCTTCTTAAAAAGGTAACTTTATTGCTGGGTGCCAGTGGCTCAGGCCTGTAATTCTAGCTACTTGGGAGGGTGAGATCTGAGGATCACAGTTCAAAGCCAGCCCAGGCAGGAAAGTCCGTGAGACTGTTATCTCCAATTAAGCATTAGAAAACTGGAAGTGGCGTTGTGGCTCAGAGTGGTAGAGCACTAGCCTTGAGAGAAAAAGCTTAGGGACAGCACCTAGGTCCTGAGTTCAAACCCCATTACTCTCACACACACAAAAAGTTAGCTTTATTGATTATTAATTGATGTCAGTAAAGAAACGCCATTTTAAAAAGCATGGCCAGTATCATCGGAATAAGGATAGCACAAATTAAAATATAAGACCATTTAAAACCTACCAGACAGAACAACCTGTCTGATAACCTTAAATATGGTTGCGAACCCAAGCTCTGATACCTAGCAGGATGGAAATTTAAATATTTATAAAACTGGGGAGTAGTATTTACAAACCTAGCAGTTCAGGTACTATATTCTGGGTTGGCTCCAAAATCGAAAATGACAATATGATTTCTACTTCCACATTCAAGAGACATCTCAAATTTAGAATGCCCCGATCTTCCCTTCCCACCAGGTGATCAAAACCCAAATATTTTGAGACCGCCTTGACCCCTCTTCCTCCCTCACCTCCCATCCTCATCGATCAACTCTGTCAGCTCTCACTTCAAATTACACTGAGCATCTATCACCTCCACAGATGTCACCTAAATGCAAGCCAAGGCATCTATCACTCGGATGAAGACAATAGACTTTAATATGGCTCTGGCTTCTGCCATTCTCTTTTACCGGGATCTGCCCCCTGCACAAGAGTGGGGGAAACCCTTTCAGAACTTTAATCAGGTCATGTCAATTTGCCTAAAGCCCTGTTGTGGCTTCCCACTACACTCAGCCAAGAAGCCAGAGCCTTTGCAATACTTTACTTTGGACCTATTTGGCCCACTCCAGAGGCTACACAATCTGTTTGCTGTTTCTCCTCAAATATCGCAGGCTTGTTCCCTCCACACCTGCAGCTTACCTGCAGATTCCACCTGTATTTGCCCCCTGGCTAAAACATGCCCCCCACCACCACACCTCATTCACTGGGCCTCCCTTCATTCCATTCAGGCATTTGCTGAAAAGACACTTAATAAAACAGGATTTCCTTGATCACCCTAACTTCAAATAGCATTAGGTCTACCCTTATATTCTCTGACCTCATAGCGTACTCTCGCTCTCTGTCTCTCTGTCTGTCTCTGTCTCTGTCTCTCTCTCCCTCTCCTAGTATTAACTTCCATTGCTGTAACAATATCTAAGATAAATCTAAGATAAATATCTAAGATAATCAGCACAGAAGGAGGAGGAGTGGTTTATTTGGGCTGAGAGAGAAAAGAAGCAGAGACAGAGATGGAATAAGACTTTCTGTAAGGACACGCCCTCCCAATGTCCTTATTTCCTTCTCCTAGGTCCCACCAATGGTTTTACCACTTCCCACTACTATTGCCAATAGCATATGGGGGACATTTAAGATCAAAACCATAAAGACATCCCTTACACTTCAATATAGCAAAGCTATGGCTCAAATGGAAAGAAAGCATTTAATCTTCTGTTTAAAGTAGAAGTCATGCTTAAAAAAACCTTCAAATAATGGTACTTCTTCACTCCCCTTCACCAAGTCACAAACATGAATACTAAAGACAGTTTGGGGTTTTAGAATGTGTTATAGATATAGATTTTGAACAGTGCAATATATTATGAATAAAATATATAGAAATGGTAAAATATATATCTCTAAGTTTGAAATTTAAGGAACTAAAATATGACAGTTCTAACCCTATCCATCTGTCCTTCCTTTCTCTCTTCTGAAGTTGATTTGTACCATTCCTTGATTTTGATTTTGTACTTTCAATGCATATGTATGTATTCATAAACATTACGTCTATGGGTACATAAGTTCATTATGCAGGCCTTACCCAGATTTGATATGTAATATAGCAAAGTTACTCACACTTTGACAATTTGCTTTAAAAAACCAACAACAACTCAGCATCAGTCTTTTTTTTTTTTTTGCTAATCCTAGGGCTTGGACTCAGGGCCTGAGCACTGTCCCTGACTTCTTTTATCTCAAGGCTAGCACTCTGCCACTTGAGCCACAGCGCCACTTTCGGCTTTTTCTGTGTATGTGGTGTTGAGGAGTCGAACCCAGGGCTTCATGCATGCTAGGCAAGCACGCTACCACTAAGCCACATTCCCAGCCCCTCACCATCAGTCTTTTGATATATGTTGAGATATTCATTTATTTTCATCTTCTAAACTTACATTGCCTAAATAAAGCTAACATTATCTATTTACCTATGTAAGAATAGGCAATGTTTCCTTTTTCAGAAGGGAGTATTTCTATACATTTGCTTATAGAAGTATCTTTCTACTATATTTTAATATGTTCTTTCAAAAGTGATTGTTTAGGGAATATCTGCTTCTTCACTAGCTCCACTTATTGGTGATACTAGGATTTGAACCAAGGGTCACGTGCTTACTACCAACTCTACCAGTTGAGCTAAGCCTCAGCCCTATTCCTTGGTAGTTTTGTTTTGTTTCTGCCAGTCCTGGGGTTTGAACTCAGGACTTGGGCACTGTCCCTGAGCTTTTTTTGCTCAAGGCTAGTGCTCTAACACTTGAGCCACAGCGCCACTTCTGCCTTTTTCTGTTTATGTGCTTCATGCGTGCTGGGCAAGTACTCTACCACTAAGCGACAGTCCTAGCCCCTTGGTAGCTTTTTTGAGGATTTGAATCTAGCTAACTTTACTGCCCCAGCTGGGCTCGTTTGATCCTCTAGAGTTGACTTACCTGGCTAGCTAGGATTATAGGCATGAGCTGTTTGTGGCCATTCTGGGCCAGAGGATCTGATTTACCTATTCAGTGTAATGTGCCCACACCTTGGCCAGACATGGATGGGTTGCTACAGGGTGAGTGGAATATTTTGATACCTAGATTTCATATGAAAGTGGAAAAATTCCTTCTTCAAAAAATGGGGTGATGGGGGGAAATGAGGGAGGAGGTAACAAGTTGGATAAGAAATGCATTTGCCTTACATATGAAACTGTAACCCTTCTGTACTTCACTTTGACAATAAAGAAGGAAAAAAAAAGATTTTAAAAAATGGGGTGAGATGTGTCTGGCTACAAAAGAGGGAGGTATGCATTTAGGAAAAGCAGTATATATAAATGTATATATAATCTATAACTGATTAAGTAGCATCTAAATGTGATCAGATCTAGAGTACATTGTGCTTCTCAAATCCAGCTGCACATTCTATACTGGAAATTAAAAAACAAAACAAAAAACAAAACCATCTGAGTCTCAGGCCACCGTGAAGATGATCACTTCTGGTACTCTAGAAGTGGGGCTTAGGCATCAGAGTTTTAAAACTCCTTTCTGGTGTTCCTATCCCCTGGCAGGGCCGAGTCTCTGGAAAGATAAACAGGAGAAAAATGAACAGTTACCTTATAAAAGCCACTGAGAACTTGACGCTTGACCAAGCGTGAGGGCTTGGTAGCTAGTCTTCTTCTATTCTAGAGCATTGAAGAAGGCACTCAAGGAGTTCTTGTTTAGTCCAGAAATGTAAGCCTTCAATTTAGACTTCATTAATGCGCACATGGGTGATGACACCATGAATATCTCTTTAACCATCTGGTAATACAACAGGAAGTAATTCTGGTTTTGTATGAAATAAAACCAGTGGAAAGAGGTGGCAATTAAAGCTTATCTAAATAGCTTTTATTTCCAGTGTGATACAGGAAGGAAGAAATTCATCTTTTCCAAAGGGATGTTTCTCCCCCTCCTCCTCCTCCTCCTCCTCCTCCTCCTCCTCCTCCTCCTCCTCCTCCTCCTCCTCCTCCTCCTCCTCCTCCTTCTTCCTCCTCCTCCTCCTCCTCCTTTTTCTTCTTCTTCTTTCTATAAAAAATATTTCTAAAGCCAAGATATAATTGAGCCATGACTTTTTCTATTAAGAAATAAAGTCTAATACTTCAAAGCTCTTTTTGAGCCCAGGCCTGCTCATACAAGGCAAGTACCGTATGGCCACACACACACACACACACACACACACACACACACACACACACACACACACACACACCGTCCACCTTCTATTTTATGTTTGAGATAGGGTCTTGCTGACTTTTCCTGGCCTGGCCTGACCCTCCTGATTCCCCAGCCTTCACCTCCGGAGCATATGAGATTACAGAGGTGAATCTCCACACCCAGCTTTAATAAAAAAGCTGTAATGAAAAGAAACAAAAAAGCCCAACTTCTTATTTTCATGGAGGAGAATGCAGAAATCCAATAGATAGTCATTTGAGGGAATATTGAAGCCAAATAAAATTCGAAACAAATATATGTAGGACTGAGGATGTAGCTTAGTGGAGGAGCACTAGTCTAGTGTGCTCAAGGACCTGGGTTCTATTCCCAGCACTGCATCAAAAACATAGAGCAAACACTCCATGTACAGAGAACTTGTCTTCAGCTTTTTGATAACAGCCATTCTATCATGTATGAGAGGATACCTCATTGTTAAAATTTGTTTTCCTCATGATTGGTGGAGCTGAGTATTTTTTAAATTATTATACCTGGTTTGTTTTGTTTTGTTTTTTGCCAGTCCTGGGGCTTGAACTCAGGGCCTGAGCACTGTCCCTGGCTTCTTTTTGCTTAAGGCTAGCGCTCTACCACTTGAGCCACAGAACCACTACCGGCTTTTTCTGTTTATGTGGTACTGAGGAATTGAACCCAGGGCTTCATGTATACGAGGTGAGCACTTTACCATTAGGCCATATTCCCAGCCCTATTGTACCTGTTTTTTTCTTTTTATTGTATCTGTCTGTTTCTTTTCAGAGATACCTATTTAGGTTCTATGACTTTAAAATATGTTATAGTTGTTTCCTTGATTGTTCTGTTCTATTCTGTTTTATTTGGTTCTGTCCTGTTATAGTCTATTCTACTCTATTCCTTTTATTTTTGCTAGCCCTTGGTTTATTCCTTTTAATGTTATATAATTTCCTGTGTCTCTTCTCTCTATAGTTTTTATATTCACCAAAATTATTTACGTTTTTTTCTTCCCATGATTTTGAGGTTATATATTCTATTCTCACATTAACTGTTATTTTTACTATCAAAATATTTTGTACTTCATGTCTTCTATCTCAGCTCCAAGTCACTGATATTATTGTTACTAATCATATGTCCTTTAATACTTGCTTCATTTGCTTGAATTCTTTTATGTTTATGTGTGCGTGTGTGTATGTGTGTGCTAGTAGAGGGGCTTGACCCAGGGCCTGGGCACTATCCTTTAGCTTTTTTGTTCAAAGTTAGTACTCTACCACTTGAGCCACAGCTCCATTTCCAGCTTTGGTAGTTAATTGGAGCTAAGAGTCTCATGGACTTTCCTGCCGAGGCTGACATCAAGCCACAATCCTCAGATCTCAGTCTCCTGAGGCTGGGAATGTGGCCTAGTGGCAAGAGTGCTTGCCTTGTATACATGAAGCCCTGGGTTCGGTTCCCCAGCACCACATATATAGAAAACAGCCAGAAGTACCTCTGTGGCCCAAGTGGCAGAGTGCTAGCCTTGAGCAAAAAGAAGCCAGGGACAGTGCCCAGGTCCTGAGTCTGAGGCCCAGGACTGGCAAAAAAAAAAAAAAAAAAAAAAAAAAAAAAGATCTCAGTCTCCTGAGTAGCTAGTATTGTAGTTGTGAGCTACTGGCACCTATTTATCTACCCATTTTTTCCCCTGTTAATTTGAAGAACCTAAAGCACAGTTCCTTCTCTGGTTCTCCACAAAGGGCGAATCTGAGCATGTCTTTTTTTTTTTTTTTATTCTTGAGCATAATATAATTCTCCAGATTTTAGGCACATGACTTCTTTTTTTTTTTTTTTTTTTTTTTGGCCAGTCCTGGGCCTTGGACTCAGGGCCTGAGCACTGTCCCTGGCTTCTTCCCGCTCAAGGCTAGCACTCTGCCACTTGAGCCACAGCGCCGCTTCTGGCCGTTTTCTGTATATGTGGTGCTGGGGAATCGAACCTAGGGCCTCGTGTATCCGAGGCAGGCACTCTTGCCACTAGGCTATATCCCCAGCCCGGCACATGACTTCTTAATCGTGTGTGTGTGTGTGTGTGTGTGTGTTGGTTGGTTGGTTCTTGGACTTGAGCTCAGGGCCTGGGCTCTGTCCCTGAGTTCTTTTGCTCAAGGCTAGCACTCTGCCACTTGAGCCACAGCGCCACTTCCAGCCTAGAGATAAAAGTCTCATGGACTTTCCTGCTCAGGCTGGCTTTGAACCACAATCCTCGTATCTCAGCCTCCTGACTAGGTAGGATTATAGGCAAGAGCCACTGGCACCCATTTTATTTAGCCTAATCATTTACTATGGAAAGATAGATTCATATGCAGCTGTGAATCTGCTCTCATTGGTAAAACCTTGCAAAATTATAGTATAACCAGATTACTGGCACTGTTACTCATGATGGCAACATGTATAACATATAAAGAATCTGCAGAAGCCCTTCCTTTCATAACTTCTCTATTCTTCAATCTTTCCTTAGCTCTTGCTAATTATTAATTTGTTCTCTATTTCTATTCATTTGCCATTTCTAAGACATATAAATGAACCACACAATCTTTTTGGGACTATCTTTTCTTTCACTCAGCATAATTCTCTAGAGACTCATTCAGGTTGTTGTGTGTATTAATAGTTTGTTTTTTTGTTATTACTGACTAGTATTCTATGTGAAAGTGTATCAGTTTTTTATCTCTCCATCCCCTCAAAGAACATCTATCTAGTTTGCATCCAATTTTTGACTGAATAAAAATATAGACAAAACATGTATTTTCTCCAGAGTCTACGTTTCCATTTCTCTGGGATAAATCATCTAGAGCACAAATGCCAGGTTATGGGATTTTAAAGAAACTTCTAGAGAGATGGGGCATGATGACCCATGCCTGTATTTTGAGCTATTTGTGAAGACAGGATTGAGAGAAATGTACTCTGAGGTTACCCCAGGCAAAAAGTTAGGAAGACCTCAAGTATAACTGGCCATGGTAGTTCACATCTGTCACCCCAGCTACATGGGAAGCACAAATGGGAGGACTAGAGTCCAGGAGGACCTAGGCATAAATATGAGTTCCCTATTTAAAAATAATTTAAACAGAAAGGATCAGGGGAGAGGCACAAGTGGTAGAACATCTGCCTAAGCAGCACCAGGCCTTGAGTTCAATCCTTAGTAATACCAAGAGAAACCAAAACAAATCCCACCCCACCCCAAACCAAGCTGATGAATAGATTGTCTATTTTAGCTCTAAACTCAGACTGGGTGAGTGAGGCAACTTCGCTGCATCCTCGCCAGCATTTGTTGTTACCGTTATTTTTATTATAGCCATTGTGGTTCAAATACAGTGATATGCCTCTCACTTGTGATTTTCCTTTTCTTCGTAGCTAGTAATGTAGGATGTCTTTTCATATACTTTTCTTAAGCTTGTTTTTTATATAATGTCCAAGGTTTTAGATTTGGAAAACAGCAAATAGGTACTACAGTTGTCTTTTCTGATGGTTCAACTTTATATAGGGATTAAAGGAAAGTGTTTTGTTCTCTCATTACTAAGATCCAAATGCTAGCATATGGCCATGTCTAACGGCAAGCTTAGCTATCCTCTCCTTCTTCGGTTCTCTAATCTTCAACACAAAAATAGCACCTATTGGGCTGGGGATATGGCCTAGTGGCAAGAGTGCCTGCCTCATATATATGAGGCCCTGGGTTCGATTCCCCAGCACCACATATACAGAAAATGGCCAGAAGTGGCGCTGTGGCTCAAGTGGCAGAGTGCTAGCCTTGAGCAAAAAGAAGCCAGGGACAGTGCTCAGGCCCTGAGTCCAAGCCCCAGGACTGGCAAAAAAAAAAAAAAAAAAAAAATAGCACCTATTTGTTCAGAGGATTCCATGAATGAAACCAGGAAAACCCTTTAATCAATAAACCTTATATTTAGTTATTACAGAAAATTCATGAGCATTTCCCAAAACTGATTAGTATAATTCTATAAAAGTTTAGCCCTTGATTCCCTCTTGGTATTTAATGCTAGAGAAAATAATTTAGATGCTACTTTATTTTTGCCTTTTTAATCTGGGTGTATCAGTATGGCTGATCATACTTGGATTTGCATGCGTGTGTGTGAAATTCCCAACTCTTTGCCTAGTCTATATCCGAAGGTGGTCCTCTTCACCCTCTATAGATGTCTGATATGCTCTCTGGTCTGAAACTGAAAATGATTTTTTAACCCACAGGGGCAGGGGTAGATATGTGATTCTAATTGCTTGAGTTTCTAAGCATGTGCAAGACATGCTTTCTGTACCTGCCCATTTGCTCCTTTAATCATTTCAGGAAATGACAAGAGATGGCCCCATGGAGAGGCAAAACATTGTGAAATGCTTCAAATAGAAGATAGAAAGGAGATTTATTAGCATTTACCCTTCCAAGGTTCAAAGTATATAAATGTTTGGGTAGGGAACGATAAATAAATATTGAGTTTGTATACATAAAGTATGATATATACCCTTTAAGTATAAAGATGAAAAAAGTTTTTTGTTAAGTGATTAGGAGAGGAAAATCAAATAATTACTAATATAGTAATCATTTTATAGAATTTCTCAATCACCATCTAACATTTCAAAAGATACCTACAAGGGCCTGGGGAGTGTGGCTTAGTGGTAGAGTGCTTGCCTAGTATGCACGAGGCCCTGGGTTTGATTCCTCAGAACCTCATAAACAAAAAATAGCCAGAAGTGGTGCTGTGGCTAAAGTGGTAGAGTGCTAGCCTTGAGCAAAAGAAACTCAAGAACAGTGCCCAAGTACTGAGTTCAACCAAAAAAAAGAGAGAAAAGAGACCTACAAATTATATGGTAGCACCTTTATAATTTTTTATATTTACTGTATAACAAATATGATATAGAATTCTAAAATAGTTTTGACCAAATGTACGAAGCTTTATATATAGTAAGACTGGCAAATAAATAATATATGTATTGAAAATAAAATATATGATTGTTAAACTGAAACTTTTTGTTTGTTTGTTTGTTTGGGTTTTTTTTCTTTTTTTTTTTTGCCAGTCCTGGGGCTTGAACTCAGGGCCTGAGCACTGTCCCTGGCTTCTTTTTGCTCGAGGCTAGCACTCTGCCACTTGAGCCACAGCAACACTTCTGGCTTTTTGTATATATGTGGTGCTGAGGAATTGAACCCAGGGCTTCATGTATACGAGGCAAGCACTTTACCACTAGGCCATATTTCCAGCCTCTAAAGTGAAACTTTTAATTAATTTATTTATTTTATTACCAGTCCTGGCTTTGAACTCGACCTGAGCACTGTCCCTGAGCTTTTTTGCTCAAGGCTAGTACTCTACCACTTGAGCCACAGCTCTGGCTTTTTTGGTAGTTTATTGAGATAAGTGTCTCACTGACTTTCCTACCCCAGCTGGCTTTGAATCACAATCTTTAGATCTTAGCTTCTTGAGCTGCTAGGCATAAGCCACGACCACCCAGCTGAAAAATTTTAATCCCGCACATAACAAAACAGTGAATTTTTAAGAAGGTAAATCCACCACTACTGGGAAAAAAGATATTTGGGTGTTGATGGAAAACATTCAGTATTTCTTTTTTTTTTTTGGCCAGTCCTGGGCCTTGGACTCAGGGCCTGAGCACTGTCCCTGGCTTCTTCCCGCTCAAGGCTAGCACTCTGCCACTTGAGCCACAGCGCCGCTTCTGGCCGTTTTCTGTATATGTGGTGCTGGGGAATCGAACCTAGAGCCTCGTGTATCCGAGGCAGGCACTCTTGCCGCTAGGCTATATCTCCAGCCCTCAGTATTTCTAATGAATGAGAAAAATAGTAAGATCTGAGTGTCAGAACCTATACGATTATAGAAATGCATGAAGTAGGGCTAAGAATGTGGCTTAGTGGTAGAGTGCTTACCTAGCATGCAAGAAGCCCTAGGTTCAATTCCTCAGTACCACATAAACAGAAAAGGCCAGAAGTAGCGCTATGATTGAAGTGGTAGAGTGCTAGTCTTGAACAAAAAGAGTTCAGGGCCAGTGCTCAGGTTCTGAGTTCAAGCCCAGGACTGACTGACTGAATGAATGAATAAATAAATGCATGAGGTTCCAATTTTTTAATTTATTTACCATACTATGTTTTCTTTGTATCTCTTAAAAGCTATTACAAGTAAATAAACTGAAAAAGAATGGCTACTAATTCAATTGAATATGGAACCCATACTGTCATGAACATATATATATATATATATATATATAGCTATACATGGAAATTCTACTTGCTGTTGATTTGTCTGGTGAGAAAGAGGAAGAAATGAAGACGAGCCCTCCTTATTCATGGATTTATTACATGTGTTTTTTGACAAAGCATGATCTAAAATGAATGAATGAATGAACCAACCAGTGAATTGCAAAAGAAACTTGCAAAACCCAAATGCTTAATTCCTATGCATGTGAACCACAGGTTAGAGCCTGTGGAGTAGCTCTCAGTTCTGCCTTCTTATCTGATGAGTTAAAACCTTGTACAATTTGCTGAGTGCTCCCTTGCCATTAATTTTGTGAAAATCTGCCTCCCCCACCAAATCAAATGGTGTTCCCCAAACAGGATAAAAGCAAATGTGCTTAGTTTGAAGTGCTAAATTAAATGTTTTTAGGTGGCATGTATTTAGTGGAAGTTGGATGGCATGATGGGACAGTGAATCTGAAGTACAGCACTGAACAGGCACCCTGAGCATGTAATGGGTTTGCCTCGGTGGTGCTCTTTTTGCAGTTACAAACTCATAGATACTATGGATCTGTTATACATTAATTCCAGCTATAACGGCCTATGCTTGTAATCCCGTCTATTTGGGAGGTGAAGGTAGGAGAATTGTGGGTTTAAGACTGGCTTGGGCAAAAGTACAAGACCCTATCTGAAAAAGCAAAGCAAAGCAAAAGGACTAAGGGTGTGGCTCAAGTGGTATGGTGTTTTCCTAGGACGCATGAGACCCCCAAGTTCAACCCTCAGGAATGAAAAATTAATTAATGAATGCATAGGAAAGAACCAGCCACAGAATGAAAACCAAGAACAGGGAAGTCTTCGATGTTGTAATACTCCAGAGAGGAAATTCTTGGCTACCTCTCATAGGCAGAAAACCACTATACAAACCATGACAAGACACTACCAAGGGAGGAGGTAGGTTCTCTGTTGATATTATCATGCATTTTGTACTTAGGTCTGGGCTACCAAATTCTTGAGACTTTAAAAAATGTACACGCACAAGTGCTAGCATGTAGATCCAAATATACACTTACACTGGTTAATTTTCCTTTAACACAACATAAAATGTCATGTAATAACACAGCTTTAGGGCGCAAGCACAGTTACATATCAAATTAAATGAAAACACAATTATTATATAAATTATACTCATTTGGAAGGAATTTATGTGATCTTAACTTTGGCAAATGCTCTTATGCTTGTTTTTGTGCGCTATTTAGAGTAATGGAGTCTTTTCAGATGGTACAGAACATAATCCTTTGGTCGTTTTAGATGCCCCTTTAACATCATAATTATTGTTAGGTATAAACTGCAATATTAAATCTAAGCTTAGCCCAATTTTCACGGATATCAAAACCTCTTAAAGTTTTAATTCAGTAAGATGGACATTTTGCAACAAACACATTCTAGCTTTTACAGCAAATGGTATCTTTAAATCAAAATACAAATAACACCACATAGTGTAAGAATTAAGCAAAAACAATGATCAGTTAGTAGAGACTTAACTCATCAGAAAAGTCTGTCTGTGCTAGGTAAATCTGTATAAAGAAGTAAGCAAATAAGTAAATAAATAAACCTTAACTATGAGGGATGGGTGTTGGTGGCTCACAACTATAATTTAGGTACTCAGGAGGTTGAAATCTGAGGATTTCTGTTCAAAGCCAGCCTTGGCAGAAAAAACAAAAAACTATGAGACTCTTATCTCAACATATAAGCAAAAGACTGGAAGTGGGAATATATTTCAAGTGGTAGAACATCAACCTTGAATGAAAATATTAAGACAGCACCTGGACCCTGAATTCAAGCCTCAGTATTAAAACCAGAAAGAAACAAGCAAATAATTATCCAAGTAGGCTTTATCTTTTTTTTTTTTTTTGCCAGTCCTGGGGATTGGACTCCGGGCCTGAGCACTGTCCCTGGCTTCTTTTTGCTCTCTGCCTCTTGAGCCACAGCACCACTTCCAGCCTTTTCTGTTTACAGGGTGCTGAGGAATCAAACCCAGGGCTTCATGCATACTAGGCAAGCACTGTACTGCTAAGCCACATTCCCAGCCCCATGACCTCTCATTTGATCTTCACTCATTCCTCTAAAAATGCACTAAGGAAGACTTGACTAAGAACCAGCCTTTTATAATTGCCAAGAATGGAGGTGAATGAGAGATAAAGCAGAGAAGACAGGTGGGGGTAAAAATACAAGACCTTTTAAAAAGCTGGACTACAACTCCTGGATACAGAAGACATTTATGCACCTTCCAAGTTGGACTATATTTAGTAGAGAATTGGGTGTCATGAAAGGTTCTGGAGCATGTGATGGAAGGAATGGCATGTCCAAGGTCTCTTCATGGGGATTAGTCACACAGAAACCTGGTTGGAGGAGGGACTGCTGACCTGGGGCCCAAGTATGGAGAAGAGAAGAAAGTCCAGAGACCTGGAGTGAGGTAAGAAGATAGCTTGATAGGGAAAGCCTGCCCTGCTTGCCAGTGTTGGAAATGGAAGGAGAAATATTGAATAGATTGAATCCAACTGGTGTAAGAGAGCGATGTGGGAAAGGGCACTGGATTGAATATGTCCTACATCGGGGTCAAGTTCCCAGACAACCAGAAAGTATGGCGTGTGGATGAAGGTCAAGACAAGATCAGAACTTCATTAGAAGATATCTGTGAAAGCAAGCTTCCTTTAAATAATATATTCTAGGCTGTTTTTTGCTTAGTCATTTCAGATAATCCCATTACAATTTTCATAGAAAGAATTCCCTTTCAGAATAAAAAGAGTTTTTTCTTACCTGTAAATAGAAATTTTCTTTCCAGGTATTTTTCTTCTTTTATTACCCCCAGTAAAGTTTTATAAATTTTTCTTGTCAATTCTATTTCTTAGTAGGTCCATTCTTACACATTTTATCAGTTATCATGATAAGAATATTTGCCTGTCCATTGTCACCTGCTTTCCTGACATACAGGAGAGCGATCGATTTTATTTGTCTATTTCATATATAACATTGAATTCTATAATTAGTTCTACTAGCTTCCATCCCTCCCTTCCTTCCTTCCTCTCTCTCTCCCTCCCTTTCTCTCTTCCTCTTTCTTTCTTTCTTTCTTTCTCTCTCTCCCTTCCTCCCTTCCTCCCTTCCTCCCTCCCTCCCTCCCTCTCTCTCTTTCTTTCTCTCTTTCTTTCTCTTTCTCTCTCTCTTTCTCTCTCTCTTTCTCTCTCTTTCTCTCTCTCTTTCTCTTTCTTTCTCTCTTTCTCTCTTCTTTCTTTCTCTCTCTTTCTTTCTCTCTCTTTCTTTCTCTTTCTCTCTTTCTCTCTCTCTTTCTCTCTTTCTCTCCTCTTTCTCTCTTTCTTTTCTTTCTTTCTCTCTTCTCTCTCTTTCTGTCTTTCTCTCTTTCTCTCTTTCTCTCTCTCTCTCTCTCTCTTTCTCTCTCTCTTTCTCTCTTTCTCTCTTTCTTTCTTTCTTTTCTCTTTCTTTCTCTCTCTTTCTTTCTTTCTTTCTTTCTTTCTCTCTCTCTCTTTCTTTCTTTCTCTCTCTCTTTCTTTCTCTCTCTCTTTCTTTCTTTCTTTCTTTCTTTCTTTCTTTCTTTCTTTCTTCTTCTTTTCTTTCTTTCTTTCTTTCTTCTCTCTCTCTCTTTCTTTTCTTTCTTTCTTTCTTTCTTTCTTTCTTTCTTTCTTCTTCTTTCTTTCTTTCTTTCTTTCTTTCTTTCTTTCTTTCTTTCTTTCTTTCTTTCTTTCTTTCTTTCTTTCTTTCTTTCTTTCTTTCTTTCCTGGGGCTTGATCTGAGGGCCTGGGCACTGTCCCTGGGCTTCTTTTGCTCAAGGCTAGCACTCTACCATTTGAGCCACAGCTCTGCTTCCTGGGTACCAAGGTACCCAGGGCTTCATGCATGCTAGTCAAGCACCCTACCCCTAAGCCACATTCGCAGCCGTAGCTTCTGTTTTCTTAGCTTGTTTCTCTTCCATTCTAATATGTGTCTATTGCTTTTCTGGTCTTTTCTCATAATTTAGATGCCCAGAGTAATTCTGAACAACAGTGATGACTAAGTGTAGAAACACAGGCTATTGTATTTTCCTAATCTTTGCATACGCAGGAAGTCATTATGTTGTCTCATAAATGAAAAAGAATTTTGTTTTAACTCTATTTGCTTGTTCTTCTTTGTGTGTGTGTGTGTGTGTGTGTGTGTGTGTGTGGTACTGGGTCAATTCTAGGATTCAACTCTCAATTCCTCATGCTTGCTAAGTGAACATTTTTTATCACTTGAGCCATACCTCTAGTCCTTTGGCTTTTAGCTGATTTTTCACATTTGGTTGTGGGGTTTGAACTTAGGGCCTTGGTGCTATCCTTGTGCTTTTCTGCTCAAGGCTAGTGCTCTACCACTGTGAGCCAAAGCTCCGCTTCCATGACTGATTTTTTATTTGCCAGTCCTAGGTCTTGGACTCAGGGCCTGAGCACTGTCCCTGGCTTCTTTTTGCTCAAGGCTAGCACTCTACCCCTTGAGCCACAAGTGCCACTTCTGGCTTTTTCTATATATGTGGTGCTGAGGAATCGAACCCAGGGCTTCATGCATATATGGCAAGCACTCTACCACTAGATCATATTCCCAGCCCCCATAACTGATTTTTCAGATAGAATCTCACACTAATTTTGCTGAGCTGTTCTCTAATGGAGATCTTCCTATCTGCTCCTTGAGACCACAGGTCTGTGCCACTACACCCTTTGTTTTTACTTTATTTTTTTGGTGGCCCTGGGGCTTGAATTCTGGGTCTGGGCGCTGCTGTTCCTGAACTTCTTTTGCTCAAGACGAGCACTCTAGCACTTGAGCCAAAGTGCCACTTCCAGCTTTTTTGAATAGTTTATTGGAGTTAAGAGTCTCACAGATTTACCTGTATGGGCTGATTTCAAACCACGGTCCTTAGATCTCAGCCTTCTGAGTAGCTAGGAGCACAGGCATGAGCCACTGGTTCCTGGCTTGCTTTTACTTTTTTGATGTCCTCATTCTCCCTGCTTTTCAAATCATGCTTAAAAACAACCCCCCCCCCCCCATAGCTTCTCTTCTCTTATTGACTTTCCCCTTTGGTCTTTCTTCTCTATTTCCTTAAGACTGTTCTTTTTTATTTTAATTTTATTGTTTTTAACCTTTTGTGGGGCTAGGAATTAAACCCAGGGCCTCAGGCATGCTAGGTAAATAATTGCTGTACCACTGAGTTACAGCCAGCTGCTCATTCTTGAGTAAGTTGCAAGCTAGTAATACATTATCAATAGAGTAGACTGCCTTGGCTCCGTACTGTATACTGATAGGAAAACTGAATTCC
The DNA here is from genome assembly GCF_023159225.1 of Perognathus longimembris pacificus. Taxonomy (NCBI): domain Eukaryota; kingdom Metazoa; phylum Chordata; class Mammalia; order Rodentia; family Heteromyidae; genus Perognathus; species Perognathus longimembris. The sequence continues at coordinate 24,517,136 of NC_063178.1, read as the reverse complement.
ATTCTTGGATCTGATATTTGATGTGAGGTTAAAATGTTGCTAGTTCAGTAATCAGTTTTGGGGCTGTTTTTGATTAGTAATGTTCTACTCTTCTTATATCAGTCTTTGTACTTCAAAACTGCAGAATGCATGAGAAATTAATATATTTATTAGATTTCTGTGGTGACTATTTATCTGTTGGTTGAATGAGTGGTGAGGTATACAGATATTTGCTCAGATATTATTCTGAATATGTCTATGTGAGTATTTCGGGGAAGGTTAACATATGTAGAGGTGAATTGAATGAAGCAGGGACTCTGCTTTAACCATTTCATAGATGGAATTTGATGCTTAACGGCAGAAATGGCAAACAGAAATATGATTTTTTGACTGGATAAATACTCCCATTGCTCAGATTCCTTTTGCTCATCTGAATCATGAAGGGAATTGTAGTCATTCCTAAATTTGTATGTATATGACTAGGGTTGGGCGAATTAGTATATGAAGAAGTGCTTGGAAAATAGCAAACTATGTATAGATGATAAACATAATATCCAAGAGATTTATGTGTGTATATGTCATATATCATATGTATCATATATATGTGATATTTGTGTTGTTGCCATTATTACCATTTTCTTCCATGTGTAATAATTGACATACAATATCAGTCTGTGTCTGACTCCAATCCCATATTTTACTGTCATTTCCAGAAGGAACAGTACAGTATTATACTCAGTTTCTCTACCAGATTCAAGGGTCATAACTTTGAATGGCAGGGAGAGAGTGGCTATCATGAAAATCTTACTGTTGGGTCCAGGGTAAACCATTCAACGGTTGCGTAAGTCTGTCAGCTTGGAATTGTTGTCCTGCAGGTGTTTTGCTGTGTTGACACAGCTCATGTTTGCTCTGTTTTATTTATTGCTCTTTCATTTGGAGGAAAACAGAGAGAAAACAGGACTCCTACTGCAGAGGGTAGAAAACAATTTATCTATTTAGCAACTGAAGTCCTTAGACAAGTCAAAAGAAGTTAGCAAGAGCTGCATGATTATAAAAGATCCACCTAGAAACACGTTAAAAAGACTAAAGAAGCAGGTGGAAATTGGAACTTGTACCTGGGAGATACCCTTGAAACTCAGAGCAAAAAACAGTAAAAGACAATGTAATTAACTTAAATAAAGTAACTGGTTGTTAAAGTCCAAGCATGCTCACATCTCGGTAGGAAACTCTGAGAACTGGGACACAAACTCTGCTCTTCTGGAGCTTAGAGCACAGAGGAAATGAACATAGAGCAAACCACAATCAAATATCTGTTGCCTTCAGGACACTCACATTCTAGCAGATTTCGATCATGATCAAATAGACAGACTCATTTTACTTCTCAAATGATGTTTTTATTGTGTAAGCACATGGTAAGATGTTGTCTTTAAAGACAGCACAAGTGAGGCCAATGAGTACTCTCTCAGAGAATAATACGGAGTTGTCTGGAAAGGAATAAAGGGTTTGGAAAACATAAACAACTTCTGTTCAACTGTCTGTCCTTGTGCAAGGGGATGGCCCCCGAGAGAGAGCCGAGCGTATAGGAGCAGCCTTCTCTCCCGTCTCAGATATGAAAGGCATATTTGTGCCTGCTGGAATGAGAGGTATGCGTGGTATGAGAACAGGACCCAAGGCCATTGCAGGGCGTCCAGTTGCAAGGCACGCTTGCTTCCTGCCGGCCAGGCTCTCGGCTCCTGGATGGCTTGCATCCAGTCCTTCTGCATCTTGGAATTAGCAATGTCGCTTCATCTTTATTGTGTGGAATTTGGTTTCCGTCTTGAATACACTCATTCTCATCTGATGTGTTTGCCATGTTTGATATTTTCTCAGAATCTTTACAGATGGCTCAGCAAGTTTTTGTGTTTCTTAGCACTTAAAAAATTATTTCTGTGGTACTGTGGAATTGAACCCAGGGCCTCCTGCATGGTAGACAAGCACTCTACCACTAAGCCACATCCCTGCCTCTTAGTACTTTTAACTCTTAAATTAAATAAAGGCTCGGAAATATATACCCCCTTTTAAGGTGGGCAGGTATAGTCATAATACACATGTGGAAATGCAACCAAGTAAGTTGAAGGGATGGGTATCATTTGTTTAAAGCTCATAAATAAGAGATACAAGCTGTGAATTATTATCTATAACCTGAAAAGGTTAATATTTATTTAACTTTTTGTTGCTGTTTTGAGTGTGTGTGTGTGTGTGTTTTGAGACAGGTTCTTGCTATGTAGCTAAGACTGGCCTTGAACTCACAATCCTCCTTTAAAGACAAAGTATTGGGATTACAAGTGTGTGCAATTCCTCCTGACTTGTTCTTTGAGATAGGGTCTTACTTGTTATATATACTTCTTTCATGCAGGCTGGCCTTGAACTATGATTTACTATCTTCACTTCCCAAGTAGCTGAGATTACAGGCATGACCTCTGTGAGCCATTATACCTAGCTTCAATCACCTCAATAGCGCCCCCAGCTGGGGGCTGAGCTTTCAATACCAAAACCTTTTGGGAGACATTTTATATCCAAAACACAATAACTTTGTTCCCTTAATATACTGTTTGGAGACTAATCAGCATGATTGTTGTGGTTATTTTTTTTTAATCGTGAAATAGTATTCCATTGTATCAATTTCCATGATTTGTTTATCCATCCAATTGTCAACGGATAATTGGTTTTTCAGGTTGGAGATTTATAAATAATGCCAAGAATTGTTTGGACAACGGTTTTATGGAAATCTTTTTTTTTTTTTTTTGCCAGTCCTGAGGCTTGTACTCAGGGCCTGAGCACTGTCCCTGGCTTCTTTTTGCTCAAGGCTAGTACTCTACCACTTCAGTCACAGCTCTACTGCTGGCTTTTTGGTGGTTAATTGAAGATAAGCCAGTCCGGACTGGCTTTGAACTATGAACCTCAGATTTCAGCCTCCTGAGTATCTAGGATTGTAGGTTTGAGCCACTGGTGCCTGGCATGGTTTCTTTTTTGATAAATGTGGATTTGAATAACTTGGAGTTTAGCTATTGCCCTATGTTTTCTTGTAAACATTTAGTTCTAGTTTTTGTTTATATTTACAATTTAAATCTAATAAATTTTGTGTTTGTTGCTGGAGGCCACAAATTTAACTTTTTAAAACCAGCATTGAGCTTGTACTTGCTATATAGATGTGCTAGTACTTGAGCCACGTCCCCAGACCACAAAGTTATCTTTTCTTGTTCTTATCTTGATAGTCCAGAGTCATTTACTGGAAAGTTTCTTTTTCTCATTACATAATGTTGAGATTTGTGAATATCAGCTTACTGTGTGTGTTTGGATTTCCTTCTAGACTATTGTGCTTCATAAATTCCATAAGGTTTTCTACATGGAGCATCAGATCATCTGTGAGCAAAGCCAGGATTACTTATTTCCACCCAATCTGGATGCTTTTCTCCGTTTCACAGGTTATAAACTCCAGAAAAATGGTGAGCAGCAGTTGGAGTTCTGAAAGAAACATTTGTTTCTAAACCATGTTATGAACAACATATCCTTGATTATATGTCATATATGCATTCATTTCCTTCATCTAACTAATGGTTCAGTGTTCTTGACAGTTATTCAAAAATTAATTTTCTTTTGTGCTAGTCGTAGAGCTTGAATTCAGGACTTCAGTTTTTCGCTTTTCACATTTTCCCCCTCACAGCTAGAACTCTACAGCTTGAGCCACAAGTCTACTTTTGACTAACTTTTGGTGATTAATTGGAGATAAGAGTCTCACAAACTTTCCTGCCTGGGTTAGCTTTGAACCTCAATCCTCAGATCTCAGCCTCCTGAGGAGCTAGGATTACAGGCATGAACCACTGGTATCCAGCTTAATATTTTTATTAATAACACTTTATGACTATACTGTACTAGTGCAAAGGCCGAGAAATGGATGCTTGTTGTACCAAAGTTGTCAAATACCCAGAAAGGCACAGGTTTTCAGTGAGGGGTGTAGAAAGGTCTGTCTTGTTCGAGAACGTTTACTTTCCTTGAGAAAGAACAAAGATGCTGGTAGACTTGATCACTGTCTTAAATGAAGAGCTAAGATGTGTCAGTATGTGCTGTTGTCATCTTTAAGAACTTCTAGAATAAATAATCAGAGAGACACATAAGACTATGACTGCCTGAACTCTAGAGTCATTTGGTATCTGTGAGTCTTATCTTGGGTCTTGATTCCTCCAATGGGCAATGTCTTCATATAAATAACCGACCCCATCATAACTAAGGGTCATTGAAGTACTTTCTATTAGTCTGCGAGACTGGCTCCTTTAGCCCAGAGAAGTTGCAATTACTATCTGCCTAGTATTTGGACCTCAAAGAGAGAGCAGCCACTTTGCAGGAGAGAAAGCTCTTTCTACCATAGCTAATCAAGCATGCATGCTCAGTTGTCTAATACTCCTTACATAATACTCACACCAAAGTTTGGGGTGGGTTGGTCCTTCTTGGAGAATCACTGTTCTCTGAGTATATGGACACCTTTCACTAAGATTAAAAATGATTTTATAAATTGATACCATTTTTTCCAGAAGAAAACAAGGACAGTTTTAGCAGCATTCCCATGGACATTCTCTCTCTTTTCTTGCCAGAAAGGAATGAGAGAAGGCTACAGGCTCTGTTCCATTTTGGTCAAATTGCAAATATGTGACATTTTAGGAATCTTGGGCTGCTTTGCTCTTCACACCCATTTAATCACAGCTTGGTGACTGGGGTTTGGTGGAATAAAGTAGATTCTCTGCAGTTCTGTTTCTGGGATTTTTGCAGCAATGAAGAGAATGGAAAAAATAAACACACTTTTGCAAAGCAAAGGTCAGCTGACTTGAAACTGGCTTGCACATGCTGGACTCCTCACCAGGACTTCTATTTTATTGTGTTTTATTGGTCCTAAATTGTAAACAGACTTGTGTGGATCCTTCCTCTGTGCATTTATAATTGAGGTAGAACCAGGTTGGGGATATTTTTCATAAGGTCTAAATTTGTATAACCTTTAGAAATGTAATATAAAAGCCAGGTTTCATATTTATTAAAGTGAGAGGAAAGCATTGAAGGAAATGTCCTTGTTGGCTAGTGGCAATGGTTCCATCCTTACCTTTTATCTAGAGGGCCAAAGGGTTCTAGAAACCACAAAAGTAGACTCAGGGGCCCTGAGTTTGAGTGTTGGTTGTTGCATTGACTGACACTGCAGGTATTAGGGGGAGAGGTGGTATAACAGCATCACCAGTGTAAGTGGTCTGAATTGCCCAAGTTTATACAGAGACATAGCCGAAAAGTGATTCGCTGTCTTCTTGGAACCAAAGTTCTCAAAAGAGGATTCTCATCACCATGGCGAATCTGATCACTTTAAGCCAATGGTATTTACCTAAAGAGATAGGTGGTGTGTGTGTGTGTGTGTGTGTGTGTGTGTGTGTGTGTGCGCACATGCACACGTTCACACACTCGCACTGGTCCTGGGCATATTATGAGCGAGTTTTGGGGCTTGAACTCAAAGCATGGGATCCGCCCATGAGTGTTTTTCTTTTTCCTCTCAAAGCTAGCAGTCTACCAGATAAGAGTCTCATGGATTTTCCTGCCTGGTCTGGCTTTAAACTGTGATCCTTAGATCTCAGCCTCCAGAGTAGCTAGGATTATAGGTGTGAACCACCAGCACCTGTCAGGATAGATCTTGTTGTTTGTTTGTTTTTTAAATGCCAGTCCTGGGGCTTGAACTCAGGGCCTGGGCACTGTCCCTGAACTTCTTTTGCTCAAGACTACTGCTCTACCATTTGAGTCACAGCTCCACTCGTGTGTGTGTGTGTGTGTGTGTGTGTGTGTGTGTGTGTGTAAAGAACCTTACAGACTTTCCTGCCTATGTTGGCTTTGAATTGTGATCCTCAGATCTCAGCCTCCTGAGTAGCTAGGATTATGGGTGCGAGCCATTGGTTCCCAGCTAAGACAGATCTTTTAATATAGCCTACATTCGAGGTGTTGAAAGTCTTATGGGCTTTAAACATGCTGGAGCGCAATAGTTAGCTCAGCAGGGCCATTGTGGCCATGTTCATGGTGACGTCAGCATCGTGCAATGCAGAAGGCACTAGCCACATATAGCATTGGCTCTAGCCAGTGATTGGGAGCTAAGTAGTTAACATAATTCAGGAGATTACTGGACTTCCCTGCTATGCCACATGATATCAGAATATGTCTGTAGACCTCATTTTGAAGAAAAATAAAACTGTGAAAATGAAGGGTATGTTGGCTGTACTTTAAGATGCTAACCAGAATCTGTCTTCCTTTCAGTTTTAAGTATGCTGACATTTTGGGAAGAGGGACCAGTGAGAGTCTCTGCTCACTCATTATGTATAAAATGAGATTAACCCAGGCATGAGCTTGATTGCCTCAAACCCATCAGAACATTCAATCTCTCTGATGGTAAAGATTATTCAGTGATGTTCCTACCATCCAATTTGGGCCAATGAAATATAATGATCTATCTGCTGAGACTTCTAAGAAAAAAAATTCCCTCACTTTTCCAATTATTTTAAAGAAAAATTCTCTTTCTTTTAGATGGAGTGGGAAAGTCAAGGAGTCCTATAGCAATTGTTGCCACCATAAATGGGGCTGGCATTAAGACAAGGCTGGAACATTGGGTGGAAAGGAAATTGAGAGAAAGATAGAGATGGGAAGTTAGTAGACAACACAAGTAGGAACGTATCTGGCCTCAACAACCTCTGAGGTAATCCTGGGTTGTTCAATTACAGAACTCAATGAAATCCTCATGCTTTCATTCTTCAGTTAAGTCCATTTTGGTCAGGTTTTCTCCCACTTGCAACCAAACCCATTTTAATTGCTACCATTGAATTAAAATATTTTCACTACAGTCATAGAAATTTCTAGAATTATAGAAATTTTCTATATCTGCTCTGGCCAGTATGGAAGCTACTAGTGACAGATGGGGTTTGGCTCATGATGGAGGAGGTAGGTCTTAACTTAAGAAATTGAAACAAAAATAGTCACATGTAGTTATGGCTAGTCTATTGGACAGTATATTACCAGGTGGTCTTTAAGATCACAAATAGTTTTAATAGAATACCTAATATCCATTAATGAATTCATATGTTACTAAAACAAAAATCTGTCAATAGCCAGCATATACAGACATCTGATTTCCCGTATGAATACATATATTCAATTTGAAATAGGTGTGTTGGTTGATTTCTAAGTAAATGATAAAAGATCAAAGTTTGCTACTCCTTTTCACAGGAAACATTTTATAGCTCAAAAACCTTGGGTAAATGATATAAAATCTTTAATGACTTTCTTTTTGACAGTGTTGGGGATTGAGCCCAGAGCCCATGATAAGCAAATGCTGTACCACCAAGCCACCTCTCCAGCCCTATAATATTTTGAGCCAAATGAAAGAATTCATGTAAGGAACGCAACGTAGGATAATTGCTCCACAAATGAGCCTTCTTCTACAAATGTTTTTCACCCTTTAGCATCTGCGAATGCCTATATCTAACCAAGTAGACCAGACTATAGAGATATGCATATGTTAAATTTTCACAAGTGATTCGATGTAAAGAGATAAATTACATCTCAGTCATTAAAATGGCCAGGAAATTAGTATAACAGAGAAAATAAAAACAGGAGTCATTGGTTCAAAATTCAAGTCTCTCCTAGTCTCCTACAGTGCTTTTTATTCTTTTCCTTTTTTCTTTTGTCAAGGTTTAAAAAAAAAAAAAGCAAAACTGCCTGGCCCTTTCCACTCAATTTAGCAAAAAGATTAATGCTAGCAACATACAGAAAACTCCATTTGTTTTCTAGGCAATTTTACAGTAACAGTAAGATCATTTAACTTCATGGTTACTCTAATTTGATTCGTCAAGAACTAGTAGGAAAGTGGGGCGTGGGAGCACACTCTCGTAATTTCAGCACTCGGAAGGCTGAGGCAGAAGGATCACGAGTTTGAGATCAGCTTGAACTACACAGAAAGACCCTGTTTTAAATAAAAATCTGTTGAGCCCATTCTCTCTTTCTTGTGTACAACACTTTCTTGTGAAGGGAAAAACTCTTTTTCCTTGAGTTTATAGTAGTGGATTATTATGATCCAAAGCAGAATTGCACAAATTCCTTACTGGGTTATAGATTTTCCTCATTACTACTGTCTTGTCCACAGACACCGTTTTATAGCTTTCAAAACGGAGCAAACAGTACTTAACTACAAAAATCTCTGCTGATTCAATGCTGAGCTAGTGTGTCTTTGGGCAAGAGGGGTGAGACACTAGCACACTACAATTCTCAGTAAATCTGCAAATGAACAAGTCTCAAGATCATTTTAATCCTTCTTTACAAAGCACTGGTTGGAGGTGGGTTTTGTAGGGCACTACAACGTTCAAACTTCTTATTTGCTTAATATCCCTATTAGACTGAGACTGATACTTCACAACTGGAAAAATCAGAATGTCAGATCCCGTTGTTGTTTGTTGGTCAGGAGGCTTGAACTCAGGGCCTGGGTACTGTCCGTGAGCTTTTTGCTCAAAGTTAGTGCTCTATCACTTTGAGCCACAGTACCACTTCTGGTTTTCTGGTGATTTATTGGAGACAAGAGTTTCATGGACTCTTGCCTGGGCTGGCTTTGAACCATGATCCTCAGATCTCAACCTCCCCAGTAGCTAGGTTTACAGACATGAGCCACCAACACCTGGCTTAAGTTTATATTATGAGTTATTTCCATATGTATTCCAAGTATTCTTTAAGCTATTGCATAAAATTAAGGTTGCATATCTGATTTATGATGTCCTTTTAGTCTCACTACCCATGTGAAGCTGCATCAGATATCCTAAGAAACTCATCACAGCTACCTGAAAAGATTAGTTTACATCCCCCAGCATCTCCATCCTGTTTCCATGGTTATGAGGGAGAGAATATGTTTCTAGGACTGCCTCAATTCTTTGCTTTTCGTAAGATAATTTGGGAAGATTACTTTTTTTTTTTTTTGCCAGTCCTGGGGCTTGGACTCAGGGCCTGAGCACTGTCCCTGGCTTCTTTTTGCTGAAGGCTAGCACTCTACCTCTTGAGCCACAGCGCCACTTCTGGCTGTTTACTATATATGTGGTTCTGGGGAATCAAACCCAGGGCTTCATGTATAGGAGGCAAGCACTCTTGCCACTAGGCCATATTCCCAGCCCAAGATTACATATTTTATCCAAATCAACATGTTCCATTTTTTGATGCTAAAGGAATGGTTTCAACAAATATTATTCTAAATGGTGATTAGATTCCATTCCCTCCGTCCCTCCGTCCCTCCGTCCCTCCGTCCCTCCCTCCCTCCTTCCCTCCTTTCTTCCTTCCCTCCTTCCCTCCTTCCCTCCTTCCTTTCCTTTCTTTCTTTCTTTGCCAGTCCTGGGACTTGAACTCAGGGCCTGGGCACTGTCTCCAAACCTCTTTGTGCTCAAAGCTAGTGCCCTACCACTGGAGCCACAGCTCCACTTCCAGCTTTTTTTCTGAGTATTTTATTAGAGATAAGAGTCTCATGGACTTTCCTGCCAGGGCTGGCTTTGAACTGTGATCCTCAGATCTCAGCCTCCTGAGTAGTTAGGATTACAGGAATAAGCCACCTGCACCAGGCTTGGTGATTAGATTTCTAAGATAACTCACCAAAAATTAATAGTTAAAAGGATTATATTTCAACTGCTTTAGAGGTTAACTTGGCTTTAAGTATCTAGAATGGAAAGTAATGATGGATTTCATAATAATTTCTGGCAAATGTCACCCAAGCTCTAAAGAACAGATTATAAATCTCCACAAAATAACCAATGTGGAGTTTGGGGACTTCCTATATTTTAATCAGCATTAAAGTCTGAATCGCTGGTTTCTATTCCAAACTTTTTAAACAAAATAATTCAACTTATAAGTGACAGTGAAAAGTAAAATAACCAATTCTTAAAATACAATATTTAAATCATCATGCAAAATAAAAACATGGGAGGAGAGAACTGGGGAGGGAGGAAGGTGGGAGAAAAATGAGGGAGGAGGTAATAAGTTTGATAAGAAATGTACTCACTGCCTTAGGTATGAAACTGTAACCCCTCTGTACATCACTTCAACAATAAATCAATAAATTAATTAAAAAAAAACACCTTTCAGGAGCTGGGATTATAGCCAAGTGGTAAAGTGCTCGCCTTGTATACATGAGGCCCTGGGTTCAATTCCCCAGCACCACATATACAGAAAACGGCCAGAGGTGGCGCTGTGGCTCAAGTGGCAGAGTGCTAGCCTTGAGCAAAAAGAAGCCAGGGACAGTGCTCAGGCCCTGAGTTCAAGCCCCAGGAAAGGCAAAACAAACAAAAAACCCTGACTCTCTTTTTTTTTAAAACCCTTTCAAATATAAAGTACTACAGTAAAAGAAAGACTATTCAGGAAGTCATTCTGATCCTGGTAGCCAGAAGTAGTATCTTACTGGAAAATAATACATATAAAAGATGTGACAGGTCAAGGTTAAGGTCCATATCCTCCATTGTACTTCTTCACTTTGAAAGTACTTAGAGAACCAGTAGTGAGTTATAACTGTTACTTCCAAACTTGATCCAGTTTGAAGGAAGCCTATTCTTGAGACTCACTGATAAATGTCATGTGTAATGGGAAACATTTGCTTTCTGGCTAGTTGAGTGCATTTAGGTAGACAGTAATGAGATGCAGCTGAAGGGTGGAGAGCTTCTAAGAAGGAGTATATTTTCTCCTTGCCAACTATAATGAAAAAAGTATGTATCCCAACTACTCCACTGTTGATAGTCACTCGGGGGAAATTTTTTGCAATGTGACTGTCTCACAGAAAATAAGACCCACTGGAAAATCAGAAAAGAGGACTATTAACAACTTAATAAGGAGTATGGAGCAACAAAACAAAAAGAATCCAGATTTATTACTGTCAAAACAATGACACAAATTAGAGCAAAGAACAGCTATGGTTTAAATATAAGAAAACAAATGTCTAACAATATATATTAGGTAGAAAGGATTAGCGAAAATATATATCAGGTAGAAAAGATTAGATAACATTTGAGTTACATATAAACCCCAAATCTTAGGTGCTTAAGAGAAGAAAGGTTTATTTCTCAGTACACAACATTTCTAGCATGGTCCTGCAAAGAAAATGTCTTGTCTTGTAATTGGTGTTTCCCTAATTAATGTGGGAGGAAGAGAGGACCCCGGTACTAGAAAGGAAATGCCTCATGTATAAGAATCTCACATTGCTTTTCAGTTTCATTTAATTGGCCAAAGCATAGCACATGGCCACCATCAACTCCAATAAGATAATATCAGCATCTACCCAATTTCTGGAGGCAGACAGACAAATATCTGTGACCAAGTATGATCACTACATTACAGTTGGCAAAAAGAATCTGGTTATAGACCAAGACATGAATAACCACTGCAACATAGTTTCAGATTGCGGAAGAAACCTCTAAAATGTATTACTAACCAATATATTTACACAGAAATGTAAAAATATGTACTGATTAGGTTGAACAGAGGGTACAAATAATCATAAGAAATGGTCCTAACATTAATTACAGGCAAAACTTTATTGGTTTGATGATGTATTTTCTATATACATATTTAGCAAATTGAAAACATTTTCTGATCAGGTATATTAAGAAACATTTCCATCTTTTATTGTTATTATTTCAGTATTTTGTGCTGGTTCTGGGCATTTAACTCAAGGCCTGGGTGCTGTCTCAGAGCTGTTTTGCTCAAGGCTAGTGCTCTACCACTTGAGCTACAGCTCCACTTCCAGATTTTTGGTGGCTAATTAGAAATAAAAGTCCCACAAATTTTCTTGCCCAGGCTGGCTTCAAACTACAATCCTCAGATCTCAGCCTCCTGAGTTGTTAATCTCTTATTTTTCAAACTATGAGATACTTTCTCCCACAGGCCCTTACATTTACTTCATACCACACCATAGCATACCTGGAGCAGTAGAATTGAGATACATGAATTGAGATTGGAGGACAGGTAGCCCACAGTAGCCCTGTAATACTCTGAATTTTGGAAAGAATTGTCTGATTGTTGAACAATGCCAGTGTGGTTTTTAAAAAGTCAAGAATTAGGGCTGGGAATATGGCCTAGTAGTAGAGTGCTTGCCCCACACACATGAAGCCCTGGTTTGATTCCTCAGCACCACAGATATAGAAAAAGCCAGAAGTGGCGCTGTGGCTCAAGTGGTAGAGTGCTAGCCTTGAGCAAAAAGAAGCCAGGGACAGTGCTCAGGCCCTGAGTTCAAGCCCCAGGACTGGCAAAAAACAAAAACAAACCCCCCCCAACCAAACAAAAAAATACCAGTCAAGAATTAGAGGCTGGTGTGGTGGCTTAAACATATAATCTCAACTACTTGGAAGGCTCATATCTTCTGAAATTTGTGTTTGTGTGTTGTATGGTAGTGCTGTTTCCTAGACGTGTTACTTTCCAAGTAGGATTGCTCCACTTACCCAGCTTAAGTTCAGTTTGCTCTTACTGATCGCAACAGCCCTCAATGAATTGTTCAAAGTCTTCCAGTTCCAAATATTTTGCAAAGCTTGTTCTCATATTCCCTCTATCCTTGAAATCTCATTCCACTCTTCTAAACAGATCCGACATTCCAGCCGGTATCCATTGTTCTCAGTTCGATGAATGGATGGGGTTTTCTCATTGGCTTCCCCAACCCTTCCTCATCATCACCACTGTCCTTGCTCTTCTATTCATCCACATAACAACCATCTCCACCTATCTCAAGAGACCTCCGTCCTATCACTTGCCCTGGTCAGGGTTGGTCTCCATGGGGCGCAGCATCACACCATTCTGGATCCCAGTCCTTGGCGATCACCTGCTCAGTTCGCAGCACCACACAGACAGAGCAGGCGTGCAGTTGGTCCTCAAGTGTGTATTGATGTAGGATCACTCAGGTGGCTAAGGTAGCACCAAAAAAGATGTTAATCCCAGAAGATTAGAACATCACTGGCTTTCAACTTGAGATCATGAATCTAACAGAAGACCTTAGAAATGGATTCCTCTAAGGTCAGGGCCACCATTGGCTAAGAGGCAAGTTGGCCCTAAACAAGTGTGTGACAGGAAGAGCTCTGCTAAACTTGCATCATGGAGACAGAGGCGATGATGGATTGTTGACAGTCACCCCCAGAAGGTCACAATACAAGGGACACCACATCCCTCCCTTGTGCCAAGGCTGGCACTATGCAGTTGGTGTGTCAGGCAGTCAAACAATCTCCCATGAAAGGCAGCACGTTGTCGGCAAGCCGTGCCAGCCCAGAGAAACAAGCTGCCTTTGAGAGACACAAAGAGCCACTGTCCCTTGCCTTTCTTTATTTCTCCTCTCAAAAACTGTTAAGAGTCCAAAACTCACTGTGGAGATAACAAGGGCTCCTAGAAGACAGAGCCCAGAGCCTCAGTCCTGTCACCTGTGGAATTTCAGGACACAGCCCACAAGATGAGAGCAGCCAGACGGTAATCTGAAAGGAAAATAAGATCCACTGGAAACAGAATGTCCCGTTCCCCCCTGCATCTGTGTGTTCCCAACTGCTCTGTCCTCTCCGGGAGTGAATCAGGGCCTCTATGCCAAGATGTGTCCTTAGTAATGACTACCCATGTACTAGAATTTTCCATGCTGCCCCCAACACATCCATCTACTAGAAAAGCCCTAGTAATAATCTTAACAGAGATGCAGGGACCATCTGGAAGGGGAACTCTGTGCTACAGGGAAGGTTGGACTGGCTCACTACTAAGTTCCCTTCCTGAGTCTGGAATTAGCAATCTGAGAGATGAGATGTGTCATTTGCCAAACTTGTGGTCGCCTGGTGGTCACATAAAAACCTAAATGGCTTACATGTGCCACAGGTCCAAGCAACAAAGGGCCAGGACCGAGTGTCTTAGGGTTGACCTATTCCTGACATTTCTCTTGCTCTAAGTTTCTCTAAGAGGAGACGTGAAAAAAAAGAAAGAAACTTCTGGAAGGGCTGTGTAACTACTGGAGCAAGGAGGGAGTCCAAGGGCATTGGCTTAAGAACAAGGTAGCAAGACAGTGTGACAGTGGACTCAGCTGGCCTGTGTTCCGGGGAGACCTGGTCACAGTTGGATCTCCAGGCTCTACTACCAACCTCTTCTGGACAATAGAAATGACTGGGTTTTCTCTTCCTTTTCCCTTTCCCCCCTCTTTTTCTCCCTTCCTTTCTTTTCTTTTTTCTCTCTTCCTTCCCTCCCTCCCTCCCTCCCTCCATCCCTCCCTCCCTCCCTCCCTCCCTCCCTCCCTCCCTCCTTCCTTCCTTCCTTCCTTCCTTCCTTCCTTCCTTCCTGACATAGGGTCTTGCTAACTTTTTTTTTTAACCCAGGTTGGCCTCAAGCTGTGATTCTTCCATCTCCATCTCCCAAGTACACAGATTAGGGACGTGAGCTACCATACCTAGATGATAACCATACCTAGATGATAAACCTGGCCAAGAGAATTCCTAGTTTGCTAAATTCCAGGCACTCTCACTTGTATAAACTGATGTAATAATAGTGACAATAGTGGGTGACTAGCATACGCCCACTTCACAGGAGAGGAAATTGCAGCTCAAGGAAATCAAGCTCTTGCCAAGTTAGAGGGCTAAAATTGAAAGGGTCGGAGATTCAAATCTGGTTTTTTCTATGGCCAAACCCACTTATTTTGGCTTTGCTTCCTCCATTCCCACTTTTCATTAATATATTTGCTACCTTCCCTCCTGGTTTGCTTTGCTAGCCAAAAATAGGGTTAGCAAACATTCCTTACTTCCACTACAATGGAGTGAAATAAGCAGGGCATCGGTAAGTCAATGCCTGCAATCCTAGCTATTCAGAAAGCTGAGATCTGAGGATAGTGGTTCAAATCCAGCCTTGGCAGAACAATCCACATGACTCTTGTCTCCATTTACCCAGCAAAATGTTAGACTGATGGCATGGCTCAAGAGTTAGAGCACATCTCTGAGCACAGAGCCCTGAGTTCAAATCTCATATTGGTTCCCCTCCCCAACATACACACACATAGAATAAAAGAGAGTGAAATAAATGTAAAGAATTCTCAGGATGTACAGTAGTTAAGAATTAAGATTGTATCATGGAAAATGGTCCCATATTTAGAGTCAATGCATCCAGTGTTTTAGAGTGTTCTAACAGGAGAGGTAGGATAAGAGAACACAGACTGTACTTCCCAGTGACTGTTTATGGGGGGGGGGGGTGATCCATGGTGAGCTACTTTTGACCGTGAGGAACCATTTCTTTGTTGTCCAGCTGCTGCCTTTGAATCCTGTGTTTGTGTTACTGACAATTGCCACGGAAGTGGTTAATTTCATTTATTTATTATTCATATCCCTTCAGTTTCTAAACATCCATGCCAGGCGTGAAAACACAGCTTTTTAAATTTTTATATCCCAGATTCTTATCTCAATGATGTGGGTTTTTTTTTTCTTTTGCTGATCTGTGCATTTAAAAATCACGGAGCTGATACACAACTACCAAGAGGGAGGGCCAGCTCAAAGCAGTTGACTCGAAAATTCAAATATTTGGATTTGATACAGCGATCTCATGCCAAGGACACGCTGATCTGTGACTGAGGAGCTCAAACATGAAAGCCCCAATCTTACTCTATCCTGAATATGTGCAGAGAGGCTCTGCTCATGTCATCTCATTCCTTTGCGTTGCTTCGAGGGAAGTCAGTTACTTAGAAACCTTGCAAGGAAGGGCCTCCTAGTGATGAGGAGCCAATTGGGAACCAGAGATCCAGCAGACTCTGTTCAGGCAGCAAAGGATTCTCTGCATGGCCAGCTGAAGTCCTTTTCTTTGTGTTGTGATTGACAGACATGAATTAAATATCACCCCACTGGACTCTGTGATTGGTGAATGATGACATAATACAAGAATGTCTGGGAAAATGGTGTGTTTCATGAGGGGGTGGGGTGGGGAGCAAACCCAGGAAGGCAGGTGTTTTTGTTTTTGTTTTTCAGCTTGAACTGAACAAAACATCAGGGGCCTTGAGTCTGGGGTTTTCGTTTGTTTGTTTGTTTCTTATTTTTGACTGGATCTGCCTTGTGTGGATCCTGAAAGGGATAAGCTTGGAACAGCCTAAGAGAAGAAGAGAAGACGAAGCCAAAGCAAGTAAAAATTTGGGAAAGAGAAAAGGACTGTTTTTTATTGAAATGACTGATGTGTTTGCAGATGTGACTGCAGAGTTCTGTGAGACAGTGGGCCTGGCATGGTCTCTGAGGCTGGGTCCCCACCCCTCCCTCAATTTATCAGCGAGACGATTAGTATTCCTTAGGGTAGAGCAGAAGAGGGAAGAGTCCGTGATCTCCCGGCATTCCTTGCACAGCCTTGGGCGGCAGCTGCTCGGAGCACACAATCCTCTCTGGCTTTGAAGAGGCAGAAGGCAGAAGGAGGGGGGTAGAAGGTACAGAGAGGATGGCCCTGGTTAAGATGCATCACACTTATAAATTGATTTGCATGAGATCTTTTTAAAATTAAAAAAATATTATATAGGTGATGTACAGAGGGGTTACATTTACATAGGTGATGTACAGAAGGGTTACAGTTACATAAGCCAGATAATGAGGACATTTCTTTTTGGACAATGTCACCCCTTCCCTTACTCTCTCCCAGTTTTTCCCTCCTGTCCCGCCTTACAGGTTGTATAGTTCATTTTCAACATCCTATCTAGTGAGGACCACTGCTGCTTTTTTTTTTTTTTTAATTTTATTTCAGTCATGGGGCTTGAACTCGGCCTGGGCGCTGTCCCTGAGCTCTTTAGCTCAAGGCTAGCACTCTACCACTTGAGCCACAGTGCCACTTCCAGTTTTCTGGTGGATAACTGGAGATAAGAGTTTCATGGACTTTCCTGCCCAGGTTGGCTTTGAACTATGATCCTCAGATCTCAGCCTCCTGAGTAGCTAAGATTACAGGTATGAGCCACCGGCAGCCAGCTTCATTGCTGCATTTTTGAAATCCTTTTATATGACTACTTAAAGACAATTAAAAAAATAGAAATAAATGGGAACACCTACAAAGGTACCCCAGAATTGTAATTCATGCAGCATGTATGTGATCAACAGAGGAAGAAGGAAATGGGGTGTAAGATGACCCCAACTAATGTTATACAGTTTAGGAGCCAGTGAGGGGTTTAGGCAATGTAACGTGATGGAGTTGATGTTGGGAGTGCAATGGTGCTTGCCTGTAATCCCAGTTGGTTAGGAGGCTGAGACAGGAGTATCACTGGAGCTCAGGAATTTGAGCCCCATCACAAATCTTTGGCCTGGGCTGGGAATATGGCCTAGTGGCAAGAGTGCTTGCCTCCTACACATGAAGCTCTTGGTTCGATTCCCCAGCACCACATATATGTAAAACGGCCAAAAGGGGCGCTGTGGCTCAAGTGGCAGAGTGCTAGCCTTGAGCGGGAAGAAGCCAGGGACAGTGCTCAGGCCCTGAGTCCAAGGCCCAGGACTGACCAAAAAAACAAAAAACAAAAAACAAAAAAAAACCAAACAAATCTTTTGCCTAGCTTTTAGTAAATATTAAAGTCATTTAGCCATTGAGTAGAACACAGATTCCATCTACAAGATGAGAAGACGGGAGAAGTATTAATGTGTTAATTAGATTCTGGATAGTACAAAGGTGAATTGTGCAAAGAGTTGGTTTAGCTGGAAATGTCTTATTAGGTCTAAGAGGTTGGTATTAAGCCAAGTGATCACTCATAGACTCATGATCCCCAATTCAGACAACTTTTGTGGCTAGTTCAGGTGAGCATGTAAGAACTGGATGATGCTTTCCAGGGCCACAGCAGAAACAATAAACCAGGCAGAAGAAGCATAGGCAAACCAGGAATGGAGGGGCAGTCAGAGTGAAGAGGCACACGAGCCACAGGGCTTAGGAAATTAGAGGCAAAGCTTGGAAAATCGCCAACCCTGACAAGAAATTTGACCAACAGTTTGACCAGAAAGCTGCTTAAGCCAAGGAACTCATTCAACCTGGAGGCTGCAATGCTCCCTGAAGAGGCAGAAGTGAATCTGGGCCTGGGCCCTGCCCCGTGGCTCTCACTTCAGGGAGACAAGGGTGCTGGTGTGGGGAGAGAGCCAACCCTGACCTGTAGGAGGACAACAGGTGGTCCTAACCTGCTCTATTTGTTAACTGCTGGGGATCACATCTGTCTTCGGGGATTAGAGTAGGAGAGCTTTCATGATCATGTCACATATATATGTCTGCTTGTGAGCTAGGTGCGGTCCTTGTTTAGGGACTGTATAATCGGAGTGAAGTGCAGTGGTAAATAAAGGCTGGCTGTTGGCATGAATGTAGCAATGTCCGCTCCTGGGAGCCTTCCCACACAGGAAGGAAATGCGAGGAATAACAAAGATGCCTTTTTAGTAGGTCAAACAGCTTGCTGAGCTGTGGCATGGTACACCCCACCCCCTCTCCACCATATTTGTTTTCTTTCCTAAAGTACACCGTGTTGCTGGGAAGACTTGGGAGCTGTGGATCTCTTCAGTTCTCTCCGGAATCCAAGCAGTCCAGGCTCAGCATCTTGGATACTGATTTCTGTCTTGAAATGTGGTAACTGGGAATGTGATTGCTAACTGTGAGGCAGGAGGCTAGGAAGGGATGGGATAGGCTTGCTCGCTAGGGCCCACTGAACCTCAACATGTGGTGGACTCTTGGCCTTCAGTGTGGCAACGCGAGGAAGGGAGCCTTGAAGAAATGGTTTAGTGGGAGGAGCTTAGGTCAAGGGGGCGGGGCCTTAGAAGGATTACAGTAGTTCTTATGGGTCCTGGAGTTGGTGCTCATGAGAGAGTTCTTAGAAAAAAGAAGAGAAAAGAACATCCCCCTTCCTTTGTCCTTGGCTTCCTAATTGGCCATGTGATGTCTCCCTGTTCTGTGTGCTGTCACCATTGTGCTTTCGTCTGCCTGAGGTTCTCACCAGGGTCCGGTCCATCCTGCCTTTGAACCTTCAGAACTAGAAGCCGAGAAAAAAACCTTCTTTTTTATAAAATTATCCAGGCCTTGGGCATTTCCTTATAACAGACTAATATAGGAGTGATTGCATCTTAAGGGTGGTCATTAGAGTCCTTATAAAATATACTTATGACATATGGAGGCATAGCAAGATGGTACTATGGATGAGCCAAAAAAATGTGTCCCCCTGAGGCTCTGCTGGCCCCTGGTCCTGGGACTTCCCGGCCACTCCAACCATGAGAAATAAAATTATGTTGTTTATAAACTACCAGTCTATGGGACTTTGTTATAGTGCCCCCAATGGACTGAAACACTTAACTACCTCTTTAATAAACCCATCTCCAAATGTAGTCACATTGTAAAGTACTGGAGGAGGGGTGGTTAATACTTTAACATATGAGTTTGGGGAAGAAGAAGAGACATAATTTAGCCCATAATGTACATCATGCCAGTAGGTGCCTCTTGAATTCCCAAGAGAAAAGTACTTTAAGATTCTGGTGTTCTGGTCTTTCTATAGAAATATTTAAGAACTTATAAGTAGTCAATTTTTATTTCAGCAATCACAGACCATTTATTATTATAGCCTTATGATCATTGTATAGTATTTGGTTGTTATAGCGGTATTTACCAAATGAGTAACCTTTCTCTCTTAAAAAGTTTACCTTCTGTCAGCCACTGGTGGCTCACACCTGCAATCCTAGCTACTCAAGAGGCTGAGATCTGAGTATTTCAGTTTGAATCCAGCACAGGTAGGAAGCTCCCTAAAAGCCAGAAGTGGAGCTGTGACTCAAGGGGCAGAATGCTAGTCTTGAGCACAAAAGCTCAGGAACAGTGAATTCAAGCCCCAGGACCGATGTACACACATTAAAAAAAAAAAGTCTACTTTGCAAGCTGGTCACTGGTGGCTCATTGCTATAAGCCTAGCTACTCAAGAAGTTGAGATCTGAAGTCCTTAATCAGAGCCAGACCTCACAGAAAAGTAGGATACCATCTATCTTTAGGTAACCATCAAAATACCAGAACTGGGGGTGTGGCTGAAGTGGTAGAGTGCCAGTTGTGAATGAAAAACTCTCTTGAAACTACCAGTTCAAGCCCCAATTCTGGCACAATTCTCACCTTCCTTGTATAAAGGATTTAACTGTTTAGAAGTAGGTCAAGTTCTTGGGTTACTCCAAGCTTTGCCTCTTATTGAGAGGGTTGTGGACAGTCTCTAGTGGACCGTAAAGCATTATGAATAATTGAAATGCAACAGTCTTTGCCAGAATAAATTAATAAAATGTTCTGCATGAAATGATTACATCAGCCTCTTTAAGCCTTTGGCTCATCTACCAACTTGAAAACTCCAACACCAAAGTCTGAGGCTGCCCATTCAAAGTTTAAGACGATCTCCTGAGGATGGAAAGAAACAGGAGAAAGAGACTCCAGTGAGCATCTGTGAACATGGCAGATTGTCTGGGCTGGGGATGAAGGTTTTCCACTTCTAGTTCAGTTTAACTGCAGCCAAACAAGACTCGAATTAGTCAGTGAGACCTTTGTTCCCCAAATGTCTATGGGAAGACGAGTTCCTCAGTGAATGTGAGTCTTACCCTGAAGGACTTTCCTATTTGTTTGTTGGTATGGACCCTATAATCAAGCTCCTGCTCTGGAAACATGGCTTCTTCCTAGGCTGACATCCTTGTCACAGTCCTCGCAGCCATGAAACAGTCTTGTGTCACCGGTAACTAAGTCAACACAGAGCTGGAGAGAGGGTGAGGTTGTGGGTCAGAACTAGTAAAAGAGGTGAGGAATTGAATTCTGTGATATCTAAAGGCCAAGAATGGGATGGTTCTTTGTTGTTGTTGTTATTGTATGATCTGCAGAACAGAAAGTTTACCACCTTCTAGTTTTAAAGTTTACAGTTCTGTGGTATTACATTCTTGGACAAATACAGTCACCATCCATGCATAGAAAATTTTCATCCCCCTCAAATAAAACTCTGAACCCAATAAACACTAATCTCCACTCCCCTGTCCCTCTACCCCCTGATCCCAGACAATCACCTGCCATTTATGTCATTTATGTAAGCAATGTGGAAGTGGAATCATGCTACAGCAGTCTCCTGTTGTTCAGCATAATGTCTTCAAGGTTGTAGTGTGTGGCCCAATTCCCTCCCTTTCTAATATTCCATTGTATGCATGACCATATTTTGTTTGTCCATTCATTTATCAATGGACACTTGGTTGGCTCCTACCTCTTGGTAACTGTGAACAGTGCTACTATGAACACGAGTGGATAAATATCTGTTCAATTTCTGGGGGAGTTATACCAATAGGTGAGTGTGCAAAGCTTCTGGGCTCTTCTTCAGGAGGAGGAGGGGGAGGGGGAGGGGAGGGGGAGGGGGAGGAGGAGGAGGAGGAGTTGCAAAGATGGCTCACTACCAATGGGTTTCAGAGCAAAAAGGAGGAGGAA
Organism: Perognathus longimembris pacificus; assembly: GCF_023159225.1. Lineage (NCBI taxonomy): Eukaryota > Metazoa > Chordata > Mammalia > Rodentia > Heteromyidae > Perognathus > Perognathus longimembris. Next base: position 24,495,695 of record NC_063178.1, on the reverse strand, counting down.
GAGAAGGAGAAGAACAAAGAAGGAAGAAGAAGACAACATTCACTGGAAAGGAAGCTGGGAAACAAAGCTCCAGGTCTAAGTCAGGAATCTGGACACAGAATTCTGACCCCAGATTCCTGAAACATTATCACAGAGTTCATTTGCCTTTAGATTATATGTTATCTATTAACCCCATAGCTCTCGGTATCCCATTCCACCATCAGGAAGAACCGTGCAGAACCACTGGAGGGAATTTAAGCATCTTACGTTTCCTACTAAGCTGTAAACTTCCTCAGGGCAGCCTACTTCAGACTTCTTGACAGTCTTCCCCCAGTCCCTAGAAAAGTCTCCGGAGCATAGTTTGTAGTCAATAAATATTTACAAAATAGATGAACCTGCTATTTCACATTAGAGGATCAAATGGGTTACTCATTTCCTGGAGTTCTTCAAGGAAAGCAATGCACTTATGTCAGTTTAGATGCTATTCATAGTGATTGAGTAACCCAAGGAAGAAATAATCAGACCAAACATCTGAACTAATATGACGCCAGGCCTGCCAGAAGTGGTCTCTGAGATACTGGGAATAACCTAACAAGAGCTCATGGAGAAGCAGTTGAATGAATGGAATATTTAGTTTGGAGCAAGAAGACTAAAGAGGAAAATATGCAAATATTTGAAAAGCTTTCTTGTAGAGGAGAAAGCTGAATTAATTTTGTTCCCAAGTTTATCCAGGACCAACCGGCTTCAGGGCAAAAAGACAAGATTCAATATGAAGGAACTGTTGAATTTTCAAAACTGACTTCCCCAGCAGTGGACTAGACTGATAAGATAGCCCCTCATCTGCACAGACACAGTCAGGAAGTCGGTACAAAGGGAAATACAGTCTGGATCCACCTTTTCTTGATCGGACCATCATGATTTCTAATTCTTAAGTTTCCCTTAAAAGAAAAAAAAAAAAAACAATCCTGTTCAGTTGCAAGGACACAATATCTGCTTCTATCTCTCTGAGGATATTAACCCAGTCCTCAGAACAAAAGATCTGCTTATTGAGTTTGGTATCAACCATCAAGATAGGAGTTTTTCCTCCAATGATTAGCCATTATTGGCTGTGAACTCCTATTCTTGTTGGAACCTTCTTGTAGACTGACTGTAATTGCTTTCTCAGCTTCCAACCATTCTCAGGCTGGGGTGAGAGCCACGGAACATCAGCAGACTGTGCACATAGTTGTCTGTGTATGGGGGTTCTCTGTTACTTCTTCATAGTTCCAAAGCATGTTTCTAAAACTCACATTCAATGCCCTTCGTTGAGGGCAGACACCTCAAGCAAGCAGGGGATACAGCTGGTCCCATTTGATGCTCCTGACACAGCTTAGCAACTTCAGCCTTCGGTTTGCCTTGGGGCTGCATTCTTGCTCATAATTACCATCTCCCAGCATAGAGCTGGAGGCCCAGTGCAATCTGGAATGATTTCTTCCTTCCAAGAGGTATCTTTGGGTTTTTGAAAAAGAGCTTCTGCTGTTGACCCAATCCTGTCTGCCTCTTCTGTTAAAGAAATTTTCTTTCCTTTTTTTCTGTTTCACTAAGAATACCTCTTCCTGTTTTCCAGTTGTGTTATGGGTTTATTATTCAAAACATGTATCTCTTTTCTGTCATCTTTAGGCATCTGTGCTCACTTAACTGTCTTAATCCAATCTCCTGTCCCTTCCAATTCTAAATACTATAACTTCATAAAGGCAAAAGGAAAAGCAAACAGAAAAAATACAGTCCCTAGAAAAGAGCTTGTTTGGAAGATGAATGATTTCTGTTTCTTGTTTTTCCCCCTAAGAACATTCAATATTCCTTTCTTTGAAAAAAGGAATTCATGAAAGCTAAAGCACTGATGGATTTAGGTGAACAAAATATCTTTTTTCCCCTATCTTTACATTTGGCTAATATTCTAACTAGACAGGAAAATCTAAGTCTAAAAACTCTTCCTTTTGATATTGCTGAACATCAAGGAATGGTTTATTGAACTATAGCTTCTACTGTTGTTATAAAAATCAATACCATTTTGATTGTTGATATTGTTTATTTGAAGTGTTCTTTTCTTCTCTTCGCTAAATTTTTTTTTAGGGTCCTCTCTTCAATGTTGTGAAATTTTCCTGGCTTGGGTTCTCTGGGATAGGAACATGGCATGCCCTTTCAAATCTCTTATTGAAAATGATTTTTTTCTTTTTTTTTTGCCAGTCCTGGGGCTTGAACTCAGGGCCTGAGCACTGTCCCTGGCTTCTTTTTGCTCAAGGCTAGCACTCTGCCACTTGAGCCACAGTGCCACTTCTGGCTTTTTTTCAATATATGTGGTGCTGAGGAATCGAATCCAGGGCTTCATGTATACAAGGCAAGTACTTTACCTCTATGCCATATTCCCAGCCCCTGAAAATAATGTTTTTTCTTCTTTATTGTCAAAGTGATGTAGAAAATAATTTTTTTATTACCTGAGTATGGGCGCAGGGGTGGGGCTTATTGGTACCATGGCAGGCTACATGTGGAAACAGAGAGACTCTGCACTAAGTATGCAGATTCACTTCAGGAATCCCCTTAATCCCCAGGCTGTCCCATGATGTTCTGTAGATGCCTACTCAAAATACTATAGTCTAATACTATATAATATACTATATATTACAATATGTATTATAATACTATAGTATGTGGAATGCCAGGCTGCACAACTGATGTGGAAGCATAACCACATGTTACTTCCTCCTCTAGGCACCGCACTGTGAATCTCTTTTTCCTCTGTCTCTGTCTCTGTCTCTGCCTCTCTCTGTCTCTGTCTCTCTGTCTCTGTCTCTCTCTGACAGCTTTAGCAAAGGCAAGAAGAAATGGTGGCCACCCCAAGCTTAGTTGTGTCTCAGGTGATGCATTGATTGTTGTTTCGATAATGAATCATCTTTTCCTGCATGTTTCCCTCTGCTGGCTACCTTCTCCTCATTTTTGTGCATGTGCTTTTAGAAACATCCAGATTCTTCATATGAGAGAAAGTATGAGGTACTTGTCTTTGTGAGTCTGGCTTATTTTTACTGCATGTGATGATTTCCAGTTCCATCAAATTTTAAGCAAATGACATAATTTCATTTTTCTTTTAGCTTAACAATACTCCATTGTGTGTGTGTATGTGCGTGCATGTGCGTGCGTGCGTGTGCGTGCCACATTTTCTTTATCCACTTATCCACTGATGTATACCTAGACTGGTCTATGACTTGGTTCCTATGTATATTGCTACAATAAACATGGGTGAGGTATCAAGGTTGTATGCTGACCTTAATTCCTTCTAGCATATACCCAGAAGTGGTATGACAGGATCATATGGTACTTTTTTTTTTCTTTTGAGGAACCACCATACTGATTTCCATAGTAGTTTCACTAATTTATATTCCCACCAACATTGTACAAGTGTCCCTTTCCCCTTGTACCCTTGACATTTGTTGTTTGTTTTCTTGATAATGAAATAGGATGAGTCCTTCTAATTAAGAGTCGTACCTCTCTCTTATAGTTAGTAAGAGCTTAGGCTAGTGCCAAGATGTCTAGGCTTGAATTCTTGTCCTGCAGTTTATCAGTCTTGTGATTTTGTGTAGAGTCATAATTTCTCATGCCTCAGTTTCCTTACTTGTGAAATGGGGATCCAAGAGGTGCCAGCTCCTAGAACATACCATGAAAATAAAGTAACACCTTGCCCATTTAGAACAATGTATAAGTGTTTGCTGCGATCCTTGCTGTTGCTATGTTGAATATCGGGGGTATCTGACATGTTACTTTGGTTTTCAAGAGACTCATGAGAGAAAAACCAAAATAGAATGCCTGGAGTTATAGCTATTGATTAAATACAAGATATGGAACCATTTCTTAGCAAACCTCAAATGATGTATAAGGAACCTTTTTTCTGAAGCAATATGGTATTTCATTTCTCAATTAGTTGCCAGTATTTCCAAGATGAAGTTCAAGTTTGTCTAATAAAGCCCCACATGCAAATAGAGTGGGGAAAAGAGAAATGCATGTATGTGCATGATAGCCCTCCATTTCCTCTTTCCGTCCCTTCAGGACGTCCCGGGTGCCTTTACTATAAATGGATGCAACATGCTCAGAAGGAAACAGAGAGCCTTCGGTTTGGATGGCAAGTTGATCTGCAGCATTGAACCCTGGGCCCATCCTGAGGGAAGGCCCGACGAGGCTGGCAGGGTGGGGTTAGAACCCGCACACTGGAGCCAGATGTCAGCAAACCCCAGCACACACACAGGTGCTGATGTGCTGCAAAGAGTTGCATTTCCAGTTGGATCCTGGATTAAATTTCTCACAGCTTTATGAACTTTGCTATTTTCATGGATCTAGTATTGCGGTGTTCAGAAATGGATATTGTTAGCATAGGTAAAAATGGTTTGGCATATCTGATCAGTCCTTTTCTTTTATTCTTTCCTCTTTTCCCCATTATACACAATCATCAACTACCAAATCCATCTTTCGGCTTCTCATAACAAGATGGGAAGTTGTTCAGACATCACCGGAATGCACATGGCCCTGCCGAGGTTCTACTACAGGACATTCACTTTTGGAGGGACTGCGGAGGCTACATTTTTCAAGGTTATCCTAAATTATCTCTGGTAATGACTTGCTTTGCTCAGCAATTGAATCATCATGTGTAGCTAATCAGTTTAACAGTACTTATTACTCTAGGCCAGACCCTGGCTAGTACATAAAGCCAGATCCTGGCTGAGAGAACATAAAGGAAAAGGAAAGAGCTTATAACATCTAGATGAGTAATTCAGAAGCACACCAAGTAATGGGCTGTGCATAAAATCTGGAGGTGTGTTGAAATGGATCTTAGCTTTGGAGAATTCATCTTGTGGTAATTCATTTAGCTTCCACGGCCCCTTTTCCCCCCACCTGTGCAATACGGTCTAAGGTTTGGTGGAGGTGTCTACACCTCTAGCCAAGCTGACTGGAGTTCAAGATGATACTTAACAATGTAGGACATGGACTAGGGGCTTCTGGGAATGTGTGCACATGCTCTGTTGTCTTCAGGAGCCAAAGTGCTTTCATAGTTCAATGGTGTTTGACTACAGAGTTATTTTCGCAGCTTCCTCAGGCAAAAAACAACAGCATCAGCAAATCCAAAGGTCATGATAGCAAACACAAGTTCTTTACAGAGCAGGTTCTGTGCCCGGCCCAACTGGGTACTGATTTTTTTGGGGGGAAGAGTTGGTTATGGGGCTTAAACTCAGGGTCTGGGCACTGTCCCTGAGCTCTTTTGATCAAGGCTAGCACTCTACCACTTTGACCACAGCTCCACTTGTAGTTTTCTGGTGGTTAATTGGGTATACGAATCTCATAGACTTTTCTGCCCTGGCTAGCAGATCTCATCCTCCTGAGTACCTAGGATTACAGGCATGAGCCACCAAAGCCTGGCTTGGGTATTGATTTTAATGATGACAATTTTCTAGAAGTAGGACCTCAATTTCATAGCACAAAGTCTTCTCAGAAGCACATTCTCTCCTTGCTTGATCCCCCTTTTGCTCAGAGAAGACGAAGGATTCTGTTCCAGGCCTTAGTAAAATACTTGGCACATCTAGATAGCTTCTCATTCATATAACGTCAAACCCTCTGAAAATACAACTAAAAGCAGCAACAAAGTGCCCTTGAGTCAAGGCTCTGGCTCTCAGAACTAGAAGCTCATTTTTCCCTCTTCCACTTGCCTAAGCATTGGTAGTTGGCTTGGCCACTGACTTTTGCTTTCCTTTACCATTTATACCCTGTGTCCTGATTTGATCCACAGTAATAATATTTATTTTTAATTTGATTTGGCACACTTCCATACTGGAACATTCCTACTTTATGTCTTCGAAATAAGTAAAGACAGGTCCATGTAGAAAGCAATGCTTTCTCAGATCTGGCTCATTTTTTTTTCTATTGCAGTACCTCTGGGACTCTTGAAAGTATATGCCAAGGTTTTTTTTTGAGTGATGCCTAGTGGTGTTTCCCATGAGTTTGAAAATAAGTATTTCCAGTGCTAGCTATTTATTTTCTCTTCCACTTTGGCTTCTTTAGGAGATGTGACCTTGAAAATTATGGCAAAACTCCTCCTGTGAGCAAAGGTACCGATACTTGGACAAGATTGTTCTCGGGCTGTGAGGGCTTTCAGGGGCTGAAGAAGCTACTGAAGGCAGCCGATAAAGCCAGTCCACCCTGATGGCCTGCCACTGAGGTTGCTGCCCCAGGCATGGCTCTAGTGCTGGCTCCCTCATCAGAGTGGGGGGCTGGTCTGGGGGTTGCAAATGCAGATCCTATAAGCTTCCTTCCTGGGGCTGAAATCACAGAGGGTCCATGACTCCCTATGCAAAGATGGCTGAACCAGAAGTAAGCATGAACTTCACTATTTTCTTAACAGCATAGTTCAGGCCAGTGTTGCTTTATGCTGAGTCTCACAGGGTTTTGCTTGCGAACAGCACTTTCTGTTTTTACTTTACTTCCTTCTATTCTTTTTTAGGAAGAGTGTGCTACTTGTTTCAGGGGTGAACTAGTAGAAACAGCTATAATCCAAGGCTCTGTACTGCTGTTTCTGTCACATTAAACATATTGTTCAACCAAGCTGTTGAGTAATTTCCCAAGGGAGCTATGGTCCACGCAAACCAACCTTCCTCCATGTTTCCTTCAAATTCCAGACATAAGCACAGTTTGGGAGGCTATCTTGTTGCAGAGAATAGTGACTAATAAAGGGTTCTTGAGAATAAAAATGAATTTTATTAGGCTAAATCTATGTAACAAAGTGAAATGGTACAAATTCAAGGTGAAGAAGTAAAGATTTCAAAATATTTTTTTTTTTTTTTTTTTTTTTTTTTTTGGCCAGTCCTGGGCCTTGGACTCAGGGCCTGAGCACTGTCCCTGGCTTCCTTTTGCTCAAGGCTAGCACTCTGCCACTTGAGCCACAGCGCCACTTCTGGCCGTTTTCTGTATATGTGGTGCTGGGGAATTGAACCCAGGGCCTCATGTATATGAGGCAAGCACTCTTGCCACTAGGCCATATCCCCAGCCCATAGATTTCAAAATATTAAACAACAGTTTTTACAGATAGATTTTTGTGGATGAAAACAGGTGTTAAACCACTGACATGTTTAAGTTGGCTCTCAGCTGTAATCCTAGTTACTCAGGAGTCTGGGATGATCTGAGGATTATAGTTCAAAGCCAGCCCAGGTTGACAAATCCGAGACTCATCTCCAATTAACCAGCAAGAAGGTAGAGATGGAGGCATGGCTCAAGTGGTAGAGTGTCACCCTTAAACAAAAAAGCTAAGGGAGGGCGCAGGACTCTGAGTTCAAGCCCCAGTACTGCCACCAACAAACCAACAAACAAACCTTTAGGGATATGCAGGTTTAGTTCTAAATATTAACACATCCTTGACCACAGTTTAAACTTAGGTTGGGAATTTCTCAGTGCTATCCTTAAAGCAGGAGAGAAAGTGCATTCTTTTTCAAATTCCTTCTGCAGATGGGTCAGCAGGATCTGTGAACAAAATGTTAAAAGACTTCTAATTTAGAATGAATGTAAATAATTTTAAAATAACGTTAAGTATGGTTTCCACTGGAACTCTGAAAGGCAGGAAGTATAAGGTAAATTAATCCTTGAACATGGCCCAATTAATGCCATTTAGACACCTGGGAAGCCAGACAAGTTCGGATGACTAGCTCCTAGATCAAGAAGCCTCTTCTACAGAGAATCACCTTAACACTTCTATTTTAAAGCTCAGTCTGAGCTCATTCTCTGCTTCTACCTCCTCCTCTTCTTCTGTTCTGCTTTTTAATGTTCAAAAAAGAAGTGGCAAAACCCAAGATTGCTTGGCAAGGAGTCTGGGTGGGAAGGAAACACAATTAGCCTTCTATGTGAAGTAATTTTTCTTGCCACTCCAAGCTTCAAATATCAGTTGGAAAGGAAGAGTTGGGAATAGAAATGGAAACCTGATTATCAAAAGAACACTTTCCTCGTTGGAGAAAGAATAACTGTCCAGGGAAAAAGTGGCTCATAATGACACATTTTTCCATGATCATCTTTATACTTTTTTTTTTGCTGGTTCCGATGGAACAAGAATGCAAGAGCCTGAAATGGAGAGAAGGTAAGAACTTCCTTTAGCAAAATGACTGCAGAAAATTTGGATCTTCAGGATCAGTGGTCAAAGGGAACATTCTCTTGCTAGAGTAATTAAAGCCATCAGAAGGCGAATTGGTGCCAGCAATAGAAAAATGAAAGGATAAAGGCCTTTAATGACTAAGCTCCCATACCGTTGAGCATAAGCTCTAGAAGGCTAAAGACAAACTTGAGAGAAAAGCAAGGTAAGGTCATTTCCTCCACCGCCCTAGTAATGAATGCCAGAATCACAATTTTGTAGTGAAAATTGGAAATGTCAGGAACATTTGCATCTATATGGTTGAACTTAAAGTGATGTTGTAAATGATGCCTATTCCATACTAATTGGCAAATGTTGAAAATATGTTAGATTTACCTTGTTACTCTGTACATACAACTTGATATGCACATGTGTATACACACACACATCTTTATATTCTCTATGACGAATATCTGGCTATAGTCTTCCTCCTCCTTTTTCTCCTTTTCCTTTTTCTTCTTCCTCTTCTTTTTCTTCTTCACTGGTTTGGGGGCTTTAATTTAGGGCCTAGGCACTGTCCCTAAGCTTTTTTGCTCAAGGCTACCATTCTACTACGTGAGCCATAGCACCACTTCTGCCTTTTTGGGTAGTTAATTTGAGATAAGAGTCTCACGGACTTTTCTACATGGGTTGGCTTGAGCCACAATTCTCAGGTCTCACCCTCTTGTGTAGCTAGGATTACAAGTGTGACCCACTGGTACCTGGCTGGCTATGGCTTCTTATACACAAAAAAAAATGTTGTCCATCAATGCTACATTCCTAGGAAAATCCACAGTGCTTGATTCACCTCACAACTGTTGCTTTTCTTTGTGGTGACAAAAAAATGCATGAGAAAACAACTTGAAAGGGGGAGGATTTGTTTGGGCTCACAATTTCTTTTCTTCCTCTGTGGTCGTTTGGTTTCGTTGTGTTTGGGCTTGTGCATGGTGAGGCCAAACATCATGGTGGACAGCATGGAGTGGAATAAAACAGTTCATCTAAGGGTGTGTAGGAGGCAGAGAGAGAGAGAGGAGGAACCAGGGACAAGATCTACACTTCAAAGCCATACCCCTAATGGTCTGCTTCCTCCAACCAAGCCTCACGTTCTACAAAAACTCATGGATGGATTAACCCCATTGATGAAGGTAGCACCCTCAAATCAAATCACCTCACAAGAACTCAGCAACTGGGGACCAACCCTAAATATATGAGCTTTTAGTGGGGACACTATATTCAAACTGGAACAACCACTAAATGTTCAGCACTACTGTCAACCAACCCAAACTGCAAACACTGTGCCTAAGAGGAATGTCCCATGATTCTGTAACAGTCAGTTCGGGGTTAGGTGTCATTTGCCATCCAGAAGTGATAGCTACAGTTGCTGAGTTCCTGAAACAAAGATTGGTGGGTGAACTCACTGCCTCTCTGCCCAGACACCCCTTTTTAGCCTGAGAACTTAGTATTTCCTGTTCCGATCATTTATATTGAGTTTCCTGCTGGGTGGAGCCAAATACAACAGAGGTCCATAAAGTGATATTGAAGGCAAGGCTCACTGATTTGACACCCCCTTGAGGCTGTTTCCAGCACCAACACCACGAGCTTTACATTTTGGTCTCTGCTGCCTTAAGCCAAAGCCACGTGTAGCCTCGTGGACAGCCTATTCCTTGCTCTGGGTTAGGAGCTGTGAATGGAGATTTCTTGTAGAGATAGAAAATTGTTACCCCAAAGTCTCACCTCTTCCTAGCCCAGGGGTCCATACATCAAAGCAGGGGGGCTCTATTTGCTTGTTTTTCTTAGCCAAGTGGGAAGAGGAATGTTGGAAAGCACAGAACATTCTCAGAAAAAGAAGAAACAACAAAAAAGAGTGCAAGGCCCGACCATGGTATGTTGTTCCCCACTCTTTCCTGAGTGAATTCCACCGTGGAGAGCCTGGCTCAGGCACAACTGTCCACAGCTGCATGGAGGATGCTTCAGGGGACACAAAGGCTGCTGTGTGTCCTGGAATACAAGCGGTCCCACTCAGGCCCTGTGCCGGGAAACAATGGGCCAACAATGGCCTTCAACACAATGCCTTCATTTCCTGTCATCACATTGGGCTGCATGAGGCCCAGAGGGCCAGCTCCACCTGACCAAGAAACCTTCCGGCTGATGACCATCATTCAGAGGCCCCCTGTTCATTAAGAACAAAAGACAGAGTCAAGTGCTAGTGGCTCACGCCTATAATTGTAGTGACTCCGGAGGCTGACATCTGAGGACCACAGTTTGAAGCCAGCCGGTGAGACTCCTTTCTCCAATTAACCACTCGAAAGCCAGAAGTGGAGCTGTGGCTCAAGTGCTAAAGTGCCAGCTTTGAGCATGAAAGTTAACGGATAGTGCCTTGAATTCAAGCCCCCAGTACTTGCACATGTGCGTGTATGTGCACACCCCCCCACCCCCACGACACACTTAGAAGAGAGATGGCAAGTGATTAACTGGCTCTGTTCTTTCTTTTTCTCTGCAGAGCAAGATATAATTAAACCTATATGTTTTCTTATGCCCAGATAAAGCAGCGTGGTAAAAATACTGTGGGGACGTTAGAGGCTATTTCAATTTCAAGTCTTCCTGACACTAAATGCTCATGATTCACCATCACTGCTAAAAATACTGCTATGAAGAAGCACCCAAGACTGCTCTGTTCCTCATCAAGCTGCTGGCTCTTGTGTGAGCTGGCCTCCCTGCCCTGCCTGAACTTCCACCTTCTCATAAATAAAAAACCATATTGGGAATTGTTGAAGAGACACTTCCTGATATAATGGGGCTAATTCGACAGTTATGGACTACCCAATGCTGAATTTGTAGCTGGCCCAGTTCTAGCTGCTGAGACCCTTGCTACAACCCTTGGTGAGGCATGGAGGCCTTTGCTGGAGTTTATACCTGGTGAGCTTTGTCAAATACACTCCCAGGACCATGCTGAGCGGTGTTCCACCAGTTCACCCAACATTGGCCATGACATGGGATGGACAGATTCCCCGTGAGGTCATTCAAGGCTCCTAGCATGGAGAACATTTGGGAAGACTGAGTAGGGGAATAAAAAAGAAGCTTCTGATGGCTGGTTCCTGCAAGGGGTGCAGTATGCCTGTGGAGTCAGTGAGGCAGGGATGTTTGGAGTTGCAATCCCAACAGCAAGGCCCTTCCCCTCTAGGTATGTCAAACATACAAGGGAATCTTCCACTGAGGATATTGATAACTGGCCAGGCCATCAGAGATTCTGTTGCTGAGGCCAGGTTATCTTTGGAGCACCTAATACAGCTCAAAAATATTCATAATGTAGGAAGAGTACTGGAGGGGCTGTGTAATGAATGGTATCCAGAATGGGGAAGTCAGGCTAGAGAGACCATGGAAGAAAAAGAAACAGCATATATGCACAGTACATTGGAACTGGAAGAGCCCCACATTTTATAACTGACAGGTTGAGGGGTACGAGGTGCAACATCCCAGCTCGCCCCACTTAGGTAATTCAAGACAAAGCCAGAATTAAAACCAAGGTCTGTGCTCTGCACCTGTAGAAAAGAACAAACACAGTTACGACTATGTACTATGTAGAAACTGCAAACTGAAGGTGGTCTTGGCAGGAAAGTGATGGGAAAGAAACAGAATACCAGATTCCTCCACCCTAAGGCTTGCAGTTTCCGTGGGACACACACAGTACATGGACGTAAGCACAGAATGGGGATGTTTTACTCATTAATCTGGCATACTTATGAGAACAGAGAAAACATTTGGGATTAGCTCAGAGGAAGAGCCCGTGCCTAGAAAGTGCACGGCCCCAAGTTCAGTTTCCAAAGTCACCACCAACAAAACACAAAACAGAAAGTGTGACTTCAGGCCTGGCCTTTTTGAGATGGTGGTAATCCCAGAAGAGAGAGAGAGACAAGGGACATGAACCAGGAGAGAAACAATAAAGAGCATTCAATGAGGATATATTTGTGCCAAAAGGCAAAGCAGCAAGTGAGAACATGATCACACCAACACACAAGTCTTCTTGGCTGGCCAGCAGCCTTGGACTGTAATCCTCCTATCTGTATCTCTCAAGTGGTCAGATGGTAGGTGTGAGCCACTGCATCTAGGATTTCTCTCGCTCTCTCTTTCTCTTTGTCTCTCTCACTCTATCTCTTTTAAAATTCCATGTTAATTATAAGTGTCTTGAAGTGTGCTGTCACCAATAGCTAACTTATCTTTTTTTTTTTTTTTTTTTTGCCAGTCCTGGGCCTTGGACTCAGGGCCTGAGCACTGTCCCTGGCTTCTTTTTGTCACTTGAGCCACAGCGCCACTTTGGCCGTTTTCCATATATGTGGTGCTGGGGAATCAAACCCAGGGCTTCATTTATACAAGGCAAGCACTCTTGCCACTAGGCTATATTCCCAGCCCCTAACTTTTCTTTCATTAGTTAATTATGTGTCACCTACACAGCGAGGAGGCCTCTTTGTCTTTCCTGGATTTCCAGACTGGTAAAGCAAAGCCTCAGGATCCCCTGGAGCCCAGACTCAGCTCAGTGTTATTGAACTCAGAACCTCTGTATTCTGAGTTCCATAACCTTCCTTTAGCGCTGAGATAGGGACCAAACCTTTTACTCCAGGGTCTTTGGACCCTTCAGACCCAAACTTGCACCCTTGACAATAGAGATATTTTGTAATTATTTAAAATGAGTAGTGAAATGCAAGGATTATGACAAAGAGAATGTTTATAGCTAAATAACAAGAAAATGTCAACATAGAATCCTACATTTGCCTAATCACTAAAATAGTGTCAATTAACATGAACTGGCAAGATCCTTATATTTATTATTTCATGTTTGACAAATTAGTATATGTCATATGCTAAACCATATCACATATTAGTCTTCATATCAGCATGAGTATATGGTTATGATCTCCATTTAACTGGAGTTGAGGGAATGGAAGCCACTTATTATTCAATGGTATATTTGAACTTAAACACAGGCCTCCTTCTTCTCAAAGCCTGTGCCCTCCACCTCCTGCCTCCTCCTCTGCCATCTGCTAGGAGAGACAGCTCCTTCACTGTAAGTGGGAGTTCCAGGGAGGCAAATGATGCACTAATAACACAGACCGTGTGAGGCTGGATGAAATTGCAGAGTTATATCTAGTAATAGTGCTACCGTTTGTTTCATTTTTTATTAAAAAAATACATATTTGAGAAAGTCAATGTACCATCAGGGTAGCTCTGAGGTTGCTGGGGTGTTTGGGAAGGGATGGGCCAGAGAGAGAGAGACATGGGCTGTGGCCTTGGAGCTGAAGAGATGACCTACCTTTATTAGTCACAGCTGTCAAGCATGGGCTTGAATAGCAGTGGATTAGAACACAGGGCAGAGCCCAAAGCCAGCCACAGGCAGGGAATACCAAGACACCATGGGGCTTTTGGTTGTGGGCTAACATTGGTCTGGAAGTCCAGGGAGCAGACAGGAGTCTTCCTGTGCTATGTATGGCAAAGGAGAATGAAGCCAGCTAAGCAGCCTTGACCTTGTTCAGCCCCCAAGACTGGCTGGCTAGTCACGGGACCCTGTATATTGCTCTGCAGTGGCCTGTCCTGTGGTGCTGTATCTGAGTACCCCAAACCCGAATGGGTCACACTTGCGTTTCCAAGGCCATGGTAGATTCCTTGTGAGCAAACTTGTATAAACCTCCATGTGTATTTTTGAAAATATCATATTTGCATGTATGCTAATTTATTTCGATAAATGAGCAAAAATAGATATGAAATTTATTTATTTTTTCTTTTCTGTTTTGTCCATTGTGGAGGCTTGAACTCCAGGCCTGGGCTCTGTCCCTGAGCTCTTTTGCTCAAGGCTACCACTTTGAGCCACAGTGCCACTTCTGATTTTTGAGTGGTTAATTGGAGATAAAGAGTCTCACAAACACTTTTCTTCCTGGGCTGGCTTTGAACTGCATTCCTCACATCTCAGCCTCCTGAGTAGCTAGGGTTACAAGCATGAGCCACCAGAGCTGGGCCTTGATGTAATTTTTTTAAAAACATGCTTTGTCACATTAGGTTTGAGTGGGTGATCCAGATCATTGTTATTCTTGAGACACAACACTGGACTTTTTGAAGTACTAATATCTGGAGTATGAAAGGACCATTATAAAAAGGCATGACTGGAAAGGACCAATGTCTCATATCTATCATATAATGCATATTTTTTTTCAGAATGAATAAATGAGCCAGAAATGGCACAAAGATAAGTTTCAGAGCTACACAAAATGCCTTTACCTTTTCGCTTTAGGAGGCCTACAGTTCCTCCCCCTGCAAGGAACTATGAAGCAATACATAGTGAAATATTTCACCTATTTGGGAAAAGAAGATGCCATACCCTTCCTTCGTTGCACCAATGACACTTTAGAACTGGAAGTGTAGCTCAGTGGTAGAGCACAGTTTACATAGGAATCCCTCTTGGGTTCTATGTCCAACACCAAAAGAAGAAAAAAAAAACAAGAGAAGGGGAAAAGGAGAAAGAACTAAAGAGGAAGAAAGGGAGTAGAGGAGGAGGAAGATGAGGAAAACAAGAAAATAAGGAACTGAGAAAGGGAAGAAAGGAGGAAAAGAGGAAGAGAAGGAAGAAGAGGAAAAGGAGGAGGTGCAGAAGGAGGAAGAAGAGGAAGAGGAGGAAGGAGAAGGACTTAGAAGAGAGATCCAAGGAGGAGGAAGGAGTGGGGGAGGAAATCTGCCACCAATGTCCCTTGCAGTGCCCTTGCCTTGCCATCTCCCAGCCTCCAGGGCAGAGTGGGAGTTCTGTAAGCTTTCTGAGACCCGAGTGCATCATCACTACTAGGTTAGTAAATGAGCTGAATGCCAGGCTCTGGAGTGCTTCTCAGGAGAGTGTGCAACAGATTTTAATCACTTGGACTTGGGCTTACACCCCCCCCCCCCACCACACCTGCCTTCTCACAACCTTTCTCTCCATCTGAAAACCCATTTCCCACCCCACTTGTGGAGCCTCCGCACCCCTCTAGGGGATCACGACACGACGAGCTAGTCCCCGTTTTCAATAGCTCTGAAGGACACACAGTGCTTAATTTCCTCTACTGCCCATCTGTGAGCACTTCTGGCCTGAAGTCTGAAAATCCGTAATGTCTGATCAAATCTTGACAGGGTAAAGCATTTGCTATTGCTAAAACCTAAAGAAAAAAACATGTACATGGGTTGTTGTTAGGGCACGGAGCCAAAACCGGGTTTCCATTTCTTCCTCACGATAATGGCACAATTTACAGTAAAACAAACGTTGAGAACTAAATCCGTTCTGAGGCAGTGTTGCTTTATTACTTGTAATTGTGATAGCAAACACCTAAGAAAATTACTACCTTCGTCCATGGAAGAAGTAGCCTCTACAGTGTGATTGCATGGATACTCCGATTTCCAGGACTTTTCTATCTGTGAACCATTAAATGATAGCTCCCAATTTCCCTTCCTCTCTCAGGCCCCCTGACTAGGAATGGACTTACACTTGACAGAAGTTTAGATAGAGTGTTTAATGGAACCAAGTCGTATTTGTCTTTTTGTGGCTGGCTTTGTTTACTTAGTATAATATTTTTAGAATTGATCCTCTGTGCTGTAGCAGGCAACACATTTTTTTTCCTTAAAAATTATGCTGGGGCCAGGTGGCAGTGGCTCACGTTTGTAATCCTAGCTATTCAAGAGGCTGAGATCTGAGGATGTCAGTTCAAAGCCAGCCTGGGCAGGAAAGTCCACAAGACTCTGATCTACCATTAACCACCAGAATACTGGAAGTGGAGTTGTAGCTCAAGTGGTAGAGTGCTAGCCCTGAGCTGGAGAGCTCAGGGACAGCAACCAGGCCCAGAGTTCAAGTCTCATGACTGACCAGAAAGAAAAAAATCATGCTGGGTATTGAAGTCACCACTTTGTGTGTTTGCCTAGTACGTGCAATGAAATGGTAATTTGTTTTTCTTTTGGAGGCACTATTAAGATTTGGACTCAAGCCCTTGCACTTGCCAGACAGATATTCTCTACTTGAGCCATGCTTCCAGCCCTTTTTGCTTTCATTATTTTTCAAATAGGGTCTTACCTTTTGACTGCATTGTCATGGACTTAAATCTCCTTCTTCAATGCTTCCTGTTGCAGCTGAGATAACAGATGAATACCAGCATACCTAGTTTTTTTTTTGTTGTTTATTTTTAATTGGTTGAACGAGGGTATTACAAGCTTTTTTGGACCTGGCTGGCCTCAAACCATGACCATTCCACTCTCAGCCTCCTAAGTACCTGGGATTTGGTAATGAGTCATGGTATCTAGTTTGGAAATAGCAGCTTCTTAGGCTGGGGATATTGTTGCCTAGAGAAGAATGAGTGCATTTAAAGCCTAACTATGGTGTGGTTATGGGGGAGTGAATATTCAGGACGTTTTACAGAATTACACTCATTTGGAACTATTCCAAGACCTGGAGGTGCTGGAAGCATCTCAAGTATATTTATTAGTTTCCTTTAGAAATGAAACTAGTCAACTAGCCAGGCTCTGGTGGCTCAGGCCTGTCTTCCCAGCTACTCAGGAGGCCGAGATCTGAGGATTGCAGTGCAAAGCCAGCCTGGGTAGGAAGATTTTTTTTTCTCCAATTAATTAACAAAGAGGTGGAAGTGGAGCTGTGGCTCAAGTGGTAGAGCACTAGCCTTGAGCAAAAAAGTTAAAAAAAACAGTGCCCAGGCTTTGGCTCCAGGGCGCTCTCTCTCTCTCTCTCTCTCTCTCTCTCTCTCTCTCTCTCTTTCTCTTTCTCACACACACACACACAATTATTTTAAACCAAGTTATTTCCTCAGTATATTTAGTATATTTAGGCTTCAATGAAATAAAGATTAAAAGAGGAGGCAGAAATATTACATTTATTAAAGCCTTTCAAACAATCCAATATTTATGTGACCACGCATTCACCAGGAGGCTGATATAGTTTCATGCAAAGGTAAGTACAAAATAGTATTTATTGAACATTTCATTTATAGTTTCTATTTACTGATTAATTGATAACCTTCCTTTATTGAGTGTCAATTTCGAAAGTCTTTTGGCAAGCCAGGCACTGCTGGTGCTCTAACAACCTATGATATTAGCTGCTCATGGGACTGAGATCTGAAGACTGTGGTTTGAAGCCAGCTTGGGCCAAAATGTTTGTGAGACTGTTATCTCCAATTGATTGCTCAAAAGTAGGAAGTGGAATTGTGGCTCAAGCGGTAGAGCACCAATTTTGAGTGAAAAAGTTAAGTTAGAGTGTGGGGCACTGAGTTCAGGCTCCACTAATTAGTACTGGCACTAAATAAATAAATAAATCTCATTTGATGCTTTTAAGTATCTGGAGCCAATTATGATCTCATTGTTAATCTAGTTTGGCTGAGACACACACACACACACACACACACACACACACACACACACACACACGCACTCTGGGTGTTTCTTTCCCCAGTAAGCATGTGGGGGATAAGATTGAGTTAGTGTTATTTTTTTTTTCCTGCCTGAAGTAAGAATGGTAGAAACAATTTTTAAAGATTCCAAAGCATATACAATTCCTTTGCAGACAACATATTGCTATCCCTATTCTCATTTCTGAGACTAATAAGAGACTAGACTAAAACAAGAAACTAAAAGTTAAAAATTGCAGGAACACATTTCAAGCCCCTTTAGTACTATGCCTATCATAGACTGTTTCCATCAGAGGAGCAGGAAGTCAAAAAGAGGGTGGAAAACATCTGGGCAGGAAAAAAGATTTATTTTGAGATGATTTGTACAATCTGATCCTTAACTTCTTTCTAGCAGCTATCAGAAAGACCACAAAGATTGTTTAAAATAGATCCTCTAAAAGAAATCTCACTCTGATGGTTTGTTTCTCTTAATTCATTCCCTGTTATTTGTAGTTTTCAAAGGTGGGGCCATTAATGTGGAGACATTAATTGGAGGATTTAGAAATCAAGCCTTGCCGGAGTTTATGGGGCATTCTCTAACCAAGTTCCTGCTTTTTGTTAATTTGAGGGGGAAAACATTAAGGACCTGTTCGATTCCATCAAGAGAGCAAAGCTGAGAAAAATGGAAGCTTGCCAATGGCAGAAACATGCTGTCCAGAAAAATCCTTGATTGTGAAGAACGTCCTCTCTCCTTATATAATCTCCCAGATGTTGAGCTGAACTTAAAAAGAAAAGGATTATGAGTCATACTGCATAACTACATTGGAGCAAAGTTTAGCAGCTTTGTTAATTGAAGCACCTTATGCTTTGTTGTGGAATGAGGAACCTTGGACACCATTCCAAACAGAATTCAGGTATCCAAAATACTACTTAAGCCATAAAACATGAATGATTCAAGATGCTATGTAAGGAAACAGAACCTCACACAGTGATTTGTTTGAACTGAGGGTCTTGTACTTGCTAGGTAGGTGCTCTACCACTTGAACCAGGACTCCAGCCCTTTCTGCTTTTGTTAGTTTTCAAATAGAGTCTTGTGTTTATGCTTGCTCTATCCTGGACTGTGATATTTCTATTTCTATTTTCTAGGTAACAGGAGTCCATCTTTTGAATATATTGTCCAGGCTGGCTTCAAATTGTGGTCTTCTCAATCTCAGGCTTTCGAGTAGCTAGGACTGCAGGCGTGAGTCACCGCACCTCCCATTCAGAAAAGCTTGAGAGCTTTATAAAAAGCAAGGGCTTCGGGAGATAGACCTTTCCATTCTATGGTTCCCTTCCTACTCCTCTGAATCATGAGCATATTTCAGAGAAACTCAACTTCCTTTTTCAGTGGTGGGGATTAAACTCAGGACCTAGTACATACTAGGCAAGCACTCTACCCCTAAGCTATTCTCTCAGCCCTGCATCTTTTAAATCTCTCTCTCTCTCTCTCTCTCTCATCCAAGTTATGGCTTCTCTTTCTTCCTGGTAGAGATCAGGAGCCCTTTTAGCCTTTACTCACAAGAATGGAGGTTGAGCCTTCACTCTGTCACATTGGAAATGAACACTGGTAGCTTAACTCTCTCCTAAGACTGAGCTTTCCTCTAAGTTCATTGTTGAGAGACCTAATTTCAACTTTTCAAAGACATTTCTCCTCTCTCTTTATTAAACTTTCTTATTTACAGAGCTGGTGCTAGTTTTCTAGAAAGTCAAATCCATTCTTAGGCCAATGGATCAAACTAGCTTTGTTATTCGGTTAACAAGCGTTTTTTACATACATCCGATCCCCAACATTATTTGAAGTTTTGGGGACAAAGATGAACCTACGTAGTTCCTGCTCTTTCTAGCATGGATACAAGTGACCCAGTGTTGTTCCTGTCTCAAAATGGAGATGTGATTTATGAGAGAGGGGGATAAAACACTGACATTTCCATTCCTCTGTGTGTGTGTGTGTGTGTGTGTGTGTGTGTGTGTGTGTGTGTGTGTGTGCTGGTTCTAGGCTTAAACTCAGGGCCTGAGTGCTGTCCCTTACTTAATTTATTTATTTGCCAAAGGCTGGTGCGTTCTACCCCTTGAACCACAGCTCCATTTCTGGCTTTTTGGTTGCTAATTGGAGATAAGAGAGAGATTCAGGGGCTTTCCTGCCTAGACTGGCTTCTGGGGGATACTTACATGTGAGCTGTAGTAGAACACTTTCACCTCTTTCAGTAGAACACTTCCAGCTCTGAGATGTTTCAAGTTTATCCGTAGGCACTGCCTATCTATTGATGCTCTGGCAAAGGATATAATTTACATCTCAATGTTGTTTTTTTCTTTGTATATTAGGATCTTTTGCCCATTTTTATTGGGCATTTTTTTTTTTTACATCTCAATGTTGATGGTTATTTTGTTAGTACATGCTCTTATTGTCTGTGTGCCTCAATACTGAATCTCACAATTGTGCTGGTTTCAGTGCTACGAGATTTTTGGTTGCTCTCATTAGATTGTTCTACATATGTGATCTTGGAATTGGAGTATAAACTTATTTTCTTTCTTGATTTTTTTCTGTTCCAGTCTGGGAACTTTGTTTTGTTGTTGGTTTGAGTTCCTTATTGCACTGACTAGAAGAACCCTTACCACAGTGCTGAGCAGAGAGAGCTTTTGTCCTTCTCTGGATCTTAGAGGAGGGCCTCCAACTTCTCTTCAGTAAGGGCAATGTTAGAAATAGTTGTTTTTAAATAGGTTTTTAAGTTTTGTTTTATTTATTTTTTAATAGCTGGCATTTATCAAGTTGAAGGAATTCTTTTCTTAGCTTACTGAGAGATTTAATTAGAAATGAATGTCAGATTTTGGCACAGACTAGTTAAAATAAACTACCATGAAGGATTTGTTTTGGGAGGGATTTGTTTTGGGTGGTACTAAGATTTGAACTCAGGGTGAGGCAGGACTCTGTCACTCGAGCCATACTCCCAGACCTTTTTTTTTTTGCTTTAGTTATTTTTCAAATACAGTCTCATTTTGCGCAAAGCTGTCTGAAAATCAAACCTATAGCCTTTCCCTTAGCTAGATGACGAACTTGGGACCACCATTCCTGGTTTATTGGTTGAGAAGAAATCTTGCTTACGTCACCACCCTCCTCACCAGCCAGTGCTGGCCTTAAATTATGATCCCCCCAATTTCTACCTGCCTGTAGGTGGGATTGTAGGCATAAACCACTGTGCTCGGCTTGATCATAAGCTTTCCAATTCTCACATTGTAAATATGATGAATTGTATTGGTTTGAAAGTTAAATCAATATTGCAGCCTTGGGCTAAATCCCACTTGCTCATGATACATGGTTATTTTTATCTACTATTAAGTACAATTTGCTGAGGTTTTGTTTAGGAATTTTTTGTGTGTCCATCAGGGAATTCTACTCTTCAGGCTATTCTTTCTCTCTCCTCTCTCTCTCTCTGAGTTTGAACTCAGTGTTTGCTGACTAGTCAGATGCCCGCTTGAGCCATATTCCCAATTCGATTGATTTCTTCTCTTCCCCAGTCACCCATTCCTCTTTTTTGCTGATACTGGGTTTTGAACTCAGGGTCCTGCATTTGCTTGGCTGCCATTCTATGATGCAAGCCATGCCTACAATCCACCATTCTGCTAGTTAACTGGAGATGAACTTTTCTGCTTGGTCTGCCTTTGAACAGAGTTCTTCCAGACCTCAGCCTCCTGAGTAGCTAGGATTACAGATTTGCGTCACTGGTGCTTAGTTCTTATAATTTCTTTTTGATTCAGCTTTCTCTTTCCAGATATATCCATTTTATCTCAGCCATCAAATGGTTTCTTATTATCCTCTTAATATCTGCATAACCTGTAGTAATGCCATTATCTCTCATTCCTGATGCTAGTGATTTGTGCCTTATGAAAAGACAAAATTATAATAAATTTAGATTAAGAACCCTAATTATCCGCATTTGTGATCCCACACTCTCACCTCCAAATTCTGTGCAGAGTATTATTTCTGAGCCTTTGCACAGTACATGAAACACAGTAGTTGAGCCAAATCAGTTATGAGATGTCCACAAGCCAGTGGGGCCTGGGCTGGAGTCTTCCACACTCTGCTTTGTTACACTCATGACAGATCTCCGAGGAGTACAGCCATCAGGGCTATGCAGTTATCAGTAGCCAGGCAGTGTAAGTCATTTTCTCAGGCTCTTGATGGATATTCTTCACTCGGCGGGAAGCAAAAGCCTTGTTACAATAAAGATAAGGACTATTACACTTATTTCTTTTTGCAGCCAACCGACTCTTGTCACTCAATATTAGAAGAATAGATGACTCAGAACAGTTCCATTGTAAAACTCAATTGGCTAGAATTCACTAATCTGTTGTTTTAAAAATGTTTGTTAATGGATTTGGTGATTACTGTTTTCAGATTATGATTATATATAAATACATAAAATATATCTCTTGTGTATACTTATCTTATTACTGTGTATGTATATATGCTATATAAATACATAAACACATACACTATATATGTATATGTATGTGTAACTAGTTATTGTGTTTTAAGGAATATCTGCTCTGGATTAGTTTCTTGGCTAAATTATTATGTATAATTTCTTCATATAACATTAGACCTAGTGAATTCTAGCATGAGTTCAATTTAAAGAGTGCTTAATAATGAAAAACAGTTCTACTATATTTGTATATTACAAACTCAAGTAACTTAATATAAATAAAATTTAATATAAACTTTCACCAAACTCATAATTTTGTTCCAAACCATCTCTTTATCATGAAGATAAGCAGTATGAATTTTTTTTTACTATCTTGTATTTTCTTGCACATGGCTAGAATTTATTCTGTAATTCTTGAATGTCTTTGTGAGCAGTTATATTTTCAATTGTATATTATGATAACTGAATTATCATCTCTTTTCCTAATTTCATTAATAGGAAATGTATGGGGCACATAGGACTTCAGTAAGACTTTTCTTATGGCAGTTACAGAAATATGTTTTCTATACTGCTTGGTCTTATTATTATTTTTTTTTGTCAGTCATGGGGTTTGAACTTTGGGCCTGGGTGCTGTCCCTGAGCTCTTCAACTCAAGGCTAGTGCTCTACCACTTTGAGCCACAGCACCATTTCCGGTTTTCTGGTGGTTAATTGGAGATAAGTCTCAAGGACTTTCCTGCCCAGGCTAGCTTTGATCCATGGTCCTTAGATCTCAGCCTCCTGAGTAGCTAGTATTACAGGCGTGAGCCACTGGGACCGGGCATTACTGTTTGATCTTTTGGCGATTTGATTTCACCTCCTTATACCTATTAGGCAAAAAGGAAAGGACTCTACCACTTGAGCCACATCCATCTTCTCTCTTAAAAAAAAAATTCTTTAGTTATTTTTCAGGTAGACACCTAACTTTAGTCTGGCCAGCAACAGACTGAAATCCTCTAATCTCTGCTTCCTGTGTAGCTGAGATTATAGGCATGTACCACCACACCTAGGCCACTGGATCTTATAATCTAAAGTTGCGATTTTTCTATTAAGTGGTTACATTTATACCAGAAACATAAGTTCCCTCCCCCCGAAACCCCCCTGTAATTAATTGCCTTAACTAATAAAATGTGGTAAGACTGTCAGCTATGTGAAAAATAATATGGCTTCCCTTCTCTTTTTTCTTCTTCTTTCTCTTCCCATTTGCTTTTGGAACCTAGCCAACTTGTTGTCACAGACTGGGGAGAGGCGGGGCTGGTCCATGTGAAAAGGCCACATCTGAATTTCACCTCAAGTCTCTGCTAAGGTTCAGCTGAGAGCCACATCCACTAAGCCGTGTGTGTGTGTGTGTGTGTGTGTGTGTGTGTGTGTGTGTGTAACAAACCTTCAGGATACAGCCATCATCGAAACTTTGATAAGGGAAATGTCCTGTGCCTGTTCTGTCTAGTATGACGAATCAATGCCACATGTTACTAATAAACTGTATCATGGCTAGTGTGAAATTGAGGAGATGAATTATTTGATTTAAAATTCATAAGTATGTGCAGTTAATGGCAGCTCCAGGGGGGGAACTTGGGGAAGCCCTCGGCCTTCGCATCTTAGCTGGAGCTATGTCTTTTCTCTGTGTTCCCAGTTCATACCAATATCAGTAGGTAATGCTGTTAGTTAAGCTGCTCAAATGTAGGGTGTTTCATCATAAGGTGATGGATAATTAGTACATTCTTCTTATCTGGATCTTGTTATTTTCTAGTATGAGTTTTTCTTGCCAGTCTCCTTCACCCTACTTTAGTGTTGGAGATCGAATCCAGGGCCTTTGCTTGCTAGGTATGTGCTCTAGCGCCGTCCCATGATTTACAATGGTTTCTTTCTCTTTCTTCCCCTCCCTCTCTCCCTCCTTCCCTTCCCTCCTTCTTTCCTTCCATCCCTACCCTCCTTCCTTCCATTCCTTTCCCTTCCTTCCTCGCCCCCCCCCACCCCTTTCACCAGTCCTGAGTCTTGAACTCAGGGTCTGGGTGCTTTCCCTGAGCATTTTTGCTCAATGCTAGCACTCTACCATTTGAGCCACAGCTCCACTTCCCGCTTTTTGGTGGTTAAGTAGATATGCGAATGTTATGAGCTTTCCTATCTTGGATTTTTAAAAATTAATTGTCAAAGTAATGTACAGAGGGTTTTCAGTATCATATATCAGGCAGTGAGTACATTTCTTATCAAACTTGTTACCTCCTTCGTTTTTCTCCATCCCCAGTTCCCTCTGCCCCCCATTGGTTTACAGCACAGTTGTTTTTTTTTGTCCTCCTGGGCCTTAAACTCAGGGCCTGAGCACTGTCCCTGGCTTCTCTTTGCTCAAGGCTAGCACTCTGCCATTTGAGTCACTGTGCCACTTCTGGCCATTTTCTACATATGTGGTGCCAGGGAATCGAACCCAGGGCTTCATGTATATGAAGTGAGCACTCTTGCCACTAGGCCATATTCCCAGCCCCAGGATATTGTTTTATAAGTATTGCTGTTGCATTGGCTTGCTTTTTACCTTTTGTCTCTCTCCCCGTTGGTGTTTCCTTCCCCAGAACCGAGACCCTCAGATCTCAGCCTCCTGGTTAGCTGGGATTACAGGCCTGAGCCGCAGATGCCTGGCTACAAAGGTTGGGCTTTTCCGAGTCACCACTCAGCACCCATCAGACTCTGGTTATAAATGAGGTCACAGTGACACTTGTTCAACTAATTTGTTCCATTTGGATTTCGTGTTTCTATTTATTTTTCAGGAAAATCTACTCTGGTAGAAAAAAAAAATTACCACTCAGCCATCAACCAATAAAAAACCCCTCATCTTTTCTGAGCAGAATAAGAAAAGCCACCCTTTGGTTAGGAAGGCGCTCCGTCCTGGGGCTGGTGCAGTGGTCAGCCAGGGTCCACACTTGGCTACTATGGCAACGGGCCTGGTCGTTGCGCTCTAAGCTGTGCTCGTCAGTTACTCTGACTTTTGTCCCAGGTGCAATCGACATTCAAGAGGAGCTGTGTGGTCCTTGTGGATGTCTGTGGTGTCTGAAGCTCATGGAAGCTTAAGTCTTGTGAAGGCCTGGCTGGAAGCACTCTTCCTCGCCCTGAGTTTGTCCCAAACATCTGAGTGCTGCAGGTCTGCTCCTCCCTACTCCTAAGTGTTGCCCTGTTCCCCGGTGAGTTGTGGGGAATGACCCACTGGGGCCATTGTGCAGCTAAAGCCTGCCAGCACTGGCGCTTCATCTGCTGTCCTGTAGAGCATTTGTAGAGCATTCTGCTTTGTAGAGCATTCTGTGGAGTGTAGCTAGGCCCATAAAACCAAACAGCCCTCTCCATGAACACTGGCTTTCTATCTCGGTGAATCTTCTGCATCCCAGTATGGGGCCCTTTCCATAGTCCCCTTACTCCCTTTCTGGACCCAGCCAGCCCTCCTGCCCTCGTGAGTCATCCTAACCTCAAAGCAAACAAAACCTTTAATGCGTTGCTTGCCCAAATTAGCCAGACAACAGGGAGGAGAGTGCGGGTTAGGATTTCAATGTCTTAGCATGGTGGGTTCCTTCTCACAAAAGGGAGGAGCTAGTTCCCTATTACTCTGCAAGTGTGATAAGCTACTTCTCTCTCTCCATCAGGAAGACATACACATCTCCTTCCCTCAGGATGCTGAGCAAGTGCCTGGCTGTACTCGAACAGGCTCTTTACAGTCACAGAAGACCTGAAACACCACTTACCATGTCCTAGGAGGGACAGCCAGGGATTCTACAAAGCAAGTAAGAGAGTTGACCATTCACAGTTCACACTGGAAGGTACACAGCTCCGCCTGTGGTACATTCCATCCAGGGTCAGTTGATAATGAGGGTGCCCAATTCATTTAGAGAACTCTAATGTCTTACAAATTACATTGATTATAATGGAATTCAAGTTTCCCAATGAAACACACACACACACACACACACACACACACACATACACACACACACCCTCTGAATCAAATTTAGAGCACTCAATAAATGGATTTATTATGAAGAAATGTGCCTTTACATTTTTAATCGGGGGTGAGTAACTAATGGTATTAAATAGCTGAGTTTTAAAAGAGAGAAATTCTATTTTTCCTAAAATGACATTTTTGGACATCACTGTCAAACATTATTGAATATCATTATATTTAGTGAGTTTTCTTTTAGGCTTAAATACATAAATTCTAAAAAAAAAATCTCATGAAGTGGATCACTATCCTTTCTACACCAATGCTTACAAAAATTCATGAATTTTAAGAGAATATTTTCATACCATATATTTTATAGATAATTTGTATTTACAACCAAATGCTTGCCAAGATTTTTCTAGGTCATCTGACAGAAGGGTGACCTAGTGGAAAGTTTTGTTTAGAACATTAATTTTCATATTTTAAGAAAGCAGCTAGTTGTACATAGTATTAATCAGTAACTTGGGTACCAATTCTCCCACAGAACAAAGCTAGAAAGGATTCCCTTTGTGATTTCTCTCTTGGGATATCTGGGTGTGGTTTGTTTTCTTCTAGGCTGGGACAAAGATATCAAGAAAAGCTTCTTTTGCAAGTTAAGATTCCTGGTTCTCACAAAACAAGCTTGCTGACAGAGAGAAAGAGAGAGAGAGGGAGAGAGAGAGAGGAGGGAATGGAGGGAGAGAAAGAGGGAGAAAGAGATCTTAATGTTTGCTTCTACAAGTACATATTTTGGATTGAATCCGGGTTCACAAAAGTAAAATTATAAATTATAGCTCAGGTATATATTATAGGATGTTTAAGCTACTGGTATATACACACTTCAATGGCTGAAACTATATAAAAATATAAAAGTGGAAGTAAAACAGTAAACAGTTATGAAGAGTAACAGGTTTTCTTAATTTTTTTATTAGTTTAAAGGAAGCTAGAACATAATCACAACGTACCACATATGGCTCAGAACCAAACAAAGGCTGCCTAGTTATTTATTTTGAAATTGTTCTTTTTAGAAAGTGAGAGGGGGGAAGAAAAAAGGAGCTCTAATGACACTCAAGTTGCTTTTCAATTAAATCCCCATAAATTAGAAAGTGTCTGATATAACAGTGATAATAGAAACAAAGGTGTGATTCAGTAAAAATTGTGAATCTCTGCTTGCTTCTTATAGCAATTTGCATTGTGCTAAGTCTTACAAGGACACTTGATGAACTAATTTGAGTTCGGTGTTGGGGCTGAGGGCGGCACTCACCAGGGTCTTAACATTGGTCTTTGCTTGGTTGGAAGCACTGGGAACGCTCCCTCACTCAATTCTGCCATGTGCTTCGGTCCCACATGAATGAAAGGGTGACACTTACGACCAGGGCCTCGGCTGCCATTGTGTTTTTCCTCATTAAAATTCAGAGTATTAAACACAGTTGAGTACATCCATGCATACATGACTTACTGTCAACATAAGCCGGAAGCTCAGATTGAGAGAACCGAGCAAAGATTCATTGCAGAACAACATTAACATTCACGGAACCCTGAGTTTCTGGAAAGCTCTGTCAAAGCAGATAATAATGTCCTGGTAGAAAAGCACCAACAGAAAGTTATATTAATTTTCCCCTTTCCTTTTTTTTTTTCTTTACTAGGAGAATCTAGTTTCATTCCTAGCATATAGGCTCCCAAGGTAAGTAGTTTGCAGGTTTTCTTTACTACTCTAAAACATTTAAAAAATAGAACATTTTAAAAGTTAGGTGGCTCTTGCCTGTAATCTGAACTAGTTGTAAGGCTGAGATCTGAGGATCACAGTTTGAAGCCAGCGGGAAGTCCATGGGACTCTTACCTATAATTTATTATCCACAAAGCCAGAAGGGAAGCTGTGGCTCAAGTGATAAAGCATTAGCCTTGAGCAATAAAGCTCAGGGACAGTGTCTAGGCCCTGAGTTCAAGCCCCAGGACCAGCACTCACACCCATGCATGCACGTACACACACACACACACATGCATGCACGTACACACACATGCATGCACGTACGCACACACACACACAGAGGAAACTATTTGACTATGCAGGTGGGGGTGTTCTTAGCACGAGGCTTCAGATGTAATGACTGCATGGATTAAAGGAAGGTGTAGCTTGGGAGTAAGGTGGTGGGCAGGTCCGCTGAGTCACAAGGTGGAATGTTTAATTTGGAACACGTCAAATGTAAGTACTGCTTTCTTTTCCTTAAGAACCTTTAGAACTCAGAAAGCTCTCGCTCGACTTTCTCTTTACTTTTGGAGTCTGCTGGGGAGACAGACGTTACTTGCTGGCTTCCGGAGAGGAAGGAGGAGGAAGACTCAGGTGGCTGGGATTTCGTTGGTTGGAATTTGCTCCTTTACACGCGATATTTCTCTTTCCCATGTTCGTTGATCATGCAGATGTGCTGCAACAATAAAGGACTGACATGCATCAATTCCTTCACAAAGTGAGAAGTCTAGAAAACGGTATGCAGTAATAACCAAAGGCCATAATGAAACTGGTTCTTGTCCCTTGACGCATGTGTGCGCACGTGTGTGTGTGTGTGTGTGTGTGTGTGTGTGTGTGTAAAATCTAGAGACCCAGACAAATGGCGGACAAGAGGATGTAGTTTTGGTCCTGAGCCCTATGCTGAATCCAGTTACTCAAGTCTCCCATAACTAGAAATGCTGAGTATATTCACTGCTGGCAGAGCTAGACATCTATTAATGACAACTGCTTGGGTAAATGGAGAAATAACAGTGACAAGCACAGTATGGACTTTTATTCAACCTAATTTGGGCAGTAAGAAACATTTTGGGAATATTTTTATGGACAACCAAAGAAATGGGGTAGGCTAATAGAGGTGAGAAGGGGGGTTGGTTGGTAGGATATGTGGGTAGCTCATGGAACGCAAGGAATTGCTGAGCAATGACACAACTGGAAGGCTGGAATGGAGGGGATGGGAAGGGACCTAGGGATTTCACTGTGGGGCTTGTCCTTGCTCTGGGGTTCAGTTACAGCAGCATCTCATACCTCCCGGCCTTTTCACTCTGCAACCTTTTATAGAGATTCCTAATTTCTAAGAGTAACACACAGGGGCTGGGGATATAGCCTAGTGGCAAGAGTGCCTGCCTCAGTATACCCGAGGCCCTAGGTTCGATTCCCCAGCACCACATATACAGAAAACGGCCAGAAGCGGCGCTGTGGCTCAAGTGGCAGAGTGCTAGCCTTGAGCGGGAAGAAGCCAGGGACAATGCTTAGGCCCTGAGTCCAAGGCCCAGGACTGGCAAAAAAAAAAAAAAAAAAAAAAAAAGAGTTGTAAGAGTAACACACAGGACCACTCAGGATAAAAGGCCTACCTCTAGATCATCCAGTGATGAGTCGCACAGCCAGGAGCTCACACTATAATACTGAGACCATCTGTGTATCAAGACCATTTTCTCAAAGGGAGAAATCATTCAGGAACCACATACCACTGTCATCAGAACCTGGTCAGTTTCAAGTCCTGACATGAGACCGTTTATAGACTATCTGGCTATTTATCAGAATTGGCTGGGCTCGGTGGATGACTGTGGAGCAAAATCAGTGTGGAGCTGTGGTTGTGCCTTTTGCTTCCTAATTCTTTTTTTTTTTTTTTAAACCAAATAGAATCATCATTGCTCTGTCCTGACACCTGCCATGCAAGGTGGAGGGACGATTTGGGTGGTGTGGATGCAAAGTGCCCAATATATTCCTCACACAGAAGATACCCAATAAATTGCAGTTGCCACTGTTACCATTTCAGTCACTTGTTATGTTGGTGTCACTTTTACGTTCTTATTGCAAAGAGAGTTAGTTAGGGTTTTGCATGCAAAACTTACATTCAGGTCTCTGAAGTATTCATTGTAATCTAAGGCATATCCCACCACAAACACGTTCGGAATCTCAAATCCAACATCTTAGCAAAAAGAGAGAGAGGGAACAAATTAAGAGCACAAACATAACACTGTCACCAGATTGTGGGCACTTAAACTGAGGACCTAGGGTTTAGTGTAGGTATAAGTGAGAAAATGGTAAGGCAAGGACAAGTCTACCAGGGACCTGGATAAGAATGATTCCCTGGGAGACGAGGCAACCAAACAAACACGCATGAAGAATGATTGGACTGTCAGGGTACAGAGAGGAGGAAGGGCTCAGGACGCAACAAGAAGGAAGTATGCGTTAGTCATGTGCCCCATTGTTCCAAAGCAAGCAGCCTGTAATGACATAATGCCAAAGAAAATGCTCTGGAAAGTACAAAGGACCATTCACACAGAAGGCCCTAAGGTTCCACAGTATACGACTAGGCGAGCAAGCCATAGTCATTGGGAAACAAGTCTCCCGCAGGGGCACTATCCTCCCTGGTTGAAGGGCTAGAAGCAAAACTTGGGAGACAAGAGCAGGAGAACTGGGGCTGTTCTGCTTGCTGAAGAGAGTGCTAAGGGCTATTTTAATGCTGGTCATTGAGTCTACAATGCAGAGGATACTAATTAGCTCTTTATCTCTAATAAGGACAGAATGAGAGGAAATGGATTTAAATGCAGCAAGAAGAGCTTGGGTTCATCAAAAGAAGACTTTGCACTGCCTGCTGGTGGCTGACACTTGTAAAACCTAGCTACTCAGGAGGTTGAGATCTGAAGATTATGGTTCAAAACCAGGCCCCGCAGGGAAGTCCATGAGATGTTAAAAAAATCTCTACCAGAAGGTAGAGTGGTAGAGAGCCAGAAATGGTTCAGCTCACGTGGTAGAGTGCCAGCCCTTGAGCAAAAACACTGAGTTTCCAGGTGGTGAGTTCAAGCTCTGGCACATACATACACATAAAAAGGATTGGATTTGAAGGAAGGTGATTTTTATTGGAGAGAATACTGGAAGAACAGTTATGTATTCTCCTTTTTCAAAGGCCTTTGAAATAGAATAAATGTGTCTTGGCTCAATGGTTTTCATTTTTTCAGTATCCTGGGAGTCTTGTGAGTTTGTTTGCTCCAGTGTGTACAAAAGAGTTGCCCTGTTTTCCTTTGATGAAACTGAACTTTGGAAGAGCCAGTGGGCTTCAAGTTATCTCCAGGCAGCTATCCGCCTGGTTACCACATACCACCATTTCTTGTGACCACAGATTCTCGGTTATGGAAAACAACAATTAGCTCCTACTTACAAAAGTGTCAAATGTAAGAAGTCTGTTTTCTAGAAGACTCAATTTTGGGGTCACTGATGGGGAAAGCTGTTATATTCTTACAAACTGCTGAGTTTTTTGTTTTTGTTTTTTTTGAGAAAAATAAACAGAGGAACGAGACATGGTGGCAAATGCCTGTCATCCTCTCATTTAGCACTCAGGAGCCTGAGGCAAGAGGACTGCATGTTTCAGGCCAATCTGGGCTACATAGGGAGGCCTTGACTCCAAAACACCCCCACAAGTCCAAGAGAATCAACAAGACTAAAAAGAAAGACATGAAAAGTTACATTGAGCATGAACACATACTACAGAGTCTATATTGAGAAAGGAACAGAAGATGCAAAACCTCAGAAATTCTGGAAGAAAGAAACAGAGATTCTGAGCTGGCTAACAGACATTGAGCAAATCCCAGGAAATCCTGACTGTAACTGTAACACTGACTTTATAGTGAGCAACGCAATCCCCTCCACAATAGGTGTGGTAGTAACTCAGACTGGGAAAATTAAAGCTCAAAGCCAGCTTAGACAGCCAAACCTTGTGATGTCATGGAATAAATGAGGGATGATGGCTCAGTTGGACAGTCAGGACTAAGTGACCCACTGCTGGCTGGTACCTGAGTGCAGAATTGAGACTTGGGTTTGCAATGACCATAATGAGAATGGAAACTGGCCTTACACTGTGGCCATGTGATCGTAACCTTGCTATTTCATTTCTTCTGTTTCATCTGTTAAGTGGGTATGTATGATAGCTACCTCTACATAGTTACGGTCATCATGGAGCTTCCTGAGCACTGTTTAGCATGTTTGCACTGCTGGGACTTGCTCTCGGGTCCTTGCACATGCTAGGCAAAGGCTTCACAAAGGTCACACCCCAGCCCTAGCAACTGCTGTTATTTTATCGATGTTTATGTTATAGGTGACATAAGACATATACAATTCAAACATACCGGATATGTTTGAAGTGAATGTTTTTCAAACTCAGTTAAAAATCTTATCTACACCGTGACTATCTTGTATGATTTCCTTACAAAATTCCTGTGTGTAACCTCACGTAACCTTACTGACATCCAGAAACCAACAGGAACACATGACTGGGTCTCTCTGGCCGGAGTGAAAGGGACCAGAGTCCATGCACCCAGCACAGGACTGAGACTTGTGCTGAGAATGAGTCACTGGCAGAGGACCCATCCATACAGTGCGGGCCTCTGTTTCCAATGTTTGTTCAGCTTGCTGATGAGAGTTGTAGCCAAATTTTCCCAGGGGCTTCGGAGCAAACGTAAGTTATAAAAATCGAGCTGAAGTCTGCTTTGTGCAGGTGAAAAAAAATGCCTCTAGTGTTAGAATAATAAATAATCCAGTGGTTTGCTTATCCTTTCTGGCATAGACCTGGTCCTGTTCAGGAGAGGAAAAGGGCCCCAGATGGAGATGGCCCCCAGCACGCGTGTCTGAAGGCATGTGTGAAGATGCTATCTACAGGTCCCTGATGGCTCTCTCTCTGTGTTTCTGAACTTGAGCGTGGAGGTGATAGGGAGACAGATTCCCCACCCTCTTCTGTGGGCTTCGCTAAAAGGTCACCATTGTGCATTGTTTGGCAATTGAGCCAAAAACTTTGTGGAGATGCTGCCATTAGTAGGAACAGCCATTAGGAAGGAATGCTATGTGTCTGAGTTAGTTTCTCAAAGTTAAGTCTTTCTCTACCAGGAAATCTAATCGTGTAAGTTATTGAACTTACAGAGTTGCCTAAAATGTAACAACAACAACAAAAAAATCCCAAGCACAGGGCAGAGTTCCTGTGGAAAATGCAAATTAGAAAATGTAAGACATTGAATTTTAAAGGGTTCTGACATCTTTTGCAAGGCAGTTGAGGAGAGGAATTTGTGGGATGGTCAGCCCTACACCGCATTTATGTAACACGCATTGCCATCCAATGGACAACCAATAATTCTTCAGCATAAAACTGAACACCAGCACACATACACATGAAAACCCAAACCACGCACGTACTTACAGTCAGGTCTAAAGCCATCACTTCGGGGTGTTCTCTTCACCAACAAACTGCCATTCAATAGGAAAAAACATATGCTTTTGTTATCCCAATAAAGTCTCCGTGAATTGCAAATTGAACGAACAAAACCGATGGATTTTCCCCGCTTTGGTCTGGGTAATTGTGGCCTTTGGTGCTACAGTTACACCCATAGTTATGGATAAAGATGAAAGGAGCTGAGCAATTGCACGGGGCTCATCCAGCTGGCCCTGTAAGCAGCTCATAGGGGCACCGTCAAGGTCAAGAGGGGCTCAGAAAACACAGCAATTGCATCCTTCCCCCTTCCCCTTTCAGGCTACTTTTCATTGGGCTCAAAGCATAACACCCCAGGTAAGACTTGGTGAGGAATGGGCAACAGACTGAGCTCTCTGGAAAGAGCACCGGGTGTTTGGATCCCTCTTGGGTGTGGCTGGGAAGATGGAAGCCACCATGCAGCTCAAGTCCTACTCACCTGGCTACCTTAATCATGTTGGGCTTGTATTTCCTTATGTTGCCAAGCAGGGCTCTCATGGTCCGCCCAGTTCCCACCACATCCTTTGCAGAAGGACAGACAAGTTCAACAAAAGGTATTTGTGCAGCCTAACAGCCTTTTATAAATGGGGCAGGATAATTACAAACATCAAACCAGTTAGAGACAAGGTAAGGAAGTACACTGGTTTCTGTGTGCTTAGTCTTTCTGGAAACGGATAATTCTCACAACATGGAGTTGGGCGGGGGGGGGGGGGGGTCAACAGCTAAATTCAATCTTTGGAGAGCCCATGGGGCTCGTCCAGGCTGAGTACATTGGGACTCGTGCATGCATATTTGGGGACTAAATTTAGCCATGAGGTTACAGGACACAATAGGAGGCGCATGAATTTTCATGGGCATGGGTTGTACATCTGAATACCCTGAAAGGATAAAGCCCTGCCCCTCGGCCTCCCCCCCTCAATAGGGGATTCTATGGCTGGGAAGTGAGACGTCTGGGGGCAGCAGCTGGTGACAGCCATGAGTTCTGAGGGTCTGAGGCTGCCCCGGGCTCTGCTCATCTCGGCTGACGCGCTGTGCCTTCACAATTAAGGCAGAATGGGACTCTGCAATTTATTGTCCTTGAGACAGAAATCAGCTGTCAATGGCTGCTGCTCAACACAACAGGTCTGAATTTAGCCAGGCTTGGGCAATTCATTTGGCTGGAGGGTCTACTTCATGGGTTTAGGCGTAAACAGCAATTGCCAGACAAAAGCATGAAAAGAGACCGCCTCCCCACAACCTCCCTGAATTTTTGCTGCTGATAAGACAGACATGATCCCGGATGAGACCATTTGCCGGACCAGTACACTGCTGTCTTCTGTTTTCTCTTCCTTTCTCTCTTTCTTTGTAACAAAACAAAACAAAAGCCCCCAAAAGACAAAAACAATTTAAAAAAATCATAGCTCTCCCCTAGATTGTCATTTTTGACTGTATTTATGATTTCAATATTGAAACTATCTCAGACTTGCCTAAAAACATTAGCGGGCATTAGAAAAAAGATGAAATGAAGGGTAAAGAGATGTCTAAATCTTGATTGTACTGGTAAATTAGTTTTAGCAGTAGATTTATTTACTGCTTTGAGGAGTTGGGTTACTTTTCTTTCCATCAGATTCACAAATTGGTGTGTAAGAGCCAATTCACATAGGTGGGAAACTGGATATAAAACAGGATAAATTGTTACTGCAAAGCTTTAATTCTAAATTGCTTACAGATAGTGAGTCTACTTGATTCTAATTAATCCAAATGCATTAATTAGGACAGTGAGGACTCAGACAGTCCTTGGCTAATCTGATAGCAAATTCTGTCATTAAAACTCACCAGTAAGATGGCAAAGGAAAAGGCAGCTTACCTCAACAATGAGGACATTCTGAAATAAACAAAACCACTGTTTTAGAATATAATGAAAATCTGGCTCACAATA
The DNA here is from genome assembly GCF_023159225.1 of Perognathus longimembris pacificus. Classification (NCBI taxonomy): domain Eukaryota; kingdom Metazoa; phylum Chordata; class Mammalia; order Rodentia; family Heteromyidae; genus Perognathus; species Perognathus longimembris. The sequence continues at coordinate 24,460,545 of NC_063178.1, read as the reverse complement.
TAAAGACATGTTTAGTTTACAGTTAGAATTTCACTATTTGCCAGCTGGTCCTTCTCTGCCCATTAATTCCAAATGACTGAAAATAAATCCAGCTATTTGAGATTTCATTTTCTCAGTCCCTTCACAATTCCTGGGTAGCATAATTTCAGTATCTATATTCAGATTAGATGCAGCCTACAACTATCCATAAAGTCCTTCCACCTCGACAGTTCAGGTGGCATGCACCCTGTCGGTCAGCTCAGAGTTGAGCTCAGAGGATGTTGAGCTCAGATCATATATACTCATTGCAACGGTCCCATGTGGCGAAGCAAATCTTTAGGGATTTGGTATTTACCAATGGATTCTCAACCCAAAGGGAAGGGGTGAGCTTTGAGAAACAGAGGGGCCTGGTCCTTATTTTTGACATGTTTAGGCCTCTTACTATGGGCTCACAAACCCTCCACCTGCATCTCCCCTAAGAATGCTGATTATATTCCATTTATTTATTTATATTTAATTATTAGTATTAAGCACGTTTGTGTGTGTGCTGATACTAAGTCTCGAATTAGCTTTTTCACTCAAGATCAGCACTCTAGCACGTGAGCCAAAGCTCCACCAAGACAAAAATATGTGTTTGTATGTTATTCTAATGAGCTAAGTGGTGAGAGTATTCCTCTCAAGTAATGGAGTTTTGTTTCTTTAACTGACCTTTCATTTATCTCTTGAATTTATATAATACTGAAAAAAATTAGATCAAGTCAGGTGCTGATGGCTCATGCTTATAATCCTAGCTTCTCAGGAGGCGGTTATCCAAAGATTCAAAGCTAGCCCCCATGAAAAAAAAAAGTCCATGAGACTCTATATCCAGAATAGCCATCAAAATACTGGATTGGAGGCACTCTACCTCATCCAAATGAATGTGCAGCCTTGCAACCCCACTCAACTCTACCCCCCCAAATCAGATCAAATCTTACAACACAGCATATTTCATTTTGTCCCTCTCTCCCTCCCTCCCTCCCTCCCTCCCTCCCTCCTTCCCATCCTCCCTCCCTCCCTCCCTCCCTCCCTCCCTCCCTCCCTCCCTCCCTCCCTCCCTCCCTTCCTTCCCTTCCCCCATGCATGGGAAATTTAATCCAATGCGGTGGTGCTGGAAAAGGGGCCTTAGTAAAGGGAATGTGGTCATGAGGGTTCTGCCCTCGACAAGGGACTGGTGTCATCACTGTGGGTTAGTTGTCACCGCAGTGGGGTGGTATAAAAGCAAGGTAGGAACCCCCCCCCCCATACTTGTCCTCCCATTCTCTCCTCTTGTCTTTCCACTTTGTACCATGTGATGGTGAAGCACGAAGGCCCGAGATTAGAGGGCATATCTGTCCTAGTTTGGAACCATTTTTCCTTCATCTCTAAGGAAATAAATATTTTATACTTTTAACATTTTTTATCTTGTTTTCTGGGACTGGGGATCGAAGCAAGGGCCACATACACGAGCACTCTGCTTTCCAGAGGCCTCCTCACCCGCCTCCTCTCCTCAGTTCTTTTCTTTGGAGTTTTATTGTTGAGATAGTCTCCCTAACTGTCCAGGCTGGCCTCAAACTTGTGATCCTCCTGTCTCTGCCTCTGAAGTGGGTGGGATTATAGCCACGCCTGATTTTCTTTATGTTTTAATGTACCGTGATTAGCCCTAAGATCTAAATGGTAATAGTAATTACTGACAGTAATTTGTTGTTATGGAATCTGTACGTGACGCAGAGACTGACAGGTAGCAGTAGGTGCTCATGGATGCCTGTGGATGATTCTGATCTCGTTTCTTTCATTCTATTTTGATACATCATCTCCATTTTTTCTTCAGGATCTGTAATTTCTTCTTAACCAAACTATAATTAATGTCCATCACTCCACTAAGCAATTTTCTAAAGTCTCTATCCCCCTTTTCATTAATTTTTTTTTTTTGTAGTGGGCAACCCTGGAAATATTTTCAGAACACACTGTGCCTCCAAAACACTTCCAATCTGATAACTGTGATGGCTGAATCCGTGATGTTTGCCAGGTACTGTCTTAGTCATCTCATCACACCTAGATCATTTCCTCCCAGAAAGCCAGTAAAATGTGCTGCCTGGGGGCTACAAGAGAGATGCATGGTGATTCTCTCTAGAATGTTCTTTGGTTTTGGTCAAAGCCAACTTCACTGAGTTTCTTTTTAACCTAAACAAAGGCAAGAAAGATGGAAGGAAGAAGAGAAGGAAGGAATTATGCAAAAAGAAATAAGACAGTAGATTATTTCTACCTTTAAGTCACATTTAGTACCTACTTTATTTTTTTTTTTTTGGCCAGTCCTGGGGTGTGGACTCAGGGCCTGAGCACTGTCCCTGGCTTCTTTTTGCTCAAGGCTAGCACTCTACAACTTGAGCCACAGCACCACTTCAGCTTTTTTCTATGTATGTGGTGCTGAGGAATCGAACCCAGGGCTTCATGTACACGAGGCGAGCACTTTACCACTAGGCCACATTCCCAGCCCCTACTTTAAAATACACAATGGCTGTGTATGGTGGCATATGATGCCAGTACTTGGGAAGCTGAGGCAGGAAAATTGAGAGTTTGAGGCCAGCAAGGCTCTCAGTAACAACAAAAAAAGATAAGAGCAAATCGAATGCGAAATACTCCGCAAAGTCATTTTGTGGCTTTGGTCACTAATTCAGGGGGACAGTCCTGAAGATAGGCCTGGTGGTGGCCAGGCATGCGCAGAGGTGTGACTCTGAACCCCATGGAGAAAGGAATGTAGCCCAGCACTTCATTTTATGTGATAATTCACAGAACTGCCAGAATCATCAGCCAGTGGCCATTGCCATTATTGTTCTCAGACTAGTGAGCTGCAATAAAAAAGAATGATTGAACAGCGCAGGGAGCCAAGGGGGGGATCTTGGCAAGGCGCGATGCTCCGTTCTGGCATTTAATGAGAAACTTCGGGGAGAGTGGGGGAGAGCCTGCTTCCTGTAATCCTGCGAGCACCCCGCTCCCATGGCCCCAGCTTGCCAGACCTGGGCCTGTTCCTGTGCGTTTGGTTTGATTCCACTCTTTCAGAGAATTCTCCTGAACGTGAATAACATGTTCTTGCTTTCATGGATACCCACATTTTATGAAGTGCTGGGATTAAATCAACTTTCAAAGAATCAGCCGGAGAGCCAGGCAGCTGAAACACACCGAGGGAAATGCTTTTAAGGTGGTGAGCCGAAAAGGCCATTTCACTGAATCCGAGAGCTACTTTTATTCAGCGGCAATGACCTATTTAGAACCATGACTCAGCCAGACTCCCTTGAAAGAAAAGGAGGGAAAAAAAAGCAAGCGAAAGAAAGGTTCTGAGGGGATGGGGTGGGGGGTGGACTGCTCAGAACCCCCTTCTCCTTATTATTTTAATTTGTGCCACCTCTGACTCATAGTACAGCAAAACTGTCCAGGTGTTCTTTGTGCATTATAAGGTTCTTTCATCAACAAATAGGATCACAAATCCATTCTTTTGGTGCTACTGTGGAGTGTGAACTAAGGATACGCGTGCACTTGCTAGGCGTGTTCAGCTTTTTTTTATTTTTAATTTTTTGCTGTAGTTTATTTTTCAGAGAGGGTCTCCAGCTTTTGCCCAGGGCTGTCCTTGGACCATAAGCTTCCTAGTTTTAACTCCTAAGTAGCTGAGATTACAGGTGTGAATCACGTCGCTCTGCCTGTGTTTTGTGATAGGACTTTGATCCTTCCATCTCTGCTTCCTGTGTATCTATCTGGGTTTCTAAGCACATGTGCGCATGCCCCTGTGTTCCCTTCGCTTTCTGACATAGATTTTCTTCTTTCATCTGGACTCTGTTCATGTGGAACAAGTGCTCATGCTAGCTTCCCCAACACCACCTCCTAGTTGCTGCTTCTCCCTTCTTTTACTTATTTATTTTTTGTCCATTGTGGGGCTTGAACTCAGGGCCTGGGTACTGTCCTTGAGCTATTTTTGCTCAAGGCTAGCATTCTAACTACTTGAGCCACAGAGCCACTTCCGGCCTTTTCTGTGTGTTTGGTACCAAGGAATCGAACCCAGGACATTGTGTATGCTAGGCAAGTACTCTACCACTAGGCCAAACTCCAGGGCCCTGATTCTCCCTTCTTGCAGTTCCTTTTACCTTCCTGTCAAGATCAATGTCCTGAAACAGGGCCTCATGATGTCACCTCTGCCAGAACAGTTCCTTTGAGGCTAGCTCAGGCCCTAGGTTTAATCCTGTATGATGCAAGACAAACAAACAACAAAAATACCCCCACTGGATCCCACCACGGCTACCAGCAAACATGCCAGTTTGGCTTAAATTTGCTGCGTCTCTCTGCCATGTTCTCTCTTTGCCAACATCAATCCAAAAGGACTTTCTGATTTCTATGTAAAAGACCATGCTTTCACTATTCATTTATTCTAGCCTGTGATAGATGGGCAAGATGGTGAAAAGTCAGGTGTGGGTTCTGCCCATTTTACAATGACTTTTGGGGAGGAAGATAGGTGAATTACAAACATCCCAAACTAAAGACACACTGCAGAGAGGACTGCTGGGAAAACAGGGTACATATATAGGAGTAACTCAGGGCGAGGACTGGGTAGGTGGGAAGAACAGGGCTCATTTGGAGCAGGGAGGAAAGGCCTCCTCTGTAGGACACAGTGAGGTTGAGGTCTGAAGAATGACTCTGAGGAGCCACAGCTTGGCAGGAAGGACTTAGGAAGTGTGGGTAGAGTGCGATGAGGAGGGTTCAGAAATATAGGACAGCATGGGAGGATAAGTGGGGCCAGATCAAAAAGGCTGGGTGAGGAATTAAAATCCTATTCCTAGAGCATGGAGAGGAGGGTTGCCTGGTCAAGATATAGAAAACCTAGTTAAATTTGAATTTCAGGCAAGTAAGAAATAAAAAGGATAAGTATATCCTAAATATCATATTGGATTGGTAAGTATGCATGACATATATTTATACTGAAAATGGCTTCACAGCTTAGAAGTGGTTTTGTTTTTGTTTGTTTTGTTTTGCTTTTGTTGGGTCTGGTAACCCTAATGAGGAGGTCACTGGAAGGTTTCCAGTTGGCCCTGCTGATGTTTTTGTGAATAAAGTTTTATTGAAACAAGCCAGATCCATTTGTTTCCATCTTATCTGTGCTGGCTTTCCTGCCATATGGCAGAGTTGAGTTGCAGCTGAGACTACTGACCTCACCGTATTTATCACATGACCCTCTATGGAACAGGCTTGCTGATCTGTAACTTAGACCACATTTTGTATAGCAGGGGTTAAGGCTTGAGTGATATCCAGGGGGATGAGAACAGTGGACAGTTTTCAGATCTATTTGAAAGCCGTGTGTGGGGCAGACAAAGTCTATCCTTTCCTTCTAATGGGAATTAGGCCCCTGAGTTGCACCCTCTTTAAGCTCAAGTTGGTTTCAGTAGTTGAGAACTTGGCTAATTAGTGTTGATTTATCTCAGAAATATTTACCCAGGATGTTCTAAGCCCAAGGGGTTCTACTTGGCTCATGATTAAGTGTATATAGAAATGCATCTGTGCACACACACAGAGTGTAAAGATACAGCTAAGTAGCACCTGGCGGCCTGGAAGAAATCATTTGTCATGTCAGTAAGAAGCTGGAGCAGACTCTGCTTGTTGTGTGCTCCTCCTGGCTGAGCTTCCATTCCTTCTTGTATTTCTACAACTTTTTTTTTCTGTTAAACTTCTTCTTCTTATTATTATTATCCTTGAATAGTTGCACAACTGCGCATGTCAGTTTGTGAGTTCAATGCAGTCTTAATCAACCTCACCCCCAAACATTCTCTTCCTATCTCTGCCAACCCCATCCATCCCCCCAAGTTACCAATTCCAATTTCACATGTGCGAACATATTGAATGTGATGACAGCATTAACCCATCCTTCTCTCCATTTCTATGACTTTTACTTCCTCAGAGGAGCGCTGGCAGTTACTATAGGAGGACAGCGCAAGAATAGTCACTCCAGTTCACTCTATCCCTCAATAAGAAGCTCCCCTTCCCTTCAGCTCCTCTGGCCTTGAAAGCAAAGGATCATAGCTTTCCTCCAAGGGAGATCACTTCCAAACCAAATGGAAGATGATTTTATTACCAAGGACTTTATTTATACACAGACCCCAAATTCTACGTGCATTTTTTTCTTGACATTCACTTGGGGTTCCTAAGTCTTGTCACTTTGGCAGACCTTATAACCAAAGCACAAGGCAGCCGTATTTTCCTCGTGTAATAAGCCTGTAAGGTAATATCATACAACAAAGTGCTAACGTGACCTATCATCATTTAAAGAGCAATCCAGCATTGTTAAAAGTTATAGCTTTTTCTGGAGTCCTACTTGCTCTGAGTATTTTGGCTTTCTAGGATCTTTTATGAACTGACATAGAATCATTGAACAACAGCCTGGAGATGCATTACCTAACAAGTTAATTCCAATTGTTATGGAGCAATATTTACACCTGGATGGTGATTTACCACTTGGAACGGACTGTGCTACCCTCGGAGAAAGGGGAAGTCAGCTGTTAGGCCACCGGCCCCTGTGTCGCTGTAGTATTTCTAGTATCAATATATAGTATTATTAAATGTGGCTGCTGTTCTTCTTTCCTTATCCAGGGATTTCATAACAATAACAACCGCAAGTGTAGAAGATTAAGCTTGTGTGATTGAGTGATCTCTTTTACTTAGAGAGCTGAATACTGAATACCAGCTAGGTCAGTACAGGTGAACGGAAACAGATTCTGCCTGGCTAGTTGCTTTCATTCATAGCAAATTTGCATTTCAATCACATTCCACAAAGATCATCTGCTGTCTACACAGTCTTTGCCAATTTAGGATTTCTGTCAGAATCCAAATAGTCTTTTTGCTTTGTAATTAGGCATAGGCAGGTTTGGAACTCCAAATTAAAATTGGAGGTGTGCTTCCCCCATAATCGAATCATCGGTTATGCTGTTTTTAATAGGACACTGGAGGAGACAGAGCTAAGAAAAGTAAAAATTAAAAAAATATGTTCCCCACAAGTTCTTTTTCCTTCTTTCTCTCAATTTTGTACCTTTAGCAAACCTGTTCAAATACCTTATTATGGCACCAAGCTGCAGATAAGGGAGAAAAAGCAGAAAAGAAGAAAGCAGGCTGTTTTCAAAGGGGCTTGAGAAAATCAGAAGGAAAGGGCAGAGCAAGGAAGGCCAAAGGCATTGTCTGAAATAAGATAGCTTGTGGAAGCCTGCTGAAGGAGGATTTGGGTCTGTATCTGGTCCTAGAGGCTTCATAAAAGGAAGTGGTTTTTTTTTTTTTTTTTGAGAGGAGAAATCATGAAAAGGATTCACACATCCATTTGCATGAATTAACAAACCCAGAGAGCATCCGAAATACATTTTCAGTGCTGACCTGACATGAAGGCCACTGAAGTCCCCAGACATCAATGCTTACAGAGCAGAGTGACATATTAACAAACCTTTCCAGCCAGGGTTGAAAGATCCTCGCCTCCAATTATCTGCATCTCGCCCATGGATTGATCGTTCTGCAGAAAATGAGAAATGAAAAAAACAAAAAAGAAAGAAAGAAAGGAAGACAGTATTTTATTGCTCAAGAAAACCTTTAAAGCACATTTTCCCCTGGCTACTGGGGTAGTGACTAGAATGCACTTTATAAATACAGCACAAATAGCTAGGCCAGGCTCATGGTTGCCTATGGTTACTGAGTCGCTCTCTAGCACAGGGCCTGAGACAAAGCCCTGGAAATGACTGGCTGGGGAAGAGACTGAGTGTGGAGGGGGGGCGGGGTGTGAGGCTGAATCGAGGGCAGACACACCTAATTTTGAAGCACCCCATGGGACATGTCTGGGCCTATCCCCAGACAGAAAGAATTGCAGGAGACAGTCACTCCTGGACCTCACCCAGGTGGTGAAGTTGAGGAGCCTTAGGTGTGGCCCACAAACCTAGATAGAGGCCTGAAAGTAGAGACCTAGAGTCTGAGGCCTCTGGTACTCCCTCCTCTGAGGTCAAGGGCAATTCCAACAGGATGAAGATGAAGAACTGTATTTAGATCAAGCCTCGGGACATTTCTGTGGTTCTAGGAAGATGAGACTTCTGTCTGCCCCCTCCTCCCCAATCCTGCTCCCTCAAGCTAATCTAAGACCTGTTAACTCACATCCTCTTAGAATTCATGATCAAACATTCATGTTCACAGGGTTTGTTAGAATGGTGCACGATCCTGTTCCAATGAAGCATCAACAAACAAAATGAATGGTTGGGTAGTGAGGCTCACAGTGGAAGCCCATGGAGACAAAACAGGAAATAGACCTGGCAACTAGTCTTCTGCCTCGTGACAGACACATGGTAAAGGAACTGAATCGGGTAGACCCAGGCTGTCTGCTTCACGTCCACAGACACAAACATTCGGTGATGTCGCAATGCCTCGATTCAAAAGATAATCTCAGGAACGAGCCTGGGTAGGGACCCTGAGTACCACGTACTGAACGAAACCGGAAGGGCCTTGAGTTACTGAGGTGGACATCTGGTCCTTCTGCCAGCTCAGCACTGTCCTCTCTTGTTCTGCAAGGAGGTCTTCCCTCTTTTAGAAGGCAATGTGGGGGCGTCTGCTTCACGGGGTTTGGCAAGGCCAGATCTCACCAATGCAGGCCAAGCAGCTTTGCCTGGGGCTAAACTCACCCCCCCCAGCCCTCTCCCACCCCCCCTCCCCCCCCCTCCCGCTACATGCAAGCCAAGTCCCTCAGAAATTTTCCTGGGTTGCTTTGAATACGATTCTGTCATTCACAACTGAGAATTTCTATCCAGATATTTAATTCCCTTGTCAGGAAATTGGTCCTCTGAGAATAGTAAAGATAGCCATGTATAGGACAATCTTACTACTTGCCTGATCAAAAGGGGGAAAAACTAGCACAGCTACTTTTTATTCCTGTGGCTAAGGCATGTCTTCTTTTCTTTATTTACTAATAAAAGATAATACTATAAACAAAATAAAAATAAAAGATAATAATACATTAGTTGTAGAGAGGGTCACTGTGACATTTCTACACATGTACATAATATCATGACCAGCTTTCCCCACTCTATTGCTTTCCCTTATGTCATTACCCCTGTTTCAACTGGATTCATCATTCTGTTTCCCTTCCTCTCTTGTGTGTGTGCTAGTACTAGGACTGGAATTCAGGCTCTCTCACTTTTGTCTAGTTTTGTTGCTGAAGGCTGGTGCTCTACCTCTGAGTCACACCTCCAATTCTAGCTCCTTGCTGCTTAATTGGAGATAAGACTCTCACTGACTTATCTGCTGAGCTTGCTTTGAACTGAGATCCTCCAGGTCTCAGCTTCCTGAGTAGGTAGGAGAAAATACATACATATGTTTTATATATATATGCATGCATATATATTCTTATATACATACAGCTCCATGTATGCAAGTATATACACAGCCCTACATACATATATATGTGCATATAGGTATATATAGAGGCACATATAGGTATTATATATATATAGGTATATCCACCCCCACATACATACACAGAGAGAAAGATACAAAAAAAGAGGTTTGATGGTTTTACAATATAAGTGGCCCCTTATTAGAAAAAGCAATAATCTTTTTTTTTTTTTTTTTTTTGCTAGTCCTGGGGCTTGAACTCACGGCCTGGGCACAGTCCTTGGCTTCTTTTTGCTCAAGGTTTGCACTCTACCACTTGAGCCATAGTGCCATGTCTGGCTTTTTCTGTGTATGTGATGCTGAGGAATCGAACCCAGGGCTTCATGTATGCTAGGCAGGCACTCTACCACTAGGCCACATTCCCAGCCCAAGAAGAAGTAATAATCTGTGGATCTCAAAAGGAGAGACATCACAGGTTGTCCAGCGTTCACTGATCGTTAACTGTTCTGTGCAGGTGAATGCCATCATGTTCATTAGCACCCACAGCAGTACTTAAGAACTAAGCAAAAATGCTAAAGGAGAGTATTTTCTTATCACCCCTAGAGATGCTGAGACAGAGGACTTAGCAAGAGCGAGTATCTTCATATTCATAGTAGACTCAAGTCTGTGGTTACTACCAGTGGGAAAATAAACATTTCCAATTCCTCAGGGGACTGGGCTATGAAGAATCGGACACAACTACTAAACTGCAAAGCTGATTGCAGACAAGGAGGTTTGTACTCTGCCAGATCAGAGTACATTTCATAATTCTACTATTATCAACCCCACATTCTATTGAATGTTTATCTCCATTCCACTGGTCTTTTGTTCATTAAAAGCAAAAATCCCCACAAAATATCAGAAAGCTAAGTGATGTGCTCCAAGATATTGTAGCCAAGTCTTATTTATGAAGGTCATGCTTAGTCCAAGTTTTAAAACATGTTTTTAATATTAGATTTGTCCTTATCCCATCTGGAACTTATATCTTCCAAGTCTGTAAATGGTCAATTATCCCAACACCATTTATCTAGTTGTTTACTGTTTTTCCCTGGTGGATTAAAAATGTCGTTTTTATCATAACCTTCACTTTCAAATGTAAGGGTAGGTTTTATTGCCTTCCAACCTAACATGTTTAATCACTACTAACTAATGTAACATGTTCAGTTAATGAGTTTATCTGCTGATTAATTATAAGTGAAAAGCTTATAATCCCAGCACTGGGAAAGTGGGAGGTAAGAGAATTTTGAATATGAGGTCTGTCTGGGCTACATAGCAAGACTTGGTCTCAAAAAATTAAGCAATAACAAAATCTGGGTTGGTTACTGCTGTACCATTTTCTTCTGGTCTGATGGGTGGTATGGAAGATGAAATGACTCAGTACACGGGGAGCATTTAGAGTGCAGGATGGCACGTGGTCAGCGCTCTGTAACTCAGATATTCAAGGGTGTGGTTTGGATTTCGAGTACTCCCAAGGCCCACACGTTAGAGACTTGGTCTCCAGCTTGCCTCCGCTGGGAGGTGGTGGAACCCTTAGGAGGTAAGCCTCAGTGGGAGGTCTTTAGGTCATTGGAGGCGTGTCTGTAAAGAGGGAAGCCAGAGCCCATCTTTTCCTCTTTTTTTTGCCAGTCCTGGGATTTACCCGCAGGTCCTGAGCACTGTCCCAGAGCTGCTTTTGCTCAAGGCTAGCACTCTACCACTTGAGCGACAGCACCATTTCTGGCCTTTTGTGTTTATGTAGTACGGAGGAATCGAACCCAGGGCTTCATTTGTGCTAGGCAAGCACTCTACCACGAAGCCACATTCCCAGCCCTTTCCTCTTCTTTTCTTTTGCTTCCTGGCCCCTCAGTAAGTGGTTTTGCTCTGCCATGCACTCCCGCCATGACCTTGTCATAGGTCACAGCAAAGTGGCCACCAATCACAGAAATCCCCCAACCGTGAGCTAAAATTAGCCTTTCTCCTTTGCAAGTGTATCATCTGAAGTATTCATTATGGTGATGGGAAGCTAATTAATCCACTTAATTCATAGGATTAATTTATTTCTCTTCCTTACCTCCACCCCCAGGAAGTGGCTCCTTCTCAGTATACTGGTGTAAAGAGGTTAAGAAATCCATGAAAAAAAAAAGGGTTATTTTCCAGGTTTTTATTAAGGAGGCTATAACAATTAGCAATTTTGTCTTCTACCTGGATGGAAAAGGGAATTTAGAGATGCGACTTTTCCATCCTTAGGATTTCAACCAACCTTGCTGCTTTCACTCTATTTGGCCCTCACTCCACAATCCAAGACTGCAGCGCACGGAGTCCCTGCCTTTCCAGGTCTTTCATGGACAAATCCCTTGCAGTGTCATTGACATTTTCCTCCACAGGCATCGAGACCCTAACTTTCTCTGCTCTACTCTTCCGTCATTAGTTTTCCCTTAAAACTGTGCTGGCATCTCTGCCCACAAAGGGTTTATCTTATCCATCTCTTTTTTTTTGTCCCCGTGGGTATATATTTCTTTATTCTCATTTTAGCAGGGTTTGAGAAGAAAGTGGAGCCAATTGTAAATAGACAGGCCACAGTCCTTAACCATGATCTATTTCTAATGGCTTTGATTTAATAATACCGTATGTGGAACTATTCATCCACTATTCATAAGGAAGACTGGATTCTTTTCCCACCGTGGTGGATTTTTAAAGCAATGTTGTGTTATAATAAGTTGAGTGATTCTTTGTCTTGGTTTGCTCTATGCTCCAAAGAACATAGAAATGGATGAATGGGTTTATCTGTTTCACCAAGGTTCAATAGAACTCTGAATAGGGATATTTAATCTGTTTTTAACTGGTGAGGAAACTAAATAAGCATTCAAAAGCTGAGCATTGCCAGGTGCTGGTGGCTCACGCCTGTAATCCTAGCTACTCAGGAGGCTGAGATCTGAGGACCGCAGTTCAAAGCCAGTCCAGGTACAAAAGTCCAGGAGACTCTTATCTCCAATAAACTACTCAGAACATGCTGCAGATCAAGTGGTAGAGTGCTAGACTTGAGCAAAAAGAAGCTCAAGGACAGTACCCAGGTCCAGAGTTCAAGCCCAGGACTGGCAAAACCAAACAATTGGGCATGGCCACACATCCTGTAATCCCTGCACTTAGGAGGCTGAAGCCCAAGGATGGGGAGTTTATGACCAGCCTGGGTAAGGTGGGGGGAGGGAAAAAGGGAAGAAGGAAGTGGGAAGGAGGGGGGAAGAGAGTGAGAGGAAGAGGAGGAGAAAGAGAAAGAGAGAGAGGAAAGACAAGAGAAAATAAGAGAAAAAAGAAAAGGAAGAAGGAAGGGGGGGAGATTTAAGAGGCCCTGATAAAGTAAAAACACTATAATAGCCAAGAGAAATGTACATTTTGGTAGAAATGTTAGTGATCGTGGATGTGCAGCTTTAAACAATAACAAAATCTCTGACATTTAGTGTGCATGACCTTAGAAGAAGTATCTTAGAAGTTTCTAGTTTAGGTGGCCTGATTTTTAGGTATTGCTATAGCTCAGCCCAGCAGGTGAGGCAGTTCCTGCCATGGAGAACTGGACTGCTTAGATAACATCAGAGAAAAACAAACTGAGGAAGAAGGACTCTCATGAATATCCTGTTCCTCTCAGGAACCAGAAGAGGAAAAAGAAAGAAAATAAACAGAAGAGCCACTCTCTAAACCATTTATTTCCAAAGTCTGAGAGACTCGGTTCCAAAGCTGTATGTTCAAAAGTATCCTAAGTCTGGTTCTTCTCTGCCTTCTTGCGGGCACTGAGGCCTCCCTTCGCTTTGTCCATCTTCCTCCTAATCCTTCCTCTCCGCTCTGTTCCACTACTCAGTGAGGTTCCTGACACTGTTGTCAGAGGGACAGAGAGGCAAAACATTCATTACAAGAAGTTCTAATGGGTAGGCTGGAGAGCGTCTCATTAAAATGTTGCAAAGAACACTAATTGATTAAAAAAAAACAACTCAGATCATTTGATTTAGCCAGATAGTAAGAATGGGCGAATTGGTCCCTGTATCTCATTTCTCAACATGGGATGATACAGGAAATGATTCTGTGTGTGTGCATGTATGTGTGCTAATATTACAGCTTGAACGCAGGGCCTTATGCTCTTTCTCAGCTTTCTTGTTCATGGCTGGCACTCTACCACTTGAGCTAGGCTAGTCTAGCATTTGGCTGATTAGTTAGAGGCAGAGTCTTGACTTTTCTGCCTAGCTGGCTTCAAACCGTTATCCTCTAGAAGATCTCAGCTTCCCAAGTAACTAAGACTAATGATGTGAGTCACTGGTGCTGGCTAGGATATGGGACTTAACTGGGTCCTTTGGTCCTTTAAGTTTACTGGGGTGAAATATGGTATGGAGGGCAATACATAGAGCATCTGGGGCGTTTGTACCTGCCCCTGGCTTCAACCAGAGCAGCTCTACCTGTCTCTGGCTTCAAAAGAAGATACTGAAGGGGTTGGGGAGAGATTCTGTTACTAAAGAAACGTGTGGAAGCTATCATTTATTTTCTTTGTGCCTAATTCAGGGTCTCATACTCACACTTGGCTTTTTCCCCCATCAAGTTCAACACTCTACCACTTGAGCTATACCTCTACTTCTGGGTTTCTGCTGGTTAAGTGGAGTCATATGGACTTTCCTGCCCAGATCTGCTTTGAACCACGATCCTCCTATCTCAGCCTCCGAAGTAGCTAGGATTACAGGTGTGAGCCACGAGTGCTTGGCTGAAAACTATCATTTTTCATGTGGTTTTTTTTTTTCCTCGAAGTTGTCTTACTTTCTTGGTGGTTTTTTGTGCCTTTAAGCACCGTTTTCCTTCTGAAATGATTTTTGTTTAGAAACTCATTCTTACCATCTCTGTGGGGTGAGTTAGGAGGAAGATGAACACACAGATGAAATGAGCCAGGTAGCTAGCATTCATGTGCCCTGAGACCTGGCTGCCTGAGATGCACCCAGTCCCCCCATTTTATTAGGTGTATTACCAAGGAAGTGACTTAATCCCTCAATGCTTCAGTGTACCTACATATAAGCAGAGGGCATTCCTGTATCACATGAATATGGAAGGATGAAATGAATTAATATACATGAAGCACTTACAAAAGTGTCCTGCAAGTACCAATTAGTAGTGCCTAAAGTCAGAGCTGACTTTTTGTCATATGCCCGTGGCCTTCAGAAACAGGCATATCCGCTGTTTCCTAACCTTGGCTTTGTGACTTAACTCTTTGTTCATTCACTCAGCATACCGTGGATTCGTGTCAGCGCATGATCTGTGGTTGGGGGTTTGTGAAGCCTGTGGTTAAGAAGCCCTGATGCAATCCCAGTGCCGCTGCTGTGTCTGGTGGCGACTGTCTGGTTTAACACAAGCTCATCTGTGTGTTACTCTGAGGTTTCTGGGTGACTCTTCCAGTTTCCATTTTAAGAGGATCATTGGATGGGGATTTTCATCATTCTAGTCCATGGTACTCGTCAGTAGACAAAAGTCACCTGGAGATAATTCTCCCTCACACGTTTTTGTATTCAGCAGCAACTTGCATGAGATCCATGTTGCTTATTCTACAGATCAATAGATGGGCAGTCGAGTGAAGGGTGGCAGTGGCTAAGTGTGGCTCAGTAGTAGAGTATTCGTGTGTGCTCATGCACGAGCCCCGGGCCGATCCCCAGCATTACATTAAAAACAAACAAACACACAAAACTTAAATAAAGATGGCAGCAGAAAATCTGAGGTAGGTCATGCTCATGTCTCGTTCTGTTATCGGTATCTTTTGAGGCTCATTAGACACCCCCAATACATTTCTATAAATCTACCAATTTAGCTGAAGAGATTTATAACTCCTTAGCAACTGAAAAACCTCATGTAAGATATCAGTCAACCGTACAGGAAAAGTCAATCGTCCCAAACGCTGAGCAATCTCACGAGCTCACCATTAGTGAGCCATCTCAGCACTGCTGGTGAGTAACAGGCTGCTCCAGGCCCAGGACCACCAGGGCTTACACGCCACGTGTTGCCCATGGTTGCCTAGGCCACATCTTCTCATCTTTCCCTACATGGGCAATTCTTACTTTTTCTACAAGCCTCAGTTCCGGCGTCCTCTGGTCTAGGAAACTTTTGTGGAATCCTCTAGACTTTATCTGTTTCAGCGTCCTAGCCACTCCCATGCATATCTGAATGCGAACAAACCATGACTGACAGTAACCGTGAATGTTGCCATATCCAAGGGAATGAAGCTTCCAACACTGCAGCCCATTTCCATCCTAACTGTGCCCCCTCCCCCGGGGGGGGGCTGGCACTTGGCAGTACTCAGTATCTGTTGTGCCATCCTGAATCATCTGGGTACTCATGCTCAGGGTAGTTTAACAAAAAGATTTCCCCCCAGTCTGTGTTAAACACGAAGCGCTTGCAAGCCCTTGGTTTCTCTTACTTTAACTTATTTCTCAGGTTCCTAAAAAAAAGCTAATTGCTCAAAGCAGGGCAGAGGGGGAAAGAGAATCAAAATGACAAACACATATGAGAAAATATCTGTAAAGCTAAACTGAGTGACAGAAAGGGAGCTGATCTGATCACCCTGGGAGAAGGCAAGATGAAAAATACAGAACTTGCTACATCTGTTTGGTTCCTACCCTATTCCATTTCCCTATTCTTATGGCTGTATCTATCATCTCCTTATTTCAATCCCCAGTCTCTTCAATATTTAAAGAAAAAAAGACTTGCATGCAAAAAGCCATGTAAATTCTGGGCACTGAAAACATAAACTACTATTATTTTGATATCAACAGTTTACTGGATTATACATAAAGGATAGATTTTGAAGTCTAGCTAGTAATTTTAAACAGGAGGGGAAAACGTTAGGGTGGTCAATTGAGTCGATTGTAAACCCATACTTGATTTTTGGTATGCCTTAGTTTGCAAACATGATGTGATTTTCTTTGAATGAGAAATAGCTTTCTGTTAAGTGACAATGATTTATTGCTCTATTGTGATTGGTATTCTACCCCACCCAGACTCCAAGAGGGGAACTGGGTTAGCTAAGACTAATCCCCATCCCACAGAGAAAGGCTCTTTTCTTTAGGAGAAATAAAGAAATGTTGGGTCAGAAGAAGGGACCACAATGATGTGAAGAAGCTATTAGCTAATAGGAAGAATGTAGGGCCACCACGGAAAAGGAAAAAGGAGAACAGAAGGAGCCTCTACTTCCATTTAGTTATCACATACCCCAGGGATTGGGGGAGAGGAAGCTCAGTTTAAAAACAGAGTTGGCTACATTGCTTTACATGAACTTTGTTTGAAACCTTGGAGCCGGATATCCTTCTGTTTTCATCCGTGGTATGGACTTCTTGTTTTAATTGAAATTATGTTTTGAAATCACGGAGTGGGACAAACATGCCAAGCCTCCTGGCAAATCTAAACGATCCCAAGACTTTATAGTAAAGTCTATGTTCTAAAATGGGAAGACGGGGGTTGGAGGTGTGGCTCAGTTGATAGAATGCTAGCCAATAAGCGAGAGCTTCAGGTACCAAGTTCAAGTCCCAGTCTCAGACCCCCCAAAAAAGAGAAAAGAAATAAAATGGGAAGACTGTATGCCAGTGGTGGCTATTTTTGTTTGTTTGTTTTGCCAGTCCTGGGGCTTGGACTCAGGGCCTGAGCACTATCCCTGGATTTTTTAAAAAAATATTTATTGTCAAAGTGATGTACAGAGAGGTTACAGTCATACGTTAGGCATTGGATACATTTCTTGTACTGTTTGTTACCTCCTCCCTCATTTCCCCTTCCCCCTCCCCTTTTCCCTCTCCCCCCATAAGTTGTTCAGTTGGTTTACACAAAACAGTTTTGCAAGCATTGCTTTTGTAGTCGTTTGTCTTTGTATCCTGTGTCTTTCGACTTTGGTATTCCCTTTCACTTTCCTAGTTCTAAATCCAGTATACACAGTTTCCAATGTACTCAGATAAGATACAGTGATAAGAGCCTAATAGCTATGCCCTTATGAACACATAAGATGATGCTAAGTGAAATGAACTCCATATTATGGAAGCAACTGTTATATCACTGTTGTAATTACTTTCAACATGCCGTATGAAACCGTAGCTTCTATTGTTGATGATCCTCTTGTATGGACTTCCTGTGGTTGTCCCTGGCTTCTTTTTGCTCAGGGCTAGCATTCTACCTCTTGAGCCACAATGCCACTTCCAGCTTTTTCTGTGTATGTGGTGCTGAGGAATCAAACCCAGGGCTTCACGCTTGCTAGGCAAGCCCTCTACCACTAAGCCACATTCCTAGCCCAGTGATGACTATTTTTAAGAAATATGTTTTATTTCATTCGTTTGCTTAGTTTGTTTTCTAGAGAAGTTATTGTTGCTGTTATGTTGAAAGTCCTATAACAGACTGAGCTAATGGAAACTGTGCAGGGGGGACATGTGGACGAAGCAGGCCTCTCCCCGTCCTTGCAGGGCTACTCATGGTGGGAGTAGGCTGGAAAAGAGAACCACCTAGTTGGGGGAATCAAAGAAGGGCTATTTTCCAATTGACCACAGCACAGGGGTCTCAACATCTGGCCTCCCCACCAAACTGCCTATTGGGTCAGAAGTCTTGGAAGCACCTGAGTGGGGAAAGAGGGACAAGAACCCAGCTGCTTTAAAGCCCTGAGATGTTCAACTAGGGTGATGCAATCTGAGGTTCAGGCAGGCATGGTTGCCACCCGGGATTCCCGGGCTCTGGCTTGTGCCCGACTCTGCCAGGCAGATGCATGCCTTGCTTCTGGCTGGCAGCCTGTAGGGATGAGTTCAGATCCTTTCCCCAGTCTCCAGGCAAGCAGGATAGAACCATGAGGCTGGCCATGTGCAAAACAGTAACATTTCAGAACCTCAAATATTTCCACCTAGGGTATGTGTATGTGCATCTAGTCTTGCCTTAGAACCTATGAACGTCAGGGGCAAGCCTGATGGTCAGACTCACTAGCTGAACTACCACGTGCCAGACACTATGATGCCTAAGCCCAGCCAATGACACATGATCCAGCAATTGCTGTCCTTTGTGTTTACTTAAATGAGTACCCAAACTTAGGTCTACATAAAACCTGCATAAGGATATGGGTAGCTGCTTTATTCACAGTGGCTAAAATGTGGAAACTACCAAGAGATCCCTTAGGAAATGAATGGAAAAAGAAACCAAAAAAATTAAAAAAAATGCAGGCTGTGGACTAATGAATTATCAACCCAGGTGTTCTGGTGCATGTCTGTAATCCTGGCACTGGGGAAGCAAAAGCTGGAGATTACAAGTTTAAGGCCCACCTGGACCAAACAGATCCTGTCTCAATAACAACAACAACCACATCACTCCCTAACAAACCAACCAGGTCCCCGTGGGCCACACCTGTAATGCTAGTTATCTGAGAGGCTGAGCTAGGAGGATCATGTTCAGAGGGCAGCACAAGTAAAACTTCCTGAGTTGCCACCTTCTCAGTGATAATGACTGACTGAACAAACGACCCCACACTGATTCTTTGACAAACTCTTTTGGTTTCTTATTGATGATGACTTGCCTGCTATTGTCTTGGTGTTTGTGCCACATACCAAGTTAATGTTAAAACCTAATCACCCACGGATGGTACTTTGGAGGATGATTAAGTCATCATGGCTCTGTCACAGGGCTGATACGTTTCAGTGGTACAGCACCTGCCCAGAATGTGCAATGCCTGGCTTTGTTTGCCAGCACTGTGAGCAAAATGACCACGAGAGCTTTCTTGCCTCTCCCACCACGTGAGGATACAGGGAGGAGGTGTTATCTTTGAACCAGAATGGACTGTGTGGGTTCCATCCTCCAGGGAAGCTTCCAGAACTGTGAGAAGCACTTTCTGTTGTTGATAAAGGACTTAGTTTGTGGTATTTTGTTATAGCAGCATGGACAGACAGAGACAGTATCTAATCTGTTCCTCAAAGTGAAGGTGAGTAGCAGACAAATTACTAATGGATGCACATGTTATGGGGAACAAAGTAACAAATTTATCATGTGCAAAAAATCATCAAGAATGTCTTTAGGCATAATCCCGAGCTGGAGGGAAAGGCAATTTATATGTCATACACATAAAGCAGAAGATGGAAAAAAGCCCTATGCCAAGGGTCTCATCATCTGTTATTATTTTTCAGATTTATGGCTATGGCTGAAACTTCTCCAGGTATCTAATGAGACATGAAGGATATGTAAAAAGATGAGAGAGTAGAATATTCTAGTGCTTCCTTACATTTGTCAGAATAAGAAAAGATGGTTTATAGGATGTAGACACGTTGATTGGCAGTGCAAGCCTGAGAATTCCTTCAGTATTAAGTCATGTCTTTAAAACTGGGTGGGGCGCTGAGTTATTAAATTTTTTCTTTTCCTCTGGAGGCCTGGGCTTAGAAAGCTGAAGAATACATGTGAAATGAGTTGGGTGGTCTTGGGAAAATTCGGTGTAAACATCTAAAAGTAGCACCAAACACTGTGCATCTGTCCATCCATATGATCCGAGCCAAAATCTGGACTCCATTAATGTGCCTAAGGAAGAAATTATTCCCTAATAAATGTTTTTGTAATCACAGTGAAAAGGAAGCCCTGGGACACCGAAGGAAATGAGATTGCTGTCCCCACGTGGTGGCCGAAGTCTGGAAGAGGTCCCTGTAGAGTCCCTTCTTCTAGACTGAGGACAATGAGTGCAAAGCCCCCAGGAAGTGTGGCCTTTGCTCTTATTTTTGTGAGATAATCTAAGGACAGGACCACAATGGGCTTTCATCAGTGCACTCAGCAATATGGCCGGACGTGGGCCTGAAGCTATGAAACAGATCATTTGGGTTCTGTTCCTTTTGCATCCAGGTCTTGCTGAATAAACACCTAGTCACCTACTCTTCTCTCTCTCCTCCCCTGTAAAATACTTGCTGGTGTTGGCTGATGAGCATAAGGTTGTTTGTTGATTGATTGATTCGTGAGACTAAGGTCTGAACTCAGGGCTTCATTCTGGGTAGGCAAGCCATCTACCACTTGAGCCATACCCTTAGTCCTTTCTACTTTAGTTCTTTTTCAGATAATACCTTGGTTTTGCCCAGGCTGGCCTGAACTATGAGCTTCCTAGTTAGCCTTCCTCTAGAGCTGCATAGACAGCTTTCTTATTGGGCCCAGCTTTTTATTGGCTGAGATGGGGTCTTGTAAACTTTTTGCCTGGGATGGCCTCAAACTACAACCCTCCTGATTTCAGCTTCCTGAGTAGATAGCATTACAGCTTGAGCCACCAGTATCTGGTTCTATTGTAGTTTTAACATTTTTTAACCCTTTGGGTAAGTTCCTATGACTTCTGCTACTTGCCAAAATGAAGAAACAAAGATCTATTTTACCCTTTCTCTATGAAAAGAGAAAGGCAAAATGTATGAGACACCAGTTTCAAGACATTAGATGTCAGGTAACAATGAACAGAGACAGAGACATGGCCCTGAGATTATCTGACATTATTATCTTTTCAAGCCATAGCTTAGAGGAGGAGAACCCAGGCTGATCCAAATAGACGCTGTGAATGGAAATAAAGCTGGGAAGACGATGGTGGCTACACTTGGTATAGAGTGCTGGAGAAAAGAAAGCTGAGCAGAATGAGAATTCAGAAGACTACTCAGAAGATGGGCAGAGGCCAAGGAAAAAACCATCTGAAAGGACTGATGGGACCAGGGCTTGGTACAAACACGACATAGACCAGTGTCTCTTCCCATCAGCCAGAATGGAAAAACTTATAGCTGTCAGACCACTGAGTGCTCTGGACGAGCTTGCCTCCATTAGGAAAAATAATTAACTCTAGAGTGAGCATTTGCTTGGGATCTATATAACAAATTACAACAGCAAGGTCATTAAGGACCAAATTGCTTCCCAAACAAGGGTCAAACGTATTTATACGAACATGTAGCATTCTGTCTCTATTTTTCTATTTCTCTTTCTATCCATCCATGTGTACATACATACATCTAGAGGGTAAATATGGAGCTGTTCAATGGATATAGAGCTCTAATTTTGTAAAATAAAAAACTTGTAGAGATCTATTATACAACAACTATGAATAAACTGAGCACTACTATGTTCTGAAAATTCTCTAGAATAGTAAATTGGTTACATGTTTTCTTATAAAGCCACAACTAAACAGGACTTTACAAGTATAATTCACAATGTTTGACATCCAGTGCAAGATTAGCACAAAGAGGTAAGAAAATGAGAATAACCTGTTCAGAAGTGACAGATGTTAGAACACAAAGACATTACAATGGTTATTGGAATTATATGCTGTGTGTTCAAGCAGCCATGTTGCACAATATTTTGGAGAGAGCCAGCATCGGGAACAGTGGGCAGCCCAGATTTGCTGATATACGCGAAGTACATATGTGAAAATGAATTGGAAAATCCAAGAGGATGGGAGTGGGGGAATACCAAAATTGAGAGACACAGGGTAAAAAAAGACAAACAACTACAAAAGCAATACTTGCAAAACTGTTTGGTCTAAGTGAACTGAACACCTCAGGGGGGGAAATGGAAAGAGGAGGAGGGAGGGGGGTATGAGGGACAAGGTAACAAACAGTACAAGAAATGTATCCAATGCCTAACGTATGAAACTGTAACCTCTTTGTACATCAGTTTGATAATAAAATTTTGGAAAAAAAAAAAAGAAAAGGAAGAATTAGCTGGGGACCGGTGGCTCACGCCTGTAATCCTAGCTACTCGGGAAGCTGAGATCTGAGGATTGCAGTTCAAAGCCAGCCCAGGCAGGAATGTAAGTGGAAAACTGTAAGTGGCACTGTGGCTCAAGTGGTACAGCGCCAGCCTTGAGCTGAAGAGGTCGGGGACAAGACCTAGGCCCAGAGTTCAAGCTCCACGACTGACCAAAAAAAAAAAAAAGGAAGAATTATGAAAGATGTGACATTGATCAAGATGCTCATAAACTGACATGCTGAATTAAAACCCCTCTGTGCAACTGCTTAAAGATATTTTTTAAAGTTAAAAAACAAAGCAAGCAGAGACCTCAGTTATACAACCTCAAGAAAATGAAAATGAATTCTGCCAACAACTCTAAGGAACTTGGAAGTGGGTTTTTTCCCTAACTGAGCATATGTGGATACAGTTGACTGAAAATCTTGATTTCAGCCTTGAGAAATGCCAAGCAGAGACCTGAGCCCAAGGATACCAGATTCCTGACCACGGAAACTATGAGATAATGAAGGCTTGCAGTTTTAGGATAATGCATATGGCAATTAGTTACACAGTAATAGATAGGGCTGATTGCATACTAAACATTGCAAATGAAATAATTTGTGAACTGGATGACAGATATAAAAAAATTACAAAACTGGGCATCATAGTACACGTTTGTAATCCCAACATTGGGTGGTAGAATCAGGAGAATCATGGTTGAGATCAACCTGGGCTACATAGTTATATCTGTCTAGAAATAAAAGAAAGGAGTGAGAGAAGGAAGGAGGGAAGAAGGAGAAAAGAAAGAAGGAAAAGGAAGGAAAAGAAAGATTGAAAGCATATAAAATTGCACAACAAAAAAAGAAAGATAATCAGCCATGAACAAACTTGAAAATATAGCTTAAGAGGCGTGTAATTACATTTTCTGAAAAGAGGGAGAAGAAACTAATGGCTGAAGAAATTCCAAGTTTGATGACAAGTATAAACCTAGAACTCTAAGGAGTTTAATGGGATCCAAGTTCAAGTAATATAAAGAAAATGATATTAACATAAAGATCATGCAGGAGCCTTCTGGATAAAAGCAAGGCAAATGAGAGGATTGTGTGCCAATGTAGCTAAAAGGAAAAGGAAAAAGAAAACACTATAAACCCAGAAGTATATAATCTGCAAAAAGTATTGTTCAAAACTAAAGTTGAAGTGAAGAGAATTTTAGGAAAAAAAAACACTGATATGATGCACAACCAATAAACCTTCACTGCAAGAAGGAAAATGGTATCAGATGGCAATATATAGATATTCACAAATGGACGAAGAGCATCAGAAATAATGATACATGAAAAGATTCTTCCTTGAATAACTGAATTTTTAAATAATTAACCTTTTCAAGGTGGTTTTAGATTTATCCATGTTAGTGTAAAGCATTTCTATAGGCCCCTCATCTTCTTTTCTTGTTTGTTAAACCTCTTACATGGCTAGGACCCATTTTGCCACAACTAAGGTTCTACCATTGATATAGTACTCCTTCCATTTTTCTTTCAGTCAGATGTGTTTTGCAAAGACAGATTGTATATGGCCAGAGTCTAGATGAATAACTATGCTCCAAATTGTTATATGCTTGAGAAAGAAACTCACTTGGAATTCAAACATGATTCAGAAGGAAAGTATCCAGATTTTTTTAACAGGAAATTTTCACAGGCTCATCTCTTAATAATAACCATATATCTCAATAAGGGTTTTGGACTCCCTGTCTCTCTCTTTATCTCTCTCTCCCTCGTCAGCGTAGGTGTTTGAACTCAGGAACTGATGCTTTTGAGGCACAGCTCTACCATCTGAGACATGGTCTCAGCCCTCTCAGCTTTAGTTATTTTTCTAGTAGAACCTCACTCTCCGTTGCCTTGCTGGCCTGAAGTGTGATCCTCCTCTGCAAGCCTCCAGGGTATCCAAGATAGATGAGGATTCACTAACTTTTTTTTTTCCTCTTTGCTGGTTTCAAACTGAGATTCTCCCATCTCTACCTCCAGAGTGGCTGGGATTATAAGTATGAATCACTACACCTGGTCTTTCATGTTCTTGTAAGTAGAAAGGTATTTTATTAATTGGTAACAATACTACTACTAACAACAACAATAATAAAGCTGAACTAGAGACAGATACCATGCTGAGTTATACCTACCTGATAGAAAGTTGGTCTAAATTCACTGAGTAATTAGTAGAGCCAGGATGTGGACCCCAGCCTGCCCCATAGCAAAGACATCTGATCACTACATTTAATTCATGAAGACAATAATCAATCCTAATCAAGTTGGTAATACTGGAAGGTCAATGCTGAAAACCGGGTCTTATCATGTCTATTGGAAATACATGAGGGGAAGAGAGAGGAAGGGCAGAGCTGCTCGTCCTCGGATGGCATTACTGTAACTCTCACGGGAAGGATTCACACAGGGAGCCCGGCTGGTCCCTGGGCTGTTGGAAGTGCTGCTTAGTCTATGGATCAGGCTCTGAAACCTCTGCCCTCCTGATGCGTATTCACCATGTGACCATCTCTGGGACAGTGGACAAGAAGCAAGATGGGCTTTGCGTAGTGAGGGAAGTGTAACCATTTCTTTTCTGCTTCGTATAGTTCAGCGGCCCCCCCCCCCCCCCCGCTCGTAGATGAGACATGTGGCTGACACCCAGGTTCCACCCCGCCATGCCCAGTGATAATTCCCTTTTGAGGTTTTATGGAAGAGTTCACTTGAAAACTTTAGTGCTGGAAAAGGTTTGCAAATCACTAGCCTGTTGACAGACAGCACAGCATGGTGGTTAAGCTTGTGGCTTTGTAGCTTGACAATTTGGGTTCAAATCTAGGCTATGTTAGTAGAAGACTGCATGCCTTAAGCAAATTAACCCTTTGACCCTCAAATACACCTTGGCTCAGAGGGGTAACTGGGAAATGGAAGTGCTTAGCACCATAGACCCTGAGAGAAGATGGTGTAGAGGGAGTCAGGTTAAAACTCAGAAGGAGAAGGGGGAATGCCCCGTGGATCATGAGTGATGAGGAGCTTATCTATATCATACAGGCGTATTGGGTATTATATCACTGAAGGTGTGAAAAACGAGGCCTGGGGAGATTGTGTCCTGTGTCACACTGACATTAGGAACTGGTATCCTGTAAGTCATTTTGTTTATGGGTCGATGTCAGGTTTTTTTTCTTTCTTCCTCAACTTTCCTAGTCAAATAAATATCGTAGTTTCTATGTTTTAGTCAGAGTATGTGGAAGGTGCTACACAGGCAGTTTAGGAAAATAGTATCACTGTGAAGAGAAACGCAAGAAAACCTAAAATCTGGGTCAGATAGAGTTGAGCTGTATATATTGATATTGATATCAAGATCTATATACATACATGTATATATTATGAAAACGTACCATATATAGTACTTATATAAAAAGTACAGAAAAATACACAAAAGAAAGTATATATGTATATAGTATTACACATAAGGTATATAAGTATATAATATATACATATACTATACAATAGAATATTTACATATACTATAAAATATTTTAGAACTGTATATAATTGCATGTAAATATATTGCATGTGATATATATATATACATATATATATATATTACATGTAATAGTCAGTACAACTCTCTCCATGCAAGATTTCTTTCACTTGTTTCCACTATTAGACTAGGCTTACCTTAGTCTCCATGTGCCACCAAAATTCTCTGACAAAGACAGAGGAAACTAGTATGTGTGAATTAGAAAGTTAAGAAATTTCCTCTGCACATACATATACACACAAATACACATAGAGAAAGGATTATTAAAAAGGAAAATGACATGACGTAATGCAGTTTTAACCCCACACAATAATAATATTCTTACAACCCCTACTATGTTAAAATGTCTTCTGCATTATTTTCAGACCACTATAAGTTATACAACATACATTGAACCTAAAAATTAAAAAAAATCGCTGCCCTTCAGTCTTTCCTGCGCTGACAGGTGAGTCTCCCATGTCCGCTAACCCTCTGACGCTATGGCCCACATGTCCCATAGAGAAGGGGCTTGTGCTCCAGGAAAGCAGGGCCCTGGAACTCCATACCAGATGCTCTGCAGCTGCTTTGCTCAGAGCCAGGAGAATCCCAGAATTCACTAAGTCCAGCTTTCTGCACTTGCAGGCTCATTTTTGTCTGTTGCCAAAACAAGGAGAGAAAAGATGAGAACTGGGGCCTACTGGAAACCACCACAGAGTTAAGAAGGTCAGTCATTCACACTGCCTGAGGGGGGCTGGCTGCTCACATGGTCTCCTCCTTGGGCAAGGGAAGAGTCCTGAAGAATGCTATGTGCAATCCAAAGTCATGCCATCCCCACAATGAGAGAGAGAGAGAGAGAGAGAGAGAGAGAGAGAGAGAGAGAGAGAGAGAGAGAGAGAGAGAGAGAGAGAAAGAAACTATGAGTCTGAAAAAAGTTTACTCAGACTCAATAGTAGGTCTTTCCCACCCCCCTCCAGTTACTAAGTCTAAACTTAACCAACCCAAATAAAATAAAGCAAAATTACTCCTGAGGTGAACTCTCAGGAACTTCATGTGATCACCTCTTTTCCCCATCCCTCAGGATGAATAAGGCTTTTGGTGTTTTGGATCAAAATGAGGCCAAGGGTTTTGATAAAAAGCCTTTGATGGCAGGAAATGCTGCTAGCTGTTTGAAGAGTGAGTCAGTAATGGATGTATCCAGGAGAATGATAAGACTCCTACTAGCATGACACTTGAAAACTTGAGGGAAATCCAGAAGTGCAAACTAAAAACAAAATGATGAGTAGGTACTTCTTGCTGATAAAATTTAGAAACGTAGTCAAGAAACAGAGTACTGAGATCTGCAGATGCTAACAACTAAAAAAAAAAGAAAAAGACACTTCCACAACTGCTTTTGGAAATATACATGAAATATAACTGCTTTGCAGGAAAATCTGGTGAACATGTATTGGAAAGTAAGTAAGTGCACTCGATTTAGAAGCAAGCCTAGTGATATAATCATACATGTGCTGACATTTAATGAGCAAGAACATTTATCACAGCACTAGCTACAATGCAAGACTTTAGAGCAATGTAAATGTCCAGTGATAAAATTCTTGAAAATGTTGTATTATATGGATGTGGTGGGATTGATAGGCTGCTAAAGTGATACTGTTGTTGAGAGGGGTGGCATTGATCAAGACAAATTGTATTTGCAAACTGCTTTGTTGAAGGGCAAGTCCTTTGTTCAACTACTTAACAATTAAAATATAAGAAAAAATGATAGTGTAAGGTGCTCTATTTTCTTCTGGTACTGGGGATTGAACTCAGGACCCCAGGCTCACTCTACCACATGAATGTCACACCTCTAGTCCTTTTACTTTCATTTACTTTTCAGACAGAGTCTTGCTAACTTTGTCTGGTCCAACCTGAGACCATGATCCTCCTTCCTTGACCTTCTGTGTAGTTGGGTAAGAGTGACATGCCACCACGCCTGGCCTTAAAATGGTGTGGGTTTTTTTTTGGCAGTACTTAGATTTGAACTCAGGGCCTCACATTTTCTCAGCTTGCTTGCAAGGCTGGTACTGTATCCCTGGAACCATATCTCTAGACCTACTTTTTGCTGGTTATTTTGGAGATGGAGTCTTGAGAGCTTTTCTAACCAAGCAGGAAGTAGAGTTGTGGCTAGAGTTGAACACATCTAAGAAAGGGCATGAGGCCCTGAGTCTAAGCCCGAGTAACCCCCCCACCCTACTCCACAACACACGAGTAAGAGTAAAGGAACTCAGTAGACACGAGGGTGGAGACACATTATCATGCAACAGAACACAGAAGTTACAGCGAGAAAGTGGCTTTGAGAAAGAAATCACTGTCAAGACTTCACTGTACTAATTCCTTTTCCCCCCTGTAAACAGAATAGCTTCATTTGCAGCCTTTCTCAAGTTGTAAAAGACACCACTGGTCCACAGTTCTGGCCACATGTAGACTATCTAATTGCCGTGTGGGACTCCTCTGCATTTCCAGCGCATTTCTCTTCCTGAATACACACAAACACCCACCTCCCCAACAGATGGTCCAAGGCAGGGTGACTTGACAGAGATATCCATGCACAAGGGCCAAAGCCTGGGAAATCCATCAGGAATATTCCTGTGCCTCCTGCACATTTATCTACGGAGTGGGTGGGTTTTAGGAGGTGGCGAGGAGGGATGTGTCCCAGTTCCAGTCCTCTCTTTGCACAGCTGGTGTTGCTACTGGCAACCCAAACTCTGCTGCCACCCTCTTCCCCCCTTGGTGAGAGAAGAAAGCTGATGGCTTAGAGCAATGGATGGATTACTCATCAAAGCTGCCAGTTTAGCTGCATGGCAGAGAGATGAGATTGCCCAGGATTTTCTCCTCCTTAATCTTTAAATTGCTCTTTTGGAAAGCAACAATTCACATTGGAGTTAGACATTAATCCCTGCCCAGTTTGATTGGCCAACTCCTAGAGCTGTGGACTGATGCCAACTGGTCGCTGTTCTGGCCCCTCATTTATTTTGATCTGTTCCCACTGGTGCCTTCAGTGTAGCCGAGCATCCTGGAAAGGTGTATGTTGCTGAGCCTTGGAGCAGGACTGGAGCAGCAACTGTCCACTTCTCACCTTTGACAAGCAGGAGGTCCAGCCAAACACTTCCCAGGCCTCTGTGATTTGGTACAACACATCAAAACAATATCTTGAATCTATCTCATAGATCCCAGTCCAATGCCAACTATCGATGTCAGGAAAGGATACCTTTCCTACAGGCACTAGTGGAGGATGACTTCATATTTGCCTTCACATATAGGCCAAAGGCTCACTGAGCTCTGTTCTTTCATGATAGAATGGCAAATTAATAACAATCAGGCC
This sequence comes from Perognathus longimembris pacificus, assembly GCF_023159225.1. Classification (NCBI taxonomy): domain Eukaryota; kingdom Metazoa; phylum Chordata; class Mammalia; order Rodentia; family Heteromyidae; genus Perognathus; species Perognathus longimembris. The sequence continues at coordinate 24,431,558 of NC_063178.1, read as the reverse complement.
CATGAGCAAGAGCAAACACAATGTACTCTAGTAAGAGGAGGAAGACTTCTTCCTCACTCACTGCTTTGGTACTCTGACATAATTGTTGACTAGGATGGCCACTGATTTATTCTGTCTATGAATAGCTGTTGATTTTGAAGGTCATGAAAGATGGAGTTGGTTAGTCACACAAGTTCTCCTCCCTGAGAGGAAAAAGAAGCTAAAGAGATTGTTGTGGAAAAAAACCAGATTGGATCATTTCCATGTTCTAAGTAAGTTCTCTCTCATACACATGTGATTGTGTGTATGTGTGTGTGTGTGTGTGTGTTTGCTTGCATGCACACTGGTACTGAAGCTTGAAGTTAGGGCTTTCTGCTCTTGCTTAACTTTTTTGCTCAAGGCTAGTGCTCTACCACTTGAGCCATACCTCCCTCCAGTCTGACTTATTTACTGGTTAATTAAAAGTGGAGTCTAATGGACTTTCTTGCCAGGGATCACCTTGAATCTTGATCCTCCAGGCCTCAGCCTCCCAAGTAGTTAGGATTACAGCCACAGACCACCAGTACCCACCTTTGGCCCTAGACTTTCCTGTCTCCAAAGATCCAAGTACTCTCAGATGACTTTGTGTGACACAAATAAATGTATTAACACTCAAATCCTCTGTAGCTTCCCATCTTCGGAACCCAGAAGGTTATAGACAATCTTTCCAAACACACCAGCCTCAACTCTTCCTGTCATATCTGCTTCCTGTCATGGCTCAGGCATCAAGTGCTCCTTCCATCTTAGATTCAGAATACCTCCTGAACCTACAGCTGTTGTATGTCGCTTTCTCAGCTCTGACTTCCATCTTCTCTGGGCTACACAGAGAGCCCTACCATATGACTTTTTCAATGATGCTCAGAGTTCGCATCTGTTCACATGCTTTTTTCTGTGTGGCATCACAGTTTCTATTACACTATTACTGCCAAATATCCTCACATGTCAAGGAAGGCCAAGTATAGCCATATTATGAGGATATGACATTGTGGATACAAAGAAATATTAAAATTTATTAAAGTATGCTGTCATTTGAAGGCTCTCATGCTCTCTCTCTCTCTCAGTTACAGAGTATGTTAACACCTCAAACAAATGACTTGTATGAATGAATGCATCCTACCATAAGCCATGCGGAGTAAAGAGAATATTTTCCCTTGATACAAAGACCACACAGAAGGCACATAAAAATGCTGTCCTTAATTGTTGGATGTGTATCCTTGGCATTTCTCCTAAGGGGCCAATTAAATGGAACATTCTGTATTTATCAAGGAAATAAGAAGGTGATTTTTACAAGACCTCATTCCATGGGAGTAACTCCAGTCACAAAGCCCGCATGTACGAGGTTGTCCTCAGGTGTGCTGATTGCTGGCTTGAAGCCTGGATGCTGTTCTCTGCCATCTGAGTGTCACGGCCTTGGCTCTAAAGGGCCCAGGGCCACATGAGCCAAGATGGAGATGTTAAGTCTTGGCTGTTCTCCTGGCTTTGCTGCTAGTTCATCTTTATATGCTTGAAAGTGAGCCAGAAAATCCTATCCACTTAGGATAGAAAGAGGCCTATGGTTTGCTTTCCTGAATATAAAAGTTATACTAACGCATTACAAAAAAATAGATAATGTATGTAGATTAGTATAAAAATGAAAAAATCACTTAGGATATGGAGAGTAAGACCTAGTGATCTTCATGAATTAAAATTTATCCAGAATAAAAGGAAGCGGGCTGGGGATATGGCCTAGTGGCAAGAGTGCTTGCCTCGTATACATGAGGCCCTGGGTTCGATTCCCCAGCACCACATATACAGAAAACGGCCAGAAGTGGCGCTGTGGCTCAAGTGGCAGAGTGCTAGCCTTGAGCAAAAAGAAGCCAGGGACGGTGCTCAGGCCCTGAGTCCAAGCCCCAGGACTGGCCAAAAAAACAAAACAAAACAAAACAAAAACCCAAAACAGAATAAAAGGAAGAAAGTCTTCAATCCTTTCAAGACCAGCTCCATTTCTGTTGAAAGCCAACAGAATCAGTGTCAGTTATCTCCTTTCACTTGAGTGTTAGTTATCCTGGGACACTTCGCTAATACCAGTGAAGAAGTTGTGTTCTTTCAAATGCAACGTCTAACAATTAAAAAAATATTTAGCATGATTGTTGTCTTTCAGTTTCTCTGTGTCCTTTTTTATTTTAGAACTATAACCCAAATGATTTCAAAGCAAAGTATTCTAACCCACTATAAATAGAGAATGGAGAATAAAAGACTATTTTATTCTGGAGCCCAGCAGCAAAATGTCATGACCTTTGTCCTAAGAGTTTGATTTTCAGTACAATTTCTTTATAGAGTATTCTAGCAATCAAGTATTTGGAACATTAAATGTGGGAAAATTTTACTTGAAGGCAACACTGCTTTCTAGGATAGGATCCAAGACATTTGAAATGAATGTTGAATGGAGCCTTTTATAATAAAGTTTCACTGAATATCATTGGATTTATAAGAACAACCCCCCAAATGCAAAGTTATCCCATGCTCTTGTAGTACAGAATGATCCTCAGTACATTTTTGTGGGATTGTATTTAATCAAATCTACCCTCTGTTAGAACTGGAGGAGTACCATGTTGTAATTCAAGAGCATCTTTTTATGTAAAGTACCTTCCTTTCTATAATTTGATATCCAAAATCTCAGGCAAGAAGTATATCATTATACAACCAAAGTGTCTAGATTTGAAGGTCTGAGCACTAGAACCTTCCTGTGTCTACTATGTACTTTACTGGATCTGAGACCACCTTTCTCCCTGGCTCTGGTTATTGAGATTAGATGTAAGAACAGGGGATGAGTGTTGCTTTTCTACTAGCTCTTTGATTCCAGCTACTATGAAAAAGACAGAAGAGGTCTTCCTGGGGTGACAGCCAGCAATTAATTAATTAGACATAATTTCCTATTCCAGGATGATCAACAACAAGCAAGGCATCTAACCCCTCTGAGCCTCAGGTACCTCAGATGTTAAGAGAGAAGAAGATTATCTCTCTTGCTGGAGAGGAGAGGTGTAGCCCAGTGGTAGAACCCCTGTTTAGCACACACATGAAGGCCTGGGTTCAATACATACATAAATCCACACAATACATACATACATACAAAATCCACATCAAAGATTAGAAAGAGAAAGTACAGGGCTTTCAGTAGATAACTGGAATCCAAGCTGTTTTTTTAAATTATGAGACTATCATTTACACACTGTTTCAGGGTTCTGGATTCATCTGCTTGCAATGTGGCTGCCCTTTCAAGGATACTAGTTCCTTTGAGGACTGAGATTAAGTGTGATTGTTTTTTTTCCCTCTATATTCACAGGATCTGCAGAATCACTGGTATACAGGAAAACACTAACTCATGGATGAATTTACAAACAAGTACATTAATTTCTTCTTAGTTTTTTGGCTTTGGATAGGACAGGAAGGCTCCTTTCTTCTAATAGTGACATACTAATATGCTATACCTGACATGTAATTTGATCTCCAAGGTTCTGGTTCCATACTTTATCCTCTGTATTAAAAATATACCACCATGCTGGGCACATATCTATAATAAAGCTACTTGGGAGGCTAAGAAGTGAGGATCTTGGTTCAAAGCCAGCCTGTGCAGGAAACTCTATGAGACTCTTATCTCCAATAAAACTACTCAGAAAAAGCCAGAAGTGACACTGTGGCTCAAATGGTAGAATGCTAGCCTTGAGCAAAAAGACAGTGCTCAGGGACAGTGCCCAGGCCCTGAGTTCCAGGCCCAGAACTGGCACAAAACAAAAACAAAAACAGACAAACAAAAATTCACCTTTCTTTATCTCACCTAATATTTCAAATCCACGAAGCCCTCAGCACCTCAAAGAAATTAGGTTGGGCCTTACTTAGTGCCCATCACCAGCCATTTCTGACACTGTTAGGTTCCTATGCAGGTGGAGTCCAGTGAGATACATCAACTAGTCCAGTGGGCTGAGCACTGGGAGGAGCCCAGGACTCCACATATGAAAACAGATGGCAGCACGAACATCACACGAGTTCAAGGACTAGTGGAAGAAGCTTAAGTGTAGGGAAAAACTGTGCATTTCGAGCCAGGATATCTAAGTCTAGATCTTAATTGGGCAAGGCAGTGTGTGTGTGTGTGTGTGTGTGTGTGTGTGTGTGTGTGTGTGTGTGTGTATATCTCGGGCTTGAACTCAGGGCCTCAGCATTTTCTCTGAGCATTTTTGCTGAAGACTAGTGCTCTAATACATAACTGACAGCTCCATGTCCAGCTTTTTGGTAGTTAAATGGCGGTAAGAGTGTTGTGGACTTTTCCTCCCTGGGCTGGTTTTGAACTGCAGTCCTCATTCTCAGCCTCTTGGGTAGCTAGAATTACAGGCATGAGTCACTGGTACCCAGATCAACTCATAGGTTCTCTAAAAATGTGTAGCGTGGTGATAATGATTCCTATCTTAAAAGGCTGCTGAAAAATTAAGACAATGTGCAGGAAAACAGTATATCTCAGTAAACACTCATCCATGTCATCTGTGAATCAACTAAAATTGAGAATAATATGAGGTAGAAGGGGTAGAACAAACGAGAGTGAGGCGGTCAATCTGATTTGGATTCACCCACATTTCCTTATGACAAGGATCATTCCTTCACTTTGTTCATCTTTTTTTACTGTTGAAGTGTACTGTACGTATGGATGTGCTACCATTTGTTTAACTGGTCCATGAACATTTGGAATGCTTCTAGTTCATGTTCCTATGAACATTTGTGTATCAGTTTTGGTGTAAAAAATGTCTTTATTTCACTTGGATAAATACTTACACATAGGATTGTGGGTCACCTAAGTATAGGTTAGCTGTATAAAAAACTGACAATGAGTTTTTTTTTTTTAAACATGACTGGGCTGTTTTTCATTTTTGCCAATAGCACAAGAAGTTCCAACTTTACCTCCACACCAACAATTGCTACTACATGTCATCTTGATTATACGCATCCCAGTGGGTGGGAAGGAGTGTCTGCTTGTGATTTTGTATTTGCTTTTCTCCATGGTGTTGAGACTCATTCCTTGTTCTCACTTGTCATTCATATACCTTTTGGTTAGGGTGTCTATTCAAATACATTTTTTAACTTAGATGTTTTGTGTTCTTATTAATGAGCTATAAGAATGTTTTATACCTGAATGCATGATCATATTAGATACATGTTTTGCAAGAATTTTTGCCAGTCTATTCCTGAACTTTGAAGTTATCCTTGACATTTATCATTCTCTCTCCTCTTCTAGCCAATCCTCCTGACTCCATCTTAAAATGGATCTAGAGTCTGACTCTGTTCAGCATCTCTACTGCTTGCTCTCTGCCCTTCCTTTCTCACTGAAATTACACTGCAGTAACCTCTTACCTGCTCTCCCTGATTCTGCCTTTGACCTCCATTCTTTTGTAAACAAAACATGCTGCGTGATGCTCTGAAACCATCAGTCAGATGATGTCACTCTTCCTCTTAGAACTTTCTCAAGACTTTACCTTACTAAGGTTGAGACCTATAGATGGTTACAAACGATTGTAAATATTCCACTTACAATGCTTTGAAATCATATTTGGCAATATGTTATAATGTAATTCTTTCACGGAATAAAATATAAAGGATGCCAAATGTAGCATCAGAAAGCTCTAATCCCATTTACCACTGAAATGCAAGCTACCCTATGAAGAAAATAGTAACTTTAGGGCTTTCCAGATTTGCAGGCAGAAGAGAAGAGTAACTGTACAGAAACAGACAGAAGCTTGTATCTAGCTTCCCCTTTTTGGCTCAAGACATCTTTGTGTTCCTTCGGTTCCTCTTAGCTTGACCATTAGAGAATTGTGCGCATGTTTAGTAGGATTCTAAGATGATTCATTCTGAATTTTTAACTATAATGAAGTTTCTGTTGAGCACTGTCATTGACACGTTCGTTACGGTGGCTCAAACCCCACCCTATTTTAAGTCCAAGCTGCCAATGCTTTACACCCGTAGAATTGTTTAAGTACAATTCCACTGTGATAATGACAACACAGAGGGGTTAGAATCAAGTCAGGCATAAGACTTCTTATCTGTGTGCTCAGTAATTTTCCTGATGCCAGAGCTGACTAAAATGACCCTTTCATGTCAGCCTAAGTGACTTACATGCCCCTGTTGAGAATTTTCATTCAGATTAGATAGGCAAACAGGCAATGATGTGAAAGCAGGTTTCAGAATCTATTTACCACTACATAGGAACTGGGATGCAATCTTAGAATCCTGAGGGTCAGGAAACACAAAGTAGCATGGGTTCGAAATGCACAGACAAAAAAACCTTTCCTGAGTCCAATATGAAGAAAATAGGATTTCCATGGTGATTTCTAAACAGAGGCAGGAGATTTTTAAATCCAGGAACTAACTACATTTTGTATGTTCTCTGGAGAAATTACTTGATTTCTGGGAAATGTTCATTTTGTTGAATTTTTCTTAATGTTGAAAAGTTGGATGACCATGAACTCTAATGCAAAAACTAAAATCCAAAATCCACACTACTTTATGAGTGTTTTGGCTAGAGTACTCTAAGTCTATAACATTTCAAACTAGATAGAAGAAAAAACAACCATAGCATCAGGACTCAGAACATGTATCTAAATAAGAAAACAAAGCTAATGATAACCACAAGTAAACATTTTGCTAGGCTGTAGAACCCATTTGCGAAATATGTAAATAATGTATTCAAGAGTATGGAATGTAACTGTTTCTATGAGAAATATTCCAATTTGGCCTGAGTTACTGTGAAAATAAAAAGGGAAGTCATAATGTGGTCTCAAAACGTTTCTAGGCATTTTTATTTTTATCTCTGTTCTGTTCTGTGAACCAGTGGGAACCAACGCCCATCCACACGTAGAACTCTAAATACATAAGAATAAGAATGAAAACACAGACCGAAGGTGAGCCAGAGGTCACTGAGTGCTGGACAACACATTCTTCTTGGCCGGCCAACATTCTTGGGTAGCAGGTGAGTTCTTCCCTCCGCTTCCCAGGGATGTAATATTATCTTAACCTTCTACAGGCTACAGCCTCATTTAAAGATCAGAGCTCAAGAGAAGTCAGTGAAATTTATTTTGGAGTATATCAACCAAATATGGCCTTGAGATCTGATCTGCCTCTTACAAGGCCCAGGGCAGAAAAGAATTTAGTTAGACTTGCAGCTCTGGCTAATAGTCTCCAATTAGGATGATGCCACTAGAAGCTTCACCTTTGCTCTACCAAAGCAAGTAGCTCTACCTCAGGTCTAAGTATACAATGATAACCCCAAGAATAGCAATAACAACAGTAGTAATGGAATAGGAGAGGTGCTTATGGACCACATGTTTGCATGGTACAGAACTAGAGCTCTAGAAAATCCTCTCGTGCTAGGTGATGGTGGCTCATGCCTAGAATCCTACTCATGTCCACCTGAAATGTGAGGATCAAGGTCTGAAGCCAGCTCAGGCAGGAATAATTATAAGACCCCATCTCCAAAATAACCAGCAAAAAGCTGGGCTGGAGACATAGCTCAAGAGGCAGTGAAAGAGCCAAGCAAGAGTTCCAGGCCTTGAGTTAAACCCGAATACCATCATGCACGCACGCGCATGTGCACAGATACACACACACACACAAATCCTCTCATGAGAAACTCCATAATTAGTGGTATTTTACCAATGATAATGTTAAGATCCAGAAATATCCAGTATCTTGGTATCAAAAATAAGTATTTAGCACTAAACTCTGCCAGATGCACCTTTATTCTGAGGGTCTGGCTTCCATGCTGCTTATATTACACTTGTTTTTTCAAAGACTTCTGACATTTGGACAGGGAAATGGCTCATCTAGCTTCTGGTGATCCACCTCTGAGTAAAAAGTAAAGCTTCAAAGTGCTCGACTTAAGTGATAAAAACAGTATCTTATTTTCCTTTCAGTGACCCTTTGCCACACTGGGCCTCCCCAGGCTGCAGGCACCGTTGGACTTGCACGTACCTTCTAGGTAAGGAGTCAGTTCCAGTGTTCTGCTCTAATTCCTGAGATAGGTTGTCGAGATCAGCTGCTATTGCCGATCCATGCTGGCTTGCTGAGTCCTTATCAAGGTCACTACAAGTTCCATCTTGCTAAACCTGCTGGTCAGTTTTCAGTCTGCATGCTCAGTCCCTCAGCTGATCTGGATCCCCTGGCTCCCGGGACGGTTCCTCCGGCTGCTTCTCCCCAGACTCCTGGATTCCTGTACAGACTCCTCTCGCTTCATCTTGCCTTCCCAGTTAAAACATCTGGATGGTCCTGGCTTAGTCCTGAGAGATGAGCCATTCTTTATCATGATTTTAAGGCCCTTGTAGACAACAATCACTTTTCAACTACTAAGATCATCTTTAACCTCTTCCTTAAAAAAAACGCACGACTGGCACCTTCCGCTTCCTATTCAACTTGGAAATCTAAGAGAAAGAACGCTTTCATACCAAACTCCTGATTCCCTCTTTCCCTCCATTTTCCATATTTTTTTCCTATGTTAGTGAATGACAACTCAGTTCATACCCTTGCTTATGTCAAAACCCTTAATGTCATGGCCACCCGTGTAAAATTCATTGATATATCTGAGAAGTCCCTTTGTCTTCACCTCTAAGATACAGACACATAATCTGTATACTTTTTCACCAAGCTGCATGTAACAATTCTGCCTCAAGTGTTCACTGTGTCTCACTGTAGTTACTGCAATAGATTTCCAAACATCTCCCTGCTTTAACCTTTTGTTCTATTCTTATTATAACAGACAATTAACTGCTCTTCAAAGTATACATCAGCCAGTCATGGTATGGATACCATCCACCTCTGCACCCAGAAGGCTGAAGCAGGAGGATCTTGAGCTCAAGGCCAACCTTGACTACATAGTGACATCCCATCTCAAAAAAAAAAAAATAAGTTAATAAAATACATTAAGTTAGATCAAACCACTCTGCTCAAAGCCCAGCAAAATCTTCCCACTTGCTTGGAACAAAAGGCAAAGTCCACACAACGGCTAGCCAAACTATAACATTTCCACTCCCATTACTTCTGAGTCATCTCCAATTAAGTTCTCCAACTTTTTTTTTTTTTTCTGGCTGCCTCTGCTTTTCTTCCAGCATGCCAAGCATATTCCCAGCTAAAGGCACTGAGTTACCACTCCTTCCCCAAGTGACTCTCATCCCTGTCTACTCTAAGTCTCTGCTTTTAATGGTCCTGTAATTAGAGGCCACCTACCTGGACTGCTCCCCAATTCCTTCCATCCCCTTTGTCTCACCCCGTTTTATTTTTCTTCATACTTTTTTTTTTTGCTATTTGATTCCTTCCTTCCTTCCTTCCTTCCTTCCTTCCATTCTCTTTCTTTCCTTTCACCTGTCTCTTGTCTCTCTCCCATCCCACCTTTCTTCCTTTACTTTTACTTCCTTCCCTTTTCTTGAGACAGGGTCTTGCTATGTAGTTCAGACTGGCCCCAGATTCTTCCTCCTTTCTCTGCCTCTAGAGTTCTGAGATTGCAGACACGTTCCACCATATTTCATGTTTCCTTGCTTTTTTGCTTATATTCTGAGAATGTAAGCTCCAGAACAGCATGAGATATATTTAGTTCAGTCACCTAGAACCTTGTAACCTAGAACAGGGCGTGGCACACAATGGAGCTATTTGCAGAGGGATTGGCCTAGGCATTTTTGTGTTCACTTGCATGCCCAGTGGCATCAGTGCCTTCCTCTGACAAGGCTTTCTATTCCACCTAAACTTGTGACCTTCCCTTATGTCTCACACACCACATCTCACTGTCTCAGAGGTCCAATGAGGACCCTGTATCTGTCCATGTCTTTTCTGCCAATATGGAAACAAACCATTCCCTCTGGGAAGACTCTCTTTAGGTTTCTTCTCTTTTGATAAATGTTCATTTTTTCAGAGCAAGAGAGGCTGGGAAAGCAAGATTCTGGCATTAGTGGCTTCCGTGATAGGGGCAAAGAGGTATGGTAGAGCCATGCTTTTAGTCCAGCATTTCTCTGATTAACTGGAGTTGGAATCTTTTGGACTTTTGTGCTCCAGTTGGATTTGACTCTGGATCCTTAGATCTCAGCCTCTTGAGTAGCTATGATTACAGGCGTGAGCTCCTAGCTCCTAGCTCCTAGCTTCCATATTTAAATGGATGGTTGTTAGATAGGAAAGGAAAGCAAGAGTGTCTACTTCCGTGTATGTATTTTTACTTCCAAGAAAACATCCTTCTGTGTCTTCTTTTGTTCTTACTAGAATACCTTGTACTGTCTCCAGGGGGAATGGTAACCACAATATATGAAAATTTTCTTGTTTTGCAAATATTAACTCATTAGTGCCTTGAGAATGTGCTTGGCACTGATGAACTAATATTTGCAAAACACTTAGTACATTTCCATAATGATCAATTAATCAATACTACCATTATCAATTTGAATAAGCCTAACTCAACTTTTAACAAAACTATACACTGTAAGTAGTCTTATACTAGAAAGGTTACTTAAGAGTTCTTAGGTCATAGATGAAAATCTCACTCTAGTTTAGCAAGAGGTTATTTTTGTTATTGCAGTGTCCCTGCAAACCATAGCAATCTTCTTTGAACCATGAGAAGACAAGCAGAAGAGTTTATTTTCTTGGGCTTCCTTTCATGTTTTGTTTTAAAATTATTTTTTGGTATAGTCTTTCATATTAGTGTGTGTATGTGTGTGTGTGCATAAGTAGCAGGACTTGAACTCAGGCCTTTTTCTCTCATGGCTAACACTCTACCACTTGAGTCATGCCACTAATCCAGCCCTTTTTTTTTTTTTTTGCTGATTAATGAAAGTCTTCAACTTTTGTGCCAGGCTGGCTTTAAACCTGGATCCTCAGATGTCAGCCGCCTGGGTAGATGGGATTACAGGTGTGAACCACAGGCACAAGGCTCCCTTGAAGTTTATCTTTTCATGTGAGATACTAGTTAGGTTGCCAGAAAGGATGACCAGTCCATAGCAAGCAGCGCCTGATGACAGCTGCATTTCCAAGCAGGTTCCTAAGGGAGAGACGATCTTTTCAATGCAATAGGTGGAGGCTTTTGTTTTTCTTTTTCTTATTGTGGTGGTACTGAGGAGTAGACCAAGGGCCACACCTCCAGCTTTATTTTGCTCTCATTATTTTTCTGAGAAGCTCTGGTGTTTTTTCCTGGGGCTGTCTGGAACTTAGAGCCTCCTACTACACTTCGCAGGGTGGCTCAGAAGACAGGTGTGTGCCACCATAACTGACCCTAAAGGTCTTTTCTTTAGACCCATTCAGTTTCTTCAAAGAACACTCACAGTCAAACCCCAAGAAATGAGGGTGGTGAGATGTTTAGATGTTAAGGAGGAGGCTGGCAGACCTAAAATCTTCTGTAGAGATTGCAGATGTATTTCCCCAGAAATCTCTTTACTTGATGTTCATATTCGGGGCAATGTTCCAGGTTTGTTTTTTCCCTTTCAAGAATGCTACCAAAAGCATCTCTAGTGTTAATCTTTTTTTTTTTTTTTTTGGCAGGTCCAGGTTGACCTGAACTTAAAATAAAAGGGATAAGGACTGAGAATGTGGCTCAGTGGTAGAGTGCTTGCCTAGCATGCATGAAGCCCTGGGTTCAATTCCTCAGTACAACATAAACAGAAAAAGCCAGAAGTGATGCTGTGGGCCAAGTGGTAGCTTTGAGCCAAAGAAACTCAGGGACAGTGCCCAGGCCCTGATTTCAAGCCCCAGGACTGGCAAAAAAAAAAAAAAAAGATAAAAGGGAGGGTGTTTCTTTTACAATTAAGTATCTCTCTGCAATATAACAATGATGACAAGTAATTCAGAGAAATAAAAAAAATGAAGAAACAATTGCTTCTTTGGTGATCTAGCATCAGAAATCATGGAACAAGGGATGTGTTAAAGATCTGTTTTCAAGCTGTATCTCCTTGGGGGTTACAGGTAGAGGTCTGAGGTCTGAGAGTACCCTGGAAAAAAAGTTCTTTAGCAAGACATTAGCTCAAAAACAATTGAAGGCGGGAGAAAAATGGGGGAGGGAGTAACAAGTATGACAAGAAATGTACTCACTTCTTTATGTATGTAACTGTAACCCCTTTGTATATCACCTTGACAATTAAATTTAAAAAAACCAACAAGTTGGATGTAGTGGAGTATATCCATAATCCCAGCTACTTGGGTGTAGAGGTTGGAAGATCTTGATTTGAGACTGATCCTGGGCAAGAGATTGAGATCCTGTCTAAAAAACAAACTAAAGGGGCTGGGAATATGGCCTAGTGGTAGAGTGCTTGCCTCATATACATGAAGCCCTGGGTTCAATTCCTCAGCACTACATATATAGAAAAAGTCAGAAGTGGCGCTGTGGCTCAAGTGGCAGAGTGCTAGCCTTGAGCAAAAAAGAAGCCAGGGACAGTGCTCAGGCCCTGAGTTCAAACCCCAGGAGAGGCAAAAACCCCCCCAAAACCCAAAAAACTAAAATCAAAGGACTTGGGGGTGTGGCTCAGGTAGTATAGCACTTAGAACAAAACTCTGCCTATGTTCAATCCCCAGTGGCTTAAAACAATAACTTTGCCTGCTATACATGAGGCCCTGGGTTCAAACCCCAAGACCATAAAAACAAATATAATCTTTTTCATATTAAGAAGTTATCTTAATATGAGGAAGAGGGAAAATATATGCACTTTCATTTTTATATGTTTTACTTGCTCTTTTTGCTTTTAAATTTCGTATGTGTTGGTGTGTATGTGTGTGTTGCTGAGGATCAAATCCGGGAGCTTGTATATGCTTTGGGAGTTTACGCTTGCTGGAATAATAAGCAGGGCAGCTTAAGTCTGTCTTCTAGTTGCCTGCATCAAAACAAACAGAACACACGCAGGCCGAGAGGGCACTAAAGCCCATCAGGAAGCAGTAGTCACAGACTTCTGTGGAGCGCGTGCCCACCGACACTTCCCTCCGTGGGGTGAGATACGCATTTTTAGCACAAGCCTCGCTGACTCAAGAGACTGCCTGACCTTTTCCTGAGGCCATCCTGTCTGTCATTCCTATCTGTGGCCTGAGCCGCCGGGCCCTTTGCCTCCTCATAAACAGGCATCCTGTTTTGATGTCACGATTCTCTCCAATGTCAATGTCTTTTTAAATCTGTTTCTGTTCTCTATGAGGAAAATGCCAGGCAGAAAATGACAATAAGAACTATTTTCAAAACGATCCTTCCTATGAATATCAAATTAACAAATAGACAAATAATTTCTTGAAGGTTATGAAGCCTAAGCATTTTAAAGCAGGTTGGAATCATTACCTAAACCATTGCCAAACTCATGTCAGGAAGGAATTATAGTGTAAAAAGAAAATGAAAACATTAGGTTCAAAGTGTACTTTGTCACAAGAACCATCATATAAGACTTTAAAGAGATTATTTTCCTATTAATATTTTCCAAGTTGTGTGTGTGTATGTACGTGTAATAATTGGTTTGGGATATATTTTCCTTCTCCAAAGCTATTCTTCCAAACCATGAATGCCTGTATAATAACCACGTCTACAGTATTCTCTTAGTTACTTTGTCAGAGTTTGCTTTTCATAAGGAAAGGCAAACCCTTTCCTTATTATCTCTATAAACACTAAATTTGAATATAAAGTTGTGCACTTATAGAAATATTTATAGAAACTAAAATTGAATATAAATATGTACATGTATAAGGAGCAAAAACTAAAAATGTTGACATTAACCTTGTTACACAAAGGGACTTTGTTTATGCTTTAACACACACACATAACCTTTTACTTGATAGCAATCTCCAAGGAAACTTGCCTAGAGCCATGCTAGGTGATCTTTCTTTAGGCTAAACTAGTTATTTCCTTCATGCCAAGTTTCTTCACCTATGCACGTCAAAAGCCAGTAGCAAATATAATTTAAGAATCAAAAGTCAAAGATAATTGTTTGCTTCGATGTGCACTGTCTCAGGACCCCTAGCAGAAGTCACAAAGACTTTTCACTGTTGTTATCTTTCAGTAGTTATACAAAGGAGTTGCCATTTGCTCAAAAACTTTGGATTCATTTTAAGGGTTTATGTGTATTGACTCAAACTATGCAGACCGATTCCAGATTTATTCTCCAGTAAACAACTCTTTCTTTGAAATCTGCCAAAAATGTTTTAAGGATGTGAAAAAATAGTTTTGGAAACAAAGATTAAAAGAAAATCAAAACAGCCTTTAAGGAATAGCCACCATTGGGAATGCATACTGGAGCCATAATACAAGGCTCAGGATTATTTTCTCCTATTTCAGCTCTTCAGATATTTGTTAGTGGAACTGCTTTAAAAGAGGTGAGGGGAAGAATCATTTTTACCAGTTTCATTTGCATATATATATATATTTTTTACATTTTAGTATCTCCCAAATCAGGGTCTAGCTCCATAATGCCATAAATAATTTGTAGCATGGTTTTCCTTGTTGGCACATATGATGTCTTAGATTTAGTGAAATCTACTATGTGGCAGAAAAAAAAATTGAGGGACCGTTTTTTTTCTTTTTCTTTTTTGTATGCTGGTACTGGGGCTTGAACTCGAGGCCTGGGAGTTGTCCCTTAGCTTTCTCCCTCTAAGCTGGCACCCTACTACTTGGCTTTTTGGGTGGTTAATTGGAGATAAAGAGTCTCACAGAGGGGCTGGGGAGATAGCCTAGTGGCAAGAGTGCCTACCTCGGATACACGAGGCCCTAGGTTGGATTCCCCAGCACCACATATACAGAAAAACGGCCAGAAGCGGCGCTGTGGCTCAAGTGGCGGAGTGCTAGCCTTGAGCGGGAAGAAGCCAGGGACAGTGCTCAGGCCCTGAGTCCAAGGCCCAGGACTGGCCAAAAAAAAAAAAAAGAGTCTCACAGACATTGCGGCTCCACTGGCTTCGAACCATGAGCCTCAAATATCAGCTTCGTGAGTAGCTGGTTATAAGTATGAATCGTCTATTGTAAGTGAGAGCCACTAGCATCTAGCTTGCTTATTTATTTATTTTGCAGTGTTGTGACCTCACACATGGCAGGTGTTTTAGTGATAAGCTATATTTCTAGCCCATTTATCCTTAAGTATTCCTTAACTATTTGTGTGTGTGTGTGTGTGTGTGTGTGCGCGCACACGTGCCTGCAAGCCTGTGTGCGTGCGTGCGTGCATGCACTATACCTGGGGCTTGAACTCAAGGCCTGGGCATTGTCCCAGAGTTCTTTTGCTTAAGGCTAGGACTCTTATCTCCCGAGCTCCACTTTCAGTTGGTTTATCTCCCCCTTGGTTAATGGGAGATAAGGGTCTCATGAACTTTCTTACCTGAGCTGGCTTCTAACCATAATCCTCAGATCTTAACCTACTGAATAGCTAGGATTACAGGCCTGAGCCACTGACACTGGCTCTACCCTTTACTTTTTAACAGATGTACTTAAAGTTTGTAAGTCAATAACATGTCAATGTTCCTCCTAAATAATACAGATAATAGGAAAATGCTTTCCCTCTGACCAGCCCCTCCTATTAACAATGGAGTCTGAACTGATATTTTAATTCCATTTTGTTTGTTCTATCATGAAAATTTATCAAATGGTATCATTTCATTAATTATTATTTTAATCCATCACAACTTTTCTAATTTACCTCCTAGTTTATTAGTTTCTTTGCTTCTATTTATTCTTTCAGATTTAATTTCCATCTTGCTAAAATCCATCCTGTAGAGTGTGTTTTTAGTCCATGTCTGTTACAAGGAATTTCTTTTAGACTACATCTAAAAAAACACCTTTTACAGTCTCAAGAGAGTTAAAGATTACCTGGGCAAGAAAATCTAGACTAACAATCATTTCCTTTTGCTACAACAACACTCCATGTCTTTTGATTCTGTTCTTGCCTTTCAAAAGTCTACTATAATTTTATATTCTAGTTCAAATCACTTCCTTAGTTGTCTCTGTGATTTCACTTCAGCTGATCCTGCCTGTGGTGGAATATTTTCATACCTCATCTGAAATTTCAGTTTGTAAACTCAGGTTAAATGAGGATTTATCTATAGGAATTGTGCCTAGGTAGAATGTTGTCTGCAGAGAGATTTTTAGACTGGCTTCTACAGGCTCTTGGGGGTAGGGTGGGGGAGGGGCACCATGTTCTGACACTAATTTTACTATTCCTCTCAGAATGGCATTTCCTGGACCACACAGGAAGCCATGTACACAAGTACATGTAATTGTGCACATGGAAATTAAAACTTCAAAGGCACACGTGAAACAGACTTGAGTTTAAATATTACCTAGGAAATATTTTCTGTCCCTCTCCAGGCTATGTCAACAAAGCTCAGGTAGCTTTCCCAGGGTTTCCCATTGCTGACAGGTGGAATTTCCACCAGAGACATCAGTGAGGATATCATTGAAGGTCTCATTCAGTTTCTATAATTTTATTTGGATCCAAGTCTTTATTATTCACTTCCACATGAGTATTAAAATCAGAGTCTGACATCTTCCTTTGCACCCTTGCTCTGAGGAGGCCAAAGTTTACACTTACCAACATCTAATGCACACACTGTTCATCTCTGCCCCTTCAATGTCGCTTACCTTTCTTGTGGGTTAAGATGTATTCAAAACATCTTTAACACTAAATTCACTTCACCTCTTCAAGCATTTGTAACAGATGGCTTTATTTATTTTGCTGGACCTGGGGCTTCAACTGTCCTGGGTTCTGTCCTTAAGCCTGTTTGTGCTCAAGGCTAATGCTCTTGAGCCATAGCACCACTTGCAGATTTTTTTTTTTTTCTGAGTAGTTTATTAGAGATAAGAGTCTCCTGGACTTCCCTGCCTGGGCTGGTTTCAAACCAATCCTCTGACTTCAGGGTCCAGAGTAGCTAGGATTACAGGTGTGAGCTTTGTATTTATTTGTTTGTTTGTTTGTTTGTTTTAGTGCTGGTCCTGGGGCTTACAATCAAGGTCTGAGCTCTGTTCCTTAGCTTTTGTACTCAAGGCTCTACACTTGAGCCAAAGCTCCACTTCTGGCTAGGATTACAGGCATGAGCTACCAACATCTGGCTAACAGGAGACTTTCAAAGCTATCTGAAGTATTACATAAAACTGCCACACTCGAATTCTCTCTGGATATGGGAAGGCATGTGTGTGTTTGAAAAAAAGCAAATCCTTTTTAGTGGTAGGTAGGATGTAAATAAGTGCTCATAAGATATAATGTGCCTTCGCATTAGAATTGCTGAAAAGTTAAATCCTACAGGTAAGTAAACTCTTTTGAGAGACGCTCAATATTTGAGTCGTTGTGAAACAAAATAAAACCCTGAATACCTTGACAAATGTTATTAAAAGAAAAGCTCGTAGGCTCAAGCTCGTGTGTACATACAGGATGGCATCCATAAGCTATCTTCTCTCTTGAGTGACTTTCATAGTTTGTCAAAGAGAGCTACTACTTCTTAAAAGTGAATTATTATACAATGATGATAACAAACTGTATACACGGACTTAAAACCTAACCAGCTCCTTTATAGATGTTATCAGACATCTTACTAGATTATGGAAACCGTAGAATTTGGTGGAAAACCTTTGAGAAGTTTTCAGAAAAACGTTTATGTGCTACAAAGGGCTTAGGCTTGATAAACTGATGGCCCTGTACTCTGACCCATTTCTAATAATAATTGGCTTGGAAGAGTGGAAGAGTTAAATTGCGAGTCTATCCTGCATAGGTAAAAGATGAGAAACACCTGGACAGTTTTCAGTGAGGATTCAATGTGATAATGAATTCTTCTAAAAGTGCTGGCTAAAAGTTAATGGAGGGGCTGGGGATATAGCCTAGTGGCAAGAGTGCTTGCCTCGTATACATGAGGCCCTGGGTTCAATTCCCCAGCACCACATATACAGAAAACGGCCAGAAGTGGCGCTGTGGCTCAAGTGGCAGAGTGCTAGCCTTGAGCAAAAAGAAGCCAGGGACAGTGCTCAGGCCCTGAGTTCAAGCCCCAGGACTGGCCAAAAAAAAAAAAAAAGTTAATGGAAAGATAGAAGAGAAAATGGAAGGGAGGAAAGCGTGGGATGCTAAACATTTATGCATTAAAAAACAGAAGCATGTTACCCAGGACCCACAATGGAGCATGCTAGATACATTCATCTCTTGCTTGTGCCATGACCCCAGTCTGTTTTGCTTTAGTTATTATTCAGATAGGGAAGTTTTGCCTGACACTAGCTTGGGACCGAATCCTCCTGGCTTTGGCCTCCACTGTAGCTAAGCTTATAGAAGTGCATGTCCACCCAAGCCCTCTAATACTATCTAAGGAATTGTTTTCTATGTTGATAGTATTCATGCAAATCCATTTCATATTGTATGGAAAGTTTAATAGCACAAGAAAGATAAGTCAAACAGCCTGGAGCCCTGCGATGTGTGGAACTCTTGTCCCTCGGGATGGTTCCTGCCGTACTTTGTGGAAGGCATCAGGAAACAGAGACAGATCTGGGGAAATGGTTGTAGAATTGACTTACAGATGCCAATGACTGAGACCAGGAGGAACTTGGTCTTTCAGTAAAATAAACTTGTATCTTTTTAGACTCAAAAACTAATTTTCAAAGAATCATATCATCCTTTTATTCCTTGTGGGAGAATTTTACTGCTTGGGCTCTGAAGGAGAAGGAAGGCAATAAGGAGCATTGACTCTTTATGCCCATCATCCAGTCTCACACACTGTGGGGTGTTTTTGTTTTTTTTGGTCCAGTCCTAAGGCTTGAACTCAGGGCCTGAGCACTGCTCCTGCCTTCTTTATTTTTTCTTTCAAGGCTAGCACTCTACCACTTGAGTCACAGTGCCACTCCTGCCCTTTTCTGTTTATGTGGTGCTGAGGAATCGAACCCAGGGCTTCATGGATGCTAGGCAAGCACTCTACCACTCTCCCGCTAAGCCACGCTCCCAGCCCTCACACACTGTGTTTTTGAGCTTTCACTAGGCTGTGGGACAGGGAGGAATACAATGACAACATGGACCAGAACCCAGAGGCATGCTGGGTCCTCCTCTCCCTGGCGAACTTCTGAAGTAATCCACAGGAGACTTCAATGGCCATTGTTTCCT
The DNA here is from genome assembly GCF_023159225.1 of Perognathus longimembris pacificus. Lineage (NCBI taxonomy): Eukaryota > Metazoa > Chordata > Mammalia > Rodentia > Heteromyidae > Perognathus > Perognathus longimembris. The sequence goes on along the minus strand of NC_063178.1, from coordinate 24,412,476 downwards.
GTGAGGTGTTTTCAAGATGTCTACACCCTGTGAATAGGTTTGCAAGTATTCGGGAGTGCCCTGTTTCCCTTATTTGATGGAGTTGTGTCCATTGTTTTATTGGGCTCTGCCCTGAGGTGTGTTGAGGAAGCTCAGGTCACCTCAAGCCTGCCAAGATCCAGTAACTGATTCATTTCTGGATGGGGTCAGCTCCTGCACTGTGGGTGGACAGCTGTCCACACCATACCCCAGACTGTGAAGACGGGATTCCCATCCAGGGGTGACAATAGTTCATGAGGAGACAAAACTTCCTTGGGTGAACAGGCAGTCTCTCCCATGAGGTAGTCAGATGATTTGTATTGCCTTGGTGACAGACAAGAGGAGAAATATTTGATAAGAAGGGAAGCAAAGAGACAAGACAATCATCTCTGAGTCTTCTGAGCCCTAAGGTGTGGAACAAAGCCTAGGTGTACAATGTGTGAGGCCACGTTATTGGGGTAAAGCTGTAACATCGACTGTTGACTTTCTATTCTCTCAGAACTCTTGGTGGGAATCCCTACATCCTTCTTCTCAGGAAACATGCCCATTTCAAAATACGTGTCGAGCCCAGTGTCAATGGCTCATGTTTATAGTCCTAGGTACTGAAGAGGCTGAGGTCTTCAGAGGGTCAAGGTGCAAAGCCAACCTAGGCAGATATGCCCTTGAGACTTGGTCTCCAAAATAACCAGTAAAAAAAAGTTGGGTTGGAGCATGGCTCAAGAGGTAAAGCACCAGTTGTATAAGTGTGAGAATGATGTCTCTAGGTGAAAGCCTTGGTAACAGAAAGATTGTTGAGAGAAATTCACCTGGTCAGACAGATTAGGAAGTGAGTTCTATGATTTAATTTGACATGGATACCATGCTGTTAGCTTCAGAAAGATCATCTTTATTCAGGGCTATAGACATAATGTCAAAAGAAAATTAAAGGACTGATTTATCCAAAAGTATAATTTCTGCAATAGAGTGAAACAAGAAATAACAAGAAATCTCTGGAAAATCCCCAAATATTTGAAAACAAAACATGAAATAGCCAATGGGTGAATGAGGAAGTTATAAGAGAAATTATAAGATAGATTTAACTAACTGAAAGTAAAAACAATGTATCAAAGTATGTGGAAATGTAACCAAAGGAAAATTTACATCATTACATGTTTATATTAGAAACAAGTCTGAAACCTATGACCTCAACTTCTGTCTAGTAAAATAAAATCAAATTAACCTTAAACAAAAAGAAGGAAGGAAATAATTAAGATAAAAGCATAAGTTAATGAAACTGAAAGCAGTAAGAAAATTAATGGAATTGAAAACAGTAAGAAAATCAAGGAAGCAATAAATTGGCCTTTTGAACAACAACAAAAAATAATAGCTCTGTAATTATGGAAGTAAAGCAAAGATGGAAGATATAATTTAATAAGAGGATTGCAAGAAGATAGTACTAGGAGCTTACAGATATGAAAGGTATTGTGGGAACAGGGTGCCAGTGGCTCACGCCTGTAATTCTTCCTAAGGAAGATGAGATCTAAGGATCACAGTTCAACATCAACGAGGGCAGGAAAGTCCATGAGACTCTCACCTCAAGGGACAGAGTGCTATTCCCTTGAGGAAAAAGGTTCAAGAACAGTGCCAGGCCCTGAGTTCAAGCCCCAAGACTGGTGCACCCCATACACATGGATGCGCACACACACACAGATATTGGGGGAATATTATAAGCAACTTTATGCCTCCAAATATGAAAACTTGGGTAAAGCAATGGATTAAAAAAAAGGAAAAAGATCCCACAAACTCCTGAAAATTCTCAGCCAAATGATTTCACTGATATCTAAGGAAAATTTGTACTAATTCTATAGAAATTCTCTGGAAAGAGACAAAAAAGAAATGGAATAGCTTAACTGCTATGGACATATGACCATATAAGATGATGCTAAGTGAAGCAAACTCCAAGATATGGAAACAAGGGTCTTTTCGTTGTTGTTATTTTTAATGTACAGTGTGAAATTCTTTCATTTTTCTTTTGTTTTTATTTCCTATGGCTTATCCCCGGTTGTCACTGTATTTGATTTTGGTACCCCGTGTATAGTATATATGTTTATCTGGATTAGGGAAGGGAAGGGGAACTACAAAATGGTGAGACAAAGGACGAAGGGTGAACCAATGCAACAGCAATACTCACAAAACAATATGTTGAAAATTAACTGTACAACTCGGGGGAGGGGCTTGGCGGAGGGAAGGAGGGAGAAAAAGGAGGGGGGAGGTAATAAGTTTGGCAAGAAATGTGCCCATTACCTTATGTGTGTAACTGTAACCCCTGTACATCACCTTGTCAATAAAATTAAATTTTTAAAAGTTTTGAGGTGAAATTAGATAGCTGAGAGTTATAAATAACTCCCAGAAAATAGTTTTACAGAGTAAGGTATTTTTAGATATGGGAACATTTTTTTACCTTTTATTTTTAGTTTTTATTATTTAATTTTAATTTTTGTTGTTGTTAGTTTTTTGTTTGTTTGTTTGTTTTCCAGTCCTAGGGCTTGAATTCAGGGCCTGGGCACTGTCCCTGAGCTTCATTTGCTCAAGGCTAGCTAGCACTCTACCACTTGAGCCACAGCACCATTTCAGCTTGTTCTGTTTATGTGGTACTAAGGAATCGAACCCAGGGCTTCATGCATGCTAGGCAAGCACTGTACCACTAAGCCACATTCCCAGCACTTTATTATTTAATTTTAAAAATTATTTTACTTTATTATTATTATAGAGGCAATGTACAGAGGAATTACAATTACATGAGTCAGGTGGAAGCAATTTTTATATTATAAAAAGTATTTTTAAGTCATTAATTAAGTCTTGGTCCTAATGAAGGCTGTTTTAAAGTAAATAAAAGGATGAATTTTTTTAAAAAGGAAAATGAAATAGTTCTATTCATTTTATGAGACCAATACAGTCCTGATAAGTAGAAGCAGAAAAGATAGCAAACCTCAGGGAAACTATGATTTGCCATCTATCAAGAATGTAAACAACAACAAAAAAAGAAAAATCCCTCAAAACCTCTAAAAATATATTGGCAAATTGAATGGAAGGGAAGTAAAGACAAAATAGCTCTTAAGAGGTGAAACGTCCCCCAAATTGAGCTAGATTCAAAACAATCCAAAAAAAATCATCACAAATGATTTTACAGAAATAGACATGCTTTTAAAATTCACACACAGAGGACAAGAACAAACCCATTGTTTAAAAAAAGAACTAAAAAATGGTTATTCAAAGGAAGATCAAAGCTGGAAGATGCACTCTAGTGAAACTGAATTAAATTATACTCCTTGAACAAAACACACTATTATGAAATTTTTTTTTAAAAACACCTCAATAGCTGGAAAATATATAGAAAACACATAACTTTGGGGGGAGAGTTGTTGAACTCATGGCCTTGTGATCGCTGAGAAGGTACTCTACCACCTGAGTCATGCCCCTAATCCTATTTGTTTTCTTTTCTTTTGCCAGTCCTGGGGCTTGGACTCAGGGCCTAAGCACTGTCCCTGGCTTCTTTTTGCTCAAGGCTAGCACTCTACCACTTGAGCCACAGCGCCACTTCTGGCCATTTTCTGTATATGTGGTGCTGAGGAATCAAACCCAGGGCTTCATGTATACGAGGCAAGCTCTCTTGCCACTAGGCCATATTCCCAGCCCTCCTATTTGTTTTCTTATTTCTTAGTTAGGGTTTTGCTTTTTTGTCTAGGGGCTCTGCTTCCTTCATAGCTGAGATCATATGTAGGCACCACTATGCCCAGATTTTTCCTTGTTGAGATGGGGTCATACCCACTGTCTGTCCGGGATAACATCAAACAGTGATCTTCCTAACTCTGCCTCTTGTGCAGTTGGGACTATAGACTTTTAAAGAGCTGGGACAAATAAAATGAGCATCAGAGTCAAGTGAATGGCAAAAATCTTCTAAGAAGAAAGAATGGTAACAAATAATGTAAAGACTGTTTGAGGGGTTTTAGTGCTAATTATATGAATTAAATAAAAACTCTTTCCGTTTGCATGCTAAACAAAAACAATACAGAACCACTCATCAATCCAAGCTGAAAGGAACTTAAAGAAGAAAAATATTTTCAAGTGAAGATTAGAACAAAGGGGTGAATTTGATCAAAGCACACTATATGCATGCATGGATATATCCCAATTAAACCCTCTTGCACACTTGTTATATGCTAATAACAATGGAATATTGCCTTAAAAACAGAGATCAAAAACAATAAAGTGGGGCTAAGGTATCTGCAAATGGACCAAGAAACAAAAATGCCCAGGTTCGCCCTGGCAGGAAGGGGATGTCTCTTAAGAATGGATCTGCAGCTGCGGGACATCTCAGGGGAAGGAAGAATGTGGCAGGCAAAACTGTAAGGCTGTCTTCAAGATCGCTGTCACTGGGAAACAAGTGTCCCGAATAAGCCTCTTCACGTGAGTGGGAGGGGATCTGACAAATACAGCAGTAATTCACTCCCGAGACTAGATGGCAGGTCAGTTGACTTTGAGTTCATCAAGAGGGGGATCATTCTAGGTGAAAGAGACCGAATGAGTGAACTTGAGAAGAGCTGGGTCCTTCCTCAACCGAGATCTCACCGGGCATGAAGAAGTGAAAGCTTATTCTATCAGTGTTGTGAGCTGTCTATGGAATTCAGGAAGGAAACACCACCATGAAGGGGACCCCAGGACAGAGAGGGCTTTAGCCTGCAGCAGCAAGGAAATGAAGACTGAATTGTGACCAAGGTCAAGATTCTCGGAAAAGGCCCACCAGCCTCAGGTGATTAAAACCTGAGCTCACTGTCATCTCAGCTTGGTAGAACATCCAGGGAGAACTTGTTCTAAGGAACTAAGATAATAAACCTGTGTTGGTGGTTTAAATTTAATCTTGGGGAGATTTTGTTTTCTACCAATAGAAAGTCAGTTCAAATAGTGATTCACAAATCAAAATGTGTCAAGTGTGTTAAGCCAGTAAGAATCTTTTCATGGTTTTGACCACCATCCCCCCATATTTAAAAGTTATTTTTTTTTAATTTTTTTTTTGGCCAGTCCTGGGCCTTGGACTCAGGGCCTGAGCACTGTCCCTGGCTTCTTTTTGCTCAAGGCTAGCACTCTGCCACTTGAGCCACAGCGCCGCTTCTGGCCGTTTTCTGTATATGTGGTGCTGGGGAATCGAACCTAGGGCCTCGTGTATCCGAGGCAGGCACTCTTGCCACTAGGCTATATCCCCAGCCCTTAAAAGTTATTTTTATTGATTTTCTGTCTGTTGAATCAAAAAGCATCACAGAAGTCAATAAAATAGAAGAGGAGAATAGCTGGTACCAACTCCATCCAGAAGTAGCCACAGAAAGCTCACTCACTCTGCACTGGTGAAGATACTTCCACTGCAGGTTTTCTAGTCTAGTCCCCTCCCATGAGCCCCGAAGGCTGCCCTTTTATAGCTCCAGGCCATGACGATTGACTCCCAAGTGCTAAATCTCCTCTCTGTAGGTCTCCAGGGCCAAGGGCAGCATCCAGAGTAGAAATACATCTATGTTCAGGGAAATTCTTAACACGGACCTCACTCATTGGTAAGTCTGGGCATCAGGAAATAACCACTCACTTTTTTTTTTTGCCAGTCGTGGGACTTGAACTCAGGGCCTGAGCACTGTCCCTGGCTTCTTTTTGCTCAAGGCTAGCACTCTACCACTTGAGCCACAGCACCACTTCTGGCCTTTTCTATATATGTGGTTCTGAGGAATCAAACCCAGGGCTTCATGTATGCGAGGCAAGCACTCTACCACTAGGCCATCTTCCCAGCCCCAACCACTCACTTTTATCACCGTAAAAGAAGATGTGAATCATTCCTAAAGACTCTTTCCATATATATCAAAACAGAGCTTTATTTTTCTCCTCCAAAGATACAAATTGGATTCTTATAGTAGGATGTAATATTCTTGAAAATAAAAAAAGAATACATTCCTGGCTTTCACGTCAATTTTTTTAAAATTTCACTCTGCATGTTCATTTATTAGTTCTAGTACCTGGCACGTTGTGAATTCTAAATACCAGGCAATAAAAATGAACGTGGAATAACTTACCTTGTAACTTTTTAGTCGGATGAAATCGACCTTCATAGAGACAAATCGGTCTGAATTTCGGCTGATGTTCTTGAGGTGCTCCACAAGGTCAGCACAGAACTTGTAACCCCCTTTCAGCACGCACAGGACCATAATGTCACAGTTCCCAATGTCTTTCATTATGTCCTTAGCCAGCCGCTCAATTCTGGAAGAAGGAAAGGGCAAGAGGCATAATGAAACACAACTATTTCTTGAGTATTTTGGTTTCCCTAATAAAAACAGAGTGTATTATAGGAAAAGCTTTATTAAGGATGAGCATGCAGAGAGTGTTCAACACATAGTTCTGATAGCTACATCACATTATGTATACGTTCCTAAAAATGGTCATAAAAATTAAAATGTTACTAGGTCCTAGTGGCTCACAGCCATAATCCTAGATACTTAGGAGGCTGAGATCCAAGGATTGAGGTTAAAGCCAGTCTGGGCAGAAAAGTTCATGAGACTCTTATCTCCAATTAACCTGTTTCACAAAGGAGCATGGTCAGTGTTAAGAAAGTCCAGGGAACACAGAGGTACTTTTACTTTGGATTTTTTTTGGTAGTTACAGTGATCTTGACTTTTCCTCCAATGTAAGGCAAGTGAGTCACTCTCCATTTCCTTTTTCTCTGCTATAAAATGAGCATATCACCAAATTCCATCTTACCATTGCTGAGGTACAGCTAGGTACTGTAATGATAAGAGAAGAGGTAACACACATACTCTTTGATACGGTAGTGTGCATACGTGTATGTGTGAGCACGCTTGCATCTAAACACAAGGCTCACACTATCATTCAGCTTTTTTGCTCTTGGCTGGTACTCTACAACTTGAGCCATGTCTCCAGTTCAGTATTTCTGGTTAATTGGAGATAGATCCTCCATATACATATAGAATGTTAGCCATAGTTTTAGGCAACATTTCTCAAAATATGAGCATCAAAAAATGTACATCAAGCTGAGCACTGGTGGCTGATGCCTGTAATCCTAGCTAATCAGGAGGCTGAGATCTGAGGATCAAGGTTTAAATCCAGCCCAGGTAGGAAAGTCTGTGAAAAGCCAGAAGTGGAGCAGTGGCTCGAGTGGTAGAATGCTAGCCTTAAGCAAGAGAAGCTCAGAGACAGCACCAAGGCCCTGAGTTCCAGCCCCAGAACTGGCACATACATACACGAAAAGTTTATCAGAATATCTGTCAAGTGCTCGTAAAAGAAACAGTTGTTTCTTTCATGATGGGAACAGGGGGGTAATGTATCTCACACACACACACACACACACACACACACACACACACACACACACACACACACACCCTATCACTGGACAAAACTGTCCAGAACATCCATCTCAGCACTCTAGAAATCAACCAAAGGCATATGACACACTGAGAAGGATTTAATCATAGAAAAATGGATACTGAATAAAAATGGCATTTCTGCCTGGATGTGCCCAGCGTCCCCCCACCCCGCCCCCCTGGTTCTGTTGTTCAACAGCACTGCCAAGGAGAATTCTCCTGATTAGGCATCTGGTACGCTAACCTCAACATCTTAGAAGCCTAGCTCCATAACTATGAAGTTCACTCTCACTTGAACAACGAACTAGAGGACCAGCTGGGATTTGATAGAAAGCTTGGAGGGGTTAGAGAGTTATAGAGCAGAGGTCCACAATCACTTCTGCATATATCTCAAGATCACACCAAAGGCTATACGTGTGTAAAATAGAGATTAGAGCATGCCCAAGCTCTTCACACATCCTAGGATGTTGGAGATGGCATGCATGAACAGAGGAGAAATAAGAGATCAAGGAAAAATAAAAGCCAGCAAAGACCTGGGAAACATGGCATGGAAATCTGGACATGCTCGTAAGCCCACAAATACATCCACCAGCCAGAGAATGGAAGCTTTGCTGTCTCTAAAGTCTTCTAATCAAGCTCAGACTGAACACTAAGCTATTCGATCATGGGTATGAGCTCGAGTCAGTAAGGCTTAAACATGAAAATAGAAAACTTAGTCAACAGAGGCCATGTATTGTGGGGGAACAAATTCACAGGGTAGAAAAAAAAGAAGAAAGACAACAGTAGCAAGGAATAGAAAATAGTTATCAAAATGGAGATTTTAAATAATTACATCAATAATCAAATGCAACTGGTATAAGTTCATCAGTTAAAAGACTGTCGGGAGCTTAGTTAAGTGTTGCTTACACGAAACCTACTTCAAATGTAATGACACAGATCAATTAAAAGTAAAGGAACAGAGAATCACATGCCTTGCTGAAGATGCTAATAAAAAGTAAGCTGGAGAAGCAATATTAAGTTCAAGAAGAATAGTCTTTAGAGCAAGGGAAATTATCAGGGATAAAGGAAAGAAGAACAATAATAAAGAAGTTGGCTCCCAGAGTAAACATAAGATAGAGCCAGGCACTGCTAACTCACACCTGTGACCATCACTGCTCAGGAGGCTGAGATCTGAAGATCTGAGTTTGAAGCCAGCCTGGGCAGGAAAGCCCATGAGATTCTTATCTCCTATTAATTAACCAGCCAAAAGCCTGAAGTAGAGTTGTGACTCAAGTGGTAGAGCACCAGCCTTAAGTGAAATAGCTAAGGGACAGGCTCTGAGTTCAAGCCCCAGTACCAGGCATAAGAAAGAGAGACTCTCCCCTGCTCTTCAACATAGTACTAGAATTCCTAGCCAGAGCAATCAGGCAAGAAGAAAATATAAAGGGGATCCAAGTAGTTAAAGATGAAGTTAAACTTTCTCTCTTCGCAGATGACATGATCCTATACCTAAAGAATCCCATAGACTCTACCCCCAAGCTACTAGAGCTGATACAAAACTTTGGCAAAGTTACAGGATATAAAATAAACCTTCAAAAATCAACGGCCTTTCTCTATGCTAACGACCCGAAGACTGAGGCTGATATCAGGAAAGCAACTCCCTTTGCAGTAGCCCCCAAAAACATAAAATACCTAGGAATAACCTTAACCAAAGAAGTGAAAGACCGCTTTGAGGAGAACTTTAAAACCTTGAAAAACGAAATTACGTCAGAACTAAGGAAATGGAAAAACCTCCCATGCTCCTGGATTGGGAGGATTAATATAATCAAAATGGCAATATTACCAAAGGCTATCTACAAATTCAATGCAAAACCCATTAATATCCCAACACCATTTTTTGATGAAATAGAGGAAGCAATCCAGAAATTCATATGGAATAATAAAAGACCTAGAATAGCAAAAACAATCCTAAGCAGAAAGAACAGTGCTGGAGGAATTACAATACCCAACTTCAAGTTGTATTATAAAGCTATAGTAATAAAAAACAGCTTGGTATTGGCACCGGAACAGGCCTGAAGACCAATGGAACAGAATTGAAGACCCGGGATTGAACCCACAGAACTACGCCTAATTAATCTTTGATAAAGGGGCTAAAACAATAGTTTGGAAGAAAGATAGCCTCTTTAACAAATTGTGCTGGAAAAACTGGCTCAACACATGCAACAAACTAAAACTATATCCTTATATATCACCCTGCACCAAAATCAATTCCAAATGGATTAAAGACCTTGAAATCAAAACAGACACCCTGAAAACACTAAAGGAAGGAGTAGGAGAAACACTTGGGTTCCTTGGCGCAGGACAGAACTTCCTTAACAAAGACCCAGAAAGGCTACAAATCAAAGAAAGGTTGGACAAACTGCAGAGCTTCTGCACGGCAAAGGACATAGCTCGCAAGATAAACAGAAAGCCCACAGACTGGGAGAAGATCTTTACCAGCCATTCAACGGACAAAGGCCTCATATCTAAAATATATGCAGAACTAAAAAAATTACCTTCCTCCAAAACAAAACCGCAAAGAACCAATAGCCCGCTCATCAAGTGGGCTAAAGACTTACAAAGAGACTTCTCTGATGAGGAAATGAGAATGGCCAAGAGACATATGAAAAAGTGCTCTACATCACTGGCCATAAAAGAAATGCAAATCAAAACAACATTGAGATTCCATCTCACCCCAGTAAGAATGTCATATATCAAGAAAACTAACAATAACAGTTGTTGGAGGGGATGTGGCCAAAAAGGAACCCTACTTCATTGTTGGTGGGAATGTAAACTGGTTCAGCCACTCTGGCAAGCAGTATGGAGATTCCTCAGAAGGCTAAATGTAGAACTCCCCTATGACCCAGCAGCTCCACTTTTGGGTATCTATCCAAAAAACCACAAACAAAATCACAGTAATGCCACCAGCACAACAATGTTCATTGCAGCGCAATTTGTCATAGCGAGAATCTGGAACCAACCCAGATGCCCCTCATTAGACGAATGGATCAGGAAAATGTGGTACATATACAAAATAGAATTTTATGCCTCTATCAGAAAGAATGACATTGCCCCATTTGTAAGGAAATGGAAGGACTTGGAAAAAATTATACTAAGTGAAGTGAGCCAGACCCAAAGAAACATGGACTCTATGGCCTCCTTTATTGGGAATAATTAGCACAGGTTTAGGCAAGTCACAGCAAAGGATCACAAGAGCCCAATAGATATACCCTTATGATCACATAAGATGATGCTAAGTGAAATGAACTCCATTTTATGGAAATGATTGTTATATCACAGTTGTAACTAATTTCAACATCCCATGTGTATCTGTAGCTTCTACTATTGATGATGTTCTTGTATCACCTTTCTTGTGATTGTATCTACACTACAAAAGCAATACTTGCAAAACTGTTTGGTGAAAGTGAACTGAACACCTCATGGGGGGGGGGAAGGGAAAGGGGGAGCTAGGAGGGGGGGGTATGAGGGACAAGGTAACAAACAGTACAAGAAATGTATCCAATGCCTAATGTATGAAACTGTAACCTCTCTGTATATCAGTTTTATAATAAAAACTTTAAAAAAAATAAAAAAGAGAGAGAGAGAGAGGGAGGGAGGGAGGAAGAGAAGAGAAGAGAAGAGAAGAGAAGAGAAGAGAAGAGAAGCAAGGAAGAGAGAAATAAATGAAGAGGGAAAGTAAAACAAAGGAGGAAAGAGAGAAAGAGAAGCAGAAAAATGAAAAAGAAAGAAAGGAAAAGCAAGCAAGCAAGGGAGGAAGAAAGGAAAGAAATGTAACATAATGTATATGTGCCTTCAACAAAATATGTTAAGCCTGTTGTAACTGCCAGGAGAAATAGACAAATTCACAATTCATTTGAAGACTTCAACATTCCTCACCACTCACTGTCAAACCCAACAGTCAGACACTAACAAGGATAGCATCTACTGAGCAACACCAACAACAAACTAGGTCTAATCGACAAGCACATAATACTTCATCCAAAGACAGAAAACACATTCCACTCAACTTATGTCAATAGTAAAAAGGAAAAAACAAGTTACAATCCTGGAAAAAATATTTGCAAATTATACATATGACAAAGGAACTTGTATCTCAAATAAACATTTTAAAAACTCTTACAATTCAATAAGAAAACAACCAAGTTAAAAATTAGCAAAAGACTTGAACAAACATCTCTTCAAAAAGACATGAATAGCTAACAGGCAGCCCAATGATTCAGAAAATGTCAATTAAAACCACCATGACAAGTATATATCCACCAAAATGGATATAACCCAATGGGTATTCACGATATAAAATATGGACAAGTATATGAAAAAGCCTGTATTGATCATGGGGGTGTACAAGAAAGCAGATTACTTAAGAAATCATCTGTAATTTCTTAAACTGATTTGTATTCTATGAAACCTATTCAAGAAAAATAGAAAGCCAGATGCCAGTGGCTCATGCTTGTAATTCTAGATATTCAGAAGGTTGAGATCTGAGATTCACAGTTTAAAGTAAGCCCAGGCAGGAAAGTCTGTGAGACTCTTATTTACAATTAACCATATCAAAAAGCCAGGAGTGGCTTAACTGGTAGTGGTGCTAGCCTTGAGCCAAAAGCCTCAGGGAGAGCACCTAGGCTCTGAGTTCAAGCCCCAAGACTGGCAAAAAAAAGAAATAAGAAGCAAAGGAAAGAAGAGAAAAAAGAAAAGATATGTCCACATAAAAACTTACAGGTGAATGTTCATAAAAAGCCGTATTTGCAATAGTCAAAGTAAGAGATTCAAATGTCTGTCCTACCGGTGAGTCACTAACTAGCTACTCTATGATTTTATTTGAATGAGACATCCAGAAAAATAATTGTACAGGGTAAGAGGCAGAATAGCAATGGTCTGGTTCTGACACTGAGAACAGGATTGGCTGCAAACATTTTTTTTTTTTTTTTGCAGAATGGAAATGATGATGGAAATCATTGTTCAATCACACAGATTTATGAGAATTACTGAGTCATTTACCCATAAGAGGTGAATTTTGTAGTATATAAGGATGGCGTAATGTTTGTTTGAAAGGTGAGGCCTGGCATTCCTGGACTCCACCCCAGCCACTGATGGAAGATTTTTAGACATAAAGGTTAGAATTATGTGCTATTAACAAGTTTACAGGGCAATTCTCTACAGGAAAGAGGACTGCAGTCAATCTACCCTGGACTCAATTAAGTTTCAGGCCATCCTGTTAATGAACTGAAACCACAACATTCAAGTTAGAAAGAAGAATTTGTTTAAACTAAGAGCCTCTCAAAATGGGTGTTAAGGAAACTCTCTTGAGAGTCAAGAAGCAGTGAACACAAAGTCTCCCTGTGCACAAATAATGTTGGTTTAACTGTTCAACTCCGGCGTATTTCTTCCTCTTTCCTGTATCTGAAATAAGGTAATATCAGTTTTTAATCAACAATTGCTAGGTTTAAAAATTCAGAATCTCCTGTTCACTGAATCATGGAACTTCTCTTCCCCTCAGATGGTCAGATTTTCATTTCATAGAAAACCTACCTTAGGCCAGACCAAACCATGGCTTATTTTAATAATATTCTATAAATTGAAAGGACAAGCAATAGGCAAGTCATATACGATGGAAAATATTAGAATTTGAAGGAAAGCATGATGATTCTTTTTGCTTTGGGACAGTGACTCATAAAAAGATAATATTCTGGAGAACGAGTGCTCAGTATGTTTTGAACTTTCTTTTGCTTAGAAGACTTAGTCCATAAAGTTAAATTTTAACTCAAAAGACTATAAGAGATTTAAAAGAAAATAGAGATACAGCTTATGAAAAGGGTTGGCTTTGGCAACCCAGATTCTTGTTCTCTGTGGTCTTCCCCATGCCAAATTCTGGGACTGACAAATCTCTAGGACTGCAGAAAGTGTATTGTAAACACCAAGAAACTTGTTTTCCATATAAATGTGGAGGCTTCAGCATTTAACCTTTGTCTAGAATTTAGGAGTACATAAACAGTCTTGAATTACTGCAGTTTTGTTAAAGGGGCTGTTCTGATGCTTGTGGCTGGGCGGAAAGAGATGAACCTCTGAAAACCTAGAGTCAACTGAAGTGACATGGGATAGAGGGGCTTAAAACAGGACAGAAAATGTCTTTGGGAAAGCCAGTTGTCTAGCAAGAAACCAAAGAATGTCTGTGGACAGTCAACAGGCAGGAAAGAACTAGAAATAGCATGCTACAAATAATTCTTGGCAAATACTTTTAAACTATAAATGCTATTTTTCTCAAACCATTGCCCCTGGGCAGGAAATACAACCTTATACAGAGCAGCTAACCTGAGACCCAATACTTGACCCAGACAAATGAAAGTTAAAGGGATGTTGGAACCTTCAGGTGTGTCCTGTGAAGATAAAGGCCACCTCTGGCCTCTTCCTGGTTAATTTAGGAGTCTGTGAAAAGCATGTGAACAAAAGTTTTGGGGTGAAAAGCAATGCTTTCCTGGCCCCAATCTCTATTTGCATAGGATATCATTATTTTGAAGCTATTACTTTCAAATAGTTTATTTATGTAAGCTGAGTAAATATCCAGGTATACAATCCACTTAAAGAATGGATTCACGGCACACTACATTTGCTGACCTATAAAAGTGCTTCCTACAACAAATAAAAGGAGGTTGAGCAGAAGGTTCTCAGTATATTATAAGATTTCCATAAGGGAGGGTCAGGCCAGTTCAGGACCAAGACAAATACAGGAAATTACACTCACCTGTCCACAATGATGCCATGAGGTATGAGCACAGAGTCCAAATCTCCATAATAGTGCTGTGGGTATGTGAATAAATTCAAGTCATATCCTGGCCAGTTGTCCAGAATCTGTAAATCAGAGTATTTCTGTGAATGATATTTTCCATTGGAAATTCATTTTTATTTATTTTTCATTAAAAAAAAATAGTCTCATGGACTTTCCTCCTACAGCTGTCTTCAAATCTCAATTCTCAGATTGCAGCCTCTTGAGTAGCTAGGATTATGGGTATGAGCCAACAGCACCCAGCTTGGAAATTTATTTTAAAAGTGTATTAATAACTGAAGTATATCATTTAAAATACATTAATGCTAGCTACAAAGAATATTTCTAAATATGAGCTAAATGTTGCGTTGAATCATATTCTCTCAACCTATGAAAAACTGTAGGGCAAAGGTTTACCAGGACCTGATAAAAGGTAGTGTTAGGGTTATAGGTGTGACTCAAGTGGTAGAGCAGCCTGAAGTTCAAATCCCAGTACCACTAAAGGAAAAAGAAAAGGCTTAGTGTGAATATGAACAGAGTGCTCCAATCTTAAGTACTGGTATCATATAATAAAAATACAAGCTCGATGTCTTATAGCTGGTCTAGTAGTGTTATTTATGATAGTAGTAAGTGTAAGGGCTGAGGTATAGCTCAATGATAAAGCACTTGTCTATAATGTGTGAAGCTCTACATTAAAGCACTATATAAAATATATATGTATAAATAACTATAAAAAGTATATGTGTAAGACCGGTAACATTTATAACCCTATAATATATACAATGCCATTCTAATACTTTCTTATATCGCTGTACATACTATTACATTTATTTTTTATTTTTTAAGTTTAATTTTATTGGTAAGGTAATGTACCGAGGGGTTACAGTTACATATGTAAGTTAGTGAGTTTATTTTTTGTGAAACTTATTACCTATACTATTACGTTTCTATTCATAGTAAGCAATTCATCTGCCTGGGAAAGATGGCCTATGAAAAGTGCATGTCTCCTGGCATTATAGAAGACTTTAAAAGGATGTACTAGTCTTATTAACTATAAAGCAGTCTTATTAGGAAAGTGATATGAGTAGACAGATGGCAAGTCGTTTTTCTCTTGCTTCAGACCCAATGTGCAAGTTTCGTAGTTGGAATAATAATAAGATGAAGGGAGAAAATTTGCCTCATAGAAAAAATGCAAATGAGCCAAATGTTCAGGAGGCAGAAGTAGGAGGATCATCCTCTAAGATGGATCCAGCAAAAGCACGAGACTCTATCTGAAAAACACACTAAAAGCAAAAGGATGGATGACATGACACAAGTGTTAGAGTGTTTCATTAGCAAGTGTGAAGCCCTGAGTTCAATTTCTGGTGAAACACACACACACACACACACACACACACACACACACACACACACACAAATATAAAAGGCTGAAACCATTCTGGAGCTATATTCCAGCTTTCTGGTCTTCCATCACTCCTGCACACTTTCACAAAACTCCTCTGTCCAGTTTTAAGAAACTGAGGCTCTTAATGCAGAACCAGGCTAATTTTTCAGCCTTTCTCCCTGACCCCAGATTGATTTCTAATCAAGTCACCAAACTTTGCAGTTAAGTTTCATTCATCTGTCCCTCTTATGCCCCATACCCTTTCCCTTTCTTCTCTCTTTAGCTCAGATCCAAGCTCTTCTTCCTAGGAACCTTAGATCAGGTTTCAGTTGTTTTTTCCTGGAGGCCTTGCTATCTGTTCCCACTCTCTAACTTCTCTCCAGCTCCTGGCATCCTTTCCAGCTCTGTTCTCGCAAACACTCCAACACAGTCTCCTTGAGACACTCCAGCTTTTCCACTCTCGTTCTCACTCTGTCGTTCCTGTTGCTATGATTCAGAGCTCACTGGAACTCCATTGAGTGCTGGCCAATTCCCCTGCTTTCCACCCTCGTCTACACACAGGACCACACACACAGCTCTTCCTTGACCAGGTTTTAGAAGGGAGGATCAAAGTCTAACCCATACACACTTGCATCCTCATTCTGAGTTCTGGAAAGCTAGACAAAGCAAATCCATGTGATTTCTGTTCAAATGTGTCCCTTCCCTATCATAGGAAAGGAAAATTCATTCTTCTAGCCAAAATCTTGATGCAATCATTCATTCCTTTTTTTCAACCACTTCATGTAACTTCATCCTTCTTCAATTCTATCCAAATTAAGCAGGACTACCTCTCCAGATCTGTACTGTTATCTCCCCATACCCATCATGGTCTGTACCACCATCACTTCTCTCTAGACTATTGCAGAATATTGCAGAAGTTGTTCAACCTGTCCCCTGATTCCACATTTGTTTTTTCTTTTTTGCCAGTCTTGGGGTTTGAACTCAGGGCCTGAGCACTGTCCCTGGCTTCTTTTTGCTCAAGGCTAGCACTCTACCACTTGAGCCACAGCACCACTTCTGGCCGTTTTCTATATATGTGGTGCTGAGGAATCGAACCCAGGGCTTCATGTATATGAGGCAAGCACTCTTGCCTCTAGGCCATATTCCCAGCCCCCTGATTCCACATTTGCATGGTAGTTGGGGCACTCTTGGAAAAATGCACATCATATCATGGCAACTCAACTCTAGGTAAAATCCAGAGTCCTCATTATGATCTACCATTGTTCTCTTCTCTGATGCATCTCCAGGATAGTGTGTGTATACATGCACATGCATGTGTGTGTTTTTTCTGTCTTGTCTCCCCAGGATATTAGATCCTTCTGGAAGAGACTTTATTCTTTATTCTTGACTCTCCACTGCCCACAACATTGACCTAAAATACATCCACAGCAGTGATCAAAAATGTCCCATGAATGAATGAATGAATGAATGATAGTCTCTACTTCACAGACTACCAAGTATAGAACCTCAAGCCCCAGCTTTGTTGTTGCCCTGTGACAAAAACAAAAACAAAAAAACCTACCACTGTTCAAGACTCTGGGGAGTCATAGGTACCATGTCCATTGGCAGACCAGCAGCAAAGTATAGGGCATCTAAATATTCAAAAAATAGCACATTTTCTCTGCTTCTTCTAGCAAACTGATTGCTAGGAGTTGAACTTGGGAGCAACCCTGGCTTTCTCTCTGAGAATTCCTTGAGCTCGCTGCAACGTCTTAACAGCACCATGGCTGGCAGAGCCTATGGGGACAGCTGCACCTGAAAGGCCACCAGCCACCAGGAGAGCCTCTGGCAGGCCACAGTGAAGTCCGTCCAAGAGCTCTGACGAGCACTGGGCCCCAGCGTGTGGTGGTGGTAGTGGTGGCGAGGGAGATCACGGAGTACTTTGCGGCTCCCCTTCTGGACCACAGGCCCTGCTCACCTCCTAGAGCCCTTCCACTAGTGGCACCGTGGCCTTCTGAATTCATTCCTCCCACGGAAATCCGCTACTGCCTTTGTTCCCATTGAGTCCCAAAGACTCCAAGTTCAAGAATGTGGCTCTGGGGCTGGGGATATAGCCTAGTGGCAAGAGTGCCTGCCTCGGATACACGAGGCCCTAGGTTCGATTCCCCAGCACCACATATACAGAAAACGGCCAGAAGCGGCGCTGTGGCTCAAGTGGCAGAGTGCTAGCCTTGAGCGGGAAGAAGCCAGGGACAGTGCTCAGGCCCTGAGTCCAAGGCCCAGGACTGGCCAAAAAAATAATAATAATAATAATAATGTGGCTCTGATTCTTGTTAACAAGAGGTTAGAGAAATTACTTACCTTCTCTGAGACCCGGTTTAATTCTGTCTTACTTAAAGGGCAGGTAGGAGAAAGCAATAGGACAGGGAATATACTTAGAATTCCAAGTGTATTAATTAGCATAAAGTAAATGCTTAACAAATGATGCCAAAAAAATTGAAAAAGACAAGGAGGCCAAAATTAGCTGTCAATGGTCCACAGCAGCACAGACTCAAATAGCTGACACACTTGAGGCAGTTTGTTAGCCATAGGACCTCAGGTGCACTAATGCCTCTCCGTCTCAATGTGTTCCTCTGTAGAACGGAGCTAGGGGCTTGCCTCCGGTGGCCACCGTGAGGACTAGGTCAGATGGATAATAAATATAAGACAATATAATACAAGTGCCTCTTCTGGTGTTAGCCATTCAGATATATTAAAACTTCAGTCATGTAAGTTAAATAAATGAGCTTATAAATTATATTCTAATTCATTTAAGGAAAGATCTCAAAGCTTGCCAAGGTCTTACTATACCTAACTGTAAATTTAAAAGTGGAAGAAATATATTTATCTGAAACTATTCTGTGATCCCAGCTGGCCATTACTTCTAATTAATCTGAAATGGTATTTTCATCATGGAGGCAAAAGACAATTAGAGGTGAAGCGCTCCTGCTTTATGCTTTGCTCTCTGTAATGGTGCATAAAAATCCTGTTGTAAATAAGTTTACACCTAGAGGAATGACCATTTCTCTGAACCTTAGGTTACAATGTTTCTCTGTTTTGTTGGTTGTTTTTTTCATCACAAGAAATCTTTAAATAGTTTCAGTATCCCAGATAATATGGTCTAAGTTTATGCGGCACAATGCTTTCTCTGTTCAAAGAGGCAAAACATCACCATGTCAGCGAAGTGGAATAGTAGCTGTCACTTTATACAACATTCAAATCTCAGAACCAACTCATGTTCTTTTATTCTCTTTTGAAGGTACATGGAGAATCTTTTTTCTAAGTCATTATACAACACACACACACACACACACACACACACACTCATTTGCTTAGACAAGTTCTTGTAGTGTTTCCCTCGGGGAGAAACAGTTTGAAAACACTATATAGTATTTGAGCTTTATACAAATGGCTTCCCTTGGCCCTCCTCAGCCCTGCAGAGCAATGTCACTGTTTTTCAGGCTCATGTTTATCCCTCCATCATCAAAGAAAAAGGGCATCTCCTCTTCCACCACTGATTCAAAGCAACCTTTTAAAATGACTGAGACAAGCAGAGTTAAAGGCCGGGCCCTAGGTTCTACTACATGAGAATAAAGGATGCTTAACCAACACCTCGTGTTATATATGCCTTCTTCTTTGGTGGATTCTGCGATCAGAAGGTAAAAGTCATTAGGACCAAGTTGTTTAGAGGGAACTTACCCTAATTATTCCCCACATCCAATTCTGTCACTCGGTTCCCATGGGAGTGAATATGGGCATGGGGTAAGAAGAGAGTCAACCATAACAGAAACCACACTCATTTTCTCTTCTTATTCCAACCAAATGTAAGCCCTATCCTCTGGCTCTTCTAATCAAACCAAACAGAGAAACAAAAATAGTAACCTGCCTCCAAAAAAATCTAGGAGGGGAAAAGTAATTTTTGTCTCTCCTTGAGAAATAATGAAGGGGTGCCAACCAGAACGCTGATGATCTTCCCAACTGCTGATCAAATGAGAACCAACTCGGTGAGAAATTTCTGAACTTAGGGTCCACATCTCTCATTTGACAATTAGTATATGCTTCTATTCATTGTTAATCCACCAATGCTCTACCTACCCCATTCAATGGAAAGCTGGTGAGAGCCATTTTAAACCTTAATATCCCCTTCTCTTAGACACATTAGACCTTTTCTGCCATTGGCTACATATATGACTAGTATATTTATGCAACCATGTGATTTACACATTCTCTTGGTCCCTCAGCATTTGTGAGGATGGCGAGCATAGTACACGTTCAATAAATACTGGCTATTACTTGCTCTCCATCCACCCACATTTTTATAAGCGCTACAACTTCCTCTTGAGTTTTTATTTGTTTTTTGTTGCCAGTCCTGGGGCATGGACTCTGGGCCTGAGCACTGTCCCTGGCTTCTTTTTGCTCAAGGCTAGCACTCTACCTCTTGAACCACAGCGCCACTTCCAGCTTTTTTCTATATAGTGGTGCTGAGGAATCGAACCCAGGGCTTCATGTATACAAGGTGAGCACTTTACCACTAGGCCATATTCCCAGCCCCCCTTGATTTTTTACATCCCTTCCTACAGGGCTGTCTACATTTCCAGAACCCTTCTCTTCTCCAACTCTCCTTCCTTCCCCTTTCCTATGTCATGAATTTCCTTCCATTAGCACCTTGGATACTCACTACACCTAGACTTGCCTGTTTATGAAGTTAATCCAATGATCACAAGTCTTACTGGAGAAAAGTGGCATAAATGAGAGACTCTTTCCATCATACATTGGTTATTCCAGTGTTGGTGGGCTCTCATGCAATGAGGCAATTATTCCTCATGCCCTGCGCCCTACATGAGCTGGTAACTTCTCTCCTCCCACCCCTCTCACTGCCCCCTGCCCCCTTCATGAAGTTACCTCACTTTTAACAGGGCTTCTGATGATACTGACATGGCTGATCTCTTTTCACTGGTCTCTCCTTTGCTTTTCTAGACATTAACAATCTTCCTATCTTATTAACGCATCTTTGCTTCCCTCATTCTTTTTAGTATCTAGCACTAGAAGGTAACACTATATCTTTAATATTTTGTCAATAGAGAAAAGATACTCACAAGGAATGGCTTTGCATTTGCTAATACAGTGGCCAGTCCTGAGACTTTCTTTCTGCAGCAGTGACAGTCTTGATGACAGTGTCTAGCCTCTTCCCACAATTCTGTTGTCTGGGCACCTGTCTACTGCTTGCACTCTTCTTTCTTGAATCCTTTATCACACACACACACGCACGCACCAGTCTGCCTGTTACATTGGAGGCTTCCCAGGCATTTATCCTTATCATTTTTTCCATTTTTACCAGAACCTCCTTCATTGCCAAAGTTTCAATATTACTCATTTTCCTGACAACTTCCACATTTATCCTATTTCTCTCCTGAATTCCATACATGAACTTCGAATTGTCTATGGTGCACCTGGCCTGTGAGCCTTAAAAACCAGTGCTTTGGAGTGCTCCCAATGACTTTTTCTGTACCCTCCAGGTCTCCTCCAGGTCTTGGCTCTAGTCACCAAAAAGAAGCCATCCTGATCACCAGAGTCCTCTTACTCGCTTCCCTGGCACACATCATTCCCTGAAATTATCTTACTGATTTGCCTTTCCACTGTCTTCCCCTGTCTCTCCTCCAGAAGACAAGTTCCACCACGACAGGGGGGCGGGGCCGCATGCGCAGACAGACATGTGTGGGATGAATAACTAAATGCGCTCTTTCAAGAAGGAAAGGTCCTGCTGTTGAATTAAAAATCAAGTCACACATTTCAACCCGAATAGTTCCGTTTGAATGTGAGGGTGCCTTCCCCAACCTACGCCTTCTAATTCAGTCCATTCATTTTTTCACACACAGATTATCTGTGAATTACACATAGAGCTGTGGAAAGAGAAGCCTAATGGCAAGTGAGCTCCCCCCCCCCCCCCAACCCTCTCCACCTCTTGGTGGGATGGATGCCTGACACACGCGGATTACCAAGATCTTACTGGGGTCCGGGGACGCTGAGAGATGGGTATCCTCTGATTGCCACCCCAGGGATTTCCAGGGTTCAAGAGCCCCGGGTTTGTCCCATCCCCACGTCCCACCCATCCTGGCACACGTGGGTATCCCGCACACATCCTCTCCAATCCATCTCCCGTTTTAGAGGAGGCTCAGGACAGTTTGGCTGGTCCCAGCGCTGGGCAGGGAGCCCTGGGCCTAGGCTCCAAGGCTTCTAAACTCCAGTGCATCCATTCGCCCGGCCTTAAGGCCTAGCTGCCCTCAAGAATGCTCAGGATCCTTTCGGTAAACAGAACTTGAAGCCCGCCCTGGAGGAATCAGGAAGCAGCACGAATAGGAGGGCAGACGGAGGAGCCTGCGGGTGGGATCCGATCCCGGGTGGCGTGGGGTGGGTGGGGTGCGGGGGGGTGGGGTGGCGCGGGCTGGAGGATAGCGGCGACCCTTGCCAGCTCGGAGAACAAAGCAACTGGTCAGCTCTCACCCGAACGCACGTCAGGCCGGGCTTCCAGCAGGAGGAGGGTGGGGAGGGGAGCGCGCGGCCGGGCCCCGGGACGGGCAGCTCGCATTTACCACGACGCCTCGCCCGCACTCTGGCGCCTCGTCGCCGCTCCGGGCCATGGCTCTCCCGGGGAAGGAACGCGGGGAGCGAAGTCGCGGCGCGGGGGGAAGGCTGCGGTGGGGGATGGGCCGTGGGAAACGCCGGCCGGGCCGCCCCGCCCCGCCCCCCGGGCCCGCGGGCGGGAACGCCGCGCCGCGCCCCGCTCCGGCCCGCGGCCCCGCCCCTCCGGACACCCGGGGCGCCGGGCGCCGGGCGCGGGGGGCAGCTGCGGGGGCCGCGCGCTCCACCGCGCCCTCCCCAGGAAGAGCCGTCGCTCTCCGTGCCCGGATCCCGGCCTGGACAATTTTGATTGATTGATTGATTGATTGATTTAACCCTGGGTCATATCCAAAGTGAGGTTCGTAAGGCTCCCCCCGCCCCCCCCCGCCTTTGCACAAGTAAGGTCAGATGTTGTTCTCCACCGATTAGAAATCCTTGCTTTACGCATCCGTTGCTTAAATCCAGCTTCCAGTCTCAGTTGACACCTGACCCGAGCCTTTGCCTTTTTATCCGTACTTGTTGCCCTGGCGCCTGACATCCTTCCAGAGGCGCCCACAGCTGGCATTGACATCTTGATTCCGGCCCTCTCTTAAAATCCTGATCTGAGGAAGGAGCTCAGTGGTAGAACACCTGCCTAGTCCGGGCAAAGCCCTAGGTTCCATCCCTAGCATTGGAAAAAAAAAAAAAAAGTCAATTCTCTGCTGATTCTCAGCTGAAATCCAGTGCTAAAGTTTTGTCTTAAGTCTTCAGATCCTGGCACTCCAGCAAGAGGAATGCTGATCGGGCCTGGGGAGGGGGGAAATAGTTATCAATCCCTTCATGCCGTCCTAGGATTGAAAAATATTAGTCACCCAGAGGTGGCAGCTAGGCCAGCTTTGGCTGTTGGTGCCTCTTCTAAAGGTCAGCACAGTTGGAAGAAGAGGGTACTGGGGTACTTGACATGGACCCCAGTGCTTGCTGACTGGTTCAAGAACGGGTGATATTGTTCAATGCACAGACCAACAGCGTCTCACAGTCATTGCTTATTTTTTGAGCCTTAAAAAAAATAGTTTGCCCATTTTCATAAACAAAGACCAGGCCCAGGAAATAGTCACCATAGTTAACTAAAACTTCCGGGAAATAAAAAGTGCTCTCATAGGGATAGAAAAACAGGGCGTAAGATATCACAAGAAATGTACACACTGCCCTACTATGTAACTGTACCCTTTTTGCACAACACCTTATCAAAAAATTTCTGTTCAATTAATAAATAAATTAAATTTTTAAAAAAGTGCTCTCATAATGGTAACAGTCATAGTTGAGAGTTAATGGGACTGTGTCAAGGAGCTGGCCCGCCACTTTGCACACCACAGTTAGGGTGCAGAAGGTCTGCACTGCTCAGGGGCCCCCGGAGCTTGTGCTGTGGCTGCTTCTCCAGCTGTACTCTAGGATACGTTAAAGGTCCAACTGCCTCAACGTCAGACCTGTGTGGGTGCTTGGGCCAGATAGGGCAACGTATGAGAGGGCGGGTACAGCTCATGATAGGCACATGTTTTCCACGCTCAGGGCCTTGAGTCCAATTACACACACACACACACACACACACACACACACATACACTTTTACTGTAGTATTGCTACTTTAGGAATAAAAAAAACGCAGCATATCTGGCTTCAACTGAGCTACTGCTGAAGGTACAAGGATAATGGTAAATCGATTTTTCCTATCTTGGAAACACCATCAGTTTACACATAAAACCCAGTAGGCATGCTATGAAAAACCTATCTTGCTTGAAAAACGACAGGACCTTCGAGAACAGCCAATGTAGACCTTTAGAGGACATCCTAGACAAAGAGTTTCTGGAAACGGAATTGATGTTATTTACCATTTCCTGTATGATAATATTTTGGGTTATTTGATTCTACTTCAATACTTGGAACAGCAACAATGAAGTATGAGATGTGATATCACAATTAGCATTTGTAAAGACCAGCACTGAAGAATAATAACTCAGCTGTCTGGACTTTATAGATTTTTTTTCTTTTTTGATGGGATTGCAGTTTAAACTCTGGGCTTTGGCACTTGCTAGGCCTGCACTCTACCGCTAAGCCACATTCCCATCCTGAACATGTTAAAATCTCAGATATATGTTACATATCCCATACATTAACTTTGGATTAGGCTTCTAATTTTTCTGGTAACAATCCATATAACTTTAATCAATGAATCTAAGCCAGCAAAAACAATATAAAAATGCTTCAATTTTCTCATTTGTAAAAGGGGACAAACCTTTTCTTCTGTTTTATATATGACAAAGAGATTAACACAAGAAAACCTAAAAGAAAATCCTTTGTTAATGCTTTAAAACCATAAGCTTATTAACCAGAGATGCCGTGAAAATGCATAGTCAGATGTTGATGAAATAATCCCAGTAACAGGGAATTGCTTTTTTAAATTAATATAGGATGGCCAGTGAGGAACATTTAACAGTCTAAGGACAAATGAGACTGATAAAAGAATGGATACAAACACTAAGAAAATGATTAAAGCAATTGAATTTTATATTAAAGCATAAGAATCACACTGCCCAGGTTCTAATAACTCTTTGGGAGAATAAAGCTAAGCATATTTACAAAGTTAATAACTAGGGAATATACCTGCATTTTCTGGCATTCTCTTTATAACTTTTTTTGGGGGGGTGCCAATACTGAGACTTGAACTCAGAGCCAGGGCACTGTCCCTGAACATTTTGGCTTAAGGCTCATGCTCTACTAATTGAAACACAGCTCCACTTCCAGCCTTTTGCTGGTTAATTAGTGATGAGAGTCTCAGACTTTCCTGCTCAGACTGACTTTGAAAACTGAACCATGATCCTCAGATCTCAGCCTTTTGAGTAGCTAGGATTACAGGCATGACCACTGGGTTGCTAGGATTACAGGCATGTGCCACTAGGTAGCTGGGATTATAGGCATGAACCACCGGCACCTACCCTCTTTACCACTTTTGGTTATAAATTTTCTGTATTTTATATTCTGAAAATATGTTGGGCCAGTACCATGGTGAAAACACAAATATTTAGAGTGAGCTGAAGTCTCCTCCAGGCTGGAGACTTCTTTTGGAACTGTATACTAATCTTTTGACATTTTGGTGATACTTTGGCTTTTTCAATAAAAATCTCTGTTATGGAAGGAGTAATTCAATCTACCTACCTCATTGTTTCTAGCTAGTTACTCCAAGACACCAGAATGGAAATTCAGAGGGACATTTAATTTCTTTTGAATCCTAAAACATGAAAATGAATAATAAAAAAGCAACTTTCAGCCTGGGAATTGTGTTGAAATACATAAACATCTGAAACTTAGTGACTCAGATTGTCAGTCAGAGAGTTACTGGTTAGAATCTGGATAAAATCCACCATGGAGGAAGGCCAGTGACAGTGACGATGATATTTTGCTTTTCTGTAGTGCAGCACAAAATGCTTTGAAAACGTGAAAAGTACAAACATAAAAGTGGTGAGAGTATTTTCCTCCAAATATTCAAATTAAGTAAGAATTTTGCTACAGTTAAGCATTTTTCCTCCCTCCAGGATAGTTGCAAATAATTGTAACAAAAAGCAACTTAAGCAAAAGCCTCCTTGGTCCTCCTTAGTATTCAATTTGCATAGTAACTTGTCTTTCCTGGCCTC
The DNA here is from genome assembly GCF_023159225.1 of Perognathus longimembris pacificus. Taxonomy (NCBI): domain Eukaryota; kingdom Metazoa; phylum Chordata; class Mammalia; order Rodentia; family Heteromyidae; genus Perognathus; species Perognathus longimembris. The sequence goes on along the minus strand of NC_063178.1, from coordinate 24,386,581 downwards.
TTGTTTGAAGCAGATTGGACCCAATGTGTAGCCTTTGAGTAAAGAAAATAATGGCTCCCCAGTTGTTCTTACAAATAAAGCCAGGAGCTGTGCTCAGAATCAGGGTTTGCATTATTACACTTTCATTACTAATTGACCTTCCATGGAAGAGCCATAAGGATAGCTAGAAGCCTATAATGTCAGATGTGAACAATACCATCAACAGAAAGTGCTGGGCAGCTTCATAATATCCTCCCACTATCTCCCCATCTGACCGGAACAGGAATTGGATAGCTTTAGAGGAAAAGAATAATGTGTCCATGTGTTCTTCCAGATCCCAGAGTCCTAGCAACCATCCTCAACTCTCTTGGCCACTGTAAAGCAGTCACTGAAAGGACACAGCTGCAAGAACCAAGGACTAAACACTAAATAAATCTACAGAGCTGGAAGAAGAAGTTCTATACATGACCCTAGCCTAGTCCTGAGAGGCTAGCAATGAACAGCATCTCAAGATGCTGTGGCAGTTTATGGGAAGTTAATTAGTGCCTCAGTGAGGGCTATGTTTCCAATGGAAAGATGTTCACTTCAAAACACAAACTAAAACAAAACAAAACCTCCCAACCACACAGAAAACAAGAAAGCTTCATTATGTAGACACCAACCTTGACTGGTATTGTGAGAAAATGGACTTCGCAGAATGGGAATTAGCTCTATATAGACACAGCTTCAGGTGGGTTTGACACATATTATCCACTGCTCCCAGTAGCTCAGGTTTGGGATTGGGTTTAGAGTTGTGGTGGAGGAGTTTGGGAAAGAGGTTGGGGAGAGGTGGCTTGAGAGCAGAAGAGACTGGAGGGAAAAATCAGAGACTGAACATTGATCTACCTAGAACAACACTTCTCAGAGTGTATTTTGCTAGATTTGCCTTTACATTTGAACGAAATGTTGCTGTGATTAATTGGGCTTGACAAAGAAGGGTAAATTTAATAGACTCTGTTATAAGATTTCTAGAAGCCTTATTATGCCAACAAGACTTCAAAATAAAAATGTTTTACAAACTTTTTTGACCATGGAAACATTTTTAGCAGGTATGTATGTATGTATGTATGTATGTATGTATGTATGTATATGTTTGTATGTATGTATGCATGCACTGTGTTGTTCCTAGGGCTTGAACTTGGCCTGGGATCTGTCTTTGACTCTTTTGCTCAAGATTAGTGCTCTACCACTTGAGTCACAGCTCCACTTCCAGCTTTTGGTGACTTTCCTGCCCAGGCTGGCCTTGAACCCCAATCTTCAAATCTCAGCCTCTTGAGCAGCTAGAGTTATAGGCATGAATCACCAACACCTCACTTAGCAGGTAACGTAAGTGGTTATGTAACTTAAATGGACATGCAATTGGTCATTTGCAGCCTCTGACAAACACTGACTTGATGGTTTGTGCAGTCCTTTGAGGAGACTTGAATCTTTGCATTTGTCATAGGTGATAAAGAGCTTATTTTCACCTACTTGCACCCCATTCTGTCTTCAGCTGTCTCGCTGTCCCCTTGAACAAACAACCGCAGCTTTCTGTGGAACAAGACAAATAGAAGCCAATGAGGGGCAGTTTCCTTTCTCTGTCCCAATGGCAGTGGCAGTCCAGTGACATGTAGAATAATCTGGTGAATGAACCAGGAAGCACAGCTGGAGTGTAGTTTAACAAGTCATACAAAAAGACTGGCATGCTAGGTTTCTGACTCTTTCCATACTGCTGTATGTGACATCCAGGCCAACGCTATCCCTGGCAGCAACCACAGTGAGAATCCTGTGGTTTGCAAGGGGAAACTCCTTTGTGTTTCTCTGAACTCCACCACTCCTTAATCGGTACCTGTGGGATTTGTGGTATGCCTGCCTCAACTGACAGAGGGTCAAATTTGCTAAGTTTTACCCATTCTGTTACAAGTATAAAAATAAAAAAGAATTGAGCTGGGCACCCCAATCCTAGCTACAGAAGAGGCTGAGATAGGATGATCACAATTCAAAGCCAGCTTGGGAAGGAAGGTCTGAGAGACTCCTTTTTGGGGGTAGGGGTGTAACTGAATGTTTATTATATATATATATATATATATATATATATATATATGAACATGAACAAAATACATAGAATTGAAACATTCCATGTACATTTGGCTCTAGGAAAACACTGGTGTTATGTTAAAAATCAGAGACTAAATGGTTTGAAAATAAAGGTTATAACATTTTTAAATACTTTGTGGTAGATACAATTTTGGAATTTTTAAAATTAACCAATCAGAATTGCCACCTGGTTCTCAACAGCTAACCTTTTGCCACCTGTACATGTACACTGAAGTTCTACATTCACCCTGTAGGAAGATTAGAAATGTGATACATTTTTGCCAAAAAATAATAAGGGAGAGGGACCAGCAATACAACTGATCCATGTTCTTTGGGAAACAAAAATTTCAGCTGGGCACAGGTGGTTCACAACTGTGATCCTAGCTACTCAGGAGGCTGAGATCTGAGGATCTTGGTTCAAAGCCAGCTGGGGCAGAAAAATCTCCACGAGACTCTTACCTCCACTTAACCACTCAAAAACTGGAAGTGGCACTGTGGCTCAAACTGGTAGAGTGCTAGCTTGGAGCACAAAGAGCTCAGGACAGTGTCCAGGACCTGAGTTCAAGCCCCCATGACTGACCAAAAAAAACAACAACAACCCTAAGTTTACATGTGAAAAGGTGATGAATACCAATCTTTCATTAAGTGACTAGATTAGGAGATGAAAATGGGGTACAATATCAGGACAAGAATACTTATTCTTTAAAGCTTAGAGATACTCATCCTCAAATAAAATAGGAAGAGATTCAACAGTTTATCTGCAATTAACTACTAAAAATCCAGAAGTGGAGCTGTGGCTCAAGTGGTAGAGTACTAGCCTTGAATGAAAAACTTAGGGACAGCATCCAGGCCTGAGTTCAAGCCTCAGTACACACACAGACACACAGACACACACACACTCTTTGTCTTACACACACACACAATTAAAAATTAAAGCTTTTTATGTATTTATACTAGTATGTGAAAATTGATCTTAAGTTTGAAAATATAGAAAAATAGAAGTAAAATATAAAATTATTTAAAACGTATTGATATGTTCTTCCAGCTTTGTGATTCTGGAACGTTTATCCTATATGCTGTGAATAAGTTTTAGACTTAATCAATGAGTTGAGACCTATCTCTGCATCACACTCCAAATATAACAAACACGTAACACAAATGTTTTCTCATGTTATAATAAATTATAAACATTATTTGAAGTAGGAACACCACTTACTTAATCATTTCCAGGATATTGATATTACTCACAAATTTTAGTTTTATAAAGCTATATAAATGAATGCTTGTAATAAACCATTTATATGCATTTTAACTAATTTTGTCAGGAAAGTCCTCTAGAAATGGAATTTCTAAGTTAGAGGTTATAAATATTTTAATGCTCTACTTAAATTTTGCTAAATTTAGTTTACATTTTGGTGTACTCAATGAAAAAATGTAGTAAATCTTGTAGATTTTTATGATGAATGAAGAATGAATTATATATTATTGTTCAAACACTTTGAGTTTTAAAGGAAAAGAATATTAGCTAACATATGTAAAAGCTTAGCAATTGGAACTAAGAGAAAAGTCAATTTGAATTTGTGATTAATTCTCTGTAGACTTACTTTAAAGCAATGCGGCTTTAACATTGAAGTCCATAACCTAATGCCCAGACTAGTGAAAACTTTATGGTGCTCTCTATCAGGCTTTTGGCTCTAAATCAGAAAGACAGAGCTTTAAAACCATACTTCACTGCCTACCATCTGACCTTGAGCAAGTCTCTTCACTTCTTTGCTTTATTTTCTGAATCTGTTCAGTGAAGATAATGCTGATTATTTACTTCATAAAGTTATTGTGAGGCATATTTAAAATAATGTATTATGAGTGCCAAGCATCCCAAGCCTACTCAATACATTTCATTTAGTATTGAAATTGGCAATACCTATGGAATTAAATGAAAATCCTGTCAGATGGAATTTTTACATGAATAATACAGACCAGTTGGATAGTTTTTTTTAATCTTTTTATTTTTTATTTTATTTTTTTAAATTTATGTGTGCCAGTCCTGGGCTTTGGACTCAGGGCCTGAGCACTGTCCCTGGCTTCTTTTTGCTCAAGGCTAGCACTCTGCCACTTGAGCCACAGCGCCACTTTTGGCCGTTTTCTGTATAGGTGGTGCTGAAGAATCGAATCCAGGGCTTCATGTATATGAGAGGAGCACTTTACCACCAGGCCATATTCCCAGCCCCAGCTTTTAAAAAAAAAATAAGTGAAGTTAAAATCTACACATGCTTCTTCATATAAATAAGCTAGCATTTTCCATGAAGTTATGCTTATTTGTTGTATTATCAGTTTGTCTTTTTTTTTCTCAAATTTTTATTATCAAACTGATGTACAGAGTGGTTACAGTATCATACGTTGGGCATTGGATACATTTCTTGTACTCTTTGTTGCCTTGTCCCACATGCCCCCCACCCTCCCCCCTTTCCTTCCCCCCCCCCAGGTGTTCAGTTCACTTACACCAAACAGTTTTACAAGTATTGTTTTTGTAGTTATTTCTCTTTTTTTACCCTGTGTCTCTCAAATTTGGTATTCCCTTTGAATTTCCTACTTCCAATACCAGTAAACATGGTTTCCAATATACTCAGATAAGATTACAGAGATAGTGTGGGTACAACCATAGGAAGGTGATACAAGAACATCATCAATAATAGAAACTACACATACACATAGGACGTTGAAAGAAGTTACAACTGTGATATATCAATTGTTTCCATAACATGGAGTTCATTTCACTTAGCATCATCTTATGTGCTCCTAAGGGTATAGCTATTGGGCCTTGTGATGCTCTGCTATGGCTTGCCTAAACCTGTACTAATTATTCCCAATAAGGGAGGCCATAGAGTCCATGTTTCTTTGGGTCTGGCTCACTTCACTTAGTATAACTTTTTCCAAGACCTTCCATTTCCTTACAAATGGAACAATGTCATTCTTTCTGATAGAGGCATAAAATTCCATTGTGTATATGTACCACATTTTCCTGATCCATTCATCTATGGAGGGGCATCTGGGTTGGTTCCAGATTCTCGCTATGACAAATTGTGCTGCGATGAACATTGTTGTGCTGGTGGCATTACTGTGATTTTGTTTGTGGGCTTTTGGATAGATACCCAACAGTGGGGCTGCTGGGTCATAGGGGAGTTCTATATTGAGCCTTGTAAAAAAAAAAAAAAAAGGATTATACCATATGTACGTTTGTGTGCAAGTATGTAAACAAAAGTAATCTATAAGAAAACCTCTATTTAGTATAGAGGTAGATTATGATTTAAGGCCCACTTTAAAAAAACAATTGCTTTATTATCCTTAATTTTATATTGGGAAGAAAATAGCATTATGTAAAGCTCTTAAGTTAGGATTAATGAATGACAACCAAAAACCAAGTGCAAAATGAATGGACAGACTTCAGAAAAGCTTCAAAATCCACAGTCAATCTCAATGTTTATAGTTTATTTCTAAGAAAAATATATAAATGGATCAAATTTAAAATGCTGAGTTAACAGTTCAGTGTGTCTAGAGGTGGGGTTGGGTTGCGTGTACTGAAAGGTTGTGGCTTGGTACAAACTTGCCTCATGTTCAGTCTTTGGGCTGAAGTCGCTTTCCTGCCCCTCACATCATTTGAAACGCTATTGGTTACTGTGGGAGTGCTTTTCTTGTCTTCTCCCTCACCCATCTTAGACTCTCTATTGTTTCTTAGCTTGACCAAACTGTTGTGATCCTCTCAAACCTCAAACTCAGATCAACCTTGTCATTATCTAACTTTGCCTCTTGGCTTTGAAAAAGATCCTTAGGTTTCTCTGTGGTTCCTATGAAATCCACACACAGTAAACAATCTTGAGTCACATAGGTAAGGAACTTGGAACACAAAGGTGATTCGAAGGAACAGGAAATGAAAAAAAAAAAACACAAACCCTAGTTTACATAGTCAAGGCCAGATGTTTAACCACGATATAATTTCCTTCTACTTCCAAGAACAATGTCATTAGCTTTTCATTCTCGGATTTCTCAGCATATTCAGCACAGTGAGCCGCAGAATAGACATCCTGGTCGCCTTTGCCAGAGAATAAAGGCATTAGATGGCTGGCTCAAGTCTTCTCTGTGGGCCTGGGGATTTTGCCAAAGCTTAAATGATACAAATAGACTGCCTCAAACATTGTGCACATCATCCCTGAACTTGGTGCTCTGTTACCTTTCCACCTTTCAATCCAACTCAGGTTAGTTAGGAATCTACCCCAAGTCCTTGTGTATATGAGGCAAGTGCTCCTCCACTCCTGGACTATACCTTCAGCCCATCGTTACCTTTTATATCACCGTTATTTTGTTGTTTCTGGTGTTACCTGTGAACTTCCGGCATTCTTTCTCAACATCTTCCCCTTAAATCTTAAAACGAATTGGAATACCTCCATGATATAGAGTGCATGTTTGGTATGCCAGAGACCCTGGACGCAAGCTAATAAACAACAACAACAAAAAAGAAGCTGGGTGCCACTGGTTCACATCTGTAATCCTAACTGATCAGGGAGCCGAGATCTGATGATCTTGGTTCAGAGCTATCCTGGGCAGACAAATCCAAGAGACTACTGTCTACAATTAATGAGTTAAAAGCCAGAAGGGGAGCTGTGGCTCAAAGAGTAGTACGCTAGTCCTGGGTGAAAATCTAAGGGAAAGTGCCCAGACCCTGAGTTCAAGCACAACTACCAGCCCCCTCTTTCTTCCCTCCAAAAAGAAAAGCATTGAAAATTGTTTCTGAAGTTACTGTTTAGTTATTTCAGAAACCCTTTTGTGTTCATTTGAAAACATTGAAAGCTAAGTTTCCACTGATTTTTCTGATCCTTAGAAACATCAGACATTTTTGAAAGATTTTTTCCAAATCTCCTTCTATGTACTCTTTGCTTTCTTGTAAAAGAAAAATACAAGAAAAACTGACATATAAAAATGAATCTTGAAAAAAAGATGCAAAATGACAGATAATGTAAAATTCCCAAAGGAATTTTTTTTTTTTTTTGCAGAGGGAACTAAAGAAAATATCCAAAGATCAAAGAAACCCCCTCCTTTGGACAGCACAGTCTTGGTGGATATCTGAAGGTTGGAGGCGAATGTGGAAGTCTTCCCCATCTGAAAAGCCCAAAGTCATGCTGTTTTGCCCTAAGTAGACTGTGTAGAAGCTTTGCTGTTGGGATGTCCAGTATGTAAACACCCACACATCTTACCTGGTTTTGGACCAGGGTTTTTTCATATCAGTGACATGGACACTGGAGCTATATGATCCTGAGTTGTGAAAGTGTCTTATACATTGTGGACTGTAGCAAAGTCACTGACTCTTACTATTAGAAGCCCAAAGTACTTCCAGCTATAATAGTCAAACATGATGTCTTCAGAAAGTACCAAATGTCCCTGGGGTAGGGGAAAGCAAAACCCTCCCTAGCCAAAACCCACTCGCTAGATGAACAACTCTTAAACTGGGCTTGTTTCCTACTCTATGTTCAGGTGGTGAGTGAAAACATTAAATACACAGCCAACAGAACTATAGACAATAGGTCAAGAGGCATCTTCAATATATAATAATAGGAGAAGAGTTTGTGAGAGTTTTCTTTCTTTTATGCTTGCTAGACTAGAAAAGCATAAAGAAAAATATATTATGATTCACATATAGACAAATACAAGTAAAAACAAAGTTATATCAAAAAGAAAAGCCAGAATTAGGAATTTATGCTTCTTATCCTCCCCGCCCCCACCTTGTGTTGGTTCCAGGTCTTGAATTCAGAGCCTTACACTCTTGCTTGGCTTTTTAAATCTCAGCTGGCACTCAACCACTTGAACCATACCCCCCGACCTTTACTTTTTTTAAAGACGGACTCAATCTTTAAAAAAGAATTTTCTCTTAGGTCTTCAAACTAGGAATTTTTCGTTTATGACATCAATAGATTTCATGTTTCACAAGAAACATGAGAGTTGGGAGATTAAGTTACCTACTTAAGACTGTCCATGATAATTTATTTGTGGCTTAAAGTAGGATCCAAAGCCAGCTTGCATTTTTAGACTTACCTCTAATGTGGACTTGCACATGTGATGATGAGCAAATATTGTACAGCTAAGCCAGCCTGGTTGTCCTGGAAAAATCTTCAATGAGGACTCTCAACTGAAATCTACATTGACCCATCTCTTGTGATTTTGAGACTTTTGTTTCTCCATAAGAAAAATAAGAAGCACCCTAAGTGTGGGGTATGGGCATGGTGCTGATTACATTAGTACCCGTATCTCTGTTACCATGATATTTCAATTTTCCTCCTTGTGTTGCCTTTCTCTATATGTGCATCTATTTCCTGGGCACACAAATGATCTTGGAGCCACAGCCCCCTCTACTTCCTTAGCTCCCATTCTGGGTCCCAGCCGTATAGAGCGATTCCCAACACCACTCTGTAGTTTTTAGGAAATTAAGTTCACATACTTGATAAAAAAAATTAACTGAGTGCTCTAACAAAGCAGTACCACTTGACATTTTGAAATTCCCCAGTGTTTAGAGGTCTATGAACATGCAAAGTGCATGCTAGGGTTGAATGGAGGAGAGACCAGGGATTAGAAATCACCTGGGCTGGCAAAGATTCCTTTTCCTGGTGCATACTTGGTCCTTTGTGGCCCCTCATTTCATGTTTGAGCCGTTTCTACTATTGGAAAGTCCTGGTCCTATCCTACCCGTATTTGGGACGAGGGGAGGATATATCCAGAAAACAAAGACTTGAATCTTTTCCTTACACATTTCTCTTTTGTCATCTATGCCACCTTCAAATGTAGACTAGAAAAGAGGAGGCTGCGCCAAGGCCTTAAGCCTGTGTGACATATGCCCGCTGTGCTCACGAGCTCAGAAAGCGGGGCGGACTTTCCCTTGAACGGCCTAATCTGTAGCACATCCGCGGCTTCTGTCCTTTCCCCGGGTTGTGGGCTCTTTTCTGGACACCAGAAACTTTTTTTTCCCTGAAACACTATCAGCATCAACTGAGCAGCTGTCAGCCCCATCCTCTTTATTCTGTTTTGTAAACTTGCTCAACTAAATGTGCCACTACACATTGCAGGCGTTAAAGTGGATACAGCATGGTACAAGCAGTATCCTAGGGATGGAGGGAAATATTGTAAGGTCTGAGGTACTTTGGGAATCCGGCAGGTGCTTTCTTTAGTCTATGCCTGAATTTATGGACACTCACACTCTCTCCTATCGATACTTTTCTAGTATCGATACTTTTCTAGTCAATCACTAATAATAAAATCTTGAACAATTCCCTCGCCTTCTTGTGCCTCAGTTTCTCTGCTAGTAAAATAGGATGATAATTATCCTTACACCACAGGCTTAGTATGAGGCATGAGAATTAATGTAGCACAATCACCTAGTGCAGCAGAGTGCTGTTGTATATACTTACTATTATTATTGCTATAGATATGAAAAATGTGACAATGTCATCTTTCACTTTATTGGTTGTTTATGGCTTTGAAAAGTCACAAGAATGGTGTGTGTGTGTGTGTGTGTGTGTGTGTGTGTGTGCGCGCACATGCACTAGAACTCAGGGCCTGGGTATTGTTCCTAAGCTTTTGTACTCAAGATTGGTATTCTCTACCATTTGAGCTCCAGCTCCAGCTTTTTGTGGTTAATTGGAGATAGGAGTCTCACAGACTCTCTTGCCTAGGCTGGCTTTTAACTGTGATCCTTAGGTCTCAGCCTCCTGAGTTGCTAATTCTATATTGGGAGTCTTGAACAAATTTTACACTAGATCTCTCAGCAGTCTCAGCATAGTCCTGATTCTCTTTTATGCTAGGTATGAGCCACTCGCCCCTGGCAAAAAATATTTTTAAACCTAATTTAACAGTAGCTTAACTGCTCCTATGAGCTAAGACTCAGTGCTTTCCATCATCACCAACATGATGGGCCAAGAAGATTCCAGATCCCATAGATACCTGGTTCAATTTCTGTTGCCACCAATCGAAAGATTCTGGATCTTTTATTTCTGGTGTGTGTGTGTGTGTGTGTGTGTGAGAGAGAGAGAGAGAGAGAGAGAGAGAGAGAGAGAGAGAGAGAGAGAGATCCAGCTGGTCTGGACTGCCTGCCCATTCTTCTGTCATTACTTTACATAATGAAACCGTGTGATTTCTTTCATCGTGTGCAGCTGGTACCACCTGGTCTGCCTTTAATGGATGGCATGCCTAGAAATGATGAAAAGCTTTGTTTCTTATAAATGAGGCTCCCCCGCTTCAGATGAGCTCAACACTGACCATGGATGGCGGGCATGAAAGATCACTCATTGTCTTTTTTTCATTAAGCTCTAGGAGTTTTCATTGCATTGTTCTTTGCCTAATTCTATATTGAGAGTCTTGAACAAATTTTACACTAGATTTCTCAGCAGTCTCAGCATAGTCCTGATTCTCTCTGATGCCTTTAGTTGATTAATAGTGACACATATACATATGCTAGGTATCACACACATCACACATGTGTATCATACACATACAGAAATGCAGATACTATATATACACATATAGTATAAGATGTCCAAATAATTATCACTCAACACACCCAAGACTGACTATAGCCTAAAGGCATAAAGAAACAGAACAAAGCAGTATAATTTTTTAAAAAGTATTTAGACAAATTCCCATAGATGAAGCGTCTGGTAGCTCTGGCCTTTACTGGGACACTGAGAAGAATAAAAAATGTTATTCCCTGGTAACGTTTCTTAAGCCTCTCTGAAAATCAGATTCTGGATACAGGGAACAGGTTTTCCTAGGCTCAGGAGGGAGGATTTCCTTTTCCTTTGTTCTCTTATACTAATCCATTTCCATGTCTAATGAACAAGGAAATCAAGGCATATACCTAGCCATCCTGAGAGATTCCTGCTTGTGAGGTCTAAGAAGGCACAGACTGGGTGTCTTTTGGAGCCAACATGGCAAACTTAGGAAAAAGGAAAAGTCTTTTGTGCCCTCAGCCAACCTCTACCTCATTGAAACCGCTACTCCTCACTCATTGTGCTCTATGATACTTCCTTATGTTTTATTTTGGTGCTGGAACTGGGGCTTGAACTCAGAGCACCGTCTCCTAGCTGTTTTGCTCAAAGCTGGTGCTCTATCACTTGAGTCACAGCTCTACTTTCAGCTTTTTGGTAAATTGGAGTTAAGTATCTCATGGGCTTTCCCAGGCCACCTTCACTTCAAACCATGATCCTCAGATCCCACTGGCTAGAATTCCAGATGTGAACCACCAGCACCTGGCTTTAGGATACTTGTTATCTAAGACCCACTGTGGCTCAATAGCTACAACTACCTTGCTTAGGGCATATCTATGGCTTTGATCAGCTCTGTACCAGGCCTCTACTCCTTTATTTGCTTTTGACTCCTTTAGCTGGGGCCATTGTTATTATGCTATGTCCAGTTATACTGGCTAAGACTTTATGGTGGGATTTCAGGCACTGTAACCAGGTGAATGAGGCAGACAGATGTTTGGCAACCTATAAATCCCCTGAGGATCCCGTTTCTCATTCAGTGAAGTTAGCTACCTTTGATGGCACAGAAGTTCAATAGCAAATGATCACTCATTCTTTTCTATTTTCCAAACTCTTGCATTTGATTGCTTCATAAATTACAAGACATATGTTCCAATCCTTAAGTAAGCCCATGCTACTTCTTTATAGAGATAAAGACTCACCATTTTTTTATAGTCTGTAAGTCATGTTTCCTGAAGATGAGGGTTACATACTTAAGATATGGTGACTATATATGATAACTCCTCTTCTATGTATCTGTCATGGAGCTACAGAATTCATAGTTCCAGAGACATGCAATTCTCTTTCTGTAAGCAAGCACAAAAGAGAAATTCATGTAAAAGGATTCACATAAATTCATATAAAAGTCTATATGTCTTTAAGAGTATAAGGGGAGGCACAGAAATGGAGGGACAAAGGGTAAACAAATGCAGGAATGGGATGTACTGGACACTATGTTTAAAATGAACTATACAACTTGTGGGTGGGACAGGAGGGAAAAACTGGGAGAGAGCGAGGGAAGGGATGACACTGTCCTAAAGGAAATGTACTCTTTACTTGATTTATATGATTGTAACCACTCTGTGTTTTTTTTTTTTTAGCATTTTCAAATAAAAAGGAACTACAAAATAAAAAAGTTGCAATTTGGGAGCATTCTTTTTGCTTTACAAGATAGTAGAATATATACTTGTAAGAGAAAAAAATTACAGAGATGAGTGAGTTTGAAGAGAAAATTGAAGAGGACCTTTTGTTTGCAAAAATATAAATAAGTACACTTTTCAAAACTACTACTGAAGTGCTGTCAGTAGTTTCAAAGTGCCTGGAGCTGAAATTTATCATGTGGAATGACATTCTGGGCTTTTATACTTTCTTATCATGAATGTTCTTATTCTATTCCCCAAGGAATTCTGAAACTGTTCTAAGAAAAATTTGCATCATCCTAAACTTGTATCTACTCAGCTTGATTGCCTTAGGAAAAAAAAAAAACAGTCTTTTATATCATTTTGCATAGCAACACTGCAAACACAGCAAACATAATGATGCATGGAAAATACAAAGAGTCTGGGAGAAATACAACTATGGAGGGACTGGGCATATGTTCTCAGAAACCACTCGAGAACTGAGAAGTTGCTGTCCCATGACAGCAGCAAAAGGCTTGCCCACTCATGGTTCTCATTTCCTCCAGCTCTTCCTTAGCATTTCTTACAAACAAAGCTTTATTTTCTTCTGGAATCAGGTGAAAAAAGGGGGGGGGAATCCAGTGTTTATTGAAAGAAGGAAAATCCTTTCAAGATGATGTGTACTCCCTTAAGGATGGCCTGCATATTTTAGAAATATAGTAAGCATGCACTGTTCTAAAACAGTCACCATAGGAACAAAACTTTCCCCCCATTAAATCAAAGGATAATCACTGTAATAAATTCCCCCACCAAAAATCACAGCTACACAAATTCAATGTGTGTTGGAAATCAGATCCAACTGATTATATACTTGAACACTCTCTTAAACAGAAAGAAGTTCAATGAGCAGGAGAGACGGGAAATGCTTCAAGCAAAGTTTATACATCCAACAATCAAACTGAGTTTGTTAAACAAGGCACCAGAAATGTGCTCTGGTACCGATTGCTTTCCCATTCAACTCTGCCATCCCAAGAAGATACCAAGGTAGCTCTCAGATATCAACAACAACAAAACAACAACAACAAAACAACCCAAAACACTTTGCTGAGAATATCAGAGGATCTGAATAGGACTTGTTCTAAGGAGGAGAGGAATATTTAACACAGTGTTTCATAGGTATATATTAGTGGTCTGTGAGCACAGTGGAATGCTAAATGGGGCTTAACTATGGAAGGCTTCCACAATGAGCAGGCTTTGAGCCGGATTCTGAAAACTAAGGTGATTTAGTAAAAGAGTTGGGACCATATTCCATTTCTCTTAAAATGTATGCTTCTTGTATTTAAAAATTTCTCAAATCAAGATGCCTTATAATTGTGTAACTATCAAGCAAGTAACAGCTATGGCGTATGTGATATTAGCCTCACCTGAACAAACTTTAACTGAGCTTTATCCATGGTTGGTTCTACATATACTGAGTTTAACTGCCATTTGGAACATCTGACAAAATAATATTAGTTCTTGAAATGAAAAGTTCTTGCGGATCTACCAAGGTGGGGCGCTAAAGGCGAAGTTTAATATTGGTCGAAGGAAGTGGTTGTTCTGGGAGGAGCCATTAATTGGCAATCAAAACGCAGAAGAATGAGATGTTTGAAAAATCCTATAGATTTGACAACTTGTACTAATGACACTCCTGATAACAGAGAATGTGTCAAAATGTGGACACTGACAATTCCAAGTAGAAAATTGATAAGGAGGAGGCCAGTGTTAATGTAAATAGATCTTAAGGTTACTTTAGCCTCTTACTATGTCATAAAAGACTACATGTATAAATTGTCAAGTCAGAAAAGGGTTAATAATTATAAAATAAAGGTTCTAAGAGATAATAAAACTTTGTGGCAGTTGGTTAGAGGGATTTATTTTCCAAGAAGTATGTTAAGAGAATTAGGAATCTTGGGGCTAGGAATATGACCTAGTGGCAAGAGTGCTTGCCTTGTATGCATGAAGCCCTGTGTTCGATTCCTCAGCACCACCTATACAAAAAAAGGCCAGAAGTGGCGCTGTGGCTCAAGTGGCAGAGTGCTAGCCTTGAGCAAAAAGAGGCCAGGGACAGTGCTCAGGCCTTGAGTCCAAGGCCCAGGACTGGCACACACAAATTTAAATAAACAAAATAAAAAGTAAAAAGATTAAAAAAAAACTATCCAACTGGTCTGTATTATTCATGTAAAAATTCCATCTGACAGGATTTTCATTTAATTCCATAGGTATTGCCAATTTCAATACTAAATGAAATGTATTGAGTAGGCTTGGGATACTTGGCACTTATAATACATTATTTTAAATATGCCTCACAATAATTTTATGAAGTAAATAATCAGCATTATCTTCACTGAACAGATTCAGAAAACAAAGCAAAGAAGTGAAGAGACTTGCTCAATGTCAGATGGTAGGCGGTAAAGTATGGTTTTAAAGCTGGGTCTTTCTAATTTAGAGCCAAAAGCCTGATAGAGAGCACCATAAAGTTTTCACTAGTCTGGGTATTAGGTTATGGACTTCAATGTTAAAGCCGCATTGCTTTAAAGTAAGTCTACAGAGAATTAATCACAAATTCAAATTGACTTTTCTCTTAGTTCCAATTGCTAAGCTTTTACATATGTTAGCTAATATTCTTTTCCTTTAAAACTCAAAGTGTTTGAACAATAATATATAATTCATTCTTCATTCATCATAAAAATCTACAAGATTTACTACATTTTTTCATTGAGTACACCAAAATGTAAACTAAATTTAGCAAAATTTAAGTAGAGCATTAAAATATTTATAACCTCTCACTTAGAAATTCCATTTCTAGAGGACTTTCCTGACAAAATTAGTTAAAATGCATATAAATGGTTTATTACAAGCATTCATTTACATAGCTTTATAAAACCAAAAAACCAAAACAAACAAACAAACAAAAAACTTCCTCGAGAATTAGGAATCTTACTGACACTTTGGATCAAATAATGTACAGGCATAAAAAAAATAGATAAAATATAGTCTCTTAGCATGCATAAAAGAAAGGTAGCTACAGGACATTGGATAGAAGTCAGGCAGAAATCAATCTCCATTAGGCCCCGTATGATGCTAGAATATTCTTAGAACTAGTTCTCCACGTTAAAAAATTGAATAAAGTGGTACATTTGCATTCTGATGTGAGTTTATTTTATTTTTAAATTTATCTTAAAACAGCTATACAAAGAGACTTCAACATGTCAATGCATGAGTATGACACATCTGAAGTGGTTTTTAAAATATTCCAATAATTGAGCAATAACTAAAAAAAAACAACCTATCGTAAGAAAATGAACCTCCATGTACACAAGAAAAGGAAAATTCACTACAATGTAATTCTACTTATGCATAATGCACATATTTTTTGTTTTGGGGTGTGTGTGTGTGTGTGTGTGTGTGTGTGTGTGTGTGTGCTGGGGCTTGAAAGCAGGGCAAGGGCACTGTTTCTAAGCTTTTTTGCTCAAGGGTAGCACTACACCATTTGAGTCATAGCTCCACTTGCGCTTTTCGGTGGTTACTTAGAGCTAAGAGTCTCTTGGACTTTCTTGCTTGGACTGGTTTCAAACTGCTATCCTCAGACCTCAATCTTCTGAGTAGCTAGAATTACAAGTGTGACCCATCAGTGCCCAGCAGTAGAAGGAAGAAAGACAGTAAGAAGGTGAGAAAGAAAGAAAAAAAAAGAAAGAGGAAGGAAGAAAAAGAAAGAAAGGAAGGAAGGAAGAAAGATGGATGATGGTGGATATCAGACAATACATAAGTACTCATACTTCATTGGATAATACCAGGAACATAAAATTAAATGATAAAAAAAAGAAAGTCTTTTGCAAAGAGGATCATTTTGATGAAGTCAATGCACTTGACTTATAATGTTACCTTCTGGAATTTTTCCCTTTTTTTTTCAACTTTTGAAAAAAAGTATAAAGGCCAACTGTTAGTAACTTGTTTGGTTAATAATGAAATAGGAGGTATTTGGCAGACTTAGAATCTTGGCACTTTTTTATGATATAAAATATACTTAAGAAACTGAATCACTCAGGATTTACTACTGGATTTTAATTTCCTAAAAGGTGTGTCAAAGCAGTGTTTTAAAACTTTGGGTGCATTTCAAAAGACCAACAGAAGTTTCTTGGTGCAGTAAGGTGGTCATCCAAATTCTAAGAGATACCAACTCAGTGTTTTACCATCTTCACCCATAAAGCACCAGTGTTTGTCAGTGTTAGACATCATCTTACAGTGTGGGTGGCAGCTGCCTGTCAATAATTCTGAAGAAAAGCCAGGGAATTTGTTTCAAAGCATCTGTCCAGATTAAACCACATGTGACCTCAAGGCTGCTCTGGGCCCAAAGCCTAAGCCTTCTGGCAGTGTAGAGCCATCAAGCTTATCCAGGAGAAAAAATGGACTGTCTCCTCCAAGCCAATAAAGATAAAAGAAACTTGGGCTTGTCCAAAACAGAACAGCTCATGGGTGGGAATTGCCTAAGATTGCAGCTTGTCCTCTGTGTTGGCCTCAGAAAAGCCAGAGGATAGAAAGACTGTTGAATAAGGTGGGTATAGACGATAGCTAACTTGGTTGGGCAGATCAGAAAGTAATTGACCTTGATATTCCATGGCAAAACATTTAGTAATGGGACTAGGAATGTGGCTTAGTGGTAGAGTGCTTGCCGAGCATGAGGCCCTAGGTTTGATTCCTTGGTATCACATAAATAAAAATTAATGAAATTTTTAAAAGTAAAATAAACCCAGTCTGTTAAAAAAAAACAAACCATTTACTAAGTTGTCACTTACACTGTCCTAGAAAAGAAATCACATGTCTACTTACCCCTTTCATGAAAATTGTCGGAAAAACTCAGATATTGTGGCACAGTGATGGTTTCTTACAGCTTTTAACCAAATATTAGGAAAGACAAGGACTCATGTAGCAAGTGTACAGCTTGCAAAGAGAAATAAGTGATTGAAAGAGAGTCTGTTGTGTGTTCACAGAGATTTTCTCTGCATGTGGCCCTACCTGAAAACTAACGACTGTGGAGAGAGGAAGGCTCAAGTGGTGGAGAAAATATGTGGTTCTGAGTTCAAACTTTAGTATCTTAAAAAAAGTGAGATGACAAATACCATATTCCTAATATCACTCACCACTCTGACTTACATGGACATATGATTCCTCTCTCAGACACTGGCCACAGTCAAGATAGACTATGACAGAAGACAACTGTCTGCCAATAAGAGTATTTCACCTATGGATGCATAAAAGGTTATTTTTATTTCCATAAACATAGAAACATTATTGGAAATGTGCACAGAAATGCTGTCATAGTGGCTGGAAAGAGAGCTCAATGTCTGTAGAAAGAGAATTAGGGAGACTTAATTTCCCTTAAAATTTTGGTGAAGTTATAAATTTGGACACATGTAAAAAAGGCAAAATAAATAGTTGCTAGTAAAATTACAAGTGCATCTAGTTGTTTTTATTTCTTAATGTTCTGCAAGTATATCTAAATATATAAAACAAATATTGAAACAATTTAAATATCCATCAACAGGAAACAAGTAAAGTATATATACTTTGACACTGCATCTACAGAAAGGAATAGAGAAAATATGTATCTACAAAACTGAGTTTCCCAATATTACTAGCTGAGGAAGGCAAATGTTATTGCATATCTTGTTAGAATTGAAACAAAAATAAGAGGAATATTGACATGTTTTATAGTTGCACGTGTGTGTGTGTGTGCACATGCACACTTATTTGTTTTTCTAAGTGTTTCTGAAAAGGTACCAAAAAATGATAACATTACTTATCTTGGCAGAAGATTAGTTGGTGGGAGAGGTCCCGAGATGGGATAGATACTTTTTATTCTGAAAGAATTCCACAGACGCTTTCTGCATGAACCATGACATTTAGACAAGTGTATATTTTTGTTTCATAGATCACACTCACTTGAGTGACACAGTGATAGTGTTGGTAACATATAGATACATAGATAGACAGATAGGCATCCAGTCTCATTTTCTAAGTAGACAGCATACTTTGGAACAAGTTTGCCTTTAAAGATCCTAATTGTATGTATAATTTGACCTTTTTATATTAGTCCAGAGAAACTATCTTTCTTTTTCTTATTTTCAAACTGATGTACAGAGAGGTTACAGTTTCATACATTAGGCACTGGAAACATTTTTTTTACTGTTTGTTACCACCTCCCTCATTCCCTCCTCCCCCCTAGAAACTATCTTTCAATTTGCAGGTGTAATTAACATTCACTTTCTCTGTGACTGATTTCTTCTTGTGCTGGTACTGGAAGCTGCACTCCAGGCCTAGCTTAGCCTTTTCACTCAACTCTAGCATTCTTCCACTGGAGCCACACCTCCACTTATGGAGGTTTTGTTGGCTGGCTGGTTAATTTGAGATAAATCTGTTTGATTTGTCCATCTAGGTTGGCTTTGAACCTCCATACTCAGATCTTAGCCTGCTGAGTAACTAGGATTACAAATCACATGACTTGCCATTAGAGTCAAGTCTGCTGATTAAAAAAATAATGATAGGGCTGGGAATGTGGCCTTGTGGTAGAGTGCTTGCTTAGCATGCACTAAGCCCTGGGTTCAATTCCTCAGCACCACATAAACAAAAGAAGCCAGAAGTGGTGCTGTGGCTCAAGTGGCTGAGTGCTAGCCTTGAGCAAAGAGAAGCCAGGGACAGTGCTCAGGCCCTGAGACCAAGCCCCAAGACGGGCAAAATAATAACAACAACAAAAAAAAGATAGCACATCTCAGTAGAAAGAAAGTAGCTCTCCAGAAAAAAACAAACAAAAAGCCATCTTGGTTCTTTTGGTGCCTTAACCACATTTGTCTCTTATTTGGAATACTAGTATTTATGAATAAATCATCTCCCATGGTTTGCTAAGAATTTGGGAATGAGAGAAATTAGATTACCATCTTGAGCAAGGAGCACATTAGCAAGCATCAGCCTCTATCTGCTGCAAATTGTCCTTGAGCTATGGAAGTTTCCTTCTGTGTGGTATCAAGCTGTATGATATGGGTGTATTTGTCAGCACAATGAGTCATATGCTAGGAAAAAAAAGATTTTGATGGACGACTAGATTGCAAATATAAAGTCAGAGACACCAGTGTGAATGTTGTACTGAATCTTGTTCAAAGGGGAGGGGAAGTCTTAGCCAGAATGTTAGTGATTTAACTTGCATTGTTAGGGTTTTAGCTCGGAAAAAGACTACTCCTTTCTTTCTTTCTTTTTTTTTTTTTTTTTTTTTTGCCAGTCATGGGCCTTGGGCCTTGGACAGCACCGTTCCTGGCTTCTTCCCACTCAAGGCTAGCACTCTGCCACTTGAGCCACAGCGCCGCTTCTGGCTGTTTTCTATATATGTGGTGCTGGGGAATCGAACCTAGGGCCTCATGTATCCGAGGCAGGCACTCTTGCCACTAGGCTATATCCCCAGCCCCATGACTACTCCTTTCTTGAATTTTCTTTATTTCCTGATTTTTCTTCTGACCTCTCTGGCACTTGCCTGTGTTTCAGACTTAAACTTGTTCTCCAATTTTATCTCCAAACAACCAACTAAGTGCTGCTTTAGTCCCAGATTTGTAGCTCCATCCAGAAGTCATGAATGCCTCATCCCTTTCTCTAGGTCAATCTAGCTTTAGAACTATCAGTCTGCATTTCCAACTAGGTTTCACTAAAACTGAATGGCAGTCTTAATCTCTTCTGCATATATGCCAGTCTCCTCCCTCAGCTGTGCTCAATTCAGAAAATGGTACCTTCATGCCTCTTCTTGCTCAAATCAGAACTAGTTGCCATCCACAGAACCTGCCTTTTTCTTCTCTTTCAGTTTTCAAGTGCTCTGTGTGTGTGTGTGTGTGTGTGTGTGCGTGTGTGCGTGCACATGTACACCTGAAGCTTTAACTCATGGCCTACCCACTGTCCTTGGCTTTTGTGTTCAAGGCTAATGCTCTACCACTTGCCACAGCTTTACTTCCAGTTTTGTAGTGGTTAATTGGAGCTAGTAGCCTTGCACTGGCTGGCTTTCAACCAGAGTCCTCAAATTTCAGCCTTCTGAGTGGCAAGGATTACAGGAATTTTGAGTTGTATTTTTACCTACTAAAATATTTCTCATAGCCAACAGTTGCTATCTTTGCCATAGCAACTTTGGTTTGTGTCACTGTATCCTCCAAATGGAGGACTAAGTTCCTCTCCTGGTTTCCC